>NC_138190.1:32808962-34008962 GCF_964194105.1 Spermophilus citellus
ATTTTAAAAGAGAAGGAAAAAGAAAATCAGAGATAGGGAAAAATCCCAATATAGAATCATATAGCATTTTTCCAGGTTGAGGTGGGGAAGAGTACCAGCAGAGAAGATTCCTCTGAGGGGACAACAGCTGAAATGGACCTTGAAAGATGATTAGAAGTTCTCTAGATGAAGGAGGATGGGAAAGTATTCCCAAAGCACAGCCTGGCCTGTTGAGAGAACAGGAGTGAAACTCAGGGTGATCACAACCAGAGTTGGGTGACAATAGTGAAAACAGAAGCTGGAAAAGTGAGAAGAAGGCCAAGATGTGGAAGACCCTATGTCTCCTGTCAATAGGTATGGAACTTACCCTAGGGCCTCTCAGGATGGGCAAGCAGCAAGTGAGTTATGCAGGAGGCTATTATTGTGGACTCCTAGAAAATGTCTGTACTAAAATAAAGAATCTCTTGATTGCTAAGCTTATTGTATATGGGAGAGGGTAGAAAGAGCTGGCAAGGCCAGTGCTAAAATGACAGCCTCATGGGCTTTGTGAATGCTGAGTAAAAAAATAGGCAAAGGATGAACAATAATTATGGTTCAACATCATAGATACAGGATGACTGACAGCTCTGAGACTAGAGATGGTTATTGATCCGATGGAAAAGGGGAGGGGTAACAGGAAGGGTTAGCTAATTCTCCAAAGGCAATTCCAAGAAAAATAAAAAACATTAATAAAGAAGTATTAGTAGATTCCCTTGACTGTGCTTCTGGATTTCTTGTCTTGCCTGCATTAACCTCTCCTCCCTCCCAAATCCATAGAATTTTCTCTCTCAATTCATTCTACTGCAGTTAGCAAAGTCTACTGTGTACCTACTACTCATGTCAGGTAGTATGCTGGGTGTTAGAAATACCTAGATGAACAAATTATAGCTCATGACCTCACTGAGGTTATAGCAGAGCAGAAACACAAACCATCAGCAAATATCTGTGCTGTTTGGAAAACACTCTAGTGTTTAAGTTACTATAGGAAGAGAGAAGAAGGAGCAATTGGAGAGTCTGAGATGGGTGGCATTTAAGTTGGGTAGTAAAGATTGAGCAGAAATTGGACATGCAGATGGGGAGGAAGACATGAAGGGCAGAGAGAATAGCGAGAGGAAATCCCTGAAGGTCAGGCATCCAAGGATCTGCTGGAGCCAGGTCACCAATAGGCCTTGTAAATCTTTCTGAGGTTTTTGAACTTTGTTCTACATGCCATGGCTCTTAAGTAAGGTGGAGTCAGAAGCAGATCTGGGTCTTTGGACCAAGGCTGCTGGACACGTGGGGAGGATGGAATGAAGAAGGCCAAGACTGAGGTCACAGAGACTTGCCACAATCAGCCATAGGACTTCCTGTGATTCACTATGAGCCTATGGGGCGGTATGGTAATGGAGAGCCAATGAGGCCAGGACCAGAAAAGGCCTCCATGACATAGGTAACTCCCCTCTCTGCCAGCCACATGGGTGGACCGCATGTGAGGGACATTGGCCTTTGAGGAGGCTGAGGGAGGGAGTGGATTTGGGAAGGGCTGCAGGGACAGGAAGGGTGTTTCCACTGTATACCTGCCAAAAGAAACCTGTGACTCAGTGGATAGCATGTCTGATTGCCCAGAAGATTTTACAGTCCCAAGTTATCCTGGCTCCTATCTACTTCCGTAATTCCACACTGCTTCAGAGGCAGGATAAAAGCCAAGGGGTGGGGTCTTCAGTGCCTTTTTTTTTTCAAATGTAAATAATGTGTACACCAGCCAAAGCCTATTGCAGGGGAATGCCTTGGTAGGAGGCACATACCATGGGAAGACTGATAAAGAGCAGGAAAAACACCTTTTTTGAAACCTGGCAAATCTCGCCCCCATTAGAGTGACCTTGTTTGTGTAAGAATTTAGTTATGTCAATCCTAGGAGAGAGTAAAGCAACTTTTGTTGAGAGAGTGTCCACTATGTGCTGGGAGCTTGGCTGGACACTCTTTCTCATTATCTGATTTATTCTCCAGTAAAACCACCACACAAGATGAATATTCCTAGCTCCATTGTACAGGTGAATGAGTAAGGCTAAGAGTCCTAATGGGTTGGACATCAGAAGGACAGTCAAAATATCCTCCCTATTGAAATTGGTGATGGGATTGCTTGCAATCTGACTAGTATATCATTTTCTTTTTTTTTCTTTTTTTTTTAAAGCAAGGCTTGACTTTATTTATTTATTTATTTATTTTAGAGAGAGTGAGAGAGAGTGAGAGAGGGGAGAGAGAGAGAGAGAGAGAGAGAGAGAGAACTTTTTTTTAATTTTTTTTAAAGAGAGAGAGAGAGAGAGAGAGAGAGAGAGAGAGAGAGAGAGAGAGAGAGAGAGAGAATTTTTTAAATATTTATTTCTTTTAGTTCTCGGCGGACACAACATCTTTGTTGATATGTGGTGCTGAGGATCGAACCTGGGCCGCACGCATGCCAGGCGAGCGCGCTACCGCTTGAGCCACATCCCCAGCCCATAGTATATCATTTTCTTTGTTAATGACCAAAATGCTGGTGGCAGTCACACAAGATGAAAAACCTCTCCCTCCCACGCTACAAAGTACTTCTCTACAGCACAATCATTTCAAGAGAGAGCCATGTTTAGTTGCAAAGTCTTTAAAAAAAACCAGCCACCATGGGAATTGTGTTAGTGAAAGAGTAGGGCTGTGATGGCATTCAACAATGCCTAATATTCTGTTTGCTTCAGCTGATACTTAACAGTCCAGCGGTTAGAAGATAGAAAATAATCATTCAGTCTAGCTGGGAGATTGGGTGATAAAAGGGAACTTTAGGCTGCTGATTAAATTGTTTATTTAAGCACAAGCTCAGATATGTCTTCAGCATAATGTGCTGTAGGAAGAAGATAGGGATCTGTCCTTACAGAGAGACACCCGGCAGGGGCGGCAAAAATCCCCACCTTTACTCCCACAGTGGCTTCTCTGTAGCATGCCTTGTCTTTGTTTCCTGCTTGGCTCTGGATTCTAAGACTTTTTGAGCTAGGCAGAATGACAGAATGGCTGTGCTCTTTGTCCAAGCTCTGCATTTTGCAGAAAAGGAAGCTAGGTCAAGGAGATGTTGTGACAGTGTTGGCAGAGAATGTTCTAGAGTCTGGGTCCCTTGATTTCTAGTCCCTTGGTCTCTACGTTGTCTCGTGTTTATCCAAGTGTGTGCAACCTTTGCAACATATCTTTTGCTTTTTACCCCTTCTGGACTTTTCCTGCATTCTTATTACCCAGGTTCATGAAAGAAAAATCAGCTTTCTTCACTGATTTCCTTTATTTTCTTCCTCCTTCTCTGTGTTAGGACAGTATAGTTTGTGAATGCTTAGTTTACCTATTTTTTTGTGTGTGTGTATGGTGCTGGGGATTGAACCCAGGGCCTTGTGCATGTGAGGCAAGCACTCTACCAACTGAACTACATCCCCAGCCCCTTATCCATATTTTGAGCATATGCAAGCCCAATTTTCTAGGAAGTACTCAATACTGAGTCAGCAAACTACAGCCCACAGACTATATCCAGCCTGCACCTGTTTTCGCAAATAAAGTTTTATTGGAACATGGTCACCTGCACTGGTTTACATATTACCTATGGCTGCTTTCATACTACAATGGTAGAGATGACTATTTGCAACAAAGACTGGCCCCCAAAGCCTAATATATTTAGCATCTTTACAGAAAAAGTTTGCCAACCCCTACACTAGACAAAGATATTAACTCAATTCTAATTTGGGCCATTTCTGCACCCAGCAAGCTGAGGCCTAACTTTTGTGCCTGCAGAATAAGGGAAGACCTGCTTCCACTGAACCATCACGAGCGTGAGAATTCAGCAAGAATGTCATGAGTCACTAAGTTAGCACTGAGTTTCTAAATTTTAATTTTGGATATTTCAGATGCCAAGGAAACTCAAATTCAGTTTCTTTACCCATGTTTAAGTCTTTGATGCCTCCTTTTCCAAGCTCCATGGCCCAGATTCTCACAGCTATGCCAGACTCTTCACCTGACTATGCAACTGGGAGACTGATGGCTCAGGTCTGAGCCATCTTGCTCCATTCAACACATGAATTTGCTCCAACCACACATCTCACAGGGCAGAAATCCAGAGGGTGAAATTTCAGGGCTATAGTTCCATTCAGAGCTGTATCAGCTCCATCCCATAATGAACAGAAGTTTTTGTTTGTCCCTAAGAAATGCTCTGAATCAAGGCATTCCTTCTGGCATTTTCTTTGCATCTTACATATACTGATATGGGATCCTCTCTACCTTGACTTAGACTCTGTTGATGTTCTCATAAACTCATGGAATTTCAGCAGAGATCAGTAAGCCCAGCCTTCCTTCCACCATGGCAAAGCCAAGGCCCAAGGTCAGGTACTTTTTGATAAGGCATCTCTTTTCACGCTTCATTTCTCTGGTCATAAATGAGAGTTGTTATTTTCTTTCTAAACAATTTATTTTTCCTATTTCTTTTCTATACACACATCCCTTAGTTGTATATGGTCTTATCTTTTCTTTCCCCTTCAGGGTACCTAAGAGCAGAGTCTGAACAGAGCATATTTTGCAGAAAGCTCTCCACAGATTATAATGATCACATTTATTTGCTCAGAAAGATTTTCCTTAGGTTATATTAGTGTTTTCTGGAATCACCTAGAAGATGAACTCCTAGTGAAAATGTTTGGGTCCAGATTGGTAACTGAACAGTGAGTGGGCAGTCTCTAGATATTTCTACAAGCTCTTGGAACTTCTCAGCCTGATTGCTAAAGATGAACATGGACTTTTGCCATTCTGCTACCACCTCACCAGGTGACCAGTATTAGTCTAATAGCATGATGGATCTAAGGCTCACCACTTGGGAAGATAGATGATAGCATCTCTCTTCTACTGACCCAGATAGGGACAATGTGTGCATCCTCCGGACATAGAGTTTCTCAAAGCTAAGATGGAGTCATTCCATGTAGTGGAGACTCCCAATGCTGTAACAGCATCTGAGCTCTTGTGGTATGTTGTCACACAAGACAAGTTGACCTGGAGCAATGTATTGTCTTCACTGGCTTCCTAACAAGGGAGGAGAAAAACTGTTCTTATAAAATAGTTGCTTCCAACAATTTCCTTCAGGCAAACCCTAGATGTTTCAGGAAACTGAGGCCTGAGGTCAAAGTCACTGTGGTGGCTTTGCATTGTAGTAGCTAAGCTGGAACTACATTTCCAAAATTCCTTTCTTTTCCTTTTCTCATTAGGGTTGGCCAGAAAAGAAATTAACATATGTTTTGAAGGTGGAAGTGAAGGAGCAGTCATTTCTCTGCTGTGACAGTCAGGAGGACATCTGGTGGGAACTGTCACTGATCTGTGGGCTCATCTTGTTGGCATGAGCAGCAACCGGGCCTCTCCAGTTCCCACCAGGCCTATTCCCTAGGCTTCCTGAAGTCCTGGGTTTGGTGTGTGTGCAGCCATGTGGTACAGGACACTGTTTAGCCTGCAGTTCACTTGTATGACTGAAACTAGAGATGATGAGAAACTGATTGCAGTTACTTTCTGTCCATGTGGACACTAGTTTGTCCTTATTCTCCCCCAATTGCTATCCATCTTTCCTTGCCAATTGCCATCCTCACTGTCTTCAGGATCAATCTCAGATGCCAATCAACAACACAGATGACATAATCATCATCCATAACTATGGAAGGCTCAATATAAAGCCCTTAGTCTAGAATCTTGTAGTGATTTCTGCTTCTCTGATCAAAGCCTGACTGATATAGTCACACATATAGCAGTACCCAGGTCCCCAGGCTTCCAGGATTTCCCAATGCCAGTATTACACACTGCTTGTGTGGTACATAGTGCTATGGGGAGGTTCTTGCAGAGGAAGTCTTCAGGGTACCCAGCCAAGGACTCATAATCAAAATGCTCAGGTCACCCTCTAGTGCCATTTCATTTTGTGCTGGGCTTCTATTACTGTGTGTGTGTGTGTGTGTGTGTGTGTGTGTGTGTGTGTGTGGTGCTGGGGATGGAACCCAGGATCTTGTGCATGCTAGGCAAGTATACCAGTGCACTATACCCCCAGCCCTTGCATTGCTCTCTGAGCCAGGGCATTTGAGTATTTAAAGATAACAGACACTGAATCAATACTAGGTGCTTGGGCAAGAGAGTTTGAGCAAAATCTGATGAGTCCAGGGAGCAGTTCATTGTGTCCAGAAGCTTCTCTGCTTTCTGTGTTGGAAAAGGTGGTAGGTGAGAGGCAAACTTTTATTCGATCACTCTGTGTGTGGTGAAATAGAAGAGAGACAGTGTCACCTCTACAGTGAGACTGCAGAAGTTAGTGACAGATATCTACCATCACCTTCCATTTTCCCACACAATTTCATCCCCATGATGCCTATAGCCGCAAAATGCACCATTGGGAGAGTTGATAAGATGACAGTGGCAGGGGTTTGGTAGAAGACCCTGTGGTCTTAGGTCCCTAGCACTCAGAACAAGGAGAATTCAGCAGCTCCTGGTCCTCTTAAGGCATTACCATTGGTGTCTGTATGAGATCCAAAGCTTGCATAATCTTTTGAATTACCCTCATTGAAATATATGTGATCCAGAGAGCCAGAGGGGTGGGGCATCACCCCTAGTTCATTATCAATCAAACAGGACCATATCACAGACTAGGTGTTAGTTAATGGAGACCCAGTGCCATGGGGCTCTAAGAGGTGACTATTGAGATCCCAGCCCAGCAGAGCAGGTCAATGGGGCAGTGAGGAAGAAGAATGGCTGTAATATTCTGTCATTCTCCAGTGCACTCAGAACCTGTGGAGTTACCCTCAGTTTCTCCACTCCAGCTCCACTGGCTCCCATGGTATATGTTGGCTCTACCTGCTATGGAACATGTTGGCAACAGTCCTACCTCAGGACATTTGCACTATCTCCTCCACTTGAATCTCCTGGCAAAGCCCACTCTCACCTATTCCTGTGTTTTCTCAAGTCACACCAAAGCAATGATGCCTTCCCCAACCACCGTACTATAGAATAATATCCTCCTCACCTTGATCTGTCCCCCTCTAGTGCATTCTTACTATATAGTAACATCACCTTCTAATATGCTATGTAAGTGAATAATGAGAATGGAGTTTCACTGAGGCTCAGATTTGCTCTGTCTGTACTCTGGTGTATCCAACTGGTGGCACATAGCAAGTCCTTGTGGAGACCTTGGTCTTGCTTCATAGCCCAGGGCACCATCAGCTACATATTCCTTGCTGTGTGATACCTTGGAACACAACTCTGCAAACTTTGATGCGAATAGCACACCCTAGAGTTATGCAACTTGGAGGGGCAGAGCCCAATATTTGTGGAAAGGAGGCTAAGGGCCATATCCTCTCTCTGCCTTCCTCTTGATCTGCTGACCTCTCTAAAATCCATTCCAAGACTTCTAATTCTAAACCTTCCCATATTTCTAAACCTTCCCTGTGTTAGATTGGGGAAGCTGGCATGAAGCGCTGGGCTGATTTTGTTTGTTTGTAGTTTCTGTTCAAACTTGGACATCTTATTTCCAAGAGATGTGAGAAATGCACTGGATAAGCTGTCCACAGCAGTTTCTCCTAAGGGGTCCTGCCAAAAACTGCATGGGATTTCAGGGTCTGGTTTGCTTCGCCTCCTTCAGGTAAGCTTGTTTATAAAAAGGAAACATTTGTGCCGCTCAGCAGATTTGAGAGACCCAGTGGGAATGGCTGTTTATTTGTCTTTTGATCACGAAGCCTGGGGTTTGGCTCCAAGGCTGAAGGTCTTGAGGCCTCTTTATCTCCTCCCCCTGAGACTTTAATCTCTCTTCTGACATTCCTTTGGCTCACAGGGTGCCTTGGGAGTTGGGGAAAGAGGAGGTTGCAGGTGGACAAAGATTTCTGGGCCTCATCAGAGTTTCTGTCCTTAGTGTGACCTCCCACCAGGGACTATGGTTCCTTTTGAGATCAGTTCCAGAGCCTAACCTCTCCCTCCTCTTTGTCCTACAAACAACCAAAAGGAAGAGAAAACAAAGCCACCCACCCTCCCCAAACCCCAGGAAACGTTTATTTTGAGGAGTGAATCTCTTGTGTTTGAAGCCACATCTTATCACTCGCCTTTTATGGAATCTGAGAGATGAAGTGAGGTGAAGGGTCACGGCATACAATTCACTCATTTTATAGATGAGGACACAGCAATCCTGCAATCCGCAGGGGTGCTGGTGTCTGTCCGAAACACACAGCTTCTCGGTAAAGGTTGCTGGACGGGTCCCCTGTTGTGTGACCCCCTCAGGCGATTTTCAGGGCACCCCATGACCGTGTGCAATGTGAGCTGTCTATGGCCAGCCCTAAACCTCAGCGAGCAGAGACAATTTTCTTTGAATCAGCATGCACCACACCACGCCGCGCTCCCCACAGGGGCACATGTTGAGAAAATGAAATTCAAATCACCCCTCTGGTACGCTTTGTGCTCCCTTTCCTGATTACACACACAGAGAAGCCGATTCTGCAGGTGACCAGGTGGGCGTGTATAGGGCCAGGCAGCGAAGCCTGCAAGAAGGACACCTGGGTTCTTTCCCGTCTCCAGCTGCTTCTGACGGGAACCCCAAAGCCCAGCCTGGGGCTGAGAACAAGTTGGGCCTCCACGAGGGACTTTGATCCTTGACTGGTCTCTTGCTTCCCTAAGAAGCTGAACAACCTTTTAGGGTATATGGCTGCACCCATGTTCCACCCCCTCCCTTGGCCCTAGGCTGAATGAACACCTGGGTGTTGGGTGACCTCAAGAGATTGTGAATCCACTTTGAACCTTATTCCTCCAGTCATTCTGCTTCCCAGCAGATTGTGTGAAGTCTGTCTTTAAAAAAATAAATAAAAAGTCCTGAGCTCAGTGAAGTGATTTTACTCATGCAGAAAACTATAAAGGTAAAAGATGAAACTCTGAGAGCAAACCTTTGTGCTCTCCGGGTCTCCTGGAAAAAGAGGGCAGGCAGGGCTTGTACACACGAGGCAGGAGCTGCTTGTGCAGAAATGGAAATGCTCCCCCGTCTTTCCTTCCACACTAAGTTGCTTCATTATATTTTCAGGCGAGCAAGTCATGGGGTCCTGGTGTGCGGTGCTGTCTTTTTCAATTAATGCTTTTCACAGAAGTTCAGGTTTTAAACATCTCCCCCTCTCTTCCCAGGTCTGTTACATTTCCCAGAATGGTTCCCAGCACTGGAGATAATTCCTTTTCGGAGAACCTACATTTCTCACCTGCTGATTGCAATTAGCCACTGCCAGCTGGGGCCTGGTGCGCAGCTGAAAAGCTAACAAGAAGTGGAGACCACGCGGAACCCAGACAGGGCATAGGAGGTGCATGAATAAGGAATGGTGCCCATGTTTATGAGATGCTCCTGTGAATTTGAGGCTTCCCAACCCTTTGCAAAGCCCTCCGTCTTCCAGTCCTGTGCCACCCCACCCTTCCCCTATTTTTTTTTTTTTGGTCTCTGGGTTTGTAGCCTACACTTAACATCACAGTCACGAATTTACCACTAAGTACATTTTGTTAGGCAATAAACAGCCTTGGAAGAAAAATGAAATGCGACTAGGACTTCTGTTCCAATAATATTTGGGAGCTGTGGTGGATTCAAGCAGGTCTCACATGTGAGTCTTAGAACTAACGTTCACCATGAGGGCTGACAGGGTTTCCAGAAGCCTTGAGAACCCTTAATCTGACTCCCTCCTTTTGCGGATGAAGACAATGAATCCTAGAAGGGGAACATGGCTCATCCAAAGTCTTAGAGGAAGTTGTAGGACTCGGTGATGTCCATGTCACCTGACGTCCAGCTCTGGGCTCTAACTACTGAACAGGCTTGCCTTTGACCATCCTGGCCTGTGAGGGAAGCATCAAGAAGATTCTGGACAATGTGGCCTCCAACCCAAGGCAACCTTGTTTTTGTCCCCATGGGTCAATCCTGGCCCCTAGGACCAATGAGAATACCCCTGAGCACTTTTGTCCAGGGTTGATACCCAGTTTCTGTGGCTCATAGCTGCTGACTCCAATCCTGTGACTGCCCCCTATGGAGGGTATTCTCCCACTTTGAGGCTATCTTGGAATTGGCAACGGAGGGGACTGATGCCCAGCCAAGGGGCAATTAGCAGCTGTCCCTGGTCACTTTGCAATGTAAATGGAGGGATATCAACATGGTGAGGTCTGGGCTTAGGGTGTGAACATATTTGTTTGGTGGGTTTGAGCTTAAACTTTCCAGCCTTTTCTACTCAGAAGGTAGGGCATTCTGTGCCCTACTCACCTTCTACTAGGAGATCCTGATTATAAGATTTGTGTTCAGGGAGTTGGATAGGCTTCTAGGCAGTAATGACAAAACCTGGATTTTGAACTCCAACCTCAGCTCCATTTTATGGTTGGCATATCTCTCAGCCTGTTCTTTCATCCATAACACAAATACTCATGATACATATTAGTCCATTTCCATTACTATAACAAAATACCAGAGACTTGGTACTTTATAAAGAAAAGAGCTTTATTTAGCTCAGAGTTCTGGAGCTTCAAGAGCATAGTGCTGGCTTCTCCTCAACTCTGGTGAAAGCCTCATGGTGGATGGAATCAAAATGATGGGAACATGTGTGGAATGGGTCTCATGGCAAGGCAAGAGCAGAGAGGGGCAAGGTCTGCTCTTTCATAACAACTTGCTCTTGTGGAACCAGGGTCTCCTGACAACTACATTAATCATTTCTGAAGGGAGTATCCCAATGATCTAATCATCTTTCACTTGGCCCCCACCTCTTCAAAGTTCCACCATTTCCACACCACTACACTGGTGACCAAGCCCTGAGAACATGAAATTTGGGGGGACAAACCACATCTAAACCATATCATAATGTGTGGCTTATTGGGCTTTTTGAAAGGGTAATGGAAAGAGACATAGTTAAACGTGGATTTTCTATAAGTGTTCACTTTCCTTCCTCTAGTACTAACTTTCCATTTTACTGATAAAGAAAACCAAGGTCTAGAGAAATAAAGATAGCCTCCTAAAGCTACTTACTCATTACTTTTACTCACCTAGTTTGCCTCCTGTGAGGCACTCAGGGAGGAAACCAGAATGAACTTTACTAATACAAAGTTCATTCTGCAAACACAAGTTTGTTAAATGTTTAACAATTAGCTCAGAGGTCAGGAGAGGGAAGGTGAGGAGAAAGTTCGGATTTGTAGTGTTGCTGGTTGTTATTTTTAGGTAATCTATAATCTATGATTATAGATTCATGTGTAATCATAAAAAATTATACAGGGTGATCGCCTCTCTCCTTGATCCAGTTTCCTCCAATGCAAAATTGCAGAACAATGTCACAGCCAGTATATTGACATGATATAATACATCAATATTTATATTTGCCCAGTTTTATTTGTACGTGTGTGTGTGTTGTGTGTGTGTGTGTGTGTGTGTGTGTTTGGTTCTAAGTAATTTTATCACAATGTATAGGTTCCCATGGTCAACACCAGTCAAGGGACAGAACAGTTGATTACCACAAGGACCACTCTTTTGCCATCTTCACCTTCCTCCTTGTGTACCTTGCCCTTGATCTTTATACCTGACAACCTTTAATCTGCCATTTATGTATAAAATTTTGTCATTTCAAAATCTCATAGTATGTATAATTCATACAGTGTGTAATCTTTGGAGACTGGATTTTTTTTCACTCAACATAAATTTATCAAATTTCATTCAAGTTATGTATATCAATAGTACATTCTTTTTTATTGCTGAGTAATATTCCATGGTGTGGCTATACTGCAATTTTTTTCTACTATTCACCTGTTGAAGGATAATGGTTTGTTTACACATTTAGGCTGTTATGTATAATGCTCCTGTGACAATTCATACATAAGATTTTCTGGTGAAAAAGCATCTGCTCTTGGGCTGGGGATGTGGCTCAGTGGTTAAGTGCTTGCCTAGTATGTGTGAGGCACTGGGTTCAATCCTCAGCACCACATAAAAATAAATAAATACTTTGTGTCCATATACAAGTTAAAAAAAAAACTTAAAAAAGTGCCTGCTCTTCCCCTAAGATTGGGAACAAAATTTATTCTTACCACAAAAATCACCAGAGTAAATTCTAATCAGTGCTTTATTCAAGAAAGAGAAATGAAAGTTTAAGTATTAGAAAATAAGAAAGAAAAATTTCCCCATTGCAGAGGATGTGATTGTGTATGGAGAAAATCTCATTCCCATCTCTTTGGAAATTGTGCATGCTGCCCAAGAAGGCAATTGCTGCATCCTATGGTAGATATAGCTTAGTTTTATAAGAAAAAAATGCCAAATTGTTTTCCAGAGTGGCTGTACCATTTGACATTCTCATCATCAGTGTATGAGAGATCTGATTTCGCTGCATCTTCACCAGCATTTAGTGTTTGTCACTATTTTTTATTTTGGAATTCTGCTAAAATCACTACATACGTGGTGTATCATTGTGGTTTGAGTTTGCATTTTTCTAATAGCTAATGAAGCCAGACATCTTTTCGTGTGCTTATTTGTCATATGTAGAACCATTTTGGTGAAGTGTCTCTTTATGACTTTTGTCCATTTTTTAACTGAGCTGTTTGTTTTTTACTGTTCAGTTTTGAGAGTTCTTTATATTCTAAATACTAGTCTTTTGTGTCAAATACGTGGTTTGCAGATATTTTCTTCCAGTCCATACATTACTTTTCAGCCTCATTATAGGGTGTTTCACAAAGCAAAAGTTGTTTTGATGAAGTCTAATTCATTAGTTTTTCAGTTGTGTTTTGAGTGTCAAGTCGAATTTTTTTTTTGCCTGATTGTATATCACAAATATTTTCTCCTATTTTCAAATGTTTATATTATAGTTTAATATTTTACATTTAATTAACTTTTTGATCTTTCTTTCTTTCTTTCTTTCTTTCTTTCTTTCTTTCTTTCTTTCTTTCTTTCTTTCTTTCTTTCTTTCTTTCTTTCTTGTGTGGTGTTGGGGATTGAACCCAGAGTCTTACTCATGCTAGGCTAGTTATATACCACTGAGCTACTTGCTCAGTCCTTCATTTTTTATTTTGAATTAATTTTTCTAGAAAGTGTGACATTTATATCAAGGTTCATCCTTTCTTTCCTTACCTTTCCCATCCCTCCCCTCCCCTCCCCTTCCCTTCCCTTCCATTATGTCCCCTTTCCTTCCTTTTGTTCTTCTCTCTTCTCTTTGCCCTATAGGTGTCCAATTGTTTCAGAATTATTTGTGGAAAAAGCTATTTTTTTTTCTCATGAAATTATTTTTGCACCTTAGTTAAAACTTGGGCATATCTTTCTGGGTTCTCTATTCCATTTACCTGTCTCCATTTCTCTATCAATCTGACTTTCTTTTCTCATCATAGAACATATAACAAAATAAGTCTTGTAAGGGAGACAATTAAAGAGAAAATAATTTAAAACTATAGGGAAAACATAGAGGTATGTTAGAAAATTAATATATATACTGACTTTTAAAAATATTTGTTATGTTAATAGTGTTTTAAGTTTCTTAAATTTAATAATTCATTGTGATTTCTTTAACACTATGTAAGTGTTTTAGTATTTAAAATTAATAATAAGTCTTAATGTTGGGTAGATTAATTCCTCCCATTTTATTCATCTTAAGATTGAATTGGCTATTCTAGGGTTTGTGTTTTTCCATATAAATTTTTAAAAAATTATCTATGTCTACCAAAAATCTTCCTGGGATTTTGTTTGAAATTGTATTAAACCTACATATCAAATTGAGGAAAATTGACATTCTTACTATGTCAAGACTTCTAATCAGCTTATTGAATTGCTTCTCAACTTACCAAGTCTTTTTTGATTTCTTTTATCACTATTTTGTACTTTGCATTTATAGCATACCATGAATGTTTGATTAACCATATACTTATGTGTTTCTTAAAGTACACAGATCCTACAAATATCTTATTCCCTGCATACTTAAAATTGTATTTACAATCACCTGATGGTAAATGGCATTATGTTTTTAATTTTGGCTTCCACATGTTCACTGTTAGTATGTAAAATGTGTTGACCTTATATCCTGAAAGATTGCCAAACTCATTTGTTGGTTCTAGGATTTTTGTTTTGTAGATTCATTGGGATTTCTGCAAAAAAATCACATTTTCTGCAAATGGGAAATATTTCTTTCTTTTTGATATTGATGTCTTTCTTTTTCTTTTCTTTTGCATGGACTAGAACTTTCCATACTCTGAAATGTGCAGTGAGAATGAACTATGTTTCCAACCTTAGGGGGAGAGCAGACTGTCTTTCATCAGTAAGTTTGATGACAGCTGTGGATTTCTTTTATATGTTATTTATTGCTGTAGTTCTATTTATAACCTACTGAGAGCTTTTTATTTTTCTTTACCATAAAGAGTACTTAATTTTTAAATGTTTGTTTTTTTAATTCCACAGACACAATCATATCATTTTTCTTTTTTGATTTGTTGATATGATTGTTAACATTGATTGATTTTTGAATGTTGTCTTTGCACACTTAGAATAAAGCCACTTGATGATAGCATATCATTATTTGTACACATTGGTGCATTAGATATGGTAATATTTATTGAGGATGTTTGTTTCTAAACTTGAGTTAATATTGGGCTATATTTTTATATTGGCATCTTCTACTTTTAGAATCAATATAATTTTGGCCTTGCCAAATGAGTTTAAAAGTATGGCCCCTTCTCCTATTTTCTGGAAGAGATTGGGTGAAATTGGTATTAACTATGACTGGTAAAATTTCCATCTGTCTGAGAATTTCTTTTTGGGTAGTTTTAAATTACAAATTCAATTTCTTTAATAGTTATGGTAATATTGTAATTGTCTATTTCATCTTGATTGTGGTTTGCTAGTTCATGCATTTGGACAAATTGGTCCATTTCTTTAATTGTCAAATTTCTGAACATAAAGTTGTTCATTGTATTTCTTTATTATCATTTTTAATGGTTGCAGGAGGTATAATGATGCTTATGTGTCACTTTTGTTGGGGTTTTATCAATTTTTTCCATGTACCAACTTTTTGTTTCATTGATCGGGGGGGGGCATGTTTTCCTGTTTTCAACTTCACTTATTTCTGCTCTTATATATTATTATTTAAGATCATTTATCTGTTTTGGCTTTACTTCACTGTTATTTTTCTTGTTTTTTGAAGAATGAATGTAGATTATTGATTTGAGACCTTTTCTCCTTTCTAATAAAAACATTTTGTGCTATAAATTTCCCTTTCATCAATGTTTAGCTGCTTCCTACAAGTTTTGATGTTTTATTTTCATTTTAACTAAGTCATATGCATTTAAAATTTTTTGAAACTTCATTTTTTCTTGGATTGCTTAGAAATGCATTGTTTCATTTCCAATTGTTGAAGATTTTCTTATTGTATTTCTGTTATTGATTTCTACTTTGATTTCATTATCATTGAGGAATATAGTCTGTATTATTTCAATGCTTTGAAATGCTTGGGGATTAGTTTTATAATCAATCTTGAAGAATGTCTCATTGGTAGTTTAAAAGAATGTGCATTATGCTGTTGATAAGTTTTTAAGAAATGTCAGTTTGATCCAGTTGGTTGATGGCACTGTTCAGTTCTCTGTCTTTTGGCTCATTTTTTGTCTAGTGGTTCTATAGATTACTGAGTAAGGGATTGAATTGTCCAACCATAATTGTGGATCTGTCTATTTTTTTCTTTGATCTTTATCAGTTTTTGTTTCATGCATTTTGAAACTCTGTTGATTGGTATATATGCATTTAGAATCATTATATCTTCCTGGGGGAATCAATCTTCTTGTAATAATGTGATGAACATCTTTCACCTAGTAAAATTATTTGTTCTGAAGTATACTTTATCTAATATTAATATAATTTGATCTATTTGTAAAAAATAATGTTTGCATGATATCCTTTTTTAATTCTTGTACTTTCAGCATACCTATGTCATTGTGTTTGCATTGAATTTATTTTAGAAAATATAGTTGTGTCATTACATTTTATCTACTTTGTCAATTATATTTTTAGTTGGCATATTTTGATCACTTCTATTTAAAATAATTATTAATCTGATAGCCTTAAGTCTGCCATTTGATTGCTTGCTTTTTTCTGTTTTCTGTTTCTTTGTTTCTCTTTTCTTGCCTTCCTGTGGGTTATTTGAATATATTTTAGGATTCCATCTGATTTTAGTTATATTATTTTTAGTATACATCTTGAATAGCTTCCTTACTGGTTGTTCTAGGTGGCACAATATGTATACATAACTTATTATGGCCTACTGGGATCAGTGTTTTACTGGTTTGAATGAAGAATTGAAATTTTATTTCTTTTTATTTCTTTTTCTTCACCTTCCCCAGTTTAAAAATATAATTGTTTCAAATATTTTTTCTACATTCATTAAGAACTACACAAATGTTACAAAATTTTTGCTTTGACCATCAAATGTGATTGAAAAAACTTGTGGAAAGGACCAAACTCTCTTATACTTGCTCTTATTTTTACCTATGGCATTATTTCTTCTTCTTTCTGAAGTTCTAATCCTTCTGTTATAGTTTCCTTTCTGTTTAGAGAGCTTGCTTTAACTATTCTTTAAGTATAAGTTTCCTAGGAATATGTTCTCTTACTTTTCCTTTTTATGAGAATGTCTTAATTTCTTCTTCATTCCTAGAGGATGACTTCACAATGTATAGAATTCACACTTCACAGTTCTTTTTAAAAAATGGTGTGCCACTTCCTCTGGCCTCCATGGTGTTTGTAGAGAAATCAGCTGTCATTTGGATTGCTGTTCCCTCTAGATAATGCATTGTTTCTCTTTGGTTGCTTTTTAGATATTTTTGTCTTTAGTTTTAAAAAGTTTAATTATTGTCTCATTAATGAATTTCTTTGAGTTATCTATGTGAGCTCTACTCCTTGACTCTGTATATTTAGGTGCTTTGCCAAATTTAGGAATTTTTCAGCCATTATTTGTTCAAAGTGAAGAAGCCTACATTCTTTTCAGGCCAACATTCTTTCCTATCTATTTTTGAAATGCTAATGATATTAATTTAGATTTTTGTTATTATTCAAAGGTCCATTAAGTTTTCTGTTTTCAGTCTATTTTCTCTATTATTCAGACTCAGTAAATTTTGATACTTTTTAAAAATCAAATCCAGTGATTCTCTCTTTTGTCATCTCCACTCTGCTATGAGTCCATCTTGTTAGTTTTAAAAAAATCAGTTCTAGTGGCTGGGGTTGTGTCTCAGTGGTAGAGCACTTGTCTAGCATGTGTGAGGCACTGGGTTTGATCCTGAACACCACATATAAATAAATAAATAAAAGTATAAAAAATACAATTAAATTTTTTTAAAATTCAGTTCTTATATTTTTCAAGTCTATAATTTTCATTTGGTCCTTTTTTGGTATAACTTTGTTTTCTTTGCTGTGTTCTTTTTATTTCAAAGAAATTCATGATTCTTCATTGAAACAAGTTTATGGTGGCTGCTTTGAAATCTATGTCAGATGCTTTAAAATCTGATTCATCTGGTTATTGACATCAGTTGACTACCTTTCTGGTTCATACTATGATTTTTTTTGTTCTTATATAATGAGTATTTTTAATTCTATCTTGAACTTTTTAATATTATTTAGGTGACTCATTATTTAAATCTTTTATCTTAGGAGGCATTTCCCTGTTTACATTTAGTTTGTAGGTTTTGTACTACATTTTGGGGTTATAGTTCCAGTAATGTTTTAGTTTTCTGAAACTATGTGATAATAATCTGGTCTGCTTTATTCATCTGGTTATGTTTGAGCTTTTGTGAGATTCTAGCTGGTGCCACTTGCAGGTACTTCCATGAATCTCTCAATGTTGTTAGATGAGGAGTGAGGGGTACCAGATATACAAGAAGTAGAGAATTTCATGTTCAATCTCACCTATTGATGTTTGGCTTTCCACTCTATTTCCACAGATGCCTCTGGAAAGTAAAGAGCCTACCTGAGTGCCTTATGCCACAGAGTGGAGAACCAGGAGTCATAAGGAATGGGTGACTGGCTTTAGATCTAGATTCTGAAAACTCAAGCCCTGTGTCAACTTCTACATCTGGGTCAATGGATAACAAATATGGAACTTGCTATTCCTACTGACACTTGCATAAAGACCCACCTATTACTGGCTGATCTGGGGTGTGGGTGGACTATTTAACTCAGGACCTACCTACTCTTACCCACTGTTATTTTTGATTGTGGGTCAAGGGATGGATTTCCTTCCTGAGTTCTTCTGATACCAAGATTGGTAGATTGTCCTACCACTGCCACTGGGTGTTGGTGTCCCTGCTAAGTCCCTGCTGGCTTTCTTGTTCCTGGTAAATAATGAAAGATAAGAAAGAAATCCTATGGAAGTCACTGTTCATCATGGTGTTGCTCTTAAAGTCTTGAGATCTGTAGTGAGTTTTCTTCTATCCAACATTCAGACTTTTTACCATTTTCTGTTGAATTATTTCCAAGGTATTTCATTATATTTAAAGTGAAAGAACAGGGAAAATTGATTCTATTCTATTTTGTCTCTGAATTGGAAGCCATTATTTTAAATTAAAATTATTGCTCAGAATAGGAGTATTTTCTGGGTGATAGATATATGAGTATTCATTTTATATTATTCTCTACAGTCCTATAGGTTTGATACACCAAAAATGTCTAATGTAAGGTTATGCCACATATAAGATACTCTCCCATTACAAGTGCAGTCTTTCCTACTTTGGTTTATTCTATTTTATATCTATTCTATTATATTTTGGTCAACAAAATATGTGCACGGTCAAGACTCATTAGCCAGAAACGATTTCAATCAATGATAGTTTGGGATGATCATCTGAGAGAATGAATTAAAAACAAGGCAAAGAAATCTAATGCAAATTTAGTCATTATGCCTGGGGACGTGGCCTCACAGTTGCAAGAGTTAGATGTCCATATAAGCTTCTCTTTTAAAGGTCACTTTAAAAAGCAATGCAATAAATGATGCTTATGATATTTAAAAAATTGTTTTAATATGAGAATGGAAACTTGAAACTTCAGATATTTCTACTGACATTATCCTACATAGATTAAGGTGTTCTATATCTCAACTTTGAGGGAAATGAAGATGATATGACTTGGAGAACTGCAATAGATGACTCAAGCATGTATCTATGAAACATGTCCCTAAGAAGGTCACTGATGTCAAACATTAATGATTAGTTTAAGGACAATTGTTTCATAAGAAAAATAATAATATTTCCAAATCAATATTTTGATTTATGTAAAACATGGTTTTAAGTATATATATGTAACTTTATTAGAAAATTTAATATTATATAGACCTTTTAGTATTCTATGTCTTTGAAAGCTTATATATTTGAGGTGACCAAAAAATCTTTTTAAAAGATCTTCTACTCTAGAAATTTGGAGGTTATATTTGCTATATATTTATATGTAATTATTTTGATATTTCAAATACCAAAAATTACAGCTGTGAATCTATAACCTGTGTTATAGTTTGAATCTAAAATGTACCCCAAAGGCTCATGTGTTGAAGGCCTGGATCCCAATGCAGCAATATTCAAAAGTGGGACTCTTGGGGAAAAAAAAGTTGGATCATGACAGTTCTGATCTCATCAATGGGTCAATTCATTAATGAGTTCATAATTGAATGGACTACTGGGAGAAGATAGAAACTGTAGGAGGTGCAGTCTAGATGGAGGAAGAGGTCTCTAAGAGAATGTCCTGAAATGGTATATCTTGACCACAGATGCCTATTGCTGCCATCAATTTTTCTTCTTCTCCTTCTCCTTCCTCTTCTCTCCTCCTACTTCACTTCCCTTCTTCCTCCTCCTCATCATTATTCTTCTTCCTCCTCCCATCATTCCTCCTTTTCTTCCTCCTCTCTCTCATTCTTGGTTGCCATGAGATAAACAACCTGCCACATGCTCCCACCTCCATAATATACTACCTTGTCTCAGGCCCAGAGCAATGCAGTCTGCCAACCTTGGACTGAAAATCTGAAACCTTGAGCCAAAGTAAACCTTTCTTCCTCTAATTTGGTTTTCTCAGGTATTTTGTCAGAGGTGGAAACTTGACTAACACTACTCAGATTTATGAAATATTAACTTCTTGTTACATTTACCACATAATTTTTAAAAGAAATAAAGAATGCAAGACTTCTTTGTACACAGCTTTCATGCTTTTCTATCCTTCCTTCCCCTGGATATTCACCATTTCCATGTATGTCTAATGAGATCACCACATAGTTATATATCTGAAAAGAAAACATGGGACTTTTTTGAGTTTCAAAATATTATGTATATCATTCTGCATTACTGATATGTGTTTTCTGCTTCCTGTGCTTTTGTTCTTTCCAGGCTTCTGATGGATTAAAAATATTTCCTTTCCTCTACTGCTAGTTTAAAGCTATACATAATATTTCTACATTGTTTTACTAGTCATCTCTTTATGTTCAATATGTATATTTAATTATAAATGATTTCTACTGTCTAAAGCTATTTGATATACCTATCATCCTCCCAATGTTTAGCTACACTTTTATAAACTTCTTTTACTTATTATTTTGTCTAAAATTTCAATTTTGCCTTTTTAACCACATAATTTGTAGATCGTGTGTCTTAAATAGTCAATAGTTAATTAAATTTAATATTCTATATTGTATATATATATATATATATAAAATGAGCCAAGATACGTTTTTTCTGGTAGCTCACTCCTTCTCCTTGGGTTCACTTTTTCTAATTGAGTTCATTTACTGAATATCTGTGGATTTTTTTTTAATTTTTCAAATGTCTTTATTAGTTCTTACTGTTAAATGATGTTTCTGCTGAAAAATTAAAATCTAGTTTGACAATTGTTTCCCCTTTGCAGTTTGAAGATTCTACTACCTCTGGAATTTATTGTAGATGAAAAAATATGTTGTAAGTTTAATGCTTTTTATTTTGAGGATAATTTGCTTTTTCATTCCAGTAGATTTAAATTTTTGCTCTCTTTATCCTTGATATTCTGAAGTTTCAATACAATATGACCAATTTGGGACTCATTTTTATTCATTCTGTTTATAATTTGCAGTGATTTTTATTTAATTGCTTCCTGAATATCTCTAATTGCCATAAATCTGGAAATTCACTTTTGGACTCAAATTAGAGGTATGTTGTAGCCTTCTCTGAGTCTCACCTTAACTATTTTTTCATTGCATATTTTTATCTATTTGTACTGTTTTATAAGATCCAACAAACTATCTTTTAAGTCATTAATTTTCTCTTTGACTGAGTTCAACATAGTACTGACCTTATTCATTTGTTTATTTGTTTTCATAATTTTTTATTTATAAGATTGCAAAATGGTTCTTTTCTTTCATTTCCACTTGTTTTTATTTCACCTGACCCACTAAGGCCCCAGGTCATACATGGCTTGTTCAAAGTTTCTATGTATCTTATGATGATATTAGGATGTTAATAACCCAGTCTCAGAGCTATGAGTCGCTTCAACCAGCTCTCACTTACAGGGAAGTCTTACTCTAAACTGTAATTGCTGAACCTTGCTCTTTCCCTCAACTTAAACCTGATTCCTCATTCTGGTTTTTAGCCAAAGAGTCCCATAGTGTTTGTATAATTATTGCTTTGAGTTTCTGCTATATATCTGTTCTCTGAGGACAATTTTATTTTTTTTCACCTTAGCTGGGTTTTTAAATTTTATATTAAAATATTTGACTTATCCTGATACTGGAAAAGAAAGAGGTATCATTTTGATTTAATTTATTTACCTTAATTTTCCATTGGCTTGATTTTCACATTTATTTAGATTAACTTACTATCTCAAAAGTATTTGTAAAAGTGATTCTCAAGTTTATTCTCAAGTTTATCTCTGATTTATTCAAGAGTATAAATGGATAAATATAGAAAGATAAATAAATAATAAATAAATAATACAATCACACTTCTTCTACAAATTATTGCATTTATTAAGGCATCAAATCCTCACTTTAGCTCTATGTTTACTTGCTGGGACCAGATCTTCAGATAACCATGAAGAAGTGGTTCTGGCTTCATTACTTTCTAGATCTAGTCCTAGGATTTTCTGTTGACTGTAGAGTCCCAGATTATCCTTTCATTCCCAAGATACACACACAACCATTATGGTTTTCGATATTACTATTTTGACTATATGAAAGGAAAAAAAATGGTTATTCCTTCAACAAATATTTGTTGAGTGATTTGTTAGTGTCAGGTACTGTAGTAGGCCTTGTACTTTTACAGATGAATAAAATAAATTTCTGCCTTTGTTGAGTGCCACATCTAGTCAGGGAGAGAGGCAAGTTAATAAGCAATTTCATATGGTGTCTTAAGTTTTATAACAAACCTATGGTGTTCTCTAAGTGTTGAGGAATGGCTACCTGGAATTTAAAAAGGACAGTCTTAGGTAAAAGCTATTCAAACCGAGACTTGCAGTCCAAGTAATTTTTTTTTTTACCTAGGTGGAAGTGTATGTGTAGCAAAGAGAAAAATTGTACAAAGTAGAATAGGAACTACTGTGTCTGTTAGTAGCTGAAGAGGAGGCCTGAGGAAATCTAAAAGGAGGAGTGAGAGATGAGATTACAGGGATGGACAGGGATTTGATCATGAATGGCCTTGTGCATTCTATTCTTGCCTGTGATTTTTTCACCTGAAAGTAGTAAGGAGTCATTTCAAAATTTTAAACAGAGAAATTACATACTTAGAGTTGTATTTTAAGAATATTACCCTGAATTTAAGAATGAATACATCCTTCAGGAACTTGGAACTAGATAAGGAAGTGATAAGAATATTGTTTCTGGAAGCAACTAGAGGGCTTTGAGAAGATGGTATCAGTGGGAGAGGTGCTTAGGAGGCCACTGTAACTGAACTTGGTGATAGAAAGGCTGCGGGGTCTGAAGTAAGGTAGAAGTCAAGGATGACTCAAAGGTCTATGGTTTTATAATTAGGAGATGATATGGGAGTGATAATGAATTATAGTGGGCATGTTAAATTTGAGGAGTTTTGGATCTTTCAGATGGAGATGTGCATTAATAGGCAGGTGCACATGAAGATCTGAACCTCATGAGAATGCTGTTTAGAGGAATGGTTTGAAAGTGATAATTATCACTAATGGCCAAAACCCTAAGTGTGGATTGGTTCTCTATGTAAAAACATAAAAATGGACATTAGAAGAAGGCTTTTATAATATCAGTATTTTGAATATACACAAGTTGTTAGAATCATCTCAGTGATAGACATGATTTGGTTGTTTTCCATGTATCATCCTTTTTACAAATAAAGGTCCTGAATTCCCAAAAATGCCAATAAAAGAAGTTGAAAGGACCTGGAATCAATGTTCCAAGGAAGACTTGGGACAGTCTTCCCATCACTCGTGGAATACAGTGAGATTCCACTGCTATGCAGTCCCTACTTGTTGATTGTATCAGGCTCCTCCTCATGTAAACTAGCACATGGATCAAAATGCTTGACATTGGTCAAGTTGACATGCAACACAGGAGTCTAACCTATTCCCCAAAACATATTCCATGGCATGGGAAAACACAGATGACAGTAACCACTGTGTTCCATTTTTTCTAAACAAACAAATACATACACTTGGATTAAAGAAAGAGAGTCGGGTAAGACACAAAAAGAATTTTCCATGAGGATCTTGGAGTAAGAGTGTTTTACTCAATCTTCCTCAAATGGTTTTAAGAATATAACAAACATTCATTTCATTGGTGCTGAGGGCCATTACCAAGTAGATATGACGCATCGAAATTTCCTTGCCAGCGTACCCCATGTTAATTTCGCTGTTGACCTTGCATGTGTGTTTGAGTAGGTGACCCTGCTCAATGACCAGGGTGGATCCAGGATTAGGGTGTATCCTGCAGTTTGAGGAAGTATCCCCGTCCTTGGGTTAAGGGCGTTCCCAGTTTAAGACCTTGGATTTTAGGGAAGTTCGATGTTGAGGATTATTGCTGCTGGAATTAGGGCGTTCCTCCTGCCTGAGCTCCCGTTGAGTTCTCGTGAGATTCAGAGAGCACTTTGGGAAAAAAGGCCTCGTGGAGGAGGTGAATTGGGTGGCAGCAGAACTGGGATTGCCCCAGAGCGTGTGTGGAGGCCGGTGTGAGTTCGGGAATAAAGAATTGCTGTTTGAATCTACAAAGCTGTGTGGTGGCTCGTGATTCTGTGCCCAGCCAAGACTGTGGCACATTGGAAAATTTTAAAGAAGTTCAGTAAAAGCATAAATTTTTTAGTAACTCTTCCATTGACCTCATGATGAAATACAAAATGTCAACAGGGCTTATACAGCCCATCACGATTGCTTCGTTGTTGCCTTCTCACCTTCTACTTCCGTCTTTCTCCAAATACATTGAATTTTCATTCCCTATGAAGATCCATGCTCTCTTCCCTGAGTCTTTTCTCTATCTGGAAGCCTCTCCCTCCTGCATTATATATCTCTGTCACCTCTGATACATCCTTCAAGTGTCACTTTAGATGCTACTTCCTTTAAGAATTTTCTCTTAATCTTCTAAATCAGAGTTCTTTCTCCTAGGTGCACATATTAAATTATTTAAGAAACATTTCAAGGGCCTACTATGTGTCAGGAATCATGTTAAATTTTGACAAAATATATATATTCCAACAGAATCTATTGGGTAAAAGAGACAGTCAACCAAGGGTATTAATTAGCAGAAAGTGAACTGTTATACTAAAATATACATCAATAAAGTAGCATAAAGAAATAAGCAGTTTATTTCTATTTCATGAAAATGGAGGTAAATGTTCCAGTCAGGAGGTATCTAGACTTGATGCAGCTATGCACGAGACCAGGCCAACAGTGACTCTGCCATCTTGAAAAACATGGCCTCCGAAGTCACTCTAGTTCAATACCATCCAGTAGAACGTTCTATGATGATGGAAATGGTCTATCTATGTCTTTATTTTCCAACATAATAACCACAAGACACATTTGACTCTTGAACAACTGAATTGTGACTAGTACAACTAAAGAACCTGAATTTTACATTTTAATTAACAGAAATTTAAAGTTAAATAATTGTGTGTGGCTAGTGAGTGGGCATAATATTGGATAGTGTAGCTTTGCTGTATTGGAAGAAAAAAGAATTCTGAGGTCTGGGATCTCCTCTCAAGTGAATGAAACCAGCATTGCTACCATGGCTTCTGCCGACATTTTATTGGACCTACCATGCTTCATTGCATATAATTTGACATCAATTGTAAGATGGACTATGACTTTGTATGTCACAAAAAAAGACAGAAATGATACAGACTTAAATACTGTAATTATTTAGAAAAATCATGTAACCTTTTAATTTTATGCATATTGAAAAAGCTTTTTTGTTATCTTAACTACATATACATGAAAAGGAAACTATAAGTAAGATAAATTCCCAAAACTTTGTGTGAAGTTTAACTCTTCTAAAATATTTTTTTCAATTTAGAATTGTCAGTGTCTGTGGTTTTCCATAGAAGATCTTTCTCTATGCTCCCAAGTGTATCAGTAATGGGGAATTTCTTGTTTCATGTTTTTATTTTTTAAATTTTTATTTATATATGACAGTGGAATGCATTACAATTCTTATTACACATATAGAGCACAATTTTTCATATCTCTGGTTGTATACATAGCATATTCACACCAATTCGTGTCTTCATACATGTACTTTGGATAATGATGTCCATCACATTCCACCAACAGTAAGAACCCCATGCCCCCTCCCTTCCCCTCCAACCCCTCTGCCCTATCTAGAGTTCATCTGTTCCTCCCATGTTCCCACTCCCTATCCCACTATGAATCAGCCTCCTTATATCAAAGAAGACATTTGGTATTTGTTTTTTTTAGGATTAGCTTTCTTCACTTAGCATTATTTTCTCCAACTCCATCCATTTACCTGTGAATGCCATGATTTTATTCTCTTTTATTGCTGAGTAATATTCTATTGTGTATGTATGCCACATTTTTTTATCCATTCGTCTACTGAAGGGCATCTAGGTTGGTTCCACAGTTTAGCTATTGTGAATTGTGCTGCTATAAACGCTGATGTGGCTGTGTCCCTGTAGTATGCTGTTTTTAAGTCCTTTGGGTATAGACCAAGGAGCAGGATAGCTGGGTCAAATGGTGGTTCTGTTCCCAATTTTCCAAGGAATCTGCATACTGCTTTCCATATTGGCTGCACCAATTTTCCATCCCACCAGCAGTATATGAGTGTACCTTTTCCCCCACATCTCTTGTTTCATGTTTTTATTTGAGTATTATAGTTATATGTAACAGTGGGGTTCATTTTGACATGACCATACGCGCATGCAATATAATTTGTTCCATTTTAGTCCCCAGTGCTTCTTCTTTCCCTTTCTTCCTCCCCCATGTTCCTCTTCCTCTATTCTATTGATCTTCCTTGTATTTACTTTTCTTTTTAAAAATGTGTGCTTCATAGGTATAAAAATAAAATTGACTGTGGAATATTCATATATATATATGCATAGCATAATTTGGTCAATTTCATTCTGCAGTTCTTCCCCTTTCCTATCCTCCTTCCTTCCCCCTCAATCCCTTTCCCCTCTCTTCTATTTTCATGCCCCCTTTTCCCCTTAAATAACTTTAGTTTCTACATAGGAGAGAAAACATTAGACCCTTGACTTTCTGAGTGACTTATTTCACTCAGCATGATGTTCTCCATTTTCATGCATTTACCAGCAAATGCCATAATTTCATTTTTCTTTATGGCTGAGTAAAACTCCAATGTGTATATACACCACATCTTCTTGATCCATTCATCTGTTGATGGACACCTGGGCTTGTTCTGTAACTTGGCTATTGTGAATTGTGCTGCTATAAACATTGATGTGCCTATAAGTGATGTGGAGTTTCTTGAAAGTGCTCTACAAATGTTTTCAGGTTCTTCTAAGGTGCTCACACTCCTTTGCTAAGTTTAGATTCTTATTCTGTGCCATTTCACCAAATTAATTGTACTATTTTCTCCTCCATTTAAGCAAATGTTGCTAGAAGTTGAGTAGTCTATGATAAACAGATGTTCACTGTATTAACAACGATCCTGCTTGATACAGAAATTGGTCACATCAGCTTCTGTGGCTTCGAAATTTTCTTTGTTCTGAGGGATTTGGCAATTTCTCTGCTTTCAATTGCATTGTTCGACATAAGATAAGGCAATCCTTTTGCTCGTATGTCAGAAGCAAAATATAACATAGCTTCATCTACTTGTAGATGTCTTCCTTTCTTAGTTCTTGTAAAGTGCTTTGTTGTTGCTTTGGAAGAAAATATGAAATTGCTGCCATTCCTCCAATGATGAATATTTGCTTTGCTAATATCAAATTTATGCCCCATTGCTCTGTTTACATGCCTTTCTGTGTACATGATACCTTTTCATTTCAATGCTAAATCATAGTATAATCTTTCTGAAGACATTTTAAACAACAATTCAATTTAGCATGTGTGGTGCCAGCAATGCACAGATCTCAATTGAAGTGATGACAACGGGAATATCTATGACCAACTTTGCATATACAAGGGCAACAGCAACTATTTCATGACTGCAATCTAGCCTACAGCAGTGGTAAGAAGCCGTTGATTAGGGGGCAGGAGTCAGTGTCAGGACAAACCAAGTTAGAGCTGAGCTAAAGAGGATTCTGACTATGGGAAAATAAGAAGAGAGAAGAAGAAATTCACATCTGGGCAGACAGAAGCAAAAGTAGGAGCCCATAACAGACTTGGGAGGGAGGAAGAAGGAAGGAAAGGAGAGAGGGAAGACAGGAAGGATAGTTGTTTTTTTTTTTTTTTCTGAAGACTTCTCAGCTTCAGGTCAATGATAACTACATGAGTATGTAGTATACACATATACATGCATGCTTGTGTTTTAATCAGCCAGTTTTTAGTTCCGCTGGGTTCCTGTGCTTGCAAAGAAACAAAGACGCCAATATGTCTTTTAAGATCTGTTTCAGTTCAAGGGCTGACCTTGAGAAAAAGTCCAAAGAAGCTCATCTGAACCACAAAGGCAGCTGCACTGGTTGGGTCAGTTTGAGGGATTCCGACTAAAGAAGAAACATGAATTTCATGCAGCTTAATACGAAGTGACACTCAAGCATATACCCTCTATAGGATTTCACCCATGACTAACAAGCCTTTTAATCATGGCAAGAAGACACGGAGATTTCGCAAACATGCTTTTGCAGCACCCGCATTTGGTGTTCCTGACCCTGTTTTCTTGCCAGATTGTGAGAAGCACCTGCTCCTTTTCAAGCAGTTGTCAGATCAATATTTAATCAATTGCCTTTTGATATTTGGTAGCGCTGAATAAATGGGATGCCAATATTCCTGCTCAGAGCCGTTCCTCTGGTGTACCTCATTCCACTTCTGTGAAAGCCTTCAGGAACCTCTGAACACTAAGCGGCATGTCCTCCGAGTTCTGTGGCATCCCTCCCCCCTCTGCTGCACGGGGGCTCTGTGGCTCGAGGAAATGCAGGATGACGGTGCCTGTGCCACTCTTATTAAAGCAACGTCCAAACCAAGTCATGAAAGCAGGAGAGCAGAGCCGCATTCGGGACACTGGGGGGCTTTGCCAGGTGAGGGCTATTTAATAGACCAGCCACATTAAAGAAAGGCAATGATGTAGTGAAAGGAGCCTAATGAGCAGAAGTGAGGCTACCGTATCTAAAGAGAAAAAATAATGAGCTGCGAAATATCCCCCAAGGCGAGATTGCCAGCCTTCTGCAAGGAGGTCTCAGCCTATAGGTAGAAAAGGCTCATGTGGTCCCTTATTCTTGCATGGTAAACACAAGTTCTGTGGGCAATTAAGGGCTGAGCTGAATGTGGGATTTGAAAACTGAAAATTATGTCACCAGCTCTTTGGAGATTTCCACGCCCAAGACCCCAGCTTTAATTCCCAAAGGAAACAGGGAACATACTCAACCTATGAATAGAAACTAGGAACATCATATCATCAAAAGCAACACTCTCAGTGTCTGTGCAGCAGATGGACATCTGGATGTTAGTTCCAGAAATCTCAGGGACTGGCACTACAGAATCTTTATAAAGCTGTCCTTCCAGGGCATGCCATGGGGCTTCCTCGAGGGCAAATCCACCTTCTAATGAGACCCTCTTGGTCTTTCAGTAATGACCCCTCCTAGAAGGATCCAAGCTGGCCATGCCCTACCCATTATGCTATTTCTTTTATGGTTGGTGTGGGAATGGTAGGCCAGATTTGGGTACATCTGGGTAGGGAAAAAAATTGATTAAATACAGTTTCACTGGATTACTAACGTAAAGGAAATAAAAAAAAAAAAGAAAAGATTTTATTTCTGTCCTCAAGAAGGGTACAAACCTCTACCACGTAGACAATGAATCATTTACAGAGACACTTTTCAAGTTCTCATAGTAGGAATGAGGATGGCACCTGTGTTTCCCAGGTGACAAAGGAGACAGGACAATGAAATACATATAATGAAACTGTAAAAATAATGCAGCTTTTTGATATAGATCTTTGTCACTTATAAAGTGCTTTCCTTTTCATTTTCTGAATGGGTGCTTACAGCAACAACAAGCAGTTTGATATTAGTTTTTCTTCTTACAGGAGAGAAACTGAAGCTCAGAGGGCTTGAGTCAGAGATTTGTAATCTTTTAGTCATGGGTGGAAGGGGCACAAGGACCAGTACAATTTATACACGGGGGCTGGGGATGTGGCTCAAGCGGTAGCGCGCTTGCCTGGCATGCGTGCGGCCCGGGTTCGATCCTCAGCATCACATACCAACAAAGATGTTGTGTCCGCCGAGAACTAAAAAATAAATATTAAAAAAATTCTCTCTCTCTCTCTCTCTCTCTCTCTCTCTCAAAAAAAAAAAAAACAATTTATACACGGATGCTCTTTCATGGCTGAATCTAAATGTAGAAGAAATCAAAGTTTATAGGGTAAACAAATATTACTACAATTAGTTTTTTGGGGGTGAGAAAAGGCTACACATTGAATCCATGAAAATTTTACAAATATGTGAATAATGAAGCCACCCATTGAAGAAATAGCAAAATATTTTTAGGAAAAAAGCATTTATGAAGATGGTCAGTCAGGGTTCATATGATCACTATTGTATTTTTAATCAATCCAGCAAAACATAGAGCCCTTCATAGGCAAGTAATGATAGTGTATGTTTCACTAAAATTGCTTTATAAAAATTTACACCAAAATTCATCTTGATACGACATCAATTTATTTTATTAGTTGTACTTGTCAATGGAGTTCAGTGTGATACTTTAATACATGCATACAGTGTGCATTGATCAAATCCAGACTCCCTTTACTTATCCTCCTCCCCATTTTTCCAAACCCCAGTAATCACTATTCTACATTCAGTTCAACTTTTTAAAAATTTTCACTTACGAGAAAGAACATGTGATACTTGTCTTTGTGATCATGGTTTATTTCACTTAACATGCTACCTTCCAGTTCATTCTTTTTTTATGGATGAATAATATGCCATCGTGTATATACACCACATTTTCTTTATCTATTCATCCATTAATGGAAACCCAGGCTGATTCCACATCTTAGCTACTGTGATTGGTGTTCTAATAAACATGGATGTGCAAGTATCTCTTTGGAATGCTGATTTCATTTCCTTTGGATCTCTACCCAGAAGTGGGATGACTGGATCACATAATAGTTCTCCCTTTTAGTTTAGTTTTTTAGGGACCTCCATACTTTTCTCCATAATGGTTGTACTAATTTACATTCCCACCAAAAGTGTATAAGATTTCCTTTTTCTTTACATCCTTGACAGCATTTGTTATTTTTTTGTTGTTGTTGTTTTTTGAAAATGGTCATTCTAACCATTGTTTTGATTTGCTTTTCCTTGATGGAAAATGAAATTAAACATTTTTCATATATTTGTTGACCATTTGTATGTATTTTTTGAGAAATATCTATATACATCATTTGCCCATTTTAAGTTAATTCATTTTTATTTTGTTAAGTTTTTTGAGTTTGTTATATATTCTAGATATTAATCTTTTAAAAATATATTATTAGTTGTAGTTGGACACAATACCTTTATTTTATTTATTTATTTTTATGTGATGCTGAGGATCGAACCCAGCACCTCGTGCATGCTAGGCGAGAGCTTTACTGCAGAGCCACAATCCCAGCCCGCTAGATATTAATCTTTCCAGGTGAATCATTGACAAAATTTTCTCCCATTATGAAGGTTGTCTCTTCTGTCTGTTAATTTTTTCCTTTGTTATATAGAATACTTTTATATAATACCATTTGTCTATTTTTCTGTTTTTTATTTCATTTATTCTGCTTTTGGGGGTCACATCCAAAAAGTCATTACATATACCAGTGTCTTGAAGTGTTTCCCCTATGTTTTCTTCTAGTGGTTTTGCAGTTTCAGGTCTTACATTTAAGTCTATGATTCTTTTTTTTTTTTTTTGAGAGAGAGAGAGAGAGAGAGAGAGAGAGAGAGAGAGAGAGAGAGAGAATTTTAATATTTATTTTTTAGTATTTGGCGGACACAACATCTTTGTTTGTATGTGGTGCTGAGGATCGAACCCGGGCTGCATGCATGCCAGGCGAGCACGCTACTGCTTGAGCCACATCCCCAGCCCCTATGATTCTTTTTGAATTGATTTTATGCAGGGTGAGAGGGGTCAAGTTTAAACCTTCTGCAAATGGATATCCAGTCTCCTCAGCACCATTTATTGAAGAGGTTGTCTCTTCTCCAATGTATGTTTATGGAGTCTTTGTTGAAAATCAATTGACTGTAGATGTATGGGATTATTTCTGAGACCTATCTTCCATCCCATTGATATATATGTCTCTTTTGATGACAGTAACATGCTGTTTTGGCTACCATGGCTTTGTAATATGACTTGAAATAAGATATTGTAATGCCTTCTGTTTTGATATTTTTGCACATTGCTTTGACTATTTGGAATCTTTTGTGCTTTTATATGAGTTTATTGTCTTTCACTGTGTCTGGGGGTCAATCTGTGATTGTGGCTTCAGATTGTTCATGAAGTTGCAATCAGATAGTGGTCAGAGCAGGAATATTTGAAGTCCTTCTTGTCATGTGACCTCAGAGCTTCTCCATGTTGTCTTGGTGCATGGGCTAGTTGGGTTTCCTTAGAGCATAGCACTTAAGGGCACCTGCCTGAGTATGCCAGGAGCAATGCAGAAGTTGCATACCCTTTACTGACCTGATCACATTGGCCATAATTGAGTCACAGTCCCACCCAATTTCAAGGGGAGGAGACAGAGATTCCATCTTTCTCATGTTGATCTGCATGTGAGAAGGAAATATTATTGCAGCCACCTTTAGAATATAAAGTCCACCGGAGCATATCTTGAACTAAGGATTACAATCAGTTGAATTTTGTGCCTCTGAGGTCTAATACAAGATGAAAATATATAGTCAATCAAATTTTCTTTAATGGAACTTATTTTTGGACAAATGAGTCTTGAAGTTTTCTGGACTTCCACTCTATAGGTAAATTTAATAGGGCAGTAAGCATGGAAATTGAAGGAAAAATATAAATAAATCTTATTTTATTGTTACTATAACAAAAAATAGAATTTATAGAGTATTAACATCTTATTATAAACCTGAAGAGCATTTTACAATTTCACTTGCTTTATCACTTTGCCTTTTTATTTGGAAGTTAACTGTTGTATCAAAGACAGAAATGTGCCTGAAACCATTTTCGCTCATGTGCAATATAGAAGCACCACTTTTCTTAGTCTTTTCTTTCCTTGCAGTTTTGTTATTAAAAATGTATTATTGTGTGAAATTTAAAGGGAAATGGAAGCAATTTTAAAAATCACAATTCATGGACACTCTAAAAGTCTATACACATAATAACTAATACTGATGGATCGGTAACCAACTGTCTGGTTTGGCTGAGCACAGTTTAAGAGTTTCACAAGCTTTTCCATTTCAGGACCTATGTCAGTCAAGGAGAAAAGTCATGGAACCCAGTATCTTTGGAGACATTACTCCAAGCAGCCAGTTGCTCCAAGTCTATCTTGAAAAGTTATATACATTTTACTTTCTCTTCCAAAAGGTATTAGTTTTATTATTTTAACATAAAAGAACATTTTAGATATCACCCCTTAACATTAAATGTCATATCTATCACATGACTTTAAGTTCCCCAGCAATCCTCTTTTATCTGTTCAAGCAAGAGTCAATGGAGGGATCATGCTTAGTCATGATGCTGGATATAATGTCTCTAATAGGCTCTGTCTTCTTTGAGAAAACACATTGTAATTCAGGAAAATAACAATGCCATAATTATTAGCATTAGTTAGAATTTATCCCAATTTATGTATTTTTTTAAAGAGAGAGTGAGAGAGGAGAGAGAGAGAGAGAATTTTTAATATTTATTTTTTAGTTTTCGGCAGACACAACATCTTTGTCGGTATGTGGTGCTGAGGATCGAACCCGGGCCGCATGCATGCCAGGCGAGCGCGCTACCGCTTGAGCCACATCCCCAGCCCCCCAATTTATGTATTTTAAATTGCTTTCAAACTTCAGTACTTGACTATCATTAACTATTTACTTTGGGCACCCCTCACAGTGATTGTGACACCCTAGAATATTCTGGGCACCTGTGCTAAGAATTCCTGGGATTAGCGAGTAACTCAAGGTCATGTGGTTAATTAATAACAGTGCTTGGGTTCAAACTCTATCTCTGGACTCCTTATCTTGTGTTTTCTCTCTCTGTTTTAGAGTCATAAAAACTGCTAACAGAAATCTACATTCTCACTATGGCTGGGGACCCAGGGTGGGTGTAAAATAACATTTTGCAACAAAAGTAATTTTAGTAACTTAGGCTGTTATTTCTGCATTCAATTACTTATTTATTCCTGAAAAGATGAAAGGAGGAACATATGGTGCTAAAGAGTCTCTGTTCTTTATACCAATCCCAAGCCAGACTTTGTGATCTCTACCCTACCTGTAGTTTGGCAGCAGAGTCATTCTTTCACCCGTACTCTATGCCAAGGGCTGTGTTGATACTAGTGATGAAGGAACTCTACCAACCCTTAAAACAATGAAACAGAAATGCTATATCATTGGTCTTGAAGAATTAGGTGTGTTACAATCAGTTGGAGTGCAGTTCTATGACAAGGTTGCTTGAGATACAAAGTATTGTAGGCTTTGGTGTTATAGTTGCTTCAATTTTCAATGTGGGGAGGCACTTCCTTGGGAGGCGCTCAGGATATTACCACCGTTTGCCACCATGTTGTACCTAGAAGCCACCCTTTACCTCAGAGTCTTAGGCCCTACTGTTGAGTGGGCATCACTTCTTTCCTTATGGGGAATTTCTTCTTAGGCACGTTGCTTTCCTCCATGAGATGTTGCTTCAACGAGAGACCTTTGAGTTGAATATCATAGATATTTAAGTGTCTAAGGCACATGTCTGTGTTTGCATGTGTGTGTGTATTTTCCCCCAGGAAACTCTTAGTGAATTCATCATAAGCATCCAAATCTCACCTTTGTATTCTCTAATACAGCTTGTTGTACTGGAGAATACAAAGCTTTAAGAAGGTCCTTGACCAAAGGTGCGGGGGGGGGGGGGGGGAGAGAGAGAGAGAGAGACATGCTAGGTCAGAATTGATAAAGTAGGTCACTGAATGCACTTGAATTCACCAAAGATACTAATCAAAACATGTGGTTATCTGCTACCTGGATGTTATTGTGGCTATTATTGTTTGCTATCATTCTTTTTTTCCCTTTATAATTGTTTTATGAGACTTGAGATATTTTAAAAATCCTGGAAGGCCCAGGCCTGAGTGATAAGTCGTCATTCTCCTTAATTGACTTGTCTAATCCCTTTGGATTCTTGAGCTTTGATTTCTCATGTTTCCTGAAGAATGAGACTAGATGGTCTCTTATTGATTCCCCAGTTGTGGTTCCATGAACCTGTGAATTATTCAAAGTTATCCTAATTTTGATATTCCAGCACACTTGCCCCCTGGAAAAGTTCCCTGTTAACTCCACAGGAGTGGGAGTTGGCAAATTGGGAAATTGACTCATGTGTAAAGTACACTAGGCTCTGAGTCTCTCACACAGCTCTTGCTAAATCCTAGAACTTGGACCTTTGGTTTAATGCCTTTTCATAAAGACTGATAGATTTAAAAAAATAAGAGCTTATGTTCCAGAAACAATAGTCCCTGAAAATAAGTTTGAGGAAGACAACAGTTGTTTTAAACCTTTGCATACTCAATAGGCTGAGTCAAATGCCTTCTTGGCACAAGTTCTATTGAAATTGTCAACAGGGTAAAGATAACAATGCAGTGACAGACCTGCTCACCTTGCTCCTAGAACCAGGCCTTTAGGACTCAACTCCAGCTCATTGCTAGAACTCTTGCAGGTGAGGGTCAGCCAGTATAAGAAGGGGAAAGGACTCACTCTAGTCTTGAGTGATCCAACTCTGGGTTTACAGGGCTTAAGGAGGACTTAATGGCCACAGTGTGGAGATCAGCTCTTCCTTTAGGAATTTAGGGCTTTTATTTCAGGAAAGGGCTTTCCAATGTCAATAGAGAGAAGATTCCAATCCCTAACTAGTATCAACCCATCTAAGTCTTCCAGGTCTGACATAAGAAAGCTTTTATTTCTGAGCCATTCATTCTTCTGCTTGATCACTTTGCATTTATTCCCCAATGTCACATTTCCCTAGAGTTTCCAGATTACCCAGACATGAAGAGGAATTCTCTTATATACTCTCCAACAAGGACACTGGATTCTTATCATAACCCACCCCGTTGTTATAGAACACATCCTGTGATATTGTAAATAGTTCCTTCTATTTTCATCTCAGTGTCTTTTTATTTCAAGTGTCCAAAAACAAAAAATGGCTTAAACCAAAATGAAAACTTAATGGTTTATGTCACTGGGAATTCCACCTTCAGTTGCAGTTTGACCAGAATATCTCCACCATCTATCTAGGTGAGCTCCATTTTCAAGTTTCTTGTGTTTTCTTGCTTTGGATGTTGTTCCTAAGGAGCTTCAAGCTCAAATTATCGCAGAATTCCTGCCAAGAAGACAAAGAAACTTTTTTCCTGAACTAGAACCACACACAAGTCTTGTTGATCTCATTGACCTGACTTGCATTATGCACTCTAACCAATCCCTGTGGTCTGGAGGATAGAGTCTTTTGAAAGAGGTCATGTGCCTCACTCATGGAGTCCAGAAGTGGAAATGAATTGCCTGAGCCTTGAGAGCTGAGAGATGCAAAGTGGTAGTTATTATTACAGATAAAGTGGATGCTGGAACTGTAACAAAAGAAGTATCCATCCCAGCATTATGAGCTCTTCAAACATAGCCTTGTTTCTGGTACATGGTAGGCACTTAATAAATGATGATAGAATTTGTGAATGAAGATGAGAATAAATTCAGCCTGGCCAATCCCCTTCTCTCATCCTCACTTTTATCCATTACCCAGCTCTGGCCACTGGAAACCATCATCCTTCAAGGGACTGGAGCTTAAACAATTGACATCCTTCTATACTTTTCTGCCTCCTACAATTCTAGCCAACATGACTTTGATAGGTCATGATTGAATTACTTTCATTCAGAAGCCACAGAAGTGATTTCTTGCTAATATTCTTGAAAGAATTTCCACAGTGTGATTAGATTATTGCTAATCTAATAAGACACCATATTAATGATGATATTAATAAAATTATGTGATTTTTCCAGCAATCACGTTGCTCACTAAAGGAAAATTTTTGAAATGCTTCTTCTTGGAAAGTTTTAGATGACCAAGATAGAGCTATAATTAGCTGTATTACTCCACAGCCACTTTATAGCACATTCATAAAAAACTAGAAAACAAGTTAATACTGATTTTATTTTCCTACAAGGGTAATGGAATGATGTGTTTTGTTATTTTATTTATGCTCATCTGTACTTTTCACTTTCTTTATAATGAGCATTAATCAATTCATACTTTGGATACTTTCTTTGAGAAGAAGGGAGAACTTCATAGGAGATTTTATTCTCATCTACTTAATTATGGCAGTCTCCTTCCAGACTGAGGTGGATTACATTCAGAACTTGGTGTGTCCCCAGGCTCATGCTGGCTTCTGACACTTGAGTCTATGTGTCCAAGATTTGTCATTATACTTTTGGAAACAGCCACTCTTTGGCTGGCCATCAGCTGTGTGGTTCACTTTCAGAAACCTGCACAAGCCCTAGGTACTTTCTCTTACCCCTCTGAACACTTCATCTCATAAGGAAAGGTTTAGACAGAGGAAAGCTGGAGAGGGATCCTCTGAAATATATGGCCTAGAGCAAGGGTATCTCTTGTCTGGGACCAACAGAGGAACTGTCCATAACTGAGTATGTTGGGTCATACTTAAGATAGAGTAATCTCTGTCATGACTGTTGTTCTAGGGACATCCCTTTTCAACACACACACACACACACACTGTAGTTTTGGTCTTAGAAATGGCCTCTGTGGTAAAATAAACCTGTACTCAGATGGGGCTATGGTTGGATGTTTAAGCTGCTTGTCAGGAAATCACAATGATATGGACACTCTCTAGTCTTAGATCCCTGGGTCCTTAGGGCCCCTACTAAGGGGCCAGCTCACAGTGACCAGAACAAGCATCAACTGAGCCTTCAAAGTTGTTTTAATAGATATTGTTGTTACCCTTCCCATACTCCTTCAGCACTCACCATTTTAGTATTAGCCTTCAACATCATTTTGTGAGCACCCCAAACTTCATTGAAAGATCCTCTGCTGGATCATGAGCAGACCAGAAGTGTCAAGGGGTTAATACCTCTAAGCACAGTACTCCCTTCAGTGATGGATGGTGCTGGAGGATGAGCCCCCCAGCTTCCTCTTCTCATAAGTGGGATCATCCTGAGGTCTGAGTTCTATACCTCCTCCACAGGTATGCAGTGGGATTGAGTCTCAGTTTCCTACAATGATCCATGCACCCTTTCTAGGCTTTCTTCTCTTCCCTGCAATACAACTCCACTCCTTTGTCTATCTTTCCAGAGTTAGCTAATTTAGATGTTTGCTTAATTAACTCCATGCAACCAAATTATTTATTCAGCATCTGATTCTGAGGTACATGTTTTAAGACATTTGTCTACTTCTAGTTCAATGAATTTTTTGGATGGGGTACCAGGGATTGAACCCAGGAGCACTTAACCACTGAGACACATCCCCAGCCCTTTTCTATATTTTATTTAGAAACAGGGTCTCCCTGAGTTGCTTAAGGCCTCACTAATTTGCTAAGGCTGAGTTTGAACTCATGATCCTCCTGCCTCAGCCTTCTGAGCCGCTGGGATTGCAGGTGTGTACCACCACACCTGGCTTAGTCTCAAGGACTTTGATTGCTTACAGTATGTCAAGCATTGTTCTCTGTACTTTATTATTAGAAGCTCAATTTTGCAGGCTTAGAAAAACTGAATATCCTTCCTGAGTTTTCACAACTAGAAAGCAAAAGAAACAGGATTTGAGCCAAGTGTTCAGATTCCCAAACCCAAATGATTCATCATTGATCTCTAATTGCATTATGTCACCATAATTCCCATACCTATCTTGGGCTTAAATTCAAACAGAGATGCAATTCAGGGTATTTGAAATCAGTTTGAGAGCCCAATATACCATTTCCTAGTTTTCTGACCCTCCATTTTCCTCTTTGTATATGGGTGATAATAATAGTAGCTACCTCTCAAAGTTGTTGGGGAAATCAAATGATGTGACACATTTCCAGTGCCTCACACCTTGCCAGGCATGTGGGGTGTATGCTGTCCCCAAGTTTGCTGGCTTCCTGCTTCCCCTCCTCCTTTTCATCAGGGTATTTCCCTGGATTGACAGGAAGGTGGATAATGGCATAGGAGAATGTAGCCTCAAATGCTTGTTGTTTCCAGAAAGTATCTGGCTAATTTATTTCAAAAGGTTTTGCTTCTATGAAGTTTAATAGAGTTGATGAGTATTAAAGGAATCATTTAATCTTCATTTGAATGTGAGCAGTAAATGTGTTTTGGAGATTATATTCATTCCCCAGTGACTCTAAGTACTTTCCTATTCCAAAGCTGATTTTCATCCATCAGAGCAAAAGGTTTTCAGCTCTGTGGAGCTGTCTGAATGAAATGCAGTGTCACAAGCAAGGTGACAGAGTTTTCCCCTGGGTATAAGGACACACTCAGGGCCACATTGCAGACATTTGGTTCCTTCCTGATCCATCTATTGCTGTTCTAAGCTGTTCCTGAACATGTATGAGGGTTCATGTTTCTGTAAAACAGATTTTGGAAAGCACAGAGCTTGGCTACTTGGCCTCCCTCTCCTCTTGCAACTTTTTGGCTTTTCTACTTTGCTGCCCCTAATGGAAGGGCAGCCCCTTCACTAAAAGTGGAGCTGCTAAGAACTGTCAGGGGACACATTTTACCAAATGAATTTTAATAGCTTGGAATCAAGTTCAACTCATGAAGAAGGAAAGACAGGAAGACTTACTTGGTATCAAATGTGCAATACTAAATTTTTACATCCTGTAAGCACTTGGGATGTGTATGTTGTTTCAAGAGTAGGAAGAATTCCTATTCTCCTGCCAGGAGTAATTCAGTCTTTTGCTAGAGCCAGCATTATCTGAGCAAGAACTTGAAGGTTAGGGTTTCTTCTCTGTACTAGAAAAACATTCTCAAATTGGACAGTGAATTTGATGGTGTGGGGTGAAGGGCTGTTGACCAAGAAAGATGGCAGCCAGGGGTTCCAATGGGAGTTGTGCCTTCTTACATTGGGTCTCATCCTCACGAGCACCTTCTATAGCATGCTCCTAGGCACACATTGAGAATTTTGTCAAATGGGAGTACATTGCCAGACAGGTGGAAGAAAACAAATTCGAATCTAAGTTGGCTTGAAACCAAAACTTCTCTGTGGTCAAAGTCTGTGTTCTTTTTTTCTGACATCGTACCACCTGTCGGTCAACCTTAACTGTAGGGTCAGGCCCGGCACTCATGTAGCCTTGACCAAGTGACTTTGTTGAACAACCAGTTTTATCTGATAAATGGAAAAACATGGTAGAATTGTCATGAGGAGCAAACGAGATAATACATGTTTAAGTGCTTTAAAAGAAGTTAAGTGCTGTTCAAAAAATAATGCATTGCCATTTGTTAACGATGGTACTGATGATAGCAATGGTGGTAATCATTGTATGACCAGAGACATCTCATAGAAGAACATTTCTAGTAGGGACCCTCAGGAGCCTAATGGTCTTTATGGAAAAGGCCCTGGGCGTGGTATTTGGGAAGTTGCTGCTGAGCAAGCAGAAAGATGAAGCCAGATGCCAGCAATCAGAAACAGTATGGACTAGGAGGAAAGCTATGCATGTTGGAGTATTCTGAACTCCAACCAAGAGGAAAGAAATAGGGCAGTAGCTAGGAGGTCAGCAGGGTGAGAGGCCAGCAAGGCAGCAAAGGACAGGTCAAGGGAGAATTTGGATCAGACTGCAACCAAAGCAGCAGTAAGATCTGAATGTCTGTGTTAGCTGTCAGTTTTAGGACATACTTTTAAACAGCAAGCAAGCGGCTTCATGCCAAAATTATCTGAGCCTGCTCTGGGACAGGCCTCCAGCTGCAATAGTACATGGAGGTGGAGTCTTACAATATTTATTGACTTCAGATGCATGGACTCTGGGGCTCCAGGGGGCAAAAGAATATTCTGGATGCATAAAGGCTGAGAATCCATATGTGATACACCACAGGAGGCCCTGGTTAAGACATCCCAGTTGAGGTTGGGTTGCTGTAGATGGAGGCAAGGAGTCTAGAAGCCTCAGGGCAAGCAGTTTACAGGGTGAGCAAGCTTGGAGGTGACTCCTCATGTCAATTTTTATATAAATCACACAGAGTTATCCTGACTCCAGGGGTTTATTTAAGGTGGCCATGTTGGCATTCTCTTGTGGCGGTATGAATATAACTGTCTAGTGACTCTTTCCTCTTTTTAAAAGTTAAACTCCTGCGGGTGAGAGAAATAGGTCACCCTTGTTCTCAAAGGTGCTAGGACTCATTCTAACACTTCGTTGGTTTTGGTCATACGAGAGGCAGCTTATTCCAAGTGACTGGGATGGCAGCAAGACAATGGTCTCAAGTCTTCAGGCAGAGGGAGTTTACAAAGGAGGTACTGTAAGAAAGTATAAAAGGCCAGTCAGTAGAAGGCGAAGTAAAGGAGGGGGACTTTTGTCCTTTCTGAACCACCTGGGGCTTCTCAGGTGTGACTTTCATCTGCCCTGCCTGACTCTTGATAAGGCATCCCTTCTCTGTACACATTATCTCTCCCCCTTCCACACCAACACTTCACAGCTGGAACAGTAGCAGGGATGATGAAAGTAGGGCCCTGGGGTGGTCAGTTCACTGACAGTGAGGTTTCTCCTCAGGTCAGAAAGGGGACAGCACCCCAGGCAGCCCTTCTCAGTGAGGAGAAAGGGGAAGGTGGATTCTTGAAAGTGCCTATAAACTTAAGCTATTTGAAGCTCTGGGGACAGTACCCTTATGCAAAGGAAGGGCAGAGGCCCCAAAGAAACAAATAATATTTTGAAATCTCAACCCTCAAAATATTTTCCTGCAATCATAGAAAATATTTGCAACAAGGTGATCTCAGTGGGATCGTAAGAGATATTGAGTTCAATGTGTTTGGCCAACTTGGAGAATGAAGAGCAGAGACCCTGGTTCTCAGTGTCTGGAACCCAGGCCATATTTCCAATGCTCCTGTGTGTCTGCTCTATTTTGTAGGGTTCTTTTGAGCATACATGTAGAAAACGACACAACATCCATGATTTTAATATATAATTATCTTATTTGTTGTATTCATACAATGACAGTGACTTTAAGAAACTCTTGACAATGTTCTGCTGCTCCAGTTCACAGTCTGTGTATGTTTCTACCTCCCGGTTCTGGAAGCTCTGCTCCTACAGTATGTAATATGGATTATCCTTCTAGTGAATTTCTTTCCATGCCAGAGTTGATTTCTGATGCTTCTCATGGAAGAATCCTAACTGATATTCCCATTTGTTTTACATTCATTCATTCATTCAATCATCATTTATTTAGCACCACCATCTGCCAGGCTCAGATATCATTGCAAGAAAAAAAAAAAAACATAGCCCCTACCTCCAAGGGCCTCAGAATCTAATGGGGGAAAAAGATGCAATCAAGATGAAGGGTTACAATGGCATTATTAGATGAACTCTAGGGAAACAGAGGAGGTCCAAGAAGCTTAGGCTTGGTGTAATCAGGGAAGGTTTCCATAGGAGAGGACATTTGAGCTAAGTTTTGATGGATGGGTAGAGGCAGTCCAAACAGAGACAAGGGAAAGTACACATTCCTTTTAAGCAGGAAAACATTGTGCAAATGCCCAAAGGTGTACAGAAGCAGGACATTTTTTGGCATTGCTATAGGATCAGCTGGGACATTAAACAGGCCTGGGAATGTAGCAGTAGGAGTAGCTTAAAGAGGTTGTCAGGAAGACAGACCTAGATATGTATAGCAGTCTACCCTACACCTTCTACATGGTTTTGTTTATCACAGTTTCATTTACCCAAGTCAACCATGGTCCAAAAATATCAAATAGAAAATTCCAGAAATAAAAAAATCATGTTTTAATTATGCACTGTTCTAAGAATGATGCAATCTTGCATAGCCCTGCTCTGTATTATCTGGGATATGAATCATCCCTTTACCTAATGTATCCACCCAATATATGTTACCTACCCGTTAGTCACTTTAGTTATCAGATTGACTGTCTCAGTATCACAGTGCTTGTGTATTAAGTAAACTAAAAATTACTTAATATGCTGATTTTTTAATTTCATGGTTAATCATTATTTATCACTTATTGTGCTTAACTTAGAGTTAAATTTTATCATAGGCATGTATGTATAGGAAAAAACATAGCATATTAAGATTCAGAAGTATCTGCAATTTTAGTCCTCCTCTGGAGAGGGTATTAGAATGTATTACCCATGAATAAAAGGAAACAGGTGATTAGCTAAAGAATATTTACCTAGAGGAATCACTGAAATATTTAAACAGTAATGCTTTTTTTATTTGCATTTTGAAAGGTCACTCTGGCCTGAACTAAAGAGTGATTTGGGGACACTGTGGTAGAAAAGGGGGACTAGTCATCCAGATGCAAGGATTGGGCTGTGAACCAAGTCACTTGTCATGGGGATAAAAGAACTAAGTGTCAGATAAAGGAGAGGGATATTTAGAAGGGAGATTGTTTTAGAATATGGATATCTAGATATGGAGATGAGAACAAAGAAAAATCCAGAAGATGGAGTCACACTGTGATCTTCTCTCTCACCTCCTCCATCTAATCTGATCACATCATTTTTCTGTTTAAAATCTTCCCATGACATAGCTTTCAGGAAAAGTTCAAGTTTGTAAGTTAATCAAATAAAACTTGTTCTATTCTGGTCCCTGATAACTTTTGTGTTATCAGGAGCAGGGTCAAAGTTTGTTTGCTTGTTTCCCCATATTTTCCTTTGAAAATGTTTAAACCTGAAGAAAAATCAAAAGAATAGTACAATGTATAACTCTATGTGATTCTCCTGGGTTCTGCCAGTTGTTGCCCTTTGTGGTTCTGTATTAATTTCTGTCTTTCCCTCTCAATATTTCTCATTCTTATTTTCAATGTACAAACATTCACAAATATACATTTTTAACTGGACCATATGTAAGTTGCTGATATCATAACATCTCATCTCTAGATATATTAATGTGTATTTCCTAAGAGTAAGGACATTTTCCTCCAAAACTCAATACCCAGGACATTTAACATTGATCCAATAATATCATTGAATACATAGTCTGCAATTAAATTTCCCCAATTGTGTACTAAAGGGCTTTTTTAAAAAAAGATAGAAGCCAAGGATCATGAATTAAATAGCCCCTTCTGCTTTTTTCTTTTATGAAATGACTTTTTTTTAAAGAGTCCAGGCCAGTTATCTTATAGAATGAGCCACAGTCTGAGGATGGCTGATTAGATTCAGGTTGCACATTTTGAGTGAGAATTCTGCATAAGTGCTGATGTGTCACATCAAGAGACATATAATAGTTGTTTGTTCTATTATTACCCTATTATTAATGATGCTGTTTGATCTCTCCACTATAAAGGCAACTTCCCCCTTTGTAATTAATCAGTAACTGGGGGTGATACTGTGTCACTGGGTAAAATATCTTGTTCTGAAAAGCATTTCGCCCAGCACCATCTATTAGTGAGTCTTGCCTGAATCAATTATCCTACTGTTGGTTGTAAAATATTGATTTTGTAAATCTGTCATTTCTAATATATTTATTAGCTGGCATATATCTGTAAAGAAGAAATTTCCCCTGTGCTTCCCACCCACTTCACCATTTTTTAAAAAAGTATAACTGTAGACTCCTGGGGGGGGGGTTTCCACATATACACACAATATGTTATAATGAGCTGCAGTCATTATTTTATTTTATTTTATTTTTTATTACCAGGGATTGAACCCAGGGGCCCTTAACTATCGAGCCCCATCCCCAGCCCTATTTTGTATTTTATTTAGAGACAGGGTCTCACTGAGTTGCTTAGGACCTCACTAAGTTGCTGAGGCTGGCTTTGAACTTGCGATCCTCCTGCCTTGGCCTCCTGTGTCACTGAGATTACAGGCATGCCCTGCTGCACCCGGATTTCATCATTTTATTGATGTTCTAATTGTCTCAATTTTGGCCAATGGGGTCCCCTTTGAGCAGAGTACTGTGTCCTCTTGGCACATGCACAGTTGCCTTTGAGCACTTTCTTGCTTTCTGACATAATATTATTTCCCAGCATTATTTGTTACTTTCCTGAAGGGCATTGTTTGGGGGAAGATACAATGAATTACATTTTGGACATGCTGTATTTGACTTTGGTATATCTCTCTGACATCTAGTGTCTAGTAGGCAGAGTAATCAGTTTGCTTATTAGTAGTCTCCCAGAAGAATGCGAGCAAGATGACCCTTTGGGAAGGAAAGGAAATGATTAGGGCTTTCATTTAGACTCATTTTAGCTATTTTCCACATTTATATTATATAGAGGTTTTATAATATATAGAGTGATTAGTACTGCATGTATGCCACATGTAAATTAATAAGGAAGGGTCTATGCAAAAATTTTAAAATATAACAGACAAAAATATTTGCATAATCCTGGTATAATTGTGGTTGAAGCCATGGATTTAAAGGAATCATTTGGGAAGTCTTTCTAGAATAAGAAGAGCAAAGGATCTAGAATAGAAGCATGGAAAAGCCCTGATCTGGACTTCTTCTGGAGTAGAAGAAAGGAAAGTAGGGGAAAGCTAGCAAAGAAGGAGAAAAACCTGAGAGAGTGATATCACCAAACCATGCACAATAATGGAAGTGCCAGCAGTTTTGTATATCAGAAAGAGGCTAAGGGGCTGGGAGTGTACCTCAGTGATAGAGCACTTGCCTTGCAGGTGTGAGCCCCTGGGTTTGATCCTCAATAAAATTAAATAAATAAACTTAAATAAATAAATAAAGATATTGTGTCATCTACAAATAAAAAAAATATTTTAAAAAAAAGAGAGAGAGAAAGAGGCTAAGGAAAAGAGGCCAGACGTGTGCCCACTGAATATGGCAATTCAGAGGCTGTCATAATGCTGCCTGATTACAGTGGTCTGAGAAACAGATGTTAGGAGGTATGCAGCAAGTGAGGACAACTCAAGAACTGTGGCTGCGAAGGAAAGGAGAGAGATCCAACATATCCTGGAAGAGTGTGTGGAATCGGCTACCTTGATAGTCACTTTAGTTGTTGTAGCAAATACAACTCAGCTGTGAAGCAGAGGTAATGACAGTATACAGCATGGGCTTTTGAGAGACCTGTGAAGGAGTCTAAATCTTAGACACAGAGGAACTGCAGATGTTTGCTTTGATGTAGCTACAGGTGAGGGCAGCCCAAGTATATTTTGGGAAATGTATTTCGACAGCACAGAGCCAGCAATGGAGTATGTGCTCAATATGTATTTGCGAAATAGCAATGACCTTCAACTCTCCACAGTGGCTGTGCCCAGCCCGAGGTGCTCTGGTGTTATCCCTTACATGACCTAATAATAAACTGGCCTGGAGCAAAACTAGGACAGCCTCTATTCTGTCTTAGCACAGCCTGTCTTCCATTTGGAGTCCTTTTCTGTCCTATTGAAGTGTCACCTTGCTGTGGGGCCCAAAGTCTTATTTCATGTCCCTCCTTGTCCAGTCCTTGACTCCTCTTCTGAACAGGGCTGCCATTTTGGATTCTCCTTGTACTTGGAGAATTGGTTGCTTTTGGGAGTCTTGTGCCCTGCTAGATGTTACTAGGAAAGTAACCTGTGTTGAAAGGAGACCTTGAAATGTGCTTATGGGAAATGCACTTTAGCCCTGCCTCAGGTGAGAAGCCACAGAAAGGGCCTGGGTGTACAGGTCAGGGAGGCTTGCATTCTCCTCTGCTTCCAATTCCTACAATGGAGGGTCTTAGGCAAGAACTCAAGCCCGTCAGGCCCAGTTTCCTCACCCTTAAAATGGGGAAATTGATGATAATATCTAATCTGCAGATCATTATGAGAATTAAATGAAGTAATCCTGAAAAAGTTCTCAGTATGTCATGGTAAATTTGTTAGTAAATTCATTCATTCATTAAACATGCATTAAACATATTTTGAGCCAGACATGGCCTAGGCACTGAGGACATGGCAGAGAGATGGTAAAAAAAAGAATAAATTCTTGCTCTCATGAAGTTTTCATTCCACTGAAGGGAGAGGGAAAGAAACCAAATAAATGTATAATACAGTGTCAGATAATAATAAGTTCTAAGAAGAAAGCTAAATAGGGGTAGAGCTGAGGGAATGAATGGGAGGGTGAATTGAGCTAGGTGATGGGAAGAGCTCCCTAAGGAAGTGACCACAATTAGAGACCTAAATGAAGTGAGAGGCCCTAAGGTGCATGATGTTGGGAGCTTGAGCATCCCAGGTGGGGGGAACAGCAAATATGAGAAACCTCAGACAGGAGCATGCTGGGAGGACACCATGAATGTGCACGTGTATTTGGGGTGGGAAGCAAAAGGAGATGAGATCGGAGAGGTAGGCAGAATGCAGATCACTTTGAGTCTTGCTGGCCACTGGAAGAATTTTTGGTTTGATTTTATTCTAAAGATGCTAGAAACCATTGGAGAGTGAAAACACAGAGAGATGATATGACTTATTTTGAAAATGATCCCTCCAGTTGCTGTGTTGGGGATGGATTGTAGTGTGGGCAAGAATGGAGCAGGAAGACCAATTAGGGGTCTCCCCCAGGTATCCAGGTAGGAGATGCTGAATACTTAGACTAGGGAAGAAATGGTGGACATTCGAGAAGTGGTCAAATTCAGGATATATTTATTCAAATTAGAAGTTGACCATATTGCTGATCCATTGTGAGAGGAAAGAGAAAGTGTGAGTCGAGGATAATGCCAGGGCTTTATTAGGTCTGAGTAGCTAGGCAAATGATATTTGATATGGTTTGTATCTGTTTCTCAAAGTTCACATGTTGGAAACCATCCCCAAGGCAACAGTGTCAAGAGGTGGGGCCTTATGAGAGCTGATTCGGTCATGAGGTCTCTGCCCTCATAACTGGATTGTCATGAGAGAGAGTTAGTCATCACAAGAGAGGGCTCCTGATAAAAGGTATAGTTCAGATTCCTTCCTCACCTGCCATCTTGCCTTCTCCCATGAGATGACAACAAAAAGGCCCTGCCAGATATGAGCTTCATGACCTTGGACTTCCTAGCCTCCAGAATCATAAGCCAAATAGATTCCTTTCCTTTGTAAATTACCCAATTTGCAGTATTCTGCTATAGCAGTGCAAAAAAATTAAGACAATAGTTATCATTTTTTTAGATTGGGTATATTAAACATAATCAGCTAAGAAAACATCTTGACATTCAACCTTATTTAATGACTATGTGCAGTACTCTTGAGAAGATATGGGTTCCAAAACCACTATCAGGCTTAGTGGAAAAGCAGAAGTTGACAGGTTAGCTCTCTCCACCATGGGCACAAGGCAGGGCTACGTGGCTTACATTCTAAATAGTTATCAACCTGGGCCTAGACTAGTGGTCCTCAAAGTGCAATCCGTAATCCCTGGAACACAATATCAGTATCATCTGGGAACTTGTTAGAAATGCAGGTTCTCAGGCCTTGCCCAAGACCTGCTGAATCAGAAACTCAGAAAGTGGGCCCAGCACTCTGTTTTAATGAGTCTTCCAGGTGATTCTGATGTACACTCAATTTCAAGAACCTGGCCTAGGTGTTTGTGTGCTGATGGGCACATGGAGAAGGCTGCAATGTTCCCCAGGGATGGATTATCATGTTTTTGTGTCTCCAGGAAGGGTCTGTGTGACAAGAGACATTTTCTTGGAAGGAAAAAGCCCTAACTCTGGTACAATTAGAACCCTTTATTTGGTTAACATGGCTTGATTAATACATCTGCAGAGAGAGGGTATTCCTATTCCTTTGCTCCTAGAATTTCAGATTTTATTCTTAAAATTTGTAACCTTCACAGCAATCTGCATGGTTAAAATGAAAGAGGACCTTATATCTAACCTAGGGTCAGAGTTTTAAAGGAAGGATCCCCCAAATGTGGCTGCTGAAGTCATTTATGGTGGCTATGAGAGCCATTGGACAGGAGAGGAAGAAAGGAACTTAAGGTGGGTATGTCTCCCTACCCCCAAAAGTACCCTAAAGATGTTCCTTCTATTAAGTTGTCTATCCTTTAATCTTGAGGGCACTGGGGCTTTGTTTTTATAAAGGGGCCTCTTCTCCTCCTTTTAAACAAAACAGATTACTCTTGAAAAGAAGTCCCTAAAGATGGGACAGGCCATATTTCTGGTGCAGCCTGTTTCTCTTCACTCCAACTGGCAGTTGTCAGGAGCACCTTCTGATGACTGGGGGTAAGTTGGACTCCCTGATCCTTAGCTTCCTTCAGTGGTCAGCTGATACATTGGTTCCTGTTCCTTATAGTAATCACTGAATGCTTGCTCACAGGGGGGACACAGGTGCCAAGGAACAACTGGAGAAGCATAAGGTCTACATTCTCTCAAATGGCAGTACTGTCAGAGAAAACTGCCCTCCCATCCAAAACTTCCAAGGTGCATTGTTATAGGATGGGTTACCCTCTGTGCTCTGTTTAGGGTCTCTTCAACTGACTTGATGACCCCAAAATGTCCTTACCCGTTTTTAGGGCTGTCGGCCATTGGCACTGCTCACATCATAGACAATTTCCATTTCTCAGCCCACCTGACTTCCCAGCAGCATTTGGCACCAATGGCCAACTGCCATCTTGAAAGTGAATTTCCCCTTGGCATCTATATCTCCAATCTACTTTTTTGCTCACTGGTTGCTAGCAGGTACCTGTCAATATGGCCATTTCCTGAAGTTTGTTCCTCAGGGGAAGTCTAGCCTTGGCCATTTTCTTTCTCCTCCATTCCTGGGATTTTTTTTTTTTTTGGTCAATTTACACCTATCTGCCTATATTCTGGTGTGTCACCATCTCTATCTTCCAGCCTAGATCATCCTTTCAGTAACAGGCCCTACATTTCCCTGGAGTCTCAAGGCCTTCTCAAATACAGCATGTTAATAATGTGCTTATCTTCTGCATCTGGAAATCTGCTCCTGGCCTTTGCCCCTGATAACAGGGAACTGCTTTACCATCCTTCCAGTCCCTCAAGCCCGACCCTTGTGCACTATCCTCACCTGACCTTGTGTACTTCCTCCTCCTCCTCCCCCTTATCAATCACTCACCCAGTTTATTGGGTCTACCTACAAAATATCGCCTAGATCCTTGTACCTCCCTCCAACTGCTTCTGCCCCGTTCTCACATTTCATTCCTTTCTCACACTCTTAGCCCCAGCTATACTGAGGTTCTCTTTTGCCTCCAGGTCTAAAACCAATTCACAGAGCTGCTCTCTCCCTGTAACACTTGGATCTTTGTCTCAACATCATTTTCCCTCTTTGCTGGCTAACTCCTCTTATTTCAAGTCTCAGCTTCGATGGCAACTCCTCCGGGAAGCCACCTCTGATCTCCCTGCTTACAGCCCATGATTGGAGTGAGTATCCTGTTCTGGGCTCTCACTGTACCATTAGTACCTATTTATTTATTTATTTTGCAGGGTCGGGGGGATGGCCTGGTTTCCACTCCAGCCATATGTGTTCAGTCTTATTCACCGCAACAGTCCCTGCACTCAGGAGAGTGTTGGCACATAGGGGCAAAAAAATGCACAAGCTGAAGCAGCTATTGTGCAGCCCACCTTTAAACCATGCCTAGGACTCATCTGGGGCTTGGAGCAAGGCAGGTTGAGAGGGCGAACCTTGGGGATGGGCCAGCAGCAGTTCCCTCTGTGGGCTTTCTCTGCATGTTTCCTCTGGCCTCAACACAGGTAAAGCAAAAGACCCAAATAAGAACTGAAGGCACCTATAAGCTCCCTTCATCTGAGCAGATGACCCTAGCAGCCTGGTGGGCAATGACCACCCTCCCCAGTTACCAAGCAGATTGTAAATATACATACACTGATGCAAAAATGGCCCTATTTGGTTCTATAAACTTTGCCCCATGGGTGAAGGAGGAAAATGGCACCTGTTTCCAAACCCTCTTCTAGGGACACTAGAACCTTCTTTTTCTTATTCCCTGAGCCAGCAGGTCACATAATATGGCATTTGTCATGCTGGTTTGCAATTGTTTCTTTAGGGGAGCTCTTCAAAGGTCAGGACCAGATTTATCAAATTTTACTCATCTCTTGGGTCTCAGCTGGTGGCAGGAGCCTGGCACAGACTAGGAGACCATAAGAATTTGCTGCATGAATATCCCAGGTATATTTTGTTTTTCCATTGGCTGTAAGCCAGGAGTGGTAGAATAGAGCACTGCCAAGGACCCTTTCTGATTCCAGACACCCTGCCTGTATCTCTCCATGTCGTGCATAGGAGAGATGTCATGGGCTGCTTTCAGGGTGGGCTGGTGCCACTAAATATGTAATAACAGTTCATGATGCAATATATTCCTAGGTCAAAGTGTGATGCAAGGGCAACGCTGCAACACCTAGCAACCAGGAAGCAATGCCAGAGGAGACAGGGAGGGTGCCCCTGGACCAGGGCCAGAGCTTAAGAGCTCATGCTTCAGGGAGTGTATCTGGGTGTTGTTGCCTCTGAATTTTGCAAACCTGTGTGAACTATCTGGAGACAAACTCAAAACCTGGGACCCCCACCCTCTTTGGCATTGGGGCAGATGTAAAACAGGGCCCAAGGGATTGTCCTTTTGCTTTGCCAGAAGGTCAGTGGATAAACAATGTGATTTCAGGAAGGAAACTGCCCTCAGACATGCCCCCGCCCACGGAGCCACAATTCCTTTGCCTATGGATGCAGCCCAAAGAAATGAGGCATCTTAGGTTGGGTTTCCTGGGAAGCACGATTTGAGTCAGAGATTGGCATGCAAGAAGTTTAGAAGTGCCCATGGGAGCGACCCTTATTAGGGAGGAAGGGCGGCAGGATGGGACAGAGATCAGCTAAACTGCAGTGCGGTTACAACAGACACCCCAGCTGATTCCTCGGGTGACTCCAGAGCTGGGATGGCCTTGTGTCCTGAACAAATGGGCTCGACCTTGGTACTGCCCTCCACCCCCAGGAAAAGAGTGTGACCTTGGGTAAAAAAGCTCCTATCAGCTGAGCGCAGATCTCAGAGAGGGACCCTGCAGCTGACAGTCCTGGTAGCTGGCAGAAGGAGCACCTGGGAGAAGACATCTGGACTTTGAAGCATCTGCATTAGGAAGCTAAAAATGCAGATATACTTGTGAGGCAACGAGCTGATTTCAGTTAGGAGTAAATGAGTGGTATCAGGGCCATTTTGGAGAAGGCTTGGATAAGGATCATGGAAGTGGATTTGATGTTGAGATAGACAGAAGCAAGGTCAGAGAAGTAAAGAGGATGTGTGGAGAGATGAATCTGGGAAATCTGGGGTCAGCCTTTGTACTGGCATTCTGTGACCCTAAGTCAACCCTCAAGAGGCATCTTGACTTCTGAGAGGCCTTGGACAGAAGGCTATTTTAGTCTCACCCATGGCAAAGGAGAATTACTGATGACAACTTCATCTGAGGGCTTTGGTTTTTAGGAAGAAAAAGGCCAAACCACAAGGAACACAGATAAAAATGAGCTCTTTTTTCATTTAACATAAGTTTTAAATCATTATCAGAATCTCAGAGGCTTGGAAAGGGTAAGTTCAACCCATTTATTTTACATAAAAGGAAACTGACTCAGGGAGAGGAAGTGACTTGCCCAAGGTCACTCAGATCATTAGTGTGAAAGTCGAAAATAGGCCCAAAGTCCTTGATCCCTAGTTCTGGGCTCATTCGTAACACTAGGCTTCTAAAATCAACCCTCAGCTGCTCAAACTCAGGCAGAATTCAGATTTGCTAAACAGTTTTGTCTAAGGTGTCTCTGTCTGTAGGAAGCTCCTATCCTTCATGAAGCTCTGGCTGCTGCTAGCAGGGGCTAGCAGCAGCGGAAGGCCAGCCAGCCAGAGAGACCTTGGAGACATTTGCATTTGGGTGAAAGGGGCTGATGGTCTTGGACTCACAGCTGAAGGTTTTCTGGGGTGGAAATTAAAGTGGCAGCAGGAAGCAGAATGCGACCTAATTAGCAGTTTGGTCTCTGAGGCTGACCTCCTTTTGGGAAAGCTGGCACTCATAAGAGCGTAAAGCAGCTGTCACCTCTTGCCTGCCTGGCCAGGTGGGCTCAGAGCAGTGCCAGCCCAGCCGTCACCCCAGCCAGATGCCCTCCTGGGAAGAAGTCTCCCTGCTTATTCCCCCCGCCCGCTCCTCTGAGCTCCCTCCGTCTGTGGCTCCAAGCAGGGTTGTGAAAACAAGCAGTACTCTCAGCACGAAACCCCTTAAAAAGGAGGGAAGAGAGAAGACAAAAGCCTTTCATATCTCTGCGGGGGAAGGGGGAGGCTTGATGACTTGAATGGAGTTCAGGAGGTGGGGGGAGGGGAGAGCTGAGGGTGGTGCTGTGGGCAGTTGATACGTTCACCAGTCTGGCACCTGTTGTTGTCTGCTGTGACCACACGTGCAGGCGACCCTGGGAGCTCCAGCTAAACAGGCAGGAGTGTAATTAATCCATTGTTTAGCATTATTGGAGCTCACTGCTGCGCGGATTCTTCCTGGCAGTTCTCCCAGCCGAATGAGGGAGGTTCAGCAGCCTGATGGTGGCGGTGGAGGCAGCAGCTCCCACTAGGAAATAATGTCTATGTGTTTGGCTCCTGCTAAGAAAGCCTGTGTTCTGTTTTGGTCCTCCTTGGTCTGCCTTGGTCCTCAGAGGCTGGCTGAGCTGTGAACCCTTTCTTATTCCAGTAGAGGCTGCTAAGATCCCTGCCTACGTTGATGCTGGGTCACTTACGTGGAGTGTGGGGTGGAAGCCAGAAGCCACATACCAGATGAGAAGCCAGGCAACCAGGAAGCAGCGCAGTCTAATGCAGAGACCAGCCCCTGGCCTCTGGGCAAACCATCCACACTCTGCTCATAGCTCAGCCAGCCCCTAAGGACCAAGGCAGACTGAGGCAGACCAAAGCAGAATATGGGCTTTCTTACTAACCACCATGCACCGTTCTAAACACCCGACATATTTGCCCATTCAATCTTAATGACAACCCTATTCTCATAGATGCTATCATTATCCCTATTTTAGAGATGGGGTAAGGAGACACAGAGAGGTGAAGTAACTTACTCAAAGCAGCACAGCTAATAACAGGAGGTCAAGGTGGAATTCCATCATGGTTGTACTATATAACCTCTTCCTGGGGTGGTGGTCATCATGAAACAAGAACTTTTTTTTACATCACAATCTCTACAACCACTTTCGCAGGGGACTTTCTATCTCTGCTATACAGATTCAGATTATTCAGTGGAGGGGTGCTGGGGTTTGGATATGGTTTGGCCCCTTCAAAATTGATTTGGAAATGTGGTCTCCAAAGTAATAGTAATGTAAGGTAGTGAGACGTTTGAAAGGTGTTTGGGTCCTGGGGGCTCCCATCTTGTGATGGGATTAATGGAGTTCTTGAGGGACTGGGTTACTTCTCAAGAGAGGGAACAGATTGTTATAAAAGTGAATTTAGCTTCCTGGTCTTTCTCCTGCTGCCTCTCTTGCCATGTGACCCCTTCTGTGTTTCCATCATGAAATGAAGCATCCCTCCGTCCTCCCTAGGTGCCGGGCCCATACTCTTGAACTTCCCAGCTCCTGAACTGTGACTGAAAATAAATATCAGTTACCAGTCTGTGTCTTTGTTACAGCAACATAAGTTGAACTAAGACAAGGGGACTTGCTGGCTATTTTTGGTAACTGGCACTTAGCATACCTTTTGTGGTCATCTGTGTTTGAGAATCCTGGAGATAGGGGTTTACTTCAGCTCAGTGATTCTCAAACTTAGTTGTAAAGAGCAGATGCCATCGGAAATACTAGCACTTCCAATTCCTCAACCTCTTGGGACCCTCTGATTTCTGCTGTTAGGCCATAATGATTTGCACATGGTATCCCCCAAAGCTCTGTGTTAATGCAGGAATCTTAAGAAGGGAGATAATTGGACTGTGAGAACTGTAGCCTCATCAGTCTGTCCTAGTTGGAATGGACCCACTGGGTGGTAACTCTAGGTGGGTGGGGCATGGCTGGAGAAGGTGGGTCCCTGGGGATGTGCCCTGGAAGGCTGCATCTTCTCTGCAGCCCCTCCCCTCCCCTCTGCTTCCTGACCCCACCCCGAGCTGAGCAGCTCTCCTATGAGGGCCCTTCTGCCATAACGCTGCCTCACCTTGGGCCCAGAGCAATGGGGTCAGCCGTCTATGGACTGAAACAAGGAGCCTCAAATACATTTTTTCTCCTCTAGGTTGTTCTTGTTGGGTATTTTGGTCATGTCAAGGCAAAAGCTGACTAAAACAGGCCCATCATTAGGGTTTTATCACTGCCCTCCTCTAGTGGAGACAGGAGGACTCAGTCAGCTGCCTCTTCACTCTGAGCCAGTGCCTGTAGCCAGGAAGACTAGAGAAGCCTACTTTTTTTTTGGTACCAGGGGCTGAGCCAGAGGTGCTTCAACACTGAGCCACATCCCCAGCCCTTTTTAATTTTTTATTTTCAGACAAGATCTCACTAAGTTGCTGAGGCTGGCCTTGAACTTGTGATCTCCTGCCTCAGCCTCCTGAGCCACTGGGATTACAAGAGTGTTCATCTTGATTGCATAGCACTGCTCTGAGGCAGCCTCACAGGGCTCCCTGATTCTCAGAGCAGACAAAGGCAACCTGAAGGGCTGGCTGAGGCTCACGAAGCAGCCTCCGTGGTGGCTGTTCCTTAATTGGATGTTTATTGGATTGCCAGGGCTGGGACTTGCTGGCTGTCTGTTTAAAAGCACACAGAAGCCCTCCTTGAGACAGTGGGGGGGAGGTTTTTTTGCTTCACTGGACCCTCGAGGACAGTGGATAATGTTTTCCTGTCTCTTCTGATTCCTGGGAACACATTCCTGATACTTGACATTGTCAAAGAATAAAACAAGGACCACCCAAGCCTGTGTGTGTGTGTGTGTGTGTGTGTGTGTGTGTGTTCAGCAGATGTGGGCACACAGGCTGGTGAGTGGTTATCTGAAGAGGCTGGTCAAGAGTTTTGAAGCTCTGGATGCCTTTAGTGGGTCTACTAATTTACGATAAAAACCTAGTTTTCTGGATTGGATGGGAAAGAGCAAGGCTCTGTACACAGATGATTGAAACAAATGTAATTATTCATTGGTTGGTTAGAAAAGTTTCTTCATACGATCAGAGGAGTAGACAAAGGGGAATGAAGGGAAGGGGGGAGGGATGACACAGAGAAAGACAGTGGAACGACTCTGACTTAGCTTTCCTGTGTACATTTGTGAATATACCACAGTGAATCTCACCATCATGTACATTCACAAGACACTAATAAAAAAAAAAACTACAAATAAAAACCAGAGAGATCAGTAAAGTAGAGCAAAAAGAACAAGGGGAGGGAGGAGGGGAGGGGAAGAGTAAATGCTGAGGACTGAATTAGAAAAAAATATATTTTGTGCTTTTATAATTGTGTCAAAATGATTCCTATCATCATGGATAACTAAAAAGAATCAATAGCTGGGCACAGTGGCACACACCTATAATCCCAGTGGCTCACACGTGTAATCCCAGTGGCTCAGGAGGCTGAGGCAGGATGATCACAAGTTCAAAGCCAGCCTCAGCAATTTAGCGAGGGGCTAAGCAACTCAGTGAGACCCTCTCTCTAAATAAAATACAAAATAGGGGTGAGGATGGGTCTCAGTGGTCGAGTGTCCCTGAGTTCAATTCCCAGTACCTCCCTACCAAAATAATATACGAATAAATTTAAAAAATAAAAAGAACCAAAAAATGGTCTTCAATTAGGTCCAGCGAGGGCCTGGCATCTTGGGTTCTCTGACCACACAGTATCCTCTTCAATAGCTCCCAAGTAAGTGCCACTGTAAGTGGAAAATTGTCCATTTACAACTTTCCTGGATTATGGATGTTACAGGCCCCGAAACACATGCACATCTTTTCCCTGAGGTCACTTTGAGTCCTGTCTGGGCTGGGTAAGCTGCCAGCAGCCCATCAGAAAGGACAGCTGCTCCTGATCCTTAAGCCCTAGGTTGCTGATCCTTTCTTAGAAGATCATAGCATAGCCAGCAAGCGCCCAAAAGGGGGCAAAATTTAAGGAGACATGCATTTTGAGGGTCATGCAAGTTCAGAGTCAGTCCTGACGAGTAAGCATTCCCTTAAATACTGATCTGGTCTTGGCCTAGTCACCATTTCTCAAGCAGTAAAGGCGAGTGTTTGCAGATTATCAGCATTACTATTGAACATTCTCTTTGCATGAACTGTGATGGTATTCTTTCCAGATATAAGATATTTTCAGTTGCTCTTGTTTGTTCCATGTTAGAAATGGATAGGGTATGTTTCCCGGATCAGAGAGGAAGAGTGTGAGGAAGGAATCTCAGGATATGTCAACTCTTGACAAGGATCTCCCTAGTCACAAGGCTTTTTACTTATGTGGCCAGATTTCAGTGGTACAAGCAGTCTGTCCCATAACAGAGCTGCACTTGGGGTACTCTCACTGTTCCCGGCCACAGGCATTTTGTTTACTACAGATATTTATTTGAAGTTTCGGGCCACATGCAAATAACTCATGTCAGACAGGATTCTTTTTACCTGATCATTCTAAAACAGCATCAAGAGGACCAGCACAGGAGAATGGCATCCTGATTCCAGTTTACTCAGTGTGGCTGCTACTATGGTTTTCTACAAAAGCATTTGAGTTCAATATCAGATATACTGATTTACAAATAACTATAGCTCTATGGGGGAACTCCACAGCAACCAAATCATCCATGCCCTGGCTCCGAGTTAAACTGGGCCTCAGCCATTCATAACAGATAAAACTTCTATTTAAAAAAAATATTTTTTAGTTGTAGATGGACATAATATCTTTATTTATTTATTTATTTTAAAGTATTTTTTTATTTTATTGGACCTTTAATTTATTTGTTTATTTGTATGTGGTGCTGAGGATCAGACCCAGTGCCTCACACATGCTAGGCAAGCACTCTACCCCTGAGCCACAACCCCAGCTTCTTATTTATTTATTTTTATGTGGTGCTGAGGATCGAACCCAGGACCTCACGCGTGCAAGGCAAGTGCTCTACCACTGAGCTACAATCCCAACTCGAAAACTTCTATTTTTAGTAGTTTCACATGAAGGTAAGTTATAGGTAGGGCAGTTCTGATGGCAAGGCCTACCCCCTGCCCCAACATGTTCCAGACCAAGGATGTGTCATGAGAGCATTCTCATCTCTGGGAGAATCAGTCCTTTCTGTATAAATTCAATTGTCCCTGTTTGTTTACCTCATGTTGTCACTATTTTCAATTGTTTCCTCTTGTTCTGTCCTTCAAAAACACAGGGATGAGGGCTGGGGCTGGGGCTCAGTGGGAGAGCGCTTGACTAGCATGTGTGAGGCACTGGGTTCCATCCTCATCACCACATATAAATAAATGAATAAAATCAAGGTCCGTCAACAACTAAAAAAAAAATTAAAAAACAAAACATGGGGTGAGCCAGCCACCAACTGCTCAGTAACAACCCTTCATGTGTGGGATCTGAGAGACACACGGGAGAGTGCAGGGTTAATGTGAGAGTCACATTGCAATTTATTCATGTAGGAACCTCAGGAAGTTTTGTTGTTGCCTGTTTTTTTTTTTTTTTTTTTTCCTGAACATCAACTAAGCATAATGAAGTCAGTCCACGATGGGCTTCAAGCCCAAATCCACTTGCTTTGGGATTCGTCACTCAGGCTCCTATATTAAATTCACCTTGGGGTCTATGGTAAATTTTATGAAATGTTACTTTCCTCTTTACAGCTAGCATAAACATTTATTATACATCCTGTGATATATGTTTCCAGGAAGTAAGGAAATGCTGTTGTGGAAAGATATGATTCCCAACTGATTTGAAATATAGACGAATAGCATGTTTTAGAAAGGGGCCAGGACTTTAATGGAAAAAAAGTAGTTATCAGATTTTTTTTTCTTGTCTTTCTTTGCCTTCTCTTCTGGCACCAGTTAAAGGAACATTTCTCATCCTTCTCCCCATGCACACAAAAGATGATACCTGATATGAAATGCTGTCAAATCCTGCTTCATTAAAGCCCACAAAAGCTAATGCACAGCTTCCCTCACACTGCCCTAAAATGGGAACAAAGAAGCAGAATAATGTCAAAATAGAACACAAAGGAAAAGAGTTTGTCCTCTGGGCCTGGCAGATGAAAGCTATCAGGAATCATCTGTGAATGTTGGGCCGGGCCAGTGTTTCTAGGACTCATTTCATGGATGATGGGGGATTGCCAGACTGGGTGACTTGTGTAAACACAGCAAGAGTACAGCTAAGGGCCTTCTACAAGGGCCTAAGCCATTCTCCTCTCATCCATGTAGTCATAGGCAACAAGAGGGACTCTATCTCAGGACAGGGACAGCTAAAGAATCAGGGAATACAGACTTCTCACTTATTTTCCACGTGACAGAATGCTCTTTGAAGAGGAAAGTGTTCAAACTCTTTATGGTTTGGATGTGAGGTGTCCCCCAAAAGCTCACGTGCGAGACAATGCAAGAAGATTCAGAGGAGAAATTATAGGGATTAACTGAGTGTTAACTGAAGGCAGGTGGTTGTGGCTGGAGGAGGTGGGCACTGGAGGTGTGGCTTTGGATACATATTTGTATCTGGCCAGTGGAGTCTCTCTCTGCTTCCTGATCATCATGTGAGCCACTTCCCTCTGCCACACTCTTCTGTCATGATGTTCTACCTCATCTTGAGTCCTGAGGAAGGGAGCCTGCTGTCTATGGACTGAGACCTCTGAAACTGTGATAAAATAAACTTTTCCTTCCCTAAAATTGTTCTCGTCAGATTTTTCAGTCACAGCAGCAAAAAAAGCTGACTAAAACAATAGCTGTAAGAAAAAGGAAGTCCCAGAAAATGTCTGATCACTATTGGTGGCATAAATAATGATGAGGACCAAATTACTTTGCTTTGTGGCATATTAATAGGGTTTAATAAAAGTCACAGATGGGGCAAATGTATTTCATCAGGTCAGAATGTGATCCTGTGGGCTGAGAGTCACTAAAGTGACACCATCAGGAAATGGCAGAGCTAGGATTTGAAATCCAGCATTAGAGGGTGTGATGATGTGACACTATTACTACCTCACAGTGCCTGTTCACTTAAGTTCCTGGCATGTCTGTCACCCTCTTTCATTGTTCTGCCATCCATAGGTAAAGTCACTTGCTGGGATGTTGTCACTGGGATCTGGGAGGAGAGAGACAGTAAGGGATGAACAGCCACTGTGATCAACTCTCTTTGGTTGGCAAGTCAGGTGCATCTTATTTGGCCTTACCCAAAAGCCAAGCCTGAGACAAGTATTTGAGAACAGATGTTTTGTTCAGGAGAAGATTCCAAAGAGCAGAAGTGAGAGAGGAGTGAGTGAGAGACAGGGATGGAGAGAAAAAAATCATATAAGGGCTCATTATCAGGATCCAGTTTGAACTGGACCTTTTAAGAAACATAAGGAATGCCAACAGTCACCAGAAGCTGAAAGAGGCAAAGAATAATTCTCCCTTGGAGCTTCCAGAGGGAGTCCAACTCTGCTGTCACCTTGATTTCAGACTTCTGGCCTCTAGAAATGCAAGAGGATAAATTTCTGTTGTTTTAAGACACCCAGTTTGTGGTAATTTGTTATGGCAGCTGTAGGGAACTTATATACTAGATGTTTGCTAGTCCTTCAAATTGAAAAGAGAGAACCATTGCCTTGGAGAGAGTGGCATAAAATATTACTTAAATAATTAAAATAATTATTATGTAGTAATAGCCTTAGTGGAAGTGTGTGCAAAGCTATGTGGGAGTGAAGAATGGCTTATACAATGAGATCACATAATAGTGCAGAACCATATAATGATTAAAAGAGCTGCCTGGGTTCAATTCCTGGCCCACTACTTACTCCACCATAAATAGTTGTATATCCTGATTAAGTTGATTAACCTATCTGGGCCTCAGTTTCCCAACTGTAATGCAGGGATGGCAATAATGATACTTTTTTTCATATGGGGTTTTATTGAGAGTTGAATGAGATAATACATTTAAAATCCTTAGAAAAAAAGTAATTCCTGGTAGGCACTCAGTAGATACTAGTCAGGAAGAACTTTCATGCAATAAGGTATTCTTTCTCATAGTGTCCCTGATAGTGTGCTACAGGTGGATTCTGATCAAGTCTGGCTGGAAAACTGGAAAGGAGAAACAAATTTTGTTGATATCATGGAGAAGAAGAATCTTATGGGGGGCTAGGGATGTGGCTCAAGCGGTAGCGCGCTCACCTGGTGTGCGTGCGGCCCGGGTTCGATCCTCAGCACCACATACAAACAAAGATGTTGTGTCCGCCAATAACTGAAAAATAAATATTGAAATTCTCTCTCTCTCCTCTCTCTCTCCCTCTCTCACTCTCTCTTTAAAAAAAAGAATCTTATGGAAAAATCTTCATGAAGTTGTTTATGAATCTCTGGTATTTTCCCAGACCTGTGTGTTAATGCATGCAATCTCAAACTTCGTATTAAAAACGTTTGAGAAATGAATGAAGAGATTGACCAATGTACAAGCACAACACTAGCCATTGGGTTGTGCACCCATGAGCTAGGGCTCACTTGTGTGGCAAAAGTATTGCAAACAGAACCAGAAATGAAACCACAACCTATACAGGGATGGTCAGAACTTGCAGACTGAACACAACTAGGTCAATTCCTGACAAGACAAACAAAGGAAAAGAAAAGATAAGACAAATACAAATGTGCTTCATAGGATATAAGCAAGACCGAGAATTCAATAACATAATATTCAATACATCTAGAATACAATGCCAAATTGCAAAGCATACAAAAAAGAAAGATATAATGCTGAGGGAAAAAAAAAGCTAAAATTGTCAGACTAAGATTTTAAAATAGCTTCCTTCCTTCCTTCCTTCCTTCCTTCCTTCCTTCCTTCCTTCCTTCCTTCCTTCCTTCCTTCCTTTCAGTTTTGGGGATTGAACCCAGGGTCTTGCACATGCTAGGCAAGCATTCTATTACTGGGCTATACCCCCAGCCTCTTAAAACAGATATAAAATTCTCAAAGAAATAGAGGTGACCACTGTTGAGACAGATGGAAATATTGGAAGTTTCAACAACAACAACAACAACAACACACACACACACACACACACACACACACACACACACATATATATATATATACATAGACAGATTCATATATGGATATAGAAGATATGAGGTGTCTGTATATAGAGCTCCTGTGTGAATACCCAAATGGTTAGAAGTGAAATGATTAGATTATGAGAGCTATAACTCAACCAATAGATTAGCCCATTTGATGGATTAATAATTTTAAAGAGCTACTGTAATGGGTGGTAAACCATGATCCCCAAATAAACTTTTCTTCTCCAAGTGGTTCTTATCAGGTTATTTTCGTCATGGTAGTGGAAAGATACAATATAATATATCTATAATATATACATATATCTCAGTAGAAAATTTAAAATTAAAAACATAAGAATACCTCACTGGATGAGCTTAATAACACAATGTAGACAGTGGAAGACAGGAACAACAGTAATTAACCAATCTGAATAACAGAGAAAAATATGGAGAATATGAACAAACCCTCATGAACCTATGGGACAATATCAAAAAGTGTAACAATTATGACATCAAAAAAAAAAAAGAAGAGGAGGGGCTACGATTGTGGCTCAGTAGTTTGATCCTCAGCACCACATAAAAACAAATAAATAGGAGACCCCCTTCATTGTACAGAATTCAGGTATAACGATGTGAGGGAAAAAAAAAGAAGTGGGTCACCTTAGATTGGGTAGAGAGAAGTGATGGGAGGGGAGGGGAGGGGAAGGGGGGAAAGGAAGGACAGCAGAATAAAATAGACATTATTATTGCTGTATGTATATACGTGACTGCATGACCAATGTGATTGTGCAACCTGTACATTCAGAAAAATGAGAAATTATACCCTATCTGATTCAAATGCATTATATGTCAAGATCATTGTACTGTCATGTGTAACTAAGTAAAACAAAAACAAACAAACAAACCCAAATAAATAAAATAAAGGTATTGTGTTCAACTACAACTAAAAATAAATATAATAAAAGAAGAGGTGAAACAATTCTATGTTGAAAAATATTCAAAGAAAGCTTGCCCCTAAACTATTCTAGTTTGGGAAAATACATAAATTATAAATTCAAGAAAATGAGCAAACCTCAATAAAATAAAACTAAAGAAATCCATAGCATAATAATCAGACTGAGAAAAACTAAACAGAAGAAAATACAAAAATCACCTCTCCAAGTTGAAAAATAATGCATTGCTTATAGGGTAACAATGATCTAAAGAACTCTGGAGGCCAGAAGGAAGGAATACAATATTTTTCAAGTACTGGAAAAAAGAATGGTTAACCTGAATTCTATATTTAGTAAAACTACTTTTCAGGGCTAAAAGTAAAATAAAGATATCCTCAGATGAAGAAAACTTTTATTGCCAGAAGAACTGTTCTAAAATAATTTCCAAAGAAATTTCTTGATTTGGTACCAGTACCATGCTGTTTTTGTTACTATTGCTCTGTAGTATACTTTGAAGTCTGGTATCGCTATACCGCCTGATTCACACTTCCTGCTTAGCATTGTTTTTGCTATTCTGGGTCTTTTATTATTCCATATGAATTTCATGATTGTTTTATCTATTTCTACAAGAAATGCTGTTGGGATTTTGATTGGCATTGCATTGAACTTATAGAGAACTTTTGGTAATATCACCATTTTGATGATGTTAGTTCTGCCTATCCATGAACAGGGTATATTTTTCCATCTTCTGAGGTCTTCTTCTATATCTCTGTTTAGGGTTCTGTAGTTTTCATTGTATAAGTCTTTCACCTCTTTTGTTAGGTTGATTCCCAAGTATTTTATTTTTTGGGGGGATATTGTGAATGGAGTAGTTGTCCTCATTTCCGTTTCAGAGGATTTGTCACTGATATACAGGAATGCATTTGATTTATGCGTGTTGATTTTATATCCTGCCACTTTGCTGAATTCATTTATTAGCTCTAATAGTTTCTTTGTAGACCCTTTTGGGTCTGCTAGGTATAGAATCATGTCATCTGCAAATAGTGATAATTTAAGTTCTTCTTTTCCTATTTTTATGCCTTTAATTTCTTTCGTCTGTCTAATTGCTCTGGCCAGTGTTTCGAGGACTATGTTGAACAGAAGTGGTGAGAGAGGGCATCCCTGTCTTGTTCCAGATTTTAGAGGGAATGCCTTCAATTTTTCTCCATTCAGAATTATGCTGGCCTGTGGCTTATCATAGATTGCTTTTACAATGTTGAGGTATGATCCTGTTATCCCTAATTTTTCTAGAGTTTTGAACATAAAGGGATGCTGTACTTTGTCGAATGCTTTTTCTGCATCTATCGAGATGATCATATGGTTCTTATTTTTAAGTCTATTGATGTGGTGAATAACATTTATTGATTTCCGTATATTGAACCAGCCTTGCATCCCAGGGATGAATCCTACTTGATCATGGTGTATAATTTTTTTGATATGTTTTTGAATCTGATTCGCCTGAATTTTATTGAGGATTTTTGCATCTAGGTTCATTAGAGATATTGGTCTGTAGTTTTCTTTCTTTGAAGTGTCTTTGTCTGGTTTAGGCATCAGGGTGATGTTGGCCTCGTAGAATGTATTTGGAAGTTCTCCCTCTTTTTCTATTTCCTGAAATAGCTTGAAAAGTATTGGTGTTAGTTCCTCTTTAAAGGTTTTGTAAAACTCTGTTGTATACCCATCCGGTCCTGGGCTTTTCTTAGTTGGTAGTCTTTTGATGGTTTCTTCTATTTCCTCTATTGTTATTGGTCTGTTTAGGTTGTCTATATCCTCCTGACTCAATCTGGGCAGATCATATGACTTAAGAAATTTATCTATGCCTTCACTATCTTCTATTTTATTGGAGTATAAGGATTCAAAATAATTTCTGATTATCTTCTGTATTTCTGTAGTGTCTGTTGTGATATTGCCTTTTTCATCCCATATGCTAGTAATTTGGGTTCTCTCTCTTCTTCTCTTTGTTAGCATGGCTAAGGGTCTGTCGATTTTATTTATTTTTTCAAAGAACCAACTTTTAGTTTTGTCAATTTTTTCAATTGTTTCTTTTGTTTCAATTTCATTAATTTCAGCTCTGATTTTAATTATTTCTTGCCTTCTACTTCTTTTGCTGTTGTTTTTCTCTTCTTTTTCTAGGATTTTGAGATGAAGTATGAGATCATTTATTTGTTGGTTTTTTTTCTTTTTTTAAGGAATGAACTCCAAGCAATGAATTTTCCTCTTAGAACTGCTTTCAATGTGTCCCATAGATTCTGATATGTTGTGTCTGTGTTTTCATTTAACTCTAAGAAGTTTTTAATTTCCTCCTTAATGTCTTCTATAACACTTCTCAGAGGAGGACATACAATCAATCAACAAGTACATGAAAAAATGCTCACCATCTCTAGCAGTCAAGGAATTGCAAATCAAAACCACCCTAAGATACCACCTCACCCCAGTAAGATTGGCAGCCATGATGAAGTCAAACAACAATGAGTGCTGGTGAGGATGTGGGGAAAAGTGTACCCTTGTACACTGCTGGTGGGACTGCAAATGGGTGCGGCCAATTTGGAAAGCAGTATGGAGATTCCTGGGAAAGCTGGGAATGGAACCACCATTTGACCCAGCTATTGCCCTTCTCGGACTATTTCCTGAGGACCTTAAAAGAGCACACTACAGGGACACTGCCACATCGATGTTCATAGCAGCACAATTCACAATTGCTAGACTGTGGAATCAACCCAGATGCCCTTCAATAGATGAATGGATAAAAAAAATGTGGCATTTATACACCATGGAGTATTACGCAGCACTAAAAAATGACAAAATCACGGAATTTGCAGGGAAATGGATGGCACTAGAGCAGATTATGCTTAGTGAAGCTAGCCAATCCCTAAAAAACAAATACCAAATGTCTTCTTTGATATAATGAGAGCAACTAAGAACAGAACAGGGAGGAAGAGCAGGAAGAAAAGATTAACATTAAACAGAGACATGAGGTGGGAGGGAAAGGGAGAAAAAAAGGGAAATCACATGGAAATGGAGGGAGACCGTCATTGTTATACAAAATTACATATAAGAGGTTACGAGGGGAATGGGATAACAAACATGGAGGGAAATGAATTACAGTAGATGGGGTAGAGAGGGAAGATGGGAGGGGAGGGGAGGGGGGATAGTAGGGGATAGGAAAGGTAGCAGAATACAACAGTCACTAATATGGCAGTATGTAAAAATGTGATGTGTAACCGATGTGATTCTGCAATCTGTATTTGGGGTAAAAATGGGAGTTCATAACCCACTTGATTCTAATGTATGAAATATGATATGTCAAGAGCTTTGTAATGTTGTGAACAACCAATAAAAAAAATAAAGATGCTCAAAGAACAAAAGGAAGATGTGGAGAAAGTCAAGAAAATCAGGTATGAACAAAATGGGAATATCAATAGAGAGAAAAACCTAAAAATGAAATTCTCACATTGAAAAGCATAATAGCAAAAGTCAACTTTTCACTAGAGAGATTCAAAAGTAGATTTCAGCAAGCAGAAGAAAGATTCACTGGAGTTGAAGATAGGACAATGAAAATTATTGAGGCTGTAGAATAGAAATGAGATTGAAGAAAAGTGTCTAGACCCTACGGGACCTGTGAGATAACATCAAGTGGGCTGACATACATACTGTAAGATTCCCAATAGGAGAAGAGAGAGAGAGAGAGAGAGAGAGAGAGAGAGAGAGAGAGAGAGAGAGAGACAGACATAGAATGAATATTTGAGGGAATAATGAATGGGTGAAACTTCCCAAATCTGATGAAAGACAAGAACATAAGCATGCAAGAAAGTTAATGAACTCCAGACACCCACACCAAGACTCATTATAATCAAACTTTTGAAATAAAAAGAATCTTGCAAGCAGCAAGACAAAAGTGATTTGTTGCATATAAGTTGCTCATCAGTTTGGAGGCCAGTAGGCTGTGGGTCAATAGAGTCAAAAGTACACAAACCCACCTGTCAACCAAGAATACTATATCTGGCAAAACTGTCCTTTAAAAGTTAAGGCTAAAAATGGGGGCCACCCTGAAAATGGGAGGGATATCAGTGGAGTGGAGGAGGGAATTGAAGGCCAAGGGAAAGGGACAGGAAAGGGGAGGAAACCTTGGAATGAGTTTGTTCAAATTATGCATGTGTGAATGGATCATGGTGAATTCCACCTTTATGTATACATATAAATTACCAATTTATAATTGCAATAAATAGATGGGTAAAGGCCAGTAGAGGAGGGGATGGTGAGGGAGAAGGGGAGGGAGGAAGGAGGTACTAGGAACTGAAATGGAGCCAATTATATTCCAGGCATGTAGGATTACATCAGACTGAACCCCACAATTATGTGTAACTAATAAGTGCATTTTTTAAAAAAAAAATGAGTGTGATATGACCATGTCTACAACTGCTAAAGCATATTGTCCTTAAAAAAAAAAACTCAGCCTTGCTAACAAGGGTCAAGCAAAGACCTAAAATAGACATTATTTTTCTCATTTTGAATTGATTTATCTCACACATTTGTCACAGCAATGAAAGTCTGACTAACACATAAAATTGATACTAAGAAAAAAAATAAAGGTGAAATTAAGGCAGTCCTAAATAATCAAAATTTGAGGGAGTTCATTATCACTAGATCTTCCCAAAAAGAGACTCCTGCAGGGAAAAAAATGAAAGGACACCAGATAGCAACTGAATACTCTAGGAAGAAATAAAGATCACAATAAAAGTAAATATCTGCTCGATTATAGAATTAATATTACTCTACTAATAGCTTGTAATTCTACTTTTTAATTCTCTGTGGTTTAAGAGATCAGTGCCTTCTAAAAATTATTACTCTCAAAACTAATATTATTCTAACCTAAGTTTACAAGTTCAAATTTTGTTTTCTACTTAATTTAAGAAACTAATCTTTTAAATAAATTTAAATTATGGTTTGGGGCACATAATTTATAAAGATATAATTCTGTAGCATCACAATCAACAGGGGTGGGGACATGGCTATTAAAATATCAGAGTTTTGGTATGCTCTTAAAGATAAGCAATTCAAATTAAAATGTTATAATTTTGGATGTAAATTTTACCCTAATGCTAATAACCACAAAGAAATAGCTGCAGAATATATACAAAATGTATATAAATGTTTCACTACAAAATTTAATGAAACACAAAAGAATATATTAATGCAGGGAATGAGAGGCAAAAAAAGTGATAATGTATATCAAAAACAAATAGCAAAATGACAGAAATAAGTCTCTATCAGTGATCACTTTAGATGTAAATAGACTAAAATTTCCAGTGAAGAGACAGATATATTATCAGAATGGATTTTTAAATGATCCAGTTATAGACTTTCTACAAAATATTTACTGTAAATCCGAAAACACAAATAAATTGAAAGCAAGAAGATGGAAGAAAATATTCCATGCAAAAAAAAAATACTAAAAAGAGAGCAAAAGTGGCTATACTGGTGTCAAACAAGATAGACTTATAATCAAATAAGCTTACAAAAAACAAATAAAGTCATATATTAATAAAAGTTTCAATACAGCAATAATTTATAACAATTGTAAACATTTATGCACTTAATAAAAGACCACAGAATTGAAGAGAGAGATGGACAGCATTGTAATAATAGTCACATACTTCAGTATCTCCTTCTCAATAATGGATAAAACAACCACATACAAAATAAGTCAGGAAATTCAAAACTTAGCCTGATGTGGTAGTGCACTCCTGTAATCCCAGTGGCTCGGGAGGCTGAGGCAGGAGGATGACGAGTTCAAAGCCAGCCTCAGCAACAGCAAGGCCCTAAGCAATTCAGTGAGACCCTGTCTCTAAATAAAATATAAAAAACAGCTGGGGATGTGGCTCAGTGTTTGAACATCCCTGGGTTCAATTCCTGTTACAAAAATAAGGAAAATATGGAATTTAAGTGATACAATAAACCAAATAGATGTAACAGACATTACAGAACACTGTTCAACGACAACTTCATAACTATTCTTAAATGCACATGGGACATTTTCCAGTATAGACCATATGTTAAGCTACAAATTAAGCCTCAATAGACTTAAAAAGATAGATATCCCACAAAACAGCTTCTCTGACTACAATGAATTGAAGTTAGAAATCAATAGCAAAAGTAAAAGTGGAATATTCACAAATTTGTGGAAATATAACAATGAAAGTTATAGCCAGAGCAAATAGGTAAGAAAAAGAAATGAAAGTTATACAAAGTGGAAAGGAAGAAGTAAAATCATCTCTGTTTACAGATAAAATAATCTTATATGTAAAAAATCCTTAAAATAGTACAAGGCTACAAAATCAACACACAAGAATTAGTTGCATTTCTACACACTAATAATTACCAATCTGAAGAGGAAATCATACAACACTGTTGGTGGGAGTGGAAATAGTACAACCACTGTAGAAAACAGTATGGCAGCTCCTCAGTCAGTTAAAAATTGAATCACGATCTAATCCAGCAATTCCACTTTTGTGTATATACTTAAAAGAACAGAAAGCCAGACTTCAGAGATATCTTTTTACACCCATGTTCATAGCAGCATTATTCACAATAACTAAAACATGGAAGCTGACCCAAGTATCTATTGATAGATGAATGGTTAACTCAAATGTGACATATTCATACAATGGAATTTTATTTGGCTTTAAAATGGAAGGAAATACTGCAATATATTTTAACATGACCGAATCTTAAGGACATTATGCAAAGTGAAATAAGACATTCACAGAAAGACAATGTATTATTTCCCTTGTATGAGTGAAATCATGGGCATGGGAAGTTGAATGGTAGTTTATAGGAGCTGGAGTGAGGAGGGAATGGGGGGTTATTGTTTAAAGGGGATAGAGTTTCAATTTTGCAATATGAAAACAGATATGGAGATGGATGGTGGTAATGGTTGCACAAAATCATAATCATGTCTGAATATTTATGAACTGTACATTTCAAAATGCCTAAGATGGCAAATTTAATGTATATTTTACCACAATAAAAGAAACTGAAAAAAGAGAAGAACATACTAATCATATCTGTGATATTGGCACCACTTGGATAGCATTCACTCTATGATAGGCAATGTTCTATGTTCTCTCCATGTTATTAACTCACATGTAGAAAATAAGATCCAGTGATTTGCCCAATTTGGTATTTCTCAAACTTCACCTGGGGATCTTGTTAAAATGCACATTCAAATACAGTAGGTATTGTAGGGGTCCTGAAATTCTCCATGGGATGCTGAGGCTGCTGGTTCATGTGCCACACTTCGAGAAGCCAGGGCCTAATGTTCCACACCTAGTAAGTCAGGACCAAGATTCACAATCTAATCGTTAGAGATGGAAGTCAGTGTTCTTTCTATTCCACAGTTGCTATCTCCAGAGATTTTTTTTCTCTCCTGCTGCAGTTTGATAGAAGGCAGTTAATTACAGTCTGCCAGTTTCAGAGTGTGGGGCTGGGCAGTAGCAAACAGAAAGCACCCCTTTCTCCCAGTCAGCTCTCTACTCCACTAGCAACCCTGGCTATGAGTAGTTGTCTAACCCCCGGTAGATTTGACCATAGACACATAAGCTTCAGGACTGAACTTTTAAAAAAATATATGTGTTGAGACTGATAAGCCAGTTGTAGGCATCAGTATGGACCCACAGAGGAGGAGAGAGGAAGAAAGAAGTGAATAAGCACAGGAAAAAGAGTAAATGGACAACAGAAAAGGGTGGAGGTTGGAGTGGGGAAAGGTCTAAATTCCTTCTGTAGCCTGCTTGGGAATGATTATAGTAATAAGAAATCACCAGTGTACTGCTTATGCTCCCAAATTGGGAGTAAACCATAGCTGTTCAGGTGGACACCTGAGTAGTGTTTGTCTGTCAAAGGAGCCTGCTGATTATTTATTTGCATCACAGATTCCTCATTTTGCAATCCTGGCTGTGTCAGCCAGTATGTTGACTGGCTGTCTAGACATGGGGCCATCTTTGATGATGATGGATTTCTAAGTTTTCTCTATTCTCTTCCTCTGTAGAATGCTCCTAAATGAGTGTGCTGTAGGACTATTTGGGACATTCCTGCTCCCAGAATAACCAAAGGCTAGTGAGAGGCTCCTGTCAGAAGGGCATAGCAAGTTGAAGATAGGTCTAGGTACAGGGATCCTTTATCCTTTATTCTTGATGAGTTTTAGTTTAATAGGATATGGTGGATTATACTGACAGACTTTTTTTTTTCATTTACCTTTTAAAAGGAGATATAACTTGCATTACACAATAAAATAAATCTAAAGTATACAGTTTGAATTGTTACATATGTATGTATACATACATATCCATGTGTTTATATATATAGTATATCTGTGTATTATATACCTTATTTTATACATATATGTGTGTGTATACACACACACACACACACACACACACACACACAACCTACTATAGGCTTTTAAAGCCATTAAACAATCACTTCTTATAGACATAACATGTCTAATGTTCACAGCATAGTTGATACTAATGGGAATCACCTTTGAGGCAATTAATCAAATGTCACTCGTTTTTGTTCTTGTCTCATCACTGTTAAAGGGCTCCTCTAAGATTGCTCCTTCAAGAGATGCTCTTTATGTGCCTAATATTTGTCAGCTTTCCATTACTGTAATAAGTTACCCAAGGTAATCAATTTATAAACAGGAAAGGTTTATTTTGTCTCACAGTTTTCGAGGATTCAGTCTATGTATGGTTGGCTCCATTGCTTTGGGTGTATGGCGAAATAGTGTGTCATGGTAAGAACTGTATGGCAAAGCTAAGTCTTTACCTCATGACTGGGATATGAAAGAGGCAGAGGAGGAAAAAAGGGTCCCACGGTCTCCTTTGAGTGCACACCCCCAGTGGCCTAAAACCTCCCATTAGGCCCCACCTCCTGAAAAGCTCCACCACCTCCCAATATATAGTGTCAAGGGTTGGAGATCAAACCTTCAATACATGGGCCTTTGAGGGACATTTGAGATTTAAATTATAGCCCTCTCTCTTGCCTCAACTTAATCTATTTCTATATTATTAGTGTATAACAAATTTACTCAAAATTATCCATGACATTCAACAGTAATATTTATTTTTTTTTCATGTAATTGGAGGGTTGCATAAGCATTGGCTGATATAGACTGGACATAGAAGAATAATTTTGGTAACTTGACAGGGATTCTTATAGTTTTTGAGCTAGGGATTCTAAAAATCTAAGCTGCTAAGTTTAGCAAGAGTTGTCACTCAACTTTGTTTAATGTATTTCTCATCTTAGTGAAATCAGTGGCTAGTCTAACCATGTCTTTCTCATGCAATGGCAGAGAGTGCAGATGCAAGGAAGGAACAAACACTGTGGTAGTTAATACCATGTACCACTCTTGCTAAGACACACTGCTTTCCTCTCATCAGGCACCAGAATCTTCCACCAGATGCCCCAGCTACTCCACACCATGGCCGGATCCATTATGAGATACCATCCTATGGCAAGGCTCAAGCTGTGAGGAAGGAAGAGCAATTATTGTCCCCCCCCCATTTTTTTTAATAATCTGAGACCTAGATGTTTGTGACTTTCAGTCTTTTAAAAACCCTAAAAAATGATTTTTATATTTGGTCCTTCTTTCCCTAGGAGGCCTTAGAGCTGGCATGGGAATGTATTTAACTGATATTTAGTAGACATGCTCAGAATCAGTTTTCTCCAAAAATGTAGTCAAACTGTAGCCTTCTTCTTTTCTTCCCAAGTAGTCTTCGGGAAATCTCAGAGAAGTTGAACCAAATTTCTGTGCTCCATTAACAGATCTTCAATAATTTCAGCATGACTCCAGTCCTGAATTATTTATTTCTGATAATTATCACTCAGTTAATGACTTTTTGTTATAATAGCTTTTTAGAAAGTTATATCACTTTTAGAACAAATTCTTCTTATTATTTTACCTCATTTTATTTTGATATAATATTTTTCTCACATCAAAACACACTAAATCCATTCTAAGAAGTGATATTTTGACATTATAGTCACAAGCAAAGACCCATTCACCAAATTAGTTGACATCAGTTTTTAGTCAGAGTATATATTAGGGCACAAATTTGTATTACATGCCATGTTTGGATGAACTAAAAATATTTTGCCTTGTGCATGGAACCTTAGGAAAAAATATAAACAAGTAATATCTCTCTCTACAACTTTTCTGTTATCCTCAGGTGTTACTTCTATGTTTCCAAAGTACTCTTTTGCTTAGTCTTTCTTTTGCCCTAAAAGTGTTTTTCTATGCTATAACTTTGTTTTTATTTTTTTATTTTTATTTTTTCAGCAACAGAATCTCTCTCTACTTTATTTGACAGCTTCATTTGTATCAGGCTATTTATTTTGACCTCTTTTCTCTTCTTTCCAGTAAGCATAAAGCTTTGAATAAAATTAAGTGATTTGTTTATTTATTTTCATATTATTTTTTTATTTGTTTTAATTAGTTACACATGACAGTACAATGACCTTGACATATCATACATTTTAATCAGATGGGGTATAATTTCTCATTTTTCTGAGTGTACAGGTTGCACAATCACATTGGTCATGCAGTCACGTATATACATACAGCAATAATAATGTCTATTTTATTCTGCTGTCCTTCCTTTCCCCCCTTCCCCTCCCCTCCCCTCCCATCACTTCTCTCTACCCAATCTAATGTGACACACTCCTTTTTCCCCCCCTCACATCTTCATACATGTATTCTGCATAATGATGAGGGTCTCCTTCCATCTTCCATGCAATTCCCCTTCTCACTCCCTTTCCCTCCCACATCTCTTCCTTATTTAGTGGTAATCTTCTTCTCATGCTCTTCCTCCCTACCCCATTTTGAGTCACCCCCCCTTATATCAGAGAAGACATTCAGCATTTGATTTTTTAGGGATTGGCTAACTTCACTTAGCATAATCTGCTCTAATGCCATCCATTTCTCTGCAAATGCCATGATCTTGTTATTTTTTAGTGCTGAGTAATATTCCATTGTGTATATATGCCACATTTTTTTATCCATTCATTCTAGGAATCAAACCAGAGACTCTGCATCTAATAGAAGAAAAAGTTGGCCCTAATCTCCATCACGTGGGGTCAGGCCCCAAATTCCTTAATAAGACACCTATAGCATAAGAGTTAAAACCAAGAATCAACAAATGGGACGAATTCAAACTAAAAAGTTTTTTCTCAGCAAGAGAAATAATATGTGGGGTGAATAGGGAGCCTACATCCTGGGAACAAATTTTTACCCCTCACACATCAGATAGAGCTCTAATCTCTAGGGTATACAAAGAACTCAAAAAGTTCAATAACAAAAAAACAAATAACCCAATCAACAATCATTTCTCAGAAGACGATATACAATCAATCAACAAATACACGAAAAAATGCTCATCATCTCTAGCAATCAGAGAAATGCAAATTAAAACTACTTTAAGATACCATCTTACTCCAGTAAGAATGACAGCCATTATGAAGTCAAACAACAACAAGTGCTGGCGAGGATGTGGGGAAAAGGGTACACTCTTACATTGCTGGTGGGACTACTAACTGATGCAGCCAATTTGGAAAGCAGTATGGAGATTCCTTGGAAATCTGGGAATGGAACCACCATTTGACCCAGCTGTTCCTTTCCCCAGACTATACCAAAAAAAAAAAAAAACCCCTAAAAACAGCATACTACAGGGATACAGCCACATCAATGTTTATAGCAGCACAATTCACTATAACTTTGCTTTTAATCCACTTTGAATGCAATATAATCATGAGTCCCCATAGGCTGGAAAGTTTGGTGGAAAAAAAATGATAAAGAATGTAACTTCCAAATATTGACTGCCCCACAAGTCTCTTTCATCACTTGTCACTTCTATCAGATTTTCTCTTTTTCCTTTTTCAAGAAAACTAAATGTTCATGACATGATATGATATTTTGTGTATAAATCATATTTATTTACTTTCACTTATTTAATATTGATATAAACATGTTTTTGTCTGATTAAATATGTATTATCTCTCTGTGGATATTGCTTCTGTGTCTTGGGTTGAGATAGAATATATAATTTTGCTCGGTAAAATAAGGGGAACTTTTGGTTTCAGACAAAATCAAGTAAATATATTTCACCTTTTTAAAAATACCTCTGGAAAGAATATATGAAGCAAATATCTGAAGACACTGGAAATTAGACAAAAAAAAGAGTGTTCTGCTTAAGATCCTTTGAATCCGAGGAATGAACTTTTTGCCCTTCACAAATCTTGTTATGGGTGCCATAGTAGCTCATGAGCCAGAAGTATCAGACACAGAAAAATCATGTCAAAACAAAACAAGAAAACAAGATAAACAATTTCTATCCATACATAGGACTAGGAAAATGAAAAATCTCACAGGACAAAATGCTATTGGCAACACAGGTCCAGCTCCACATGAACACCTCCCAAAATTGTGTCCTCCCAAAACACCTGTGCATGGCAGTTAACAATGGCAGTGTGTGAGGAGAGTTGTGACTATTACCCCAGTTTTGCAGTGGCAAGGCAGTCCCTCTGCCTCCTGACACAAGGGCATTAACAGAATCTGCAGGTGAGGAGATTGCTGACTACCAGTGCAGCTCTCAGTCCAGTGGTAATAAGGTAGATCCCCCTCTCTGCAATAGAGTATCTGCAGAGGGTGTGCATTAGTAAAATACTTAATTCCATCCTTCTCCAGTAATTATGAGATAGTGTGTCTTCTTCCTCTGACCAGTGGGCATCTACAGAAACCAGATATATGAACAGATCCTTGTCTAGCATCATGGATTGGAAGTAACGAATAACAAGATGTAAATAAGAACCAGAGATAGAGTATGCATATTGTCCAGGATAAAATTGAAAATCACCTCTCAAGAATTATGAAAAATTTCAATTAGAATGATAAAAGAGAATGAACAGATGCCAACACCAAGATGACACAGATGTTGAAATTATCTGACAGCAATTTTAATACAACCATTATGAAATGCTATGATGAATAATTACAAATATTTTGAAACAAATGAAAAAATAAAACATCTCAGCAGAGAAATAGAACACACAAAGGAGAAATTAATAGAAATTCTAGAGCTGAACAAATAATTGAAAAAATATAAGGGTTCACTGGAGGGGGTCAATGACAGAATGGAGATTACGGAAGAATGAATTAGTGAACTTTAAACTAGAGCGATAGAAAATTCACAATTTGCACAACAGAGAAAATTGATTGAAAAAATAAACAGATGCTCAGGGACTTGCAGCACAATAATAAAAAAGATCTAATAGTCATATCATTAGCATCTCAGAAGCAGATAAGAAAAAGTGTAATATTGAAAAAATATTCAAAGAAATAATGATTCAAAATACCTTGATTTTGGCAGAAGATATAACTAAAGACAAAGAAATAATCTCAAAAGCAACTAGAGGAGAATGACTCAATATCTACAGGTGAAAACTATTCAAGTGACAGCATATTTCTCATCCAAAATCATGGAGACAATAACAAAGTGATACAATATTGTTCATGTACTGAAGATATTCTCTGCCCACAATTCTATATCTAGAGAAAGTAGATTTAGGAATGAAAATTAAATAAAGGCATTCTCACACAGAGGAAAATTAAGAAAATTTGTTGCCAGCAGAATTTCTGCCTTAAAAAACTGAAAAAAAAAATCAAATGGAAAGAAGTAGTAACAAAGGAAAGTTGGAACATCAAGAATTAAGAAGAATGGGTAAATGTACTGTACTATCCTTTTCTGCCTGAGTTCTTGACATTATTGGAAGGTTGAAAGCAAAATTCCAAGATTGTGCTATATTGTCTCAATATATATGGAGGAAATATTTAAGAAAACAGAATTATAAAAGAGGAAAAATAAAGTGAATAAAATAGATAAGCTTCCTACATTTAATTTGAAACGTCAGGTCAAAACATTGATATTAATAAACTGTGATATGTTACATAGGTACACAGTATTCCCTTAAGTAATCATAAAAAGTGCTGTAAAGAGATATACTCAAACCCTATAAACAAAAAAAATACATTAATAAAAGTATTCAAGTAATATAGAAGAAGGTAGGAAAAGAGAAACACAAAACAACTAGAAAATACATATTAGGGTATTAGACTTAAATCTTAATATATCAATAATTGTTTTAAATGTAAATGTGTAAATGGTATAAGTAATCCATGTTTATAGAAATCCAACTGATTTTTGTATGTTGACTTCATATCTTACAACTTTGATGAATTCGTTCATTTGTTCTAACAGTTTGTAAGGGGAGACTTTAGGGTTTTCTACATATAAGATCATGCCATCTACAGACAAGACAGTTCTGTTTCTTCCCTACTGACTTAGATTTCTTTTATTTATATTTCTTGCCTAATTTCTCTGGCTAGGACTTCCATTACTATGTTGAATAGAATTGGCTACAATAAGCACCCTTGCCTTGTTCCAGATCTTGGAGAAAAATTATTCCTCTTTTTGTCCTTGAGTATAATGCTAGCTGTGGGGTTGCAATATACAGCCTACATTATGTTAAGTAATATTCCTTCTACATCTCATTTCTTGAGGTTTTTTGTTTTGTTTTGTTTTGGGAGGGAGGTACCAGAGATTGAACTCAGTGGCACTTGATCACTGAGCCACAACCCCAGCCCTATTTTGTATTTTATTTGGAGGCAGGGTCTCACTGAGTTGCTTAGCACTTCACTTTTGGGGAGGCTGGCTTTCAACTCTTGATCGTCCTGTCTCAGCCTCCCTAGCTGTTGGGATTATAGGTATGCACCATTGTGCCCAACTTCATTTCTTGGGTTTTAATCATAAATATATATTAAATTTGGACAAATTTACTGCACCTATTGAGATGATCATGTGATTCTTATCCTTTATCTTGTTAATGTAGCACATTATATTTATAGATTTGCATAAGTTGAACCACCCTTACAACATGGGGGTAAGTACCACTGGATAGTGCTATATTATTCTTTTAATATGCTTTTGAATTCAATTTGCTAGTTTTTTGTTGAAGATTTTTGAATCTATGTTCATCAGGCATATTGGTTTGTAATTTCCTTTTCTGGTAGACTGACTTAAGTATCACTCTACATCTTTTGATTGGACAGTTTAATCCATTTACACTTGAAGTAATTATTGATCAGAAAGCACTTAATATCACTATGTTGTCAATTCTTTTGGTGTTTATTTTAATTTAATTTAATTTTTTAAATACACAACAGTAGAATGTATTACAATTCTTATTACATATATAGAGCACAATTTTTCATATCTTTGCATAAAGTATGTTCACGCCAATTCATGTCTTTATACATATTCTTGTTTGGGTTTTTTTTTTTTTTTGCATTACAATTCTTTTAACACATATATACCACAATTTTTCATGTCTCTGCTTATATAAAAAGTGGTTTAACACCCAATTCATATTTATTCCTCCCATGTTCCCCCTACCTACCCCACTATGAGTCAGCCTGCTTATATCAGAGAAAACATTCGGCATTTGTTTTTTTGGGGATTGGCTAAAACTTCACTTGGCATTATCTTCTCCAATGCCATCCATTTACCTGAAAATGCCATGATTTTATTCTCTTTTATTGCTGAGTAATATTCCATTGTGTATATATTCCACATATATACAGGTTGAAATATTCTATGTATGTCAGTTAACTCTAAGTTATTGATTATGTTGTTGAGTTCTATAGTGTCTTTATTCAACTTTTGCTTGGAAGATCTATCCTGTTGTGAGAGAGGTGTGTTAACCTCACCCAAGATTATTGTGTTGTGGTCAGTTTGAGTCTTGAACTTGAGAAGAGTTTGTTTGATGTACATAGCTGCACCATTGCTTGGGGCATATATATTTATTATTGTTATGTCTTGTTGGTGTAAGGTTCCCTTGAGCAGTGTGTAATGTCCATATTTATCCCTTCTGATTAACCTTGGCTTGAAGTCTACTTTTTTTGATATGAGTATGGAAACCCCTGCTTGCTTCTGCAATCCATGTGAGTGTTATGATTTTTCCCAACCTTTCATCTTCAGCCTGTGTATGTCTTTTCCTATCAGATGAGTCTCCTGGAGGTAACATATTGTTGGGTCTTTTTTTAAATCCAATTTGCTACCCCATGTCTTTTGATTGGAGAGTTTAAGCCATTAACATTTAGGGTTACTATTGAGACAGAGTTTGTATTCCCAGCCATATTTGTTTATTTTTGTTATTTTACTTGAATTGGTTTTCCTCTTTGATTAGTTTTTCCGTTAGTGTACTATCTCCCTCTGCTGATTTTCATTGCTGTTTTTCATTTTCTCTTCATGAAATATTTTTCCAAGGATGTTTTGTAGTGCTGGTTTTCTTGCTATAAATTCTTTTAACTTTTGTTTATTATGGAAGGTTTTTATTTCATCTTCAAATCTAAAGCTTAATTTTGCTAGATATAATATTCTTGGTTGGCATCCATTATCTTTCAGAGCTTGGTATGTGTTGTTCTAGGATCTTCTAGCTTTCAGGGTCTGTGTTGAAAAATTTGCCATTATCCTAATTGTTTTTCCCTTATATTTAATATGAGTTCTTTCTCTTGTGGCTTTTAAAATTCTCTCCTTATTCTGTATATTGGGCATTTTCATTATAATGTGTCTTGGTGTGGATCTGTTGTGATTTTGTACATTCAGTGTCCTGTAGGCTTATTGAATTTGGATTTCCAATTCATTCTTCATGTTTGGAAAGTTTTCTGATATTTCATTGAATAGATTGCTCATTCCTTTGGTTTGGACCTCTATGTCTTCCTCTATACCAATGACTCTTAAATTTGGTCTTTTTATGTTATCCCATATTTCTTGAATGTTCTGCTCATGGTTTCTTAACATTTTTCCTGTGTGGTCTATGTTGTTTTCAAGATGATTTATTTTATCTTCATTGTCTGATGTCCCATCTTCTAAGTGGTCTACTCTGTTGGTGATGCTTTCATTTGAGTTTTAATTTGGTTTATTATTTCTTTCATTTCAAGGATTTCTGTTTGTTTGTTTGTTTGGTATAACCTTTATCTTCCTGTTGAGGTGATCTTTTGCTTCTTGGATTTGTTTATGTAGCTCTTTGTTGAAGTGATCTTTCACTGCCTGTTTTTGTTCTCTTATATCTTCCTTGAGTTCACAGAACATTTTAACCATGTATATCCTGAACTCATTCTTTGTCATTTTTCTGCTGTGGTTGCCAATGATTCTAACGATGTGGTGTCTTGATTTGTTTGTGGTACTTTCTTCCCTTATCTTTTCATGTTGCTCATGTGTCTTCCTATCCAACTCTGTGGATCCAGTGTGTTACTGTTTTTACCCTATAGATTTGTAGTGGTCTTGTAGGGTTCTAAGATCACTCCTTTGTGGGGAAGGACAATGTTAATAGATCCCAATATCAACAATATATCACCCATGAACAAATTGTTGTTATTAAGACATTTACAGTTTAGTCTCAATGTCCAGAAATGTTGGATTCAATTATTATTTAAAATATAATCAGTAGTTTCATAAAAAGGTTTACACTTTCTGGCAGTGGACAATAAACTGGAGGTCAGGTGTAGGACGATATGTTGAGGGGATAAAATGGAGGGGACAGAGTTATTATATCTTAGGAAATGTGAAAGAGAAATCTAGTGAAGTGGGTTAGTAGCAGGAGAATAGACAGGAAGTATTTGGGGGTAGAGAATTACATGGGAAGACAGTAGAGTTCATAAAACAAACACACATATGTTTTTAGAAAAATACAGGATGTTAAAATATTATAATTTGGAGGGTGAAGGAAGATAAAAGAGAAAAAAGGGAAAGAAAGAAAAAATGAAAGAAGAAAAAGAAAGAAAGAAAGGAAAAAGAAAAAAGGTTTATGTAATTCCTCTATATTATTCAGATAACTCAGTCCTCAAAGTCCTATTTCACGCAAGGTTCTTGGTTTTCCATATGTTGGGGATGTGAGGGCCGGAGGATAGAAGGGTAGAAGAGAAAGAAAAGAAGAAAAAAATACTCTTTAGAGATCTGTTTCTTTGTCTTCTCATCCAGTAGGTAGGGTTGTCTCATCCAGTAGGTGTCTCTGCCTTCAGGATGCTATAGGTAACCAGGGTGTGAAGACTGGACTTGGTGTGGAGTGTCTGGAAGCAGGGCATGCAGCCCACAAGTCCCAGTAGGGAAATAGTGCCTCACGGGTCTTTCTTTGTGACCACTCATCTGACTTGTGCCCCCGGTATCATCTCCCTCTCTTGCCTGGAGATTTCCCAGATCCTAGTCTCTCTGTTATGCTCCGGACTTTAGTCTTCTCCCCTCTCTTACTTATCAGGTCCTAACTGCGGGACCTGTCACCCCCAGGCTCACTCCATGTGGGCAGCACCCTGTTCACACTCCAGTCCTGTCCAACTTAGAGCTATTTTTGTGTTGGGTGGCCACTGTGCTGAGTTAATGCCTTGGGGAGTGGGGGGGAATTGGAAATCAGGTACCTGTTCAAATGGCGATCCGATCTGATCTCCACGCCCACCACAAAATGGCGAGGAAAGTTTTCCAAGATGGAGTCGGTCTGCTTCCAGAGCCTGGGTGTCTGGTGATGTGGGGGGTGCTGGGCCATGGCCTTGTGCTGTGGATAGGCAGCATCTGGGTGACCTGCATGGGAGCGGTGAGCAGTCTGGAGTTCTGCAGAGGTGCTGATATCTATCAGGTTTCTGCTAAGCCGTTTGTGAGCCATGCATGAGCTATAACCGCAGGCTTTGGGGCAGGAGTCCAGTCTGGAGACCTACTTGAGCCCAGAGGCTCTGATTTCTGCATGGGTGGTCACAGCACTGGTGATTTCTGCAAAAATCCACTGGCTCTTGGAGATTCAATCTGGGAACTGCCCCCACCTAATGGCGAGACTGTTGAGCCAAGATGGTGGCAGTCTGCTTTCAGCACCAGGGTGTCTGGTGGGGTGGGGGGAGCCTAGCGATGGCGTTGTGCTGTGGGTAGGTAGCAGCTGAGTGACTTGTGTGAGAGCAGAGCGAAGTCTTGGCAATCTGCAGATGTGTTGATAGGTGATTCTGCTAAGGTGCTCGCGGAGACTTGCGTAGGCTGGAACTTCGGGCTTTGGGTCCTGCTTGAACACTGAGGCCCGGAGCCCTATGCCGGATCACAGCGCTGGTGATTTCTGTAGAGCAGCTGTATAGGGGTCCTAACACTCTTAGAGATGCAGTATTCCAACTGGGTGAGATCTGGATCACAGAGCAACACAGAATGCTGCCTCCCTCTGGTCGGTCATCTTGAAACTTCTCTTTTGGTGTTTCTTGTAGCTATTTTGGCCCTCTTTTCCTTTCTTGATGCTTTTCCTTTTAGTTTGTTGATTTTTGTGGGGACATGATTGATTCCTTTATTAATTTTTTGTGCATCTTCTATTGGTGTTTTCTGTGGTTACCATGGTGATTACATAAAATACTATATAGTTACACTGATCTACTAATCTATTTTAAACTGATAACAATTTAACTTCAACCACATACAAAAATTCTACTTCTTTACATCTCCTCTCCCTTACTTTGTGTTATCAACGTTATAAATGTGATCACAGTTATAATTATTTACTTATGTTTTTATCTTTTAAATTACCTGAATTAAGGAGTTCAATACCTGAATTAAGCAATCTATGCAACAAAATTACAATATTAAAGATTCTGTTGGTCCCTGAAACCTTTTATGGGAATGCATGTTATTTTCTGTATTTGTATATTTACCTTTATTAGAGAGATGTATTATTTATGCTTTTCTGCTTCTGTCTAGTGTCCTTGCATTCCAACTTGAAGGACTTCCCTTTGGAAATTTGTAAGTTAGATCCATTGATGATGAGCTGTCTTTTTTTTTTGGGGGGGGTCTGGAAACTTCTGTGTTTCCATTTTATTTTTGAAGGAGGATGGAGGATTGTGTTGAAAATAATATTGGTTGGTATTTTTTCTTTCAGCACTATATATCATCTCATTCCCTTCAGGCCTATACTGTTTCTTCTGAGAAACCCACTATTAATCTCCTGAGTGCTCCTTTGTACATGAAGAGGTGATTTTCTCCTGCTACTTTCAAGATTCTTTGTCTTTGATTTCTGCAAGTTTAAGTATTATGTACCTTAGATGCATTATATTGGAGTCCTTTGAAGTTTACTAAATGTGGACACACATTTCTTTCCTCAGATTTAGGCAAGTTTTGGCTTTTCTATTTTCAAATAAGTTCTTTGCCTATTTCTCTCTTTCTTTCTCCTTCTGGGACTCCCCTGATGTGTATATTGGTCTACTCAAGGATGGCCTATTAGTCTGTTATGATGTCTTACTTTTTAAAGTCCTTTTCTTTTTGCTTCTTTGACTTGATAATTTTTAATGATCTGTCTTCAATTTTGCTCTTCTGCTTGACCAAGTATGCTATTCCCTAATAGTAAATTTCTTAATTGTTGTATTCTTTAGTTATAGAATTTCTGTTTGGTTTTTAAAATATAGTTTTTGTCTCTTTGTTGATGCTGTAATTTTATTCACGTATTGCTTTCCTGATTCTATTTGGCTGTCTACATTTTCTTATAGTGTATTCAGTTTCTTTAAGCAGATTCTTTTGAAATCTCTGAAAAATAATTCATATATCACTCTTTTACTGATTCAGTGTATTTCTATAAGTTTATTTTGTTCCTTTTATTGGGCTGTATTTTCCACTGCTTCATGTGCTTCGTTATTTTCTGTTGTAACTAAGTGTCTATAGGGGAAGACCTTCACCCTTCAGCCCAACTAGAGACTCTGTTGGTCCCTGAAACCTTTTATGGGAATGTATGTTATTTTCCAGTTACAGAAATTTGTCAATTTCTTCTACAGAAGCTTGTAATCTGTTGTTCTTTTTTCTGTCTGTTTGTGATACTGCAGGTTCTCTGGTGCTAAAACAAGCTGCTGAGTTTCTTTTATTCTCTGTGGCTATCTAGTTTCCCATCAGCAGTCTGTATCAGGCAAGACGGCTTAGTCCCCTGAGCAACCCCATGAAAATCTGGAATGTTGGCCATACATTCCATTTATCTTTCTGTCTATAGGGAGAAGCCATGAGTTGGGTGCTTTCTGCTGATCACACGAAGCTATACCATCTTGGTGAGTTTACAAAGTCTCTGGTGCTGCAACAAGCCATTGAAATCTCTTTTGTTCTCAGCAGTCCCAGGCAACCAAAGTATGTCAGTTCCCTGTCAATACATGGAAGTAGAGGAGATAGAAACAACTTCCTTGAACAGACCCCCAAAATGCTAGAACATATGACATATGTTCCCATCTTCCCTTCTCCTCTCAAATGAGAAGCCATGGGTTGGACTTTTTCTCCAAATGGTGTTGAGATGTGCTAGCTTAGGGAGGAGCTAATTAATGAAATGAAACACTTTTTTCTTATCATTTCAGTGCAATCATTCTTGGCTTTGGCTTATCAGGGATACTGCCATTTCTGATTTCTACAGTCTCACAAAGGATTTTTGGATCATGCATTACTATTAAGTCAGTTGACTCTGATGTAATGAAATCTGGGGCTTTGTATTGTGTCATATTGCAAACATACTGAAAGTAAAATATATATCTTCTTTTTATGAGGGGTACTGGGGATTGAACTCAGGGGCACTTGACCACTGAGTCACATCCCCAGCCCTATTTTGTAGTTTATTTAGAGATAGGGTCTCATTGAGTTGCTTAGGGCACCACTTTTGCTGAGGCTAGCTTTGGACTTGTGATCTTCCTGCCTCAGCCTCTCAAGCCACTGGGATTACAGGTATGCACCACTGTGCCTGGATATACTATATATCTTCTTAAAGTCAACTATTTCATATAAGTTCTAAGATCTAATTATACAAGTGATATCTTACCTTATTATAGTCCACAGGATTAAGGCAGGACTCTTAAGATCTGTATTATAGTTCTCCCCCTAAAACTTAATGTCTTAAGAAAAACAACCATTTTATTTGCTCATTATTTTGTGGGTCAGTTGGTCAGTTTTCTATCTGAGCTGAATTGGTTGGAGATGATAGTTCAGGATGACCTCATTGATATGTTTGGACCCTCAGCTGAAATGTCTGAGATGCATAGATGACTAGGTCATATTATCTTTCATTCTCCAACAGACTACCTCATTCTACTTCACATGTTGGCAAAAGAGTTCACAGCAGCTAGACAAGGAAGCTCCAATGCACAGCACTTTTCAAGTTTCTAATAGAGTCATGTTTATTAATGTCCCACTGACCAAAGCAATTCACATGACCAAGACCAAATTCAAGGGGTGGAGAAATGGACTCCATCTTTTGATGGGAGGAGTTGTAAATATTTCATGACCATTTTTTGCAAGCTACTGAAAAACCCTAACTAATGGCATATTTATGATCAGCCATATTTCATTTGGTGAAATCTTCACACACCAAATTTTGGGTAGTCCCTTGAACTTCGTTTAAACACGATTTGATTGCTATTAATCACTCCCACATAAATTATCTGGAAGCAGAGTTTCTGAATTGAAATAGCAAGATAATCACCTTGCTTTTCAAATTGTTTTTGACTGTGGAAGACTTGGCCTCATGATTCATTGAAAATTATCAATAGCAGTTCTATGTGTAAAGGTTTGTCATTCGATTTTATCACACTGATATTTCTTGCCATCTTCTTGACATTAAGACAAACACTTCAAACCACAACAACCAAGAGAGGATAGTAGTAAGAAATTCTGTTTAGAAGAGATGAAATAGTTTCACATAATTGCACTGGTGGTTACAAACAACTTTAAAAAAGTAACTATTAAGAAGATGATGTAGTGCCAGCCATTACAAGGAAATCACAAAAAGCATTGAAAACTCTTGGAGCAAAATGTTTCTCTACTCTTAGATGGTAAGAATAGGTTTATGGGAAGGTCTTTTGAGGCCAAAAACTATCTTAGGGGCACTAAGAATCTATAAACAATACTAACTGACTCACCTGCATCCTGAACTATGACTGAGTAAAAGGCCCTTATGTTCAGTGAATAAAGCATCATGAGACTGTGTGTACTTGGATATATATTTGTGTAGATATATAATAATAGTTAACATTTGTTAAATAATTATGATTTTCTAGGCAGTGATCTAAGTGCTTTACGAAAATGAACTCATTTAATCTTTATAATACCCCATGAGATAAAGTACTGCTATTATAAGATAAAGAAACTGAGGCACAGAGAAGTTAATTATTTGCCCAAAATTTACACAGGTAAAAAATAGCAGAGCAGGCATTTGAACACAGGAAGTGTGGCTTGAAATTCTATTCTTGTAACCATTATATCTTTAGATATGTGTGTTTATCAATCTGGATAAACACATGCAAAAAGTCAGAAATCATTATTTCTCCGTGGTGATATTACATATGATTTTATCTTTGTTTCTTTATTTAGCTTTATTTCCTAATTTCCCATAATGTGTAGTTCTACTTGTTGAATATCATGAAAGAATCTTAAAAATCAGTTAACTGCCTCATCCCATACTCTGCCTTACCTCAAATAAAAAAATATTTGAGATCTTAGGGTGTGGAGTGATGTCATCAATAACCCACACTTTTGTCTTCCTTCTGCTCTGCCAAGCTCTGTGTGTTGGCATTTTGCCATCATGTTTGTAGAACCAGAACTGGAAGATGCTTGCCACAGCTCCAAGCATCACAACCTTATTCCAGGACAAGAAGGAAGCAGTGTTGGGGACCAAACATACCAAATGTCTGTTACATCCAGTGACTTCCTTTTTATCAGAGAACCCCTCTAAGGGACTTTTCATTTATATTGTCAGTTCAAAGTAGATCACATGTATATTCCAGATATAAATGGAAGACTGAGTGGGTGGTTTCTAGTTCCTATAGTGGAACAGCAAGGAAGAAGGGCTCAGGAATGACCATTGGGTCAGCCAACATCAGGGAGTCTGCCACATCCATGAGTTGTAGGAAATACATTCCCTTTCCTGAAGTGACTCAATAAATGGCTCATAAAGAAAAGACAGCCAACACCCTTGTAAAGGATTCAAGAGATCTAGATTCTAGTTCTATCTCTGAGACTAATTTGCTTTGAGACTGGAGAAATCACATACTTTCTCTCTGTGGGTCTCAGTTTATTAGACTATAAAATGAGGGAACAGTACTAGTTGATCATAAAGGTACCTCACCTTGTAATGCCTGATAATACTAGAAATCAATAGACTCTGTGAATATTTATATTGGGCAGCAAGGCTGTAATAAATCATACTCACCAAAAAGCTTCTAATCACCCGCATAGAGAGGAAAGGAAGAAGGCCTATACATGCCCCAGAAAGAACTGGCCCTACGGACACAAACCCTCTGTCCCAAAGCAACAAGCAGCACGTTATTTGAGTCACAAGTGAACCTTAAGTTTCACGAAACTAATGTCAGTGCCAAGCTTCTGAATTTCTGGAAGTGACAATCCTGCTTAAGAACAACATGCCTGTTATAAGAGGCAAATAGTCTTTCCTTTCGCAAGTTACATTCCCTTTAAAGATATCATTTCTAATATGGTGTTTCTCTCTAATTGAGTGCATCTCTCTCTCTTCTTCCCCCACCGCCCTTCTCTTTCTCTCTCCCTCCTTGTGTTTGTGTGTGACTTGCCTTTTGTAGTGGATCCTAGGTTTAGGTTGCTGGGCTCTTATTCCACAAAAACATGCATTGGAGAAAAGATATCCTCTTCAATGAATGGTGCTGGGAAAACTGGAAATCCATATGCAACAAAATGGAATTAAACCCCTACCTCTCACCATGCACAAAACTCAAAGTAGATCAAGGACCTAGGAATTAAACCAGAGACTCTGTGTCCAATAGAAGAAAAAGTAGACCCTAATCTTCATTGTGTGAGATTAGGCCCCAATTTCCTTAATAAGACTCCACCCTCAGCTTCATTTTTACAGCATGCAGGCTAGAAAACTAACTGCATTTCCTATATTCCTTGGAAACTTGGATTCTGAATGTGACTTTGAGGTTCTGCTAATTAGATATACTCCTATGAATTCTGGAAAACAGGAGCTAGGCAGAGGTCATGGTCCTGCCTTTGGGGTATTTTTCTGCTGGCAAGAGCATTTGTAGAAATGTGAGATTCACATGTCTATGATCCATGTTTCTAGGGTTTTTTTTTTTAGGTGGGGGTGTCCTGAGGATTGAATTCAGGGGCACTCAACCACTGAGTCACATCCCCAGCCCTATTTGGTATTTTACTTAGACACAGGGTCTCACTGCATTGCTTAGCACTTTGCTGTTGTTAAGGCTGGCTTTGTGATCCTCCTGCCTCAGCCTTCTGAGCCATTGGGATTACAGGCATGTGCCACTGTGCCTGGTACATTTAGGTTTTGAGTAGCATTGGCAGCAATGGGTTCAGAGATAGTGGCACCTTCTTGATTCTGTTCTCCTGGTCCATGGATCACAGCTATTTTGCTTTGATTTTGTACCCAATATTCTGGTGGTGGGCTCAAAGGTAGTACTACTCTGGTGGTCAGTACTGCATAGTTCCCTGAGTACATGGGAGTACAGATTAGAAGCCACTTCTTCAGGCATTCTAATAACAATGTAAGCCCCCAATTTTCTGTGTTACATTTCTTCTTGTGAATAATGCAGAGGTTTCTCCTTCTGCAATGACTCCTAACTATTACTTCTTCTAAAGTAACTCTCAGTAAAGCATACAAGCTTATGCTGAAATAAACAAGGCTCTCTTAGATGTCAACAGTAACCAGAATTTTCCTTCTCTACCTGCCTTCGCTCTGCCATTCGTTTTTCCCCTCCCATATTTCTAGTGATGATGCAACACCAGGATACACCTTGACATAATCACAAAGGCATGGAATCCAAACTGCTATAATTCAGTCCCCAGCACTCCCCTCCCATATCCACCCCACTCCCCTCCCTCCCTCCACTCCACCAACTCTACCATGCTTACTGCATCTTTAGCCAAACAGACCCTGAAGCAAACTGGAAGGCCTACAGGGAGAAGCAAGGAATCTCTATGGGGATCATTTCTTTTGAGTCTCCAGAAAAGGGGGACAGTTTAAAAGGAAGATTTTGCTGAGGAGGAATTTTATGGGTTAGAATTTGTTGCCAAATTAGGAAATCAGGACTCTCATCTTCTTGCATTGTGAATTTCTTTTGCACAGGTTTTACTGACTGCTGGTTAGACGGGGTTTCTCTGGAGCTCAAGAGGTACAGTGGGCATGAGCCAATAATTTGATTTGGAGATATTTTGTGACTCCTGAATTCTAGTGCAAAAAGCCAAATATTCACATTTGATTTCCATCTGTGAACTTTTTTTCCCTGTCAGTCTACATATCTCAGTAAATAAATGCAATTCAGTATGTACGTCTAAGATGGAGATTCCATCAAGGCAAGTGGTGTATTTCTATATGCCACAGAAATATGCATGGAACAAGGACCCATGGTAGGTAGGCTGGGAAGCTTTTCAATGAATGGCAGAGGTTCTTCCTAGCTATGAGGACACACAGGGGTGAGATAACTTAGGAGGAAGTCCTTTTAATATTTGAAACCAAAATGCCTCTGGGTAAGTTATTTCCATCAGACCTCTCCCTTCAAACATATTCCACTTTGTGATAAATGGTTTCTAGAGAGGATTTTGTGAATTAATGAAAGACTAAAATATCCCATTAGGCTGGAGCTGTAAAAAATGTTGCTCTTGTCTACTATGTTTTTAAAGATCTATAAAGAAAGGAAGATTATATGAACTATTTGGGGGATTCTAGAAATAGTTATCAGAGATTTTGTTTTAAAGAAGACCTTGATAGTGTGAAGTAATTGATATACTTATATACTGTTGGTGAAAGTGTAAATTGGGACAAGATTTCTGGAGGGCAATCTGACAATATGTATCACAATTTTAAATGGGCATTTTTTGATTCAGAAATTTAAGTTGTAGACATTTACCCTAAGGAAAGACTCAGGCAGCTAGGAGAGGACATATGTCCAAGGATGTTCACTGAAGGAATCTTTTATATAATATAAAAAGTGGAAAAAACAAAAGATCTGTTAGTAGAGGATTAGTTTAATAAAATATGATGGAACTTTCAATGCAATATTGTGCTAGGCTTGGGAGATTTATGTGTTTAACATAGAAAGATACCTATAGCAAACTGGGTATTAATAAAAGCTAATTAGGGAAGGTTTTGTATATTTTGAACAATTTGTATATTGTGCTACCATTTATATGTGGCTCTTGACAGATGCTTAGTTATATTTAGTGAATTCATTTACGTAAAATTATTTTTTTATATTTACATATTCATTATACATTCAGAAAGGATACATGCCTATCTGTTAACAATGGTTATTTTTTATCCTTGAGTGGGGTTGAAGCCTGAAGCCATAGTGGAGATTATAAAAACAACTTTTACTTTCTAATTGTTCTTCTGCATTATTTGAATTTTAAAAGAAATGTGTTATGTCATTTAAAATATATTTCTATTTTGAAACAATACAGAGCTTTCAAATTTTGTATCAGAAAAGGCACCCAGAATGAGCTAGAGTTCCTACAAACCAAATAGAAAAAGGAAAATAATCCAACAGGAGAATGGGCAAACGGTATGAACAGGCTCTTCACAGAAATACCCTGAAAAGGGCAAGAAACACATTTGAAAATGTGAAAGTAAAATAATGAGGTACCATTTCTTAGCCACCAGACTGGCAAAACTTTAAGTGTGACAATACCCTGGGTTTTAAAAAATGTAAGAAAATGGATACTCAGTCACTGTGAATAAGTACAAGCACTTTGGAGAACACCTGGTGTTATGAAATCTGTGCCAACAATTGCACTAAGTTTCCACCTTAGACTGTCACTCCTCTGAAAAGAAGAGATATGCATTAAGTGTCATATGAGGCTGCTTTGATTTATTATTCTCACAGAGCATTACTGTGATTTTTATGGAGGAAGCTCTCCCCCTTGAAGCCAGAAAAGGAATGGGGGAAGCAGCCTAGAGAGACGAAAGAAACCAAGTAAGGATGGATTTCAGGCCAAGGCCAGGTGGCCCCAAGTGATGCAAAGGTGGAATTCTGCATTCCTTTTCTTGCACCAGTCCTTAGATAAAGACCCCTTGGGAAGGTATAAGTGATATAAAGCTTTTCTTTCTGTGATTGCTGACACCACCATGTCTGCACACTAGCAACCCATGAACAATCTCCAGAGTGTTCATTGTAAGCCATTAGACACAAAAACCCATAAGGTGGATAAGAGCACATGGAACTGGTTGGTGAGTTCCTAGAGGATCTGTATGAAGTATCAATAGCACACACTATAGGTGCCAAAATACACTGAAAGGATATTGAATAGATTCATTGAGAGGTAGGAAATGGAACAAAACCTCATCATACTAAAACAATTTATTTTATTTTTTAAAAGATGAAGGCAATATGAATATAATAAATATGAATAATAGCTAATTCCAAGTTGTAAAAACATTGATGAAAACAGGATCCATATATATATATATATATATATATATATATATATACACACTAGGCATCAAACATACCCTAGTTTGGCTGGTGCAGAGGCAAAGGGAAATTTCTTGACTTAGTTAGCAATGGAAACCAGGGCATTTTCTGACCATGAACTCCATATGGGCCTTGAGTCTCCAGCACCGGCACAAAAGCCAGCATATAGCAGGTGCATAATAAAGAGTGACTGAAGAAAGGAACTTTGGGACTCCTTCAAAGATTGTTACAGGCCTCCTCCCAAAATTATACTTTGCTGAAGACCATGTCTTAGGTTTGACAATGAAACTTGGCAAATATTTCAGAGTGGGAAAGGAGTGGACACGTTCAAACACACCTGGAGAACACCCTTTGAAATACCCGGAGCATGGGGAACAGCAGTTTAGGAGGGTAGTTTGTTAGTGGCTGGCACACCTCACAGGCAGGAATGGGTTAATAGTGAGCTTTTTTTTGGAGAATAATGGAAGATTCTCTAACATTGGATTGTGGTGTTGGTTGTGCAAGTATAAATATGCTAAAGTTTATAGACTTGCTCACTGAAAACAGATGAATTTTATGCTATGAAGGTGATACCTCAGTCAAGCTATTTATTAAAATTTAAATAATTTGTTCTTAAGAAGACCTTAGTAAGTAGCAGGACTAGGTCCAGGGGGAACCTGTGGCTTCTGAGAAGAGCCATCTGTGCTTTTGTCTTGTAATGCACTATGACTTTCTATGGACCAAATTCTGAATAGTTGTTAATACATCGTTAAAACAACTGGCATGCCCCATCAGTTACAGATATGCTGGGACATTACTGATCCTTACAGCTCTTGGGGCAGCTGCCTGGGGCCTGGGATACAGAGATCTCCTCTCAATTGCCTCCAGCCAAAAGCCTCTTCCTTTATTTACCCTGATGTGTCGGAATATTACAAATTTACTTTGGGCCTTGTGATGTGAAAAGGACTAGAAAGCCCTGCTGTAGAGAATCACCATATCTGTCGACCTTTTCTGTACAAGTATTTCTTAATGAGAATCTGGGTCTTGCCCAGGCATGAATGGTACATGACTTCTGCTCTTGGCAGATTTGGGGCTTTATTAAACCAAAGGAAGTAGGGCTGAGCAGCTAGGAGAGGGCGCCCTGGGTAAATGTGAGGGCAGCCAGAACCAACCATGGGAATTGACTTGGATGCTTCCTTTACCCCTGCAGAGAATTATGTTTATTCACCTGGAAAGCAGAAACTGTTGCTAACTGGAGCAGAAAAGTAATTTCCATTTGGATGTGGCAAAAGAAGACCAGAGCATCAAGAAGAGGAACCCTCATATAAAAGAGACAGGGTCACTTTTGCCTTCATTTTCAAAGACAGAAATGACAGTCCAGGAGCAACCCCAAAGGTTCTGGAAGCTACCTTGGAGGTACTGGAGATGTAATGCAGATTCAGAATATTTTAGACCCATTTCAATCAGATTTTAAGAGCCCCTTACTGGGTTCTGTAAGCTTGCCTTACTTCTGTGACTTTTCTGTCTTTGGGGAACTTTGGAAAAATACTTCCCTCTTAGATGATTGCAATTATTATAGATGAAGAATGTTTCTAGAGATAGGCTAAAATTCATCACCACGAGTCCTTTCTAGTGTCTTAATTTGGGTACTCTAGAAGCTACTTTGAGACAATGACTTAAGGGAAAGTACTTTATCTGGATGGATGGTGAAGGAAACTCAGGAAGGGGTACAAATAGGCAAGGCCAGGATGTTATCAAGTGAGTCACCACTTTGTGTGGCAGGAGCCAACCCCGCTGGGTACACCTAGAGAAAGTGCAGGGCACACATCTCAAAACTGTGCCAGCTAAGAGGCAAGGAGTCTCCTCCTAATTTCCCAGTAGTGGAGAGCCCCTCCCAGAGGGCATTAATTCCCTCAAATTCTGGACCCATTATACAGGTGGGCAAAGTAGGGCCTGGGGGACAGAAAAAGTGTCAAGGGAAAGTAGGAGCAAGTTGGGCCTGTGTGTGCTGATACAGTAAGGGAGGAGATACGGGTGGACGCAAACAGCCTCTGTTATACATGCCTAAGATGTTCTTGTGTCCAGGGCACTTGCTGTCTCCTCTCTAAAAAGTCACAGAAGGTGTGTTTCCAACAACCACTTCTTTTCAGAGCAGGGACCTAGGTACCATGGACTTCTGGACCAGCCCAGGATGAAACTTAAAGCTCCAGAGGCTGCTATTAGTATGCTATTAGCTGTTCTGAGAACTTCATTTGCGATTTATTCAGAGAAAGACTGAGGAGGGAGGATTACTCCACTAGCCTGTTGGAGACTTAGTCATCCACATCCATGTGCTATCTGAGGTCACCTGTGTCTCTGACAACAGAAGTCAAAGCCTCCAGTCACAGCCATCAGATCTGATTTATAGACCCTTTTGTCTCTAAGATGGAGAGGACTTGAGGGCCAAAGAAAGTGAGTTACTTTGAGCTTTTAGACAATGTTTCTCAGTTGTCATGATAGTGGGAATTTTAGTCCTTGCCATCCCATCCCCACATACACATTTCAACAAGGTAGTACAGCATTATGGGTAAGAATGGGGTTAAACTGCCAGATTCAAATACCACTAGGCTTCCTACCTAGGCAAATCTCTTAACTCCTTTGTGACTTGCTTTCTCTCTCACAGTGTTAATTCAGAGGACTAGTGTAAGGATGGAATTATAGAAAACATCCAGAAGGCTCTAAGAGCAAGTAGCAAACTCCTAACAAATATTAACTTTAAAAAAATCTGCTTATGGAGGAATGAAAACACTGGAATGGGGAGATGGACCCAAGGTCACTGTCTTAGTCCATTTTCTGTTGCTGTAACTGAGTACCTGAGATTGGGTAATTTATAAAGAATAGAGATTTATTTGGCTCACTGTTCTAAGACTGAGAAGACCAAGAATATGCTGTTAGCATCTGGTGAGGGACTTCTAGCTGCATCACAACATGGTGGAGGCATCATGTGGTAAGAGAGAGCATGCATGGTAGCTCCAATCTCTCTTCCTCTTCTTATAAAGCCATACTGTCTTGTGGCACTACACTCTCCTGACCTCATCTAATCCTAATTACTCTGCAAATCTCTATCTCAAAACACCATCAACAAGGCCAGGCATAGTGGCACATGCCTGTAATCCCAGCAATTTGGGAGGCTAAGTTAGGAGGATTGTGAATTCAAAGCCGGTCTCAGCAATTTAGAGAGGCCCTAAGCAGCTTAGTGAGACCCTGTATCAAAATAAAACATAACAAGGGCTGGGGATGTGGCTCACTGTTAAGCACCCCTGGGTTCAATCCCCAGTACCTCTGCCCCAAATTACCATCAACATATGAATTTTGGGATTAAGGTTCCATCACATGAAATTTTGGGGGACACATTCAAACCGTAGTAATCACAAAGTGAATTGGATTTACATCAGAAAAAAATTGTGCCTGGCAGGCCCTGCCCAACCTCTAAACCAGCCATTTCTCCACACATTTGGAGTCAATTGACATTTGGATTCTCATGGCTAACCCCAATCCTTGTAACAGCTCTAGTTATAGAGGCTGGGATTTCAGTTTCAACTTCCCTGCATATGTGGGTTCTGGTTCTCAGTCTGACTCTCTCAGACTCACCTCCACATGCTCCAATTCCTATGCCTCAGCTTTTCCTATGGTGTCCATTCCTTTCCTTTTGTGCATTCAGCCATTGCCTGCCACCAGCTAGGTACTTGGGTAGGGTGCATTGTCTTCAGTAGTCTGCCTAGCAAGTGAGTATGAAGATCGATGTCATTATCTCTTCCAAACTAACATCCTGCCAGTGGCTGCTCCTCACTGCCAGGCCCTTGGTGTATATCCTGTTTGCTTGGACTTCCATGCCCAACCCATGCTGTCTCAGCTACCTTATCCTAATTATTGGGTATTTGTTTAAAGAAAAGAAGTGACTGTAATATCTGATGCCAGACTTGACCTCTAGAGCAAAGTTTCTCTACCAGCACCTGCAACTGGGCCTGTGCACCCAGAATCCACTTCAGTCTCAAGGGTGGGTCTGCACCAGTCCCTCCTTATCTCACCATTCTGGTAGGTGATAGGGCTCTTAGCCCAGGAGATTCCCCAGCCCACAGTGACTGCAACATACTCATTTATTTTCCACCTATGATAAACAAAATACATCTGCCTTTGAAGCCCAATCTTAGATTCAGAAACCATTTCATCCAGTCAGACACTTCTGATCCTGAAGCCATAAAATGTGCAGATTAAGTTCAAACTAGCACAATTCTTGAAATTCTGTAACATGTCTGTTCATATTCACCATTAATTTTTTTCATCATCAATTCTAGGTAGCAGAGCTACCAAAATTGATAAGTCACATCAGTTATCTCCTAATGGAGAAAGCAGATGTGTAAGCAAATACCTATTATATGAGGTTATAAATGCTAAGATAAAAAGTATCATTAAAATGCTATGGGAATGTCAATAAAGGAGGAATTAATCCTATGGGAAAAGGTCAAAGAAAGCCTCAAAACAGATGATGTCTGAACTAAATTTGAAAGGTGAGTGGAACATGTCAGATGGAGAAGGGGAGAAAGGGCATTTTATTTTCATTTCTCCTTCCTTTTCAACCTGAGGTCTGGAGAGTTCTGTTATTTCTATCTCTCCATTGCAAATATTGCCTTCATCAGTCCATCACTGCTACTTCTTTTGTTTTTTTTCCCCTTTTTCTTTCAATGCAGAATTCCCCAGATAAATTCCCTGGCTCCAAAGGCACCGTCCTGAAGAAGTATAAGCTATATCTTCTAATACAGTTCTCAATATCCTCAGGAATTTGGTGCCAGGAACCCTGAGGCTACTAAACTCTGTGGCTACCCAAGTCATTTCAATAAAATGGTGTAGTATTTGCATATAACCCACGCAATCTTCCCACATACTTTAAATCATTCCTAGACTGCTTACAATACCTAAATCAATACAAATGCTACATGGTTATTGTACTGTAGTTTTGAGAAATGACCAAAACAATTGGTACGTATTTAGTGTGGATGCAATTCTTTCGGAATATTTCCTATCCACCACTGTTGGAATTCATGGATGAAGAACACACATATACCAAGGGCTAACTCTATTCCCTATATTCATATAATGCATTGTGTTGTTTTATGCATATGTCTTTTTAATTTACATAAATGGTATTATGCTAAATGTTCTTCTTCATCTTACATTGTTCACTCAAGACTGCTTTGAAAGATCCAAGCATGGTGGTGTACGCACACTTTGGCTTTTTCTTCTAACTGCAGCATAGTGCTCTATGGTGTCCATGCACCTTATTTTTCTCATTATTTCTGCTAATAATAGATTCCTAGGTTGCTTCTAACTCTCTCCTCTCATAAAGAATACCTTCTTATGTCCCTTTGTAGACATGCACATGAGTTTTTCTCAGCTGTAATCCAGGGGTAAGATTGCTACGTCATGGGGCATCACGTACTTAATTCCATAAGATATTGCCAAAATGCTTTCAAAATGCATGCCTTCAGCCAAGATTTATTGAACACCAACCACATTCTAAGCACTATTCTAGTCATAGGAGATTTAGCAGTGAACAAAGTCCCTGCTCTCACTGAACTTACAGTTGACTGCCATGACTAATAAATTCATGATGAAATATCATGGAGTGAAAAGTGCCATGAAGAAAAATAAAACAGGGTAGGGGCTCAGAAGTGACAAAAAGTGCTATTTTAGGTAAAGTCATTAGAGGAAACCTCTCTGAGAGATGATGTTTGATGAGAGGCCTGAGTGAAGTGAGAGAGGAAGCCATATATTGCTCCAGGAGGGAAAGACACTGCAGAGAGAAGAGCAAGGCCTGGAGGTGGGAGCAGGAGGGGTGGGTGTTAGGGGTTTGGAAGCCACGGATTTCAATGAGATGTGAGTGATGGGGAAATGCTGAGCAGAATGCCAGACACCATGTTGGATTTCAATTCTGACAGATTATTACTACCCTTGGAGCACTGTGATTAGATTGGAGGTTTGGAAAGGTCTTTTTTATTGCAGAAGGAAGGGTGGATGGGGGCAGTAGAGGGGCCTGGATTAGGGTAGTAAGGTTTTAGCTGTCATTTAGACAGCCCTAGAAGTGTGTGTGTGTGTGTGTGTGTGTATGTGTGTGTTTTCTGAACAACCCTATTGACATGGTTTTGGAACTAGCAATAAAGCTGATGTTTCTCATCCATCTTGATCACCAGAGGTACTACACCAAGAGTATGGTCCTTACAGCAAAGGAATTCCCCTCAAGGGCTGAGGAGGTACTCAGAAAATAAGCTGGCCCAAAGCGCATCCTTTGCTCTTTGGGAGTTTAGAGTGAATAGCATCTTGGCAGGATGTTCTAACCAAATGCCCAAATCATCAGCTAATTACTTGGGTCTGAACACAGCTGAACAAATCCACCTTCCCAAGTCACTGCCAGAGGTTTGAGCAACTTCATTCTGGCTGGATTTCAGCACCACACACCAAGGATCAGATGACTGAGCCAGGAGGGACATTTTTCACTTTCCTGCTTCCTTGTAATACTACGGTACAATCAGTTTTCTAACCTACAGATTTGATGGGGGTTGTAGAAAATATGAAGAGATATTCAGCCTCACTAGAAAGCAGTACGATGCAATTATAAACAGAAATGAGAAGCCATTTTTCATGTACCAGGTTGGCAAACATCAAAGGGATTGATAATGTTCAGTGTTGGGGAGAGTGAGAGGGAAATGGGCAGTGTTGTACACCATAGTGGGAGTTTTAATTGGCAAAGACATTTTGGAGGGCAATTTGGCAGCTTCTAGAATCATTTAAAATGGTCAGAGCCTTTGGCCCAGTAAGCCCTCTTTCAAGCCAAACTCTAGAAATTCTATCCCATAGATGCACTTATGCATGCATCCATGGTATGTGTGTGTATGTGTGTATATATATATATATATATATATATATATATATATATATAGAGAGAGAGAGAGAGAGAGAGAGAGAGAGAGAGAGAGAAAGAGAGAGAGAGAGATGTATATACATACACACACACACACACACACACACACACACATATATATATAGAAAATGCAATTGATATAAATATCCATCTGTAGAGGAATGGTTAAATAAATTAGGATGTGTGAACAATTTAGTCTTTGGTGTGTGCTAACAGGGAAAGACATAATAAAATGGATGTAATAATTTGAATAATATATAGGATAGAATCCCATCAATATACCTTAAAAAGGAAATCTACATATATTCATTTAGGTGTGTAAATACTTTTCAAGAAGGTCTGAAAGAACACAATTCAACTGTTAACTCCAACTCTTCCCTGGGGAGGGAAGTAGAAAAGGGCAAGAGTGATTTGAAAGGTTTTCTCTACCAACTTCTAATCTAGCGCTCACGTATTATATGAGCATTTAAAGGTGCTTTTATAATACAAACAGAAATGAAAGGACTGTATGGCATTTGTATTTAATGCACTTCATCTTCATCCTCACCACCACCATTATCATGATCATCCGTTCAAACCCTTGAGCCTTTTCTCCTCCTTGGCACGTGAAAATCCCTGAATCCTAAGCACGCTCTTACTGTGGCTGATAGCTCTGTCAGCTGTTAATTATTCATGCTAATGGAAGAGGCTGGAGGCACACATAATGCAAAATCAAGAAGAGTAAATCTTTCAGAATCCGCTCTCCTCTCCTCTTGGATCCCCTGGGAACCCCTTGCCTACTGTAGGTATTTACTCAGCAATAAATATTGATTGGTATGGATTGATATTTGTCTCTCTAATTTCAAGTCATCCACATCCTCAGACTCAAAATCATATCCCTGGCTAGTGACTTCCTCAAATCTATACTGACCTGGTCTTGCTCGTGGGGGTGTCTGGGTTTGCCGTGAGGACTGTCAGGTCCTGGTCACTATCCATCAATGGACTATTCCTTCTGTGGATAAAATAGAGATGATGGGAATCCTTGCTGTGATTTGTTTGTTTTTACATAAACAGAACTGGTAGCTTTGCCTCTCTAGTGGATTTTCAGCCAACTTATGCTCATATGGCACAAACAAATTAAAACAAGAATTTCACATCCATTGGAAAGGCTAGAACAAAAAAAAAAAGACTGACAACTGCAGATATTGATGATGATATGGAGCAATCAGAACACATCTATTGCTAGTTGGAGTGTGAAATGTACAAACACTTTGGAAAATAGGCAATTTCTTATTATCATACATCTAATCCTATTATCCAGCAATTCCATTCCCAGAAATTCCATTTACTCAAGAAAAATGAAAATATAGCTTCATAACGAGACTTACACATGAACATTGAGAGCAGCTTTATTTGTGATAACCACAAACAAATGTCCATCCATATGCAAATGAATTAATAAATTGCAGTATATAAGCATACTGGTGTATGTACAACAATTTAAAAGAATAAATTGACAATTCATGTAACAACATGGATGCACACCAAAAAATGTTTCGTTGAGCAAAAAAAAGTCAGATACAAAAATATGTACTACACAATTTCGCTTTTATGAAGTTCTGGACCAGAAAAACTATTCTATGGTGATAGAAGTCAGAAAATGGTTGCTTATGGAGCTGGAGGGCATTGATTAGACTATAAAGGATCATGTAAAATCTTTCTCACAGGTATGGGAGCTAGAAGTCCAAGATCAAGGTGTTGACAGAGTTGAATTCCACTGAGACCTCTATCCTTGGCTTGCAGATGGCCATCATCTCACTGTGCCCTCATATTGTCATCCCTTTCTGTGTCCTAATCTCTTTTTATAAGGACACCTGTCATATTGGAGTGCACCCAAGGTAATGTTCTCTTTTTAACTTCATTACTTCTTTATTTTTTTTTAAAGAGAAAGTGAGAGAGGAGAGAGAGAGAGAGAGAGAGAGAGAGAGAGAGAGAGAGAGAGAATTTTTTTTCTAAAGAGAGAGTGAGAGAGGGGGAGAGAGAGAGGGAGAGAGAGAGAGAGAGAGAGAGAGAGAGAGAGAGAATTTTTAATATTTATTTATTTTTTTTAGTTCTCGGCGGACACAACATCTTTGTTGGTATGTGGTGCTGAGGATCGAACCCGGGCCGCACGCATGCCAGGCGAGCGCGCTACCGCTTGAGCCACATCCCCAGCCCCTTCATTACTTCTTTAAAGGCCCTATCTTCAAGTACAGTTACATTCTAAGGTACTGGGCTAACATAGAAAGTTGTTGTTGTTGGGGGTGGGGGAGGAATCCAGGCCATAACAATAACTGTGCATCTTGTTATATGTAAATTACTTCTCCTTAAAAATAAATAGTAACAGGGAAGTAATTCCCCCATATTCTTGCATGTAGAGGGAAGCTGGACATTGGAAACAGTGGGGAGATCTGTCATTAGATGTTAATGTAACAGTGAGATGGTTAAAATATCATAACAGGCAGCATTTAGTGAGTGGAGTACTTTCCATGGAATAACTGATTTAGTCTGAAAAGATTATATGAAGTATAGGTACCATCACTATGCCCATTTTTAGATGAGGAAACTAGGCTACAAAGGAGCTAAGTAGTTGACTTAAGGTCACACAACTCTAAAGTGGTCAAGCCACAGGCTGAGTCCAAGCAGGCTGTGCCCAGAGCCTACACAATCACATCTCCATTCAGCCCCACTGGTTAGAGAATATTTCACTGATAGTTGGTTACTAGGAAGGCAGATATGTGCAGAAATCATGAGCTACTCTTTAAAAAATTTTTGTAGTTGTAGACAGACACAATACCTTTATTTTATTTATTTATTTTTATGTGGTGCTGAGGATGGAACCCTGTGCCTCACACATGCTAAGCAAGTACTCTACCATTGAGCCACAACCACAGCCCTCATGGGCTACTCTTAAATGAAAACAAAGGAACTCCAGGTTAGAGATCAAGGGAGAAGTTGGCTGATCACTGTGTTGCTTGGCACATAGTAGGTTATCAATATTATTTGTTAGTGCACTTGACAGGTGTCTCTGCATGTGCAGGTATCCTTCGAAGAGAATCTGTCAAACCCATAATCAAGAAGTCCCTAAACATCCATGTGTTAACTTTCCATTAAATATAACATGCATAAATAAATGTTCAAAAACACCCCATGCCTCTTTCTTGATACCATTCATACTACCAAGGGTAACTATATCCTTACTTTTAGCAGCACATATTTTTTTCTCTCTCTGTTAGTTTTCCAGACCAGCTATAACAAATAAGGTGGGTGTTTAAATCACCATAAATTGGGTAGCTTAAGATAATACAAATTTATTATAGTTCTAGAGGTTAGAAGTCCCAAAGTCAAGGATATGATTCCACTGAACCCTATAGGAGAGAATCTTTTACTGCCTCTTTCTAGCTTCTGGTGGTTTTCTAGAAATTCTTGGTGTTCCTTAGCTTTGAACTGCAACTCTTCAATCTTTGCTTTTATGATCATATGCCATTCTCCCTGTGTGTCTATACCTATGTGGCTCTTTTCTTATTAGAACACTAGTCATATTGGATTAAGGTTCTACCCTACTTCAGTATGACTTCACTGTAAGTAGTTATATCTGCAATCCCCCTATTTCCAATGAAGTTCACTTTCTCAGGTACTGAGGGCTAGAACTTCAACATGTCTTTTTTGGGAGGAATAACATTCAACCCATAACACCACCCAAATGATAAAAAAATGAAAGCATACACTATGACAATTTCTGTAGCTGAGCCTCTTTCACTCAATGTAAGTTTTATGAAATTCCTTCACATTGTGCTACCTAGCTGTGTTGCTTTTAAATCACTTTGGATAATATTCCATTTTGGGAAGATACCATCATTTTTCTATTGCAATATTGAACATTTGGGTAATTTCCTGTTTGAAGCCAATATAAATATTACTGTTATGGATGTCCAAGAATATGCATTTTGGTGAAATTCTGTGTACATTTCTGTTGTATATATGTGGGAGTGGACTCATACCCCAAAGGCATCAGCCTAAGTAGATACAGACAAATAGCATTCCAAAGGGTTTTTGCAAAAATTTACCCTCCCATCTGCTGTATATGAGAGTCCTATTTCCTCCCCCTCTAGCACTTGGTATTTCCTTCCTCCCTTCCTCCCTCCCTCCCTCCCTCCCTCCCTCCCTCCCTTCCTTCCTTCCTTCCTTCCTTCCTTCCTTCCTTCCTTCCTTCCTTCCTTCCTTCCTTCTTTTTCCTACTTTAGCTATCCTGGAGTGAATGTGTTGACATCACATCATGCTGTGTTTAAATGTGCTTCTTTTTGTTTTACATTGAAGCTTCCCATCTCTCTCTGCTGATCTTATACACTTCCTGGTCTCTTCATCATTCATTACCACAATTAGCATCTCTAAATCCATTCCTTACACTTGGATGCTCTGATCTATAAGGAAACTAATGTCTTTCTCCTTTTATCATCCTCTTACAGAAAAAATTTCACTTGCAGCAACTTTGAACTGCCTCTGAACTCACTCATGCTGCAGAAGGATCCATGCTTGTTTGTTGATTATTTTGTTTTTCATGCCTTAAGAGCACAACTGGAACAAATATGAAGTTGGAGAGTAAGATGCTTGCCATAACAAATCTATAGGGTCTGTAGTGCATGCAAATCTACTATAACAAACACTCCCAGTTGCTCAATGGGTGTTTTATTTACTGTATGATTGGTAAAATGCATTTCACAGTGAAGTTATGTTGGAGGGTCAGTTCAAATAGAGATAAAGCAACTCTTGAACATAGTGGATGCAACTGAGGAGGCAGTCATTCCTTGGCAAAAGTCACTTAAGGGAAGAATCAGGTCTTACATACTGGAAGCTAGGACCAGCCCCTAGTCTTCCTCCCACCTGCATTCTCTGTTCAGGAGGTAGCAAGCTTCAGTCCATTCTGATTTTACAAGGAGGCAAGATGGTGGGTATCCTGGAAAGACATGAGATTGTGGGGAAAGGAGGACTCAGTTCAACCTCTATGCTGTCACTCATTGGCTCTGTGAGATTGGGGCAGGGAACTGGACAGATGGCACTCTGGAGGAAGCAGGTGTCTCAGTGAGAGACCAGAAGCTTGTCCTATGTGGGTCATGGCAGGTTGTCTCCTGGTACACTCTGGACTTGGTCTTTTTTTTTTTTTTTTGCCTCCTCAAATGTAAAGACTCTTTGAAGAAACCAGTTTGTCTGTTATACTGTGTACTGGGTTGGAGATTTCAAGGGGTGCCACCCCTTTGTTGCCATCAAGATGCTACATCTCAGCCTAGTTCTTCCCCCCATCTTCTGCCGCAGTCTTGGCTGGGCACAAAATCACGAGCCACCACACACCTTGTAGATTCAAACAGCAATTCTTTATTCCCAAACTCACACCGGCCTCTACACACGTTCTGGGGAAATCCCAGTTCTGCCGCACAATTCACGTCCCAAATACTTTCTCAATTCCACGAGAACTCAACGGGAACTCAGGCAGCAGGAACGCCCTATTCCCAGCAGCAATAAACTTAAACCTGGAACTTCCCTAAAACCCATATTGTCTTAAACCAGGAACGCCCTAAACTTGTCTTAAACCAGGAACGCCTTAAACCCAAGGAGCGGGATACTTCCTCAAACTGCAGGATACACCCTAAATCTGGATCCACCCTCGTCCTTGAGCAGGGTCACCTTACATGCAATGTCAACAGCGAAATTCCAAGGCAAGTCCATTTAACATGGGGTACGCTGGCAAGGAAATTTCCTACTTGGCAATGGCCCTCAGCAATCTTCAAGTGTCCACTCTCAGAACTGATAGAGAAGAAAGGGCAATTGCCTTCCAACCCTCAGATTGAAATCTGTAATGGTTCCAAACTGGTTTTGAAAGAATTAGACTCTTAATATTCAGCATTTATTAAAAGTCCTAGTGCATTGGTATGATACAGATTATAAATATATCATAACCTGGCCATATAATGACCTTTTATTGAACATTTATCAAGAACCATAAAGGGAATTCAGAAGCCATCTATACTCATCATCATCACAGGATTGATAAATGAGGACTTCCAAGCTTTAAGTAAGTGGAATAGAGACTTTGTTCAACAGTCCCAAGATATCAATGTTGGACCATGACTGTAACATATAGTTACAATATTCAAGCCATTTTCTTTTTGTATGGCTTTGTTATCTGGAAACAGGGGGTTTCTGTGACTTATGTTGGCAGAATTTCCACCAAGAATTGTGTTCTTATATTTACCTTCCAAAGGGCAGAATAACTTCATCCAGCAGAAAAGTTTCTTGTGAATCTGGATAGTCATGGCTTCTTCAGGGAGGAAAGCATAAGCACAGTTCATGGTTTTTGTCTGAGATGTGAGGCCTAAGTGTTCTCTAATGCTGTATGAAATCTGTTCTAGTAGTTTCTTCTTTCTTTAGTCTACCCCTTCACTAACTACTAGAACAGATTTCATATAGCATTAGGGAACACTTAGGCTTACCTGTGGTTACTTTCAAATCTATACATATTTGGTAGTCACCTAGGGGCCTTCCTCAAAGGAAGGGAATTATTGAGGACTGTTGTTATATTGTGGTCAATATGATAAGGTGAAGGATCGACAAATGGATGATGTTTCAGCCTACAGACTGAGCACAGCCCACCTAAGATTCAAGACAAGCTCACCACCTGATATCAGCAGAAAAAGAGCCAGCTACTGCACAGGTGGTACTTCTCAAATTCTCAAGATCTCAACATTCAAGTTGCCAGAAATCTGTGCCACTTTTCTTATTGAAATTTTTCTACAATTTGCTCAATGATTAGGACATAAACTAAATTGTAAGAATATACATTTTCCCCCATGGGAATAACTAGAGCTATTTTCATTTGAATAAATGCTATCAAGAAGCATTACTGGGCTGAGGATGTAGCTCAGCTGTAGAGTGCTTGCCTAGCATATATGAAGCCCTTGGTTTCATCCCCAGAACCACAAAAAAAGGTGTTTCTTCTTTCTTAAAACTTCAAGTGACAAGAGTTTGGTCTACTCTTCTACACAACTACCAATAGGATTCCATAGCAATCCAGAACAACCCCTCCATTTTCTGAGCTTTCCATTGTTCTAAGAACTTTTGGAGGGTGACATTGTTCCCAATTATTCACCTTCTCCTTATATCTACATCCTTTCCATATGACCTTGCACTGTCTCCCCTCTCTATTGACATTCAATTTGTCCATGTAACTTGCTATAGCCAATAGGACATTTATGGAGGTGATTCAAACAAAGGCATGAAGTGGGCTTATGCTATTGGACTTTCCCTTTCATATTGTCCCATTGCCATGGGAAAAGGTCCCACTCCCCACATCAAACACGTGGTAACTGCTGCCTATTTATCCTGACCCCATAATGAAATCATGTGCAGCAGACCTAATTGTCCCCTTATAGCTTGGGGCCATGCCATGCCAGACCTGCACCTTGAAGATGAGCTGAGTTCAGCGGATCCACAGACACCCATAGACCCACAAACACTCGATTCAATTGTTATTTTGTTTGCCATTGTATTTGTGATAATAGCTTACTATTTTTATAATTCTTCAAGCATATTTCATTTAGCTCAATAATGCTGCAAGTGGATACCACTATTATTTCCACTTTAAAGCTTTGGAAACTGATTAATTGAGAAATTAATTAATTTACTTAGGTTCACATATGTAGGAAATGTCAGAATAGTAATTCAAACACAGGTGTGTGGGATTCTAAAGCTTGTGCTATAAGCAGCCATGTTTTCCTCTTGGAGTGCAAACCTGTAGGATGTAGGGCAAGAAGAAACCATCTACTCTTTCCAGTTCCTTCACAACTTAAATGCCAGCCTACTGGCATTCCTGGTTCTGTATCACTAGACATTTTGATTTTGATATCTTTTTTCTTCTTGTTGTTGTTGGTGGTGGTGTTCTTGTTGTTGTTGTTTGTTTCTTTTCTTTTTGTGTGTGTATGATGGTGGTTCTGAGGATTGAACCCAGGGCCTTGTGCATGCTAAGCAAGCACTCTACTAACTAAGCTAGATCCTCAGCCCCCAATTTGATATCTTTATAATTTGAACTTATTTCTATTCTCATGAGCAGCAGATGACAGCAACTTAAAGTGTCTTTTTTCCCCAAAATTTTCAGAAAATTCCTTGGTGATATATTTGCTTATAGAACATGAGCCAGGTACTTCCTGAGAGGTGCAGGAGCTCAGAAATCTACACTGTCTGGCATTCAAGGGTCAATCTGGAGAGAGGACAAAGAACTTTTTTTTCTTAATTCAAATCAGTGGAGAACTAGAATTTTATAATGTTCCCATTTCACATTTATTTTCCAGGAAGACTGGTAGATATGAAGCTATTTGGCTTTACTTATACTGGCTTAGATGTGAGTTTTAGAAACAAGTGACTAAGTCCAATAACTAAGTGGCCTTGAGCAAGTTACTTAAACATTTTGTGCCCTTTTTTGCCTCGAAAAGGAGATACTAATACTATCTAATCTGGGGTTTTATGGGGCTAAAATGAGATAATGCATATGAAGAACTTACTTAACACAATATCTGATTTTTATATGCTTTTTATCTACAAGTGACAGAGATCCTGAGTCAAAATGGTTTCAACAACTAGGAAGACTATTATCTGACATATTCCAGTAAGGGAAGAGAGCTCAAGGTATGACCCAGTTGGGACTCTGACCAGGGTCTATCTGCCATTCCTTTGACTTGACCTTCCTTGGGCTGGCTTCCATGGAAGCAAGATGGCTGCTGGCAGCAACTAGGGCAGGAGATTGCTTTTCTATAGCCAGTAAAACAGAAGACAATCCACTCCCAAATATGGAAATAAGTTTCTTTCCTTCAATTTCTTTGGGCTAACCTGGGTTATTGCCTTCCCCTTGAATCAATAACTGTTACCAGGGCTGTGGTTGTGGCTCAGAGGTAGAGCACTTACCTACCATGTGTAAGGGACTAGGTTCGATCCTCAGCACCATATTAAAAAAATAAAGATATTGTGTCCACCTATAACTAAAAAATAAATATTAAAAAATTTTAATTAAAAAATTTAAATACTAAAAAATTTAAAAGTTAACTGTTACCAAAGGAGTACCCCATGGTGTCTGACTTTATAATGGAACTTTGAACCAGCCACAGGAAAAGAAGAATGGATCATGGCAACTGAGTCACATGAGTCAGGATTCATCTTTGTCAGTGGGGTAGGGGTTGCCTTCTCCTAAATTACATGAGCTAGATGAGAAAGAAGCAATTACTTGAATAACATCAAGATCTTGTTAGAAAGAGAACAGAGGAAATAGATTTGGGAAAGACATTCAACAGTGATGACCACAGTTGGCCGAAAGTAAATATTCAAAACTTGCCAACTTATTTTGCTGTTCTAGTTTTGCAACCATAGTTTTTTTTTTTTTAACAAGTGTGGTGTTTTATGATAAGACAACTAATGTCTGGCCTTTAGCCACCCAAAAAGACAAATTTGGGAACTCAGGGATGACAGATCATTTGCATTGAAAGCTACCCTTTCTTCTTCTTGTACTGGAAATTAATCTACCTGAAAAACAAATTCCAAAGACCAATGGAGACTTGGAAGGTCTAAGTTCAATTCTTCATGTCATTGTCACCTTGAAAAGATAAAGTGGACAATGCACAGCAACTATCCCCCTCCTTTGGCCAAGGAGTATTTTGCTTACTTCAACAATTTCTGTGTAAAATCCTGGCACTCTGTGGTTGATAGCTATTGTTTTTCACCTTTCTCTCTTTTCCACCTAAAAGAAACTCTTTTGCCAGTGGCAAATCTGTTCTGTGGGATTTGGATGAGGCTGGCCTCATACATATGTACATAGGCATGCATACAAGCCAGGTTGACCAACCAGAATACAGCATCCCTTCCTTTAGAGAAAGTAATTAGTTTCAGGATGGGTACATGACTCAAACCCAGGCAATCATCTGTTCTTCTTGAATATTTGAACCTTGAGCTGAATGAACAAGTATCAAAGGAGCCACAGCTGGAATCTTTATATAGCCAGTGCCTAGCAAATATACTTTCTGCATTCCTATTATTTATGCCCAGAGCTGGCTTGGCTTCTGTTGGTTCTACATTCTGATCGCCTTGATTATTCAGTTCTCTGAGTATTTATTCCAAGATTATCTAAAAACTGGTATGGACTGAATTGTCTCCCCGCTCCCACAGTCTAATATGTTAAAGCCCCAATGCCCAATGTGACTATATTTAGAGATAGCCCTTTTAGGGGTTAATTAATGCTAATAAGGTCATAAGGGTGAGGTTTCGATCTGATAGGACTAGTGGCTTTATAAAAGGAAGAACAGAGACAGAGCTCCATCCATATGCACAAACCAAGGAAAGCCATGTGAGGACAGAGCAAGATAAGAAGGCAGCCATCTGCCAGCCAGGAAGAGAGCACTCACCACAACCTGACCATACTAGCATCCTGATCTCAGAAGAACAGCTTCCAGAATTGTTAGAAAATTAATTTATGTTGCTTAATTTACCCAGTCTTTTTTTTTGTTTGTTTTGTTGTTGTTGTAACAGCCTAAACAGACTAAGAACAATGCTATTTTCCCTCTTAAGAGAGCCAGTGTCAATGTCTATTACTTCCAAGTAAGTTCTCAGTTTGAGGTAGCAAAGCAGCTGGTGAAGATGTTGGAGGGGTGGGGGGGGGCTCCTTCTTGTAGCTTTCCTCATGATCCTATAAGAAAGTTTGTTTCATATAGAAGCAAAAAGGGAAAGACTCTTCCTAATGTGACCAACAAACTCAAATGTCTGAGAAACAATCAGAGGCTTATTGGGACTGAAAAGTCCCCATGTTACACCCCAAGCTGAATTTAGAGCCCACTAAGGCAGGGAGAAAGAAAGCACCTGGGGAATAAAATCAGTCCCAGAAAGAGATCCATGGAAAAGCACAAATTCTTGGCTCCTTTCAAATATCTCCAGGTGAGTTCTCTTTGCCTGACAAAGATAATAATCGTTCTCATTGTATTAAGCCATTCACTTAAATTGAATGGTAGCTTTGAACTTGGAAGCAAGAGGCAGATTAACCAGGCTTCACAACTAGCCTGTTGTTTTTTATTGCCCAAATGCAGAGGCCAAAATGGAAGCTGTTAGACTAAGAATAAAGGGTTACCTGATGCACATTGAGACCAATTATGAAAAAAAGGAAGCCATAAGGCTGGGTTCCAAGTTCAAGCACTATAACTCAATAAGACCTGCAGGTTTGATTAGAGTCACCCCTAGGTCATGTGGAGACCATGTGCAAGCATTCTATTTTGGAGGGCAGCAGGGGCTATGTATATAAACAATTCAATTTTTTAAGCATGCTACAAAATTTGTGGGTTTATGTAAGCTATTGTGACTTATCAGTGAAGATTCAGAATGACGGGTATCAAAGAAATACTTAAATATTTGTTTACTACCCAATCAGTGCTCATGATGATTCTTCATAGTATCCTGGCACTATGTCTTCTTGTTCAGGTCCAGGAGCATCTCTCTGTATTCTTTATTGCCAAATGTGTCATTACTGGATAATTTCTTATCCCTCTTTGGAAGAAAAAGGAAGTAATGCTATTATTACTCATGATTCCATGGCTCTTTGGAATCTATTTATATTGAAATGTTATAGATCTTCTTGCTTGTTCGTTCCCTCATACCACTTATTTTGTTTATTCAGAGCTGGTTACTCTTCCATGATGCTGAATCATCCAGAGTGTCACCCATGAACACTGGCTTCCAATGACTGACTCAAAGGTTATTACTGTGTTTCATTGATGATGGTCACAAACACAAATCTTACTGAATATGTGAGAAAATGCAAAGAATAATACATTTTGTGGTTATGTCACCTTTACTGTTTAGGATGTTATAGCTTAAATATAGAACAATACATCTTCCACTTATGTTTTCCCTGGACCTCTGTAGGCTGTCGTCACTGCATTTCTAGAACTTGACCTCTTATGATGTTGACCTTGCCCCTGCTTTTCCACACAACATTGTCAGTATGGGAGACAGGATGGGGCTCACGGGTTGTTAGAGAAGAGAAGTCTCATCTGGGAAAGGAGTGTCCAACTCTTGTCCAGCATGGCTTGAGAGCAGCCCATCATGTTTATAGAACATGATATTATATAAATGGGAGGAAAGAAGAGGACATCAATCAGAGAGGTCCATTGTCATTGTGGAGTCCTTCCAGGCAACAGGCACACTTACCTCAGGAGAACAAGTGATATGGAAACAGTGAAAGAGGTAGGGTGACAGCTCTGGGTGCTAACTGTAGGAAGCACATGGCACAAATGTAGCGCAGCAGTCAGGACAAGGATAAGTGATAGTTTGCCAAATTGCCTTCTGGAACCCAGGCTCAGGACAATCCTATAGGAAAGAGCCTTATGGCTCTTTAAAGATCTATTCAATCCCTCCTGGATTTCTAATCCCTGAGCCAGGTGTGGGCATAGCTCCTTATATCCCAGTCACATCTGCATCAGGGTTTCTTAAATTTTCTGTACTATGAACTCTCTAACAGACTAGTGATGCCTATGAATGAACTCCCTCTCAGAATCATTTTTATGCAAATAAAATACACTTGAAATGCACATAGCAAACATTATAAAATAATTCATGATATAGAAATCTATGCACTTCTTTATTAATGCTGGGTTTGGGGTATAGGTAGCCGAAGAGTGAATCAAAGGGGATAAACAGGTACCAGGGTCCATGAAGGTCCTGGTCTGTGCACAGGGAGTCCCATCCACGAGGATGGTGCTGCTAGCTCTGGCAGTTCCAAGACACTTGAAGGGGACATAGAAAATGCTGAGGTAAGTGTATCTAGAGGCCAGGACCCATATGGGACCAGATTGAGGGGAAAGAAAGCCATACCCTGATGGTGCTATGAGATCAATTTGGGCATTAAAGGGGTATTGAGAAAATTTCTAGGAAGATTCCAAAGCACAGGACCCCTTGGGACATGAAGATCAGAGCAAGGGACTTGTTTGCCAAGTCTAATGCCCACATTGGTGTTGATTACTAGCCAGTTGTTTTGTTGAAAAATCCAACGGCTGGCAACTCATGGATACTGTTAATGACACAGCATTGCTCAAGTGTCCCAAAAGGTTGGAAGGCAGAAGTCTGTGATTGTTCACTTTCTAGGCAATGCACAGGCCCCAGCCACTGTCCTGGAAGGCAGAGGCCTGCTAAATGAATGCATCTTCTAGAAGAAAATTTTATCTTATGCCTTGTTTAGGGAAGAATTTCGAGGACAATGGTCAAAAGAAGTTCTCCCAAGAACTTGGGTTGAGCCAGTGTTCTCAGTGTGTAGTCTTATGTCTGCTTCCAAAAAGATGTATAATGTGGGCCAGTGTCCAGGGCTCTTTGAAAATTTTTTCACTCTCTCCTTTTCCTAAAAGGAAGGAGATCTGTTGTAGTCTTGTTTTCCTTCGCCATTGCCTATGGGGAACATTGTAGGTTATTCAATTTACCATTGATATCTGAGGTCATCTTTATTTTCACTAATATCTAATTAAAATATAGTGTTTCCTTCACATGTCATTGCAGGCAAAAGGCTGGAGTGGTATCAGCAATATTGGTCACTGATGAATCACAGATATTTGTTATCACATGAGATTTGTGGTAAATATATCAAAATGCCATTCATGGTCATCACTTTTGAAACTGCCTCAGTATATGCACTTACCACTAGATTTTGCTATTCCACACATTTATTAAAAGGACATAGATTTCTATATCAAGAATTGATTTATATTTTGGTATATACATTTCAAGTGTATTTTATTTATTTTGTTTAAAAATATGATTCTTACAAAGAGTCCATCCAAAGGCATGCCTAGATTGCTAGAGAGGCCACAGTACAGAAAGTTTAAGAAACCCTGAGGCAATGTGACTGGGGTGTAAGGAGCTATACACACACGTGGCTCAGGAATCAGAAATCCAGGACTTGGAGTTGAACTTAATACCTGAAAAAAGACTTGGGTTTCTTTTCTTTTGTCTCCTCTTCTCTCCCTTCCCTGCCTTCCTCCTTGGCTCCCTCCCTTCACCCCCCCTTTCTTTCCTCCCTTCCTCCCTTCTTCTATCTCAAACTGTGTAGTTATTTATTTTTCATTATGTTATTTATTTATTTACTTATTTATTTATTGGTACTGGGGATTGAACACAGAGGCACTTAACCACTGAGCCACATCCCCAGACCTTTTTTATTTTTATTTAGAGACAGGGTCTCACTGAGTTGCTTAGGGCCTCGCTAACTTGCTGAGGCTGGCATTGAACTCATGATCCTCCTGCCTCAGCCTCCCGAGCCACAGGGATTATAGGAATGCACCACTGTGCCTAGCTTATTTTCTTCATTATGTTTTATCAGCTATCCCTTTGCAGAAGGAGTACTATCCTTGTTAGCTCACTCCACCAAGTTATTGAAATGTCACATATCTTTCCATCCCAACTTTCTATCTCATTCTTGTAGACTAACCTGACTATCTTAATTCTGTCTTTAAGGCAACTTGAAGAGTGGGAATTATAGATTTGATATCAGAAGCAAGTTTGGGGAAGGGAGTTTCTATGACAGCTTGGGACTGCCAAGGACAGATTCTGGCCCTGAGATGGTCCATTTGGTTTTGTTCATATCCTGAAAAGCATTGTGTGTATCAGCTAAATCCTTTCTGTTATGAGAAGCCCTAATTAATGCATGCTCTGATTTGTTCTTCCCTGCTGAGGACTTCAGATTAATGATTACTGGGTGCCACACATGTTATCTCTTATGTATCTTTAATAAAAATAACAATGGCTACAATTTACAATGGCCTTACTGTGTTCAGGAGCCCCGTGCTCAGCCCTTAATATTCATGATTTTATTTAACCCTCCTGCCACTCTCTGAGGTAACTCTTGAGCATCATTTGCTTCACTGTATAGAGGGAGGAACTAAGGCTCAAAGAACTTCAGTAAATTTCTCAAGGTCACACCACAAGGAAGAGGCATGGTGAGTTTCACACCAAGACTTGTTTGATTTCATAGCACTTAACCACTTGCCATTGTGCTGTTATGTTTCAATGGCAAAAGGAAGTGAGAAATGGAATAATAGAATTTGGGCAAGGTGGCAAGAAAAATGAGGTAGCACTGTTGCATCATCTTCTGACAGCCCATCTTTCAATCCCCTTGCCTTGACACTCCCAAGGTGCTTGGAATACTGATTGTGCTGGATGAGCAAAATAGGGTATGGCCAAGGAGGTGGTGGGCTCCTGTCTCCAAGATTGGACCGGACAAGTGGGAGGTGCCATTCATGCCTCAATATCTGGCAGCTGCCTGCCAGAGAGCTCTAGGGTGTGCCATAGAGTGTAGGAGGAAAGGGAATTGAGTGGGATGGATCTGGAACCTTGGTTAGTCTGGTGGGATAGACTCCAATCAGCTCTGTGACCTTGGGAATGTTCTTTAATCTTTTTGCTTTTACTTTATGCCACAGGGAGGTTAGGCTACATTTGTAGAAATTTTAGGCAGTCTATGATGCCATGATTTTTTTTTAAAGAGAGAGTGAGAGAGAGGGGGACAGAGAGAGAGAGAGAATTTTAATATTTATTTATTTTTTCTTAATTCTCGGCGGACACAACATCTTCGTTTGTATGTGGTGCTGAGGATCAAACCCGGGCCGCACGCATGCCAGGCGAGCGTGTTACTGCTTGAGCCACATCCCCAGCCCCGATTTTTTTTAAACTTTGTGAGTTGTTGATGGTCACAATACCTTTTTCTTTTTTATGGATTTTTAAATATATGACAGCAGAATGCATTATAATTCATATTACATGTATAGAGCACATTTTCATATCTCTGGTTGTATATAAAGTATATTCACACCAATTCGTGTCTTCATACATGTACTTTGGATAATGATGTCCATCACATTCCACCATCATTTCTAACCCATGCCCCCTCCCTTCCCCTCCTACCGCTCTGCCCTATCTAAAGTTCGTCTATTCCTCCCATGCTCTCATTCCTATCCTACTATGAATCAGCCCCTTTATATCAGAAAACATTCAGCATTTGATTTTTTGGGATTGGCTAACTTCACTTAGCATTACTTTTTCCAGTGCAATCCATTTACGTACAAATGCCATGATTTTATTCTCTTTTACTGCTGAGTAATATTTCATTGTGCATAAATGCCACATTTTTTTACCTTTTTCTACTTATTTGTTTTTATGTGGTGCTGAGCATCATACCTAGTGCCTCACATGTGCTAGGCAAGAGCTCCATCATGGAGCCACAACTCCAGTCTGATGTTTTGATTTTTAAGGACAGAGAATGCTGTCATGAGAGACATAGTTTCTGGAATGTTCTGAGTCTGCTAGCTCCCATGGGTGCTCACCCCCTGACATGGTGTCATTTCTTCTCCAGCTTTCTGACACTGTTTTGTGTCATCATAAGATTCCTCTTTGGTGTTAGTTGCCAGCTGTCATATACCCCTAGAGTTTAGCTCCAACAGAGGAGCTCTGGCTTGGGGATCAAGCTTTGAGGGCTCATGTTCTCACTCAGTTACCTCCTGTGCCTTAGTTTCATCATCTGTAACAAGGGAGCAATAATGGTGCTTTTCTCATGGGGTTGTCTGAGTACTAAAGGATGCATTCACATACTGAGCTCTGCTGCTTCACATACCAGGTACATGGACCTACTCCTTCAATGTCTGTAATTATTAGCAGCAATTGAACTCTTAGTCAGCTTTGTCAGTGTTATAACTAAAAGATATAACCAGAACAACAACCAGAGGGGGTTTATTTGGGGGTTCACAGTTTCAGAGACCTCAGTCCATAGACAGCTGGCTCCATTCCTCAGGCCTCAAGTTGAGGCTGAACATCATGGTGGAAGAGTGTGGTGGAGAGAAGCAGCTCATATGATAATCAGACAGCAGAGAGAGACTCCACTATCCAGACACAAAATACATACCCCACAGCCACACCCCCAATGAACCGTTTCCTCCAGCCACACCCCACCTGCCTCCAGTTACCACTCAGTTAATCTCTACCAAGGGGATTCACTAATTCGGTTAAGACTTTCACAACCTAATCATTTCTCCTCTGAAACTTCTTGCATTGCTTCACATGACTTTTGGGGGACACCTCACATCCAAACCATAACAAACTTCAATTAATAAACATTTTCAGAGTGCCTCCTCAGAGCAGACCCCACAGGGGACATACAGAAGCACCATCAAGTCCCCTTAGCCTAGAGCTGCGTGTTGCACTTCCCAGATACAGATGCTGACACAGAGTGTGGGGTATGAGACACCAGTTGGGAATCAATGTCTGTGAAAATAAGTGGGAGAAAGCAAGACTGTACAGAGGAGGATATGGAATGGTGTATGACAGTCCTAACAAAGCCTTGGCCAATGTGGCAGAAAATTCTGGAACAAGCCATCCCCTCAGACTGTCCCATGTGGAACCAGCATTGCCAGGCCTCCGTGTCCTGATCTTGTTCACTCACTGGACATAGGCCATTTTGGGAAGAACATGACCTTGGCAGTGTTCTCAATAGCTTGGGCAGACCCCAAAAGGGCTGATAACTGGAGGTCACCTGTAGGGCTTGAAAGCAAGCTGTTCCTTGAAAGGAGATTTAGGCAGCACAGCGAGTGGAATGCCCACCACTCAAAGAGTTTATAAATGACCAAGGGCATGCAGAGAGGACTGCAACCGATGGCAGATTTTCCCTGGAGAAGTTCCAGAGCCTGGCTGAGCTGAGAGGCAATTAACCCAAAGCCACCAAATACAAACTTACTATAGTGAGAAATCAGGTCCACTAGAGAATGGATGGGAAAGTCTGAGATCTGTGCTCCATGCCACACTGGAGTGGACAAGGTGAAGTTAATTAAGTCCAAGGTCAGAAACCTAGGTGAGAGGTGCTGGGAGAAGAAAAGAAAAGGGCAAGCATTCTACAATGGATTTTATCAGTGCAGGTTCATCACATGACTTGTGGTGGCCAGAGTGAAAACTCAGGATGTGAGTACCTGTTCTGACCAATATGAAGGCTATGTCAGAACAGGGCATGCTGGGAAGCCCAGTATCTTATAAATGGAAGCTCTGTGAGTTCAACAGGCATTCTGAAGGAGAATCCAAGAATCTTCTGTGACCCTTGTAACAGACTTGTAAGTGAGAGTAAAGCCAAATTCTGGGTGTAGAGAGGAAGACCATTTTATGGCCCCAGATCTTCTCTGTTTCCCTACTCAATGTAAGTCATCCACACTCCTTCATCTTTGCTTTTGTATCATGGTCTTGACCACCGTGATAATCTCTACCTATTAAAATGGCCCATTTGGGGAGAAAGTGTTTAGTAGGGGTTAGGAGAGTAGCTTCCCATCTTGGCCCTCTTACAACTTCGGAGACACAACCTGGAGACATATTGTGGAGGGTCTGGGAATGCCCACACCAGGAGGGTATATTTACTTTGGCAAGAATTTGGGAATCATTGAAAACTTAGTGATCTTGGCGGGATGGAGAAGTTAGACCTGGGCTTTAGCCAAATCTGTTTGCCAACAATGTTCCGGATGTTCCAGAACAGTGGGAACTGGACACCTAATGCTAAAGTCCTATTGTCTTAGCCTCTGTGCTGAAGGAAGGGGGACTGAGCTGGGGTAGCAGTAAGTGAGAAGGACAGAATAGGACAGATGACACAAGCTACTCCAACATCTGAACTTGATGTCAATGACAATGGCAAGTCCCTCTAACAACAATAAAGGAGTCTAAAGGAGGAGGTGGTTTGGGGGAAAGGGTAGTTGGAGAGGGTGCATTTATTTTGGTCATTAATGGGGAAAAAGAGAAAAAAGAAATCAAGAAAGAGGTCATTTGGGCAGGTCCCAGCCTCAGCCTGTTCTGCACTAGGATCCTGGAGAGTAAGCTGTGCTTTTTCAGGTAAGGCAGCTGAGGGTTTCAGATTTCTGTGCCCATTACCCAGTGACTATGGGCCACCATGGGGATAGGGAAAAATCCCAGGTCCTTCCAGTTCCCTACATACCTGTGCCGAGTAGCTTCCTTCTTTCCCTCTGAACACTGTTCTCCTGAAGCAAATCATAGGTGCAGGATGTTTGGAAGAAAATCACAGTGAGAAGAGCAGGGTGTATAAGCAGAGGGTCAAAAGGGAGCCAGAGGATCTGGGTGGAGTGCCAACACTGTCAGCTGTCACAGTGAGCACTGTCTTGAAAAAGAAGAGTGGCTTGCCAGCAAAGGTTCTGGCCTGGCTGGTCCTCATCCTCCTGCAGCCATCTGCTGCTTCCAGGAACAGGGTTTGAAATCCTGGGCCACTGTCTGTTGCAGCCTTCACCTTGCATTCCCCCTTTGCCATGGAAAAAAAAGGGAAGCCAGAAAACATTTATCCAAATGGGTTGGGTTGTGCCCTGGCTGTTGGCATATCCGTGATGCTCTGGTTTGGGGGTTGAGGGGGAGTGAGAAGGCTCAGGCCTGCAAAGGGTTCCTGGTTCCAGCTCATTATCAATTTCAATGTTGTGGCATCCAAGATGGGGCAGCCATTAGTGCTTTGGCTCTCTGGTAGCTTCTCTAAGATGGCCACTTGTCAGCAGTCAGGACACTGGCCCTCACCCACTGGCTGATGCTCTCAGGCCATTAGTCTTGCTGGAAGACTCAGGAAGCATAGGACATAAGCAATGCCGTAATCACATGTGAATTGCTTTGGCGTAGAGGATTCTGGGTCTGAACTACAAAGCAGGGAGGGGTGGGGACAATGCCTCTTCCTTCCTTGCAAATACATAAATAAAGAAAGAATGGGCTGGGGATGTGGCTCAAGCGGTAGCGCACTTGCCTGGCATGTGTGCGGCCTGGGTTTGATCCTCAGCACCACATACAAACAAAGATGTTGTGTCCACTGAAAACTAAAAAATAAATAATAAAAAATTCTCTCTCTCTCTCTCTCTCTCTCTAAAAAAAAAAAATAAAGAAAGAAAGAATAATGAGAGCAACGGGAATACAGACACTATAAAGCTTCCCTCTCAGAACTATGGAGTCACCTTCCTACCCTTCAGGCCTGGGCCTATGCTGTAAGTGTTGGGTGAAGCTCCAGACAAGAATCTCGGATGAACCAGTAACTGAAAGGTTCATTTTTGGCATGAAAGGAATATTCAGGATCCCCATCCAGCCTCTGTCTGCCTTCTGCTCTGATGGGTCCATGGATGTTAAAGTACTTTGCACGTCATTCCTGCTAAAATCCACTTCTTACCATAGTCTCTCCTCCCCTCCCCTTTCCTTTTCTCTCCTCCCCTCTTCTCTCTTCTCAGCAGGTTCCTACCCACTGCACTCCCAGGAAGGCAGGGAAGCAGACCTGGCTTTACCTTCTCTTTTCAAGCAGCAAAACAGAAACACAGTAGACAGCTGGGAGTCAGCTGCAAAACCTGGACACCATCTCTCTGTTTCTCTTCCTGCTAGAGTACAGTGTAGTGCATGCTCCGGGGCTGCCATCTGTGGGCTACCTCACTCTCACCGGGGCTGGTATGGAGCAAGCTTGTCAAGAAGGCCCCTTCTTCCAGTGTGGACCATGCCAACATCCCTCTGCCAACCCCTTATGCCTTCCCACTCTCTGGTTTTTCTCAGGTTTGGCATTCTTCCAATCCCACAGGAATTGAGCTGATAAATGAATTCATACTCAAAGGTTATTGACTTAATTTGTCACCTCCATCCAGGAGCTGTTTGCACTGAAAAGAGATCCACCAGGGAGAGGGCAATGTTTAACTGCAAAGAATGCCTTTCTAAAGGTGGGGTTTCAGGCACAAGGGCCTTTGGGCACCTCTGTCAGATCACCACAGGGGTGACCTTTCTTTCTGCAAAGTCCTGCTGCAAAGGAATTCCCAACTTCAGTATGCACAGGAGTATCCAGGGGTGCTTGGGAAACACTGCAGATTCTTTGACCCTAGAGATTTGATTTAGTAGGTCTGGATGGGGCATGGGAATCTGCATTTTAATCTACTTCCTGATAAAGTGGTTCATGAGCCATGTTTTGAAAAAAGTACTTTGGTATTGCATTCATTTGGTAGGGCTGCCATGTAAAATATCAGATGGGTGGGGGGGGTCCTTAAAATACAGACATTATTTTTCCCACAGTGTCAGAGGTTGCAGTCTAAAATTGAGCCATTGGTGGGGTTGGTTTCTTCTGAGGTAGGTGGCAGCTGTCTCCCCCTGTCCTCATATAGTCTTTCCCCTGTATGCATACCTCTGATGTCTCTCTGTGTAAATTTCCTCCCCTTATAAGGACACCAGCCATATAGGATTAAGCCTTTCCTATGCCCTCATAATAATTATATCAACAAATACAGTCACATTCTGAAGTTCCAGGGTTAGGGCTCTGTCATATGAAGTTGAAAGGGAGTGGCACAATTCTACCAAAGATAGGCATGCAGACGCAAATACTAATGAAGCCAGACATGGTGGCACATGCCTGTAATCCCAGCAACTTGAGAGGCTTAGGCAGGGGGATTGTGAGTTCAAAGCCAGCCTCCTCAACTTAGTGAAACCCTAAGCAACTCAGTGAGACCCTGTCTCAAAATGAAAAATAAGAAGGGCCAGGGATATGACTGAATGGTTAAGTACCCCTGGGTTCAGTTCCTGGGAGAGAGACAGACAGACAGACAGACAGATAGACATTTATGTAGGCACAACAGAAAACACCAAGTTCTCCCCTCTTTTCAGAAACTGCGAGAGAGAAAACACAGCCAGGTTGGAAAAGATGGTAGAGAAATCCCTGGGATCTGCCCATGAACGGGCGGCACAGCGCCCCCTGTTGGCGCCGCTGGTCTCCGTTCAGGACGCCACCTTGCCTCACCCTTTCAACTGCCTTCCCTAGTGTTCTTCCTCCCTAGGGTAGAAATAGTCTTTCTTCTTTCAGCTTCATGCGATGAGAGAACAGTCTTTGGTGCTGGCACAAGTGTGGCCGCCCAGGCAGCCCTTGCCTCCGCCTTGGAGGATGTTTCTTTCCCCAGGAAAAAAAAAAAAAGAAAAAGAAAAAAAAGCGAAGACCCTTCACCCTCCCCATTCATCATCACCACGGGCAATCTAATTACAGCCTTGTCTTAAAAGAGGAACTCATTTACAATTGAGACTTCTTCTTCCTTATGAAAATGTAACATCTTGAACTATGTTTTTATGGCCCCCTTTTACAAAAATAAAAAAAGGAAATTAATTAATTTCCTTGTACACAGGAAAGGCTCACGAGGTCTTCCTGGTTGTACGCAGAAAGGATGCTTGCTCGTTCTCTCTCTCTCTCTCTCTCTCTCTCTCTCTCTCTCTCTCTCTCTCTCTCTCTCGGCCTCCCACTGTGTGACAGTGAAATGCTAAAATGATTTTGGCAGGAGAATATTCTCAAAGGCTGTTTTTATTTCAGCAGCAGAAGAGTATCTCAGAACGCAGGCTGCACCTCTGCCCTGTGGGGCTGTTTCTAATTGTAGGAGGTGAGCTGCGGAAATCCTTCCCCCAGCCGGGTGGGGAGAAAGCGGTGAGAAACCTAAGGAAGATAATCGTGTCCGCCACACTCAGCGCTCACCACTTAAAGGAATTAACTTGTTGGAATAAAATATTTCTATGGGTGCAGAAAACTATGCATTAGAATAATGAGGCTGACCCCTTCCCTACGCATTGCAATCACTAGGGTTTGTTTCTTTCCTTTCTAATCACAACATGTTATCTTCGTCCTTGCTCACACCTCTGTAGGCCAGACTGGCTGCGAATACTTTAGATTATCACCTTCTCATTTTCAGTGTGAAATAATTGCCCAAGGATGGAAACTGACAAACAGGAATGCAGATTTCGGAAAGCAGGCCTCTTGTTATTTAGGATACCCCAAATGTGGATTATTTGGGTGGATCACTTCTCCCGTCCTCACTCTTACCCCTTTAGAAAAAGACCTGTGTTTTCGAAGACCTGGATTGATTTGAAATTTTACAGACAGCTGGGATACTGATATGTTTAATTAAAAACTATACTACACAGCAGCATTAAGGATATGAGGTCCTGGGGAGCTTTGTGGGTTTCACTCTTGGTACCACCCACTTACCAGCTGTGTGACCTTGGGGAAATTGCTTAACTTCTCTGTGTCTTCATCTTTTCCCCAAATAAAATGAGTCAGTAATGATAATTCCTTATGGGGTGGTGAGATCTGAATGTGTTAGTGCATGTAAAGTGCTTGGAAAAATGGCTGACAGGCACAGAGTAAACACTCACAAAATATCAGCTGGTCCTATTTATGCCCTTGGAGACAGAAGAAGAGCTGCTTTCCTGGTCTCCTCTAATAATCATTATTAAGCATTGTCCCAGATAGAAAGAGAAGTAACCAAAGACCCTGCCCTCAGGAAGCTTCAGTTTAGCGCCTGTGCTGGTCATTTAAATGGTGCATTATAACACAGATTGAAATAGATGCTCAGAGGGGATCACAGTGACATGACGTGGAGGTCATGAGCAGAAACACTTAACAGGAGAAGATGCAAGATGGCAATGTGAAGGTCTCCGGAGGAAGGAAACAAAAGAAAGGGGTTCCAGGCTGTGGGAGAATCAGGAGTGCAGGGAGAGGAAGAAGCCAGCCTGCACAGGACACTTTAGATAAGGGTAGGGACATCTGCCCTGCAACACGGACAGAAACTAATGGTAATTGGGGGCCTCCTCTGTCCTGCAACAACCCAGCACCCCAATTTGCAATTCCACGTAAAAGATCAGCAAATGATGTTGGAACAATTAAGTACTATCTATATTTTTCCCCTGGAAGAGTTTTAATTTTTTCTTTCTTTTTTTTTTTAGTGATGAGCAAAGTCCTATAGTGACCAACTATGATTTAACAGAAAGACTCCCCCAATTTTGTCCATACGGGCCATTTATTACACCCAGAGAACTCTTTGTAGTCACCACAAACGCGCAGCTACCTCTGGGGTACGATGCGACGGCTATTTAACTGTCACGTAACATGACAATCGAGTGTCCTATTAGAGCTAAAATTTAATTGTGAAGACGGGTACCATATTTAACTGCAATCCTGGGGGGAATTTAGGTTGACAGGCTGTAATTACCCAAACTGGAACCTGGCCAGGACACACCTACTCTTTGCCAAAAGAGCTATGGGGGTTTTAACCACCGCAGGCATGGGAAGCCGGCGGGTCTTCCCGACGGTGGGGAAGTGGCACTTGCAGCCCCACAGCGCCCCCTAACCAAGCTCCAGGCAAGTGCAGGCTGTCCCGGCCGCAGGCCTTTTTCTGACCCGTTGCACTTGGAGGTTTCCAGCAAAGCCCCTGTCTGCCGGCACCTGGCTCCAATCCATCACGGGTTATCAGAAACTTGCCATTTAAGGTTGTGCAGCTGTGAGTCTTGCAGTCAGGTTCTTACTGGCGCTTATCTGTGTCTGTCTGTCCTGCGCGTCTCCCCCCAGGTCCGGCAGCTTCTCTCTTATCACGACAGAAGTGCCTGTCCTGCTAAAATAATTACCCACCAGAGCACAGTGTTTCTCATCAGCAGCTGCTGTTTCGACATAGAGATCAATTAGAGGCATATTTTGACTGGGGAAGTGGGCCGGTCAGGCCGGTTTACTAAAAATCCCATTAGAATTCTTCCTACAAAATGTAGTTGGGTCTTGCAATGCAATTGTTACCAGAAAAAAATAAATAAAAATAAAAACTGGGTCAAGAGGAGGTGGAAATGTGGCTTGCTGATGTCACTGAAGGGTTAAAAGGGAGAAAGTTCTCAGCTGCAAGCAGCAGTGTGAATAAATGTAGTCTTAATTTAAGGTTATGGATTTTTAAAAAGCCTAGCTTTTTGTCTTCAGAAGTCTTTGCATTCATATCAGTTAAAAAATAATTTAGACAGAAAATAAATGTTGGAGCAAACTCAAATTATTATGTGCATTTTAAATAAACCTGTGTTTTCTGCTGCAGACATAGCATATGAATAATAACATTAATAATGATCACGATAATTTGTCAACTGATGATATTTTCCATCAGACCTTCCAGGCTGCTGGTTCCTGGCTCTGCTATTTAACTTAGCCGACCTGTCCTTCATGATAGCAGCCTTCACTCCATCTGCAGAGTGAGAACATCTCTAAGCTCAGGATCTAGTCCCAGCTCTGCATTAATTAGCTGTGTGACCTTGGACAGGTTGCTTAACATCTCTGGCCTGCTGTCAAAGAATGGAATGGCCTAGAGGGGAATTGGCAGAGCTGTAATGAGGAAAAGCAAAAGATTTACAGTCATATCACCTGGGATTATTTTCCTTTTTTAAAGAATAAAAGTTCTGAAAAAAAGAAGTAGACTCCAAAAGCAACCTCAGTCAAGCAATTATTGGTCAGGGCACAGAAGGAGGTTAGATTAAGACTAATTTTTAAGTACATGTGGACAGGTTTTCCTCTCAGTTTCTAAGGACACACACATATACATGCACACATACATATACATTGGTCAGAGGGGAATTCACTTAAAATGCTCAGTTTTCTACTTTCCAGAAGAGACACATGTTTACTGTTCTCAAAAGGCAACAACAACATTATCAGACTATGACTCTCTATTTAATACTTTTAATAGTATAATGCTGTCCAGACACTACCAGTATAACAAAAATATACAAGGGGAAAGAATATGAAATTGCCGTTTTGAGAGGTCAGAATGAATTGAATGTCAGAAAGTTTCTACAGTTTGAACTATTATTTAATGTACAATAATTTGGATCTGGAATGTTCTTCAAAGGCTCATATGCTAAAGGTTCTTCAAAGGCTCATATGCTGGGAGGTGGTGAAACCTTTTAGAGGTGTGGCCTGGCGGAAAAAAGCTAGGTCATTGGGGGCGTGTCCTTGAAGGGGCTATTGGAAATCCATCACCTTCCTGTGTCTCTCTCTTTGCTTCCTGCCCTCCATAAGCTGAGCAGGTTTGTATCACCACAGGCTCCCACCATGCTATTCTGCCTCACCACAGGCTCCCAAACAATGGAGCCAACTGACCGTAGAGTGGAACCTCTGAAACCCTGATCCAAAATAAACCTTTCCTCCTTCTAAATTGTTTATCGCAGGCATTTGTCACAGGGATGGAAAACCTAGTAGCATTTAATGGATGCTACTAGTACATGTGCATGCTTTTTGATAATACTAGCAATCTAGTCTAGACAACTGAGCTTGTTTTGTATTCTTTTTTCTTTAGTGGAGCTTATGGGATGATTAGTAAACCCTTCATATTCCTATCCTAACACTTAGAATACTATAACACAAGACTGAAGAGAAGCTGGCTGCGGTGGTGCACACCTGTAATCCCAGAAGCTCCAGAGGTGGAGGCAGGTGGATCGTGAGTTCAAAGCCAGCCTCAGCGAGGTGCTAAGCAACTCAGTGAGACCCTATCTGTAAATAAAATACAAAATAAGGCTGGGGATGGGGCTCAGTGGTCATGTGCCCCTGAGTTCAATCCCTGGTTCCAAAAAAATAAAATAATAAAACCAAACAGAAAACACTAGAGTCCCAGGTCACATTCCTAATCATAGGGCCAGCCCCTCATTTGGTCCTTTAAGAATATGAGCAGAAGCTGCTATGTGGGAGGATTGGTGAGAGCTGTCGATGGGGCTGTTAGCTTTTATGCAAGGGGAAGGGTACTGTGCATTTGTCAAGGGTGATCACAATGGAGATGGTCTCCATGAGACCTCTGCACAGTTTCACTTGAAGAATTGAAATTTTAATGTATGTCCCTGGGGAGAAATTCTTCTTCACTAAGAATTTATGAGTTAATTAGCCATTATTTTTATTAGCAATTTTTTAAAAACTACAAATACAAATAATATACCCAATAATGGTTTTAGGGGCAGCTAATGTGATAGAATGGTCCCAAACATTTTCAGAAGAAAAAAGATGAGGTTCTTAGGGAAAGGGACTCTTTCATGATCAAAGTGAGTGGATTCCACAATGAATAAAGAACTAATGATTCCAGATAGGAACTATCAAATTTATCAGTGATTAGATTTTCCACTTCCTGTATTTTATTTCTATATTTTTTGTTGCTTCTTCCACATCTGTAAAATGGCCAAAATAACCAGACCAGGTGGTTCCTAAAACATGTTTTTGAATGATAACTAGACATTTTCAGTGCAAAATAATCAATAAATTGTGAACAAGTGTTTAAAAAGAAAATAGCAGGGTGTCATGGGGCATGCCTGTGATTTCAGCAGCTTGGGAGGCTGAGACAGGAGAATCCGAGTTCAAGGCCAGTCTCAGCAACTTAGTGAGGTCATAAGCAACTTAGGGAGACCCTGTCTCAAAATAAAATATAAAAAGGGCTGGGGATGTGGCTCAGTGGTTGAGTGTCCTGGGTTCAATTCCCAGTACCAAAAAAAAAAAATCATCTGTAATCTCCTCATTCCAAAGCTATTACAGAACAGTTTTACCCAGATGTTTTTACACACACAGACACACACACACACACACACACACACAAACACACACACACATTTTTAAAATGCTCAAAAATGAGATAGTTTCCAACCTTTATGTGTGTGGGGTGGGGGTAGCAAATCATGGACACTTTTTCATATCAATAAAAATTAAGCTATTGTTTTAAAGTGAGTACATAATATTCCACTTTATGCTAAACCAATCAGCTACCAATGCATGTTGAAATTGCTCCCACTTTTCCTACTGTAAACCTCACTGAGATAATCTATCTTGTTCTTTTCTTTGTATATTTGTTTGGTTATTCCTTAGGATTTGTTCCTGTAGGTAGAATGCATGAATCCAACCACAAGACTTTTGTTATGAATTGCTAAATTAATTGTTCACCAGAAAGACTGTACCTATTTACAGTGTCCTTAATGAAAAGTGAAAAGGCTCATTTCTCCTCCCTTTGCCATCAATGTGTTTAATGTTTGACAATCTGATCAATGAAAGAAAGTCTAGGGTGCTACTTGATTTGGTGTCTCTATGATTACTGGTGAGATGGAATTTCTTCAATCTTCATAGATAGTTGATTTGTATTTCTTCTTTTGTGGATGGTGTACTAATCCCACTTGCCCATTTTTCTATTTGGATGTTCCTCACTTTCTTATTGACCATAAGAGAACTTTACATATTAAGGATGCTCTTCTTTCAATTGCTTTATGTGTGAAAAAAAAATATTTTCCCCACTTTTCCCTTGTCCTTCAATTATTTTTGGATTTTTTTTCAATGACAAACTGGACATTTTTATCTATAGCAGCGGTTAACTTTTTCCTTAGCATTTCAGTCTTCAGGCTCACTGGGAAAAGGCAACATATTCATATATGTTTTATTTTTCCAGTCATATTGAGGTCCACTGCAATTGAAACTCTCTTTTCCCTCAAATCATGTTTCTTGTTACTTTTTAGAGGTTCTGGATTGAAGTCATAGGGGACTTTGGAAACTCTAGCATTAATAGTAACACTTGACATTTTTATTTCCAGTTTGCTATACAATCACTAATTAGTGGCCCTCCTTAGCTTAGACCCAGGGGTCAGTCTGCCTGCTATTTATTCACTCCATAGGACATTAAGGCACAGAGGTGGGAAGAATATGGCATTCCATTTGGTGGGTGTCACCCTCACTGCCCAGAAACTCAGGCTCCTGTTTTCATGTGTGCTTAAACCAAGATGAGACAATTCCTCTAGGTAGACTGGCAGATTCCAGGATGCAATGAGACCATCAGAATCAGTTCTCTGGGTAAAATGTCACTACTCTCCCTTCCCCGTCCCCAGTAAACTCATATACCATATTGAATAGATTACAACCTGGGTCCTTCCAATGTGTACTTGTACAACAGAAGAGATGATAGCACTTCTCTATTCATTGTTAATTGTCGGCAATCAGAATAAGAGACCTACTGCAAGATTTAGGAAACACAAGAAAAAAGGAGGAAAAGAGTGGGAGCAAAATGCCCCTGAACTTGGTGAATGGAGTCTTTTAGAGGGTGAGCCCATGGCCACCTCAAATGACACCCATTTACATCACAAAGTTTTGAATCAGAACAGGTACAATCCTAGAGGAGTTCTTAAGCTATGTAAGGCACACTGGGGTCCCTCCAGCCCCCACCATGTGTCATGGATCAATACTTATGAATACATGCAATAAAAAACAATTCAAATAGGGTATGAATTCTCATTTTTCCACGTGTACAGATTGCAGGATCACATTGGTTATACATCCATGTGTATACATACAGCAATCCTAGTGTCAGTTGTATTCTACTGCCCTCCCTATCCATTTGAATCAAATGTAAGATATGTCAAGATCATTGTATTGTCTTGAACAACTAATAAAAAAAAGAATTCAAAATTTGAAAAGATGCTTCAAATATCAGTCCCATTGTTATTGTGAGATTCAAAAGACAACAGTCAGTCTGTAAAAATTCTATAAAAGTTTCTATTCTTCTCAGTTTCTATAATCATCTCTTTGCAGACCAGCAACAGCTCACCTGTTCATACAGGCACAGCTGGTACCAGTCCACAACCCTCGCTCTTTGAGCAACCCTGAGCTAGTGCATTCAGGGAAGGAGTTGGGATTGGCAGTGTGAAACACCTCCAAGGTGTTAAGTAATGAGGTGTGGTAAGGGTCTTTTGAATGTAGCAACAAATAGGTATTTGCAGAATGTCTTCAATGGTGTGGTTGAGACAGAAGCCAGACCAAATCAGTGGAGTTGTTTCTTGGTGTTCGTGGAGACTAAAAAAAAAAAAAAAAAAAAAAAAAAAAAATGTAGAAGTGAAGGTAAACTAAATCGTGAAGTACTTCATGGTTTATACTGGTAAACATCATCTTTGTTTATACAAAACAGTTAACACAAATGTCAGTCTAAGTTCAGAGGCCTGGACAATTGGGTGGAGTCAGGCAAAGATAAGCCCTGTGACTTCGCTCAAGTCCTTCATCCCCTCTGATCTCCCGTTTATTTGCCCACGATCTCTTCTCTGTGTTTGTTTCCAAGTTTTGTATTCTATGCTTTGAAGTTTAAATAATCACTGCAAATATTGGTGCTCCTGGAAATGAACCAACTTCTTTGGAGTCATGGAGTTCTATTGAATCTGGCCATACATCTTCAGGTAGACAGCTGCCAGCAAAATCCTCAGTTCGTTATGACTAGTAAGATAAACCTGTCCCTCCCCGCAAAGCATTTAAGAACCACAAAGCTTATGGTTCAAACCATACACCCAACCTCAAACAGGGATGAAACCCAACTGGATCTCAGAGGCATTAGAAATGCTGACAATTCAGCTTCAGAATCATGTGTGGTGGCCTGTGATCTGCTCAAGGTTCTAACATTTGATTAGATTATTCCTGCTGCCATAGAAGAAAAAGCCTAGAAACCATGGATCTCATGACTTTCTGATGAAAGGATCTGGCAGCCAGGTGATCTACAAGAAGCTACCTCTGGGGTTGGAGAAGGTCAAGTTCAAAGCCAAATCTTATCTTAAAAAATTTTGGATCCAGGTTCTTTGTGATAAGATTCTAGTGTTCATGGCAATGGTGTAGAATCTACAACATGGCCCAGCTGGGAAGGAGAGGAAACAATCTAATGCATCCTTGAGTTTCTCTGGGCTTTGAGAAGGCCAAGAGAAAAGGCAGTGTGGAGTGTAGGCGGACAGTAACCATGTGCTCATGGAGACAGCTGGATGGGGCCAGGCAGTCTGCCATGGGGTAGTTTTTCCTTTTCTTCCCAAATCCCTCAGAAATGTCAGGGATGCTGGCTGGATTCTTGGTCCTCATCCTTTTCCTTTCTACAGCTAAGAAATTGACCTGGCAACCTGTCTGTATAGTATCTGATATCACAGCATCCCAATTCACCATATCATGAAAGGTCACTGCTGGCCTTTCTCATATTCATTATGTATTATCTTTGAACATTACTCCTAGCTTTAGAGACCTTACTTTGACCGTCCCCTATGTTTCTTTCGGGGCAGACTTAGCAGAACTACCCTGTGGTGGTGCGCGCGCATGCGCACATATATACATACATACATACATACATAGGCATGCACACCTGCTTTATTCAGACAGAAGAGAAGAAAGCCACTCCGTGGGTTCAGGTAAACAATGAATTGCCACGTGGTCCCTGCAGAACAGCTCCCTGATAATCGGCAGGGCTGAAAGCACGAGCTGTTTTCTGTGGGTTCCCTTGTAGCTTCACATTGCCCTCTGCCTATTAGTGAAACTGGAACAAGCCATTTGGGTGGTTGTGTCCATATCTGGCTGAAGAAGTGCCCAGCTGTTGCTCTTTCCTCTCTCCAGTTTTCAGTCCCCATGATGTGGACTCATTATGGCTGTGATCGTTGCTGATGACATTAATGCACTGTGCTGCTTCTCCACCACACGTGCCATCTGCTCCCATCAGCCCTGTGGGGTAAGTGGTAGGTAATTGTTTCCCATCGGTAGTCCATTTTCTCAGATAAAGGATGCGAGATTCAAAAATAAACATCCACTCTGAGTCATTGCGACAAGGCTAGTGTGGATCTGGGGGCAGCCACCCCATCTACTGTTAGTAGTGGGCGAGGCTGCTTTCCCCTTAATTCAAGTCGAAGGGCAATTTGATTCATTAACAGTGACTCTTGGGGGGGGGGGAGGTTCAGGGAGAGAGCAGAGACAAAAAAAAAAAAATCCTGAGAGTTCTTCTAAACCAGCAGGGTCAATGTAAAAGAGAAGGGGAGAGATGGAGAGAGAAATTGGTGATTCATCAGCAAAGGTTTTGCTTGTGGATGGGAATGAAAGATAAGCGTCTGTGCGGTTGCAGCAGTGGGGAGTGAGCGTGCTCTCTCCCGGAGCCCAGCTTTCTCACTAGCTGTGGCCACGGCTGACTCACCAAGGACTACAGATTCCAGACCAGAATTGAAAATTCAGCACAAGGGCCAGCATGCCAGGACTCACTCCAAGGGTGAGCAAGCAGGGAACACAGGACAGTGTGCTGCCAAAGAAGAACTGAAAGCCCAGCTCGCAGAATTTATCATGGGGGAGAAACATCCTGATTCAGTTACATCTTCCCAGACTCCCAGGGATGACCGATGGAGCTTTTGTTATTGTTGTTAAGGAAATTGCATCCTGTGGTTCACTTTTAACCTGCTTTCCCTTAAGCATTGCCATCCGTCCTCAGTTTGACCTTCACCTCCCCTCAAAGCTCATCCCCACACACATCAGTCATTTATTAAGTAAATATTTATTGCGGTCCTGCCAGATGCGAGGCGCCATGCTCACTGGGAGGTGGCTATAGGCCCCTGGAGCTGGGCAGGAATCCATTTGCCATTCACTAGCGTTGTCCTGTGCCAAACTAGAATAGCTCTGAAGTTAGGTTTCTTCACCTCTATTGGGATAATTGTGCCAGTTTCCTAAAAGCATCAGGAGAATCAAATGATAGAATGTGTGCTGAACTCAGGCTAGAAGCATAAGGGCCTTCCATAAACACAGGGCTGGGATAATGAGCTTCCCTCTGATGACACGCTGGGAACACCTCCCCACGTCTCCTTTCATCTCTGGGTTCCCTCATGTCTCTCCTTGACCAGTTCTGACCTGCTGCCCACATCTGCTGACTCAGGCCCCAACGTCATGCCTCTTGTGACCCACTGAGGACTGCCCCGTCCGTCCCTCCTTGGACAGGATAGAGCAGGACTTTCCTCCCAGAGCCCTCCTTGGAAGCTAAGCTACACTGTCGGGTGCCTCCCAGCTGCCTTCTCACCAGTGCTATGCTCTTGCAGGCAGGGAAGAAGACTCCCTAACATCAGATTTGCTCCAATCACAGTCAGGCCCACTAATTGATTCATGTTATTTTATTTTCTGTCCTGGTAGTTAGGGCCTCAAGCAATTTTATGCAAATTTATGAACCTTATGCAAATGAGGGCATCCCTAGACTAATTGCACACAAAATGGAAGCTCCGTAGGCACCTCCCCCATTCAACTGTGCCCTGACTCCTTCCCATTCCTTAAATGACTTCCAATCTTCCTTATGTCCACGTGCTCCCAAGATCAGCAACCTCTTCTCCCCGCATCCCTATCCACAGGCTTCTCACTGGCCATTTTGGAACATTTGAGGGACAGTGTCAGCCCCATTTGCAAGGGTTGGCAGCTGCCTCATATCCTAGGAAACTGAAAGTAGCCATGAGGAACATCTGATTTTTTATTTTAAGTTATTTGAACCCCAGCCAGCTTCCTCCTCTAATCTTCCCAGGAGAGGCAAGACCAGCCCAGAGCAGTCTGGCACCTGCCCTGGGCTCATGGATCTGGCCTCCAAGGTTCTTTTTGTTGCAGGCAGAGATGTTTAAGGTCCTCCTACCTCCAAGGGACATAATCTTCAACCTTAGGCTCATTCTTAGTCATTGATGACTAATTCTCAAGAAGCTTCTGTCTTAGCCAGGAACATGGGCCCATGCCTGTAATCTCAGCATGTTGGGAGGCTGAGGCAGGAAGATCTGGAGTTCAAAGCCAGCCTCAGCAACTTAGCGAGGCCCTAAGCAACTCAGTGAGACCCTGTCTCAAAATAAAATACAAATAGGGCTGGGGATGTGGCTCAGTGGTTAAGCACTCTTGGGTTCAATCCCCAGTAACCCCCCCCCCCCAAAAAAAAAGAAGAAGGTTCTGTCTTAGGTGTTCCGCTAGAAAGAAAAGGCAAGGTAGAAATTAAGAAAATAGCTCAGGAGTATGCAGGTACATTTTGATACCCACCACACCCCATTTAGAAAATTTGGTCTCCAGTAGCCTCAGGGAGCAGAGGTAATAATCTTCCAAGTATCTTCTGGCATTTTATGGCAAAGGGGATCCCATTCTGAGGAGCCACAGGCCCACACTCGGCAGCTGGGAGATGAGTATGCCACCCACATGGGGTACCAGCCACACGTCCTACAGGCATATTTCTTTGTTTATTGAACTTCTCTTTAGCCTGTCTATAAGGCAGGGATTTACATTATCCCCATTTTATCAATGTGGGACTTCATGTTCAGGGCAGGCTGCTTGCTATCTGCTGTCACAAGCATGCCTGGAGAATCTCCTAAGTAGAGCAGCTGGAGTGGACTCTGAACCTGAACTTGCTCAGTCTCCCACTGGCCAGTCCAGACTGGCAGTGGGCCAAGACTTTTGCCTCTATCCGCTCCCACGTTCCAAAATGCATGGCTTGGGAGCCCTCTTGTACAGCTAGCTTTTCTCTATAGCCCTCTTTCCCTTATTCTCCCTGTTGTATGGCTTCCTACAAAACTCCTCAGAAAGAATGTGTGTGTGTGTATGTGTGTGTGTGTATGTGTGTGTGTATGTGTGTGTGTGTGTGTATGTGTGTGTGTATGGAGTCACAGGAGACAAGCGAACTCAAAGCCTTCCCACCTTCCTGCCCTCTTCCTCTCTGTCCCCATCTGTCCTGTCTCCTCTGACCCACTTCCCTCCCCTCCCCCAATTTCCTCTCAGCTCTTCTCTCCTTCATCTTCTTACTCCCTTCCTTTTCCCCAACCCCTTCATCTCCTCACCCTCCTCCACCCCTGCCTCTTAGAAGACTGCCACCTTCGCCCCAGCCTCTGGCCCCAGATGAGCCAAGGTCCATCCTCAGCAGCCCATAGCAGAGCTAGGTACTGTTGGGAGAGGTGGCCTCTCACTCCAGGGTGTGGAATTTTGGAACAGTGCTTCTTGTCCTTTTCTGCCTACTGACGGGATGGAGGCAAGAAGTAAGAAGGGAGGCCCAGTTGCTGGGTTGTTAGAGGCCGGGCTGAGCAGCACGCTGTACTGGATTCGCCTATGAATGGCAGGCAGGGCAAAAATAAGAAGCCAGGTGGAAGGAGACTGGGAACAGCCTGCGGCCAGGTAGCGCAACTCACTGAATGGCTAAAGGATGAAGGCTTTGGGGACCCACAGCTCTGCCAGAATGGAAAATAAACCATATTGTGTGATGCAGGAGTCCCCCCGCCCAGAGCAGGCTCACAGCCCTTTGAACCAGCAGCAAGGCCCTTGGGTCTTGATGCTCTTTATGTGTCCTTTTCCACAGGAAATTCCTGGCCCAGTGCCCTTCCCAGCTTCCCCTCTGCCCAGCCCTCCAAAACTTCTTCATTGCTGAGCCTCAACTTTCTTTTCTGATTCCCTCCTTCCTTTTGAGAACCCTTTTTTGAATTTTATTTCCTAGTTCCATGGTTGAAACCTGTCTACTCAGAGTCCAATATTATCTCTAATAACAGGTTACATTCCTGGAGCATTCACTATTTAATTGCTTTCATGTGAATTTACTCTGGTACACGATAGCTCAGAACAGCCATGTAAGGATATTCAGGATGTGCACTGCACAAGAGCTGTACATTTAAAGGAAGAATGATTCAAATGGGAAAGATGTGCTAACATATGAGGGTGCTAACGCACATATGGAGATGATAAACCTCCACAGGCCAGATCTAGAAACACTGAAGGAGATGCCCATTCTTTCCCTACTGAAACCCACAGGACTTTCACATGCTCGTAAAAACATGCATTTAACACAAGTAGAGACTTGAAAAGCACATGCTCAGGGCTGGTTTCTTCCATGTTTATATTTCTTCACTCTTGCCCTTGTGTCTTTGCCATGAAAGTCTAACATGGCAAGGTGGCCTGCTGGAGAAGGAGGTAAAAGTGAAGCAGAATTGAGTAGCTCGGTTGTTCCAGGTGGATATCAAGACATTTGAGAATCACCAAAACCACTAAAGCCTCTTAACTGCTCTACGCCTCACCACAGCACAGGAACAAGCAGAGCTGAGTCCAGCTCATACTGGTAGAACCACACAAGCTGCTATGCTTTGGGATGTTTGTTACACAGTCTATCTGACTGATGCATGGAAGAATGAGAAGCTTTTTCTAGAAGTGGCAAAAACGTGAGATGTCTCAATTCAAACAATAACTCAATAGTGTAGGGATAGTAAAGATGTTCAGGTTGTGCACTGCACAAGAGCTCTGCATTTTAAGGGAGAGCTATAAATATGTGAGCTATATGCATGCCTTGCTTGAGGCTTTCCAGCTTGTGGATCACCTTCATAAACATTCTCATTTTTTATAAAACATACCTGAGAAATTGGGTAGGCAGCTGTTTATCCCCATTTGTCAGAGGAGAAAACTGAGTCTAGCAAGGAATGAAGCAAGACTGCAGCTGGACTGTTTGTTTCTGGCCCCATAGTTTTGGCACTGCTCTGTGCTGGAAACAGCATTTGTAGAAACAGGGGTTGAAGGGACAGGTTCAGCTACTTAGGGACAGGGCTGTGGAATAGAGGGTCAGATGGGAAAACTCCTAAATGAGCATACCTGGGACAGAGAGGAAGAGCGGGTTAAACCCAAAACGAGGATTTGCATCTCCTGGGGAAACAGAAAGAGGAGAGCATGAACTTTGTAGAACAGATCTAGACCTGCAGCTTCCCTAGGACTCATTATTAGGCTCCAATTGATTGCTAGGCAACCGTGGACCAAGCCTCCCTCTGAGTAATTTTCCCCATTCAGGGAAACTGGCCAAAGAGTATAAAGTCATCATTGTGATAACATCATGTGTCTGGCATTGTGTTAAGTTTCCCCATTTTACAGATGAAGAAACTGAGGCACATTGAAAATAAGTCACACAGCAGGCAAGTTGTAGAGCCAGGATTCAAACACAGGGGTTCTGGCTTCAGAATCTGAGCCCTTAACCACCACACTGGCAATGACCTCTCTGTGCTTAGTGTTTTGCTGTTCAGGATGTTTCAAGAGGCTCAAAGGAAGGATAAAAAGAAAATGTGGGACCAGTATCTGAATCAGTAGCCATGGAGGCAGCCCCATTTCCCTGGGGATGCATCAAAGCTGTCAGTTTCTCTCCACCTTTTCCTGTGTCTCTGGTCCTGCCTGATGGTTCTGGCCACACCTAAAAACAATTAGAAGCTTATTTTCCCAGAACCAGGGAGAAGAACTTGTGTTCCTTTTCTCCTTGGTGCTTGTCCTGGGAGCTGCCCCCTAACCACCACTGTATTGACCTCACACATGGCCCTCCCAGCTCTTTTATCCCTGTGGATGATGGCACAGCCTACAATCATTGTCTCTCTTTGCACCATCACCTCTATGATGGGACAACTGGAAAGAGTCCTGAGAGGTATAGATTTTCTATAAAGGAAAGTCGTGTCCTTGGTAATTCCTCAAGAGTATGGCCAAGAACAGACACCTTCCAAGATCCCATCTGATTTAGGCATCAGTGACAATCACAGCCATTTGCTGAGGCTGTCCTCCATTCCGGACTCTTGAAGGACATTTTTGCTCATCTCTATGGTACTTCTAAAGGAAGAGTATCATAATTTTCACTTTAGGGATAGGAAAACTGAGACTTAGAGATGTTAAGTGACCTCCTGGCCCAAGGTTCCACAGAGATCTACTTGGACCCTTAGGTCTCTATTTTCCCCACTTCATGTCCTTCTGATGTGGATACAAGGAAAATATGGTGTCTTCTTCTTTGTCACCTCCCACTGCACTGACCCGGCCCTGGACAGAGGCTCCCTATGCCCCCACAGCCCTCCACACTTCTGTTCCTCTCCATCTCCTGCCTGCTTCCTTCCTTGCGTGCATTTCAAAACCTCCAGCTCCACTTCCTGCTGCCACAGACTCAGCTGAAGCCTGAAGGGGGAGCAGTTGGGATAGCAGAGGAAGTGGTCCCCTTCCCCAGCCCCCACCTTCCTCCCAGTCCTGATTCAATTAGCAATACCACAGCCGCAACAGAAGCAAAATGTAAGAGCTGAGGACACACGGTCAGAACATGTGTGTGGGTGAGCGTGTGTGTGTGTGTGTGTGTGTGTGTGTGTGTGGTATGCATGTGTATATTGCCTGTGGAAGGTGCACGTGTGAGTTCCAATGAGTGTGTCCATGCAAGTGTGAGTGCATGAGTGTATCCTGTGTGAGGGTCTGTGCATAAGGGTGAGTGTGCATAAGGGTAAGTGTGCATACCCCTACCTCTATCAGGAGCCAGAAGAGCTCTTAGAGTCAGAGAGCTGGATGGCTGAGGGATGCGCCCACCCCAGCCTCAAAGGGCTTTTTGTAGTCACCGTCAGGACTGAGCCATAGGGTTCTGGGTCCCCTTCACAGTGGAGGTATATTTTGTCTTCTTGGAGTATGGAAAAGAGGTCAGAATAACAAGAGAGGTAGGGGACAGTTGCTGAAGGCAGAAGCTCACGAGGGGTTCTGGGTAGCTGCAGGGAGAAAGACCATTTTGACCCAGAAGTCGTGAGATATTGGCAAACTTTCCCACCCACATCCCAGGGTGAACCCCATCACCTTTGATTTCTGGGACCTCGGAGAAAGAAAAATGGCACTGGGGAGGAGAATTGCTAAGAGGACATCAAGTTGCAATCTAAGCATTTTTTTTTCGTTTGTACCACAGATTGAACCCAAGGGTGCTTAACCCCTGAGCCAAATCTCCAGCCCTTTTTTATATTTTATTTTGAGGCAGGGCCCCATTAAGTTGCTGAGGCTGGTTTTGAACTCGCAATCCTCCTGCCTCAGCCTCCCAAGCGGCTGGGATTATAGGTGTGCACCACTGCTCCAGGTAGCAGTTTAAGCTCTTAATGAAGACTTTGGGTCTGACCTTCCAGCTAGTGGGGTCAGCATGAAACTCAGAAAAGGTGTGGGAAAGACCAATCGTGAAGTCCTAAAATGACCCAAATGGTATAAGCACTGGTTCCCAAAGGTCCTGGGGGGAGCTCTCTGTGTAGTCCAATCCCCCTCCCCAATGCCACTTCCTGTTCCTGTTGAACAGTCTGTGTTCTCATGAGAGCTGCCCTTTGTAAAGCAGGGGTGAGGCTCCTTTTGTTGCTGAAGCTCTGAGACATGAGGTTCAAGGCATATCAGTCTCATAGAATCACATAGAATAAGGCAGGCAGACATCTCCCCTGCGCTCTCTCTCTCTTTCTGTCTCTTTTTCACGTGTGCTCCTGCTCTCTCTTTTCAATACTGGGGACAGACCCCAGGGCCTTGAACATGCTAGGCTAGTGCTCTGCCACAGCATTATACCTCCATTTTTTTGTTGTTGTTTTCAAGACAGGCTCTTGCTAAGTTGCTGAGACTGGCCTCAAACTTGCAGTCCTCCTGCTTCAGCCTCCCATGTGTCTGGGATTGTAGGTGTTCTCCGATGTGTCCGACTTCCAGCTCTTCATCTTCATTCAGCCTCAGCACAAACACTGCAGTTATTAGGTGAGGTATAATAAGATGACACAATGACCACCACAGGTCCCTTGTCAAAAGAGAGGAAAGCCAAAAACATCTATGTTTGAGATTGCCACTCCCTGGGAGTTGGGGCATGGTGTTTCTTTAAGCCAGGACTACTTCCTGGGCTTTCCCACCCACTTCTGACCTGTGTGGACATGCTTTGCTAGAAGGGAAACTTCCTTTCTGGGAGCGCCTCCTCAGTCCCTATTCACAGGATGGACGATGAATGGAGTCCCCAATGAGAATGCTGCCTGCTCTCTGTCCTCTCAACCTTCAGGGAACTGCCCCTCCAAGTAGGCAGCCTCAGACTCCCCCAGGCCTGCCCCCTTCAGGCCCCTTCAGGCCCCAGCTTCTGAAGGCTTTGGAAGGAAATTCCAATGAGACTGAGGTAATTTGGGTTGAATTCATGCTGCTCCTGGTCCCTCCTTTTCCCCCAGGGGCTTTAGAAGCCCAACAGAACACAAATGTGTGTGTGTGTGTGTGTGTGTGTGTGTGTGTGTGTGTGTGTGTGTGTTGCCCTTCAGGTCTTCAGGAAATTTCTGGAATGTTCTCTGACTCAGGATGCTGTTTTGATTCTGCCCAGAATCCCCAGAACCTCACTGGCCGTGACTGCATCCTTGTGCCTTGTGACCTGTGGTGGCCCAGCTTCCTGCGTGCCAGGCCAGGCAGGGCGGTCAGCAGGCACTGACCTGCCTGCAGAACTCTGGCCTCAGTCTGTGGGATTCCAGCAAGGCGCCATTTCCATATTCTCTGGCAACAACTAATTAGCGATTATAAAGCTCTTTGAAATATGAAGTGCTGCATGATAATATCTGTAATGAGCCTGATTCTTTCCCTCTGCAAGAGGGAGGGGGAGGAGGGCTTTACACCCATTAAGGGGAGTTGACCTACCTCAGAGTCCTGGTCTGATCAAGTGCCCCTAGGGAAGGGGCTTGAGCCCTGGCCACTGTCCTGGGAAAGAAGGCCCCTGGCTAAGCAGTACTTCCATCAGCACCTGATTTGCCCTCCTCGGGGTGGGAAAGGGGTGAGGATGATGGATGAAAAGGGGAGAAGAGGAAGGTGGAGTTGGGGTGAGGAGAACGCGTTGACTCGTGGTATTCTTAATGTGATTTAGAATTTCATATTAATATATCACCTCGGAAAAAAATTAATGAGAAACGTGAAGAAAATAGGATAATGAATATGATAATATATGGGGAGTGCTTTGGGCTTCTTGGAACAAAGGTGCAAGGAATTATTGCTGTGATTTTCTCACGGTGCATATATATTTTTATTAAACTCTAAAAAAAAAAAATGCCAGTCGATTCACTTCTTTGCAAGGTATTAACGCCCCGCAGAGGAGTCGTTCTTCAATTAGTTCTCTGAGCCTCAGCCCACCTCTTGGCTGTTTTCTCGTGGTTCTTCTGGAGACTTCCAGCTTAAGGGACACAGAGAGTAGATTAGAACAGTCAGTGGCTTTAGCCTAGGGTATCTGTCACACACGTGCCTCAGGAAATTACTTCCCCAGAAAGTGGGGCTCAGGAGGGTGGCAGGGCTGGGAGAGGGAATTGACTGCACAGCAGAAAGAGAAGTCAGAACCCCGGATGCTTGCAAACTTCAGGTAGCCTGAAGGAAAGAGCAGTTTTGTGTGTGTGTTCCATCTACTGGCTTCTTTCCCCTACCCAAGGGTCCACTCAAGTCAGACATCTTTTTGATGATTTAAATATAATTAAATGTAAGTTCCCAGGTGGAAGGGAACATTGTGAGGCACCTTGCCAAGGGACCACAGAGACTAGAACTGAGAAGACAATGACATCCTCAGTCAATTTGTCACTTCCCTATACAGATGCTCCCCAGCTTACCATGGGGTTATGTCCCATTAAACCCATTGTTATAAGCTGAAAAGGTTCTAAAATGCATTTCGTCCACCTAACCTGTCACACACACGGGCTTAGTAACACAGCACACTGTTGTGTCGCTTGTTTCCCCTCCTGATTTCAGGGCTGACTGGGAGCTGTGGTTACTGTCGCTGCTCAGCATCACCAGAGAGATCATATCACATAATAGTAGCCCAGGTAAAGGTCAAAATTCAGAATTCAAAGTATGGTTTCTACTGAATGTATATTGCTTTTATACCCTGGTTCAGTAGCAAAATTATAAGTGGAACCTTTATCAGTCAGGAGTGCTCTGTACTATGTGGTCCTTGGCCAGCAGCATCAGTATCTCCGGGTGCATGTTAGACATGCCTAACCCCCAGCCCCATACCAGCCCCACTGAACCAGGAGCTGTGAGTGTGCAGCCAGGCAAGCTGCGTTTTCGAAAGTTCTCCAACACCCTCATGGGGGAGGGCACCTGTGCTGGAATGAGCATTGCACAGGAAGTTACAGATTGTGTTATTCCAGGAGAAAATAAAGAAAATTGCTGCCCTTAGTCAAAATGCATGAACTAGGGCTGGGCATTTGGCTCGGTGGGACAACCCTTGCCTAGCATAGGAAAGACTCTGGGTTCCAACCCAGTAATATACAATAAGAGCAGGAATTATGTTCCAAAGTTACATGGCTGGTGGTCTGGAATACTGAATATCACAGGTTGGGTTTCCCAGCAAGTGTGCTTTGAGATGCAATTTAGCCTGTGGAATGCTTACTGAGCTGTTCTTACGATCAATGACTGGGAAAAAGAAGGCAAGGAAGGAGAAGTGGAAAGTGAGCAGAGGAGCTCTGGCATAGGCCTAGGGCCAACTATGGCTGACCACAGTGAGAGCTCTGGAGTTCTTTGGTCCATCAGAGTTGCAGTGAGTTGGGCCAGGCTGGCCAGACCTTTGTACCTGAGTGTGGGATAGCCCCGGAGGGCTGTGGACTTGAACATAGCTCTTTCAGAAGCTGAGACTTACCCTGCATGGGCTGAGAGCTGAAGGCTGATTAAGGACAGCTGAGCAGTGAGTCCTTTGAAAGAGGATCTAGGTGGCACATTTCAGTGCTTACTACCTTGGCCTATTCAATTTTTGTTACTATGGGTAAGCAGGAAGCTAGAGAGAACCCCCATCCTCACTCCCAGCCTCCATGATGATCAAGATTTCTCACTTTTGACCTAGCTACCTTAATTGCAAAAAATTATGCCTTGTACCCCGTCAGAATCCCACTGAGAAGCTGCTAAGGACCATGAAAGCTTGGGGAGCAAAGGGTCATGGGCCTCCCTCTTGGCCCAGTTATCAGCTGAGTGACTTGGCCAATTTTTTCTGTCTCTCTTGGTTTCTCAGTAGATTGTTTACAAAGGACCTAGGAAATGATAACTGCTTTAATTCATTCAGTGAATATTTATTCAGGAGCAACAATATGTAAGGCAAGGGATGCTTTCCTTGCCATCCAAGAGTTGAAAGTTGAATGGGGGAAGTAGACATTCAGTAAAAAAATATTTAACTACATATTGTGGTGTTAAGAAGGAATAGAAAAGTATGACAAAGATACAAAGGGACCTAATTTAGATGGAGGCAGTGGTGAGGAGATGCCTCTCTCTCTAGATCTGATATTAAGCTGAAATTCTCAGGATGTAGAGTCTTCTGGAAGGTTTTGGTGGGTAGAGGAGACATTTTAAACAGAGAGAACAGCAAATGCAAAGGGCCTGAGGCAGGAAGGGGATTGGCTGCTCTGGAATGAGGGTAGGGATAAGAAAGATGAGGTAAAGGGTTTGGGTTTTATGGATAGTGTAGTGGGAAGCTGTGAGAAAGTTTTAAGTAGGGGAATGACAACAAGTTCTGTGGTTCCTGAGGGGAATGTAAATGCAGGTTCAAGAGTGAGAGCAGGCTGGGTACAATAGCGCATGCCTGTAATCCCAGTGGCTGGGAGGCTGAAGCAGGAGGATCACAAGTTCAAAGCAAGCCTCAGCAACTCAGCAAGACTCTAAGCAGCTCAGTAAGACCCTGTCTCTAAATAAAACATAAATAGGGCTGGAGATGTGGCTCAGTGGTCGAGTGCCCTTGAGTTCAATCCCTGGTACCAAAAAAAAAAAAAAAAAAAAAAGTGCAAGCACTGAGGGACCATGGCTTCATTCTGGCAAGAGATGTGGACCAAATTATGTCATGGAGGTAGAGAGGTACGGACAGGTGCCAGATAGATTCTGGAGGGAGAATGGACAGGACTTAGTGCTTATTTGGAAGTGAGGATGAGGGACAGGAAGATATCAGCTTCGGTTCCAGTGGAAGCACCTCAATAGAGGGAGGTACCATTCCAAAAAGTGCCCGGATGCCAGGGGAAAGAAGAGGAAGGAGTGGTGCTCAGTAAGGCTTACCTCTCCCATTCCTTGGCCAAATGAAATACTGAGCTGAATTAGGGAGTTGCTGAGGCATCTTAGGGCCTGTGAAACTCACGCAGCAGAGAACTGGGATGACTGAAGGACCCCACTCATACACAGTGAGAAGAAAAAGGGAGGAGGAGAACGAAGGGAAGCAGATGATGTAACAAATCAACAACAGCTAATATTCATTGAGTACTTACCATGAACCATATGCTATTCTAAGCACTTTATACACATTATTTCATTTATTCCTGATAGCTAACTCTATCAAGCATATAAAGATATTATCCTCAGTCTGAAGATACAGCTCAGTGGCAGAGTACATGCTTAGTATGCATGACACACTGGTTAGATTCAAAGTATGGCCAGAAATTATGTGTATGCATATATATTTTTTTACATGCAAAGAAATGGAGAACCAGACAGGTTATGTCACTTACCCAAAGTCACATAGCCAGGAAGCGGTGGAGCCAGGCTTTGAACCAGGCAGTGCTGTTCCACAACCTGAACTTGAACGCACACTCCTTGCTGTCCCTTGTAAGACCAGCTGATGCTAAACGGGCATCATCTACATGGATCTTGGGAGCAGTTTCCCACGCATCGTGTGCACTATTCCCATGCCTCTCGTTCCATTAATGGGGTACCTCAGGCTCAGAGGTTCAATAACTCACCCAAGATAACTCAACTAGAAAAGGGATGAACTAGCATTCAAACCCAAATCTGTCTGACTCCATGGCCCTGCTCTCACCAGCACCCCGTACCTTTTCCTGCAAGCATTCAGACTATCTTCAAGAGTAAGGATACAAAGTGTATTTCTAATGTTTCATTGCAGCTCTTTCACTTGTGACAGCAAGAGGGACACACCAGATATGAATTCTCCCCCTGGCTCCATATTCCTTGATCCTCTTTCAAAATCTTGAGATTCAAGTCTTATCTCTCACTCATTTATCCATCTTTCAATGCATGCTTTCAACTAGTCCGCATTTCCTGAGAACCAGCCATGTGCTTTGTCCTGCCCTGGGTTCCATGGCACATCCCATGTGAAAATAACCCAGCACACCAGCCTTGGGAATCTTACAATCTAGTTGGAGAATTATAAGTTGCATTTATATAGTTCTTTGGGGGTATTCCTGATGCCTTCACACATTTTTACCATTGATTTTTTTTAATATTTATTTTTTAGTTGTAGTTGGACACGATACCTTTATTTATTTATTTTTATGTGGTGCTGAGGTTTGAACCCAGGGCCTCACATGTACTAGGTGAATGCTCTACCTGTGAGTCACAACCCCAGCCCCTTACCATTGATCTTAACCGTGGTTTCCCAGATGTGGAGACTGAATAACAAGAGCATCAGGAAGAGGATCCTGAGCCCCAGAAAGAAACAGTCTGATTGACATCTAGACTTTGAACAGAGGACACAGTTAAGCCACGCGCAAACTTCTGGTATGTGGAAATAGCAAAAATGTTCATCATGGTAAGCCACTAAGGCTGTGGTCATTTGTAAGACAGCATAGGAAACTAATTCTGATGGCCACAGCAATGTATCCTCTTACCATGTGTTCTTGAAACTCCTCCCATTGAGGGCCAGTGTCTAATAGTCCAGGGGGACTTGCGTCTCCTTGACAATAGAGGACAATAGAAGTGACACTGATTTCTAAGACTGGGTCAGAAAAGGCCATGTGATTTCCACGTGTATTTCTTGCATTTGGAGCCCTGAGTTGCCATTTAAGAAGTCAGCTTCCTCTGAGACTGCTATGTTGTGAGGAAGTACACGCTCAATGGAGAGGCCCTAAGTAGGCAGTATGGTTCACTGTCTTTTTCACCAGGTTAGCCCAGGCTTTATACATGTGAGAGAACAAACCTTCAGATGATCCCAGCCACACCATTGAGTCTTTCTCAGCTTTCTAGTCTTTCCAGTTGAGATTCTAGACATCCTTGAGCAGAGAGAAGCCATCTGTACTGTGGCCTGGTCCAATTCCTGAACCAGAGAAACCATGAACATGAAAAAAAAATGGTGTTTGTTCTACATGACTAAGTTTCAAGACAGTTGATTATACAACAACTGTAATTAGAAAACATGGCCAAACGCCAAATCTATCAGGTGACAAAGTAAATGTTGTCTAAGGTGGGAAACTTCAAATTCACATGACAAAAGGCATATGTATGTAATTCTAATCTAGGGAGTATCTGAAGGATTAGGAGCAATAGCATAAGCTCCCATAGAGCCTTCTAATCATTTATGTGGAGAATTCCACTGAAGCCCAGAGAAGTTTCCTGTTTTGTCCCTGGTCACACAGCACCTTGATCAGCTTCATAATCAACCCTAAAGAATATCCAGGACCGTCTACTCTTATGGATTTGCTGAATCCTAAACTGGGACTGGTTGAATGAACTTGACCTGAGAATGACCTTCCCAGTGAAAGAGGAACCTAGTGAATGCAGACCATGAACAATTTCTTTAGCTTTTAAAAGCCCGGGGCTGGTACCTGCTATAAATGGTTTCACAGTATCAGTATTTATTGGACTTCAGCATCCTATGAGTCTGTTTTTGTGGCTGCACACTCATGATAGGTCACCATTTTTTTTAAAGATTATAAATGTAACATGCAAAAATCATATTTGTTACATTTATACATATTTATATCATACATTTGCAGTATATAGAGGCACTCAGAATATATATTATTTATAAGCATTGCTGCGGCTCAGGTTTGTTAGAAAGGCTCAGAGTGAGAGTATGTTTGTAAAGTGCTCCAGGGTCCTCTGGGATGAGGGCAGCTATGTAAGTGTAAGTCATTATCATTAAACTAAACTGCCTTCCTCCGATTACTGACAGCACCAAAGAGGTTCTCCCGCCTCCCCGGCCCTGCACACGGCCTGGTAATGCTGGGATAATATAAAGATAATATTACTGTAATAAGTGCTTTGCAGCATTTATGCCTTTATTAGCAGCAGCCATATTGTAAGAAAAGGAGAGGCCCCCCAGAAGTGCTGAGGGCAGAACACTCAGAAAGGTGGGCAGAATTCTAGGTCCAAACTCAGTATGTGGTGGTGCAGCATGCCCTAAAATTCTCACTCCTTATTCCTTCTCACAATATCTATTTTCAATTTCAATTGACCCCCAGATTTGCTATTGAGTCCAACTGGGTCTGAGGTTGAGTGGGATGTGATTGATACAGGGAAGTTTCTGGAATTCTAGCCCCAGGGCCAACCCACTGCTTTTCAGGTGGCCTTCAAACCTCCAGGAGGCCCCAAATTGATTGCAGAGGTCCTAACTTTGATTGGGGTTTAACTAAGAGGGCCACAAAGCCTTGGGCTACCTACCATGAAATGAACCTCCATGATTGAGCAGTATCATTGTTTGCTCCCTGGAACTGTGAGAGATCATAACAACAAGAAGGTGCTTCTGAATAGTTCTTATCATTTACAAAGAGTCGCTCACCTCTTCCAGTTGCACGTGTCTATTCAGGTAACACTTGTTCTCTCTACATATCTTTCTACCATACACTTGTGATGGGAGCCCCTCAAAAGAAATGTGTTGATGATATTTCCTGTATTTCAGGGAACTGAGATATTGAAAACAAATATATATCCACCATTTCATTTGACCCTTCTAATTTCTTTGCCAAGCTAATCTCATTCTCTCATCCTCATTGCATAAATAAGGAAAACGAGGTTCAGAAGGTTTGAGTGAGTAAACTATGACCATGTACCAGGAGAATCTGACCTGGAATCCAGGCCTTTTGACCCAAGGTAAATGGCCAAGCAAGGATTTGTACAGCAGAAAAGTACTGGGAACTGACTTAGAACAAATTATATTTCATGGTTTTATAATTTTGATTAAATGAATCCTAATGTTATGTACAACTAAAAATCACCCCAAAAAAAAAGAAAGAAAAAGACAAGAATCTAACTTCTACAATTTTGCTTTAAAGGAGGAAAAAAAATAGTATGGAGAAGGCCATTGTACTGGTTATCTGACTTTACAACAAATTCCCCAAAACATAATGGGGTAAAGTGGTGATCGTCATTTGTCATGAACTCTCATTGTTCTGGGGTGCAAGGCAGCTCTTATTTGGGGTTTCTCATGCAGTTGCAGTTAGATGGCTGGAGGTGGGGATATCGCTAAGCCTTCTTCTCTGTCTGTGCTTGGGCTGGGAAGACTCCAACAGCTGGGGCTGCCACAGCTGGGCTCCTGGTCTCTCTGTGTGGTCTCTCTACACAATCCCTCCAGCAGGGTAGCTTCGGGACAGCTGGATTTCTTACATGGCAGCTCAAGGCTCCCAAGGTGAGTGTCCCATGAGAGGGAGCCAGGTGGAAGCTGTATTGCTTTTTATGATCTAGCCTGGGAAATCACACAATGTCACTTTTTGTTACTTTTGTGACTGTTTATTAGAAGTGAGTCATGAAAGCCAGCTCATATTGAAAGGGGGAGGAATTAGGCACTGCTTTTTCTTGGGGGGAGCTGTCAAAGAAACTGGAGACATGTTTAAAAACAATCACAACTAGGTTCAGACCACTCCTCAGTGAGATTCCTTTTGAGGATCCCAAATGGGACTCCAGCAGAGTTAACCCTCTCATCATGCTTGAATACTATGATGCCAAAAGGCCATAGCCAAGCAAGGATCACAAGGGACCTGTATCCTGTTGAAATTGTCACAGCAACTCTTAACCAAAAGCCCTGGAAAGAATACTCAGTGGGAACTGCTCTCTGAGGTGGCAGGTAGTAGCCCCTGCGATAGTCCCAGGGCCAGAGCTGCTGAGAAGGTGTGTTTGGCTTTGGGCTGAGACACATTAAAGCCCCAGCGTCTCAGTTTCATTTTGAACCTGACAGATAAAAGGCCGACTTTGACGGAGAATATTAACTTTCTGGCTCCCACCCAAGAAAGCAGAACAGATGAGGAAATAATATAAAATAAAAGGCATCTGCAAACACTGATTGTCGGCTGCTTTCCATAAAATACGCCCACTGTTATGTGTAACACTCTCTGAGTCTTTCATTTCTCAGCCCCCTCCCTCTTTTTTGCTCCTGGTGCTGAAGGAACTGCCTTCTCTTATTTAGGAAAGAAGACAGACAGAAAGGGAGGAAAGGGTGCATGTGCTAAAAACAGCCCCCAGCTCCTCTCCAGGAGGCACCAAGCAGGTGCACCCACAGGCTAAAACTTCTTCTGACTCCTTGAGAAGAGCAGAGGAGGCTCCCAGGACAACTGTGTCTGCAACCCCTCCCCTCTCCTGGTACCAAAATGGCTGCCTTCAGGCACAGGGGAGCAATGACTGTTATGAAGGTGCTTCTAGTTGTGAGCCCTCCTGCAGGCAGTTCAAAGAGGCCCTCGCAGCCACTCACAGACTGCCCACGGCTGACTCTTGTATTAGTCAGTTTGGGCTGCCATAATAAAGTCTCATGGACTAGGGGCTCAAACAACAGACATTTATTTGTTACATTCTGGAGGCTGGAAGTCCAAGATCAGAGTGCCAGCAGAATTGGTTCCTTCTAAAGGTCATGGAGAAGAATCTGTTCCAGGACTTGACATATAATAGGTAGCTGTCTTCCCCCTGGGTCTTCATATCGTGCTTCCTCTGTGAGGATGTGTCTGAACTTCTTCTTTTTTTATTGATTATTTAAAACATTACATAGCTCATGATATATCATCTTTCATACATTTGACTCAAATTGGGTTTTGAACTCCCATTTTCACCCCAAATACAGATTGCAGAATCACATCTGTTACATATTCACATTTTTACATAATGGCATATTAGTGACTGTTGTATTCTGCTACCTTTCTTATCCCCTACTATCCACCCTCCCCTCCCCTCCCCTCCCATCATCCCTCTCTACCTCCTCTGCTGTTGTTCAATTCTCTCCCTTTTTCCCTCCCCCTTGCCCCTCATAACCTCTTATAATTTTATGTATCATTGAAGGTCTCCTACCATTTCCATATGCTTTCCCTTCTCTCTCCCTTTCTCTCCCCCCCATTCGTCTTTGTTTACTGTAGTCTTTTCCTCATGCTCTTCCTGTTCTGTTCTTAGTTGCTCTCTTTATATCAAAGCAGACATTTGGCATTTGTTTTTTAGGGCTTGGCTAGCTTCGCTTAGCATAATCTGCTCTAATGCCATCTATTTCCCTGCAAATTCTATGATTTTGTCATTTCTTAGTGCTGCATAATACTCCATTGTGTATAGATGCCACATTTTTTTTATCCATTCATCTATTGAGGGGCATCTAGGTTGGTTCCACAGTCTAGCTGTTGTGAATTGTGCCGCTATAATCATTGATGCAGCCGTATCCCTATAGTGCGCTCTTTTAAGGTCCTCAGGGAATAGTCCGAGAAGTGCGATAGCTGGGTCAAATGGTGGATCCATTCCCAGCTTTCCCAGGAATCTCCATACTGCTTTCCAAATTGGCCGCACCAATTTGCAGCCCCACCAGCAGTGTACAAGTGTACCCTTTTCTCCACATCCTCGCCAGCACTTGTTGTTGTTTGACTTCATAATGGCTGCCAATCTTACTGGAGTGAGATGGTATCTTAGGGTGGTTTGGATTTGCATTTCTCTGATTGCTAGAGATGGTGAGCATTTTTTCATGTACTTGTTGATTGATTGTATGTCCTCCTCTGAGAAGTGTCTGTTCAGGTCCTTGGCCCATTTGTTGATTGGGTGATTTGTTATCTTATTGTTTAATTTTTTGAGTTCTTTGTATACTCTGGATATTAGGGCTCTATCTGAAGTGTGAGGAGTAAAAATTTGTTCCCAGGATGTAGGCTCCCTATTTACCTCTCTTATTGTTTCTTTTGCTGAGAAAAAACTTTTTAGTTTGAGTAAGTCCCATTTGTTGATTCTAGTTATTAACTCTTGGGCTATGGGTGTCCTATTGAGGAATTTGGAGCCCGACCCTGCCGCAGTCTTGGCTGGGCACAGAATCACGAGCCAATCAAGCAGGAACAAAACTTTATTTTGAAAAAGCCGCTAACACTCTCAGCGCCAGCAAGTCAAAAACCGGTCCTCCCACGAGGGTGTCCGACCGGAACCGCGCGCCGACCGGAACCCCCCGTCCTCTCCGACCTCCTCCGGAATTCCCTCCTACTATCCTTCCCCAACCAATGGGAACTCTCCAGCAGTCCCGTAAAGTCCCGTAACTTGAGTCCGGTAGCAGGCCAAGGTGAACAGCGGGAGTCCAGTTTGCATATGAATGTAAATTTTAACATAATCATCTCAGTGGCTAGCTGGCGTCACTTTACAACCAAAGGTGCCATACATCGTATATATGCTTGTGGCTCCTAGCACGACCCCACAGTATGTAGGTCGTAGCCAACTTTTTCTTCTATCAGATGCCTTGTCTCTGGTTTGATATCAAGCTCCTTGATCCATTTTGAGTTAACTTTTGTGCATGGCGAGAGAAGGGGATTCAGTTTCATTTTGTTGCATATGGATTTCCAGTTTTCCCAGCACCATTTGTTGAAGATGCTATCCTTCCTCCATTGCATGCTTTTAGCCCCTTTATCAAATATAAGAAAGTTGTAGTTTTGTGGGTTGGTTTCTGTGTCCTCTATTCTGTACCATTGGTCCACCCACCTGTTTTGGTACCAATACCATGCTGTTTTTGTTACTATTGCTCTGTAGTATAGTTTGAAGTCTGGTATCGCTATACCACCTGATTCACACTTCCTGCTTAGCATTGTTTTTGCTATTCTGGGTCTTTTATTTTTCCATATGAATTTCATGATTGCTTTCTCTATTTCTACAAGAAATGCCATTGGGATTTTGATTGGCATTGCATTAAACCTATAGAGAACTTTTGGTAATATCGCCATTTTGATGATGTTAGTTCTGCCTATCCATGAACAGGGTATATTTTTCCATCTTCTAAGATCTTCTTCTACTTCTCTCTTTAGGGTTCTGTAGTTTTCATTGTATAAATCTTTCACCTCTTTTGTTAGGTTGATTCCCAAGTATTTTATTTTTTTGAGGATATTGTGAATGGAGTGGTTTTCCTCATTTCCATTTCAGAGGTTTTGTTGCTGATATACAGGAATGCCTTTGATTTATGCGTGTTGATTTTATAACCTGCCACTTTGCTGAATTCATTTATTAACCCTAGCAGCTTCTTTGTAGACCCTTTTGGGTCTGTTAAGTATATTATCATGCCATCCACAAATAGCGATAATTTAATTTCTTCTTTTCCTATTTTTATGCCTTTAATTTCTTTTGTCTGTCTAATTGCTCTGGCTAGTACTTCGAGAACTAAATTGAATAGAAGTGGTGATAGAGGGCATCCCTGTCTTGTTCCAGATTTTAGAGGGAATGCCTTCAGTTTTTCTCTGTTTAGGATGATGCTAGCCTGAGGTTTAGCATATATAGCTTTTACAATGTTGAGGTAAGTTCCTGTTATCCTTAGTTTTTCTAGTGTTTTGAACATAAAGGGATGCTGTACTTTGTCAAATGCTTTTTCTGCATCTATCGAGATGATCATATGGTTCTTGTCTTTAAGTCTATTGATGTGGTGAATAGCATTTATTGATTTCCGTATATTGAACCAGCCTTGCATCCCAGGGATGAATCCTACTTGATCATGGTGCACAATTTTTTTGATATGCTTTTGTATTCGATTCGCCAGAATTTTATTGAGAATTTTTGCATCTAGGTTCATTAGAGATGTTGGTCTGTAGTTTTCTTTCTTTGAAGTATCTTTGTCTGGTTTTGGGATCAAAGTGATGTTGGCCTCATAGAATGAATTTGGAAGAGCTCCTTCTTTTTCTATTTCTTGAAATAGCTTGAAAAGTATTGGTATTAATTCTTCTTTGAAGGTTTTGTAAAACTCCGCTGTATACCTATCCGGTCCAAGGCTTTTCTTGGTTGGTAGTCTTTTGATGGCTTATTCTATTTCTTTCTTTGTTATTGGTCTGTTTAAATTGTGTGTGTCTTCCTGTCTCAATCTGGGCAAATCATATGCCTTAAGAAATTTATCGATATCTTCACTATCTTCTATTTTATTGGAATATAGGGTTTCAAAATACTTTCTAATTATCTTCTGTATTTCTGTAGTGTCTGTTGTGATATTGCCTTTTTCATCCTGTATGTTAGTAATTTGAGTTCTCTTCTTCTTTTTGTTAGCATGGCTAAGGGCTTGTCTGAACTTCTGCTTATGTGACAGGTGTCCTCGGTGCAACTTGATCACCTCTGTAAAGACCTTATCTTCAAATACAGTCACATTTCAAGGTACTGGAGGTAAGAAGTTCAACATAAAAATTTGGAGGAGGACACAATGGAGCCCATAGCAACTCGACAGCCCCCAAATAGAAATAATAACAGATGCATATGCCCTTAGCTGTGTTCGGAGTAGCAGCCTAGTCCCAGAACCTGCCCAATGAACACCTTACATTATTAGACACCCTGCCTTGGCCTGCCATTGTGCCTCATGACCTCTGCTGTTTGTTCTCCTTTATTGCCTGCCTCTGTGGAAGCCTAAGCTTGCAAGCAGAGATGCAGGCAGGCAGACAAGGGGTTCCTTGAAAAACAGAATCTTGGAGGGCATCCACTCTCTGCACTATACCCCAGTCACTGCACAGCTGACCCAGTTCATAAGGAAAGGCCTCTGCACCCTCTAGAAGCAAGAAATGGAAGCTGGCCATCTGTCCCAGGCACTTCCTTTGTGTAATCAGGGCAATGAATAGAAACTAAAACTCTGCCACCAACTAGATCTGGGATACAGAGTACTTAGCCATAGTTCAGCACATCTAATTTTCTTATCTATAGAATGAAGAAAAGGCCATCTATCCATGTGTGATTCAAAACCCCATTGAACTGGTCCACTCTACCAAAGTTTGGCCCACTCTGTTGGTTGAACCCATGAGAGCAGACTATCTAGTAAGCCTACCGAAGGGGGCAACTTCTTCCACAGACTTCAAAGTAAAAGGTCACAAGTTGCCATGAAGCCAAAGAGTGCCAAATGGAGCCAGTGCCCATTCCTTACAACTTATTATAAAATCAGTTGTCCATACCACTAAGTTTATTTCTGGATGCTTTCCTCTGTTCCATCGATGGATGTGTATGCCCCTTTGATAACCCCATGCTGTCTCAGTTACTGTAGCATAAGCCTTAAAATCAAGTAGTGTGACTTGTTTATTTTTTATCATTTTTCAAATGTGTTTTAGTTCTTCTAGCTTCTTTGCCTTTCCATGTAAATTTTAGAATCAGCTTGTTTATATATGTTTAACAAGATTCTGCTGGGATCTTAATAGGTATTGCATTAAATCTGTGTAAATCAATTTTTCAAGAATTTACTATGTTGAAATTTACCAATGCATGACCATGGTATATGGCTTTTCCACGATATGCCACCTTTTCTCCACTTTTTAAAGTCCTCTTTGATTCTTTCATCACTGTTTTGTAGTGCTCATCATATAGATCCTGTATCTACTTTGTTACATTTATGCCAGAGTATTTCATTCTTTTGGAGCTATTATAAATTGTGTTGCTCTTTTTAAATTTTGTTTTAGTTTTGTATGTTGAACTTATATCTTCATACTTGCTGAACTCACTTACTAGTTCTAGGAGGTTTTGTTCGTTTTGTAAGTCCCTTTGTATTTACTATGTAGACAATCATGTGGCATGCAGAGTCACAATTTGATTTCATATATATATATATATATATATATATATATATATATATATATATGCCTTTTGTTTCTTTTTCTTGACTTATTGCACTGCCTAATTCACTAGTGTTGAATTGTGGGATGGTGGGGTGATTGTGGTCATCCTTGCCTTGTTTATGATCATAGGAAGAAAACATTCCATTTTTTTTGCCATTAAGTATGATGTTAACTGTAGGATATTTTTAGATACACCTTTATTGTGTGGAATAAAAGCCCTTCTGTGTTTAATTTGCTGACAGTTCTAGTCTGTCATCATGAATGGATATTGAATTTTATCAAGTGCTTTTTCTTCATCAACTGATATAATCTAGTGATTTTTTTCTTCCTTTACACTGTCAACAGTGTGCATTATATCTATTCAGTTTTGAGAATTGCATTCCTGGAATAGACCCACTTGGTTGAGTTATTGGTTTAGAAATTGATGTATTCAATTTTCTATTTTTTTCAGTGAGAATTTTTATGTATGTTCATGAGAGATATTAGCATGTAGTTTTCTATGCTTGCAATCCCTTTATCTTGCTTTGTATCCGGGTACTTCTGGCCTCATAAAATGAGTTGGAAAGCGTTTCATCCTCTGCTGTTTTCCAGAAGAGATTTATGTTAAACTAATGTTATTTCTCTTTTAAATGTTTGGTAGAGTTTTCCATCTAGACCTAGAGATTTCTTTTCTGGAAGGTTTTTAAACTATAAATTTAGGGGTTTTTTAAATAGTTAAAGGAGTATTCATTTATTTATTTCATCTTGGGAAAGTTTTTCTAATTTGTGATTTATAAGGATTTGGACCATTTAATCTAGCTTGTCACATTCATATCCACAGAGTCATTCATATTGTTCCCTTATTTTCCTTTCAATATTTGCAAAATATGTAGTGATATTCTCTCTTTCCTTCCTGAGATTAGCAATTTGTGTTCTCTCTCATCACTCTCACTAGAGATTTATCAATTCTATAGATGTTTTCAAAGTGCCTGTTTTTAGTTTGATTGATTTTATCTATTGTTGATTTTTCCAGTTCATTGATTTTTGCTTTTTTATTACTTCCTCCTTTTGCTTGATTTGAGTTTACTTAGTTCTTTTTCTAATTTCTTATGATAGAAGCTGTTTGTTATTTGATACCTTTTGCTACTGTAAGCATGCAATGCTATAAATTTCCCTTTGAGCTCTGTTGTAGACATACCAAGCAAATTTTGATATGTTACATTTTAATTTTTGTCCAATTCAAAAATTTTAAAGTATTCCCTTATATTTCTTTTTTGATTCATGAATTATTTAAAAATGTGCTGTTCACCTTCCCACCATTGGGAACTTCTGCTATCTTTCTTTCTTTATTTCTAGTTTAATTTCATGTGATCTGAGAGCAAGTGTTATATAATTACAATTCTCTGAAATTTGTTAAGATTTGTTGTACAATGTCTATTGTGGTGAATGTTTCATGTTCGCTTGAAAAAAATGAGTATGCATTCTGCTGTTGTGGGGTGGAATGTTCTATAAATGTCAATTAGATTCAGTTGGTTGACATTATTGTTCAGTTCTTTTATATACTTGCTGATTTTCTGCCTACCAGTTCTATTACTGAGAAAGGAGTGTTGAAAAGTTTCTGATCATAATTGTGGATTTGTCTATTTCTCTTTTCAATTCTGTCAATTTTTGATTCATGTAGTATAAATTCTTTTGTTAGGTGCATGCACACGTAAAACTGTTATGTCTTCTTGGTGAATTGATCTTTTCATTGTTATGTAATATCCCGTTTGATCCCTGGTGATTTCCTCTGCTCTGAAGTCTTCTTTGTCTGCTATCAATAGAACCACTTCAGCTTTCTTTTGATTAGTGTTTCTATGGTACATCATTTTCCTCCTTTCAATTTTAATCTACCCATATCATTATATTTGAAATGAGTTTCTTCTGAACAGCTTATAGTTGGGTCATGTTTTCTTTTATTAATTATTTCTAACCATTGTCCTTTTAATTAATATGTTTAGACTATTTAGAGTCATGTAATTATTGATATATTTGGGTTAATTTTACCATTTCATTATTTGGTTTGTTTGTTCCCTCTATTTTTTGTTCTTTTATTTCTGCTTTCTGGACTATGTTTTATTCATTTTAACTTTTTTAGATAAATTTTTTGGAAATATTTTAGATGGACAAAAAAGTGGTATTGATAACACAGAGAGTTATTATGTACTCCTCAGACAGTTTTATCCAATGTTAGCATCTTATATTACTATGATATATACTTGTCAACATTAAGAAAATAATTTGGCACATTATTATTTATTTAACCCCAGACTTTATTTGAAGTTTGCCAATTTTTCTACTCATCTAATTTTTCTGTTCTTAGATTCAGTCCAGCATACTGCATTGTTCAGTGATAGTGTCATTTTGGAAAGGGGAAGAATTGGAAAATGAATTGAAGCATTTGAACATTTTTAGTATTCAATTTTATCTATTATGGTTTTTATTATACCTGGCATAGTTATTTTAGTCACTGTTCTAGGGATTACAAAACACATACTAAACTTTTCACCATCAGTTTAGAATCAATATTTTGCCACTCCAATTGAAAGGTAGAAAATATAGCACCATTTAGAGTAATTTGCCCTCCTCCTTTGGGATGTGTTTGTCTATATATTATTTTTACGTCTACCTATATTAAAACCCCAGAAGGTAATGTTATAATTCTTACTTTCAATGGTCAAACATAAATTAAATATCTCAAAATAGGAGAAGAATCTTGTATATTTACCCAGATCCAGACTATTTCCATCACTCTTCCATTATTTCTGGTATTCCAAGTTTCCTGTGATATCGTTTTCCTTTTGTTTGAAGAATTTCCTTTAGCAATTCTTTTTAGTGACATTTTTCTTTATTGTGTTCTTCATGATTCGAAATCTAAATATTTTTTCCATGTATCAATTCTTTTTTTTTTCAAATGAGAGAATTTCTCGAAAGAAACATGGGCCAAACAAAATGTAAACTATTGTCAAATCAGAATTTTAAGATTCATCTATTATTTATATATTATTATTTATACCCTTATCAAATGAATATGCCCTCAAAACTCTTCTCCAGTATTTTTTTTTATTTGTCCTTTATTAAATGTTTTTAGTGTATTATAGTTGTACATAGTAGTGGAGTTCATTTTGACATACATTAATGTGGAATTAACTGTGGTATATTCATATATCTACATAGTATCATTTGGTCAATTTCATTCCAAGTTCCTCCCTTTCTCCATCCATTAACATACAGCCACCTTTACCAATTCTTTTAGAGCAAATCTATTGGTTACAAATTCTTTCTGTTTTCTAGCATCTAAGAATATCCTTATTTCACCTTCATTCATTCCTAAAGTATATTATTGCTCAATTTAGGATTGTGATGACAGTTTTTTTTCCTTTCTGCACTTTAAAAATATCGTGCCACTTTTTACTGGCCTTCATGAAGTCTGATGAGCTATCCACAGTCATTCAAATTGCTGTCTCCCTGCAGATAATGTGTTGTTTTTCTTGGGAAGCTTTCAAGAGATTTTTTTTCCATCTTTACTTTCCACCAGTTTATAATGTGTGTAGGCATGGATTTCTTTGGATTTGTTCAATTTGGCATTCACTTGGCTTCTTGAATATTTAGGTTTATATTCTTTGCCAAACTTGGAAAGGGCTATGGTTTGGAACATCCTTCCAGGGCCTATTTATTAATGGTGTGGTCTGCAGTTTGGTACAATTGGAAGGTGGTGGAAACTTAAAGAGGTGGAACATAGTGGAAGGAAGTTAGGTCATTGGAGGTGTGCCCTTGAAGAGGATATTTGGACATTGGCCTCTTCATCTCTCTCCTCTCTCTTTGCTTTCTGGCTGCCATGAGGTAAGCAGTTTCCTCTGCCACGTGCCTTTGCCACAGGCCCAAGGCTGAAACCATGAGCCAAAATAAACATTTTCTCATTTTAAGTTTATTATCTCAGTGACAAAAAAGCTGACAAAGGGCTGGGGTTGTGGCTCAGTGGTAGAGCACTTGCCTCACAAGTATGAGGCACTGGGTTTGATTCTCATCACTGCATATAAATAAATGAATAAAATAAAGGTGCATAAACATCTAAAAAATGATATTAAAAAACTGATGAAAACAGGAAGTTTTCAGACAATATTGTTTCAAGTGATTTTTTTTTAGCATCCTACTTTCTCCTCTCCTATGCGACTCTGATGACATGAATGTTAAACCTCAAAGAACCCTGATGTGCCATTCTTTTTTTTCAGTCTTTTATGTCTGTTATTTAGATTGGATACTTTCTATAGATGTGTCTTCACATTTGCAGACTCTTCCCTTGGTATTGGGTCCATTCATTAAGTTTTTTGATTTCACTTATTTTATTTTTCAGTTTTAAAACTTTCAGCACAGTACACCCACTATGAAAAGCAGCATGAAAATTCCTCAAAAAAAAAAAATAGAACTGCCATATGACCCAGTTATATACCACTCCTTGGTATTTATCCAAAAGAATTAAAGTCAGCATCCTTTAGAGATACATGCATGCCCATGTTTATAGCCACTTGTCAAGTTATGGAAGCAGCCTAAGTGTCCAGCAACAGATGATTGGATTAAAACAATCTGGTATATATACACAATGGAGTTTTATTTAACCATAAAGAAGAATGACATTGTCATTTGCAAAAAAAAAAAAATGGATGAAAATGGAGATTATCATGTTGAGTGAAATAAGCCAGACTCAGGAAGACAAGAATCAAATGTTTACTTTCCTATGTGAAAGCTATAGGGAAAAACAAAAAAAGAAAGAAAAAGATGTCATGGGAATAGAGGGGAGATTATTAGGGTAGAGGAAGGGGGTCATGGGAGGGAAGGCGAAAGAAGGCATTGAGAAGTAAAATTGATCACATTATGTCATATGCATTTGTACCAATATGCCACAATGAAACCCACTATTCTATGCAATTATTATGCACTGATGAAAATGCATTCATTGACCCTTCTTCATATTTTCTGTTCCTTTAATGAAACTTTCCGTTTTAAAAATTGGTCCAAGAGTGTTTGTAGTGACTTGTTTGGACAATGTTTTAAACAGGTGCCTTAAAATATTTGTCGTATAGTCTTAACAAGTGTTATCATTTTGTCATCGGCACCTGTTGATTGTCTTTTCCCACGTGAGTGGCAATTTTCATGGTTCTTTGTATGATTAGTAATTTGGAGTTGCATTCTGGACATTTTTGCACATTACTCTATGAGACTCTGGGTCTTATTTTAATTTTATGGAAAAATATCCGCATGTTTACTTTAGCAGGCTTTTTGTTTAATTAGGTTTAAGCTGCAAGTTACCATACACATTCTTGTGCTATGGTTTTTCTGTCAGTTTTCAAAGGCTTTGTAGTGCACTTCAGATATGCCCTGGGTATGATCATCCAGTATCCTGTCTAGGACCTAAGCAGGTCTATTTTTTTAGTTCAGTTCTTAAACTCTTTGGTATGATAATTAAGAACAGAATCATGCTTGTGTGATTCGAGGGTACCTGGAAATAAAATTTTGAGAAGTTTTTGGTGGGTGGTGGCACAATAAAGTAGGAAAGAGGTATGCCAGCATCACTAGATGAAACAGAGCTAGCCCAGGGTGTTAGGAATATCAGAGATGGAGACTATTTTACTCCCATCACAGGCCCTACTCTACTGGCCCTGAGCAGTGATACCAATGGAGGTCTTTGATAGGTAAATGGGAAAAGAATTAATTCTCATATTAATACAATAAGTTCATAAATGTTTCCATCCCTAGATACCAGGTTAGAATTCTTTTCTTTTTAAAGAGAGAGAAGAGAAAGAGAGAGAATTTCTTTAATATTTATTTTTCAGTTTTCGATGGACACAACATCTTTATTTTATTTTATGTAGTGCTGAGGATCGAACCCAGAGCCCCGCGCATGCCAGGCGAGCGCGTTACTGCTTGAGCCACATCCCCAGCCCCCAGGTTAGAATTCTTAAACATCTCTCAGGCTACGATTCAATGATTTCTTTGTTTTCTGCAGGATAGATAAACTTGAAAATAGAAATAAACTTGATCCCACTGTCGGTTATCACTATGATTCTGCTTGACTTAGCATGTTTCAATTTGGCCGTTTTTTGTTGTTGTTGTTTTTTTGCAAGTAAGAAAAAAATACACACTGGTGGGGATTTCTTTCTTTATTTTTCTTCTTCTCCTTCTCCTTCTCCTCCTCCTCCTCCTCCTTCTTCTTCTTGCCTGGGACTGAACCCAGGGGTATTGAACCACGGAGCTATATCCCCAGTTCTTTTTTATTTTTTTATTTTGAAACAGGGTCTTGCTAAGTTGCTTAAGACTTTACTAAGTTGTTCAGGCTGGCTTTGAACTTGCCTCTTGCCTCAACCTTCCAAGCTGCTGAGATTATAGGTGTGTACCATTGCACCTGACTTAGGGGATTTTCTGAATAAGCTATCTTAACTATTTAATGTTGGAAGGACCAAAGTCTGAGTTCTTGATTCTCCACTTTCTATCTTTAATTATAACGTTAGTGATTCAATCTACTCTCATGATCCTCTTTAACATTTATATGATACTATCTCCCAAATTTTTATCTCTGGCTCAGACCTCACCCTTCAACTTCAGAACTACACATTGAAACCCCTACTCAACATTTCACCTGGATATTTACTGAGACCAAAGATTGAACCCAAGGGTGCTGACCCACTAACCCACATCCCCAGCCCTTTTAAATTATTTTTATTTAGAGATGGGGTCTTGCTAAGTTGCTTAGAGCCTCGCTAAATTGCTGAGGCTGGCTTTGAACTAGTGATTCCCCCTGCCTCAGCCTCCTGAGATGCTGTGATTATAGGTGTGCACCACCATGCCTGGCTCTACTAGGTCTAGGAAAATAAAAATATTCCAAATTGTATTCACTCTGCTTCAGACCTTGCAGTACAGACTATTCTTAGCACAGCAGCCAGAGTGTCTTTTTAAAACCTAATTTAGAGCCCTCCATCTTGTTCAGAGTCAAAGCCCAAATCTTATGACACCTATAGAGACCTTAACAGTCTCCCCTGGCTAGTTTCACCTCTTAGTGGTAGTCCCTCCTGCTCAAGTGATGCTGGCATATTGACCTCTTTGCTGTTCTAATGCTCCAGAATGTTCCTACTGCATAGTTTCTGTACTGACTGGACTTGCTTCCTGGGTCTGTCTTCCCAGACACTATAGAACCAGCTCCCTCACCTCTAAAAGTATTTACTCACTGTTTTATTTGTTTGTTTGTTTGTTTTGTACCAAGCATTGAACTCAGGGGCACTCTACCACTGAGCCACATCCCCAGCCCTATTTTGTATTTTATTTAGAGACAGGGTCTCACTGAGTTGTTTAGGGCCTCACTAAGTTGCTGAGGCTGGCTTTGAACTTGCAATACCCCTGCCTCAGCTGGCTTTGAACTCACAATACCCCTGCCTGAGCCTCTGGGTTTACAAGCAGGCTCCATCACGCCCAGCTACTCACTGTTTTCTTTATAGTGATCCTTTCCCTGAACATCTAATCTAAAATTGCAGCTCATTTTGCCTTTCTCTTCATTGCTTTTATCCCATTGTCTGATCTAGCATATTAAACTCTTTATTTATTCATTAATCTATTAAAATAGGAGCTCCTTGAAGGCATAGGAGTTTCTGTCCTGTTTCCTGCTATATACCAGGATTTCACACAGAGTAGGTGCTTGGTAAATTAGGTTGAAGGAATGAATAAAATCATCTCTTAGGTCTGATCTAACCACTGCCAGCTGAAGACAGAAGTTTGAGATTTTTATTGAGTGTTTCTTAGTGTGGACACGAAAAAGTTCCCCAGTATTTGCAAGAGCAGACTGGAAGTCATTGAAGGCATGGGATCTTCTCAAAGAAATCAATGATTTAGACACCTGCTGTTACTGCATCCTCCTAAAACCGAGTATCAGAAATGCCAAGAGCGTGAGGTTCTGCACAGATTGACTCTTTGCAAGGTGTTGGAAACAGGTACGGAATTAGAAACTGAGAGCTTTGTACTTGGATTGATTCGCAGGTTTCAGCATTTCAACTTCCCAAGTGCTGCTGCTGCTGCTAGTTTCTGAAATATCTCACAAACCGCCACCCCAGTGCAGGCGGCTGTGTGCACGTGCACACGCAGGCATACTCACGTGCTTCCCTGCACCAGGTGCTGCTCAACACAACCCATTCCCTGTCCCAGCGTACATCTGGAGGGCTGAGATGATTGCTCAAGGATACTTTTGCCAAGACAGGATTTTCCAAGCTCTCCGTTTCCCAAGGGAATGAGGTGTGTCTGATGGCGTCCACAGTTCCCTCCCGCATCTGTCAGCACAGTAATATACGGCAGATAATAGGATTTCACTGCATTGTGGTGGTTTAAACAGGCATGACAAGATTGTGATTTCAAACCTGCATAAGTCTTAGACACCTGAATGATCCTGGATTCTCTGCCATCTTTCTGGAAGACCAGGTTAAATAGCTTGGTGATTCTTCAATCTTAGAACTCATCCTCGGCCCTTCATCTCCATGCACAGTGCAAACTGACCAAAATTCCCTTTTGGAATCTTCCCTTTTCCACCCTGATTCTGCATCCCCAGAAATCAACCCTCAAGGGCTTCAGACTTCTGGTAAGGAAGCTCTCTCTGAGATTTGTAACACAGAACAGTTATATGAGATGTTTTGCTTCTTCTGTGTCTGAGTTAAGTGAATTGTGGAGACTCTTGTAAAAGCAGAATCCAAGCAAAGTTAGAGCCCCTTTCTGGTAAAATACACATAAACACACAATGGTGCATATAGTCTTATGGATTCCAGACACTCTCAGAACTCCAGATTAAGAATAACACATATATTGTGTCAATGATCTATTTAAAACAATTTTTATAGAAGTATAAATAATATACAACAAAATGCAGCCATTTAAGTGTACACTTTGATGATTTTTGACAAATGTATAGACCCATATAATCATTATTACCATGAATATATAGAAGATCTCCATCTCTCAAACACAGCCTTTCAACAAATGGTGCTGGGACAACTGGTTATCCATATGTAGAAAAATGAAACTAGACCCTTATCTCTCCCCTTCACATAAATCAACTCAAAATGAATCAGAGACCTGAGAATCACACCTCAGAAACCATGCAACTTCTAGAAGAAAACGTAGGGTCAGCACTCCAGTTTTAGGCACAGACAATGACTTTCTCATTAGGATCCCTAAATAGGGATAAGCCAAGAGTTAATAAATGGGACAGCATCAAATTACAAAGAGTCTGCACAGCAAAAGAAACAATTAGGGATGTGAAGAGAGAAATAGAGAATGGGAGAAACTCTGCTAGCTATTCTTCTGACAGAGGATTAATATCTAGAATATATAAAGAGCTCAAAAAAATTTACACCCCCCCAAAAAACCCAATTAATAAATGGACAAATAAATTAAAAAGACACTCCTCAAAAATAGAAATTCAAATGACCAACACAAACATAAAAAAATGCTCAACATCATTAGCGATTAGGGAAATGCAAATCAAAACTACACTGAGATTTCATCTCACACTAGTCAGAATGGCAGCCATCAACAATACAAATAGTAATAAATGCTGGAGAAGATGTGGAGAAAAAAAACATTGTTGGTGAGATTATAAATTAGTACAACCACTATGGAAATTAGTATGGCGGTTCCTCCAAAGACTAGGCATGGAACCACCATATGACCTAGCTATACCATTTCTCAGTATTTATCCTGAAGAATTAAAGTCATCTTACTATAGTGATACATGCATACCCATGCTGATGGCCAAAGTATAGAACCAGCCTAGGAATCCATCAATGGATGAATGGATAAAGAAAATGTGGTGTATATATGCAGTGGAGTTTTATTCAGCCATAAAGAAAAATGAAATTATGGCATTTGCAGGAAAATGGATGGAACTAGAGATCACAATGTTAAGCAAGGTAAGTCAAACTCAGAAGATTAAGGGTCCTATGACTTTTTTCATATGTGGAAGCTAGAGAGGAAAAAGGAAAAGAAAGTGGGGGCAGATCTCATAAAAATCAAAGGGAGACCAGTAGAGGAAAGGGACCAAGGGGAGGGAGGGGAAAATGCTGGGGAGTGATATTGGCCAAATCATATTGTTATATTGTGTGCACGTACAAATATGTAACAACAAATCCCATCAATATCTACAACTATAATGCAACAAAAAATGTAGAAAGACAAAAAAATAAAATTTCCATTTTTCTAGAAATGTTCCTGTTCCACTTTCTAGTGAAAACCTCCCTCCCAAGATTACCAAAACAGCCAATATTCTGAGCTCTATCACCATAGAATAGCTTTGCCTATTCTAGAACTTCATATAAGTGAAATAATAATAATCAACCAATCATGCAATCAAATGCCGTTTGCATTTGGCTTCATTTGTTTAATGTATTTTTTACATTCATCATATTAATACTTTTTTATTCATAAAAATATAGATACACCACAATTAGTTTGTCCATTTATTTGTTGATGAACACTGGAATTATTTCCAGATTTGGAGTATTGATACATAAGTCTGTGGAAATATAATTTCTTTTCTCTTGGGTGAATAACTAAGGGTAGAATGATTGGCATGCTTAACATTTTAAGGGACTGCCCAAATTTCCCAAAACATTTATTTAACCATTTTACATTCCTGTTAGTAGTGTAGAAGAGTTCCACTTGCTTTTTGCATGTTAAAGAGGACTTCTAGGGAAGGCAATGATTAACTCTCAGAGCTGACTATGGTGGTAGAATTTTAGGTGTTAGTGTAGTGGGGGGGAAGTTTTGAATTCGGGGAATATTCTAGAACTCCACAAATCACACTACAGGAGTCATCTTCCAATTTATGTCACTGCCTCCTCCAAGAAAGAACTTCCTTACATATATGTTCACAGCAACAAGGGAGCCAAGCAAAGTCCGTGATTGTGAGGAGATCAAGTGGGATATGGCAGAGTGAAAAGAGTCCTGGATTTGTTATCAAAGACCCAGCTCTGCATGGATCTAGTTGATGATCATGATCCCTAGTCTAGATCTCAGTGTTCTTTTCTGTGAAATAAGGATCAAAAGGGCCCATTCTACCTGAATAACAGGGTTACAGTAAAGGGTAACCCTGACAGAGAAGTCATCTGTGTGAGTCTTTACCAGAGTAGGGAATGTAATAGTGGTCACGAGGCTAGCATGAGTCCCCAGATTCTCAGAGTTCTGGAGCCTTGGAGCTCATACAGGGAGGCAGAGGGAAGGTGTGGATGGCCCTACTTCCTAGGCAGGGGCAAAGCCTTACTCTATGTAACCTCCCTGAGCTTAATTTTCCTCTCTATTAAAGGAGGATAATACCTTCCTTCCCATCATAGCAACTCAATTCAAGGGCAAGACCTTAAGGTCCAGGAATTGAAAAAAAAACAAACTGTGAGATAGAAGCATCTTTGCAAATTGCTGCACGATCCATCCATGTGAATGCGTTGGACTTTGGAAGGATGGCTGGGGCTAAGGCTGGGGCTGGGGCTAGGGCTGAGGCTGGAGCTGTCAAGTGAGTCCAAGAGATCCAGTTTTGCTGAACCTCCCATACCCTTGATGAGCTTATCAAACCTCTGACTTTCTTTATGTAAAATGGAGATAGTGCTACCTCTTGGGATGGAGGATTCAATGAGTCAAAGAATGTGGATACAGTGTCAGGCCTAGGGTTGGCAGAGAAGCTGCCGTGTAAAACAAGGTAGTGTAGTGCAGTTAAGAAGGTCAATATGACCTCTACTGTCCACTAGCTGTGGGCCTTGACAAGTTTTGTAGTTTTTTCTCCTACCTTTGGTGGGATCTCAGGGAAACACTCTTGACAGAGATGGAGATGGAGATGGAGATGGAGATGGAGATGGAGATGGGGATGGGGATGGGGATGGGGATGGAGATTGGGATGGAGACGGGGATGGTGATAGGGATGGAGATGGGGATGGAGATTGGGATGGAGATGGGGATGGTGATAGGGATGGAGATGGGGATGGGGATGAAGATGGGAATGGAGTTGGGAATGGGGATGGGGATTGGGATGGGGATGGAGGTGGAGATGGGGATAGGGATGAGATGGAGATGGAGATGGAGATGGGATGTGGATGGAGATGGAGATGGAGTTGGTAATGGGGATGGGGATGGGGATGGAGATGGAGATGGAGATGGGGATTGGGATGGGGATGGAGGTGGAGATGGGGATGGGGATGAGATGGAGCTGGGGATGGAGATGGAGATGGAGATAGGATGTGGATGGAGATGGAGGTGGAGATGGAGATGGAGATAGGATGTGGATGGAGATGGAGGTGGAGATGGAGTTGGTAATGGGGATGGGGATGGGGATGGAGATGGAGATGGGGATTGGGATGAGATGAAGCTGGGATGGAGATGGAGATGAGATGGGGATGTGGATGTAAATGGAGATGGAGTTGGTAATGGGGATGGAGATGTGAGTGCAAGAGATTTATTGAGGAATGTCCTTAGGATCAACAGTAAGTGAGGAAAGGAGACCAGCCTGGGCTGAGGGAGGAGTTGAATTGCTATGATGGAGTCATAAACTGGCCCCCTGGGATCTCTGGAGCTGGGGTGACCCTGATGAGCTGTCCTGAATTGAGATAAGACAGTGAGCCTTTACTACCTCATGTGACTCTGTCATTGAATATGGGGGCAAGGTCTTAGGTCAGTTTCTGGAGGGGCATTAATGTAAATTGTCCCCTTGCCAACATTCCAAGCAACTGAAAGAATGTGTGCCTCAGTCCTGGAGGGACATCTGGGCAGCACACTACAATATCCACTGTACCTCTCTGAGCCTCACATCCTCTGCTTATAAAATAGGAACAATAATAATGCCTACTTCATTGGTTTAAATCAGGATTAAAAGAGTTAATATAAGTCCTTAAAATGGTGGCTTCATGTGTGTTATTTGTAAGGCTAGTATTTTAGAAAACATTCAATAAATCCTCTTTAAATGAATGAATAAATGAATGTGCTCTTTCAACCCTGTCCAGAATGAAAGACAAATGTCACGTTTGCCCATTTGGGAGGAAAAAGCCCACTAGCCAGGTGACAAAGCATTTGGCTGGAAAGCGGAGAATTTGATGTGTTTTAAACCATGGGACTCTCAGGCACACAGGAAATTTAAATCTCTTTTTCAAAATATTTGCTGCACCTGAGGGTCCGGTATTCCCCATGTGCTCCTTGCCAGAGCCCTTTATCCTCAGTGTGTTGAGCTGCAGTATGGGGATTTGACAGCTGAAGACAGCTCGGCAGGGTGCAGGAAAGTAGACATTTAATGTGCTTTGACAATACAAAGGGTTATATAAACGACCCAGTTTCTGTAATTTTGCTGTAACTGTCATGGGAATTGGTATAGACAGATATGGAGAAGGCCCTGTTTATGCACTTAAACTTTAAAAGGTTTAACCACTAAACACACAGTCTCTTTCTCTTCCCCTCCCCTCCTTGCAATCCTGCATTTAAATTGCATTGAGGTGAGGGGCATGGGGATAGGGGATGGCAGTTGGAATAATGGGTTGCCTTTATTTGCCTGCCTTCTGGACCAGATCCCCACTTTCTGACTCCCAGTGAGCGCCTGCCCCTGGCCAGCCTCTTCTGGAAGATTTCCCCACCTGCTCACAACCCCGAGATGCAGAGAATGGGAGGGAAGGCAGGAAGGGAAATTCACTGGCTCTGAGCTCACGGTTTTTGCCCAATTTAAATCTGGTTCCTGTCCCAGTGTTCAAAGCACGTTGCTGTTTGATTCTTGCCATCTCATCTTAGAAGACTTTTCCCAAGGTGGGGGTGGGGAGAGTTCTAAAGCCAGACAGGCAGGAGGCGGGAGGGTTTATACAGGCAGATACCACAGGCTTCCAAGCTAAGTGCCTTAGCGGGGAAAGCTCCCGGCTGCTGCTGACATTTCTCAGACAGGAGATCAATAAGTGGGCAGAGCTTGAAAAGCAAATCATGCTTCGACCTGCCCTGGGGAATCCTCAGCAACTGTCACGGCAGAAGAGACGTCCCAGAGGAGGCCTAGAAAGACAGGGGGACACAGATAGCCTTGATACAGCCGAGATGGGGGGCAGGGAAATCGAGACTGCCCACAGAGATGAAAGGAGTAAATGCTGCCATCTCCCGCACCCCCACCCTCCCTTCACAGTTCTCGCTGAGTGCCTTAAGACCCCTGGCTTCTGCCTCCCAGGTAAAAGCAGACACTTGGAGGTGGATTTGCAGCTCATGTGGCATTTCTGGTCCAAAGGAGCCTGGCGTGAGCAAGGAAAGCTACTCCAGATGGGAGACCTTGAATCAGTGGTTGGGTACTTCTGACAGACAGAAGGCTTATTCTCCATCCCACTAGCACCTAAGAAGGGTCCAAAGGTTTCTCCATGCTTCATTCAGATGTGCAAAGGAATTTTCTAAGCAGATATGTGTGCACACACACAAAAGTGCACACTAAACTTGGTTCTGATTTAAACAATCTCTGGGAAATTTTGTTTCTTTCACTTTCAGTAGTTGCTTGCTTCCTGCTGCTCTCCTTCTCTCTTGATCCTTTCATGATGTCATGTGGGTATGGTGTGGGAGCATGCTACTTCCCATGGTCTTGGTAGAAAGAGATCTATGTGACAATACTGTTCCCCTTTCTGGGTCCTGCATGTCTCCACTGCAATCAATGTTCACAATGCTGACAACTGCTCAGTCTGCAAACTTGAAGTTAGTGAACTTATGGCATCCTGTCCCAGTCCTTGTGGTCCTCCAAGCTGTGTCAGCTCCTGCTGAGCTGTCCTGAATTGAGGTAAGACAGCAGGCCTTTACTACCTCATGTGACTCTGTAATTGAATACAGGGGCTACTGAAAACCTTCTGAGGTATGGCCATGATTCCATGAATCTATTCAGGTAACGCACTCAGTTCACTTGGCTCTAGGATTGTTTTTGTTCCACAGTGATAAATCCTTCTGGCAAGTTCTCTAGCCAGTGTCTTGCCAACATCTATATTCTTCTGGAGATCTTTAGACATTTCTGTGATCTTTAGCAAATGGAACCGAAGATATCTCAGGAATGCTACTCCAACTTATTCTATGCCTCGCTAGTAGCTACGTTAGTTTATCATGGCTTGTTATGATGATGGGCTCCTCTAGATCCCTGCAGGGAGGATGGAAGATTAGCTTCTGCCCTTGACTTTTCCCTTTGCTCCCATCAGATAATTACCCATTCAAACTTTGGTCCAGACAGGGCCAGAAGAATCAGGCTTTTCTGGTCTGGTTGGAATTTTGGTCATCATATACCCTATCTTCCTGAACCATGTTTCCTCACAGTTTAGCCTTACTGACTGAGATTGTATAGAGAAAGAAATTATTCCTTGTCTTATTTTGAGTTCTGTTGAAAGCAAAGCATGACACAAGGTCATGGACAAAAGTATTTTGAGAGATGAACCCAGTAAAGGAGTGAATGAAGGAAAAAAGAGAGTGAGACAGGGTTGGAAGAAACTTCAGTAAAATGAAAGGCAACAGGGGCCGATTTCTCAAGGAAGTATAGAGAATGCCTTATAGCATCGTTAACTGGAGGGACCAGAAGCTGGGGCATTAGTCTACCTGCTGCCATCTGACCTTGGTGGAGGATTTTTCTTTGGAAATATTAATTCCCTCCCTCTTCTGAACTGCACAAACACACAGATCAGGCAAACTCCCATGTGGATGGAGAAGACCCAGGGCATAAAGAAGACAGATATGCTCAGCTTGAGAAGAGTACCCACTGTAGTTGTGGCTGAAATTAGAGGTGGGTCAAGGGGGAAAAGAGGGTTTTCAGAAATGCCTGGTATACTACCCACAAAGGGAATTTAAACAAGGAGAAATTCTTTATAACATATTCATTAGAGCAGCCTTAAAGTTCTGATCTAATCTTCTTTTTTAAAGTAGGTAAACTGAGGCCCCAAGGAATTCCATTTTGCCCAAGGTCAAAATGATGAAACTCTGAGTCAAGAACTTGAATCTAGGTGCCAGAGAGTCATGCTAGAACTCTTTTGCTGTACTATTACAAAGCCATTCAGTCAACAATTATATCTTTGTTGACTTGCTATGGGCACTCATTGAAAAGTAAAAGTGCCTGCTTTCAAGGAATTTTCTGTCTAGATGATTAGAGAAGTTTGGTTCTCAGTCATCACCATATGCATTTTCCAGGGAAGAAGGTAGCTTTAAATACCCTCTATTCAACCAGACAGTGTTCCACACACATAAGAAAGAGGCAAAAGGGCCCAGAAAATACAGAGTACCTATTATAAATATGCATTTAGCCAACTTTAATTGAATACTAACCTGAGCTAAGAAGGTTTGGAAAGCAGCCTTTAAGAGTAACTTCCACGTTCCCTGCCTCCTGGTATTCATGCCCTTGTGAAATAATTTCCCCCCTTGAGCATAAGCTGAACCTAGAAACTCACTTCTAATAGATAGAATATGGCAGAAGTAATAGAATGTCACTTTTTTTGTGGTACCAGGGATTGAATCCACAGGTGCTTAACTACTGAACCACATCCCTGGCGCTACTTTATGTTTTTATTTTGAGACAGGGCCTCTTTAAATTGAGGAGGCAGGCTTTGAACTTGTGATCCTCCTTCCTCAGCCTCAGCCTCCTGAGCCACTGGGATTGCAGGTATGCACCATGACACTTGAGTAGAATGTCACTTTTAAGATTATGTTTATACAAAGACCATAGCTTCTTCTCTGAATGCTTTCTCTTATACTCTCTGTGTTGCTTGCTTCTGCTATAATAAGCTGTTATGTCATGAGACAACCCTATAGAGAGTCCCATATGAGTGAGTTTGGAAGTGGACCTCTGAGGCCCGCCAGAAGTCATGTGAATGAACTCAGAAGCACATCCTCCTCAAGATGAGTCTTGAGATGAGACCCAAGTGATAGCTTAATTGTAGCTTAGTGATTCATACTGACCCAGAGGATTCAGTTAGATCATATCCAGGGTCCTGACCATTACAGATTGTGAGATGATAATTTTTTTTTGTTTTTGTTGTTGTTGTTGCTACATTTTGGAATAATTTGTTACATGACAGTAGATAACCAATACAGAATGCACTGAAAAGTGCAAGTAACATCTGGACGTCTATCATAATAGAAATCTATTCAAATTATTTTAAACAGAAAGGAGCATATATTGCAAGAATTTGTAGTTGTCTTCCTGAACTCAAGGGCAAGAAAGACAGTAAAAAATGAAGACCAGAACCAGAACTTAAAAGGCATGGAGAACCAGGTAGTGGGTCACTTTTTTCCTCACTTCTTCTGTCTAGGAAGCCATTCAATGTTTTGTGATGGCCTACTTTTGTATTTTCAATTTTTCCTTGTACATGGAAAAAAAAACAATCATCTTACGGGGCCTTACATATTGTGATGGCTCATTTTATATGTCAACTTGACTGGGCAAAGAGAGGCCCAGATAACTAGTAAAACATTTTTGGATGTGTCTGTGAGGGAGATGTTGGAAGAGACTAGCATTTGAATTGGTAGACTAAGTAAAGAAGGGTTGCCCTTGTCAATGTGGGTCGGCCTCATCTAACCCATTAAGGGCCTGAATAGAACAAAATGGAGAGAGAAGGGTTAATTTACTTGCTCTGCTTGAGCTGGGACATTCATCTTTACCCTGCTCAGACACTAGTGCTCCAGGATCTTAGTCTTTCAGACTCCAACCAGGACATATACCATTGGCTCCTCTGTTTCTCATGCTTGGACTAGAACTACACTATTGGCTCTCTTGGGTATCCAGCTCATAGACCATAGATGAGAGGACTTCTTAGCCTCCATAATCATGGATACAAATTACTTATAGTATATATATATATATATATATATATATATATATATATATATATATATATATATATCTGTGATATCTGTGTCATATATGATAAATATATCATATCTCTCCCTCTCTCTCTCTCTCTCTCTCTCTATATATATATATATATATATATATGTATATATATATATATATATATATATATATATATATACACACACATATATATTCATTTCATTGGTTCTTCTCCTCTGAAGAATCCTGATACATGTATCTTCTCCATTTGGCTACAACAGATACTTGAGTTGTGTGACTGAATTCCCAATTCCTGGAAGAGAACATCGATTGGCAAAATCTTAGTTCAGCTGTCCATTTTTGTTCTCCCAACAGAAGAAGCAGATGGGATTATAGGGCTGGCTTCCCTCTCGGGAAGGTGTTTGAGAAGACGGTGTAGGAAATGTGGGCAAAGAAGCTCAACCCATAAATTGCTTGAGCTTCCTGTCAAAAAAACTTGCAATTTATTTGATTGGCATAAAAAAAAGGATATTTAGACTGTGCTGCATTTTACTGGAACATCCTTAACTGGAGGACTTAGGTATATACTTAAAGAGACTCTCAAACACTGAGCTTTTGGTTGGCCATTTCTTGAGAACCACTACTTTTTGCTGGGCTTCAGTTGCCGATAAGAGGAGTAAGTTAATTCCATGTGATCTCTAATAGCCCCCTAGTTTTATTTATTTATTTTTTATTGGTTGTTCACAACATTACAAAGCTCTTGACATATCATATTTCATACATTAGATTCAAGTAGGTTATGAACTCCCAATTTTTACCCCAAATGCAGATTGCAGAATCACGTCGGCTACACATCCATAATTTTACAAAATGCCCTATTAGTAACTGTTGTATTCTGCAACCTTTCCTATCCCCTACTATCCCCCCCTTCCCTCACATCTTCTCTCTCTACCTCATCTACTGTAATTCATTTCTCTCCTTGTTTATTTTCACATTCCCCTCACAACCTCTTATATGTAATTTTGTATAGCAATGAGGGTCTCCCTTCATTTCCATGCAATTTCCCTTTTCTCTCACTTTCCCTCCCATCTCATGACTCTGTTTAATGTTAATCTTTTCTTCCTGCTCTTCCTCCCTGCTCTGTTCATAGTTGCTCTCATTATATCAAAGAAGACATTTGGTATTTGTTTTTTTAGGGATTGGCTAGCTTCACTAAGCATAATCTGCTCTAGTGCCATCCATTTCCCTGCAAATTCCATGATTTTGTCATTTTTTAATACTGCATAATACTCCATGGTGTATAAATGCCACATTTTTTTATCCATTCATCTATTGAAGGGCATCTGGGTTGGTTCCACAGTCTAGCTATTGTGAATTGTGCTGCTATGAACAACGATGTGGCAGTATCCCTGTAGCATGCTCTTTTAAGGTCTTCAGGGAATAGTCCAAGAAGGGCAATAGCTGGGTCAAATGGTGGTTCCATTCCCAGCTTTCCCAGGAATCTCCATACTGCTTTCCAAATTGGCCGCACCAATTTGCAGTCCCACCAGCAATGTACAAGTGTACCCTTTTCTCCACATCCTCGCCAGCACTTGTTGTTGTTTGACTTCATAGTGGCTGCCAATCTTACTGGAGTGAGATGGTATCTTAGGGTGGTTTTGATTTGCATTTCTCTGACTGCTAGAGATGGTGAGCATTTTTTCATGTACTTGTTGATTGATTGTATATCCTCCTCTGAGAAGTGTCTGTTCAGGTCCTTGGCCCATTTGTTGATTGGGTGATTTGTTATCTTATTGTCTAAGTTTTTGAGTTCTTTGTATACTCTGGATATTAGGGCTCTATCTGAAGTGTGAGGAGTAAAAATTTGTTGCCAGGATGTAGGCTCCCTATTTACCTCTCTTATTGTTTCTCTTGCTGAGAAAAAACTTTTTAGTTTAAGTAAGTCCCATTTGTTGATTCTTGTTATTAACTCTTGTGCTATGGGTGTCCTATTAAGGAATTTGGAGCCCGACCCCACAATATGTAGATCGGAGCCAACTTTTTCTTCTATCAGACGCAGAGTCTCTGATTTGATATCAAGCTCCTTGATCCATTTTGAGTTAACTTTTGTGCATGGTGAGAGAAAGGGATTCAGTTTCATTTTGTTGCATATGGATTTCCAATTTTCCCAACACCATTTGTTGAAGATGCTATCCTTCCTCCATTGCATGCATTTAGCCCCTTTATCAAATATAAGATAGTTGTAACTTTGTGGATTAGTCTCTGTGTCCTCTATTCTGTACCATTGGCCCACCCGCCTGTTTTGGTACCAGTACCATGCTGTTTTTGTTACTATTGCTCTGTAATATAGTTTGAAATCTGGTATCGCTATACCGCCTGATTCACACTTCCTGCTTAGCATTGTTTTTGCTATTCTGGGTCTTTTATTTTTCCATATGAATTTCATGATTGCTTTATCTATTTCTACAAGAAATACCGTTGGGATTTTGATTGGCATTGCATTAAACCTATAGAGAACTTTTGGTAATATCGCCATTTTGATAATGTTAATTCTGCCTATCCATGAACAGGGTATATTTTTCCATCTTCTAAGATCTTCTTCTACTTCTCTCTTTAGGGTTCTGTAATTTTCATTGTATAAATCTTTCACCTGTTTTGTTAGGTTGATTCCCAAGTATTTTATTTTTTTTTAGGATACTGTGAATCGAGTGTTTTTCCTCATTTCCATTTCAGAAGTTTTGTCGCTGATATACAGAAATGCCTTTGATTTATGCATGTTGATTTTGTATCCTGCCACTTTGCTGAATGCATTTATTAGTTCTAGTAGTTTCTTTGTAGACCCTTTTGGGTCTTCTAGGTATAGAATCATGTTGTCTGCAAATAGTGATAATTTAAGTTCTTCTTTTCCTATTTTTATGCCTTTAATTTCTTTCGTCTGTCTAATTGCTCTGGCCAGTGTTTCGAGAACTATATTGAATAGAAGTGGTGATAGAGTGCATCCCTGTCTTGTTCCAGATTTTAGAGGGAATGCCTTCAACTTTTCTCCATTCAAAATGATGCTAGCCTGAGGCTTAGCATAGATAGCTTTTACAATGTCAAGGTAAGTTCCTGTTATCCCTAGTTTTTCTAATGTTTTGAACATAAAGGGATGCTGTACTTTGTCAAATGCTTTTTTCTGCATCTATCGAGATGATCATATGGTTCTTATCTTTAAGTCTATTGATGTGGTGAATAACATTTATTGATTTCCGTATATTGAACCATCCCTGCATCCCAGGGATGAATCCTACTTGATCATGGTGCACAATTTTTTGATGTGTTTTTGTATTCGATTTGCCAGAATTTTATTGAGGATTTTTGCATCTAGGTTCATTAGAGATATTGGTCTGTAGTTTTCTTTCTTTGAGGTGTCTTTGTCTGGTTTCGGAATGAGGGTGATGTTGGCCTCATAGAATGAATTTGGAAGAGCTCCTTCTTTTTCTATTTCCTGAAATAACTTGAAAAGTGTTGGTATTAATTCTTATTTAAAGGTTTTGTAAAACTCCACTGTATACCCATCCGGTCCTGGGCTTTTCTTGGTTGGTAGTCTTTTGATTGCTTCTTCAATTTCATCCATTGATATTGGTCTGTTCAAATTGTGTGTATCCTCCTGACTCAGTCTGGGCAAATCATATGACTCAAGAAATTTATTGATGTCTTCACTATCTTCTATTTTATTGGAATACAGGTTTTCAAAATAATTTCTAATTGTCTTCTGTATTTCTGTAGCATCTGTTGTGATATTGCCTTTTTCATCCCGTATGTTAGTAATTTGAATTCTCTCTCTTCTTCTCTTCGTTAGCATAGCTAAAGGTGTGTCCATCTTATTTATTTTTTTGAAGAACCAACTTTTAGTTTTGTTAATTTTTTCAATAGTTTCTTTTGTTTCAATTTCATTGATTTCTGCTCTGATTTTAATTATTTCTTGCCGTCTGCTACATTTGCTGTTGTTTTGCTCTTCCTTTTCTAGGGCTTTGAGATGAAGTGTGAGCTCATTTATTTGTTGGTTTTTTCTTTTTTTGAGGAATGACCTCCAGGCGATGAATTTCCCTCTTAAAACTGCTTTCATTGTGTCCCACAGATTCCGATATGTTGTGTCTGTATTTTCATTTATCTCTAAGAATTTTCTGATTTCCTTCTTTATGTCTTCTGTAACCCATTGATCATTCAGTAACATATTGTTCATTTTCCATGTGATGTAGGATTTTTACTTCCTTCTTTTATCATTGATTTCCAGTTTCATACCATTATGATCAGATAAAATGCATGGTATTATCTCCACCCCTTTATATTTACTGAGGGTTGCCCTATGGCATAAAATATGGTCTATTTTTGAGAAGGATCCATGTGCTGCTGAGAAAAAAGTATATCCATTTGATGATGGTTGATATATTCTATATATGTCAGTTAAGTCTAGGTTATTGATTGTGATATTGAGTTCTATAGTTTCTTTATTCAACTTTTGTTTGGAGGATCTGTCCAATGGTGAGAGAGGTGTTTTGAAGTCACCCATAATTATTGTGTTGTGGTCTATTTGATTCTTGAACTTGAGGAGAATTTGTTTTATGAATGTCGCAGCACCATTATTTGGTGCATAAATATTGATAATTGTTATGTCTTGTTGGTGAATGGTTCCTTTTAACAGTATATAATGTCCTTCTTTATCCCTTTTGATTAACTTAGTCTTGAAGTCGATTTTATTCGATATGAGGATGGCCTCCCCTGCTTGCTTACCAGGACCGTGTGCATGGTATATTTTTTCCCATCCTTTCACCTTCAGCCTGTGTATGTCTTTTCCAATCAGATGTATCTCCTGGAGGCAGCATATTGTTGGATTTGTTTTTTAAATTCATGATACCAGCCTATGTCGCTTTATTGGAGAGTTTAAGCCATTAACATTTAGAGTTACTATTGATATATGGTTTGTACTTCCAGCCATGTTTGATTATTTATCCTTTTTTTAAAAAAATTTAATTTATTTCTCCATGATTATCTTTCCCCCTGCCCTCTGTCTTTACCGAGGCACTTCCTACTGATGGTTTTGGTTATTGTTTTTCATTTCTTCCCCGTGTAGTGTTTTGCTCAAAATGCTTTGCAATGCTGGTTTTCTGGCTGCAAATTCTTTTAACTTTTGTTTATCATGAAAGATTTTTATTTCGTTGTCATACCTGAAGCTTAATTTTGCTGGATACAGAATTCTTGGTTGGCATCCATTGTCTTTCAGTGTTTGAAATACATTGTTCCATGACCTTATTGCTTTCAGGGTCTGTGATGAAAAATCCTTTGTTAACTTTTTGGTTTACCCCTGAATGTAATCTGCCTCCTTTCTCTTGTAGCTTTTAATATTTTCTCTTTGTTCTGTATATTGGATATCTTCATAACAATGTGTCTTGGCATTGGTCTACTGTGAGTTTGTGTGCTCGGTGTCCTGTATGCATCTACAATTTGTATATCCGTTTCCTTTTTTATTTCTGGAAAGTTTTCTGTAATTATTTCATTCAGCAGTTTACTCATTCCTTTGGTTTGAATCTCTGTACCTTCTTCTATCCCGATGACTCGTAAGTTTGGTTTTTTTATGTTATCCCATAACTCTTGGATGTTTTTCGCGTGATTTTTTACCAGCCTTTCTGAGTTGGCTAGACTCTTTTCAAGATGATATATTTTGTCTTCATTATCTGACGTTCTGGCTTCTACTTGCTCCACTCTGTAAGTGATACTCTCAATTGAGTTTTTAATTTGGTTTATCGTTTCCTTCATTTCTAGAATTATTGTTTGATTTTTTATAATCTCTATCTCCTGATAAAGATGCTTAACTTCTTATTTTATCTGTTTATGTAATTCGTTTTCAATGTGTTCTTTCACTGTTTGAATTTGCTGTCTCATATCCTCTTTAAGGTTCCATTCCATCTGTCTAAGGTGTTCCTTGAGTTCTTTATATGACCATTTTTCTGATGACTCTAGGTCCTCCTGAATATTTAGGCTGCCCTGCATTGTTTTTACTCCTTTTCTTCCTTGCTTTTTCATGCTACTCGTGTTACTTCTTGTTCTGTTTGACTGCTGAGTTACTGTTTACTCCTATAAATTTATTTGATGCTTGGGAGGAAAGGTATTAGAAGGGGAGGGAAGAAGTCACTAAAGAGAATGAGAGTAAGCAGGTAGTATTCAAGGAAGGGGGAATAAGAAAATTGAAAAGAAATGAAAAGACAAAAGAAGAAAAAAATAGGAAATAAAAAAAGAAAAAAAAATTTAAAAATAATAATAAAAAAATAAATAAAAATTAAAATTAGAAGAAAAAAAATTAAAAAAAATTTAAAAAACAACCAAAAAGTAAAATGGAAATGAAAAAAAAAAACCCAAATCAAAAAAAAAAAAAAAAAAAAAAAAACAACTAATAAATGCAGTCTTAGAGTTTGATTAACTTCTCTTCCAGTAGGTGGCGCTGTGCCCACCAGGCCAAGCTTCTCCTGTCAATACGCGGGAACCAATCACTGTGCAGCAGTTCCTCCTCCCAGACTGGGCGAGTCTCCAATCCTGAGTGCCTAGGGCCTCCTCTTGTGTCTAGTCACTTCCCCACTTTTCCTCTAGCCAGGCCCCTCTCACTGGTGGCGCTCACCACAATCCTTGCTACACGCCAGGTCTGCTGCTCCCGGGAGCCCTGTTTTCATGAACGACTGGGCACACTCTCCCTGTTTGCCATTCCCTCAGACCCTAAGTTTGTAGAGCTTGGGGCTGAGAATCCTCAGCGAATTTTACTTGCCCTCTGGTAGCCACGCCCCTGGTAGCTGGTGCAAGAGACCTCAGTTGTCAGCATTGGTGGGAGCGGTATCCGGGAGTTCCGCACCGTGGGTCCCGCGCCACTTCGGATTCCCTCGGTCTGGCTTTCGCGTTCACGGGAGAGCTGGGAGGAGCCCTTAAGGTTTCCCCGCTGTGTGGAGAGGGAAGGCTAGGGAATTACACACCTGTAGCCTCAGGTTTCAATGAAGTTATCTCCTCCGCTGCAGTCTGGTGACGTCAGTTCTCTGCCATGGTGGTGTCTCTTGCAAATGGCGACAGTTCGTTTCCCTTTGCCGGGTGACCAATGCAACGGGTGGGTCCTTACTGTCTCTCCCAAGCCCTGTTTCAAACCTGTGGCCACTACCTATGAAGGCTCGGTTGGCATTTACCTCCATAGGATCAGAAGGGCTGACCAGTTGTTTCAGCCGGATGGATTAGTGCTGAGTCACAGCTGTTTGTCTGCGGGAAGCAGGCGAACGGGAGCTTGAATTCAGCCGACCCGGGCTCAGTGTCTGTTCTGTGAGGCCCAGACTGTTCGCCCCAGATCCACGTCAGCTCAGCATCGCCTAGTGATCCTGAGCAAACAGAATTTAGACTGTTTACGACTCCCTATGCCTGCACAGCTGAAGAGGTCAGAGACTTGATCTCTCCGCGCCCGCCGCCATGTTGGATCTCCTAGCCCCCTAGTTTTAAAATCCTATGACTCTAAGGGAAGGAGAAAACAGAGAAGGCATCCCCAGACAGCCTTATGGAATTGTGGTGCTTAGCATTGTACAGCTGGATGACTGAGTTCTCCAGTATATGAGGCACCTGGCCATGACTGATATTGACCTTGAGAGCAATCAAACCACAGTGCCCCATATTTTAGAAGAAAGGCATGCATCTTAAAAGATGCAGATACACAGAACTTTGGAAGTTCCTGGTGGCCTTGAGCCTTATATAATCAAAGTCTACCCGGAGAATCCACAATGCAGAATATTTTAAAGATAAAAAACAATTTTATCCTCAAGGCTGTGCTGTCTTCTTGCAAAAAAGGTTATTAGGATGACCAGAGTTACTTTTGAAATGATGGGTTGGGATACACCCACTCACCTCCCCTCCCTTGCACATGTGCTCATGTGCACACACAATATCTCTGAGTCTTGATCTCAATAATTCCTTTCTGAGCTTTTTCTGAGCCACTCTGAGTTCAGCCTGCTGCAGACATCATCATATCTAGAGAACAACACCAATCAGCCTGTTCCCTTGTGTCATTTGTATGTCACCACCTTATTCCAGTGTTGGTGGATATTTTGGTTTATGTTTTATTAATCTCGGTGTCAAAACGCCCTCCTACATTTCACATTTCCATTAGCCGGAAGGAGAAATGGGTGGAAATAATTACCTCTGTTCAGTTCAGCCTGAAATAGAAGAAGGTGTGACTCGGGTCTGGAATCTGATAAGAAGGTGCGTTTCTAGGACATAGCACTTACACAAGGAATACCAATTTAATGTAAGAGACACATTTTTGCTTTGCTTTCCTTCTCCTTTCATTTTTACCCCCTTTCACAAAGAGAAGTGCTGTGCGTGCTAAGGGGCTGGGAACCTGACTACATCTTTGTAATAGCGGGAAGCCACCTCCCTCACCGGGGAGGATGGATTAGTTAATGCCTGTTAAATGCTTTAAAATGAAATGTCTTCTGTACCCAAATACTCAATCTGATTATAGCCCTAGGTTTGATATCACAGGAGGGAAATGTAGTTCCTGGCTGACATCACAGCTGTTGAAATGGGCTTTCCTTTGTAGAAGCTACAATTGCTTTTTCCCTCCTGATCAAAGGGCAAAACCTGGGAGAGGGGAAATGGCACTAGGGTCCTGCCCAATGGCTATGTGGGAAGGGAGGAGGACATACAGAGAGAAAGAGACATGGAGCAAGGAGTATTGGAGGAAGAGAGAGAGGGAGACACATACACACACACACACACACACACACACAGAGAGAGAGAGAGAGAGAGAGAGAGAGAGAGAGAGAGAGAGAGAATATTCCAATTATTATCAGGATCAGAGCATTGTAGCCTACCCTTATATTTCTGTGAAACCTGCTCAAAGCAAATGTAGTCTTGGAAAAGATAAAGTTTATCCTAACCAAAAAAAAAAAGCAAATTTTCTAAGTTATCAGGGATGATTTTATCTGTTTGCTTATTTGGTTAGTGGATTGCTTGTTTGGCTGCATCTTTTTTTACTTTAAAATCCAACGAAATATCACTTTTTTAAAAATTTGGCCAAGATAGCTTTTGCTTTTTGCCTTAAAATATGGCCTGATCACCTCCACCAGTTTCCTCCTGGTAAATGACATGTCCAGACTGCTTGAACTCTCTTGGATTCTTTCCTGTCTTCATCCACCTCGGAGAGACCTATGCTCAGCAGTCACTACACCTGCCCTGGGGAATGCAGGCAGAAGAAGCTTGCTTTTACCCAATGGTAATGCTGAGCCTGCTGAGTTGGATTCACTTCTCTATCTGTGGGGAAGAGGACACAAGGCAACTCAGAGATAGAAAAGATAATGAGCAATGACAAGAGAGGGCTCCTGTCAGGGAAAATCTGACAAAGAGAAGGTGTGAGTACTGCTGAGTCTGTGAGTTATCCACCCAGGAGGCTGTCAGTGCCCGTGCCAGCAGATGATCACCCAGAATGAGACGCATGGTCACTCATTCTTTCATTCATCATTTTTTTCCTTCTCTTTTTCCCTTCCTTCCTTCCTTTCTCCTTCCTTCCTTCCTTCCTTCTTCCCTTTTCCCATTTCTTTTAGTTTATGTTCATTCATTCACTATGTATTCATTGATTATAATATTTACACATTTGTCATTATATATGCATATATATTGTTTTTTCAATAAAAGTGTATTGAGTATTCCATGGGCCAGGTACTCTTCTAGGTCTCAGCCTAGAAATAATAAATAAGACAAGGATTTTGACTTAAAAGAATCAAATATACACCCAAATCACCCTTTATAAATGAATCATAATATTTCTCTTAATGGAGTACCAGCAAAGTTTTCTGGTTTCTCAGAGGAGAAGGCTTCCATCCAACTTGAGGGATCTCAGAAACTTTTATAGAAGAGGTAGCATTTGAGTTGAGCTGGGAGAGCCGGAAGGAACTTTCCTCCATGGCCTTGGGGATTGGCAAAAAATACAACTGGCAGTAGGCCCAGCTGAGGGAAGGTCATGGAGGCCAAATGTTGGATAAATGTCAGGAACAGTAAGGCACTCCAGATAACCCAGGTACAAAGTCAAATAAATTTAGGCAGGAGAAGGAACTGAAGGCTGCAGAGACCTGGGATGTACCACTTTCCTCTTCAAAATGAACACCACACCAAAAGTTGATGGCCTCTTTCTGGATCTGTAGAAGGATCTCCAAAGACCATAACTTAAACATGATCACTTGAGAAAAGCTGCCTGGATAGTGGGTGGGTGTCCTGGATTCTTTTCTCATCAACAATTCAACCTAGATCAGTCAACCACATTTGGTCATTTTCATCTAAGTATTATGCATCATAGTCCAAACTTATATAGAAAATGATTAAGAGTAGCAGGTTTGGATTTTGGGTTTCATGGTCTCATATGATTTTTAAAAATCAAGGGAAGGGCCATAATGATGTCAACGTTTAGTTTGGTCAAGAAAGAACATACTCAAACTTTCCAATTTACTATCACCATCTGTGACAAAGACTGCCAATTGCCTATCTAATATCCACTTTCCTTTTCTTCCTGACAGACAAAATACTACTTTGTTTTAGATGGCAATATGGCCAAAAGGAAACCATGTTTTCCAGTCTCATAGGTCACTGGATGGAGCGCCTAGGAAAACTCTTAAAGAGGGCTTTCCATGCTCTGGTTGGCATGACTCGTTCTTTTCTCTCTCTCTCTCTCTCTCTCTCTCTCTATCTATCTATCTATCTATCTATCTCTCATTTAAAATTACCACTTTTGTGGGGCTGTGGTGCACTAGGATCATGACTGTTAGGCTCACTCTGAGGCACTTGCAGCTTTTCCTACAAAGCTACAAGCAACATATCTGCCCTGTGCTTAGAATTCACCAAAGTTTTCTTAGCATTTTTAGTACACTGCAGCTGCTCCATATTTGACCCTTGTGGGTGTGTGAGGAGAGTGAGTATACTGGTCTGGAGTCTTATCTTTGTCCCTTCTCTCTTTCTGAGACTATTTCTATCACTGCAAGAGCTTTCCTTTGCTCCTGGTCTCAGGTAATAACTACCTTTGAATCATGACTTTCTCATTTCATAGATGGCACTGTGCATTTTGCATTAGGACTTGTTTAACTAGGACAGCATAAAGTACTTATGGACTTGGTTACAAATGTGTTGGATGCGTGAGGGGGAGGGCTGTGTGGTGCATACCATGGTGCTTCACCCAGAACCCCCTTTGAGAAAGGACAGTTGACCTAGCTGCTGAGAGTATTGGAGGCAAACAGCCTCCAGCTATCAACCATCATCAGAGTCTGCCTTAGCAGAAGACAACCTAACCCACAGTCATACCCTCTTGGATCCCTATGTTGACCCACTGCCAGATAACAGATAAGTCCTATATACTCCCAATCTCCCTGTGGGTTGGCTAAACCTTCTTCAGACTTGCGTCACAGTCTGACTCACCCTCTGCTCAACCCTGCTTCCTCCTGCTGTCTCTCACAAATCTTCATCTTTAATAAATATCTAGCCTGCCACACTCCAGCTCACTGTCAGCTTCCAGAGAACCCAACCTGTGACATGAGACAACCAAGAGATTAGTAACTAATTGCAGGAAGCTGCAAACACCCCTAGGCTGGAGAAACAGAGGACAGGAGGCAGGTCACAAGAGCCCAGGGTCTGCTCACAACTGACGTGCATGGAATATTTGACATGATTGGAACAGAGCCACTGCTGAGACTCCGAAGGCCACTCTGAATCACTCAAGTTGCTGGAGCCTGGAGCTGCCCACCACATATTAGGATGCAACCAAAAATAGAAGAAAAGAAAAATGTCTTCTAGCTCCCTCTCACATTCCTAGTGTCCATCACTGCTTCCCATCAGAAGAAACCACCTAGAAGCCCCCTTGCAAGAGTCTAGGAAGTTGTTTCTGTAGTATTCAGATCCTCAGTGATACAGAGCAGAAGTTCAGGTGTAGGACTTAGAGAAAAGAGGCAGGTGACTAGCAACAAATCCCAGCTTCAAGACCTCACCTTATTGCAAAAGGACTGCAGAGGAAGGAGCAGGCATGAGTGCTCAGATAAGACCTGAGACAACTTGACTGCAGCCTCGTGAAAGACTGAAGCAGAGGGCTCAGCTAAAGCTGTACTCAGGTTCCTGATTCAGACATGGTGACAGGATAAATGTTATTTTACTTGAAACCACTAAGTTTATGGAAGTTTGTTATGCGGCCATAGATGGCTAATACAGCCAGTAATTAACAATGTGGGATGGGGGAAGCCCAGGAAAGTACTTTAGAGAAGGTTTGGAATAAATGATAAGGTTTCAATAGGTAGCAAAGAGAACAAGAATATTGCATGTAGAGAGAACAACAAATTCAAGTTCCTGGGAGGGTGTGAAAACGCATAGCATGGTCCTGGGTTTACAGATCAGTGTTGCTAGATTGCAAAATGTGTGTGTGTGTGGGGGGGGGTACCTGGTAAAATATTAAACCATAAAGTCAGACAAGTAAGACCAGTGGCTCTCAAACTTGGCTGTGCATTAAAATCAATCATGGAGCTTTAAAAATACTGATGTCTGGTTCCTATCTCTAGAGATTCTGTTGAAATGAGTGTGTAATGCTGTGTTGACACAGGGATTTCTTAAAAAACTCTTTAGGAGGCAGTGAAGGGACTAGAGTACTGTACTTGTCTCAGGTACAAAATTTAAGGGGACATTGAAAAGCTTAGCAATCAAGATAAACAATCTTTGAATGCAGTATTAAAAAAAAAACAAATGAATGCCAAAATTCCATGATGAACAAGAGAGGGCTTTTAAATAAAGACACCTCTGAGGTGGTTCTAAGGTACAATCAGGAGCTGGGGATATTGCTCAGTGGTAGAGCAGTTACCGAGCATGTGTGAGTCTCTGGGTTCAATCCTCATCACCACAAAATAGAGTGCAACCAGCATTGAGAATCACCACTGTACACATTGAAGGAACTTTGTACTTTCCTATAAATCTTGAGATTTATACTGGGCAAAGGAACCAGGTTTGGGCATCAAGTAGTGAGAAGACATGGTCAGATGTCTGTTTCTGAAAAGTTCCTTTGTCTGCTGGGTGGTAAGTAGGTGGGTAATGGGAGGTAGGAATGGCAGGATTCCAAGACCAGAGAGATAACAGACTAGCTGGAAAGATACTACATAAATCCTATTGGAAAGTGATTCAGTGTGAACTAAAATCAATCATAGCAAGGAGTTAGAGGAGAGAAGGGCTGAGTCAATGGTGTGCTGGAGTTGGCTGAACCAATTTGCAACTATATTGTATGCCGTTCTTTTCCAACTCCACGTTCAATGACATCATAGCGTTAGCTAGAAATCAGCTATATTATTTATACCATGGAAATTGGCAAACATCACAAATCAGAGGAGACTTTTTTGGTAGAATCAGTCATTTAATATTTCCCAGTGCATCCATGGCTGAGAAGCATGTCTATGAATACTAGAGAGGATTCAACCATGAGCTAGGCATTGTTATGGTTTTAATCTTTCTGTCTTCCCTAAAGCTCATGTGTTAGGCAATGCAGCAATGTTCAGAGGTGAAAAGATTGGATTATGAGAGGTATTACATCATCAATGGACTGATGAGTTTGATCCATCTATTTGATGGATTTGTAATCCAAATGGAGTAATGGGTGGTAGGCAGGTGAAATATAGCAAAAGAAAGCAGGTCACTGTAGGCATGCCCTTGGGATTATATTTTGTCCCTGGCTCCTTGTGTGCTCTTTCTGTCTCTGCTTCCTGGCTGCCATGAGCAGAGCAACTTCCCTCTGCCATGCTCTTCTGCCATGCTCTTCTGCCTCACCTAAGGCCCAGAGCAATGGAGTTGGCCAATAATAGAGTGGAAATTCTGAAACTGTGAGCCCAAAATAAACTTTTCCTCCTCTAAGTTCTTTTTATCAGGTAGGTATTTGTTCACAGCCATGAAAAGATAACACAGACATGGAGGGAGAGAAGAACTGAAATACAAACAAGATGACTATCTGATGCCAGTAACTAAATTATGAACTCTAAGAAGAGGGAATTGGCTCCATGTTAATTGATGGTTGCAAAGCGCAGTGTGCAGGGAAGCGTCTGAGGTCACCCTTAGTCTTGAAAACTCAGTAGCTACAAGGAATATTTTAAGGGTACCTTTTGTCAGAGTTCAAAGCAGCTCTGAAGAGTCACAGTCCTTAAAATATTTAGGGTATGCCTAGAGGACATTGAGAGGCAAACTGACCAGGAAGGAATTCAAGCCTCCACTTTCTCATGCCTTGGTCTGTGATCTTTAGTAGTCTGTGTCTTGGAAGTAACTATGAGCATCACAAGCATGGTGATCGTACTTGCTCAGGCATCACAAAAGCAATCACTGAACTAATTTTATCTGGTCACCTGGAAACTAGGCTGAGAGTGATGATTCTAGGGTTCAGTCTGCCAATAATTTGTTGGCTATCCTAGAACAATTCATGACATTTCTTAGTGCCTCATTTCCTTTATCTATAAGATAGTCTTACTTTCCTTCCCATCTTCAGATATGAATATGAAGATAAAATGAGATGATGGCTGTTAAGTTTCCTTGAAAAATTTAAGGAACTCTTTGAATGCAATATAAGTTCACATAATTGTGAAAATCATCATTATACTAACAGCATTATGCCAATAATCAAATAATTTTCAAAGATCTGAATGAATCACTCTAAAGTCACTATTGCCAAGGCATTTCCCTCTAGAGGGATTTGGAATGCTTGTTAAGTTTAAATTGTATGGATGGCAAAGAACTCAACTTTTGTCTTATTTTTCATTTCCAACTTCATTCCTTTGGAACTTGAGAAATTACTGCTCTGTCTCAAAGTGAGAAAATTTATTTGGTTTTATGATAAAAAGTTTCAGCTTACTTGCCTACTTGTGTTTGAGTTCAAAGTTTCTCTGGGTATATTATCACTTAAGCTACAGGGAAACAATCTTCCTTAACTAGAGCACAGGGCCATGACCTTGCCTACATGATGGGCAGCTAATCCACTTAGAACCAGTGATTTGCTTTGTATAATTTATAAGACCCCATGAAAAGACAGGCCTCCATAGATTAATATTTCAGCTGTCTTCCCTTCCATTTCATCCTCTAGATGTGGCAGCAACAATCACATGAATCATTCCTGAACCGAGTCGATATCAAACATCCGGAGCTTCATCTGCATTCGATGAAGGTCCAACTCATTCAAGGGAAGTACCTATAGGATTTCAAATACATGGGTGATTTGCTTTGACACCTCTTACCCCAACATGGCTGTACTGGTTTGAAAAGTAAAATAGCTTTCAATTCTTTGACAAGCTTTAAATTCTTATTTAGAGGTGAAGATCTGGTTCCCTTCCTCTTGAATCTGCTGAGCAGGCTTGTGACTGCTTTTACCAAGAATGTGGTAGAAGTATGTTATGTAGGTGACTTCTGAGGCTAGGTCATAAAATGTCATGCAGAATTCTCTATACCTCTTAAAATGCTTATTCTCTGAATACTGTCTCACAATTCTGCCTTTCAGAAGCAAGCTGTTATGCTAAGAGAAGCCCCAGCCACCAGGAGAGACCATATGTGGGCATTCTGGTCAACCACCCCAGGGAAACCCTGCCTTTGAACCATTTCAACCCAGGCACCAGGCATATTAGTAAAGAAACCTACAGATGATTCCAGTCCCTGGTCATTGACTAATCTAGCCACTTAGGTCTTACTCCCTAAGGCACATTGTGAAAGAGGGACATTGTAAAGAAAGGACAAGACATCCCCAATGTCCCAGTCTGAAATTCTAACCCACAGAATTCAAGAACATAACAAAATGGAGGTTTATGTCAGTGATTTTAGGGTGGTTTGTTATGTGGCAATAGATAATTAGAACACTGAATGACTAGCTTAAAGTTTCTTTTGAACATAAGAAATTACTGGCTTAGTCCAAGAAGAGAAATTTCTTCAAAACAGTCTGTTCTGGATCTCTGGCTAAGCCTAAACAAGCCTCTCGGTGGGAGCTCTAGATTGTCCTTTCCCGTGTTTTGACTTCTTGGTAGAAAGACCAGTTCTTGGTGTTGGATTTCCTTTCTCTGCCCTGGCATTATAAGTTTTTGATAAATCATCCACCATTTCATTTATTTATCAAATAATTACTTATCAAACAATTATTTATCAAGCTCCTAGCATGCAGTGGGCATACTTCCAGATGCTAAAAATATGATAGCAAATAAAACACATAAGATCTCTGTCTTTCTGGAGATGGTGACCAGTGCAGGGGTCTTAATCTTTTTTGTACCACAGAGCCTTTTGACATATGGTGAGATCCCTGGACCCTTTCCCAGAACCATGTTATTAAATCCATAAAACATAAAATACCTAAGCTCATGAAGGAAACTAATTCTATTGCAGCAGTTACCAAAATATTTTATAAACATCAAGGATATAGTAATAAACGTGATGTCTGTTGGTAACAAAGTCACAGATACAGTCAAGGCCACTGTGACTTGTTATCTATATATCTAATAGAAAAAATAGTAAGACTAGTGAAAAAAAAAAAAATATATATATATATATATATATTGTGATCCAAGTTAATGAATCTTTTTAAATTCTATGGTTGATGTGTCTCAGTTTAAGAACCCTTGATCTGGGGGGTACAGACAGATATCCACCAATTATTAACACTAATATATAATAAACAGTGAAGCCTGCTGTGTGCATGTGTTGGTTTTCTTGAAACTGTTGTAACAAATTACCCCAAACTTGATGGCTTAAAACAACATGAATTTGTTCTTTTTCAGTTCTGGACTCCAGAAGTACAAAAGTAGTATGACTGGACTGTGCTTCCTTTGGAGACTCGAGGGGAAACAAGTTCTTTCCTTGTTTCTTCTGGCTTTGGGTGGTTTCTGGCCTTCCTTGGCTTGTGGCTACATCACTCCTATCTTCAGGGACAGAAACTTAAATCTCTATGGTCTGTCTTCCCCTGGTCTTCTCAGATCTTTCTGGTTCTCTCTTATAAAGATTCATGAGGTTACATACAGAGCCCATCTGGATAATCCAGGATAATCTTCCCATCTCAGGATTCTTCATTTAATCTCATCTGCAAAATCTTTGCCAAAGAAAGTAACATCTACAGGCTTCAGGGATTACTATATCTTTTTGAGGGATCATTTTTTCATCCTATCACAATCACCCAGGGTCCTGATTCAGCTGAGGGTGATGTTGTACCAAAGATGGTTTTCCTGAGAAAGAGGCTTTGGGCTTATAGCCAAAGAAAGAATGAGAATCACTAGATGAAAAGTGCAGACAAGGCAAGTCAGATTGCTTTAGGTGAGGGGTTGGGGTGGCTCATGCAAAATCCCAGAAGTTGGGAAGTCCATATCACATTCTGAGCATTAAAAACTGCTATGTGCTATGGTTTTAAAGTCCCCTCCAAAACTCATGTTGGAATTTAATTGCCACTGCAACAGTATTGGGATGTGAAACATTTAAGAGGTGATTAGGTTATGGGGTTCTGCCCTCCTGCATAGATTAATATCATGGAGTGGAAATGGGTTAGTTACTTCAGTAGTGGGTTGGATGTAAAAGGAAATTTGCCCCACCCACAAGTTTTCTTGTACTGTCTTGCCCTTCTACCTTCTGCCATGGAATGATGCAGCACAAAGGCCCTCACCAGATGCCAGCACTTTTGATATTGGACTTCCCAGTCTCCAGAACTATGAGAGATAAATTTCTTTTCTTTATAATTTCCTTGTCTGTGGTATTGTGTCATAGCAATAGAAAACAGACTAAGCCTGAAGACAGACAGTGTGTCTACAGCCCAGAGGAGGCCCAGGTAGAGTACACATATATGTTCAGGAGATATCATGGAGGGCCATTTCCTGAAGTGTCTCTTAGGATTTGATTCTGTCCCTTATAGCAATGTGAAGACAATGGAGGATGTTTTATGCTCAGAGCTGGGTTTTTGAAAGATCATTCTGGTTTAAGTGAGGAAAACAAATTATGAGGATGAGATTTGCAAGAAGGAATAGTGAGGGGAACTAGTTAGAAGGTATATCAGAGTCCAAATCAGAGATGACAGACACTGGTGCAGGATGGAGTTGATGGAGGTTGGGGAGTATTTGAGAGCAGGTTCAATCAATGAACATTTTAGAAAATCTACCAACTCAGGACACAGTATAGATTTGATTAACTGAAAAATAATGGACAAAATAAAATTGTTACTGTGGTTATAAGTTTTAATTTCCAAACCTAGGTGCAAGAAGTGAACTGTGCTTTTATTTTACTATACTTAACTTAATCCGCTCTGAGCTGGTGGAAAATTCAATCTCAGTTACTACTGACAATTCTTCATGCCCCTTTCCCAAGGCTGTGTGAAAGGTTTGAACACTGTGTGTGGTCCACACATTTGAAGAAGGACCCTGGGGTTGTGTTCAGTGATCACTACTGATATACATATATATTCCTTGTTGAGGCCCACGTGGGCTTTTGAAGGCTGTTATGGCTTTTAGGGACAAGCTGATCCAGGGTCTTTTGCCCAGGATCTGAAAGCCATGGCTCTTGATGTTTAGTAACCTACCCCCTGCAATTGCAAAGTATTCTATGCCAATGTACACAGTTCTGAAGTTCTTTTGACAGAATGATTATGGCCACCAGAAACTTTGAGCTAGCTACTCTTCCTACAACCTGCCCTCAGAATGAAAGTCTTAGGACAAATTCTATCACTTCCATGGACACTTATAAATTTTTCAAGGAAAGCTCAGAAATCATCGGTACAACCTGTAGGCATGTGAAGCCCCAGTCTTTCTTCTTTCGAAGTTTACCATCACCACCTTGCTCGAAAGTTTCACCTGAAGTCAATCTCAAATTTTCAGAATCAATATTCTCGAATCATGCAGTAGAATCTCCCCTGTGCGAGGCTGGATACAAGATCATTTAGAATGTTAACCCAGAGCTGCCTATGGGTGTGGGCTCCAAGCCTTGCTAGGTCCTTAGGATCTATTCGTGTCTCCATTTGGGTTCTTGCATAAGCCAGGGTTTACCTGCAGATCATTCAATTAGGAGGTGAAGGAACCACCAGTAGGAGAGAAAATAAATGAACCACAGAGAAAAGGGAGTGTTGCCAAGTTAGTTACCACCATAGGCAACTAGAGCTTAAATCTGTAGGGAAAATGCTGGAAGCCTGTGTAGAACACACACCTCCCATTATCCATTCTGAGGGACAAGGTAGTTCAAGCATTTGGGTACCAACTCTGATTAATTAATTATTTATTTAGGATTCAACAAAAGGAGTCCATGTCCTAGCACTTTTGGCTGCCCACCCAAACAACAAAGTGACAAGAGAAAGCCTGTGAAGTTTAGGCAATGCATCTAGTGGCACTTGGCAGTGAGCTGGTGTACCCAAAGTCTAAGGGCAGTATGCCTACAGCACCTCCTAGAGGTGGAGAGAGCCCATGGCTGGCCTTCCTTCTGCCATCCAGCAAGTCACCAATTTCATCAACAAAAAACCATTCTGATATTCACTATTGAGGAATTATAGTGAAAGTCCCAGGTGTTGAATGAAACACCGTCAACAGCATGCTTGGAGCAGCCGCCTCACTAAAATTGACAGAGTGCTTTCTAAAATGGGAAGTCTCAAATAAGTAACTGATGGCTCCTAGGCTTGAAACAAACTATCACATGCATAAAATCACATGGTCTATGATAAAATCATCTAGAGTGCATAGCAGACATCAACATACCTGCCATCCCAGAGTTTCTTGGTCAGAGGATCTGACCATGCGCAGTCATCAGACATGGGAAGAGGGATCAGGTACCTTACCACTGACGGACCCATAGAATCAGTTCCCCTTCCTCATAGAGTCTCAGACAATCTCTACCTCTCCTCCACCTCTCCCTCTTAAAATCCTTTAACTCTAGATATTTATCTTCATTTCCTCACTCCCAACCCAAGACACACACACACACACACACACACACACACACACACACACACATTTGTCAGGACAATTCCTTTCAGTGGCTTTAGGTATCTGTAAAAGAATAACTGGAGTTGTATCTCCTATCCCATAACTGTAGTTTTCTCACACAAAGCCTTGGAGGCCCAGAAGCAGCCAGCTTATTTTACTATGAGAGGATGAGGAGAAGAAAAAAATACCCACAGTGGCCAGATGGAACTGTAAATTAATTTTTAATACATTATCCTGCCACAATTTTATAAAATGTGTGATTTATGCTTTAATTTTTTAAAACAAGGCAATTTTTAAAACCATAGCATAGATTGATACTACCTTAGCATATTAACCATCTACTGAATGTTCCCAGGTTTCAAGATCTATGACAAGATCAACATATGAGATATATATATATATATATATATATATATATATATAAAATATATATTAATCATATATAATATATGTGTATATTATATAGATATATATATTATATATGATTCTAAAGTATCTTATATGAGGTGTGATTATCCCCCTTTTACAGATAAGGAAACTGATTTTCACTGGTATTCTTTAAAAAAATTTTCATAATTGCAAAAATAGTTCTTCGGCAAGAAAAAGAAAAAGCCCAAAGAGCAAAAAAAAAAAATAGAAATTTATTTTTTATAAATTTTTAGAAATTCTTATAATCCCTCTCCCCACATATTACAATTCATAATATGTTTATTATATCATTCCCATATTTTTGATGTCTATTTGCACATTTATTTTGAAAAAAAAACAAAATTGGGTTCTTTCAATAGCAATCTTTTTAATTTTTCCTCTGAGAATGCTGAAGGACGTTTTTTTCTGACATGGATTTTCTTGAGCTGGAAACTCAATCTTCACCAGGGCAATCCCAAAGCATACAGGCCTCAAATCATTCATGGTGTGCTGAAAAGGCAGGGGAGCAGCTCGATTGTGCAATTTTTGTGGGTTCTTTGTAAAACTCTTGGCCTGCAGCTTACAAAACCTTTGCCTGGTTTGCTAAATAGCCCTTCTCACTTGGCCTGGGATCTTCCATCTGATTGAACATCCCCAATTTGGACTGTGTTACTTTCAAATTTGAGACCATTCTCGTTGCTCATCTGGGACCATAACGAAAATCCACACATTTTATTCTTCCTCTTTTCTACTTTCTCAAATATGGGCTAGTTTGGGAACTCTAATTAGATAGAAAACATTTTTAGAGTGGCTCTCAAAAGCTAAAAGGAAAGAAAGGAGAAAATCTTCTTGAGTCTTCTCACCAAGCTCCCCACAATCCCTTGTCTCAGTTTTGAGTCCTAGCTGAGAGAGCACATTCCCTGACTGGGGCAGAGCTGGGGCTTGGCTTCTTCCCAGCCCTTCTCATTGTGATGGGAGGCTGAGGCTAGCCACTGTGGAGGTGAGAGGAATGGGGAAGACTGGGAGCCCCATGCAGTGGGTCTCTGTGGCCGCAGCTCCTTTCAAGGGCACTCACAAGTGTCCTTCCTTGCTTGCTCCCTTGCTGTAAACTGTGCAATTCCAGAGCCTGAGGTCTTTGAGGGCATGGACTATATCTGACCTGTTTGTAAGTCCTGTGCCTCTAGCAGTGCTGATAGTATGCTAAGTGAATGAATGAATGATTATCTAATATCTTCTTTTTTCTTTTTGTTTTGTAGCAGGGATTGAACCCAGGGGCACTTGGCCACTGAGTCACATCCCCAGACCTTTTTATATTTTATTTAGAGACAGGGTCTCACTGAGTTGCTTAGGACCTCGCTAAATTGCTGAAGCTGGCTTTAAACTTGCAATCCTCCTGCCTCAGCCTCCCCAGCCACTGGGATTAGAGATAAGGCCCCATGCCCAGCCTGATTATCTAATTTATGTTACACCAAGATACTTCCCAGAAAAGGGGCTGTTCAATCTACCATGAGCTAAGGATATCCTGATATCCACCCAGTGATAGATGAAATGAACTCTGTCCTGCAAAGCCATACCTAATCAACCAGGACTACAACCCTCTGTGAGGCTTGACTTCCTTTGCTCTTTCATTCCTTATATCTGGTCTGGCACAGCAACTTTGGAAGAGAAGCTCATATCTGGCCTTTGCTTACTTTTAGCCTATCAACTTTAGCCAAGACCCTATGCCAGTTCTCCTATCACTGTGGCATCTAATCAATCTTAAAACAAAACACTTCCATCATATGAAGTGTTGCACAAGAGCTCAAGATGCAACACTGATGGTAATTGTTCTTCTGGATAAAGGTGAAGGTCCTCTCCAATACCTCCCACCTTAAACCTACTGCCACATGGAATCTTGGGCTGTGGGGACATACACTGAACCCAGCAGACCATAACTTCTACAAAAACCCTATATCTACTGTCCCTGCCTCAGTTTGCTAACATGAACATCTAACCATGCCATGTCCCTGAATTAAAATTTGTAGCACTTCCTGTCGTGGATAGGAAAACATAATAAATCCTTAGCTTGAATACAAAGTCCTAACCTGGCCCCAGCTTTCATTTTTACACTTGTCTCTTGTGTAAATGCTTAATGTGCTCTGTTCCCACATTGTTAAACTTCTCACTCTTCTTTGAATTCCCCAAGACTTTTACAACCACATACCTTTGCATATGACATTGCCTCACTGAGGATGTTCTTCAATTCCATTTTCATGGTTCAAATTTGACAGATTCTTCAGAGTCTTCCTCAATTACTATTTTCTCCATTCATCTCTGAAGATCATTTGTGTTTCTTTTCTTTTCTATTTGATTGTGGGTTTCTTGTGGGCATGAACTCTGCCTTCTAAAGTGTCTAGCACAGTGCTTTGTACAAGAATAAATAATCGATAAATATTGCTTGAATGGATCAACAAATGAAAGAATGGATCATTATTGGCTAATGCCATCAAAGATGGATTCCCAGATGAGACTCAAGGTAAATTCTGAAACATAGGAAGGATTGGAATAAATAGAAACTAGTTGAAGGATTTTAACTCACTGCTGACTGGCTGAAGGAACCAGGGTTATTACCTTGCTGGTCCTCATCAAAGATACATTGACAGGAGTCTTCAAGGCATTCATTCACTTGGGAAAAACATGGCTTGAAATTTCTAGAATGAATCTCATCTCCACCTAAGCCATAGTCACTGTGCTAGTCATTCTCCATCTTTCTACCACTGAATTCAACATACATGTTTTCCACTTTTCTCACCTGCTGCAGGCTGCATCTCCTAGCTCCCTTGCCAGTTGATTTCTGATTAGATTGTAACCATAACAAGTGCTTGAATAATATCTGAAAGGTCTTTCCCTGATTCCTTGTCTTTGGCAGGAAATTTGTCACTCAATTACAGCTCTATAGTAGGCAGAATGATGGTACTCCCCTCCATAAAAGAACCTAGAACCTGTGGACATGTTAACTTACCTGCAAAAGGGACTTTGCAGATGTTATTGGGGTTAAGTATTTTGAGCTGGGAGATTGCCCTGGATCATCTGGGTGGGTTCAGTGCGATCACTTAAGAGGGAAGCAGGGAGATCTGAGTCAGGAGTGGATCTGGAAGGGGCCATGAGCCAGGGAATAGCGGTGGCCTCTTAGAAACTGGAAAAGGCAAAGAAATGAACTCTTCCCACAGCCTCCACATGGGACACAACACTGCTCTCACTTTGGTGCTGGCTGTGCAAGGTGCATTTTGGATTCCAAAACTCTAAGAGGCTTTGTAGTGCTTTAAGTTACTTCATTTATGGCAATTTGTTACAGCATCATTAGGAAACAAGTATAACCTCCAATTAGCTCCTTTTCTGTGGTTCTTTCCTCATTGCTTCAGCTCTCTTGAGCTCAAGTAACTGATCCCCCTCCTTTTCCTTGGTTCCTGCTTTTCCTGCTTCCAACTTCCTGCTATTGCTAGTGTGTGTATATCAACATTTCTAGTTGGTTCCTATAACCCTTCCCAAGCCTCCTTGAGTTTTCTTTTTATTCAATTCTCTTGATCAGTCTGATCTGAATTTTATTTCTGTGCCTAACTTGCCACCTATGAGAAACATAGCAAAATGTTGTGTTTTTTTTCCCTGTCCCAAACAGAGTCCTCTCTCTGAGCGGAAGGGGCCATACTGGAGTGAGAGCATCTTCTTGGTGGCATAGGATTTTTCCAGAGGCCAAATGCCTGCAAGCCTGTACAAAAAAGTCAGACCGAATTTGAAGGCATTAAGATACCCCCCCCAACAGCAAAACTTGAAGCTAAATCACATTCTTCTTTGAGAGTAAGGATTTTGAATCTTGGTGGTCCCTGAATGGGCTTAGGGGTGAGCTCTCTGAAATGCCTGAAATTGTGAATTTTGTGTGCAACTCTGTGCATATGTGCATTCTAAAGGGAGTTCTGCTCAGCCATTTTCCTCTCTGATGCAGAGGTAGCTGGACAGGTAGGGTAGGTACTGTCTATGCCCCTTGCCTCATCTCCTTGGCCCACCTCTAATGCCAGTGAAGCTCTGGATGCCAGTTCCTATGGAGGAAGAATGTGCTCTCCCTCTCACTCTATGTGTTTGTTCATGTTTCTACCTCAGACTTTTCTCTGAAGCTGTGGAACCCATCATGTAGGAATAGCCCAAAAGTACAGGGGATGACTCCTGAGGGTAAGCCTTAGCCTGAGAGGGCAGAAGTCAGTGGACAAATGCCCCAGTCACCAGGGTCCCTGCTGGACTTCTCTGGGGAACTTTCCTTTGGTCTCACAGATTCCCGACCACACAGACCCCTAGTTACTACACTCTTGTATTGTCTTGATCTCCTTCTTTGTTTCACCCTCCTGGTCCTTCACTTCTACTTCCTGGAATCACCTCTAAAAGAAACTGACTACACTCAGCTCTTTTTTTGGTACCTGTTTTCCAGAAAAACAATTTGACAGAAACTCAAGTTCAGGCTTCACACGTTGAGCCCCACATCACCCCCACCATGATGTACAGACTCTCAGGCCCACTGGTACTTAATAAAAAGTTCCTTGTTCTACCTCAGATTCCACAAAGTCCACAGCTCACAGTCATTCCTTTTGAAAGAGCAAAACATTTTTTTTCTCTCTTCACCTTCTGGGGCCCAGAACAGCCAACCCCTTCTCTCATTTGTGATATTTGTCTCCCAACACCCCTCTCCAACATCCAAACCTACACTTACAAGCAGAAACTGAAGGAATGGAAAAGTCCACTTTCGTCCTAGAGGAAAGAAATTCCACTGGGGCCTTATTAGGCTTTAACTGCCTGCTGGTCATGCTTTCATCCAAACATCCCAGCATCTGCTGTTATTATTACCAGAACACCTCAACCAGATCGAGAACATTTCATGGGTGGGAATGATATGACAGGGAGAAGATAGGAAAGGCTGGATCCATTTTTTTTTTAAGTCCAGCTGAGGGAAGTCAGGCGCACCACCATATTACTTATCTATTGCTGAATAACAAACTGCCCCAAACCTAGAGACTTCAAATTGTTATTTATTATCTCACAGTATCCAGGGATCAAAGATCTGGTATACCTCCGCTAAGTCCTCTTCTCAGGATCTCACAAGATTGCAATGGAAGTTTTGGCTAGGCCGGGAGCCCCATCTGGGACTCAGAGTTTTCTTCTAAGAGCATGTCCTTTGCAGCTGAAGGGCTTATAGTGACCTGCTTCCTCAAGGCCAGTAGCAGTATCTCTCTGACTTCTATTTCTGACTTCTAGGCCTAATTCAGCCAGGTCCGAGGGAAAGGAAATATACAAGGCTGTGAATCACTGGGGGTCATCTTAGAATTCTGCCTATGTTAGTCAGCTTTCCATTGCTGTGACAACATACCTGAGAAAAACTACTTAAAGGAGGAAAGATTTCTTTTGGCTCATGGTTTCAGGGGTTTCAGTTCATGGTCAGCTGGTTTCATTGCTCTGGGATTGAGGGGGGGAAGGGGCGGGGGGGAGAGAGAGAGAGAAAGAGACAAAGAGAAAGACAGGGGCTACTAAAAGATATACCCTGCCAGGGCCTGCCTCCAATGACATACTTCCTTCAACTATGGGCCCCACCTCCTATAGTTTCCACCAACCCTCAATAATACCCTCAGCTATGAACTCATCAATGGATTAATCCATTCATAAAGTCAGAGCCCTGATGATCCAGTATTTTGTCAAAAGATACCTTTGAGGCACTGAGAACCAAGCCTTTAATACTTGAGCTTTTGGGGGACATTGCAGAACCAAATCATAATGCTACCTCATAGCCACCCTGACTAGCATCCTTTAAGAAATACAAAATAGGGGTGAGGAATACAGAGACAGCAAGAAACAGACCCTAGTAATTTTCTCTACTTGTCCTTCTTTATGAGTAATGCTTTCTCTAGTGAGAAAATTTTTCATTTTGAAAATTAGCCATCAAATGAGAAAGGAAAGAGCAAAGATTGTTGAGAATACAATTGACTTATTTAGTGAAATTAGGCAGAAAAAATACACTTGGCCTTCCATATCTTTGCTATCATCATATCCTCAAGTCATAATTAGGTCACCCTATACACCTCCATCTTCTTCTGCAGTATTAATCATCAAGATTCACCCACCTTACCTTTTAAATGTCTCAGGAATCCATAGAGTGCCCTCTGTTCTTCATTCCACCCATAGCAGCCTGAGCTACAAGATTACACTCTTGGCCAAGGGCAGGGTGATAAGCTGTGATCATCCTCCCAGTCCATCCTGGGAGGTTCTGGGGTTAAGTTACTTTAGTGTATCTTTTGAGTGGGGAGTGGAGGGAACACAATTCAAACCAGAGCAATCACTCCATCTCCAAATCTCTGAAAAAAATAATTGTTTATATGAGCTTTCTCTAAAATTGCATTCCCATGGAAGCCAAGTGACTTCCTTCACACTAGCCTCCAAGTAGGTATGACTTAAATATGAGCTTCAGAAAAAGGGCAAGGCAATATTATGGACCTTTGGGGTTGCTTATGAGGAAACAGAGATCCTTATGTTAGTAGCTAAGATTCACTGTGGGTGGTGCCAAATAGAAAAACATGGTACCCCACTCCTTAGGGTATGGTTCTTAAGCCAGCAACTCTGGGAGCTAGTTAGAGAATCAGATTCTTGAGTCCTGTCCTTTCTATGTAATCAAAACCAGAGTCCCATAGTAACAGGAGCTCTATAGTAAACAAGAGCCCCAGGTCATCCACAAGCACAGTAAACTTGGGGAAGTGTTGCCATAGAGTAGAGGTGGCCTCTCCATGTGACTTAGGATACTTACAGCATGACAGATGACAGAGAGAGAGAGAGAGAGAGAGAGAGAGAGAGAGAGAGAGAGAGAGAGAGAGAAGAGGTGTCAAGGTAATAGCTGCAAGACTTCTGACCTAGCCTCAAATGTCACCTGTGTCACTCCCACTACATTCTCTTGGTTATAAGTGAGTCACAAAAGTCAGCCCAGATTTAAAAGGATGGGAATCAGACTTCCCTTCTCAATGGGAAAAGTGCCAAAGACATGTGACCACCTTTGATCTGTTATAGATCTCTTCTCTCCATGAATCAGAAATTGGTGTCTGCTGAGGTACTTAAAAGCACACATGGAGAAGCCTGGGGTGGGAGGAAAAGGTGGTGGACAGAATTATAGAATTCTTCCTAATGTTTAGTGGATTTTTTTTTCTTGTACTGGGGATTGAACCCAGGGGCGCTTCACCATTGAGCTACACTGCACTTAGCTTTGGTGGGATCTTAAGTACATCCTTTGGTCTGTCCAGATCAGTATCTTCATCTCTGAGACAGGCTAATACTGTCGGGGTTGCTGGGAGTATTTATTTAATTTAATTTAATTTAATTTTTTTGCAGTGTGGGGAATTAAGCCCAGAGTCTTGTGCATGCTACCTAAGTATTCTACCTAGCCATACCCCTAGTCCATTTTTTTTAAATTAAAAACATTTCCTTATGCACTGCTGGTGATGGAACCCAGATCCCTGTACATGCTAGGCAAGCACTCTACCACTAAGCTACATCCTCCATTTCTTGCTTGGAATATTTCAAATAGGAAAGATCCAGGTAAATCAAGAGTAGTTTATAAAAGTTGGTTACTGCTGTTATTAATAGTAATAATTATGACAACATTGAGCTGGGCTGTTATATATTTGCCTGCTACCCGAGGGTTTCTAAAGATGCTGTCTTAACCCTGATGAGTGGATTGCATGATGAGAATTTCAGGAGGTGTGGAGACAGAGAGTAAAACACTTTCTGGGGATAGAGATTTTTCCGTGACCTCTGCCTTGACCAACACCTGAATTCGTGGTGGCTTTGACATGTTCTGCAATTTTGTATTTCTTGAGAGTAAGAATAGCATTGCAGTCACAGCCATAAAAAGCAGAGCATCTCTGGCTCCACTCCCACTCACTCTGCAGGGATTAGGAGCCCCTCGGATTCTTCCCAAATGGTTCTGAGCTTTCCTGCTGTGTTCAGCAGGCTCCGGCTCTTGGAAGCCTGTGGCGTCATGTCACCCCCCCCATCCCCTGCAGCTGCTGTGGCAGAGTTTCTCATCCTTGCCTAAGCCAAAATGGCCCTTTACCCCAATGCCTGCCAAAGGCACTGACACTGCTACCCAACTCTGCCAACAATGTCCTGGCTGCCACAGACAATCACCAATGTCTGCTTGGAGTGCTGAAACCCCACACTAGACAGCTGGTGTCAGGGCAGGGGAGCCACCTCCCGTGGGCCACCAACGGACTGGTATCAACATTGCTTGGCTCTCCCAACTCATCCAGTACCCTACCAAAGCTAGAGAATTCCTTTGCCCTTTTACTACATGTCTGCCCTCCCTCTTGTCCCAGTTTAGAGGCAAGGATTATTTCAGTGAACTTTGGTGGTGCTGGCCAGTTCTGTTCCATTGTTCTAGAACCAAGGCAGTGTGGTGACAGGTCAGGAATGCAGAATTAATCTGTTGGGAATGTGGTTTGAAAGGTTTGGCTCTACCCTGTCATGAGCTGTGTGACTTTTTGGTCAGTAACTTAACTTCTCAGAATCTCAGTATTCTCACCTGTAAAATGAAGATGTCGATAGTACTTCATAGGTCTGTTGTGAGGATTAAATGAAATAACCCGTATGATATTCCTGAGAGTGCCTGGCACAGAACAAGTACTCAATAAATGCAAACTATTCATTTTCTAACACCATTCTTAGGGTGAGTTCTTTCCCAGGAGTTTATTTGACTTCAAAGGCTAATAGATTACTATTTCCACCTGCCCCCAAGTTCTTAAAAATATGATTGGGCATATTTGAATCCTACCAGGCTTAACCCGGGACAAAATCATTGTTCAGCATAGTTTGTATTTCTTTCACACGGCATGGATATGTAAGAAGTTTTTAGGTTATTTAATTTTCATAACAACTCTGTGGTAGTGCTCATTTCCATTTAACAGATGGTACTGTGGTCCATCAAGCTACCATAACAAAATGCCATAGGTTAGGTGGCTTAAACAATAAAAATTCATTTCTCACAGTTCTGGAGATCATGATGGCAGCATGGTCAGGTTCTGGTGAGGCTCCCTTCCTAGGTTGCAGATGGCTGCCTTCTCACACTGTCCTCACATGGTAGAGAGAGAGGGGGAAAAAAAGTCTGGTGTCTTATGAGGGCACAAATCCCACCATGTGGGTTCCAACATCATGAGCTCATCTAAATCTAATTACCTATCAAAGGCCTCATCACCAAACACCATCACATTGGGGGCAGGACTTCCACGTATGAATTTGGAGGAGCACAGTTCAGTTCATAGCATTCCGCCCCTGCTCTCTTACAAATTCATATCCTTCTCACATACAAACATATCCATTCCACCCAACAGTGCCCCCCATCTTAACTCATTCCAGTACCAACTCTAAAGTCCAAAGTATCATCTAAATATCATCTAAATCAAATATGGGTCAGAATTGAGGTACAATTCATCCTAAGGTAAAATTCTTCTCCACCTGCACCCTGCAAAACTAGACAAGTTAGGTCTTTCCAAAATACAATGGTAGGACAGAGATAAGATAGACATTTTCATTTAAAAAGAGAGAATTAGGAAAAAAGGAAGGGACAACAGGTCATAGGCAAGTCCAAAACTTAGCAAGCCAACTTTCATTAGCTCTTAAGATTTGAGGATAATCTTCCTTGGTTCACTGGTTTGCCCACCAAGTGCACTATTGGGCAGTGTCACCTTGACAGTTCAGCAGGGTGGTGGGCCCATGGGGCTCTCACCCAGAACCTTCCTCTACAGCTCTGCTGGACAGTGGCCCTACCCTTTGAAACTGAGATGGAGATAGCTTTGACTGACTGATCTATACTCTCTGGATTTATGATAAGAACTCTGATGATCTCTGAATCATCTTCAGGGACATCATTCCCCTGTCTTGAATTCTAGCATGCATTAGTAGTCAAAAAACTCTGGTCTGTCCTTTAAAATCAAAAAAGCCTAATAGCCTAACTTCATTCTGTCCCACCATCTTTGCCCCTTATAGTACAGACTGGCAGTGTATCTGCTGGTATAATTTCTCCTATATTCCTGATTTCTTTTTAGATGGCTGGTTAAGTTCATGAGTAAAACCCATAATTTCCTTATCAACTGGTTGTTCAGCCACACCCTTAATGTTCTCTACGGCATAACTTCTCCCATTTTTTTATTTTTTATTTTTATTTTTTTGCAACTTGGATAGGCTGAGAATTTTTCAAATCATCAAGTTCCGGTTCCTCTTTGTCTAACAATCCCTTTTTCGATTCATTTCACAATCTTCATATTTTACAGTCATCAATCACATAACAGCATTTCAGCCAATGATAGACGTCATATATGATGGTAGTCCCATAGGATTCTAATGAAGCTGAATAATTTCTACCACCTAGTGATATTGTAGACATTGAAATGACATAGTGCAATACATGACTCATGTGTGCGTGGATGCTAGTGCAAACAAACCTACTGTGCTGCCAGTCCAATAAAAGTATAGCAGAGGCATTTATGCACAGTATATAATAAATAATAATAATAACAAGTGAGTATGTTATTTGTCTGTATGTTTACTATACTACATCTTTAATCATTATTTTAGAGTATTCTCTTATTCCTTCTAAAAAGTATTTCCCATAAAACACTATGCTGTGTTAATGCCAACAGTAGCCTGTACATCTCGTTTACTGTGTCTCTTGATTACATTCAGAAGCCATGCCAAATGACAAACCTATACCATCAAGGTTTGCGGAAGCACCCTCCATGATGTTTGAAAATGACAAATCCCGAAGGTCTCACCTCTACACATGATAGTCAGATTAACTTTCCGTCCTCATAAAACCATTACCTGTGACTTTGGGGACTAAACTTCAACACATGAAGACTTGAGGGATTCTCAAACCACACCCAAACCACAGCATGTGTTAACTGAAGCACAGAGAAATGAATTTCCCAAGGGTACACTGCTACTAAGTGAAGGAACCAGGACTAAAACCCAACTCTCTGCACCCACGTGCCAATTCTCTTCCTATACACAAAACTTGTATTCCTTCATTAGTAGGTAGATAAAGTTCGGATACTAAAACCCAACAAGCATGTTTTTTTCTGTGTAACACCCACCCCAGTGGCAGAGTAGCTTCAAACAAAAACTCATTATGTCTCCTGATTCTGTGTGTTGGCAGCAGATTCTTCTGTTAGTCTTGCCTAGGTTCTCTCACATGGCTGCGTTCAGCTGGAGAGTCGGCTGGGGGATTCAGCCTTGGAGGGAATAGCTGGGACAGCTGAGAATCTTTACCAAAAAAAAAAAAAAGAGTCTTTACCATCATCCCACATGGTTGATGGCCTCAGAGTATGAAGGTCTCAGGTTTCTGAGAATGGGAAGAAGCCTCCAGGTTCCTTGAGGCTCAGCTCTAGGTGGTGTTATACATCATTTCTACCATGTTCTATTTACCAAATGAAGTCATAGGTCAGCTCAGAATCAAGGGAAGGGGGAAATAGGCTTGATCTCTTGAAAAGAGGTAAATCCACATCTTAAAGGAGTGTGTTCATAGTGGGAAAGGAGGAATTTGTAGCCATTAAACCATATGCCCAGAACAGATCAAACCTGGACACCAGATAGTATCTAATGTATCCCTGTTAGGGAGGACTCTCGTTTTCACATGAAAGAACTCCAACTCCAACTGGCTTATCAAGAAAGAGGAAGAGAAAATTTATTGGGTCACTTTCCTTTTAAATCCAGTAAGTTCTGGCTTAGTTCCCAGCACTTGATCTCCTATTCTTTTTTGTCTCAGTTGAGACCACCTTCATATATTGGTAAGTAGAACACTAACATCTTTATCTTTACAATCCCACTATACAGAAATTTTTCTTCCAGATTTTTGCAGAAGACATCCCAAGATTTCTATCTCAATGGTTTGGCTCTGGACACATATCCATCTCTGAATAAATCACTATGTCCAGGAAATTAGAATAGTCTGATCAGTCTTTAGTCACTTGTCCATGGATGTGCTGGTAAATGTTTAACAACTAGCTCTAGGGTGGGAGAAAGGATATGTTCTCTTGCATTGTTTTTCAAATTCAGTGGTGTACACTCTCACTGTGACTGATTGCAAGTTACTGGCCTGATGCTACTGAACATGAAGTTGAGATGGCATAATCCCAGGAGGTAGAAAGGGTCTCCAGCACACACATTAACCCATTCAAACCAGGAGACTAAGTGTGGGGGAAGGATGGTACCCCAGAGAGAAATCAGAAAATGGAAACTCCATAGATAAAACTACATTTTTGATCTAATTCTTTACTTTTCTTTCCCTCTAAATGGACAATATTTGAGGGACTGGAACTTTGTGTATTATTCTGCTTTTTAAAAACTCAAAGTCAGAAGGAGGTTTGGAGATAGTAGATATTCAACATGATAAAATGTTGAAATGAACCATTTGCTCAGCACATTTGTCTGACCTTGTTTTTTGCCCAAACCGAATGAAGATTGATAGTTGGATTTTAAAATCCCATTTCAAATAACTAACTTTTTTTGAGTACTTACACTCTGCCAAATGCTTTGCCTAGATTATCTCATTAGTACTCAAAGCAACCTTATGTGACAGTTCTCATCCTTGTCCCCATTTTATAGATGCAGAAACCGAGGCTCAGAGAGGAGAGGTAACTTGCCAAAGGTCACACAGCTAGTCAGTGGCAATGCTAGGAGTGATCCTAAGGCTGTTATTTATATGGCTTCAACTTCTACCTTCTGTCTTCTCACTGTCTGGGATGGGGTGTTTCATAATCCAAAGAAACTCATTAGGAAATATGTCAGAAAAATTAGGATACATTTAAAATTTGTCTGTGACATCAAGTCCCATATTTGAACATGGGTTTCCATAGAAGAAAGAAAGATAAGCCTTTTGAGAGAATAGTTTCTCTGGGAGGACAAATGTCATCCAGGAACATGCATAGTTCAGGACTCTGGCAGCATTTACTCACAGTAGGGATCTCTGGTCTGAAGCTGGTGAATGTGACAGGGCTTCTGTCACATCAGGAATTAAGACCTGTCCTCAGCTCCTACACGACAGACCCCAGAAGCTTCTGTGGTATCACATGATTCCAGGTAAGACCCAGGGCTCTCTTGAGACCTCCTAAGCCATTTATTTGACCACTCCTCATGGAACAATCTAAGGAGCATGGAAATTAAAAGGTCCTCTAGGTGGGGTAGACAGGGCTGCTTCAATGACGAATGTGTGTCCAGAAAGACCTTGGCAGTGTTGGGTGTCTCCTTTGGACTAGAAATGATGATTTGTATGTCTGGGAGTTTGGATTTTGTGACCCGAAGCTTTAGCCTTTCTGGGGCCTGGGAGAGAGGCCCAAAAGGAGAAGTTGCCAGAGGCAGTTAACTTTTGGCCTTGGCTTGATTTGTTCCCGTTGTTTTGCAGCTGCCCCTCAGTGGGTTGTCGTCTATCCTGGAAGGACCCTGGACACCTCTTGTCCCAGCTGGAGACAGGGTTGGAGGTAGGAGAAGGCAAGAAAGCAAAGGAGGCCAAGGAGCCTGTCTTCAGAAGACAGGGAGGAAGTCCTAAAGAATTTGACAGAGGCTAAGAGAGCAGAGACCTGTGTTGTACACAGTCAGGCTGCCTGGGGAAGTCCTGATGCTGTGGAGCTCAGAGGAAGGAGAGAGGGAAAACTCATCGGAGGAAGGGGCTTCCTGCCTCTACTCCAAGGGCAGACAAAAGCACCCTTAGCAAAGGCAAAGCATTCACACTAGAGGAAAGTTCTATGGGAAGGTAGAAGTAAAAAGTTCTGGGTCTGAGAAGGAAGTAGGAAGCAAAGGACAGAGTTGAGGGTAAATAAATGAGGTGCAGTGGGGAATTGGGGCAGAAACTACTGGAAGCTAAAGATAGGCACTGCTCCAAGCCTGGGAAAATAGGAAATAAGGAGGTTGAAATAAATGAGAATAGAATCCCTGTTTCTCCAGACCTTGTAAATAAGTCTGACCCCCCCACACACACTTTTTCTGAGGAGAATTCATGTTATCCAGATAATCCAGGAAATTTAGAAAAACCCTTCAGACAGAGGCAATATCCAGGTCTCTGCTGGACAGTAAAGGACATAAGTTGCACATTAGGATGCTTTCCCTCCACCCAGACAATGTTTCTCTTTTTCTACAACAAGAAGCCTACAGCTGGGGGAGAGGAGTGATTAAAAAAAAAACATTCTGAGAGATAAATCTTGTAATACAAACCATAGAACAGCTGGCCCTTTAAAGCATAGAACAGCCATTTAGCCATTAATCCGTCCCTTTAAAATGCAGAACCATCCCATCCTGCCCTATCCCCCCACACACATATACACACGCACATACATACACATGCGCGCGCACACACACACATGCATACACACATGCATGCGCACATACATGCACAAAGGGTAGTTTAATTTCATTCTACTTTTCCTATTTATAAATACAGCCCTGGCTCCAGGTTTAACGAGTTAACACCAGCACTGGGAAGTAGGGGAGGGGAAAGAAAAAGCAGCAACCTATTCTAGCTGCCTTTGTACTAAATTCCTCTCTAGTTCTCCCTCTGAGCCCGGGTCCAGATGCAGCAGCACCAGCGCCCTTCCAGGATGACCAGCCTGCCACAGCCTTCTGGCTGTCCTGGAAACTGTGTGCAAGTGCAGTTGCGGGGCTCCAAGCCCTGCAGTCCACCAGACACAGTGGACACTCCCCAGATCCCCCTCCCAGGCCCCACTTGCTGTTTCTCCATCTTATTCACAATGGTCATCTTGAGTGATGTGCACCACATGTGGTCCTGATTGTGCCTAGTTGCCATAAGACTTTGATGAAGCCATTCAGCTTGCCCCTCCCTGTTTGCTATCTGAGTAGCCTCTTTGCAGCTGCAATTTGTGACCTTCCCGAGAGGCAAGAAATAAAATAAAGCCCCATCACATACACACATACACACACATGGCTGTGACTGACAGGTTTGGAAAAGAGCAGAATGTGTGCATGTGCGCGCGTGCACAGGCGCGTGAGGGAGACAAGGAGAGGGAATCAGATGAGTAACTGTTTGGGGTGGGATGAATTGGTTAGCTGTCAGGTATAAGAAAATTAAGGCCATTAGCTATTTTCGATTTTTTTTTCTGTCACGTCAACAAGATTAGCAAGCCAAATGCTCAAGGAGCACGTTTGGGGGAGTTTTGAGTACTCCATGAAACCTGCAAACCTCTGCTGTGGGAGATTGCCTGGAATTGTCTCCCGCCTGCCCTTTCAGTGGATAATAATAACGGGAGAATTAGTGAGCAGACAGATGCCGCGCGCACTGGTGCACAGCGCTCAGCGTTGTATAATAATGAATGTATTTGCAACGGCTGTTTCAATGGCTGTTTCTTAAAATGATAAAGTTAATTTTGCTGGGCCCTCCTTTCTCTTTGAAACCTGAACATCACAAAGGATGGAAGCTGAAATCATATCTTATTCTTTTATTCACAATGGTTTCAATATGACATTTAGAAAAACAAACAAAAAAAACTGTGTCCTTCAGGATGCTCAGAAGTCTGCAAAACCTGGTGCATTCTCCCAGCATCTGATTGTCCGGTAATTGTTACTTTGTTTTGATCTTAGCCAATGGTCAGACAAAGTCCTCAGGCAGTGGGGATGTTATTATTGTTATTTATTCAAATTGTGAGTAGGGGTTTCCTATTTTCTTGTGTTATCTCAATAATAATAGTTGTAGCTGCTGTAGTGGTACATTGGACACCTACTATGTGCCAGTCAGTACACTAGGTGTTTTTTATACATGATTTTAAATCCTCATATAAAGTCTGCAAGATCTTAGGTTGAATCACATGAAATTGCCATTTCTGTACATCAGAAAGTCAAATATACGCAATTTCATAAAGTTCAGATTCATATTCTTTCTCCGTTTGGTAATAAAAAGTCTAGAGATGTTAGGTAATAGACACATAGTCACCCAGCAAGTAAAGGGCAAAGCTGAGGTTTAACCCGAAGCTCAAGGCAGCTAGGTTCAATGGGTATTATTATGATCTCTGATTACATCTAAAGACACCAAGGTTTAGAAAAATAAAAAAGGACTTGCTCTAGGCTGTACACTCAGGAAGAGGCGATGAAAGGCTCAAGCTCCACGTCATAGAGGAGCCCATTAATCTTTCCCAGTTTGCAAAGAAAACCTAAGAATAGGACAGGTTCCTTGCAGAATCCCAATGACAGATGAACTGGCACCTTTCTGTTCGGCAATCAACGACTTGTGTTGCACCCTGTTCCCAGATCCCCAGCATGCCCTCATCCCATCCCATTCCATGCCCAGGGGCTTATTCTGAGTTCCTCTTCTACAGTTTGCTCAGAAAGCCCATTCATTCCTGAACACCTGAACCCTTGCCACCCTGGAATGGTGGCATTTTAATGGAGGAAGTTTGAGAACCCTATCTTTATTTGGATTTCCCCAAAACTAGATCCTCTGACAAAGTCTGGAGGGTAAATAATTTATTCGAGAAAGTTGATTCTATGAATCACTAAAAATGGGGCGGTAAAAGTGAGGCAGGGACCAAAAGGACACCCATACAACGTATATTATCAAACAAGTGACTACTGAAGACAACGGGAGCTCAGTCCTGCTGGAGACTTCTCGGAGACAGTATAGAATATGTTCCCGATGTATCTCAGCCAAGGATGAAGAGGGGGTTTTCATCTTCCAACCCCTTTGGTTGAGGGCTATTCTGCTAGTAGAAAGTCTCCAGAACCAGAACGCTCAACTCATCTTGTTTGAGTCCTCAACACGCTCCCAGGGCCAGAATAAAAGCCCTCAGGCAGAACTTAGCAGGTGTTCATTGTAAGCGCCTGCAGGATATAGGAGCAAATGCCAAGGGGATGGGGGAGGGGAGCAGCAGCATCTGCTACAGGCACCTGAGCATCATCTGAACTTGGAGGAGTGAGCCTACGCTAGTAAACTCACAGACACCTCCAAACTCCAAGACAGGCAGTGGGTTAGGACTTCGTGAGACGTGAGACCCTAGTGCAGCTGGCCTAGCACCCCCAAAGTTTTGAGCTCTAACCAAACTCTGACTCTCAAAATTCCTTTCCCCCTTTCCCCAGAGCCCCTTGCCCACAAATATGAACCTTCTCTGTAAATGATCTTTTTCCTGCTCTGGGAGCCATGATTTTTCAGCTTAGGGTCCCCCTGAGGTCACCCTCACCTTAGTGAAATAGAAGATTCCTTGGGGAGACTGAAAGAAGGCACCTTGCAAATTTTAGGACTTGATTGGTTGTACAATATTTTTTCTCCTTTTCCCCATCTTTAATGTGACTCTAATTCTGATTTCATTGCAGAGCCATGAAATCAAATTAGGAAATGGGAGGAGACGAGCAACCCCTTCAAGCACAATCAACTTCTGATGGTTTCCCCAAAGCTCTAATGAATCTGCATAGCTGTCCGCTAATACAAGGTTGGATTTTTTTTGTTTTTGTTTTTGTTTTTTTGGCAGCACTTTGCTCTTTGCTTTTGCTTTTTGTTTGTTTTCCCCCCCTTGTTCTAAGGGGAAAACAAGCTAGAGCATAGATCTTCAGGTAGCCTATGCAACAAGGTGTTAGAAAGCCCTGGCAAGGAGGCTGATTAAAAAGACAGAAATTATAAGCAGCATTGAGCCCTGATGGTGGGTCTGCTATGTAGAAGCCAATGTTCTAGGCATTGTGTGGGAACAAAGAGGTGGAAATGAAGTCCCTACCCTTGCATGGATAACAGGCTGATTGTTCAGAGTGTGACTACTTGGAGTGTGAAAAAACAGCATCCTCAGTTGGTAAAATGCAGAATCTCAGGCCCCTTGCTCAATACTTACTGAATGGTAATCTGCATTTTAGCAATATCCCCCAGGGGAATTCCACAGTTCAATTATGTTTTAGGGTGTTTCTTTGTTTGTTTGTTTTGTACCAGGGATTGCACCCAGGGATGCTTAACCACTGAGCCATATCCCCAGCCCTTCTTATATTTTATTTAGAGACAGGGTCTCACTAAGTTGCTGAGGCTGGCCTCAAACTTGCAATCCTCCTGCCTCAGCCTCCCTAGTCACTGGGTTTACTGGCATGCACCACTGTGCTTGGCTTGCAATTATGTTTTACATGCATTGGCTAAGAAGAGTTGGGATCTGATCCTTCTACCTACATGCTCAGAACTCTGGCTCCATTTCCTCCTACTAGTCCATCTTCAGTTCTCACTGCTCCCTACTGTCTGTGGGGATTCTATATTTTGTCTTATGATCACGTCATGCCCTTCCATCCATCCTCATGCTATTTCCTCCTGTGACAATATCCCAACCATCCTTTCTGCCAATTAAAAAGCCTGTTTGTCTTCATACCTGGATATATCTCTTCTGTGAAGCCTGACCCAGTCCCCCAACTGGAATGGGTTACTACTATTCATTTGCCACTGACTGACTTGATTACAGTGAGAAGTTTCCATCTAGGGTAATGGTTAGAGAGATGGCTATAGAGTCTGATCACCCAGAGTTTGAATCCCAGTTCTAATCATTTGAAACCACAAGAACAGATGACATCACCATTTCCAGTTTTCCACACCCTCTCTGATTGGAATCGCACACCCTTTGGCCTTCTCTGTGTGATTTTGTGGTTTTTCCCACTTGATTGGGCATAAAATATTTCCGTTGATGTTGGTCTTGCCCATGTGACTTGAGATTGCTAATAGAATGTGGGTGATAGCTGCATTGTGCGAGTTCTGAGCTTAGACTTTAAAAGTGCTTCACTGCAAAATAAGCCAGACACAGAAAGACAAGCATTGCATGTTTCCTGTCATATGTAAAAACTAAAAAAAAAAATTGTACCTTAAAGATGAACAGTGATTATTAGGGACTAGAAAGGGTCCCATGGACCAGGGGACAATGGTAGAAGAAGAGAGGATGGATATGATCAAAGAACCCTGTATGCATATATAGAAATAGCACAGTGAATCTCATTAATATGTAGAATTAATATACATTAATAAAAATAGATATAAAAAAGGCCTTCACAGGCATCAGTTGTCTCTAGTTGTCCCTCTGAGCTACCAACAGTATGAACAGAAGATGCCTCAGGTTTGCTCTGGGTCCAAAGAAGATGAGGTACACATGGAACAGACTTGAACTCAACCTGCAGCCGTGCCAAGGTGACCCATGTCTTAAAGCAGAACTTCCCCAGCAGACCCACATACCATCGAAATTCTAAACCTATTAGGTTATTTCCCAATCACCATGCATCATTTATATACCCATCTAAACCACTCAGTAAAAAATAAGGCTTTTGGTAATATGTCACTGACTTTTGTAGTGGTTAGTTGCCCAGTATTCTGTGTAGCACTGTGTAATTGACACAGTATGGCACTCAAAGCCTCAATTTCCTCATTTGCATCATGGGTCAATAAATCTACACCTCATATTTATAATTGTGTTGATTAAAATGTTGAGTTCACTCTAGGGCTTGATGATGTAGGTCACTCATATTATAATACTATTATTATGTCTTTCTACTAAAGTGTAACTTTTTAATGGGTGGTGTCTTTGTTTCCTCTATTTTGTTTTTATTGTCCCCAGTACCTACTGGGCTCCTAGCAGGTACTAATATAGAAAGTTGCCTTTCTGTTCCGATAGTTCTTGCCCTGTAGAGCCCTACTCAGCCTGTAATGATGAGCTTAAATGTATCATGGCACAATTGAAAATTCTGGGATCAAGGGTCTTTTGTTCAAAATAATGGTTATAGTAGGCCTTGGGGCTATTTTGTTGAGTTTGGGGAGTAGTTAAAGAATCTAATGGTATGTTGATTTGTTCCTCAATTAAAAATGCTGCATTTGGAATTTCATGGAAAAGAAGCATTTCATCTTTGAAGGAAGTTGTGAGGAATATGGAAACACCTGACCCTTCTGCCTTCCAATTCCAAGTGCAAACCTTGAGTGAATTCTTCATCCAGTCTAGAGTTTAACCTCTGAAAAGCTAGCTATGGAGGTGGGAGGGAGTGATGGCTGGGGTGGGACCTGGTGGCATCTGTCTCTTTAAGAAATAGAAATGAAACCTAATTAGCATAGACTGGCTGCAATTAACATATAAGTCCCAGTTCTGGGAGTTGGAGGAAGGGAAAAGGATAGAGCTAAAACTTAATGGGGTTTTGTTAGACAAAATTAGCTTCCACAGAACAGCCATAAAAATATCTAAATTATGAGAGCCTCTTGCCATTTGCCATTAACACGAGGGGACATGCTAATATTTAGTGGCGCCATGTCCTGGAAATTAACTGCAGTGAAAGAAGCCCCAGAGGCATCCCTGTGAGCAATAAGGGTTTGTCCACTGTCTCTACTGTTACCAAACGCTTGACTAAATGTTTCACAGAAACTTAGAGCCTACAAATCACACATGTGTCAGCCAGTCTTTTGGCTGTGGTTCCAAAACTGTATGATAGAACCTTCATGGGTGATATATGGAAAGCTGAAGTTTCTTTGTACAGCCTTAAAATTTGGAGAACCATTTTCCTCCAAAGAAGACATTCCCAAGGCTGATTTGTGGGCACTTGAAGATGTCTCCAATTTTTACTCTCTCCAGCCTTACACCCTTCTGGAAATCAGTCCATTTCCACTTTGCACCAAACCAACTGGTGTGAGTTTCCTTGAAATTCATCCCATGATTCTACTTCTTGACTCCCCTTGGAGAAAGGGTTTAACCAATGTTTTAAACCAAGGTTCCTCTATTTTCTGCTCCTAAAAGTCACCGATGATCATCTAAACATATGAAGGATTTTTTTTCATGGTCCTCAATGTCCTTGACCTGGTCCATTTCATTAGCCATAGTTGGCCATGCCCCCCTGCTTTGGTTTCCATACCACTTTTCTCTGAGGCTTGTTTTCTCTGTCCTTTCTCTTTTAGTAGAGTTGTTTCTTTTTTCACATCCACAGACATTGCCCACGGCTCCAGGCCTCTGCCTTAGGGTCTTCTCTTGCTATTCTCTTTACTCATTATTTTCTGGAGTCTACCCTCACTCATCTGTAGATGTCATTCATATGGGAAACGTTAGGCCCAACCATTAATCCTGTGTTTCCAACCCCCAGCAGGACTCTACACAGGAGTGCCTATGTTCACTTGCATTTCTACCTACTTAAACCTTGGTTTAGCATCTTTTCCTATTGAATTGAGGTGCTCATTTCTTTCTTCCTTACCTCTTGTCTGCTCTTACAGCTCTGAAGAATTTGCCCTGCAGGCTTATCATTCTCCTCTTTCCCCACCCTGATTGAATCAAGATTCATGAATGCCTGATCCATACACTCATCCTTTGGGGGGCCTGCAAATACCCAAGAACTGCAACTAATAGAGAAGAAGAGCATCTTGGAATGACAACATGGAATATAAGTCCACAAAACCTCGATGCTGAGGTCTGCAAGCTTAGCTACTTTCTTGCCCTATCTAAGGCTGAGTTGGTCTGCTTTTACATGCTACAGATTACCCAGATTTAATGATTTTTGCAGCCTTGAGGTTACTGACTGAATCATGCTCTATTTGCCTATCCTTCCCAACTTCCCTTTTGATATATTTGACACTACTGTTTTCCCAGGTCCAAAAGGATCAACCTCAAGGCATCTTGAAGGCCATGTTTTCCTACTTTATAGCTCATTTGTCTTATATCTTACTATTTTCTTCCTCAAAATGCCTCTGAAGTTTTGGATCGTGTCTTATTCAAGTCCTTATTACCACTTACCTGGGCTTCTCCGCTTTAAGATCCACCCTGACGATCTATCATTTATTTCTTCTTTTGGTTTTGCCAAAGAAATTTGAGGGTCATTGATTGTCTTTTTCTCCTCTTCATGTTCAAGACGTCCACTTATCTTGACCACCTGATTTATTTTCATCTTTTTAGATGAATTTATTTTATATACAAACTTAGCTATTCCCCAATGTCTCAGTTAGCTGTAGTTGCATAACAAACACTTAGTGACTCAAAGCAGCATTCATTTTATTTATACTCTTCTCCTGTGGATTGGTTAGGCATGACTTCTGGTTGGAAATGGCCTAACTAGTCTCTGCTGGGCTTACTCATCCATCTGCAGTCAGCTTATAAGTAGATCAGAGGCTGGATCACCAAGAATTGTCTCCCTCTTCCTCAGAAAACTTGAACTGGAACCATTATTTGAGCCAGTTATCCCACTCCTTGGTATATACCCAAAGGACTTAAAATGAGCATACTACAGTGATGCAGCCACATCAATGTTTATAGCAACTCAATTCACAATAGTTAAACTATGGAACCAACCTAGATGCCCTTCAACAGATAAATAGATAAAAGAAAATGTAGTACATATGTACAATGGGATATTACTCAGCCATAAAGAAGGGTGAAATTATGGCATTTGCCGGTAAATGAATGGGACTGGAGACTGTCATGCTAAGTGAAATAAGCCAATTCCCCAAAAACCAAAAGCTGCATGTTCTGATAGGCAGATACTAGCACACAATAATGGTGTGGGGTGGCAGAGAAGAATACAAGTTTGTTGGATTAGACAAGGGGGAATGAAGGGAAGGGATGGGGTATGGGAATCACAAAGACAGTAGAATGAATCAGACATGTTCCTGTATTCATATATGCCTATGTTCATATATAAGTACACAACCAGTGAAACTTCACATCATGTACAACCACAAGAATGGAAAGTTATACTCTATGTATGTATGATATGTCAAAATACACTCTAGTATCACATATATCTAAGACGAACAAATAAAAAATACATAAAATTAAGAATAGAGATCCCAATTCTTAATATATATATATATATATATATATATATATATTTTTTTTTTTTTTTAAAGAATTGTTTCCCTCTGTAGGTCTGTTGATTGGCAAGCTGTTGGCTAGTTCTCCTCCACGTAGCTTCTTCAAGAGGTTCATTCAAACACATTTACATGGTGATCTCATGGTTCCAAATGCAGCAAGAGAACAAGCTCCGGTGTGTAATAGAAGTCCTTTCAAGTCTCTGCATATGTTTCATCTGGTAGTGACCCACTGGCTGAAGTAGGTCACACAGACAACTCATATTTAAGGGATAGAGAAATAGACCTTGTCTCTTAATGGGAGAATCTACAATGTCACATTGCAAGCAAAAGGATGTAGAATTGGGAACAATTGGTAAGCATTTTTATAATCTACTATACTCAGCATAAACTGTGAGCTGTCCTCATTAGTATTCTCTGCTTGTCCATTATGTCATGGGAATATCGTCCCTCCTTGCTCTTTTCCTTTAATTCAAATTCTTCTTCCCAAATGTTAGAAATAACTTTTTGAACTCAGCTCTAAGAAACCTCTAACCACCACCTCTGCTGTTTCATCTGTCTGCACCCTCCCTTCTTTTCTGCCATGGTCTGATCATTTCTTGAACTCACGTCTGTCTTCTGAATTGAAATACAAATTCCTCAAGGAACAGTTTTCTTATCTTTATTTATAAAATATATTTATAGTTTTTGTATATCTCCACATCCTTGTCTAGAGGACTATTCAGCATCCAGGAGGTACAAAATAATACTTGTTGGTAATTTATTATGGAGAAATAGCTCTGAATTCTCCTAAAAGCCATTTTTTCTCTTAACTTCACTTGAGTTAAAAAAAAAAATAAATATATGCTTTCAGTACTTTTAAGAATGTGGTAGGAAAAGCTCAAGTGGCTTAAATGAGTTTAGCTTTCTGTCTAGGTGAGAATCACACCTCCAACTGGCATGTTCATCCTGACCTTGACCTCACTGATTCTCTGACCTTGACCTCAGTGAAACCTTATGGGCCTCCTTGGACAATTCTCTTTGACTCTCAGGCTACATGCTCACTCTGAAGGGTCCTTAGCTTCCCCTTTACATTCCCTGGTTGGCACTCAGTATCTTTCTCAGTCATGGCATGGCCCTTTGAGAAAATTCCATAAAAATGGCAATCTTCTAAACCTTAACAATGGCATTCCAATGACCACAATGTGCAAATACCCTTTTCCTGCTGGCTCTAATTTTCCCTGGTCTCTCACTCAAGACAGTTGGGGCTTTCTCCTCTGTGCTGTCAGGGACCTCCTCAGACAGGTAGTGAGGTAGAACTTGCCTTCCAAATGCCTCTGATCCCGCCAGCTCTTCTCTTGCCTGGGCTTCTTCGCCTTCTCAGACTTGCTTGTCCAGGGCTTGAGGTACCCATTGCATTTGACACTGGAGATGTTTGTCTCCTGGAGTGCGTGTCAGATTTCGGAATGTACGTCTGAGACTAGGCCTCTCATTTTTCCCTTTCTGGGTATTTGAAAAGCGGCCCAAGAATCCTGGGTCATATTTAGCTACAGATTTGTTTATACCACTCTCAAAAATAAAAATGTTCACCAAACACCAAAACATGGCTTAACTTCTGGACTGGTGAGGTGATAGGATTTAGAGCCAAGGAGCAAAGATGCTCTTCTGTTTGTGATCATGACATTGAGATTTTACACTGAGGACTCTTTTTGGAGGATACAAGAAATTACGCACCTCTGGAAAGATAGAGAAGGGTGGGCAAGGAGAGTGGAATATGTGTGTGTGTGTGTGTGTGTGTGTGTGTGTGTGTGTGTGTAAAGAATAGCAGATTTTCCAGTCTATGAAATTTTTCGGCTGTGGGACAAGATTTGCATGCCCTTCTGTGTCGCAGAGACTTGGTATGTGTGCAGCACATCATTGGGGTGCCTGCGTCTCAAATCACTGGCTCTATGCAGCCTTGATGAGGCACCCAATTTACATATTCTCAATTTAATCTAAAGTAGGTACTAATTGATTACTGCTGAATGTCTGCACGCTCTGATTATCTGTTCAGATCCTGAGGGGGGGTGGGGAATAGCAAGAGATCTTTCTTCTATGAGTGGGATTTTGTTTTCTCTGATCCAAGGAACATTTATTTGCTAGGCCTGGGAGGCCCCCCACCCTCTCCCCATCTTCAACCCCAGTTGCTGAAAGTAAATACCACTGCTCCAGTACTGATTCATTTTATGTTGTAGAAGGAACTATTCCTTATTCAGGTATTCAGCATTTATCCAACCGATATTTCAGAAACATCTTTGAAGTGTAAGTTATTTTCAGCTACCTATAGGCAGGATTCCATAGGACTTGGAAATACAGACTCTGCAGCCAGTTTTCTGGATGTAATCCAGTCTGTGCCACTTACTAGCTGTGTGACTTTGGACAAGTTACTTAGCCTCTCTGTACCTTAGTTTAACTATAAAATGGGACAGTCACTACCTCACAGGGTCATTGTAAAGATTAAATGAGTCAGGACATGTAAAGTACCCAGTTTGGCATTGAGTCACTACATGATGCTGTTTCTTTAGGGTTCTGTGGAAGATTGCTAGGGAAGACAGACAAAGATTTTGATGAAAGTTCCCTCTGGAAATTTAGGGTCTTCACTGGTTCTTACCTTACCAGTCCTGCATCATCTCAGGTATCTATAATGATAGTGAGCAAGTAAAAAGAAGTGTAAATATTATTAGAGTAGGTGGTATTCTTAACCTAGAAACTTCTAGAAATCTTTTTCTATATTTTCATGGTAAGGAGCTAAAGGAAAGAGAGTCTCAAGTTGGTGGGTCAGTGAACATTCACTGGATACCATTTGTATGCCAGGCTCTCTGTTGGTACTTGTGACACAAATATGAAGTAGCTCACTGTTGAGTGGCACCACTCCAAGTGTTATAATTCTTCATGTTTCCTCTGTCACTCCTCAGGCATTTATTTTAGGTTTCATCCCCATGGCTGAATTGCTGGTCTGTTTTTTTTTCTTTTTATTGATGTGACATACATGTGGAGAAAGTCCACAAATCTTAAGTACACAGCTCAATGAGTCGTCAGAGAGTGAACACACCCTGCAGACAGCACCTAGCCCAAGAAACAGAACATGGCTGGTCCCCAGAAGCACCTCTCCCACCTTCCAGTCATTACCCTCTCCCAACAGCAAACTACCTTCTCATCTCAAGACTGCAAGGGACCTGGCTGAGAGATGGGATAAGATGAGACATGATGGAAAGTGTCAGGACCATTAAAATTCGGATGAAGCCCATGGTGCCATCTCTATGTGGATCTACTTAAGACTGCTTTGACATTTTTCCATGGGAATACCATTCTTTGCTGCTGTATAGCAGAGCCAGCATCAGGCAGAGCAGCTTTCCTGCTGTTCTGAGCAGATTCTCATCTAGAAACGAGCCCCCAGCTTGTCCAGTGGGGGGCCAGGTACTTCCCCCCCTTGGAAAATCTGGCTTCTGGAACCTTTTATGAAGACTGACATATTAGCAGAAGGCCATCTGATACCTCCTAGAGCTAAAGATTAGCCAGGAAATAGTTTAGTAGGGATGATTATACTTAATACTTTCCATATTTGTGTCTCAGGAGTTCAAGGTCTTGGGAGAATAGGAAACAAAATGAGTAGGTTTGTCCAGGACTATCTGGCCAGTCAGGATAAAGTTCCCTTGAAGGAACTGAGGGAAAGCAGCAGAGTGATTGTTGAAGTCATCTGTTGCTACATAATAGACCTCTCCAAATTAAGTGATATAAACTTTTATAGGCTCATGGAGTCTGTGGGTCAGACATGCAGATGGGGCAGGCACAAACCACCCCTACTTTGCTCCTTGATAATTGGAGTCTCAGCTGGAGACTTGAATGGCAGGAAGCTGGGATCATCCAGAAGCTTCTTGACTACATAACAGGCACCTAGGCTAGGATGATGTGAAGGCTGGGCTCAGGTGGGACTACAGACAGATGACCCACATGCAGTTTTTCCATATAACTTGGGTTTTTGTTGTTGACGTTGGTACCAGAGATTGAACCCAGGAGTACTTAACCACTGAACAATACCCACAACCTGTTTTATTTTTTATTTTGAGACTGGTCTCACTAAGTTGCTTAATGCCTCCTTAAGCTGCTGAAGCTGGCTTTGAACTTGCAATCCTCCTGCCTCAGCCTTAACTTTGGATTTTCATAGCACTGAGACTAGGTTTTAAAAAAGAAATATTCTAAGAGAGTCCTGAGACCAGGTGTCCCAAGAGACCCAGGTGGAAGCTGCATGACCCTTCCTGACCCTAACTCAAGAGTCCCATGACATAATTTCCAATACATTTATTGCTTCCAAGGGAATCACTAAGGCCAGCCCACCTTCAAGGGAAGAGGAATTAGAGTCCACCTCTGGTTAGGAGAATGACAGATCCTATTGTAGAAGAACCTGTGAAATAGGAGCTTTGGTATTTTCCTTGTGGCCATCTTTAGAAAATATCTTCTGTCCCAGTAATTGATAGCTAGGACTTGAGTAAGACCTACCTCGTTTCATTTCCTGGGTCTGACACATATGCGACTGATATGTTACCTAAGTGGCAACCACTCTGTGTCTCACTTTCTACATAATAGAAAATGGCACAGTAATAATTCCATCTTCCAAGTATGTTTGAGAATTTAATATGAACTCTGTATAGTGTTAGTACAATACCTGGTATATTGTAAATACTCATAAATGTTACCTTTAACTCTGATCCAAGGGGATAATTGGTCAACACCTGTGACACCTTTCTTTAGAAGTACCCTAGGTGAAAAGGTGAGACACACAATTCCCATATCAGGGTATATAACAGCCTGGGACTCACCAGAAGTTAACTGGGACTATGGAGTCTAAACACTAGGTTATAGCACTTCACAGTTTACAAAGCACTTCATACCCACCCTTCATTTAATCCTCAAAAAAAAAAAAACCCTCTGAGGCACACAGGGTCCCATTTTACAGATGATGCTTATCAAAGTGTGACTTACCTAAGGTCACACAGCTTGTAGATTTGCCTTCTAAAGACCCTTTTTCTTATCTTCTCTCATGATCTCAAGGGCATTGTGAAGTTATCAAAGGAAACATGCCATTTAATTAGAATTTAATTAATTAGAAAAGCATCCTGCAATCCTACTGGAAGTAGGGAGAAAAGAAGGTCAGATTTCCAATAGTCATGGAATGTCATAGAAGAGAAAGGTGAGCAGCAAGCACACCAAGGGACCTACAGTTATTGCTTTCCTCCAAAGAACTGAAAGGCACCCTTCAAAATGCCTAATAATGCTTTTCAAATGGCACCACTAATCATTCAGCTGAACAGCACCTTTTTCCTCTGAGAATTCCAAATTTTCTAATTATCCCTCACTCCTTAAAAGCAAGAAATGAGCAGTGTCCTCTTCCTTCTGTGTCTTCCTTCAGATTTCAGTCCACTGCGTCAACATAAAAATGCACAAATGCTGGGAAAGCACTGTAAATCCTGCTTTTCTGGTGTTTTCCATTTATGTGACAGGAGGAAGGATGGTGCTTGCATCCATTTTTGGAAACAAACCAAAACACCCATAAATATTCAAGCTTATAATATTGACTTAAAGCTCAGTTAGAGCCCAGGCTGCAGTCCTGATTATCCATGTGTAACTTATCCACGGCTAATTTTAAAACTCAAAATTACTTCCTTCTAACTTGGGGCACACCCTAGGCCCCCTCTGCAGGTGTCAGCTCAGAGCGCAGGGAGATGAGACGAAACTGTACCAAGCCACGGCTCTGAAGACCCCACTTTTGCTCTTGATACAATTCCTGATGAGCTGGGCGACCTTGAGTACATGTCTTTACCTGGGGGATGGGAGGAAGGGGGCCTCTAAGTTTTTCAACTGTAAAATGAGGAAGCTCAGCTTTATGCTTTTTACGATCCCTTCTTGTTCTAAAATTCCATGAGGGAATAAAGGAGTCAAAAGAAATGGGAACATCAGACTCCTGCCAAGATCCTGCATTGAAATCAGTAGTCCAAACTCCCATCTCCCTGGTGAGAGGTTGTGTGGTCTCAGAACTGCTGAGTGGCAGATCTCAGCCTAGCATCCAAGACACCTAGGGTTATTTTCTAAAGTCCAAGGCCATACACATAAGATCTTTGTATTTTCCAAATTATGATTCTCTTCCATGAGACCAGAGTCCGCTTTGTCTGAACACGGGAAAGGTACTATCAGTTTGTTTTTAGAATCTTGGCCTCTTCATGTGATAGAACCGGATGGAGATGCAGAGCTGCGTGCCTACCAAGAAGGCCCAAGCAGGGAATCACCTGGAAAGCCATGAGGTTCTCTGCCCTCCCTCTCCCTCTCAGCCCTCACTATTCCCACAGACGAGGAAAGATCCCCCTGACTTACAAAGTAAACCCCTTTAGAGTCTTCTTACTCCCTGCTCCAGACCCAGGCTTTTCTTATAGGAAGAAGGAGAATAAAAAACAGGGTTCCTTTAAAGTAGGGATGAAAAGTAGGTGTGGCAACAACGTCCAACCGCCATGGCCTAGGACCCAAATATCTTTAAGTATAAGTTCTGTGCCTAGTGCCTGGGTAATAAAGAATGGTCATCCATTCTGCTCCCAAGAAGGTCTTAGGAAGAATAAGAAGAGACATATATCAGCACAGTCTTCATAAAGTATTGTAGATGTCAGGAAGGAAAGACATACAGACAGAGAATGTGAAGAAGGAGAGAGAAGGGTACAGAGGAGGAAGGGCTCAGCTTTATGCAGGGAAGGGGTCATCAAGAAACACTGTCTTGGAGGAACTAGTGCCTGGCCCTTGAACTGAAGTAGATTCTGTCACAAGAAGCAATATTCCAAATGTTGGTTCACACCTCAAGAATTATTAGCCAGTGTCAGTGGTATACATGTGTAATCCCAGCAGCTCAGGAGGCTGAGGCTGGAAGATTACAAGTTCAAGGCCACCCTCATCAATTTAGCAAGGTGCTAAGCAACTCAGTGAGACCCTGTCTCTAAATAAAATACGAAATAGGGCTGGGGATATGGCTCAGTGGTCGAGGGCCCCTGAGTTCAATCCTTGGTACCAAAAAGAAAAAGAGATATAGCAGTGTTGGTTGTGTGAGTCAGTTTGATCAAGGGTTAAGTAGCATTGAGGGGCTGGGCTGCAAATCCAAAGGCTCTTTGTACCATTATTTTTGTGAGACAAGGTGTTCTGTGTTCTATACAACTTGTAAACAATCTTTGGAACATAGCACGTTCTTTGATTACATACTGCCTGTGGTGTGCAAAAAGTGAGCATCACCTACCTGAACAATACCTGGTGTGAAATTATAAAACCATGATACAGTTGACATTGGATGCTTCCAGGTCTGAACAAGTGCTCCCCTATTTGAGGCCCAGACTTGACTCCACTTAGGTACAGTTTGCCTAGATTGAACTAGAGATGAAAGAACATACTGCATGGTAATCCTGTCGCTCAGGAGAAGGGAGGCCACCCCTAACCTATTTGGGGACTTGTTTATACTCCCTCTGGTGGCTGATTCAGACCTGCATGTTCTGTCCCTTTGACCTGAGAAGCAAACACACTCTACCTGATTCCAAAGACCAGAGCCCTGGGATCTTGGCCACATTCACACACGCAAAGGTATGAAGTTTCAGCATGCATTTGGGTTGGTTTTTAAATGGCTCTTGTTTGGGTGTTTGGAAACTCATGATTTCAATGAACATAGCTCATTCTTTTTGGGCTCAGGACATATTTTACATTATATAACCTTGTTGAACTTCACAGAATCTTAGACTTCAAGTTCTTAAACTGGTTAGCCTCTTTGTGGTTTCAAGAAACAACAACTGAATAAGGTTACCACCAGAGTGTCTCAATGGGATAAGAATATTCGTGCCCAGGAAATGTTGGATGGCTAAACCTTGGAAAGTAGAGAGAGTTAACAGAAGATTTTAAAGCTAAGAGGATTGGGGGAGTTCAATAGATTCCCATCTTGATTCCATTTCCCTCTCTCCAAGTTCTTCCTTGTCATATACTACTCCCTAACTTCTACCTTCTGCTTGCCTATTTTTCCTACTCCTTCATGAGGATGATGTGCACATGGCCCATCTTGCCCTATGTGACTTCTCTCTACATAACAACCCTCTATTAAATATAAACTTGGGGAACACCAAAACAACGGATCCAAAATAATCAGCTTAGCTTGTGTCTTAGAGTCAGGCCATGTCAGATCATAAATTGGCTGTCCTAGGTCAGAGGCCTACATCTAACTGTGAGAGAGCTGGTTTTTGAATCAACCAAAGGCATAGCAACCATTGTAATCAGTATATGCACAGATTATAGAAAACATTGAACTGCCCTAGTTTATCATATGAAGAAATTGGTATCCTCAAGAGCTGATGAGACTTACCTACACATACAACAAAGAAGCAGTGGTGGTAGGATGAAACCCTAGTTCTTCTCAGGCCCACCAAGGCTATCTTTGCATTAAACTGTACCATTTCCTATATTAGGTCTGTGGGAAGAGTGTTCCTAGACAAGAGCATTCCTTTTGCCTAATATGCTTAAAACCTAAGGAGAAATGGTCTTCTCTTTTCTATTTCCTTCTCCCTACCCCCTGATCAGGCATCTTTTTTTTCCCGGTTAGAATGTGTTCCTACTTGAATTTGTGGCTAGTTTATGTGCCAATGATATCCATGACACTAAATTCAAACCAAGATTGACAGTGAAGTGTTTTACCAAGTAAGCTTTTATTCAGAAAAGAGGAATTATGCCGCAAACTTTAAAGGAGAAAACATGATAAATGAACAAAGTTCTGAGATGGTTAGGCCAACCAGAATGTAGGTAAGTGGTCAACTGAGATATTTCACCCTTTATTTCTCTTTTGCTGGAAATGTTAGAACACCACTTTTGGGTCATACAAATTTAGGATATCAAGCATATGCTTTTAATGGACAAGGCTTGAATTTGGATTTTTAAAATCTACACTACTTATGGTTTTACTTAGACTTGCTTGCTAGAAAATAAATGATGGAAATCCTGATATAACAATTGTTTTGATGAATTAATTCATACTGCTAATGCTGCATTTAATACAATGAGATTTTTAAACAGGAGAAAAAAGTCACCATTATATTTGCCCTTGGATTTACCAGGCTAACATGATTCAAAAAACCATTTGTTCATTTAGTAAATATATGTTGAAAGATAAACTCTCTGCTGGAGATATAAAAATGAAGGAATGCACTAGTCAGCATTTGCTGCTGTGACAAAATACCTGAGACAATCACCTTAATAAAGAAAGAGATTTATTTTGGGTTACACTTTCAAAGATTTCAGGCCATGGTCTCTTGGTCCTTTTGCCTTTGGCCTGTATATCATGGTGGGTATATCATGGTGGGTATATCATGGTGGGTATATCATGGTGGGTACATGTAGCAAAGACGGCCTATTCAACTCCTGACAGCCATGAATCAAAAAAAGAGAATAAAGGGCCAGGGCCCCAATACCCTCTTCAAGAACATGTCCCTAGTGACATAACTTCCTTCCATTAAGCCCCACCTCTTAAAGATTCTGCCACCTCCAAATAGTATGAAGCTGAGGACCAACCTTTTAACAACCTTTTTCCCCTTTGGGGACAATTCTAGACCCAAACTATAGCAAGGATATACTATTGAACAAAAGAAACTTATAATTCATGGATTTGGACAAATAAAGAGAGAATTATTATACCAGATCTAAAGAGCCTGGACATATCAGTCACAAAGGAGGCTATGCTAAGTTGTCTGGCTGTCCTGTTACAGGTCTAACTTGGCTATGTCATGTCTTATCAACCCTCTGATAACACTGTCCAGACATCATGACCTCATAAACAGATGACCCTCATGCTGTGTGTCAGTTTCCTTAAATGAATGTTCATGTTTCAGTAATTATGTTATATTCTGTTATGTCTTCTCTTATGATCTGTGGAGTGAGGCACACCCAGAGGCAAGGGGGATAGTCTTTTCTGAAACCTGATGTTGTTTCCAGAAAGATGAGTCCTTAGACAGGGACTCAAAACTGAAGGAAAAGCCTCCGGCAGGTAAGAGAAATCTTAGCTTCTCCTTTGCCTTAAACCTTGGAAGCATCTGGACATCTGAAGCATGAGGTTAGGAGGTGGATCTTAGAGGTCAGGAAGAAAAGCAAGAAATTCAGAAGAGAGATCCAAGAAAGATTTCTTCCTGGGTTCCACGAAATAGGAAAAGATAAGTGAGCTTCACGTGTTTTATAGGTGAGATTAACTTCATGGTATTCCCTGCATACTATCCTTCACAAACCTCCAGCCAGTGCTCATCAAAGGAGGGATAGCAAAATATGGTACATCCTGCATCAGACTCCTCCAAGGTACTGGGCAAATATGTAGATTCCAGAACTCTACCTGAGATCCACACCTGTGAGTCAGAATGGGGAGGGAATTAGAATATGTATTTTACTAGTTCTCTTAAATTTGAGATCCCTGGGTCTTGTCATCAGTGAGGTCTTTTGTGAAGGTGTAATGTGGTCCAACTGCTCCTGATCACCAAGAAATGTGCCTTCCAGTATAACACTTGGAAATCCTAGATTATATTATCACCTGCATTTGTATTCTATTCTACTACCTGGACTCTGACATCTCTGTCATCATAAAGTCCTTGTATATTGCAACTAGTCTAAGCCAGGGGTTAGCAAACATTTTATAAAGATCCAGAGAGTAAACATTTTCTACTTTCTGAGCTATGCAGTCTTTGTCTTAAGACTTCTGTCTTCACTTTGCTATTACTGCAGTATGAGGCTATCTACAGAGGATATTTAAACCAATGGGCATGGTTTTGTTGCAATAAAACTTTGTTCACAAAAATGGGGAATTGGTAGGATTTGATCCATAGACCATAGTTTACAGACCCCAAGTCTAACTCATAAGGCAGTTAAATATGTACTACCTTATAGCATCCCCTTATATTGAAATGCTTAGCCTTGTATTAGTGGATTAGTTGCAAGAAATGGAAACCCACTTCAGTTACCTCAGTGGTTCTCAAACTTGAATGTATATAAGAATTCTCTGGAGGATTTGTTAAAAGGATTGCTGCATCCACTCCCAGAACTTCTGACTTGGTAGATCTGAAAGAATATCTCAAGAATTTGCATTTCTAGCAAGTTCCCTGATGATAATGATGATGCTGGTCCAGTGAACCACACTTGGAGAACCACTGACTTGACTAAAGAGGAAGGGATTTGTATGGGAAATAGGAGTTTCAGCTATGAGGCTAAGAATATAGAATTGGCTTCACAGAGGTTCTCCCAGACACTAGAAGGATTCTTACCACTAAAAGAATTGGGTAGCCTTGTCATTATGTGGTTTTCTGTCCTCCAAGTTTCTGTTCTTTTAGAGTGGTTATCTAAAAACTCAAATCTCATAAAGTTACTCCCGTATCTAGAAGAACATTTTTATATGTTTTTAAATTCCAAATTTCTTAACTTGACTCAGACCTTTATGACTTTCCAACCTCTTCTATCTCTCTATCCTTATTCCTACCATCATCTATCAATCCACAATACGGACTCTGCCTTTGCACTCTCCACACTCTCCACACTATAATGTCTCCTTTGTGCAAAGGGCCATCTGCCCTATTGACTGTGAGCTTTATGAGGACTGGGACTGTTTCTCTTGATTTACTTCCAGTGCCTGACATAGTCAATGCTCAGTAAATATGAATAAATAAATGCTTGCTTCCTCAGATTTGCTACCAGATACAATGTGAGAGGTCAATTCAGCAGCACAGGGATGGTGAAAGCCTTTAGGAGAATGATGGGCCAGAAATATTCATGGTAACAACACTTAAAATGGCAGGGGACTATGGTGAGAAACCATGTCACATCCACTAAGATAGTGCTGGTCAAAAAGACAGATAATAACAAGTGGTGGTAAGGACAGGGAGAAAATGGAGGACTCATAGGGTGCTACTGGAAATCTAAAATGGTGTATTCAATTTGGAAAATACTTTGAAAATTCTTCAAAATGTTCAATGTGAAGTTACTATATGACCCATCCGTTCTACTCCTGTGTATCTACCCAAGAAATATGAAAACACACATTGAGGATGAGAAAGAGGAAGAAATGCAGACTGAATTTAACAAAATCATATCATGTGCATATATAAATAAACCACAGAGATTTCATCTTTATATATAAGTAGAAAGAACCAATCAAAAATAAATGAGTGAAAGGAAGATCAGTAGAGTAGGAAGAAAAATGAGGGAGGGAAAAGGGGAAGAAGAGGGTGGGGAACAGGGACTGAAATGAAATCTATCCCATACACATATAATTTTGTCAAGATGAACCCAGGCACTATGTATAAATATAATGCTCCAATAAAAAAGAAAGAAAACAAAATACAAACTCACACAAAATCTTGTACACAAATGTTCATAGAGCCATCATTCATAATAGCCAAAAAAAGTGAAAATACAAATCTTCATCAACTGATGAATGGATAAACAAAATGTGGTACATCCACATAATGGAATATTATTCAACCATAAAGAAGTATGAAGTACTGATACTTGCTACAACATGTATAAACCTTGAAAACAAATGCCAAGTGAAAAAGCCAAACACAAAGGCTACATATTGTATGACCTCATTAATATGAAATACCCAGAATAGAAAAGTCTATAGAGACAGAATGCACAATAGTGGTTGCCAAGGACTAAAGGGAACACTAGCAAGGGGTGGCTGATAAGGGGATACAGGACTTCTGGGGTGATGAAACTTTTCTAAAATTACATAGTGATGGTAGTTATACAACTGTGAATACACAACAGTATGTAAATTTTATCTCAATAATGCTGTGTTTAAAAAAAAATGGAAACTTTTGCTTGGATCTACTCCTAGGAGGAAAAGAAGTTGGTTTCTCATTCAGAACACCTACCTATATCTGAAGCATTACCCTTTGACAACAAAGTGCAGCTTTGGAACAACTTGGGTGACAAGTTGAGGTCATACTATGTTTATGTCCCCAAAGAGGGACATACTGTGTTTATGACTAGAGGTCATACTGTGTTTATGTCCCCAAACAGCTTAGAACACAAGTTGAGTCACAATTATTATTTTTTTGAATTATGGATCTCTAAGGGAATTATTATTTTTTTCCAATGAAAATAGTCAATATTGTGAGTATCCAGCACAATTTCATGCAGCCCATAACTTAGTCTATTTTCACCGATGAAAATGATGAATTTCCCTAACATTCTAAAATTGCTTTTGTTGAAAAGTAAAACAAAATAAAGCCTAAATTCATTTAGGACATTTATAGAAAGACTTGAATTATTTATAGATCTGCATCTACTTTGTATACAAAGAGCTTTTATATGAAGGCCAGTTGTTTTCTTTCTTTATCATGGAACCTTTCCTGAATTCATGGCTCCGAGAAAATGCAGTTTAGTGATTAAATGTAGACCAAACTCCCTTTATTTTTGTTGATGTTGTATGATGCTAAAATTCCCATTAACGCTTTCCCCCATCACTGATATCCACAGACTAATTCTTATCATTTCTCAAAGCAAATAAGGAATGGCTTGTGATCAAAACAATTTTGCAGAATAACAACCAGTTCAGAAAAAAAGAACATTATTGCCATATAAGGGTGTAAGCATGAAAATAGTCATATAGGGGGAAGATTAAAGGTTTAATAGAATGGAAAAGAAAGGATACAGCAGTGTCAATCTGATATCTGATTCTGAGTCTGAAAAGTGACACTGTGATAGAAGAGTTAGAAATTGCTCAGTTGCTTCTTATTGCATGTGGTCTAACAGCCTACATACAGCTGAACAGTGGTTTCTGGATCTCTTGGTCATTTTCTAACTCAGTCTCCAGCCCCAGGAAACAGGGGCTGTTCTTTCTGAGAAGCCATCCCTCTCCCAATCAAAATGACCTTTTCTGGAATTCTACCATTAAAAGAGGTAGCAGAATACAACAGTCACTAATATGGCATTATGTAAAATTGTGGATGTGTAACTGACGTGATTCTGCAATCTGCATTTGGGGTAAAATTGGGAGTTCATAACCCATGTCAATCTAATGTATGAAATATAATATGTCAAGAGCTTTGTAATGTTGTGAACAACCAATAAAAAAAATGTAAAAAAAAAAAAAAGTTCATACTTTTAAGTCTTTAAGAGTTTTCCTATTTACCAGAATCCCCCATTAAATTGTAAATTGCCCTGACAGACTTAGTTTCTTCCTTCTCTCAATCAAAATGATGTTTGAGAAAGATAGTAGAATAAATCTAAAATATTTTCCTATGTACACCCATGAGAATACCTAAATGAATGCCACCATCATGCTCACCCACAAGAATGGGATCTTAATTAGAATAAGTTATATCTGTGCTTGTATAATTTTATCAAAATGGATTCCACTGTCATGTATAACTAAGAAGAACCAATAAAAAAGCCAGCATCAGCAACTTAGCAAGGCCCTAAGCAATTTATCAAGACCCTGTGTTTAAATAAAATATGAAAAGTGCTGGGGATGTGACTCAGTGGTTAACCACCAACGAGTTCAATCCCCAGTACCAAAAGGAAAAAAAAAGAATCTAACTCTCTGCTCAGGTGCCTGCAGCTTAAAGTCCCACCATTGAAGCCAAGAAAACAAGTGTAGCATCTCTGTAAGTTTAAAGCAGTTTATTAAGCAATGTCTGTCATTTCCAAAGACTATGTAAAAGGTGATTTAAAACCATATATTCAGGTCTTCCATAAACTTCTCCAGTTCATGCCAAAGGCACAACAACTGAGACAGAAGTAGTTTTTAAGCCTAAACATTTTCTGAACTTTTCTTCTCTAGACTCTTTTCCTATATTTTCCTCATTCTGCTTCAATCTATCCCCTCTCCACCTTTTTCTGTATCTTTTCTTTCTTCTGGATGCTCTATTGATTACAACTCTTACTTTCTTGCCAGTTTTTCTTCTAGTTGCTATCCCTCTCTGCTGCTTCTTTCTTTGGTTTGCTTGCTCTACTTTAAATAATATAATATGAAACAAATATACTCAGAAACCATTGTTTAATGAAGTTTGGAGTTTTTTTAAATGAACTTTTATGTTAGATATTGATTATTTCAGTTCAGGCAATTTTGGGATTCTTTTTAATAGTTGATATGCTAAGCATCTCTTTTCATTTATCAGAACCGTATTTTCTTTTAAGTCCTTGAACACCATTATAATAGCTATTTTAATCCTTGTTTGATAATTTCAAGATGTGGACCATCTTAGTTTGATTTTCTTTTCTCTTGAGAATGGTTCACATTTTCCTGGTTCTTTATATTTGAGTAATTTTAGATTGTATCCTGGACACTGAGAATATGATGGGGACTGTAGATTGTTACATTCTTCCAAAAAGCGTTTCTCTTTTTAAGCAGGCAAATACATTGGTTGGTCTCAAACTGCAACTTCTGTCTCTTAGATAGTGGTTCAAATCTTAGTATATAGTTCCTTTGTCTTCAACTGAGACACTGTGAGTCTTCCCTTTGCTTGAGGTTTGGGTGTCAAATGGGGATTTGGGGAAAGTATGTACCGAGAATTTAGAGTTGTCCATTCCTTTTAAGGATTTTTGCCTCTTTTTCGAGTTAATGGCTGTGGTCCAGGTTGTCTCAAACTCCTCAAGTTGAAAGACTGGATTTTCTGTAGAAGTTTCAGCAGTCCCTTGCAGCATCAACTATAGTCTAACCTCAGACTAAAAGCTATAAAAATCAGAAGCTCATTCCATTTTTCCCTCTGCTTCCCAAGGCTGACTGCACTGTAGAATCTGCTTATTTTTGCTTACTCTCCAGAGCCTTTGGGAAGTTGTTTTTTGTACTTTGTTCAGAGTTTATAGCTGTTGTCTGTGGCAGAGTTAGTCTAGCAGGACCTCACTCAGCCATAGTTTCTTGATTTTTTAAAATGATGTGAATTCAACCTTACCTGCGGCTTTCTCTAAAAGAATGCTAATTTACAATTGCAGGTCAGAGTCTTTGATTGATTTTTCAGAGTGGGCCAATGACCTTCAATAGAGAGACAGTTCTGTAGGCCAGTCATAGGGAAGGATGGTATATAAAACTTCATTTCAATTTATTCAACAAAATCTACTCTCTACCCACTGTGAGAAAACACTGGGTTTCCTATTATGGTTGTCTAGAGGGCATCCTTGCACTTTGTGGGAAGGGAGTAAAATTGACTGTCAAAAAGATTATGTGAGGGCCAGGCACTGGGGCCCACACCTGTAATCCCAGCGGCTTGGGAAGCTGAGGCAGGAGGGTCATGAGTTAAACCCAGCCACAGCAACTTAGTAAGGCCCTAAGCAACTCAGCGAGACCCTGTCTCTAAGTAACATACAAAAAAAAAAAAAAAAGTGCCGGTAGGGGGGGAGATTATGTGCTCAAGACAAAAGGGAAAAAAAGATTTTAGCTTTAAGAAACATTGATTCTGTAACAGTTAATCATTTTGTAAATGCTCTTTTCTTTAACCCTCACAATTCTGCCAGGTGGATATTACTGTCCACTTGTTGTAGATGAGAAAAGTGAAACCCAAAGACTACATAGCTGGTGATTTTTATAGGTTTTTCATTAAAAAAAAAGGAGTTATTGCTAAAAAAAATTAGGTTGGCATTTTACCATCTTCTCAATAATATTAATAGTAATAAAAATGATAATAATAATAATAATATCCAAGTGGCACTTTTCCTCTTAGCAAAGTGGGATTGTGACTCAGTACAGCTCCTGACTTTTGACTGACAAGGTTCTATAAATGCTAAGTATAGTTTTCTATTAAGATTGAAACCTATGAGAAAAAAGCCGTGGGCTGACCCATCTTCAAAGTGTCCATTTAAGATTATTTTCTGTCAGCTAGGTGGCTAATGGGCTGTGTTAGACAATGGATAGATATTGTATTCTGTCTGAAACCATAGAGTTGGAGAAAAAAGAGCAATTCCACATTTATTTGGCTTGTCTACTGCCCGGGAGCCCAAGCTGCAGAGAACATTTATTTCATTTTAACAAATGGATGGCACCTCCCTGTTTTAGGTTGGAAGAAAACCTCTGCTTTGGCCTCAGTGTGAACAGGGGCATTGGTGATGGAATATCCAGTGTGAGTCATTGTCCCCACACTGGGCAAAAATAGTGGAAGCATTCTGGGGAGATTCTAAAGGAAAATGTTCAGTTAATGGTAGGCTTATCTAATGCTGGATTTAAAAAAATATATATTGACTGCTTCATGTTTTACAGAGAGAACTTACAGACAATGGAAAGTAAGCCCCCTACTGAATTGAATAATGACTCTGGTAAGACATAAGAACACAAGAAGAGATGTTTAAAGCACAGTTGGAAGAAGAAAGTAATAAGGCCAAGCAAGGCAACAGACAACAGCCTCAGCCTGTGGAAGTGCCATGGCCAGGAGGCCTGCATTTCTCCCCCCAGGCTTTGTACTGATTTAGTGATTAGTCATTGGACCTTGGGAAAGTCATTTCATCTCCACTGGGCCTCCACTTTCCTGTATGGCAAGGCAATTGTCTTGGGTTTCCTTCTAGATTTCCTTCTAGCTTTAACTTTTAAACACCTAAGAATCTTTCCACTTTCCCAACCAGGTCTTTTCCCACTCTATCCAAAAGTCAAGAATTCTATGGATGAAAAGTAAAATAGCATCAGAGCATATGAGTTGCTTGAAACTTTCAAATTTGAATGGAAGCAAATTGAAATGAAAGTGAGACAAATACTATCTTTCTCACCTGAACTAGAAAGTAGATGGCAGGTGACAAACGAATAGACTTTGGACTACTCTCTGAGTGTAAACTTTCCTGCACTTTCATGTGAAACTAACAGTTCACTTTAAATATCTACAATGAGTTCTGACAGAGAAGAGCAGGCAGCTCAAATAATGAAGGTCAGCGACTAATGCCCAAATCCCACTGCTTTAGAATGTGCTCAAAGACAGCCTCAGATGCATGAAGAGGAACAAACACATTTGTCCCACCCATGACCCTGCCAGTAGCAGGCTGGGCCAGTGGTGGACATGACTGGAATCCAAAGGTCAAACAGACCCAGAGGAAAGGACACATGGTTTTGGGAGGTCTCAGTGTGACCTTGATGGAATAAACAGTTCAAGCTTAAAAGCCTAAAGTGCTGAGATCATGAATTGCTTTTGAACCATTATAGCTTTGAGATGCTTTGGGGGGTAAAGGAACTGTAAGTACCATAGAAAGGAGGTAAGGTTGTTTGTTTCATTGTTTCCTGAGGAAGTGGCTTTTTTCTTTTCAAAACATTTCTAGAAGCTCAACCTTTCCTGTCTCTAATTTCTGGTTTTCTAAGGGATAGATGAATCCTCTCCTGTAAAAATATTAATGGCTGGGTCTTAAGTTATTGATGAAAGCATTGCTTATAATGCACATGTCTTGAGATTAGGATGCTCAAGTAAGAGAGTGGGAAAAGTAAGACAGGAAAAGAGACCAGTAAAAGTTATGGTGGTTAATAAGTATGATATATCTGTGAACAACTGGAGCTTGAACCCCTAGAAGCCCTCTGAGAAACTGTGTAGAAAACTTGTATGAGTTTTCTATGGCTGCTATAACAAATAACCCCAAACTCTATGGGTTAAAACAAACGAGGTGTATTCTCTCCCAATTCTTGAGGCTGGAAGTCTGAAATCAAGGTGTTAACAGGTTTGGTACCTTCTGGAAGCTCTGGGCAAGAATCCATTCCAAAACTCCCTTCTGGCTTCTGGTGGTTGCCAGTAAGCCCTGGTGTTCCTTGGCTGTTCATTAGTCTCTGCATTGTCTGGAATTCATATAAGAAAAGTGTCCTTCTCTTATAAGGACACTTGTCATTGGATTTAAGGCCTACCCTAATCCATGATAATCTCATCTCAAGATCCACAACTTAATTACTACTCCAAAGACCCTTTTTCCAAATAAGGTCATATCCATGGTTTCCAAGTAGATCTATCTCTTAGAGGGTCATCATTAGATCTACCATAGTACCCTTTAAAATTATCCCACTGAGGAAGTTGATGTTTACAGTTTCTGATCCTCCATTGGTTAAAGACTGCCAATGAGGATATAAATCTCCAGGCCTTGGGGCTGTCCTTGGTTGAGACTAAGCAGGTTCATTGGTACTAGTGACATCCCTGAAACAGAGAATCAAAGAGACCCAGGTGCTTGAGGTGAGTAACAATCAGAATCATAGTACATGTGCATAAGAACTGATTGACAATCCCTGCTGCAGGGGACTTGGTCTGGAGGGGCACATGAGTAAGGACATCAGTAATGACTATTAAAAGGCATAACTACATGAGGTATGGGTGCAGACCATAGGGCAAGACTAAAGAAAGCAGGAAGAGACGAAGACACTAACACCCTGATGTGACTTGTACACACAGGAATTGGTGAAACGTATACTTGAGGAAGTGGCCAGCTATTCTGGAAAAGCCATCCAAAGGGCCCAGGAAGTATCCACTGGGCAATGAAACCTTGTTCTACTTTCAGAACTTGACAGGGGTATCTCAGCAGTGATTTCTGAAGTTGACTAAATCCTTAAGGGTTGGAAGGATGAGTCTTAAACACCAACCATCAGTGAAGACCCCAGCCATTGTCCTGGGTGCACAGAGAGAGCTCTAGAAAATGAAAAAGAATAGCAAACGGCAACCAGGACATTAAGGTCCCAAGCAGATAACTTTGGGATTCAGATCGGGCTGGGGTCTCAGTGAGGGGAGGGGAAATAAGAAAACAACTAAGCAAAAATAACAGTGGAGGTCTGGGCAGGATTCCAATTCAGTTGGCTGATTTAAGTGTCTGGAAGATGAAGGAAGAATCAGTATGGTGACCTAGAATCTTCAAGGGCTAATCTGGGCACTTGGTCTGGTCAGCATCTAAAGCAGGTTGAGAATGAGATAGCAGGGCCTCCAGGATGACAGAATGCCAAGACCCGCTAAATTGAAGGACATATTTTCTGCCTCTGTCAGGGCCTTTGTAGACCCAACTGACCTTTCTCTGCTGATGGATCTGGCAGTTAGGGGAAGCTAGAGAAGGAGGAGGAGGGTAGTATGTGAGGTAGCCCTGCACCCACAGTGTCCAGACTAAATGGGTTTCCTTAATTTGACTGCTATTATTTTCACTTAAATTTTCCTCTGTAGTGTGTACAGAGAGTCACTATCTAATAGTTTCTTTTCATTTTCAGTTCCGATATAAGTATCCTAAAACTGCATTGTTTGTATCAGATACAATCAGTTTATTAATGGAGGTAAAGCCAACAGCTGTAAGAAAGAAACTTCAACATGCCTGGTAGCAAATTGTTAATTAATGTCCATAACAGGTATCTCTGATGAATACTAGATTTCTTTCTAAGTGAATTTAGAAAATCCAGGCTCCTTCTCTCTTGTGACTCTGACCATTTTCAACACATAACTTCCAAAGTCATTCATGTATATCAAGCTAGGATTTGGGGAAACCACTTAGAGAGTTGCTGTGGGAGGACTTTAGGAACCAGGCTTGGAAGTGGCAAGTATCACTTCACTCCTGGTCCATCAGTTAGAAATTAGTCTCATGGCCTTGCCTAACTGCAAGAAAACCTTGCAAATACAGTTGCATGGCGGAGAAAAAGAGAAAGTGAGATCTCTGAAAAGCTTTGCAGTTTCCATCCCTCCTCAATAGTGAGCTTTGGGCCTCTATACTAGTGCCCAGGCAGAAGAGAGAAGGGAAACCTGATTGAGTTTACCTGCAGATAGTTGAGCAGAATGGCTCATCTCTGCTCCATGTGGGATTGGCTAGGCTCACTCACAGGGCTGCATTATCTAGTGGGAGGCTGGAAAGTCCCAGGCAGCCTCACTTTCATGTCTAAAGCCCTGGTTCTAGCTGTGGACATGAACATCTCAGACTTCCCCCTCAAGGCCTCCCATTTGGGGGTAACTTTTCTCTCTAATTGGCTAACCTGGATTTATTTACATGGTAAGTCAAGGTAGCAAAAGCTTCCAGGCTTCTTAAAATCTTGGCTTGGAGCTGGCACAGTGTGTCTTTCTTCCTGAGTTCTGTTGGGCAAAGCAAGCCATAGGCCAGTCCAGATTCAAGGGGAGGAGAGATAGATTCTCTCTCCTAATGAGAAGAATGTGATTGTCTTAGTACATTTAGGAAACTATAACAAAAATAATGAAGCTTATCAGCAACATATATTTGTCACACTTCTGGAATCTGGGAAGTCCAGGATCAATGCATAGGCAGATTTGGCATCTTGTGAGGGCCAGTTCCTCATAGATGGTGTCTTCTTTCTGTGTCCTTACATGGTAGAAAGGGAGAATGAGCTCGTATTAGTCCATTTTTCCATTGCTATAAAAAAAATCCATACTTGAGGCTGAATATAAAGAAAGGAGATTTATTTAGATCACAGTTTGGGAGGCTAAAAGTTCAACATTGGGTAGCCCCTTTGGCTTGGCATTTGGCGAGGTCCTCATAATGAATTGAAAAGTGGTGGGAACACATGTAAGAGGGAGGATCATGTGGCGAGACAGGAAGCCAGAAAGTGTGGAGTGGTCAGTCTTGCTCTTTTATAACTATCCCTCTCATGGGAACTAACTAGAATTCCATCGGAACTATGTTAATTCATCCCAAGGGCAGTGCCCTCAATGACCCTGTCACTTCCCACTAAGCTCCAGCTCCTAAAAGTTGCACCATTTCTTATATTGCCACACCGAGGACCAAGCTTCCAATTCATAAATCCATGGAAGAAACCTCACATCCAAACCATAGAAGAGCTCCCTTGGGCCTCTTTTATAAGGGCATTAATCCCATTCAACCTAATGACCTCCCAAAGGCCTCACGTCTTTATATTATTGCACTGGGGACCAGATTTCAACATATGAACTTGAGGAAGACAAAGGCATTCAGCTGATAGCAGCAGTCATGCATGTACAGGATGGAGGGAGTGTTGGCAGCCATATTTCAGTCAGAAGCAGCAAGCAATGAGACAGCATCCAGGCCCATTGGACAGCAGGCAGATGTCTTCACATATGGAAGAAGTGAGAGGGGAGACTGGCAGCAGGTGGCAGTGGTACAGCCATAAAGACTGGCATTACAGATATTATTTCAATCCCTAAGATGTCTGGTGCGGGAGGAGTCAGATCAGAGGCCTCAAGGTTGATTTAAGAGTCCCCATACATGTATCTATCCATGATTCCTAGGAGAATGGTTATAATAGCTTTGTGTTAGTGAGTTTTCTGTTACTGCGACAAAATACCTGAGACAAACAACTTATAAGAAGGAAAAAAATTATTTTGGCTCACTGTTTCAGAGGTTTTAGTCCATAATTGGTTGGTTCCATTGTTTGAGGGTGAGTGCTGCAGCAGAACATCGTGGTGGGGAGAACCTGGTGGAATAAAGCTTCATGGTGGTCAAGAGGCAAGAGAGATGGAGGGGCCAGAGTCCTAATATTTCCTTCAAGGGCATTTCCCCAGTGGCATAACTCCCTGTCACATGGCTGCAACTCTTAAAAGTTCAACCTCTTTCCAATAGCATCACAGGCTGTTCACTTTTACACAAGTGCCTTTGGGTAGACATTTAATATCAAAACCATAATAAGTTTAGTTTGTTATCATAACTTGTGTATATTTCTGTGTCAGTCACTGCACTATAAGGTCTATAAAGGTCAGGACAGTGTCTTAATCACTGATGTCTCCCTAGTGCTTAGCATAGGGCCTGTCACATAGTAGACATGTGACAAATGCTCATTGAACACACCATATGGGCAAACCCATGGAGCTCAGCATGTTCTTAGTCATGCTGCCCCTTCAATGGCCTTGGCAAGGCCTAGAACAGGCCTAAAAAAGGACTTCACAGAGCTCTGTGGGCTCATGGCATTCTTACCACTTTCTCTTCTATCACACATAGGCACCAAGAAGAGGGCCACGATTCCAACTGACCAAAAGACCATGAGGATTTTTCCCATCATTCACCACATCGCTACTATCTTGGCCACCACCAGTTTTCTGTCTGTCTAGGTTTCTCATCCTTAAGACCCTCTTCCCAAATGGCTCTGAATGTTCCCCTGATTGGCTCAGGCCCCCAACCACCTAGACCCCTCAGTTTTACCCTTTGGAATATGGGTTCTCATCTCTATAATTAATTATATCCTCAAACTTCTCTCTAACTTAAAGGGAAAAAATATATGAAAATCAAAGGCTGGGCTCTTCCTGGAAAACTTTTATTGCTAAATAAGTAAGTGGATCTGCACAGAGTCTAGGCTCTGAGGTATACAATAAGAGAAATAGGGTAGATCTTTTAAAGCTCAGAGACTGAAAATGTTTCTGTCCCATATGAGAAAAGCAAAATCTCTTAGCATCACTAACTGAGTGGTGATAGCTGGGCTCATTGGACAGACACACTCCCAGAAGGATGGGGGTGATTTATTGTGTATAAGGTGACTTCCTGGGTATTATGCTGTCTAACTGCCCCTGTTCTGTATGCCACATGCCTGAGCTTGGATTATAGCACCCTGCCAGAACAGTAATTTTGTCATAGGGATAGGTGGCCAGGTCAGTTATTCACAGAATGTTCCCTTCACCTTTTGCCTACATGAATTCTGTCCAAATCATAAGTACACTAGGTCTCCCCTTCAGCCCTCCCAAGGAGTGGTCTTTACCCACCACTCTTCAATTTCCAAACCTCATGAATCCCTGAGCCAGGAGGGGATAGAATTTTTTTTTCCTTACCCCTCATTGCTCCTTGAAGATTTTGTCCCTCCTTCCTTCCTAAAGCACTGTGTTAGCTCATATTTTCTTCACTGTGACCAAGATACCTGAGAAGAATAACTTTGAGGAGGAAAAGTTTATTTTGGCTCACATTTTCAGAGATTTGATCCATGATTGGATGATTCCATTGCTCTGAGCCTAAGGTGAGTTAGCACACCATGGCAGAAGGACCTGGTGGACAGAAGCTGCTCCCCTCATGAAACCAGGAAGCAGAGAGAGAAATGGAGAAAGGGGCTGCAGGGAAGATTCAGCCTTCCAGGGCAGGACCCCAGTGACTACCTCCTCTAGCAATGCCCCATCTACTTACACTTACTACCCAGTCAGTCCATTCAAACTAGGATGGACTGATTAGGTCGCAGCTCTTATAATTCACTTTACCTCTGAACATTCCTGCATTAGCACAGGAGATTTTGGGGGACACCTCATATTCAAACCATAATACACCCAGATCTTCAGATTCTCATAGACCATATTTCGTCTTTTTTCTTTTTGCTGATTCAAGTCATCTGAGAAGCTGACACCAAGACACATTTAGACATTCAAGATATTTATTGAGTAACCCACCTGGGTGTGGGTGGGGGGAAGACTAGAGATGGAACTAGAGAGGGTAGAGAGCATGAAAGCACCATGCAGATCTAACTGTTGTAGAACAACATGAGGGTTGAACAGGAAGTGTTACACACTAGTCCGCATCTAAGAAAAGTTTTGGCAAAGCTGATGGGGAGTTCCCGAGTCAAAGGTATAGATCAGGAGACTCCCACAATTCCCACTGTAGCAAGTGCTATGTTCACTCCCTGAATTGATTAACAGGTGGGGGTATGGCTTAAACTGGGTCATAGATTTCCAAGCACAGAAGCTGGATCTATTGGTCCATTATGTTCCCAGCAGTCACAGGTCCAAGATGGCCATTCTCCTGGCTGTCATAGTCTCCTTGTTGCAATTATGTTTTACCTTCTGATTAGACCCCTCCCCACCACCAGCACTACGTTTCACTGAAGATTTTATTTCTAGGGTCCTTGTCTTTCTTCCTCAAATTTCTTAGCTCTTGTTCATTTCAACATACACGTAGACAGCCCTTCCAACATTCTGCCTCTCATTTCCTCAACAAAGTGAGACTTCCTGTGGTCTGTATCACCCCAACTCAACCACCCATTGCCAAGGTCACATTACCCAAAACTGCTCTATTTCCAAATCTTAGTTTCCAGCTACCCATATTATTACTTCTTATCATCCTAGTTTGCTCTATCTAGTGTTCCAACTCCAATGACTCTTGAGCCCCATTTGGTCCTCTAGTTCTGTTCCTGTACCAACTCTTCATTGCCCTTTACCTCCTTTACTTCCTCCCTTCCCTTTTCTAACTCAGCATCCACAGTCCATTCCTATACCCACTGCCTGTGCACTGTCAACTCCTCATATGTTCTCTCCACTCCATTATTTTGCTTCCCATTGATGAGCAAGCTCAGCTTTGCCTACTTCCAACCTGCCACCTCTTCCATTTCACCTCCTAGGCAGCTAAAGGTGACCAGTGAAAACACTCAACCATTACTGACTGGTCTCACTTGAAATTTACGACAACAGACCTCAAGTGGGACCTCGGTGCAGTCAGGCAATCCCTTCCCATTTGCCAGCTCAATTTGTCCTCCTCTCTCTCTCTGAGATGACAATTTCATAGTTTTTCCACTTTTCTCAAGCCTCAAGCAATTCCTCCCTTTCCTCCTTCTCAGCTGATGAACTTTTTTTTTTCTTATTTCCCAGAGACAGAAGCAATCAGAAGAGAACTTTCTTCCTTTCTACCATGTCATTTACTTACCTGCCCACATCTATGGCTGCCAACTTTACCTTTGCTCCTAATAAAAATGAATAGAGTTTTTGATCTCTTAGTCAAGTCTGGCCTCTCTGAGTGTGAGGTGGATCCCACCCCTGGTTGCTCATTGAAGGTTTTTATCCTGCAATGATCTCCCCTGTCTTCTGCTTCTTCCATATTTCTCACTCCACTGGATAATTTCTTTCATTAAGAGAACAATCTGCCATTAAAAGAACACATAAAAATCTCCCTGGTGAACACATCTCTCCAACTACCACACATCACTTTCCTCCCTTTATGGGAAAACTTCTTTTGTCTAGACCTATGACTACCTGACCCCTGAACCCCCTCCAGTCCAGTGTTAGGAAACAAGGACCATTTTTCTAGCCCTACTGTTGATTTGCAATATATATTTCCCAAAGCTGGGGAACTTTCCTGCCTCCAGTGTTCTGAGTAGGTCATCCCAACCCCAGGGTTCTCTTTCTGGCTTTCTGGGGAGGAAATCCCTAGACTCAAGCATATGTTTGGTTTTGCATTGACATAGGCCCTTTGTGTACCTGACATATGGATTTGATGGAGCTTAGGCTTACCTGGAGAAGTCATTCTGAGTTCTCATCATACCCTGAACATTCCTGTGATCCAGTATCTGAAGCCTTACCTTCCATTCCATTGATACAAAAAACATGTCTTATTGAAGTTTCTCTCCTCCGAGGTCCCCTCTTCATTCACAGTCCCAGGACATGGTTATTACCCCACCCAAAGATGAATGCTGATGACACTGGTACCTGGGACAAGCATTGATGCAGGCCACTTTGACTTCTCTATTAAAAGTCAGGAGGGCTCTCTTTTGAGAGTTGTCTTGCCAACTGTGGAAACTAGAAAAATAAATACATAAAGCCAGGTGTGGTGGTACATGCCTGTAATCCCAGCAGCTGGGGAGGCTGAAACAGGAGAATCCCAAGTTCAAAACCAACCTCAGCAACTCAGCAAGGCCCTAAGCCACTTAGTGAGACCTGTCTCAAAATAAAATTAAAATGGGCTGGTGATGTGGCTCAGTGGTTAAGCACCCCTGGGTTCAATCCCAAATACCAAAAAAACCCCATAAGAAATAGCAAATCAATTAATAAATATTTGTTAACCACCTGCTCTGTGTTAGGTGTATATTTAGAGCAGTAAGCAAAAGAAGCAAAATTATGTCCATATGGATCTTACACTCTGCCATGTAGCTTATTTACAATCTATAGAAACCTATATTATGATTTTCTAAAAAAAAGAAAAAGAAAGAAAGCAACTCAAATTAAGTGACAAAAAACATGTCCTATGATCAGGTCCCCTCCCCTCAGAGTTTAAAACAGCCTTCACATTTGTGTATCTATTATTGCCCCTCAAAAGGTAAGACCCATTTATTAATCGGCAAGTGTGGGTCATGACTATCAGATCTATTCAGTCTTACACTTGATATTCAATAGCTAATTTTTGAGACATAGAGCCATTATCATTAGCTCCACATCACCACTAAGGAATTTCTGGTTCAGAGACATTAAGCAAGTTTCCTAAGGTCAATCAGCTATCAGGTGGATGAGTTGGATCTTGAGGTTCAGATTTCTACACTCAGATTGGATAGTATTATATGGTATATAGTCCATAAAGATTATTGTTTATCAGATACCCAGTAAAAAGAACATGAGCATCTAAAGCTTCTTTCTGTAGCTGTATGTCTTATACAGAGGTACTTTTTGGCCTCGTGGTGACCACATAGAGTAGTAGAGTCCATATCTGCCCATATTTGCTCTCTTAAACTCAAAGATGGCCACACCCAGTTACCTGTACCCCCAAGTACTTTGGAGATAAGATACATGGTATTGTTCTTTAAATTTGAGCTAAATAGTCATCCATATTTACTTTATTTTCAATTTCTAATCATGTATAGATTTGTTATTCAATGTCCATCATCTCTAGCAATTAGAGAAATGCAAATCAAAACTACTCTAAGATTTCATCTCACTCCAATCAGAATGGCAGCTATTATGCATACAAACAACAATAAGTGTTGGCAAGGATGTGGGGGAAAAGGTACACTCATACATTGCTGATGGGATTGCAAATCGGTGCAGCCAATATGGAAAGCAGTATGGAGATTCCTTGGAAATCTGGGAATGGAACCACCATTTGACCCAGCTATCCCTCTCCTCAGACTATACCCAAAGGACTTAAAAACAGCATACTACAGGGACACAGCCACATCAATGTTTATAGCAGCACAATTCATAATAGCTAAACTGTGGAGCCAACCTAGATGCCCTTCAGTGGATGAGTGGATAAAGAAAATGTGGTACATGTACACAATGGAATATTACTCAGCAATAAAAGAGAATAAAATCATGGCATTTGCAGGTAAATGGATGGAGTTAGAGAAGATAATGCTAAGTGAAGTTAGCCAATCCCCAAAAAACAAATGCTGAATGTTTTCTCTGATATAAGGAGGCTGATTCATAGTGCGGTAGGGAGAGGGATTAGATTAATTCTAGATAGGGAACAGGGGTGGGAGGGAAAGGGAGGGGGCAGGGGGTTAGCAAGGATGGTGGAATGAGATGGACATGTATTAAGAAGTACATGCATGAAGATATGAATTGGTATGAACATACTTTATATACAACCAGAGATATGAAAAATTGTGCTGTATATGTATAATAAGAATTGTAATGCATTTAGCTGTCATTTATTTTTTAAAAATCAATTAAAATTTTTAAAAATGAAAAAAACCCAAAAGAGTCGAAAGCAGGGTCTTAAAGACATGTTTGAATACCCTGATTTCATAGTAGCATTAGTTGAAAGGGGAAGTAACCCAAGTGTCCATCTACAGAGGAATGGTTAAGCAAAATATGGTACATAAAAACAATAGAGTGCTATTTGCCTTGAAAAAAAAAGTGAGGCTCTGGTAGTATTTACTAAGAGACTCTTGGCAGTTGCTATTTCTAGGCATTGCAAAGATAATACAGTACATACTTCATTTTTAACCGTGCTAGGTTCAGATGTGCAATTCTAAGATGAATATAATATATATTACCAATATGTAGCCTCTACATAACTATTCCAGCAAGAGGTAAATATCCTTACTCTTCAGGACCTTCCAATACCCAATGCAAAAATAGTAACCTCTAGGGGGAGCTAAAGATTTCTCTCTTCTCCGTCTGGGGTAGACAAGAACTGGAGATGAGTCAAGGGCAAAGACATTATTGGGCCCAGGTGTGGGCAGGTGGCTTTTGATTGTGCCTAACTTGGAAGTTAGAGGGTTCTGTGTGTGCATAATGGGGATCTATTTGACCTTTTAGAATGCAATCATTTGAGAATTCTTCTCCCATATTGCTCATGTCATAGGAGGGGCCCTTCCCACACCTTAGGAACCCTGGAAAGAGCTGAGTGGGCAGATGAATCATGGATGTACGTTACTCTGGTCCTTAGGCCAGGGCAGTAAGAAATCCTGTGGCTTTCCACCTGCCAGACCTGCTCTCCAGATTCAGTGATTCCACACAGGAAGTGTATAAGGGTTGGGGTCAAATCCATATAGAGTTAAGCAGAGACTTTGCCTGAAAGTCTCTCTGCTGGGCTCTTGGAGGAGCCTAGTAGGGCTGTCTATGGCCATAGTGGGCTAATTTTATGGACTTAGGGATCAGGAGGTCTGATTTGCCCTTCACTAGTAACACAACACAAACTAACATAGCAATCCAATTTATAGTATAGAAATGTGTCCTGAGAAAATATGTATGATAGAAATGGAAATACAATACTGTTTATGCAAATGAGTTATAAAAATTATATATTGAGGAAAGTTTCAAGTAAAGCATTACCAAACAAAGCAGAAATAGAGTTAATTCAACAAAATGAATGTATGTGGCAGGGAATCATGTTGCCAGCCCTGCCCTAGAGCTCAAGGGACTAAAGCTTATGATCTTCCACTGAAAGATCTCCACCAGTTCAGCGTATCTTCAGGGAAGAGTCTCACTTAGTGGAAGGAAGAGCCTTCCAGGGGAGAAACAGAAATCCAGGAACAGAAATCCTTTAGCTTCTCTGGCCTCTATCTTTGAATCCCCTCAAAACAGATGCTGAGATGAGGATTTGGGTACAGATTAGTTATTTGTGAGGTGATTTCAAGAAGCACAGATGAGAAAATGGGGTGGGTGATGTAGGGAAGCTCAATGCACGATAATGAGCACATTGCCTTTGAGGACCACTGGGATTTGATCCTGTGCTCGGCCCAGTGAAACGACATGTAGGTCACACCTGAGAATCAGCCTCCTGGAGGACGGAAAGGCTGGGGTATTTATGCACCAATTGCCCTTTTCTACTCATGCAGGGCTACCCCTCACCTTGGGAATCAGTTTACCTGCATTTCTGGATTGCACTCATGGCTGTGAAGAGTCATCTCAGGAGACAAGGGCAAGCTCTAGAGGTGGGAAGCCATCAGTGTGCCAAAGTTCATTCAAGACTTCAGGTGACTCAGAAATGCTGAGCATAAGCCTCAGTCCCTTGAGCCATAGGGCAGGGCTGGCAACATGAAGGAACACGAGAGAAGGCATCGATAGCATCCTCATATCAAAGTTGAGACTACTGTAGATGACCTTCAAGGCTGCTCCCAGGTTTCATGCTCAATGGTTCTCTGATGTATGGAGTGGCCTGCACCATGAGATTTCTATTCTTGGTGGTAGTGAGTTGCCCATCTGCGGAAGTAACTAGTATAGTTTATTCAACAAAATGAAGTAACTAAGCAGATGCTTGCTAACCCCTTGGAAAGAATGTTGTAGCAGCAGATACGCGATTGGAATGAGAGACTTTTAACATATTGTGTTAGGTGGAGTTCTTTGGAAACAGACACTGAAGCAAGAATTCTGATGAAAGTGATTTATTGAGGAAATGCTTCCTGGGGAGGGCAGTGAGGGAGGAGGAGAAAGAGGACTTAGAAGAGAAGGAAGCCAAGGAAGGATTCCATGTTAGTCAAAGGCCCAGCTTCAACCTGATCCCACAAGGGAGCTCTGGAGTGTAAGTGACACCTCAGATTCTATGAGGACTCCAGGAAAGTAAGCAGGTTTTTATATTCCCCCATCCTCAGTCATTGACTAAGGCTCACCCCAGGGAAACGTAAAATTCCAGGCATTTCCCACTCTGCACAAATATGGACAGAGTGGTTCCAATTGCCTGAGAACAGTAAAAGGGATCCAAGGGAACACAGCCAGTGTCTGCTACCGTTACTAGGAGGATGGCAGTCACGGTTGTGTGGGTGTTTTCTCTGTTCGGATACAGATTTACAAGGATGAGCTCCCAAAAGTCCTGTCCTTGGCCCATTCTAATGCAGTTGACACACAGGAGAATTAGCACAATAGAGCTTGAACTCCCAGAACCCCATGTTGCTGAAGAGAACAACACAGGGAGTTTTTTATGGGATGGAAATTTCAGTTTGGATGGTATAGCAAGAATGACCACAGAGCCTCATGCAAACTCTGGAATCATTTCAAACTGAAGTAGATCTAGGACTAAAGACAGTAAAAATATTTCTGAAATGAAGGGCTAATTCTAGCTATGCAGAGGCACAGCACAATGCCATCATAAAAAATCCACTTTTGTCCATGCCACAGCCCTGAACCTCCCGTGCACTAGATCAGAGACCCTGATAAATCTGGGCTGCTAGAAATGCCAACCAGCTCATATGTTTTCAGTGAGCAATGACAGGGAGCCAAATTGCTTTATTCCGATTAGGGAAGGGCCTCTGACTGTAAAATATACTGTGTGAAAAAAAATATTGAGTTTTAGTTCGCTGACACATCAATTTAAGAGAGTTATGGCTCTCACATGGAGGCCAAGCAGGTACCTCCCCACATGTATGTGCAATAAAAATTAATTGTGGCCTTTTATATAGGGCACTGTTCTCACTTGTGGGATCAGAGAGTGACCTGAGTGTCACCTCCAGTGGCAAGTCACAACATAGAAAGTGTTGGCTCTTTTCTTGGAAATCACAGAGGGAAACCAACACCCAAATCCACGAACAAGCTTCATGTATAACTTTCTGAATTTGGAAAAAAAAGAGATATGCAGCCATGTTATCTTCATATTTTTTTCTAAAGAAGTTTTTACCCATGTTTTCTGGGAACAATGTATGTGTACAATCAGGGTCCAGACAGGAAAACAGAAACTTCTCCAAGTCTTTCAAATGAATGCAGGAAATTGGTTACACAGGAAATGGAAGAGAGAAAAAGCCAAACAAAGAATGATGAGGCCATCTGGAGATTAGCGACAGCCAGAAGCTGCTCCCACCTTGAAGGCTCAAGGGACATAAGAAAGGAGTGGCTCTATGGAGCTCAGAGGCTAGAGCCATGCACTGGGAGCTTGAACCATGGTGGGAGTTTCCCAGAGGGAGCTGTGGCCACAGAAGGAAGGACTGTCTCTGCTGGAGCATCTCTGCTGTCAGAGATGCTACAGGAAGCACAGAGTGAGGGGATCAATATACCCTGGATTCTCCCTTCCTCCAGCCCTCCAATTTTCCACCAAAGCTTCTCATTGGCCAAGCTGAGCAGGAGGACAAAGGGCAAGGGAGTCTGGGAAATGTAGTTTTCTGTGATATAAGGCACATCTGTGAAAGGGTGGAGAATGCATCTAAAAGCAGAAGGACAGGCAGTTGGCAGTCATGGTGGGGGTGTAAATCCCCTTTGTTAGGTTGCATCCAAATTTGGTAAGTCTATAAGACTACTGACTATATGATTTAGAGAGAGAGGTGTTGGCCTTCAGGTGGATTGTAGACACATTACAAGGAGAACATTTTAATAGAACTCAGAATAGCAGTGAACCCACTTCTTGAACTTATACCCTCTTGGTTGCGGATGCCAAGATAGTAGGCTTATGTCTTTAGGTGAAAATGAGCTCCATCAGAACAAAGAATTCCAACTCTTCTTCCAAAAGTTCATGGCAGGGTAGAGAAATGAGTCAGAAAAAGAAAGAAAGGAAGGAAGGAAGGAAGGAAGGAAGGAAGGAAGGAAGGAAGGAAGGAAGGAAGGAAGGAAGGAAGGAAGGAAGGAAATAGCCAGATGTTGGGCCTCCACGGAGGACAAAGCAACTCCACAGCAGTAGCTCAGGGGAGGAGGAGGAAAGGGTTACAGCAGAAGTCAGAGGCAGATGGAGTGTGGAACTGAGGACTGAGAGGGTCTCTAGCACCAGTGAGAAGGAGCGTGGTATGAGACAAATGTTTTTGTTCCAAATGGAAGTAAAACCAGAAAGATCTCTTGCCCTTTGTACCATGTGAGGACATACCAAGGACAGCCATGTAGGAACTGGCCCTTATCAGATGTTGAATTTGCTGGTAACTTGACCTTGAACTTTCCAGCCTCCAGAACCATGAAAAATACACTTCTGTTGTTTCTAAGCCAAAACATCTAAGTATTATATTACAGCAACCTGAAAGGACTAAGATAGGAGACAAGGTCAGGAAAGCCAAAGCAGGGCCCCCATGCCCTGTCCACACAAGGAGATCAGAGATTAGTTTTACCTGCCACAGGCTTTAGCTGCAAATGTCAGGACAAGATAATAGATGTCCCCACACTGGTCAACAATTCTGTGGAGCAGAAATCTTTCCTAGGAAGCATATAAGCTATCCGGGAGTTGGCTTCTTGACCCAGTGTGGTGAAAGAAGACCATAGACATAAAAAATATACTATGATGCCACCCGAAAAGGGGATATTATAATGTCCCAACCTGGATTCCAGTTCTCAAAACCTGGCTAGCAGGGGAATGCTAGTGAGTGGAGAAAGCACATGTTTTGGCATCATGTAGAATTGGCTTGGTTTCTGGCTCTACCAGTGTCTGGCTGTGGAATCTTGTGCAAGTTCCTAACTTCTCAGCACAGATTGACTTTCTACACAAGTAGATGACTGCCCCTACTTACCAGTTGTTGAGAAAAGTAGAGCTAATGTATAGCCATCTCAACCTAGTGTTGGGCACTCAGTGAGGTCACTATGATAGGTGATTATTATTATTTTCAATAATAGTAGTAACAAATACAGTCTGTGTGGTAGAGCTTGGTTGGCTGTTCTCCAGATTGCTTCACTTTCCTTCCAATTTGGAGTGATCATGAGATTGAATTGGGGCCAATGAGATTTGAGTGAAAGTAAAGAACTCTGACTAGGCCTTGCTCAGCAACACCTGCACTCTCACTGTTTGGTTATTTGTTGGCCACTTGTGGAGGGTAAAGTGGAAGGTTCTGAGACCCTAAGGAATGCTGGAAACATAAGATGGAGGGACCCTGGATTCCTGAGCCACTATTTATGGGACAGCTTCCTGACTGGAAGAACTCACATTGGACTGCTTCATGGGTGAGAAATGCATTTTACTGTATTAAGGTACTGAAATTTAGTGATTGTTTTTAAGGCAGCAAACCTGCTACCTAAGACTGGCTATCTCCTCACTCAACCTCCCCACCCTCCATCTGCCTTAGAGTTTATTATGACAATAAGCAGGGAAATGCTTGAGAGGGTGCTTTAAAATCTTAAAAGCAGTCTAAAAATGTAAAGTATTGTTAAAGATGAAATAAGCTTCTTCCAGCCTGCAAAGCTTACTGCTAAGGACTAAATGTGTGTGTCTTCCCAAAATTCACATCTCAAAATCTAATCTCCAGTGATTTTTTGTTTCTTTGTTTTTGGTACCGGAATTGAGCTGAAGGGGTCCTGAGCCACATCCCACATCCCACAGCCCTTTTTGTTTATTTATTTATTTATGTGTTTGTTTTACTTTTGAGGCAGGATCTCACTAGGTTGATTAGGACCTCCTGGCTAAGTTGCTGAGGCTGGTTTTAAACTTGAGATCCTCTTGCCTCAGCCTCCTGAGTTGCTGGGGTGACAGGCGTGCACCACTGCACTCTCCAATGTTTGGAAGGGGCCATTTAATGGGTAATTAGATCACAAGGATGGAACTCTTAGGAATTGGATTAGTGCCCTCATGAGAAAAGTGCTCAAGAGCTCTCTTGTTCTCTTACCATCAAGTGAGAATGCAAGAATGAGATGATTGTCTGCACCTTGGAAGTGAACCTGTCCCAGAATGTGAACATATTGACATCTTGATCTCAGACTTCGCAGCTTCCAGAATTGTGAGAAATAGATTTCTGTTGTTTATAAGCCACCTGGTCTATGGCTCGTTGTTATAACAGCCCAAACTAACACACATACCCATTGCCTTACTCTTCCTATTGGTAGTGCAACTACATTATTCTGAGTTTTGTGTGCCCTCATATTTATGTCCTTGAATTTGCTTCCCCCTTGGGAGGAGAGAGTTGAGGATGGGAAAGAGGGATACCAGATCCCTCTACCACAGTCTTGAAGGTATCTCAGGGTCTCTATGCCCTGTTCTCCTCACCCAAATTCAGCCACTGGCATCCCCTCAACCTCTGGTCCTGGAAATGTCTGCCAGTCGAAGCATTTCAGGGGATCCAGGCCCTATCAGGGACATAAACAGCTCTTGGGACCTTCAGTTCCTGTAAGAGGAAGTAGCCACACTACCCTATCACCAGTACTCCAACTTTGTCTCTCACACAATGAATAATATAGATGACAGCTTACAGTGGGTGTAGCCAGTAGCCTAGGTGGTAATTTAAGGCACCTGGAAGGGCCTCCCAATATTCTCTAGAAGCATTTCCCTTGCCTATTTTGTTAAGGCCTGTTATATGAATATGAAAACACCTTTGTGGTGGGTGACAGAGGTGAAGCATTAGGCTGGCATTAGGTGCTAACACTGTAGAATGAATCTCTGTGGCTCAGACCTCTTCCCTCTGTGCCTAGGGGCTGGGAGCAAGAAGTTTAGAAGGAGCAGAGGCACAGGAGTCCATTTGGAGCAAATGTCACGGGCCTGGAAGGCAGGGCCAGGAGGGAGACTACAATAAGGACACAGAAAATGAGAAAGAAAGTTTCCATGGAATGAGACAGAATAAAGGAGAAAGTGGGAGGGAAGGAAGCCAAATGAGGCCTGCTTTCCCCAGGAGCAGCCTTAACTACCACGACCTACAGCAGACTGCATCTTTAATAAAAAGAACAAACATCTAGTGCTCTCTGTGTGCCAGGCATTGATCTAAGTGCTTTGTGTCCGCAAAATGATCTTGGGGTGGGGGAGAGTGAGTGCTATTATTATCCCCTCGAAATGTGTTGAACAATATCACTTGCCCAAGGTCATATAGCTAATAGTGGCAGAGCTGGGATTTGAACCCAGGAAGACTCACTCTGGAGGCTGTTCTCTTAACCACTAAATTATATTTCTTCTCAAGTTAATAGAATTGAATCTAACAAACACTTTGAGGGGAACTTTGTATGAAGTACTGCAGAAATGAGAAAGATAGATGAGAGATACCATTTTTACTCTTCCTCAAGGAATTTCCACTATAATGAAGACCAGGCAGGCAGGTAGCATCCATGAAATTGGTTCTCAGAAAGAGTGACTGCAGGCATCTGGCTCAGATTGGGGATTGGACTCCTGTCCTGGATGAGCAAGCACAAGGAGGACACAAGGCCTTGTGGGGATGAGGGTGAGAACCTGGGGATAGGATGAGTTATTGACACTGGAATTCAGAGCAAGAAAAAAAAAACTGGAAAGCATTGTATCATTCCAGAAAGATTTTTTAGCTGCATCTAAGAGAAAACCTAACATTGACTTGATTTTCTTTAATTTACCCACCCTGCATCCCTGAATCCCTCTAGCCAAGCCATCAAGCCCTTGCCTACACATTCCAGAATCATCTATTGAGGACAGAAGTTTTCAGTCACCCTTGGCTTCTGTTTGCCAGTCTAACATGTCTTGATCTAGAGCCAATGCCCAACATTCTTTAGCCTGATCAGAAAATAGAAGAGTGGGGGGTTGGGGTCTCCTGACACTGACCTGTAGGCTTCAGGGTTGGACATCTGGTGGTAGCTACCCCACAGCTCTTGTTCCTGAATTTCCACACCCAGGCTCTGCTTTGAATGGGCACTCTTTGTTGTCTGCCCAATGCCCATCCCCCCTTTCTCCTCACTAACAGAAATTCAATTTTGTTTAGGAACAATACGTCATCCCCAGGAATTGGATCATGATTTGTCTAAGCCAATTATGACAATTTTCTTCTCCATTTCCCCAGCCTCCTGGGAAGCTGGGAATGTCACATGACCCACAATTCATTTTGGCCAATAAGAGGTAAGGGGAGACTGTGGAGGAGGTTGGGGGTGAGGGTGGGTATGGTCTGGGACAGTTCTTCTTTCTAAGTTTAGGCAAAGCTGGCATGGCTGTCCCCCCACCTTCTCATGGTTTAAATATTAACTTCAGTTGTCCCCCCTCCCTCGTTTAGAGCTTCACATCCAGGTATTTAAACTTTAACAAAAATCACTTTTCCTCCCAAACTGTCCTTTCCAAAGGTTGATAATCCCATGATCTTACCTATATACATCAGTCACCCTGGCAAAGCTGAGGGCCATTCCCCACTGCCCCAACTCCCATCAATCACCAAGTCTCATGCATTTGACCTCTTGACAGTCTCTTGAATCAGATCCCTTTCCATCACCAGTGCTACTGCCTTAGTTCAGACATTCCTCCCACCTTACCTTGATTGCTGCAACAGACTACTGACTGCTATCTGCCCCTCTGAACTCTCCAATCAGTCCTCCAAAAGTGAGCTGGAGCTTCATTTCTAAAATGCAAATCTGATCAGGTCATTTCTCTGCATAAAATCCTTCAGTTGCTCCCCAGGCTTTAGCTTAGGTCCTGCCACATCTGCCTTCTAGCAGCCCCTTTGGATCATGGTTCCTACATACTTACGTCCACCATCCCCTATCATCCAAGTGCAACGGTACATTTGGAATTGTCTCAGCTCTTTCATGCTATTCCCTCTGCCTCGATTTGTACTTCCCTCCAATTCCTCTTGGATAAATCCAATTTGACCTTTAAAATGCAGATCCATTTGTCACTGCTTTTCCCAAGAAGCTTTCCTCAGCTCCTCTCTTCCTCTGACTACTGTAGATGTCCTCTTTTCTGTGTCTTCATCTACATTATCACCTTACTCTTGGACCTGTACCTTCTAGCTGTTTTTTTCATTTCAGTGTACTCGCGCGTTTACTGAAGTTCATCATTCACCATTGCTTTTCACCTCCTACAATTTCCTTCTGGGTTTCCTTTCTGAAGTAAATCCTCTAGGAATACTATCAGTTAGGATCATAAGTGTAAAATTCTCTCTGACTTTGCTTAAAAGTGTCTATATTTATTTACCCTCACTTTCTTTTTACTTTCTGTTATGAAAATCCAAGTAGAAAGAATAGTAAGAAAAATAATATAGCAAACATGCATATTCTCCATCTAGATTGAAAAATCAGTAATGTATGCCATATTTGCTTCATCTATTTTTTTCTAATGTATTTTAAAATAGATTAAGGCATCCTCACATTTGATCCTATGCAGAATATTTTTCTTTTGCCCCATCCCTTCTTCTATTCCACTCTTTTTTTTGAGAAACTGACATCTCTGGTCTCCAACTCCACAATCCCCTGCCACTTGGTTTTCTGATGGGTTGGGCCAATAAAAGGATCCAATAGAAGATCAAGAGGTGGACTATGGGGTTGACAATGGTTAGGTTTTTCCACTGAAATCCACAACTTTTGTTAGGAGACATTCTATAGCTGTAGACACTGCTCTTTTTCCAGATCCTGGTAACTGCGTCTTCCTCTGTCCCTTAAGTCCCATGATTGGGAACCCCTATAGCATTGAGGGGCTTCAATATATTTTATTGGTTTTTCTACATCCTGACTATGCTCTGTAAATAGTCCCTTTATTAAATCTTCCTATATTATCTCACTTGATCCCCACCGATACACATTCCCAAGTACAGTCACACACTGCATAACAACATTGTGGTCAACAACAAACCACCTACACAATGATCCCATAAGACTATAATGGAGCTGAAAATCTTCTATCACCTAGTGACATCTTAGTCATCATAATGTCATCATGCTATGCATTACTCACGTGTTTGTGGTGATGCTGGTGTAAACAAACTTACTGTGCTGTCAAAGAAAAGGATGGCACATTACAATTGTGTTCAGTACATCGTACTTGATGACAAAGTATAATTACGTTACTGGCATATTTATTTACTATATTATTCTTTTTATCATTTGGGTATATTCCTTCTCCTTATAAAAAGTTTGTTGCTAGGCACAGTGATGCACATCTGCAATCCCAATGGCTAGGGAGGCTGAGGCAGGAGGATCGTGAGTTCAAAGCCAGCCTCAGCAACTTAGAGAGGCACTAAGCAACTCAGGGAGACCCTGTCTCTAAATAAAATATAAATAGGGCTAGGATGTTGCTCAGTGGTTAAGCACCCCTGGATTGAATCCCTGGTACTAAAATAAAATAAAAAATAATAAGTTTGCTGTAAACATGCTGTATGTCATGTTACCCTGGCAGCAACCTCATATGTCTTATGGTTACTGAGTATCTTAACTGCATCACAAGGCAACATACCTGGGCTGAGGCTGTAGCTCACTGGAAGAGCGCTTGCTTAGCATATGTGAGGCACTGGGTTCAATCGTTAGTACTATATACAAATAAAATAAAGGCATTCTGTCCATCTACAACTATAAAAATATTTTTTAAAAGGCCATATACCCCAAGTGATTGACCTCTATCATCCAGGTTTGTGCAAGTACACTCTCTGATGACAAAATCACCTAACTATGTATTTTTCAGAGAATGTAGCCCCATCATGAAGTTACACATGACTGTACTGCAATATACATCTCTTTTTAAAAAGACTTTTAAATATGAACACAAAGCCATTATCACATAAGATAAAGAAAATTAAGAGTAATTCCTTAATATCACCTAGCATCCATTCCATATTCAATTTTCTCCAATGGCTCCAAATATATCTTTTACAGCTCACTTGTTCAAATCAGAACTCAACCAAGGACCACATACTGCTTTGGATTGCTATGTCTTTTAAATCACTCATAATTCAGAATAGCCACCCCCCTTTCCTTTCTTTTCAGGTTAAACATATTTTACAAGAATACTTCATAGGTGATGCTGTCTATTTCATATTACATTCAGGCTTTTATGGTTTGGGGGATTCCTGTGCCATACATACAGTGTAAATTCAGATTCCACAAGGCTTTGAATTCGTATAGAGGCTTTTTAATTACACCTAGAGCTATGGGAAAGGAGAAGAGGATACATCCCACTATGTTGGGCTGATGGCTACTTTGTTCACCATCTTTTGCTATCCTTGTGAAGTGTGTTTGTCTTCCATTACTGTAATGAATGCCTGAGATAATCAACTTATAGTGAGGAAAGGTTTGTTTGGGCTCAGTTTTAGAGGTTTCTGTCTATGATTATTTGGCCCTGTAGCTTTTAGGCCTGTGGTCAGGCAGCACATCATACTGGGGAACACGTGGTAAAACAAAGCTGCTCATCTCATGACCAGGATGCAAAAAAGAAGGAAGAAAAGACTGAGGTTCCACAATCCTCTTTAAGGGCACACTCCCAATGACTTAAAAACTCTGACTAGAAGTTTCTACTACCTTCTAGTAGGGCCAAGCTGGGAACCAAGCTTTTAATGCATGGGCTCTTGGGGAAACTAAGATCCAAATTGTAGCATGAGATACCACAAAGATCTCAGTTTGAGTTCTTCCATTTTGTGAGTGCCAGGACCATATTTTCTGACTCCATATGTATGCTCAGACTCTAACCTCTATCTCCCAAGGCACATATTCATTCCAATGGACTCCCTGGATGCTACAGCATCAATTTATGAGTTTATTATTTGGATTTAACTTTTTTATTTGATACTGACACCTCAGGAGTTTCATTTCTTCCATATTAAGCTTGTACTAATTTTCATAATATTATAATATTGTATTACTATATTTCCCCAACTTTCTAGGTATTATTGTTATTGTCTGCTTAATTTATTCTCTCCATGTCTAGGCCTTAAGCATTTTGAGGGCATCATCTATGACAGATTCAATTCCACATTCCCCAAATCTAACAAAGTTCCTGGAAGATAATGGGTACTCGATAAATATTTTTAAATGTTTGAATGAATAAATTCAATTATAATTATGAAGTTTAATGTTTTCCCAGGCATGAATTTACAGTTAGTATTTCCTTGTGTGAAATTTTGTCATTAATCCCCTTTGACCCATTGTATTGTGAAGTCTTGCTGTTGACTTTATATGTTTGCATCTATTCTTTCTATATTTTAGAAGAAAACATCCTATCCACATACTTATTATGCACATTCCATTGTCTTCTTCTTCAGTATGTTTCCTTATTATTTGTTAGTGTACCACAATACAACAGTTCATTCTATTTAGTCTAAGAAATAATAAAAGATGCTGTCTGTAAGGAAAAGAAACCACTCCAGCTGCCTCCAGTAAAAAGAAGGTTCAGTCCACACACAAAGAAAATCTTAAGAGCAGGAAATGTAGAAAAAGGAACAAAAATTCAGGAACTTACAGGTGTGGTAGCACATACCTGAAATCCCAGCAGCTTGGGAGACTGCAGCAGGACAACTTAGCAAGGTCCTAAGCAACTTAGCAAGACCTTGTCTCAAAATAAAATATAAAAAGGGCTGGTGATGTGGTTCAGTGGTTAAGCACACTTTGGTTCAATACCTGGTTTAAAAAAAAGAAAGAAAGAGAGAAAGGAAGAAAGGAAAGAAAGAAAGTGAAAGAGAAAATTCAGGAACCGAAGGGTTCGTTCTCTCTCTCAAGGTTCACCTCACCCCACTTTCTCTACGATTGCCTCCTCCACGGTCCCTCTACCATGCACAGGATTCCTTCACTCCTTCCCTCTGCATAGCCTATCAGAGCCACTGGGCTCCAAATCTGCATGCCTTGGTAAATTTCTATATGGAGCAAAACTGTTCCTTTGCTTCAAATCTCCTAGAGAGGCAATGTGATTGGTTCAGCACAGTTTATGGAGTACCTACAAGCCTGCCCCACCACCTTAAGTTAGGCACTCACCTTAGGTCTAGTTAACACTGGGCTGGGGAGTGGAAAGAGTTCCCTGGCTTACTGCCTACTTGGAAGGATAAAGTGGGCCTGTCCAGATAATTTATGCTGCCTAACATAAGCTGGAGTATGCATATAGGAACGGGAGGGGTTCAGCATGGGCCTGCAGAACGAATGTACAATTAAATAAATGAAGGTGTGTATGACAGAAACCAGAAATGGTCAGAACGATTCAGCAGGAAACTCAGAATCAGTCCAGTTCCCACAATATTGACAAAGCATGATTTCATCTGACATAAGACATCAACCTGACCTTATGTATTCCTGGGACCCTTAGTACCTCCACTCCAAAACTTCCAAGCACCTGTTCCTATAAAAGCTGGAATGAGACATAAGCCATAGAATCAGAGACTATTTAACAGAAAACTGTACCCTGGAGGCTATTATAGGGCTTATTTCATTTTGCTTCATATTTTTTGTTATGTGTGTAAATGTCTGTCTCCCTCAATAAATGTTAGAATCCTTGAATGCCAGAAATGTGTCTCATATGGCATCTATGTCTCCAAAGCACCAAACACCTTGTCTCGCTCATATTTTTGCCTAGCTTCAAATCCGAGTCTAGCATGTTGCCAGTCATATACCTTAAACCAAGTCACTTAGCCACTCTGTACCTCAGTTCCCTCATCTGTAGACAGGGAGTAATAATAGTACCTACCTCATCTGGTTGTCATGAGGATTAGCTAGCTAAAACACAGCAAATCATTTTAAACAGTTCCTGGCATGCAGTAAGCTCTTAAGAAATGTCAGCCATTATTAATAGGTGTTGTTTTCAGACTGAGTTGACTTTTGAAAGGCTCCTGAGATATCTATTGACTGATCTCTGCTTCTGCTTTGTTGTTTATCTCCCCCATCTGGGACAGCTGTGAGTGCATAAGCTCATGGGCCCTGCTGGTATCTAGAGGTCACTATTGAGGACAGAAGCTATGTCCAGGCAAAATTGAGTCCCAGACAAAATAATCACCACTGAGTCTCAACCCCAGCACTTCCCTGGAGTCCAGGCCCTTGCTACCTAAAGGTGAACTTCTATGTTGCCTGGAAGCTAAGCAGATCCCTCTGCAGGCACGTGCATACAACCTGGGGCTTGCTGCCTGCCCTTGTTCCTGTCACTCCTGCTGAGTCCTGGTTCCCCAGGGCCTCTTTTGCCCTGTTCCCAGCCACCACTCCACCCCCCATCAATAATCTTACATCTCCTGGCTCTCCTTTCTCTCTGCCTTCCCAGGTGACAAATAACTCCCCTGGTGGAACTTCCATGTGAATAAGAAAGAGGAGAGGACTTTTCCTCCCCCACCAAGTTATATGTATGCATTTTTACAAGAGCTATTAGGAGATGCTCTAACTTTATCTCACTCAACAGAACAAATTCATCCATGTGCATCTATCCTAGTTTGGTTCTTTTGGAAGTGAAACTTCAGACCAAGACTTGGGCACAGGGCATTCATTTGACAAGTGATCACTGGAACTCAGAGGGAGAGAGCAGGGAGAGGAAATAAAAAAGGGGAAGCCAACTAGATGCATGTGGTGGCAGTGGCACATGCCTGTAATCCCAGCAGCTTGGGAGGCTGAGACAAGAGAATCAGGAGTTCAAAGCCAGCCTCATCAACAGCGAAGCATGGGCTGGGGACGTGGCTCAAGCGGTAGCGCGCTCGCCTGGCATGTGTGTGGCCCGGGGTTCGGTCCTCAGCACCACAAGCAACACATACCAACAGAGATGTTGTGTCCGCCGAGAACTAAAAAATAAATATGAAAATTCTCTCTCTCTCTCTCTCTCTCTCTCTTAAAAAAAAAAAAAAAACCAGCGAAGCACGTTAAGCAGCTCAGTGAGATGCTGTCTCTAATAAAATACAAAATAGGGCTGGAGATGTGGCTCAGTGGCTGAGTGCCCCTGAGTTCAATTCCCAGTACCATCTCCCCCACCCCCCCCCAAAAAAAAAAGAAAGGGGGAAGCCAAGGTAAGTTTGTGATAAGGTCGCTATCCCAGGCAACTCAAGTTTGTCTTGCTAGGATGTCCTGAGAAGTATGTGAAATGTTTCTGGACTTGTCTACCTGAAAATGAGATGGCAGGAGTATTTAATCTTGGCTCCTGTCCCATATTGCCCCCGTAGGGTTAGACTGGCCTAGGGGGCTACTGCAGCACCAGAGACGCCCAGGTGGAAAGTGGAACAATATAATCTGACTTCACAGGAAACTGAGTACCACTCCCAAGTCTCCCTAAAAGATGTGACTCTGAGTACCAGAGTGTCTGCTAGCATATGGCAGGCCAGGGGCAGGGAGGGGGGTTGAGCACCATCACAGAGCATCATAGAGGCATTAGGTGAGGCCCATCCTCTCTGTGTAAGAGAAGCCCAGCTGAGAAGAGTCAAGAGGGAAAATTGTCCCCTTCCCCCACCATGTCCTCTTTCTCAAAGGACAACGGAGGCTCTAGCCTGTATCAGATAGCTCTAACTTGCCTGGAGTCCTCAAGCCTGGCTGCAGCATAACAGCCCTAAAGCATGACAGTCATCCAGCTGAGTCGCGGGGTTTGGCTGGATTCCGAGATGGTGCTGTATCCCAGCTTCCAGGGCTGGCTGAACTTTTATGTCCATTCTCTTCCAAAACAATTCAGAGCCAGGTAGGAGGAATCACAGTAGGGGTCTGGCAGGGGGTGTCCCTCTGAACTGGCCCTCTTTCTCCTTCCTTGGGGGAGCTGAGAAACTTCAGGCCAGCTCACAAGACTCCAACAGGAGCCCCTGATTTCTGGGTACGATGGCAGGTCCTATTTTATCAGTCTGAGCGACCTCAAGCTGGGTGACTGGAAACTGACATGCCTTCTATTTATTTATGAAATTTGTAACTGTGGAAATTAGCCTTAGAAGTTGTAGACCCATTACTATTAGCTTTATCATCCTCCTAAGACATACCCCGAGGCATCCTCCAGATTGAATCCTATTGTGCTTTGCAATAAACCCATAATTGATAATGCCACGGAGCTTTAATATGGATGGAGAAATGAAATCTAGAAAGTAAATACATTCAGAATTTTGCTAGCAGGCTGAATTTAAAACTGATTTTCTGAACCTACCAGGATTATTCCTCCTCAATAATGATTTAATTTGAGTGAGCCACCCTGAGAGCTCTTGGGAGGGAGGACAAGTGTCGCCGGCTTTCTCACAGGGGCCCCTTAAAGAACTTTATCCTGCATTTTGCACCTGTAAGTTTCTGAAGATAAAATTAAACTCTGAAATTATACATGATGGACCAGTAAATAACACAGGGACCCGGGCCTTGGCTGCTGCTCCGGTGTCCTGATGCAATCACCTGTCACTAACGCTGTCAGCAGAGGGATGCCGATTCTGTTCGCTTCTACCAGGCAAGCAATTATGCTATGTTCCTACATGAGCTGGGCAGCAGCAGGGAGGGACAGATCTGGAGAAGGGGAACTGTCTTCCTGTCTCTTGGCTTAAAAAGAGCCACTTGGGCTGCAGGTGTTAGGAGAGCCTCCATTAGGTGGTCCCTCCTGCAGCCTCTCAGGAAAGCAGAACTGTGGTGGACCCCTGAAGAAATCCATGTCACTCAATTACTAATAGATTTGCTGGGAGGAAGGAGGGGAAGAGTCCATATCACCCCCTTCTCTAGGTTGCATTCAATCAAAGAATGAGTGGACGCTTAATGAATCACTGGCCAGGATTTTGTGGTTCAAAATGTAGATTCTGGAGCCAGATCGCCACAGCTCAAGTTCCAGCTCTGTCACTTGCTCATAGTGTGTCCTTGGAATACTGGGTCATCTCTCTGGACATCAGTTTCTTTATTTCAAAAGCAGGGTGTGAAAGGTTCACTTGCTTAGGAAGCCAGCTCTGAGATGGAGATCAGACAGCAGGAAAGTGATCAGGGATAAACACTTGTAGAAGGGACAGGAAGGGAGTCAGGTGGGCCAAAGGACAAGCTGGCATGTGACGGAATCTCAACAAAGACTTCAGCAGACCTCCCTCTCCCAGAGAGCTGTGATGGAGGGAATGGTCCAGGGCTGGAGTGAGGGTGTCAGCCCTGCCTTTATCAGTCATTGCTTGAGATTTACTGACTGTCTTGAATGGAGGCATTCTTGAAGAGACTGAGAGTTTAGGGCCACCTGCAGGCTACCCTTCCAGCAGTGGGGTAGGGAAGAGGAAGAGAAATACTTCATTCCCAGAACAAGGGAGGCATTACAGTTTCCACTGCAGATAATAAATGAAAGAGCCTACTTCACAAGCTTAGGTGGCTTAATATGCAGTGCTACAACAAAGTAGGGTGCTCTGGAAACGTTAGCTATTTTTATTGTAAAGCACTTTGACCTCTCCTTGTTTAAAGGACCCATGCAATTGGCAATAACAGCATAGGCAATTTTATGGGGAGTGTGCGTAAGAGTATGAGAGGAAATATTGAGGAGTGGGAGGCTTTTGCTCCAGCTTCAGCCAGCCTATATTTATTCTCAACACTCATGGTGAGCAGAAGCAGGCTCTATGAATGGAGGAGGGGACGCATGAACACAGATGGCACGCTTCCTTCCTGCACTAAAACAGCTCATTTTCTGGAGCTGCTATAACAAAGTACCACTGATTGAAGGGCTTAAACAACAGAAATTGATTTTCTCCTGGTTGTGGAGGCTGGAAGTCCAAGATCAAGATGTCAGCAGGGTTGGTTTCTCCTGAGGTCTCTCTCATAGGTTGCAAATGGCTACCTTTTCTCTGGGTTTTCGCATGATCCTTCCTCTGCATGTGCACTCCTGGTGCCTCTTTGTGCATCTGAACTTCCTCTTGTTATATAGATACCAACCCTGTTGGGATTAGGCATCCACCTTAAAGTCCTCATTTTCATTGAATCATATCTTTAAAGAGCCTATCTCCAAACAAGGTCAAATTCTGAGGTGCTAGGGTTAAGGCTTCCACATCTGATTCTAGAGAGGCACAGTTATCACCTATTTCCTCTATGGGGCCTGTTCATACACCCTAAGCTGCACTTCCTTACCTCATTCCATCCTCTCCCACTCCAAGCCAAATGGGCATTCAGCTAAGCTTTGACCTGCCAACCCTTTTGCCCTGCCTATCAAAACTTCCCCCTTTGCCATCTCATTTCCTCAGAGCTCTCTATGCTGGGTGCCTTCTTCACTTATAGTTGAAACCCAAATTAGGCCAAAGTATAAAGTAAGCTACTCGGAGTTTTTTGTTGTGTTTTATTTTGTTTGTTCTTTTATTTTGTATTTCTATGATGGAGAGACTTTTTGAGGTGGCAATTTCATGGAACACGGGTGAATTTTGTCAGCAGGGGATGGTAAGACGTTTTGGAGCTGGTGAGGGTTTTGACTTATTAACTAAATTGCACTGTTTTTTGTCAGCTAGCCCAGGACTTCACAGGTTTTACAATGCATGTGAATCCTCTAGGGATCTTGTTAAAATGCAGATTCCAATTCAGGAGTCTGGGTGGAGCCTGACATTCTGCACTTCTAAGCAACTCCCGTCCCCGTGCTGATGCTACTGGTCCAGGGAAACACTTTGAGAAGCAAGGGCATACACATGTTTTTAATTTGGGATATTCCCTGTGGCTCAGCCCGAAGTGGCTACAAGAGCTCTGCCTTTTGGTCATGAGTGTCCCTCTCAGGAGGCTTCAAAGAGCTTCCAGGGAGAAGGGACCTCAGAGGTCACCCATTCTGTGGATCACAGTCCAGATCCCTCTTCTTCAGGGCAGGCTGGAGGAGGGAGGGAGGGAGGGTGAACCTGGGTAGGGAAGAGCAAAGGCAGAGGAAAAAGAAGAGATTCTGTCAGCTAAGGAGGCTGTGGAAAATATGTAATGAGAGATTAACCAATCTTCAAAAGGGAGGAGACTGTAGAGACTTTCAAAAACCATGCAGGCCCAAAGCAGGTGTAGTCACTGGGGATCCATGAATCTGAAAGCTAATGGCAGATCTGGAATTGGGAGCAGAGAGAGTGGGGGAAGGCAGACAAGCCATGATCTGAAATAGCTGGGTGGTCTGGCCAATATGGGTGGGCCAGCTGAACTGAAGGATCACGAGGAGATAGACATTCTCCCTAAGAGCATCATATTCAGAAAGATTTTATATCAGAACTACAACTATTACATAATGATTCATTCCCATTCCCATTTTTCAACAAAATGCTGTAAAATCATAAAAATGGCTTCTAATTGACACAATCTGAAGTTTGTCCCAGTTTTTGCCAGAGAGGATACAATTATAACCCAGAGTAAAGGTATTTGACTTGTTGGTTGCCTACTGGATCCCTTAAAAATAAACATGGGGTTCCTGTCTGGATTGTGCAAATGCTGATAACAGTTGGCATAGTCCCAGTCCTTATCTCCTTAGTCTGATGGACATCATTTATGGATGACAAAGGTTATACCTAAGGAAGGTAAAGGAAGACACTTGGTGCTTATTGAGAAAGGGAAGGGAAGGCATAACCAAGGGCAAACCAGATTCATGCCCTAAACCAAATAAGGGGTATCTATTTGAACCTCATGTTTCTAGATGCTAGAAGAAGGATATTGACTGGGAAGAACTGAGTTGCATTCAATAAATATTGATTAAGGCTCTGCTTTGAGGGAAGCAAGAACTGTGGACTCCCAAAGATAGACATGGTCAGTGCAGGTCCATGACTCTAACACCACCAAGTGTAGGAGTTAGGTTGGCAAGGTGGAGCTTGAGTTGACTTGGAGCCCACTTCAAACCACATGACCTCAGGAACCAAAACTCTTTGGTGAGAATTTCTACTTTCTTCTAAGATTTTTCTTGATATCAACCCCAAATTTTATTCCCCACCCATGCACTTACCCACCCACCACTCTCCTATCATCCACCTACAGTCTTTCAACTACTCCCATATCTAGTCTACCTACTCACCACTCTCCTGCTTATTCAAACACACATCTGCCATTAACCTGTCCTCTCACTCATTTGTTTTCCATCCCTTTTTCATATCCACACATCTACTAGCCATTCATTCACCTGCCCACTCGCAACCATTAGCCAACATCTATTTATCACTGCTTCTATCCACCATTTTCCTAGACATTCATTCACCAACCCACTTATCTCCCACTTCCCTATATAGCCTGATGTAGATATTAGGTGTCCCCTAAAAGCTCATGTGTGAGATAATACAAGAATGTTCAGAGATGAAATAATTGGGTTCTGAGAACCTTAACCTAATCAGTGTGGATGGATAACTGGGTGGTAACTGAAGGCAGGTAGGGTGTGGCTGGAGGAGGTGAGTCATTGGGGAATGCCTTTGGGGTGTATGTTTTGTTTGTGGTGAAGGGCTCTCTTCCCCCTCACCCTCTGTCCTTCCTGGCTTGATGTTCTAAGCTGCTTTCTTCTGCTATGCCCTTCCACTGTGATGGTTTTCCTTACCTCTGGCCCAGAGTAGTAGAGTTGGCCATCTATGGACTGAGACCTCTGAAACTCTGAACTCTAAATAAAATTTCCTTCTTTAAAATTGTTTTCAAGTCTTTTGGTCACAGTGACAAAAAAGCTGACTAAAACTTATCCTATCCACCAACTATCCACTAGCCTATCCTTCTACCCACATGCAACCTTTCTAACACCTATGCAATCTATTTCTTTTTGGTGGGGAGGTACCAGAGATTGAACTCAGGGGCACTCAACCACTGAGCCACATCCCCAGCCCTGTTTTGTATTTAGAGACAGTTGCTTAGCATCTCGCTTTTGCTGAGGCTGGCTTTGAATTTGTGATCCTCCTGCCTCAGCCTCCTGAGCCACTGGGATTACAGGCATGTACCACCACATCTGGCCCATACAACCTATTTACATATCTCATAAATTCTTTATTTATTCAACATTTGTTGAGATGTATAACAGTGAGGAAGCTGCAATATACAGCTTATAGACATTCACAATTTAGCATATGAAAATAATAGTATATTTGATAAACATTTTACTAGGTTAATAGAGCAGGAATAATTAATGATTCACTTAATCATTAATTAATCTGACTGGATAGCATCAGAGGAGGGTATTTGAGCTGGGTCTGGAAGACATCTTATGTTTCACCAATTATTCCTGACCAAGGAAACAGCTTAAGCTTGCTGGTGTGAAGGAGCCCTCTTAAATTTGGTGAGATGCTGAGAGCCATAGCCAAGTAGGAATGACGCATGGCATTTTTGGTTGAAAGGTGACCCCAGCAAGCCATTGAGATGATAATGATTATATTAAGATCTGCATTCAATTGGAGATTAGACCCCTGTCTAGTCTAGCTGTCTGCCTAGACCTGCTACTTTGGAGCTCTCCTGGGACTCTGGGAGAGTTCCCATTGGTTGGGGAAGTGTGGTAGGGGGGATTTCTGGAGGAGGGATTTCCTGTTGGAGTGGTGTGGCATTGGCGGGAGGTTTGGAAATAAAGCTTGTTCCTGCTTGAGTGGCTCATGATTTTATGCCCAGCCAGACAGCGGCAGTGAGAGGTTGTCATTAGAGGTTGTCATTAACAGTTATCATTTAAGATGGTGAGAATGGAAAAAAGGTTAGTAGGAGATGAGGTTGGGTAGTTAACCTGGTACCAGTTTTGAGAAAGACCATGCATCCCATGTTATGGAGATTGAACTTCATTCCAAAAAGCCAGAGTCATCAAAGTGCCATCACCATGATTTGTGCTTCAGAATAATCTCAGGTGGCAGTCATTAAGCTGAGACAGAGGAAGGAGACCAGAGGCAGAAAAACCAGTTAGAAGGCAATTGCATTATTCTAGATAAAGATGACAGGGATCTGGCTGTGGGAGTAGGGAGGAGATGACAAAATTTGAAAATGATTTAGGTGGTTGAGTCATTTGCCATTAGTAGAACTGAGGATTCTACCAGGGGCTACTGAGACAATGGTGAGGTCACTTGCAGAGATGGGACCTGAGCAGGAGGAACCAGATGGTACAGCCAGAGTGGAGGAGGAGAGAGGCAATCAGATGGGTCTTGCCTGAGTGACACCCAAATGGATCCAAAATCCTGGAGGCAGATGGATATTCAGACCAGAGCTCAAATGAGGTTTGCTTTGGATTGTGGAATAAGAGGGTACAGAGAGAACAAAGGACACAGTATACTTATCAAAGTCAGAATATTAGTGTTGACACAATACTATTAACTAAGCTAATACACTTAACTAAGTCAACTAAAAACTTCATGAATGTTTACCAGTTTTTCTACTGTTGTCATTTTTTTCTGTCCCAGGATCCAATCCTTGTGAGTTGCCTTTAGTTGTCTCTTCTTTGTCTCTTCTAATCATTGATGAGAAGAATTTGAGGACAAATGAATGGCCTAAGTCAAATGCTGAAGATAAGTCTGGTGAGATGTGTACCTTGAAGTTACTATTAGCTTTTGGAAATTGTTGGCATCTTTTCCAGTTACTATTGCTGCATGACAAAGTAACCCAAAATTTAGTGCCTAAAAAACCAAAAGTCATTTTATTGTCTCTCACTGTTTCAAATAGGGCATAACCAAGATAGTTCATCTCTGTTCCATGATGTCAGAACCCCACCAGAAAGATTCAAAGTCTGGGAACTGGAATCACCTGGAAGCATCTTCACTTATCTGTCTGGCAGTTGATATTGTCTGTTGGCTGAGACCTTTGTTGAACTATCAGACAGAGTGCCTACATAAGGCCTCTCCATGTGGCTGCTGGGCTTCCTCACAGCATGGCGACTGAATTCTAAAAGTGAACATTTCAAAAATTGGAAGCTGCATCACCTTTTACTAACAAGAATCAGAAATCACATGCTGTTATTTATGCTATTGTTGCAGGCCTACTAAGATTCAAGGGAAAAGAAAATAAATCCCAGGTCTTGATGAAAGAAGTGTCAATGTCATATTACAAGAAGAGCATGTAGGATGGAGATCATATTATGACCATCTTGGAAAATATAATCTACCACAAGGTCTTCAGGTTTCAGGGGTGGTGTGGGGAGAGAAGTCAGACCAAGAGGGGCATGCAGTAAATAGCAATTAGAAAGTAGGCAGAGCATGGTGCATATTTTTATGTCATTTGATATTGTAAGGATACAGGGCACCTTGTGAAGGAAGTAGAGGAAGCAAGTATGTATTTTAGGAAGAGTGATCACTCGAGTGTGTAGGGAGGAATAGATTGAAGAGCTTAAAGAAACGAAATAATTGATAGAACAAGAAAACCAAAAGGAACAGCCATCATGCAATTGCTAAGAGATGGTCTGGGTTCAAGTCTCAAGTCTGCCCATCTCCACTAGGTGGCCTCAAGAAAGTTACTCCTCTTTGTATCTCAGTTTCCCCACTTTTAAAAATGAAAGAAATAATTGAACAAATTTGTGAGAGTTGTTCTCAATACTAAGGAAGATAAAATATCAGAACCATGGCTGGTACAGAGTAAATTGCTGATTGCACATTCTTAGCTTTGCTACACATAGCTAAGAATCAGGAGGACAAGGGAGGTGCTATTCTGGAAGAGGAAAATTAGTTATTCTTGGCAAGGAAAAGGGATGCTTGTCTTCAGAGAAGGATGGAAAACAGGAAAAGGTGAAGTTTGGAGGGGAGGTAGAATGTGGAGAATTGGTGCCTCAGCTGGTCTCTATTTTATCTTTGAGTTAAGAACTTAAGGCACCTAACAGGATTGAGTGAGCTGTAGGTGGGTTGAAAGCTTGGGGAGGGAAGAAAAATTTAGGAGCAGCAGAGTGGTGGGAGGGGAGCATGTGGTGTAGGGTCAGAGGGAATTCTAGGCTGGCTTAGAGGTGGCCACCCTTTGTCAATAGTATAACCGAGGCAGAACAATATCAGCTTATAATCTGCTTCTTGGACAAAGTTATGAGATCTTCCAACAGGGTGGTTGATATCAGGGAGGGAAAATGGAGGTTTGGTGCTGTGGTGGGAGAACCCAGTGGGAAGGATAATGAGGGTGCTCAGAAGGCCATGAAGATAATGACAGGTGGTAGGGTACAAGCCTGTCTGAGTAGGGAGAGAAGAGAGTGTTTATTGAGGACTAGGAGAAGAAAGAAATCTGGGGTGTACACAGATCTTGAGCAGAGAAGGGGTGGCCCTTGACTACCCACCACTGGGGTTCTGCCTTCTAAGCTGACCTTTCTCATGGAACCCCATATCCACCCAACACACACACACACACACACACACACACACACACACACACACACACTGGACTTACACAGGTCCTCTGATCTCTGTGTTGCCAGGGTGACTGCTTAGGACATCCCACAGAATCCTCCGTGGCTGCTGATGCTCAGCAGAAGGAGAAAGAAAGGCTAAAGAATGTGAAAGACAATAAAAGAGTCACCCAGGGTTGGGGTACCAAAAAATGCTGGGCATATTGAGTGACTTGGTCTGTTGGTGCCCCTGGGATCTGGCAACTCAGTGTGTGAAATGGGGAGAGTTATTTCCATGTGAAATCTCCCACAGTCTTGTCACCTGGCACATCCGGCCGGGTGGTGTTGATATAAAAACAACTCGAAAGAAAAACAAACCAGAAAAATGAGGAAGTTCACATTCATTAAGCAAAGCAAACATTTTCCCCCCTAAAATTAACTCTGACAATCTTTCTTGATGGTTGACTGTGAAGAAGAGAGAGCAGGAAATAAAAGCAGTATTGTTTGGATTCAGGGCATACTTCCTCATCTGAGGGGTTCAGTGAGTGTCTAAAATTAGAAAATTCTTTGCGTTATCTAATAACTACAATAATAAGACCTATCATTAATTGATAGCTTACTGTGTTCTGAGCACAATGACATCCAGTCTTCCTACATTCTCCCATTTTATCCTCATAAAATCCCCTGAGATAGATATTATAATTCTCCATTTACAGAGGAAGAAACTTCAAGGTTAGATTAAGTAATTCACCCAAGATAACAGAGTAAACGATCAAACCAGAATTTGAACCCAAGATTATTAGATTCCCCCAAATCCATGTTTATAATCACTATGCTATGTGGAAAAATCTGGAAAAGAAGAAAAATCACCCCCAAAGCAGCACTGTGACACAATGTTTGGGAGTATTTTCTTCTTGCCTCTTGTCATGTTTTAATTTGTGTGTATTTGTGAGTATGAATCTATGTAATTATCACATACTGCTTTGAGCAAATTTTCCTCCCCTTTCCAGTTAACATTATACAACATCCCTTTTCCCATGGTGTTCTCAAGTCTTCCTAGCCATCATTTTTAATAGATTCATAATGTTTCATCTGGTAAATGCACCACAATTTATTCTATCAGTCCCTTGTAGCTGAAATTTTAGATTTTGGTATTTGCAATGCTTCTGCTATAGCATTCCCATGCATACAATGTTTTTCAGATTTATGATCATGTCCTTAGACTAAATTTCTTTGGATAGAAGTGAAATTGCTGAGTCTAGCCATATGAACATTTTTATGGATCTTAATTTGTATTTACCAAATGCCTTCCTGACATAGTTGTATTAATTGACATCATTGTAAGCGATAATTTCACCACACCCTCAGTGGCACTAGGTAAGTTTTTAGGTAATTTTATTGGGGAAAATGGCACCTCATTATTTTAATTTGCAATTATTTTCTTACTAATGAGGCATGACATTCTTCTAAACGTTTGTGAACTGGTGTTTTTTTTTTTTTCCTCTCTTTGGTGAATAATCTGCTCCTGTTCTTTGCCTATTGAAATATTAGCAACTGAGTGTTTTTGTTTTTTCCTCATTTTCTGATCTCTGTATAAGAAAGAGATCTGCTGTGTGAATTTTATAAATATTGTGTGCACATAAAGCTTATATATATATTAAACCATGAATAACTATGAAGTTAACCTGGTTGGTCTTTTTCTTTTCTGGTGTCTTCTGTCATTTCAGCAAGTAGAAAGTTATTCTTCCCCCAAGAGGCTTGCTAAATATACACTTCTATTTCCTTCTGGTTTTCTCCTATATTTTTTAAAACGTCTTTCTTTAACCCATATAATATTTCTTTTGTGTATGTAGTGATATGGAACAGCTTGGTAGAAAGAAGACCACCAACCCTAACATCACCAATGCAATTCATAGACAACCCGACAACAACAAACAAACAAAAACCAACTAATCATTTCAAATTATTCCTCTGCTAAATCTTTTCAAAGAATTGATAGATTATGTCATAAAATTGACCGGGGAAGGTTTATTTCCCTTGTCCAGCCTTTGGTTGAAGGGCTGATAAACTGTGAAACGACTCAAAGGAGAGCAGACAAAGGACCTGGGTAGCCCATAAACTGGTCAATAAACCCTCTTCCCCCAACAACTGGCAAATACATATGGAGCTCCAAGTACCAAGTCAGGAACTCGCTGAGATAGTAGGAGGGCACAGAGAACAGTTTCTCATCTTCACTTTGCTAGATTTCCCTGCATCATTCTGCATCTTTGACACTGTTGGCCAACTCACAGAACCTCTCAACTCCCTTGACATTCCTTATAACATCCCCTGCTCTCCTCTGAACTTTTTTCTTTTTTTCCTCAGAACCCTTTGACTATTTCTCAATATCCTTACTTTACTCTACTCCTCTAGTGTTTATCTTTCTTAGATTTTTTTTTTTTTCATTAACCTTTGGTTTTCCTTCGGCTCACTTTCCCTGGATGAACTCATCTGCTCACATGGCTTCAGTTATTATATGCATACTAATGACCCCAAGTCCATGTCTCCTCTAAGAACAGCCATCTGACTGGCCACAGGACATCTTCATATGGAAGTCTTCACCTGTTCTTTGAATCCATCAGTCGAAATCTCAGCCCATCTGATCACCAGTACCATCAAACTAGCCTATTTCATTTCTCTCCATTGGATACGATGACTCATGGAAGGGTCTCATTTTCCATCTGGTTCCCATATCAATATTTCCATTCTACTGCCTTCAAACCTCTTAAATCTATGTCTGCTGATGCAATCCATATGCCAACTCTTTGGTTTTTATCATTCGTGTGGATTATGACAGTAGTCCTGAAACACTTCCTGGCTCTACCTTTGGGAATCCCTAGTGGACATTGCACAGCAAGATGCACAAGACCTTTTGTGATCCAATTCCTGTTTACTTCTCCATTTTTATTTCTTTTGCATTTAGCCTACAAACTCCACACACAGTAGGTAGGTGAGTTGTTGTTCCTTCAGCTACACCATGACTTTGCCCTTGCTATTTTTACTACTTCTAATACTATCCATGGCACCTGTAGTTCTCATGCCCAAGTCTTTGGTTGTCTTAGTGAGTTTCTTTTGGCTACTCTGAATTATGTCTAGACTTCCTTTGAACCCTGTGAAGGTAGAGAGGAGAACCAGAACTCCCCCCAACCTGCCCCTTGAGGCTCATCTCCAGGAATAGATCCATACTATTCTGTGAGATGCACTCTAATGAGGGTGATGGCTGGTCTAAATCCAGGTCAGAAAGCTAGATGAAGTCTTTTTAGGGCTTATTTGCAGGCTGCCGACTTGTGAGAAAGCCAAGATGAAAGTACAATTTGATTTCCATTTTTCAAAAAAGAAAACTCACGTGTGTTTCATTCTTCACACTCGGATGCTCTTTAGTATTCTTTGTAAGATTCTTTCTCCAGGGTGGCTTAGCTGAGCTGTGTGGTTCTCCAATAAGCTTGGGGGCCAGACCTGCATTTGCATACATAATCACAACTGCCTGTCTGCACTAGTCTCCCAGGAGGTAGCTCACTTGTGAGAAGGCTCAGACTGTCCCCTTAATGTGGGAGGCATCTTTCTGGCTTGTGGGGCATCTGAATGTTCAAAACAACATAGCTCCTGATACTAGAAAGATTCTCCTGTGGCCAAACTGGGCCAGCAGGTTTTGTGTCCTTGGTCACTCTTTCCTGATTCATTTATTAGGCACTTATTATGTACCCAGCACTGTGTGGAGATTGATGGTGCTGTCTCAGTTTGTGTAACCCCCAAGTGGGTCCTGAGACAAGGTCTATGATCCAGAGGGTTTACTAAGGAGAATACCTAGGAGGCACAAGTGAAGAAATGTGAAACAGGGAAGGAAGAAAAGCCATTGACGGGTGCTTTAATGAGCAAGTTACTGCTATGGGCAATGGGGGCACAATCTCCCTGAGGATACTCTGAGGCACCATGTAGAACATGCTGGAAATCCTCTCAACAGAGGACAGAAAGCTCAGGGCATCAATCCACTGACTCTCATCCCTAAGGGTATTAACTCCTTTGGCCCCAGAGCTGCTCATTTCCCTACACTTCGGGAGTTTTGCCTGTTTGCAATAAGGCGAGTTCCTAAGGTGCTGTGGAAACCCTGAGGCAGTTTCTTGAGGTGGGAGTTTGTCAGTGTGCTTCATACCATCTCTGTGACTGCAGGTAACTCAGGTGGGTTAAGGTGGTGCAGGCTGAGGTGATGTGGGAGAGCACCAAAGGCATCTTCTACAGATGGAGAGGTAAACCAGGCTAGGTATCTTTGCCCTTGAGGAACCAATCACCTCATAGGAAACTCACACAGGCCAATCACCTAACCCTCAGATTGTGGGACGTGTCCTGGCTAAGATACATACAGTCTGCATGGGGACAAGTAATTCAGACTGCGCTGGGAGAGGTGGAAGATCAGTGACATCTTCCAGGAGGACATGATATTTGGGCTGAAGAGGGAGTAATGAACTTTTGGTGAGCTTAAAGTGTGAAAGGCACATGCAGAGAAGTGCAGGCTGCCTATTGTGGCCAAAGAATTAGCTCCTTCATAGGGAACAGTAGATTGGCCAGAATGTAAACTGTGGCCAGATTGTGAGGGAACTTTATCCTACCCCAAGAAGGTATTTACATTTCAGTCCCCAGGAGGCAATCAGGGCCCATCAGTTTCAATAGTGACATGTTCTGAGCTTTAGAAAGCTCACTCAGAGAGCAGCTTGGAGGGTGGGTTGGATGGTGACAGGTGAAATTGGAGCCCAAGGATCATGATTAGGAGGTGTGCCAGTCAGTCTCTGGGCAGGAAACAGATGGCACTCTCCAAAGGAGTGGAAGAGTTCCCAGACATCGGAGAGTCCCATGGCTAGAGGAAAGGATCCCTCAACAGAGGCTGGGGCCTTAGGTAGAGAAAAGCAGCCAGAACTGACCTCAACCTGGCAGGGAGCAGAGGGGAACCAGAGGGACAAACGTTCCAACCTTCCTTCCTGCCCGCTCTCCCAGCCCCTGCCAGAAATCCCACTGGTCAAATCCACCTAGAAGCCAGATGGCAGGACTGTCCACTTGATGTGCACAAAGGCCAGCCTTTCTGGAGCTCAGAGCAGGATGGAAAAGCACAAACGTTGAGTATAGAGGGGCAAACAAGGTCTCCTTTCCAGGAGTGCCCTGCAATTACAAGGTCAGAGGTGAAAGCCAGTGAGATTAGGCTGAAACTTCTGCCACTAAAGGATGATTTCCTGGGTGCTGAGATTCTTCTAATGAGCACATCCTTCTGAGATGGATGTCTTAGTCTGTTTTCTGTTGCTCTGTCAGAATACCTAAGACTTGGTAATATATGAAGGAAATATATTTAGCTTATAACTAAGGCTGAAAGCCCAAGATCCCATGGCTGCATCTGGCAAGGATGTCACACCAAGTCATGAGATGGTGGAAAGGTGGAAGGGATATCAGATGTGGCAGAAGACAACAAACTTGAGCCACTCTCTTTCTAACCACCTGCTCTTGTGGTAACTAATCCAGCCCAGCCAGAAAGGTTTAAGGACCCAATCCCTTCCTAATGGCCTCATCACCCAATACCTTTGTTATGCTGGGAATCAAATTTCGACATGAGTTTCAGAGAAGAACCATGTTCAAATCATAGCAAGGGGGGAAGTTTTGCCTATCATCTACCTTTAACGTCAGAGTTAAATACAGCATTCATGGAAAGTAAGGGCAGAGCCCAAAATGAATTTTTGAGGCAAAAGGCCTTGTGGAGAGGTGGTTCCCATGGACCTCCATGAAGCCATGTTGAAACCTTGGTAGATACAGAGCCACAGGATGGAAGGGGGACTACACAACTCTAGGGACAAGAAGCTAAGAAGACAGAGTATTAGAGGACAGTGAAAAAAGACTTACATGGGCTGTCAGTGCCAAAGCTGATATTATCCACAATTCTTTAGAATTCCATAGGGGAAAAAAAAAAGCTCACTTCATGGAAACCTGCTGCCACATGCAAGTATTCCATAAAGACAACTCCCCTGTATGAACTGGTAAGTCTGATATAGCAAAGTGCCACAAACTGGGTGTTCTGAACAACAGACAATTGTTGTCTCACAGTTATGAAGGCTAGAAGTCTAAAATCAAAGGGTTGGCAGGGCCTGCTCCCTTTGAAGACCCCAGGGAAGGATCTGCTTCAGGTCCCTCTCCCAGCTTCTGACAGTTCCATCGTTTGTGGCAGAATAACTGCAATATTCACATGGCATTCCCCCAGGTGGTCTCTGTGCCTTATTCTCCCCCTTTCATAAGGTCACTAATCATATCAGACTTGGGCCCACACTAACGGCCTCATCTTAACTTGATCATCTGCAAAGACCCTGTGGAAAGATTAGGGATTAGGATATATTGGGAAAGGGATAGTATTCAATCTACAGCATTCCCCATCCTGGCATGGCATTCAGATAACCTGTTCCTCCTTAGGTAATTTTTTGTTTGCATCCAAGGGGTATTGGGGGAATGACAGCTCCACAGTTTGGGAACATTAGCTCAGCAATCCTCCCTAAGGCTAAAGAGTATAGGGTAGGCATGAGCTCATAGAGATAGGAGTCCTTCTTAAAACCTCAAGAGAAGTTTTTTTTTTTTTTGGGGGGGGAGGCATATCCAGAGATTGAGCTCAGGGGCACTCAACCACTGAGCCACATCCCCAGCCCTATTTTTTATTTTATTTGGAGGCAGGGGCTCACTGAGTTGCTTAACACCTTGCTGTTGCTGAAGCTGGCTTTGAACTCATGATCCTCCTGTCTCAGCCTCCCAAGCTGCTGAGATTACAACAAGAGAAGTTTTTAAATACACACACAATATCTAGGCCTAGAGATTTATAACTTAACTTCAAATATTCAGAAGCTGTGATAGCAATACAGTCTACTTATTAAGAGCTTGAGTCATGCCAGTGTCTGGGAAGCAGATCCCAAGATGAGGATTTGGAGGCCATCATTTGTTCAGGGGATGATCCAGGAGGCACTGTGCAGTGGGGGGGCAGTGAGAGAGGGATGGAGGAGAGCCAGTAGAGGGGGAGTGAATTCATGTGTTACCACAGCTGGCAACTAGGACTCACACTCAGGCGAGGCCTCTCAGAGACCGCATGGGGGGAGGAGGCCTAGGAGGAGAAGCTGTGCCTTATTCTCCCCCAACTCCTGCCTCTTGTTGGGGAAAGGTACCTCCAGGACTGGAGAATAGATTCCAGCAGGAAGACCCAGAAACTGTCCAGTGCAGTGAACTCCCAGGGTGGTCACAGGGGTGTGAGCAGGGCAGAGCTCTGCTGGCCCCAGGTGTGGCACTTGAAACTCACAATAAAAGTATGGAAAAAGTATTAATATCCTCACTTTTGGACAAGGAAACTAAGGCCTCTGTGGGTGGAGGTTAAGAAACACTGTAGAGACGGGGAAGGAAGCAGTACAGTCCTATCCCCCACAGCGGACACTCCACCAAGGCAATCAGCGGCCACCATCTTGGAGAGCTGAAGTATCCACCGCCACTCTGCGACAGATTGCAACAACAAAACAGGTGTGTGTCACTCAGCTCATCCCCCATACATCGGGGAATCCGCATAAAACCTCTCCTAGGCTTTCCAGGGGAGGGAGTATCAGAGTGAGCCTGCATAAAGACTAGGGGAAAACTAGAGACACCTGACCTTCAACCCCCACTCCCATCAGCAGCCAAAACGAAACCTGTCTAGCCAGCGCTGGGGGAGGGGCAAGCAGAAAAAATCAAAACGATAGAGTGCCGGGGATCCCAATAGCCAACTGTGTGACCCCGGAGATCCAGGCTGACTGATTTGCGCGGCCTGCCCCGCGACTACAGAAGGCGTGGCGCCGCAGAGAAGCGATTAATTAGCAAGCAGGGAGAAAAGTGGCTGCGATTCAGTGGAATCCCGCCAGCCAAGCCCTCATTGACCCCCAGGCTGAGCACGGGATTTCAAAGGGGGAAGGAAGTGGTACAGTTCTATCCCCCACAAGGGAAACAAAACAACAGAGTGCCGGGGTTCCCAATAGCCACCCTCCACACCCAACAAATGGCAGGCCCAGAGTTCAGTTTGAACTGCTGAGAACCATCACTCAGGGGAAATCTGGTCTAGCAGGAGAAACCAAGACTAGCAGGAGAAACCAGGGGACTAGAGGCAAGGCCCTCGCGACTGGGCGGCTGGAAACTGCAGGCCTGCCGGCAACAGTTCACCCACTGCCCGCGTAACTGGGCGGTAGGAGAACGCCCGCCCGCTGGCGACCGATCACCTGCCCGCGGCCTGTGATACTGGGCGGCTGGAGACCGCCCGCCTGCCGCGACCAGGAGCTGAAACCAAACAGAGACAGTCCAGTCACACACCCCCATTAGGACACCCCGGCAAGGAGCCTGGGGCCCGTCATAGCAGAGTAGTGTCGTCACTGGAGCTCGGACATCGGAATTCCTTCCCAGCGGAATCCACGTTAGCAGGCATAGTTTAACAACACAAAGGAGAGACATCAGAGTAATACAGAAACAAAACAAATTTATATAAGAGAGCAGAAACACGACAATCAAATAGAGCTGGAAAGTAACATGGACAACATGAGAAAACAAGGGAATAAAGGATTACAAACAATGCAAGACAACGTAATTCTACAGGAGGACATAGAAACATCAGAAGCAGGGATAGGGAAAGAACTCAAGGCATACCTAACTCGAATGGAAAGGAATATTAGAGAAGATATGAGACAGCAAGTCCAAGAAATAAAAGTATATTTTGAAAATGAATTAAACAAACAAATTCAAATGGCAAAGAACGAGCTCTACCAGGAGATAGAGATCTTAAAAAAAAAATCAAACAATAATCCTAGAATTGCAGGAAACTATAAACCAAATTAAAAACGCAAATGAGAATATTACAAATAGACTTGATCAAGTAGAAATCAGAACATCAGATAATGAAGACAAGGTTTATCAACTTGAAAAGAATATAGTCAACACAGAAAAGATGCTTAAATCCCACGAGCAATCTATTCAAGAGATATGGGATGTCATAAAAAAACCAAATTTGAGAGTCATAGGGATAGAAGAAGGCACAGAGATTCAAACCAAAGGAATGGACAGCATATTAAATGAAATAATTCTAGAAAACTTCCCAGAGATGAAAGATGGAATGGCTTGCCAAATCCTGGAAGCCTACAGGACCCCAAACATTCAAAACCATAATAGACCAACTCCAAGACATATAATTATGAAGATAGCCAACATACAGAACAAGGAGAGAATATTAAAAGCTATGAGAGAAAAGAGACAGATTACATTCAGGGGTAAACCAATTAGGTTAACGACCGATTTCTCATCACAGACTTTGAAAGCGAGAAGATCCTGGAAGAATGTATTTCAAACGCTGAAAAATAATGGATTCCAACCAAGAATACTGTATCCAGCAAAATTGAGCTTCAGATTTGACAATGAAATTAAAATCTTTCACGATAAACAAAAGCTAAAAGAATTTGCAACAAGAAAACCAGCATTGCAAAGCATTTTGAGCAAAATACTACAAGAAGAGGAATTGAAAAATAGTGCTCAAAACTAACAGCAGGAGGTATCTCAGTAAAGGGGGAGGAAAATAACCAAAAAGTAAAACTAGCCAAACTAAAATAAATAAATAAAGAAGCATGACTGGAAGTACAAATCATATCTCAATTGTAACCTTAAATGTTAATGGCCTAAACTCACCAATCAAGAGACATAGGCTAGTAACCTGGATCAAAAAAACAAATCCAACAATATGCTGCCTTCAGGAGACTCATATGATAGGAAAAGACATACACAGGCTGAAGGTAAAATGTTGGGAAAAATCATACCACTCACATGGCCCTCGGAAGCAAGCAGGAATGGCCATACTCATATCGAATAAAATCAACTTCAAACCTAAGTTAATCAAGAAGGATAAAGAAGGACACTATATACTGTTAAAAGGAACCATCCACCAACAAGACATAACAATTATCAATTTGTATGCACCAAACAATGGAGCTGCAACATTCATAAAACAAACTCTCCTCAAGTTCAAGAGTCAAATAGACCACAACACAATAATTATGGATGACTTCAACACACCGCTCTTGCCATTAGACAGATCCTCTAGACAAAAACTGAATAAAGAAACTATAGAACTCAACAGCACAATCAATAACCTAGACTTAACCGACATATATAGAATATATCAACCATCATCAAGTGGATACACGTTCTTCTCAGCAGCACATGGATCCTACTCAAAGATAGACCATATGTTATGCCATAAGGCAACTCTTAGTAAATATAAAGGCGTGGAGATAATACCATGCACCATATCTGATCATAATGGAATGAAATTGGAAATCAATGATAAAAGAAGAAAGGAAAAAGCCTACATCACATGGAAATTGAACAATATGTTATTGAATGATCAATGGGTTATAGAAGACATAAAGGAGGAGATGAAAAAATTCTTAGAGTCAAATGATAATACAGACACAACATACCGGAATCTATGGGACACAATGAAAGCAGTTTTAAGAGGGAAATTCATTTCTTGGAGTTCTTTCCTCAAAAAAAGAAAAACCCAACAAATAAATGAACTCACACTACACCTCAAAAACCTAGAAAAGGAAGAGCAAAACAACAGCAAATGTAGTAGAAGACAAGAAATAATTAAAATTAGAGCAGAAATCAACGAAATTGAAACAAAAAAAACATTGAAAAAATTGATAAAACTAAAAGTTGGTTCTTTGAAAAAATAAATAAGATAGACAAGCCCTTGGCCATGCTAACGAAAAGAAGAAGAGAGAGAACTCAAATTACTAACATACAGGATGAAAAAGGCAATATCACAACAGACACTACAGAAATACAGAAGATAATTAGAAAGTATTTTGAAACCCTATATTCCAATAAAATAGAAGATAGTGAAGATATCGATAAATTTCTTAAGGCATATGATTTGCCCAGATTGAGACAGGAAGACACACACAATTTAAACAGACCAATAACAAAGGAAGAAATAGAAGAAGCCATCAAAAGACTACCAACCAAGAAAAGCCCTGGACCGGATGGGTATACAGCGGAGTTCTACAAAACCTTCAAAGAAGAATTAATAACAATACTTTTCAAGCTATTTCAAGAAATAGAAAAAGAAGGAGCTCTTCCAAACTCATTCTATGAGGCCAACATCACTCTGATCCCAAAACCAGACAAAGATACTTCAAAGAAAGAAAACTACAGACCAATATCTCTATTGAACTTGGATGCAAAAATTCTCAATAAAATTCTGGCGAACCGAATACAAAAACATATCAGAAAACTTGTGCACCATGATCAAGTAGGATTCATCCCTGGGATGCAAGGCTGGTTCAATATACGGAAATCAATAAATGCTATTCACCACATCAATAGACTTAAAGCCAAGAACCATATGATCATCTCGATAGATGCAGAAAAAGCATTTGACAAAGTACAGCATCCCTTTATGTTCAAAACACTAGAAAAACTAGGGATAACAGGAACTTACCTCAACATTGTAAAAGCTATATATGCTAAACCTCAGGCTAGCATCATCCTAAACAGAGAAAAACTGAAGGCATTCCCTCTAAAATCTGGAACAAGACAGGGATGCCCTCTATCACCACTTCTATTCAATTTAGTTCTCGAAGTACTAGCCAGAGCAATTAGACAGACAAAAGAAATTAAAGGCATAAAAATAGGAAAAGAAGAAATTAAATTATCGCTATTTGTGGATGACATGATAATATACTTAACAGACCCAAAAGGGTCTACAAAGAAGCTGCTAGAGTTAATAAATGAATTCAGCAAAGTGGCAGGTTATAAAATCAACACGCATAAATCAAAGGCATTCCTGTATATCAGCAACAAAACCTCTGAAATGGAAATGAGGAAAACCACTCCATTCACAATATCCTCAAAAAAATAAAATACTTGGGAATCAACCTAACAAAAGAGGTGAAAGATTTATACAATGAAAACTACAGAACCCTAAAGAGAGAGATAGAAGAAGATCTCAGAAGATGGAAAAATGTACCCTGTTCAGAACTAACATCATCAAAATGGCGATATTACCCAAAGTTCTCTACAAGTTTAATGCGATGCCAACCAACATCCCAATGGCATTTCTTGTAGAAATAGACAAAGCAATCATGAAATTCATATGGAAAAACAAAAGACCCAGAATAGCAAAAGCAATTCTAAGCAGGAAGTGTGAATCTGGAGGTATAGCGATACCAGAGGTCAAACTGTACTACAAAGCAATAGTAACAAAAACAGCATGGTACTGGTACCAAAACAGGCAGGTGGACCAATGGTACAGAATAGAGGACACAGAGACTAATCCACAAAGTTACAACTATCTTATATTTGATAAAGGGGCTAAAAACATGCAATGGAGGAAGGATAGCATCTTCAACAAATTGTGTTGGGAAAACTGGAAATCCATATGCAACAAAATGAAACTGAATCCCTTTCTCTCACCATCCACAAAAGTTAACTCAAAATGGATCAAGGAGCTAGATATCAAATCAGAGACTCTGCGTCTGATAGAAGAAAAAGTTGGCTACGATCTACATATAGTGGGGTCGGGCTCCAAATTCCTTAATAGGACGCCCATAGCCCAAGACTTAATAACAAGAATAAACAAATGGGACTTACTTAAACTAAAAAGTTTTTTCTCAGCAAGAGAAACAATAAAAGAGGTAAATAGAGAGCCTACATCCTGGGAACAAATTTTTACCCCCCACACCTCAGATAGAGCCCTAATATCCAGAATGTACAAAGAACTCAAAAAATTAAACAATAAGATAACAAATCACCCAATCAACAAATGGGCCAAGGACCTGAACAGACACTTCTCAGAGGAGGACATACAATCAATCAACAAGTACATGAAAAAATGCTCACCATCTCTAGCAATCAGAGAAATGCAAATCAAAACCACCCTAAGATACCATCTCACTCCAGTAAGATTGGCAGCCATTATGAAGTCAAACAACAATAAGTGTTGGCGGGGATGTGGGGAAAAGGGTACACTTGGACACTGCTGGTGGGATTGCAAAATGGTGAGGCCAATTTGGAAAGCAGTATGGAGATTTCTGGGAAAGCTGGGAATGGATCTACCATTTGACCCAGCTATCGCCCTTCTTGGACTATTCCCTGAGGACCTTAAAAGAGCGCACTATAGGGATATGGCCACATCAATGATTATAGCGGCACAATTCACAATAGCTAGACTGTGGAACCAACCTAGATGCCCTTCAATAGATGAATGGATAAAAAAAAAATGTGGCATCTATACACAATGGAGTATTATGCAGCACTAAGAAATGACAAAGTCATAGAATTTGCAGGGAAATGGATGGCATTAGAGCAGATTATGCTAAGTGAAGCTAGCCAAGCCCTAAAAAACAAATGCCAAATGTCTTCTTTGATATAAAGAGAGCAACTAAGAACAGAACAGGAAGGAAGAGCATGAGGAAAAGACTAACAGTAAACAAAGACGAATGGGGGGAGAGAAAGGGAGAGAGAAGGGAAAGCATATGGAAACGGTAGGAGACCTTCAATGATACACAAAATTATAAGAGGTTATGAGGGGCAAGGGGGAGGGAAAAAATGGGAGAGAATTGAACAACAGCAGAGGAGGTAGAGAGGGAAGATGGGAGGGGAGGGGAGGGGAGGGGGGATAGTAGGGGATAGGAAAGGTAGCAGAATACAGCGGTCACTAATATGGCATTATGTAAAAATGTGAATATGTAACAGATGTGATTCTGCAATCTGTATTTGGGGTGAAAATGGGAGTTCAAAACCCAATTGAGTCAAATGTATGAAAGATGATATATCATGAGCTCTGTAATGTTTTGAACAATCAATAAAAAAAAGAAACACTGTAAAATTCATAAATTAGCAAATGGCCCTTGTTTTGAACACAATGATTTTTTTTGTATTGTATTTTCTATTTTTTTTTTGTATTTGCAGTAAATAGCTTACCAGGATCTGAGCCTATTATCATATAAATTTTAAGCCAGTATTCCTTAACCACAAAGCTTGACAACTGCCCATCTTTGTTTTGCATTATCTTACTTGAAAAAGATGGGATTTTCTTTTTCTGAATTAGACCCCAACTGACATTGATGCAAAGTAGATATACACAGTGACCCCAAAGCAGTCTTGTGAATAGAGGCTCAGATTTCTTGGACTTGCTCAGCATGGTGTCCTGAGATTTGTTTCTGAGGAGTTGTGGATGGCAGGGAGAGGCCCCTGCCTGGAACCTCTACTGTAGCTTGTCATGGGAGAGTGGTTAAGAGTCAGGACAGAACCCTATGCAGCCACACCCAAGTTCCATTTGGCACCCACGTGGTCCCCGGCTTTTGTGGGCTCCCCCTTTTCCAGACTTGCTGCTGCCTATCCCTTCCCAGCTGTTCACAAGGCCTGGGGCGACGGGGAGACCCTGCAGAGGGGCTGCTTAAGTCTTCCTGTCACCTACCGCTGAGATGAGATTCTCCCCCGGTTGGCTTGGAGTGACAGTGATAGATTAAACGCACCAATTAAATTAGATCCTATTTTAAAGAGCTTGAGCTGGATTTACTTTTAATTATAGTGCTGTGCTTGCTGATGAGGTATTGTGAGGACTTAACAATTGGTTGATTGTGCATTGGAGTGTTCAGAGAGCAGTTTCTGGAAGAGACTGGGAGGGCTTTCTTCCTAAGGAGCTCCCTGGGATAAGACAGAGGAGGGAGCAAGCAGGGGGGAGGGGGGGAGATGTCCTATCTCCACTGAGAACCCATCTCTCTTCTCCTTGTTTTCTGCTTTATGAGTCCCATGTTACTTGGAGATTTAATGAGCCCAGCACAGAATAATGGGCCAGAGGCCGTGGAGTAGAGCTGGCTCGGGGCTCCGTCCTGCCTCTGCCCCACTTAGCTCAATGTGCTCCCTGGACCCAGGTAACTAACCTGTCCTATGTGTTCCTTTCAGTGATTCACTAATTCATTAATTAGTTCATTCAACAAGTATTCATTGAGCTTCTAGAATGCATCCACGCAGTTCTAGGTGCTGTGAATAGAGTGGTGGATGAAACAGGAAAACATTACCCTCTCCTCACTAAGAGCACATACTAGTGGTGGGAGGGAAAGGGAGAATGAACAAAGGTGTTCTACAACAGCAGTGATAAATGTTAAGAGGGGAAATAAAATGGGGTAAAGGCATTGTGGGGAAAGAAGTCCTATTTTAGACAAGGGTCAGAGAAGGCTAGAGAATGACATTTAGAAAATTCTGGAAGCAAGTAAGAAGCTCAGCCATGTGGCTGTCAGGAGGAACAACCATCCTAGGCCAAGATAAAAGTGAACACAATGGCCCTTCCTCTGGTCTGGAGAAATCCCTGCTCTGCCCCTTAGACCTGCCATGTTATCAGCCAAGCCCAATCTATGTGACCCTTTCTCTCTGCCTTGAAGGGAGACAGGCAGGTCCTTGGAATTTTGTTATAGCCCTTTAGGGATCCCATCACTGGAAATGCTGGCCTACCTATGTATCTGGCCCAGGGGAGAATACAGTAGCCAGGCACTGATTAAGTGATATATCCTTTTAGGGTACTTGTTGTTGTAATGACCAAGAAGAAAATTTCAGAACAAACCCCATAAGCCAAGTTTACACATACATAGTTGTACTTGAAAAGTACCTTGGACCATAAATCCAGACACAGGTTTTGGTCCAGGCTTTGCCCATCATTTGTAAATGCAGTGAATTTGGGTCAATCTCTGAGCCTCAGTTTTGTGTTCTGTACATCATAAAATGAGACCATTGTCCTAGACTTCTTTGATAACTTGTAGCTAAGAATGGAGTTGAAAATCATGGAATTATGAAAAAAGAGATAAAACAAAGTCTAGGAAGAGTTCAGAGAAGCCCCTAGTCTTAACCTCTGAGCATAAACGATTTTCCCAAAATATTTATCTTAGGTTTAGAAATGACTGCCCTATTTTTGACTGTGGTGGTAGAGAAGTTCTTCCCTGAGTCCCTTTGGATCTCCAGAAGCATAACTGAGATAAAGATTCAAGTACAAATAGTTTATTTGGAAGGCAATCCAAGAAAACACTAGAAGACAGAGTGGGGGAAATGACACAAGACATTACCAATCAGTTGAATCCTGCTAGGGAGTACCCAAGGGCCAGGGAGCCTATCTGTCAAAGACTCCAGGTTGCTCTGTGGGATTGGGAACAGTATTAACCCCTGGTACTCCTGGTCCTCAGCAACAACGGGTAAAATACATATCTTTCCCCAAGTAAGTCCTGAGGCAAAGGAATGACCGGACTAGAAGCTGGAAGTTGGGGGTGTATTAGCTTCATGTTACTACAACAGAATACCTGACACAGGCTGCTTATGAAGTAAAGAGATGTATTTTGGCTTGTGGTTCCAGATGTTGAAGTCTAACACCAGGTGACCCCATTTATTTGGGCCTGTGGCCAGAGTGACCCATTACAACAGGAATACCTGTCAGAGCAGCAAGTGCTCACATTTTGAGCCAGGAATGAGGGGGTGGGGAGAGAAACTGAGCAGTCAGGATACCCTTTGAGGGCATACCCCCAATGACCTATGGACCTCCCATTAGGCCCCACCTCTTAAAGGTCTACAGCATCTCCTAATATCACCAACCTGGGGACCAAGTTTTACCTATGGATCTTTTAAGAGACAATCATCCAAACTATAGCAAGTGGTGTGCACTAAAATAGAAGGGCAAGGGAATATGGTAAACTTGGATAGCATCTTCTGTAGTCCCCATAACAGGTAGTCCTGCCCCAGTTCAGCTTTGCAGGCAGGAGCCCCAAAACTTGGGCTCCAGATTCATACCAAAGAGGGTCACCCCTCAGTAGCAGGTGGCAGGTCTGCTTTCTGGTCCCAGGTCCACACCTGTGTAGTCAGGTCCCTGGCTTTTTGGAAGTAGCAGGGACAGGAGCTAGGAAAAGGAAGCCCTGCCAAGAGAGGTAGAGCTGAGAGCCCCCATGAGGTTTCATTTGCAGGGGAAGCGCCATGTGCTCAGCCCCTCAGCAAAGGAGTCTGGCAGATGGGGACTTGTCTGTGTGATGCCCCCTGCAGAGGATGCTGTTCCCTGACTGTCAAGAGAGTGGCTGGCAGTATTACCATGGCAACCAACAAGAGCCCACCCAAGGACCCCTCTAGTGACAGATGAGATGGAGCAAAGACCAGGACTCCAAGGAGTCTACCTCTACGGCAGGTGAACAGGGCCAAATTTTCCTTGCTCTGGACTTGGTGATAGGGACCCCTTCTGCGTACAGGCAGAGGCACACACACCCCCCACCCTAAGCAAGTTGGGCCTGGGAAAACACCTGTCACAATGTTGTGCCGACTTGCTGGGTAAGCAGGAACAAGTGGGTGTCTCTGTTTTCCCCTTCATAAAATGATTCAGATGGTACCAGTTCCTTGGCCTCTACCGTGGGAGGCAGCAGGAGCTGATGCAATCGTGTCTGGGACGCATTTGGAGCATCTTCAAAGAAAGAAATTGTCAAGAATTCCTGTTAGGGAATCTGAAAGTTTGGCTTTTCTCTGAATTTTCAGCCTTCGGAGTTTTCCAGTTGTATTTAAGGTATTTCAAACCAGCAGCTGTTCTGAGACCACAAGCTATCCAGAGCCGCTGACCACAAAGTGAAGGTAAAAATAAAATCCAAATGAAAAAGATGGGCTCCTGACTCGTGGCCAGATTCCAGTTTGGATCTTAAAAGCTTCCTCTCTGGCCAGCTTCCTGCTCTGACCCCCAGGCTCACTTAGCTCTGAACGGCTGTGTATTCCTTGCCATTAGATATTGAAAACAGGAAATTAAGGGGCCTGTGGGGGGGGATGGTAAAGCTTGAAACAACTTCAGAGAACAAGCTGATGAAGTCATAGATCTTATCTTTCTGCCTTTTCCATGTCGGGTTTCTTTAAAGATAAGGTAGTGAATCAGAATGTGCTGCCTTTTTTTTTCCCCAAGATGGAAGCAGAGGAGGATTTCTTTAATATCCCCTTCCCTCCCAGTGTTTCCAAAGATAACCAGATGACAGAAATGCCTCCATCGTGTGCACGTGCATGTAAAATGCGATTACAGGACAATTTCCCCATCTTGGTCCCTGAGGGCTGGGGGAGGAGAGGGAGGAGGGAGGGCTGAGATGCTCCAGCTAGAGGGGATGCCGTGGCCTAAGGCCAGTGTGGGCTGTGGACCTCAAGGGAGACCATGGTCCGGGGCTGGAGGAAAGGGGATGTGGGCATATTCCTCAGTAGTGGCTGCCCAAGCTTCTCTGGGTCAGGCAGCAGCACGAGAGTACTTGTCTTCCCTCCCTGATCCCATTTCATGTTGATACATCAGAGAGGGAAGACAAGTGTCCCAGCTGGTCATTCAGGTCTGATGAGTGGGACAAAAGCAATGTAATAAGCCATCATGCGGGGGTGGGGGGCGGATCTGCTGGGTTAAAGGGAATATGGGAAGGTAGATGCTAAGCTTATTTATGAAACAGTTTCTATGGCCTTTGGGTGAACCTAGAGAACAATTTACATCTGGCAAGGCAAAACCGAGATGAACAAGAGATTTGGGGCTCTTTGGGGCAGCTCACTGGGATAGGAGGCCCCTTGGCTCTCTTGAGCAACAGACACCTGGCTTTGGCCCTGCCCCACCCTGCCAAGGGTGATGGATGTGGGTCAGGCCCTACAGAGGTCAGGTTTCTTCTCTCTTGAGGCAGTTAAGGAAGAGGATCTTGCAGAAAATGAATTAAGAAGGGATCTATGGGGTGAGAGAGACTGGAGAGGATGGCAGTAAAAACATGGCAGGGATTAGGAGCAGGAGAGGGTTGCACAGTGCACAACCTGCATAGCCATACAGAGAAACCCAGGAATGGGATTGTGAGAAGAAAAAGAGAATAAATAAGGGAGGAGAAAGGTGACAGGGAGGGCAGCAGAGAGGAGCATGGGATAACGTTCCAGGTTTGATTTCATGTGCAGCCTAAAAGAACCGAAGGGCTATTGCCTTTGGAATTTTCTCTTCTGCTGAAAAGTCCATCACAAATGAAAGAGCACAGTCCACAGACTGTCTTCTTGTCCTGAAAGAATGAAAGGGATAATGAATTAGAATTGGTGGGAGAGAGACTACGAAAATGGGTTTGCTGTCCTCTCCTCTCCACCTCCCACCCTGTATCTCTCCTGCGGCACCAGTTTGGGAAGAATCCCCCCCCCCCAAATATGCTGCCATCTCTGGTTCTACACTCCATACACGTCTCCCACCCCTCCTCAGGCTCTCCCAAAATGCCGCAGTCCGGCTTCAGTAAAATAACCGGGGGGTGACGAGCAATTTGTGTAGATTGATACAGCAGGAGTGGGAGCCGTTTATTGTAGGACAGGAGCGGTATATACACATTCCACACAGCTTATCTTAATTAGCATAAACTAGATACAGCAGTCAACCAATAGGGAATCTCCACACTTAATGCCTCGCTGGCGTTACTTCACAAACCACTCCCTCTGCAAAATGCCAGGTGCCATCTTGACTTGTTTACAGACCCTAACACAAAAAGGTTCTAGGGATCTTGCTTTTGATATAGGCAGAGTTCCTTAGGTCATCACAAGTGGGTATTTTGGCCTTTAAAGTCCCCTTCAAGGTGAGAAGAAGCTTCCAGGTGAAGCAATTTAAGGAATTTTTTTCCAGGTAACCTGGCCAGGGTCTTCTAGGAAGGGGGAGTAACTGGGAGCCTTTAAACCCAGTTTACAAATTCTGGATGCTTCTACCACCCATGCCCAGGAAGATCCCTGAGCTCCATCCTCTTGGTCAGTGATTCTCAACACTGACTGCCCACTAGAATCACCAGAGGAGTTTAAATCAAAAGAATTAAAATCCCTCAGTGTGGTAATTCTAAAAAGCAAAGTCCATAAATTACTATTGCAAGAACAAAACAACTCCATGTAGTAGCTTATATTCCCTCTCTGGGCCTCAGCTGACCCACCAGAAAAACAAGGGAGTTAGACTTGGTAATCTATCTACCCTGTTAGTTTTAATATTCTGTTCCTTTGACTAAGGAGCCGATAAGGCTCACACATGAACATACTCACACATATTTACTCATGAATACATGGGCCTGCACCCCTCCCACACCCCTGTCCTGCTCTACAGGACAACTGTCATATCGTCCATCTCAATGCACAGAAATACTTTATCTCAACCTCTTCTCCCACTCCGTGCTTGCTTCCCAAAAGGGACTGTCAAAAGTTCCAGATGCACATGCTAAGTGAAATAAGCCAATCCCCCCAAAAATACAGGCCAAATGTTCTCTCTAATATGAGAATGCTAACACACAACTAGGTGGGGAGGGAGGGAAGAATAGAAGTTTACTGGATTAGACAAATGGGGAAGGAAGAGAAGGAAGAGGGGGTGGGAATAGGAAAGACAGTGGAATGAACTGGACAGAACATTCCTATGTTCAAATATGAATAATGATCAGTGAAACTCCACATCATGCACAATGGGAATGGGAAGTTACACTGAATGTATGTGTGATATGCCAAAATACACTCTACTGCCATGTGTATCTAAAAAGAACAAATAAAAAGCTGTAAATAAAAAAATAAAATTCCAGATGCATTTTACATGGAAGATCAAAAGTCAAAAGTCCTAGAAAAATAAGCCAAAAAGTGAGTTTTCTAAGAGAATGGAAGGACAGTCATATGTCCTCAATCTGGAAGTGCCCTGAATGTCCCCTCTAATCCCTGCTATTGTTGCCAAAACAACAAGACTCCAGAAAGTGAAGTCAGTTGTCCAAGTACACTCTGTAATTCGTGGTGGGGCCAGGGCAAGTTTAGGATGCAAGTATGATCTAAGGACCTTTTGTATCAGAATGACCAGGGAATCACTTAGCATGTATACTCAGGGGCTCCACCTGAGATTCAATGAGCCAGGCTCTCCCTGTGCATGTGTTGAGCCCTGGAGTCTGATTTTTAAACCTGCTAAGCCCAGAGCTATTCTGTACCTCATCATCCTGATAGCATAGAAGCAGATCTGGTGGGCTTGGGACCAAGCACCTCAGGCATTCTCCACATCTGCCCTTTCCTTCCAACCCTGACACCTGCGACAGGTGTTAGATTCCTAAGGTTTGGAAATTGGAAATGCTCACCTCACATGATTCTTTTCAGGAAAGCTGGATGGCTTGATGGCAAGGAGTAGTGATGGGAGAAGACTGACCCAACTGTGACTCAAACCTGGTAACTTCTTGGATGGGGTGAGACCATATGACCATGCCCCAGCCCCTCCCTCAACAGGACCCCACTGGAAGACAGGCCTGCTCTTAAGAAAACCTCAGTTGGTAGCCCATCCCATTAGCCCAAAGCTGAATTCAAAGTTCAAGACTGAGAGGTGGTCCAAGTCAGATTGGATGCCATTAACTCTCTCTTGGTTTATCTGGTGTTAGGACTGCGGTCTTTTGACCTTTCTTTCCACTGTAATCAGTCAGTGAATCTTCAAGGTCAAGGCCCTGCTCTGCATGTTTCCTGCCAGCTACTTCCATTCACAGAGAGGTGGTAAAATCATAATAGATACAACAACTTGAGTGCTATTGTGTGCCAAGCTTTCTGCTAAAATCCTTATAGATATCTCCTTGCTTGATTCACTTAAGTGTGGTGGATGGAACAACATCCCCCAAAATGTCTAAATCTTTGTTTGTTCATTTGTTTTGTGGTGCTATGGATTGAACCCAGGGCCTTGTGCATGCAAAGCAATCACTCTACCAACTGAGCTATATCCCCAGCCCCAAAGTGCCTAAATCTTAACCTTTGGGACCTGTGAATTGTCATCCTACATGGAAAAAGGAACTTTAGAAATGCAATTAAGTCAAGCACTTGAGATGGGGAGATTGTCCTGGATTATCTTAGTGGACCCAGTGAAACCACAAAGGTCTTTATTAGAGAGAAGCAGGAAGGCCAGAGTCAGAGAGGAAGAAGGTGTGAGACTGAAAAGCAGAAGCCAGAGAGGACATCAAATGCTATCCTGCTGGCTTTGAAGATGGAGTAAGGGGCCATAAGCCAAGAAACCCACACAGCCTCTAGAAGCTGGAAAAGGCAAGAAAACAGATTTTCCCTGAAGCCTCCAGAAAGAACACAGTCCTGCCGACACCTTGACTTTAGCTCAGTGAGACCCATTTTAGAGTTCTGGCTTTCAGAACTGTTAAAGAATTAATTTGTCTTGTTTGAAGCTACTGTCGGTGGCTATTTGTTAGAGTAACAATGGGAAATTCATCCAATAATGACTCCCACTTCTACAAACGAGAAAATGGAATCTCTGAGAATCTCACTCCATTTCATTGGCCATGTTTGAGTTTCCAGGGCATTGTTAGAGTCCCATGGGTAGGGATGGGAGTGAGAATAGAATGTTCATATTTCTTGTTCTGCAGCTACTGGAAGAGATTTTAGATTTTCTCGTCCACTGGAGGCTGAAGAATGAAAGTTGGGTCACCTATAGTCACTAGGGAAGGGTCTGTCAATGGTTCAAAGAATGTGGGGTGGGCTGATTTCCTCTGAATTTTATTGAACTATGTTAGTTTGAAGACAGGGGCCCCAGAGTGGAGCAGAGACATGACTGGGAAGCCTAGCAGGAGGGATGAATGCATAAGAACTCATTGCATCATGGGAAAGATAATCATAGCCCAGAACCAGAGTTTCTTAGGTTTTCAGGCAGACGTTCTGGTGGAGATGCCAATCGTGGACCTAAGCATCTGTCAATAAGTATTTGCTAAATGAATGAATGAATGAGTGGTGGAGGATAGCAGAAGGCAGCTAGGAGCACAGCACAGAGAGTGAGTCACCTGTAATAACTGATAAGGGAGTGACCTCTGAATGAAGAGGCAAGGCACTAAGTCTGGGGAGAGAGGAACTGAGCTGAAAGAAGCAAGTTATGTCACAATGGATGAGTGAATGGACAACAGTCATTTCTGAACAGAAACCATGAAGGTGGGACCAGGGAAAGCTCATCCACGGCAAAGTTCCAGAAATTTCACCAAAATGACCGGAGCCAATGACTACTCTTTATGCCATTAATGAGGGGATTTTTTTTGTCCACATTCATGATGCAGAGGTAGAAAATGGATTATTCAACAAACGCATTTACCCACCTTCCTCAGCCTGAAGTATGTCTATTTTAATGTTCGACTTACTTTGATTTAACCCTTCATCTTGCAATGCCTTTTTTCTAGTACATGCTGCTACCTTTACCACCCTTTCTGCATCCCATAATAAGTCCCAACAGAGTCTGAGCTCACTTGCCCAAATAATCAGAAACAACAAGAAAAAATTTTTTCATACATAGGCCCATTCCCATCACTCAACAATGCTCATGTGCATCAAGAGTCATGTTCCAGAATATTCACAATGGCTTGGTTTAGAACAGCCAAATTGGAAGCAGTCTGATGTTCACCAAAAAGAGAGTACATAGAAGAATCAGGGTGTATTCATATGATGGAGTACTACACAGCAAGGAAAGGTAGCAGTAACATGTAGCAACTGGGATGAATCTGATATATACAATGTCGATCAAAAGAAAATGCAGATTTAAAAAAGAGTCCACATGAATCTATTTATACATGATTTTAGAAGCAAGCAGAAAAAAATATGATGTCAGAAAATAGGACAGATAAAGTAGGAGGAAGGGCCATGAGTGGAAGAGGGCATGAAGGAAACTTCTCAGGTTCTAGAAAATCTCAATGTCTTGACCTGAGTAGTTTGTTCTGTGGTAATTTCCTAAACTGAACACCCATGGGCTGTGTCCTTTTCTGTCTCTGTGTTTTACTTCATAAAAACACAGAAGTTTAGAGTTCCTAATGCCATCACTCAGGAAAGGGAAAAATGCTGGTGTTTTCCAATCTCAGATGCATTTGCTGCCTTAGGCTGTGGGAACCAAGTGAACGACTCAAGGGTTACACTTGGCTATTGTGGTCCTGGACCACAATAGGCCTGACCTCCTGGGCTCGCTTTATAAAACTAGTTTTACTGTATGCCCACATAGATGGGCAATTTTCCAAGGTCATCCCTGAGGTGTCAGATGACTGGGTCAGGAGAAGGTTCTAATCCAGATAAGCTGTGGATTCCTTGCTGGACAACTGACTCCTATCATGCCCTTGGACTATCAGGGATCTTCTAAAACTCCTGAATCTCCAAAGATAAGGGATCAAGGTTATGATACAGTTTCTCCTAGAATATGTCTCATTTCCAATGGAAATTTACCCACACTTCCCCAGAGCACATTGAGTTCCTCTCTGAACTTTGGGGATGGACAGCCTTTGTCAACCTTCTCCATAACATGAGACCCTATCTTCCTTAGAGATGCAAAACTAAAAGGTCCAGATTCAGTGATGAGTTCTTCATGAGCAAAAACATCTGCATCCTGGGAACATTAGGTTCCCTCCAGTAGACAGGAAGCAGATGCTAACTCTTAAAGATGTGCCTCTCTGCTTCTGGTTCCTGACTGCACAATTTCTTATCTCTGCCCTTCACAAAGCTGTGTTTCTACAGCAAAGATCATGACATTTGACTCTGTATCTCCACTTGTAACACAGTGCCGGACCTTGGTGAGCCCAGTAAGTAAATCCACAATCACCCTCCTTAGTCTGGCTTCCCAGAATTTCTAAAGGTGTGACTAGAGCAGAAAGCCACATCTTGTTGAAGAACTTGGACAGAAAGGGGAAGGAGTAGGAGAAGAGAAAACACAGAGGGTAAAAAAGAAGAGTAGAGAAAGGGACATTGGGGGAAGGAAAGAGGAGCTGAAGTTCAAGGGAGGTGAAGGGAAAGAGGAGAAGAGGATGCAAGAGAGGGGAAGGGGAAAGTAGGGGAAAGAGCAGGGCGCAGATGGAGGCCCAAAGGATGAGACTGGGGAAAATGGCAGAAAGATCAATAGGGGGAAGGGAGCAGGATCTGGGGAAGGGAAAGGGAAGGAGAGGTACTAGGGACTGAATTAGAACAAGATACATTCCATGTTTTTAAATTATATCAAAATGGATTCTACTGTCATGATTGACTAAAAAGAACCAATAATTTTTTTTAAAGAAAAGAAGAGGAAGACAAGTAGAATAAGAAAAAGAGAAGGAGCTATTGTTAAGAGCCAGGAAAGGTTATTATCTAAGCAAACAGCATGCAGTTCATGAGCTTCCCTAGTGGTTATCCTTAAGTGGTTAACCAACAATAATACAAGACCCTTGTAGCAAACCAAATTCTGTTACTCAAAGAGACACGTCTCTGCATGGAGAAACATGGCCTCACATGGCCAAGGGGATTTTCTCATCCAGCTGAAAGATGTTGCAATCTGGGTGACATTTCCAAAATTAAGAGGATCCCAAATTTAGTCTGCACTTCATGTGTATCAACTCCACAAACACTCATACTTGCTCTCTCATACCATTCAAAGACAGGACCTGTGATGGCTTGTGATGGACTCAGCTTCCCTTCTCCATCTTTCTATTTCTCACCACAGCACCATTTTCCTTTCATGGTCCCAGCTTCCCAAGTGTTTCCTAGATGTCCAGGTGGAAGGCCTATGCCCCTCCCCTCATGTGAACCTCTTAAATCACTTCCTACCAACAGACTTCTTTTATCCAGGAATTGGTTAGACGTGACTGGCCAATTCCATTGGCAGAGGTGCAGTTGTCCAGTGTATGAGTTAAAGTTAGCACTAGCTGGACACAATGCAAGTTTAGTTCTTTTTCAGGCAAAGCCAGTTTGTAGCAGAAGCAGAGATTCTGCTTCACAAAGTCATTGAGAGACCCAAACCAATGGAGATCTCTGCCTCTCTGACAGCAGAGATCCTAATTTCATTGGTTCGGGGTGGGACATGGACACAGAATTTTGTTTTAAGCTCCCCTGGTGTTGCTCATGGGCAGCCAGGGCTGAGAATGTTCTGTTTTCCAACATCTCCTTAAGCATTAACATCCAACCACCAGATACGGGCAATGGAAGAATCATATGAAAGGGTCATGTGGGGAGTATTTAGGGGCCAAGTCTGGTAGTAATATACATCACATCTGTCTACATCTAATTGTCCAGAAGTTAGTCACATGGTCACACTCCACCCCAAGAGCAGCTGGGAAATGTAGTCCAGATGAGTGCGCAGGAATAAAGTAAAATGTGTTTGATGGACATCTAGCTAGTCTACATAGCCAAGATTATTTCTGTCTCTGAAATCTGATCTTAAACTTAGAGAAAACATCTCACTTTTTATTATTTATTTTTAATTGACTAATAATTGTGTGTATTTATGGAATACAATGTGATGTTTTGATCTGTGTATGCATTATTGATTCAATCAAGCTAATGAGCATATCTTTCACTTCACCAATTCATTCTATTTTCTGGTGAGAGAGTTGAAAATCTCTTTTAACTATTTTGAAATATGAAATCTGTTTTTTATTACCTATAGTCACCATGCATTGCTAAAACCTATTCCTTCAGTTTAACTGAAATTTTGTACCCTTTGATCAACATCTTCTCTTTCCTGATTTCTTCCCGTTCCCTCAGCTTTTGGTAACCATCTTTCTCCTCTCAGTTTCTGTGATTAAGATCCCATATATATATGAAATTGTCTGTCTTGTATGACCAAAAGGAAATGGAGCTTGAGGGAAGTAGAAGTTCTAGAAGTTCCCAAGGGAGTAAATAGCATAGCCCTCTACTTAGGTTGTCTGACTTGGGGGTTGTGAATGGTACAATATTTACCTTAAGCTGAGCCAGAGGGGTCCCTATAAAACTAATGAGTATTAGAGGCGGCCATGGTGAGGACTGCAGACAGGAAAGTTCTCAAGAACATGATGTGAGAGGCAACATGGTGCAAAGCAGAGCTTTGATAAAATAAGTGAGATCCAGCTTCTGCCGTTGGGAGTTCATAGGCTCTAGGGACAAAATCAAATGTGAGGTCCCTTATAAAATGCATAAAACTAGTATGAATAAGAGAGAGAGAGAGAGAATATAGGCTTCTTTAAGAAGAAGGAAGGGAACAGAATGTTTCCCTGCCAGTGCCTTCTGCCCGATTGAAATGTGTAAACCATTGCTAAGTTCATAGAGGACTCAAATCAGCAAGATGTTCATCCTTGAAAACTGAGTCAAAATCATGAGCAGTTTTATTGGAACTAGACAAGATCCAAGGAACATCATCTGGAAATCTCTATAAGGAGCTTGAAAGGTGAAACATCCTTATTTGGGCAAGTGTCTTGGTCAGTTTGGACTGCTCTAACAAATGACCACAGGGGGAATGTTAAACAATAAAAATTTATTTCTCAAGGTTCTAGAGGCTAGAACTTCAAGATCAAGGTGCCACTGCAGTCAGGTTCTTGGTGAGCCCTTTCCCTGGTTTATAGATGGTTGCCTTCTTGCTCTATCCTCATATTGGAGAGACAGCAAAAATGAGAGCGAGAGTGAGGGGCAGGGCTTTGATTTCTCCTTCTCTTCTTATAAGGGCACTAATCTCATCATAGGGGCTCCTCCCTTATGATTTCATCCAAATCAACTTACCTCCTCAAAGCCCCATTTCCAAATACCACCACTTTGGCACTTTGGAGATTAGGGCCTCAGAAAATGAATTTGAAGGAGACACCAGCATTTAGTCCATACAATAAATCAAAGAAAGTAATGACCATCTCTAAATCCAAAAGGACTGTATGTAGCATTCACCAACTCCAGACTGGGAGAGATGGGGCAGCACCACCAGCAGCTTCTAACAATTCTAGGACATGAAGAAAGATGCACACGTGAGAGGACACTGAGGCTCCTTCTTCTACCCAAGTGGCAGTACAGGTCTCAAACATGAATAGAGCCAAGAATTCTGGAGGAAAAAATGGGGCTGGTGAGGTTGACAGGTGGTGTGTGAGTCAAGGGTATGTGGCCATGTTATCTTCTCTTCTTGCCAGATTGAGATTGACATGCCCAAAGGTGCACAAAGCACAGATGTACAGGGTTCGTGAAACTTTACATACTCAACTCATCTGTGCCACCAGCATCTAGACCAAGAAACAACCTGACCCTAGAAGTTCCCCTGGATTCTCTTTTTCAGCTTATTTCCAAAAGTGGCCAATATACTGACTTCTAACAGTATAGATTAATTTTACCTACTTTTGAACTCTATATAAATGTAATCATGTAGTAGGTATACTTTTATGTAACTTCCTTCACTTGATATCATTTGGGAGATTCATCCTTATTGCATCCACTTGTAGTTTGTTCATTCCCATTGCATGAAAATGACATGCTTTATTCAGCCCTTCTTCTGCAGACAGACACTTGAATTGATGCTGAGGGCCATTACCAAGTAGGAATGACGCATCGAAATTTCCATGTTAATTTCGCTGTTGACCTTGCATGTGTGTTTGAGAAAGGTGACCCTGCTCAATGACCAGGGAGGATCCAGGATTAGGGTGTGTCCTGCAGTTTGAAGAAGTATCCCGCTCCTTGGGTTAAGGGCATTCCCAGTTTAAGACCTTGGGTTTTAGGGAAGTTCGATGTTGAGGATTATTGCTGCTGGAATTAGGGCGTTCCTGCTGCCTGAGCTCCCGTTGAGTTCTCGTGAGATTCAGAGAGCATTTTGGGAAAAAAAAAAGCCTTGTGGAGTAGGTGAATTGGGTGGCAGAAGAACTGGGATTGCCCCAGAACATGTGTGGAGGCCGGTGTGAGTTCGGGAATAAAGATTTACTGTTTGAATCTACAAATCTGTGTGGTGGCTCGTGATTCTGTGCCCAGCCAAGACTGCGGCAAATTGAGTTCAGATTTTTACTATTATGATTATTTTATGTGTTATTCTAGCCAACATATTTATGCATTTCTGTTGGGTAGAGAGCTAGAAGTGGAACTGCTGGATCAAGGGGTATGTGTACCCTCAAGTTTAGTAGAAAATTGCAAACAGTTCTTCAGAGTCATTGAGAATGGATGGAGTTGCTAACCAGCTAAGATACCTGAGCAATTGAAGTAGACTGGGACTGTCCCAAGACAAGCTGGATCAAATAGTCAGCCCATCATGGCCTGTCAATCTATATACCCTGAGCATTTGCAGGAGGGCCCACCCCCTGGAAAGGTGGGTCTGAATTGAGGCTTTGGGGCAGAGGGCATTCTTACAAACATATGTGTTCCATAAAGCTGAGAAGTTGCAGATGTCTTTGCCATAAAGATCCTTAAACTAACACCTTTGCCCCAGCAGATAAGGGGTTCTACACACCTTCTTTGGCTGCTTCTTTTGCTTCCAAAGCAGCAAACACATACACATAGGGAGGTGCTCAGTCCTCGACCTCTGCTTAAGCTCTTCTGTTATCATTTATGAGGATTCTCCCAAATATCCCCTTCTCTAGCCTTCTTCACAGAAGTCAGTTGAGTTGAAACTCTTGGCAGGTCCCTGAACCGCACGGGTAAAAAATTACATGCCGCACACATTTGCAGCGAGGAACACGAGGCTTTCTAGGGGAGATTTATTGCCTCCCTTCCCTCCTCCTTTTGGAAGGTTTCTGGATGCTGTTCCTTGTGTAGAGCATGTGCCTCCGGCTTATCACTACGGTAAGTATAAAAGCAATTAATTTTTCCCCCTTTTGGAAAGCGGAAGTTTTAACCGCACTTGAATACCATTTGCATTTCTGATTTCTATCAAGTTCACACTTCCAGCGAAGAGTCCTGCTGATATAATTTGTTTTTTTTTAATTGCATAGTCTCTGGCAGGAAGCTGCTTCTTTTGCCTCCAAAGCAGAAAACATGTACACATGGGGAGGTACTGAGCACTCGACCTCTGCTACAGGTGAGCTTGCCTGGTTGGCATTAGGGAGGCCAGGACAGGTATGGGAATTTGGAGTGGGGTTCTCCTGTATTTTTATATAGATGTTCACATAGGCTGAGCTTGTGAAAATGAGTCGCCTGATTTGGGTGAGGTGGGCAGATTTCAAAAACCATGTTTTTGTCCTTGGTTGTGATTTGCTCTTATGTTCAGAGAAATTGTATTAAGACAGACCAGATTGATTTCTTGCTTGATTTCACTTGTTGACACCTTTTACACTGCTCTGTTTCTACATCATTATTTATACTTACAGAATATTTAGGCTGCAAGGAACCCAAAAAGCCATGTGATCTGGTGATTTCCTTGTGTTATAAGTGAGGAAAATTTGGTGGATTGAATTAAAATTTCTGATACTTCAGCCCACCCTGTGGCCACACCCTGGTCATGGGGTATCGTGGGTGGAGCACACTTCCCTGTATTTTGATTTGAGGTGTGGCCAAGTGAGTCACTCTGGCCAATAGAGTGGAACATCAACTAGTTCTAAGCCTAGGACTTAAGAGATCTCATATATTTCCACTTCCTCCTGATGCCTCTGCTACGGCATGAGAAGTGACTGTTATCTTAATCTGTTCATGATACTATAACACAATGCCTGGGGCTAGGCAATTTATGAAGAACAGAGATCTATTTCTCTCATAGCTCTGGAGGCTGGGAAGTCCAAGATCAAGGCTCCAACTTCCAATGTGGGTCTTCTCACATGGCAGAAGGTGGAAGAGCAAAGGAAACAAACTGTATTGTCATATGGCAGAAAAGCAGAAGACAGAAAACCCACTCCTGTATTCATTTATCCATGAGAAGGGAGGCCTCATGACCTAAACATTTCCCAATATGCCCCACTTCCCAACGCTGTTGCACTGGGGATTAAGTTCCTGGCACATGCATTTAAGAAGGGACAAAAACATTAAGCCATAACACCTGCCTAGCCTGCTGGTCTGAGGAGGAGGAGAGACAGGTGGAGCAGAGTTGGCCCAGCCAAACTTTGGTCCTCTGATATGAAGCCAAGCCACTACAGCCTGAAGCATCACAGCTAAGCTGCACCCAAGGTAGATCAGCCAAATCCCAGCCAACCCTCAGATCTGCGGTACTAGTTGTTATTGTTGTATGCAAGTGAGACTCTGGGTACTTTTATACATGATAGTTAACTAATACAAATATCAAGGCCCAGAGGGGAAAAATGACTTCCCCATTGTCACACAGCTGGCTTGTGTCAAAGGCAAGAAAACCCATACCCCCTTTTCTCGGCCCTGCAGGAGTTACCCCAAGATTTTCACACACACGTGAAATATACTGTTTGGTTGTAGGTCTCGCAGCTTTTGGAAAATGTAGCTTGTAAAAAATCATTGAGAGAAAACAGATGAAACTTTACATGGCTCCAGGGATTAATAATGTAACAGGGATTGTTCCACTTCTGGTTTGAAGTGAATCTGAACTGGCTGTTCCACCCCCTCTCCTCCTCCTCTCTGACAGCTGTGGAGTTCCCCAGGAGGAAGAGTTTAATGGCTTGGGAGCTGCTCCAAATAGCATCTGCAAGAACCAGAGCCCAAGTAGCCCTGGAGACCAACAATGACTAGAGCTTGGATTTGGCCCTTTTCGAGACAAGCAGGAAGCCCAAGCCCCAACCCTGGTAAGATAAGCTGCCCCACAACCCACCTCTCTTCCTCCAAATATTAAAATCCCATTTTTAGAACTCCACCCACTTATGCTCATTAGCCCTGAGATGCCAGTGTGTGATGACATGGACTTGGAGAAGGAGTGGAATTGTGCTTGAGCTAGTTAGCCATTTATACCTCCCAGGAAAGAATGCACCCATCACCCTTTCAAGAGTTACCACTTACTGACTGCCTCCCTTTGGCTTTCAGCGAAGGAGTGCTGCACATAATTAGAATGACTGACAGAATTTCTGGTATTATCTTTTCTTACCAATAACCGCATGGTTGCCTGCATTCTGGCATAACTCTGGAGCTTTGATTATACTGAAGGACTCTCTCTCTCTCTCTTCTCTACCTTTAAAACACTCTGTCTTGAGGTAGGCTTGGACTCCAGATAGAGTGGGTATGAGAAATGGAAGAAAGAAAGCCCCATGCTGCCATATGATTACATGTGTTCAATATTTGATCAAGATCTGCCTCCATTCCATATTATAAATTCAAAGAAGGGGGTGATCAGATCTCTCTTGTCCCCTGTCAGATGCCTAGTTCATACCACAAAGCTAGGCACATAAGGAGCATCAGTGAATATTGTATGAGTGAGTGAATGAATGAATTCATGAACAAATGAACACAGCTGTTCTGGGAGATAACCCACAGATGGCATCTGTGCACAACTGGCCTGCCATAGTTTAGCATGTCAGACCTGGGCCTGTGGACCCTTTGGCATCTGGTTGAGGCCCCTCTGCTGCTCCCCATGGCACCATGCCACACTAAACTTGTCTCAACAAGCAGTCACTGCTGAGTTGACATCTCTATCACCCTGGCCTCCCTTGTGACTAGAGGATGCAGGAAAGACTGGGAACTGTAGCAGCCAGAGCAAGTGATCGAACTCTCCCTCCTGGTCCCCACCCTCGATTTGCTGGCAGGAGTTGGTAAGTTGGCAGCATCTGCTGCTGTCTGGGACCAAGGCTGCTCATCTAGCACCTGGTGCCAGCTGAGCAGCAGAGCAGTCACTGAAGCATAGGAGAGTCCAGACTGGCAGGTGCCACCAACTGCCTATGACAGAGCAGAGTCTGACAGGACATGTCTGATAAAGGGATCACGTGGCCTTTATTCTTGCTCACTGCCAGGAGAGGTTATCTGAGGCCAGTTCAGAGAAGGCAAAAGAGGAAAAGTAAATTTCTCCCCTGAGTGCTTTTGGCTTCCCCTAGAACAAGTGCACTCACTGCCTTGGTGTGTAAACAGAAGGAAACAGACCCCAAGACTAGGCCTGGACATGGGTAGTTTATTTGGGGAACAATTCTACAAGGGTGAAGGAGCTGGTAGACTGAGCCAAAGAAGGGAGGAAGGTCAATTTACTGTGTGATGATGAGGTGTAGATATTTACTGGCGATCAGGAATCCATCCTGTTGGGGATCCTCTGAGAAACCACATGAAGTGCACTTAAGGAAATGGGAGGCTGGGACATTTGCCCTCATCTCCTGTCCCCTGTTGCTTGAAGATTATCCCCTGGGCCGTCAACTCTCTCACAGTTCCTTGTTGTGCCTTTGTTGAGATAAGCAAGCTCCCTCGTGCTAGAACAAGCTCTTAAGCAAAGAAGTTGAGAGATGAAGGCTCTCGGAGGGGAGGAGATGGAGTCTGCTACAGAGCTGTCCACTTGCTTGCCCTGAACTCAGGTGGGTCTAGAGACTTCGACAGGGTCTGCACGTTTTGCTTACAAATGTCCTAGAGCTAGAGGATATGGGTCTCAGGCCTCTTTCAATTAACAGTGGGGTCTTAGTCAACCTTGACTTCCCTACCCAGGAAAAAAAATTAGATTCTGTGTATCCAATTTAGAGGGATTATTGTGGGAACCAAATTATAGCAGAGAATCAAATATAAATCATTTTTATATTAATATGAAATCCTGTTCCTCTAACAAACTTGTCCAAAAAACTATATTGCTTACCTGTCAGTAGGTTACATATGGATGGTTTCCAAAGATACAAGTTGTCACAGACAGTTTAAGAGAGCGAAGGTAAAATCCAGTTTTAGATGGGAATGTGTCAATGAGTCAACCTGTAGTGGGTTCCAGATGTTCCTCTATATAAATTCGGCCTCATGGAAAGGAAAACTGTCATTACCTCATTCAAAGAATTCTTCCCAAGCTTGGCTGGCCTACCCCAGCTTGAATTATTATTCTCCCCTTTGCTCAACAACATTCCCCACAAATGCCCCAATTCCTCAAGGTGATGCTAACAACTTCTCTGCCTGCTGGGTTCCCCAGATATTAGTAAAGGTGATTCTGGCTGCTGTAATTTATAAACTTCCACAGATAACTGGTTTATCACAATAAAAATTGTTTTGTGTTTGCATAGAAAGCTGGCATGGAAGAACCTAATTAAGTTGAACACCTCCATTCAAGGGTCCAAGAGCCTTGGCACCTTTCATCCTTCTACTTTGCCACCATATTCAATGTAAGACTCCAAAAGTGCCTTGATGGCTTTTATTTCCAACTAATTAGAGAGGAGGAAAGAACATGGAAGATCAATTGTCAGGTTTTCAACAGTTCAGGTCTGGAAGTACTGCACATTACCATTTCTACCCATGTTCCATTGGCTGGAGCTCAGTAAACATGGCCATATTTAACTGCAAGACAAGCTGGGCATGACAGTACCTAGGAAGAAGAGAAAATGACTAGGAGGATCAGATAGGAATCACTGACATAACCTTCATATGATCAAGGGCTATAATTTGGATCTTCAATGTTTTGCAAAGGCTCATATGCTAAAGGCTTCATTATCAACCTTTGGTGCTATTGGGAGGTAGTGGAACATATAAGAGGTGGGGCCTAGTGGAAGGAAGTTAGGTCACTAGTGGAGTATCCTTGAAGGGGCTATTGGGACACTGGCTCCATCCTATCTTTTTGCTTCCCAGCCACCATGAGGCGAGTAGCTTTTCCCTACCACATACTCCCCCGACTCCATGATGCTCTGTCTCACTCCAGGTCCAAAGTGATGAGACCAAGAGACCATGGACTGAAACTTTTGAGACAATGAGCCAAAATAAACCTTTCTTCCTTCTACATTGATGACCTCAAGTGTTTTGTCACAGAAATGTAAAGCTGACTAACACATGTTTAGGAACCTTCCTTTCTGATGCTTTTTTCCACTCCCATGGAATCCTAAACATGTATCTCTTTCATTATTTCTCACCCTAGATTTTATCACTGTTTTAGTCAGCTTTTTAACACATCGAGGAAGAGATAGGTCAGATGGGAGTTCAACAGACCAGGAGACGTTTGTTATGGTTTCAATGTTAGATGTCTCCAAGATCATGTGTGAGGCATTGCAAATAATAGTCTCAATCAGTGCATTAATCCCATGATAGGGTGGTAACTGTAGGCAGGTAAGGTGTGGCTAGAAGAGGTGGATTGTTGGGGGCATGCCTTTGGGGTATATATTTTATCCTTACTAAGAGTCTCTCTCTCTCTCTCTCTCTCTCTCTCTCTCTCTCTCTCTCTCTCTCTCTCTCTCTCTCTCTCTTCTCTCTCTCTCTCTCTCTCTCTCTCTCTCTCTCTCTCTCTCTCTCTCCCTCCCTCCCTCCCTCCCGCCCTCCCTCCCCTTTCTGGGGATATATCCTGACCTGCTTTCTTCCACCATACCATTCCACCTGAGGAATGGAGTTGATCATCTATGGACTGAGACCTCTGAAACTATGAGCCCCCAATGAAACTTTTCCTCCTCTAATTGTTCTTGTCAGGTCTTTTGGTCACAGAGGTGAAAAAGCTGACCAAAACAGCATTTTCAGGGAGAAAGTTGTGTCCAGGGGAGTCTGATAAATCAAGATAAGGACCATGTATAGACCATGGTTGAGGAAGCCAGCATTTTATCTCACTTACTGTTGCTTACATACCTTCCCACACACAACCCTGAAGTCCTTAACTTTCCCCACAAAGCCACACACTTTCATGACTTCATGTTTTGGCATATATGCCTGGAGTTTTTCCCAACTTCATTTATCTGATTAATCAAATGTCTACCTCAATGAACTACACCTTCTAATATTTGTGACCTTACAAATCCCCTCCCCTTAAATCTGGTTTGGTCCTTTAACCAATAAATTACAATTGCAGTGACACTTGAGCAGCTCTAGGACTAACACTTATGAAAACTTGGCAGCTTCTGCATTTGTATTCTTGGGGGCCTGACTCACCGTTTCAGAAGTCTGGCAGCCATGTGTGAGAGAACACGTGAAACAACCATGAGAAGAGAGAAAGGCTCCAAGAATACTTGGAGAGAAAAGGTCACCTGAATCCAGTCTCCAGTAAATCTGCCAGCTGAATTCAGCCACAAGAGTGATCACCAGCAAGGCCAGCAGAAGAACCACCCACCTGATCCCAGCCTCCATTTCAGAGTCATGGACTACTAATATGTTGTTTTAAACCACTGAACTTTGGGGTGATTTGCTAGGCAGCAGTAGAAACCTGAAACGATGCCTGTCAAGTTTCATACCAGCCTCTGCCTCTCCTTAGACATACCCTCCTTAGCATGGTTAGGAACCTTCCTTTCTGATGCTTTTCTCCACTCCCATGGAATCCTAAACATGTATCTCTTTCATCATTTATCACCCTAGATTTTTATCACTGCTTTAGTCAGCTTTTTCACTGCTGTGACTAAAAGAACCTGCTAGAACAATTGTAAAGGTCTCAGTCCATAGACAGCAGAATCCATTCCTCGGGGCTGGAGGTGAGGCAGGACCTCATGGAGGAAGAGTGTGGTGGAGGGAAGCAGCTCACATGGTGATTAGAAAGCAGAGAGAGACTCCACTCTCCAGGTACAAAATATATACCCCAAAGACATGTCCCCAGTGCCCACCTGATCCAGCCACACCCCATCTGCCTTCAGTTACCACTCAGTAAATCCCATCAGGGGATTACTTCACTGATTGGGTTAAGGCTTTCACAACCCAATCACTTCTCCTCCAAACTTTCTTGCATTGTATCACACATGAGCTTTTGGGGGACACCTCACATCCAAACCATAGCAATCCCTTAAATTCTTGTTCCTCTGCCTTTAAGGGTTGTACACTTTGAAAATTTGGACAGAATCTTATTGCTTTCTGTGTTTTCTGAGCTGAATACCATGTCTGACACATAGTAGGCACTCAAAAATATTTCTTCAGTAATCAATCATCGTTTTTTTTTTTTCAACTGGTTCACAAACTGGAATGTGGGATTCATGCAAGGGAGTGAGCCTAAGGGAAAAGAGCAGGTCTATGTGAGAGAATTGTGCTGGATACTTGGATTCACTTTTCTCAAACTCCAGTTGAACTTCCTTCTATACAGAGATGTTGGAAAGCTAAAAAACTGCATTTTAAAGATTCCATTAGAACAAGGGTTCTGCCAATTCAATACAGTAATGACAGATTAGAAGGTAGAAGAGAGTCAGAGGCTATCCTTCTAAGTCAGGTGGTCAAGTAGGTCAAGGTCTTGGATTCCTGGAAGATACCATTGGCCTTGACCCAGTGATTGCTGAGAGACCTAGTGTCAAGGGCAACAGAAGGCTCCAACTAGAGAAAACATGATTTAGAGTTATGATTACTTCATGTAACAAGGAGGTCTGTTCAGAAGATATCTCTGGGGGCTTCCTGAGAACAAGGACCAAGTCCCTGACACTCCAAGGTTTCAAGTAATATACGATTTGGAGGATCTGGGAGACATGAATGTAAGACCAGAGAGCTTGGGCAGGGAGAGTCTGCCTAGTAAGAGTGACTGAGAATAGTCCAGGTTAAAATTCAAAAGATGGGGAATTGCATGTACTACAGAGCAACTACCCAGTCAACCACTTTTACAACATGGTGTTGATAGGGCTCTAAGTGAGGCAGTGTTGGTTTGATAATGATGTGTATTTTCTAGAGACCATAGAGTAGAATGGAATTTACTCTATTTCATGACAATAAAAGCCCCTGAGCCTTGTCTGCAAGGAACTCCTCTGTGTAAATGTTGAAAACAATGCAGTATAATAGTTTAGAGCAAAGACTTTGGCATCCAGAAGATCTGAGTTCAAGTCTCAACTCTACCACTTCCTGGTGTTTTAATTTAAAGTAAATTAGTTAATCTTTCTGAGCCTCTATTTATTGAGAATGGAGATGCTAATATTATCTCCCTCATTAGGTTGCTGTAATGGTCGAATGCAATATTGACTTTTAAAACACGTAGCCTAGCAAAAAGTAAGTGCTTGAAAATGATGGCCACTAACCCACGGAATTGTGGGATATGATCAAGTCAGTCCCGAGCAATTCACTCATGTGAAATCTATTGTTAGCATTTGAAAATTTTGTGAATGATTAAAAAGAGATACTTTTAAAAATTAAGATTTTTTTATAAACATATTTATATCCATCGTGCTATGTAGAAAAAGGTGATACTTCCATGGCTGACAATGATAAAATATTTATTTTAATATTTATTTATTATGGTTTTCAATGTGCCAGATTCTCTCTAAAGCACTTTATATGCATTAAATTATTCAATCTTCTCAACAATCCTGTAAGGTAGATACTATTATTACCTTCATCTTACAGACAAAGACGCTCAGGACTCAGAATGACTAAACAAGTTACCCAAAGTCACAGAGCTAGTTGGGTGCTGAGTTCCTTTTGAGCCCAGCTGTTTTGGCTAACTAGCAATTAACCATTACCATAAAATGCCTCTCATTTGTAGAATATTCTAGGAGAATTACAAGATCAGAACTTATTTGTAAGCAGGAATTGTTCTGTTATTAAAGAACTTACAAGGGAGACTAGGAAAAGAAATATATTGCTCGTGTGAGTAAATATTTACATACACCAAAATATTTATGTTCATATATGTGAGTACTGCTTTCCACAGGGGGAGAGGGGAATGTGTAAATATTTACTCACTGGAAATAGCTGACAAGTAGTTAGGAAATACGAATATTTATACTGTACATTGCTTTTGTGCTGTCCAATTGTTTCATCTGGAGTCTATGCACTAATTCCCAAATTGGACAAGCAACACAAGAATCCTAAAATTGTAAATTCAGGGCTCCTTTTGGAGATACCTAACATGGGCATGAGACCAATTTACAAACAAAGCTAATTCCAATTTTCCTGAATCCTATTTTCTAAAATGGTATACTTCCTTTTAAGATGTCCTGATCTTTTCTTGGAGAAGTAATCCTTATGCCAAAAATGGAAGACCTTTATGCACTGAATCCCATGCTGTGGGTTCTCTGCTTTGAGGACCACTTCTGGACAAAGAGTTGGAAGTTGTTGCGAAGCACATCAAATACTGAATTGGCTCAACAATGACCTAGATTGGTGGTGACCCACAGACACAGACAAAGATACAAATTTTTCAAAAGCAAAATGGTTTTTTTTTTTTGCATGCATACTGGGGATTTTGAAGGAAATTGTAGCAAATGGCATTCAAATAAAAATATAGACAGACCCAGTGTATTGGCTTTGAGTTGGCTATTTCATATGTCATTGTATTTAATCCCTAATGTGGCAGATAACCTTTGCATTAATTGGATTGTCTTTAGCTGCAAATAACTGAAAACCTCCATGTGATTTATGTGAACAAGAAAGGATTTATTTTTTCATGTAATAAGGAGATCTGGGGTGGGGATGTTCTGGGGTTGGCTAATTCAGTGGTTCACCTCCTCATCTAGGTCTCATGTTTCTTCCAATTTTCTCTGTGCATTCCTGGCAGATTGTCTTGTTCTTGACAAGATTGCCTTATGGTGGCGAGATGGCTGCGAGAGTTTTGAAATTCATTTGTAGGAAACACAGGTCTAACAGAAGAAGTGAGACTTTTCTCCTAATACATCTCTCTTTATCATCTAAATCTTTCCCAGAGCTTTCCAAAGACTTCTCTCATAGCATTAGACAGAATTCAATCATATGCCCACATCTAACCAATCACTACCAAAAGGAATGGAACCACCATACTTACCTAAGAGGAATCATTAGTCCTCTACCTTGTGAGCCCAGGACTGGAGTTTGCTTCCTTAGAAGCATGTGGTCTCACTGAGCAAGGGAATTTCCTGAATGGCATTGGGATTTTGTAGGAAAGAATCCAGAGGATAAATAGTTACTGAGTAGGCAGACAACAGGGTCCACTCCATGCCATTTGAAATATGGGGAAAACAAAGCTAAGAGAAGTTTTGACCATGTGTTTAATAAATGCCACAGCTGTAATTCAAACCCAGAGCCTTTTCTATTATACCTCCAACTGCTGCTGCTTTTATATTATTGGAGCAGCTGGGTGCATGGGCACAATTGATGTTTTCCACTGAACTGCCTTCTCAATTTCCTGTCTAGACAATTGTGAAAAGGCTCTTTATAGAAATTAATACAGTCATAGGCATTACCCACCTGCCACTGGCTATAGGCCTTCTTCCTTCCTCTCTCTTCAAAATTCCTGTCAGAGGCCATATTTACCTTAGTTTGGAGACCTACACAGAAGAGTACCTCTGGGCTTGGACCTAGGCAGTGAGAGTAAAGAGCCAGGAAAGGAACTGTGGCTCCTTGGCCTGCATTGTTTTGGCTGCAGGTGCCTGGCCCCACCCCACACTCTGTCTCCCCTGTGCTTAGATTCTGTCTGCCCAGTGTTCACATTCTCCAGCGACAGTTAACTATTGCCTGTTGTTCATGTACCTGTCCTTCTGGTACCTGGGAAACGTTTACTCTTCTCTCCTGAAGATGATATCTCCAGTATCCTTTGGTTTCTGGAAACTTCCCTGACTCTTGACATAGACCAGGGTACTCAATCTTTCTGTCCACTTTGTTTCTAGAACATTCCTCCCTTGTCACTCAGGGCATTGTCTTATATCAAATTACCTTATATTATTCTGTTTCATTATTATTGTGAGTTTTCTGAGGGAAGAGTCTATATCTCTTCATCTTGGCTCAGCTGGTCCCAGCAAAGATAGAAATATCTTTAGCATGGCAGCAGCCATCTTCATTGCAAGATCTATATGCATGCATTTTTATGTACTTCTGTAATGAGATTTCTTCTAAGCTTTTGTTTATTAGCTAATGAAGGGAGAAGGACATTTGTTCATGTTTGTTTGTCTTGTTTATGCATCGCTTTGTTTACTTGTTTACTTAAATGTACTTTATTTTAATGCTAAATCACTGGAAGGGTAGAGAGAAGAGAGACAAGGGGGTGAGGAAGAGGCACCATGCCAGAGGCTGCTGGTGGCCTAGCTAAATACCCTAGAGTCTCCCCTTCTTTCTTATTAACATAACCTTCATGGTGTTCAGGATAACAACATGCCCAGCTAAAATCTCCATTTCCCAGCTAACTTGCAGCTAAAGATAGCCACAGTTCTGATGTTTGAGATGTAAATAGAAGTTACTATGTAGGGGCTTCCAGAAGAGTTTGTGTAGTGACTCTGTGGTGCACCACCAGATCTTTCTTCGGGAATGAAGAAATTGTCACTTCAGCCATTGGGAACACTGCTAATGTCTAATCCCTTGGCTGTTAGCACCCACATGGGTGGCCTCAGTTGAAGAAATCACCTTCTTTTTGGCCTTCAAGTGCTTAACAGCATGAGAGATAAATAGCTGGCCCCTTCGTCCTGGTTTGGGTAACTGTGGGTAATTTTGTAGAGTAACTGTGGAGGGGTCATTTAGAAAGGCACATGAGAAAGAGTGGAGGCTTGAAATAAGATGCTAACTGGAGAGGGAGAAGGGTAAATGAATTTGAGGTTTGGGATTTTGAGATTTAGCATCTGGAAGAAAGTGAGGACATTTACCAAGATGACAAAAACTTAAGAGAAATACCCATGTGGTGAAGACAATCAAGATTTCTATTTTTATTTTATATTAAGTTTGAGATGTCTAGTAGAAATCCAGGAAGAGTCAGGTGCAAGTGGTACATGTTTGTAATCCCAGTGACTCAAGAAGCTGGGGCAGGAGGACTGCAAGTTTGAGATGAACCTCAGCAATTTAGCAAGACCGTGTCTCAAAATAAAATATACAAATAGCTGAAGATGTGGCTCAGTAGTACAGCACCCTTGGGTTCAATCCTCAGTAGAAAAAAAAGTTCAAGAGGCATTAACTAATACTGTGGCCATGACAACATGTTACTTAGATCTTTCTCTGCAGGAAGAAAAACTCATTTATGAAACCAGCTTCTGCCCTTTACACAGAGGTCGCATTCCCCACAGGCTGCTCCCAGTCCCTGACTGAGGACAATAGAAGTACTGAGGCAGGGTCACTCCTATAAGAAGTAGAGACTTCTCTGTCAGACAAATGGCTCAAGGACCCCCTAGCAGCCTGGCTGAATGTTTTCTGGAAATGTACTGCAGTCTGAGACCCTTCCTGCCCAAGTCTCCTTCCTTCCCCCTCTCCTATGACATCAGCCCCACACTGCTGTCTGGAGACTCTTACCTACTCCAGCTTCTTACCTCTTTTACTTTATGGGTATTTCTCTCTAGAAATCTCTGGCATGCCTAATCCAGTCTGCTTCTCAGAGGACCCAAATGAACACCACCAGACAGGTAGATACATGAACCTGGAGCTCAGGAGAAAGGTTTAGTCTGGAGATAGAATAGAGATGGTTCAGGCTTTAGGGTGATGAGACTTAATGAGATCACTTAAGGGGAGTTGGTACAAACAAAGAAGAAAAGACGATGTGGATTTAAACCTTGGAATCTTCATGGAAATTGAGTAGAGGACAAAGAACAAAATTTTGGCCATGGAAACTGAGAAATGGAAATATTTTAACAAGCAAAGGGGCCAGGGTTAAATGCTTCTGAGAGAACCAACAAAATGAGCATGGTGAGAATTCACTGGGTTTGGTAACTTGGTAACATGGAAATCCAAGCTGGTGCCTTTATTAGTCTAGTTTTTAAAAATATGGAGATTTCATGTTATTATTTTCACTTTCTCAACAAAGAGTGAGATGAGAAATGAGTGGAGGAAATGCAGGTTTGATGAAAGAGAAAAAAATGTTAAATAGTTTTGTCAGGCAACAAATAGCAAGTTTCCTAGAAGAGACTGCCATGTGTTTATTGCCTTTTTGAGGTTTGTGGTCATAGGCTTTAAGTGAGATCATTCAGTTCATTTGGGTAAAGATAGACATTTAAAAAGTTCATTTCCTAATAAGAGTATGTGAGGCAGAAAAAAGTTGAACTGTCCAGAACCCAAGGGATAAAGAGCTACCCAAATTTCTTTTCCCATCTCTCTTTATCAAACATCTCAACAGGGCTTTGGTACCCTAGGAGCTCAAGATTGGTTCTGCCAAGAAAGAACTGCTATGTGGTGGGAATTTTGGGTATGACCAGGCCCTCAGGGGAACTATGTTCTTTTGGATGTCCCTGGAGCAGGTTCATGATGAAGCCCCCCCCCCCAACTTCCCTAAGTGGTTTGCCAATGGGTGGAATTCCATCAAGATGCCAAAGTCACAAAACCTATGTGAACTTGTTTCCATATAGTCAAGGCTTTCTCCAGACAATTCCAGAAACATCTGGAGGAAACTTTGTGATCTGTAGCCTTGTTGGTAAAAATTGTGCATTGTTGTATATGCCAACTTGACTGGGTCATGGTACCCAGATATTTTGCCAAACATTATTCTGGCTGTTTTGGGATGAGATTTTCATTTGAATTGGTGGGCTCAGTAAAGCAGACAGCCCTCACCCAATCAGTGGAAGGCCTGAATGAAGAAAACACTCACCTCCACCAAGCAAAAGAAAAATTTGCCAGAACATCATCTCTTCCATGGGTCTTCAGCCTGCCAACCTATTGATTCTGGTCCTCTGGGGAAGCCTAAGTAATTTAGGTATAAATTCTAGTGAGACCTCATTTGCCTGGGGATGCCTAAGTACTAAAGCTACATTTTTTATCTCTAGAAACCAAAAGATTGTCACATAAAAGGAACATAATGAGTGTTTATTAGATAGATGAATGGATAGATGGATGAGAGAACACAATACAAAGGAGGAAGGAAAGAAGGGAGGGAGGGAGGGAAGGAGGAAGGGAGGGAAGGAGGAAGGAACAAACGAATGAACACACTAAAGAATGAAGAAAGGGGACTGGGGTTGTGGCTCAGTGGTAGAGTGCTCACCTAGCATGTACAAGGCCCTGGGTTCCATCCTCAGTGCCACATAAAAAAAATAAATAAAATAAAGGTATTGTGTCCAACTACAGCCTTTCCCTTTAAAAAAAGAGAGTGAATCAAGGAAAGAAGGGTGAGTGGACAGATGGATGGATGGATGGATGAATAAGTGAATAAATAATTGGATGATACTGTGGTAGAGCTTGAATTCAGGAATTCAGAATGTGTTCCATTCTTAATTCTGCCACTTATTAGTTTTATGACTTTGAGTCTTTCTTTACAGTTGGAATGCGAGTCATAATCAATAACAATATTTGACCTACCAACTTCATAGGAATCTTGTGGCAATCAGGTTCTTCAGAATGAGATGACCCCAAAATCTAATGCCATCGTAAATTGCCTTCACAAGTGTACAGTACTCAGATCAAAGATCTGAAAGTACCCCAATGCTCTGCAGCACTGAGACCTTGTTTGTAGTACATGTTGTATGCTCTTGAGAGCTGATGGTGCTTTAGAACTATGAAGCGCTCTGTATCTCCAAACCACTTTTATTATCATCATCATTTTTCTCAATCTCCAAGCCCAGGCTTTGGGCTTTTTTTATTTAGGAAAAGTTTGGGACTTACCTTGCTGCCTATCTTCCTGATAAAAAAACTATATATATATATATATATATTTTTTTTTTACCACATCTGCAGTCCATTTGACTTTACTTTCTCTGAGAAGGAGAATCTATTGGCTTATAGATCTCATACATACAAGGTTTTGCCTGTTCATAGGAATTCAAATTTAGAACCTGTCACATTTTCCCCATCTTACTTTGCTTTCCTTGGCATTAGCTTCTTTATCAGGCAGTCTTTCACCACATGGAAGGGTGGTGTGCTGGCCTTCTATGGCTGAAAGAGGTGAGTCTAATTCTATTTCTGATTCAGCATCCTTTTCTTCTGAAGACATTCCTCCTCACTGTGACAGACAAGTTTGTATTCAGCCATCCCTGTATTCTTGCTCCATTTCCTGATAGAGACTGAGACCAGTTGCTAGACTGTTTTGTGTTGGCTATAACAACATATCCGACAGTGAGTAATGTATAAATAACAGAAGTTTGTTTGTCTCATGATTCTGATGGCTGGAAAGTCCAAACAACATGGCATTGACATTTGGTGAGGGTCTCTCTTGGCTCTGTCACAGCGTGGCAAAGAAGTAAAAAGGAAAATGGCTACATGCAGAAGGGGCACATGTGAGCAAGCAACCCATAGATCAAGAAAGGGCTGGCTTTATTCTTTAATAACAATTCAATTTTGAGGGAATTAACCCAGTCTTTTTAGAACTACATTGATTCCTTCCAGTGGTGAAGCCCTATGACCTAATTATCCCTTAACGAACACACAACCTTAGTACTGTCATACAGGGAACCCAGCTTCTAGAACAAGAACCTTTGAGAGACACACTCATACAAGCATAGAGCAGAACTGATAGAATATATTTCACCAAATGCTCTAGGATGAGGAATACAATGAATTTGCTAGGACCTCAGATTGGTCGGTTGGAGAGACTCTGTGATGAAAATTCATGATGGTGGAATTCTTGGCGTTTTGGTGGGGGGAGGAAATAGATACTCTTAGGATGTCATAGCAATACACTGAGGATATTGGGCTCCATTTTCAGAATCCAGCTGTGGTTATGTGTCAAGAAAATTCAGTCTGAGAGGCTCTCTGAGGCCACCCTGAAAGGGAGAAGAACTAAACAGTCATTGAGATGGGCTAATCATGTCTGATTTAATCAAAATGGAAAGCAGCCCCACTCCAAAGGAAAATAATTATGTCTGGATATTTACGTAACTGTCAACTGCTTTTCTTTTGTCCAGAAAAATGGGATTTGGCTTCTTGTAATATCAGTTTCTCTAGACTATGAGTATGCAGACATCTTAGAAAAGGAGGGTCATGTCTTCACACAACATTGAGCCAGTAGCAAAGCTTAATAAATAGTGTCCTTCATCATTTGACAATGTGACTCTCAGTCATTGATCTTGTTCTAGTGAAACAAGAAGTATGAGGGCATCAGAAATGGCTCTCTGCAGGCCAGGATCTCACAGGCTTCCCAAATTGGAGCTTTCTGCTTTGCTTCAGTGGAACAATGTGTTCAGATTTTCACTCAGGGTCAAGAGTGAGGTATGGCATTGGCAAATGACTCCCTGACCCAGAAAGTCGGTGTGGACTTGAACAACAAGCAGGAAGCCGGGATGCCATCCCAGTTCGTGTTCTGAGTGCTTCTGTCCTGGCCCCCCGAAACTAGAACACCATCAGCTGAGGCCGCCATTTTGGCTCTCTGTATTGGCAAAGAACTCCAACACGTTTTTCTACTTAGAATAAGAATGTTAGTGCTGGAAGAAATCTTAAAGAGCCATCTAGTTCAGTGTTTTCCAACACAAACTCAACAAGGCAGGGGAAGCTCCCTAAATTCTTCACCATGGATCAATTAAAATTACATAGATATAATATATACTTATTGAATTCTTCAATATACAGTGGAAACCCATTTAAACTTTCTTATTAATTTCTTTTATCACTGAAATAAAACATTAGTTCACATTGAGGATATCTTATTTAAAGATGAATTTTATAGATTTTAAGAAGTGAAGGCTTTCAGTGGTTTCAAAAAAAATGTATTCTAAATATCTGTCCTGGATCAATGCCCAAATTAATAACAGAAGACCCTGATTCTATTTTAATCCTTTTTGTTTCCTATATGAAGAGAGGGAACTGAGGCCTCAGACAACAGAGTTGAGACCAAAACTTGGCTCTCTGGACACTAGTTCAGTGACCTTTCTACTATCTTGGTCTAGTTCACAATGAAAGTCAATGGATAATCAATCAATATACAAATAGATTTGGTGTCAGTAAGGCTCAGTGCTCCACCTAAGCAGAGAACAATTTGTATTTCCCACCTGGCAGAATTCACAGTACACATTTCAGTTTATTAACTACTCTGGTGTTCAATTTCTGTTACCAGTATAGAATACTAGTTAGGATATATTTCAGTACAACAGAAAAATCTGCCTAATGTTGACTTATGCCATAAATATGCCAATTGTTTACTTAACAAGTGGTAGCTTAACAGAGCCATCAAAGACCCTCCAATTGCACAATTCTCAGCCTCATGCCTTTATCCTCAGATTTACTGTATCATGGTCTCAAGATGGCTCCTGCAGCCACAGATGTCATCAACACATATCAACACCAAAAGCAGAAAGCAAGGAAGGGGTTAAAGGCCTTGTTTTTCTGTGAGCCTGTTTTATCCTGGAGCTAATAATTCCCAGTATCCCTCCATCACTATCTGCTTATATCTCATTGCTCAGAACTGGGTCACAAGGTACCAATCAATTGTGAAAGAAAACATAATTATTCTAGTTGCCTTGGTCTAATCATGATTTATCCCTGGAGCCTGGACACATTGACACTGAACAAACTAAGGTTCTGTTAGCAAGGAATAAAGGGGAGCAGCCTTTGTCTAAATGACCCTTTCCACCCCACACCCTGACACGTGAAAATGAGGATGCTTTTCACTGGAAGAAATAGCCTTGGGCTGGTGCCCTCTTTCCTTTCAACTCTGTGAAGCTGTGAATAATTTGTGTTGAAAAATATAGAGAGACCCAGTCACCTAGCACATCCTGAGCCCATAGCAGTCCATCCAATGAGTCGCTGTAAGCCCCTCTTCCAGGTCTGTCAACCCAAACACAGTGCTGCTCAAAGTCAGGGGCAGCCCTCTCTCACTTCTGGAACCTTCCCTGTGTTCTTCTCTTGTAGCTCTGCATCTTTAGGAAAAAGGTCCAAGGGATGGCTAACCCTCCAACCTGTTTCTCTGCTGGTTCTTCCCCAACCCCCAGGGATTCCCTGAACTGCAAGCTAGGTGCTGAAAGAATCCAGGTATCAAGGGTGCTAATGTGAGCAAGAGTCTGGTATAAATGCTCACTTCAATGTTTGAAAGAGACTCTTAAAAACCAAGAGAACCATTTCTCTTAAATTGACATTTCAGATACTGTAATATGGAGAAGGGACTGTTTAGTGACTGTCCTGTAGCCTCTAGATCACTCCATCAGAGTGTATGCTTGTCCTGCCCAAGTGGACAACCACTGACCCCAGATGACCTCTGCACCCACCTCTCTCTCCCAGGCTGCTTTTGCCTGGCAGCCCTGGGCTCCAGTTATCTCCCGGGCAGTGCCAGTCTGCTCCAAAGCTGCTGCGCCTAGCAGCCCACTCCAGACAAATGTGCAGCTCTTTGTGAATGTTGAAAAGTCTCAACCCACAACCCCGAACAAGTTCATCCAGTCTCCAGTCCTCCAGGGTGGGGAGCCTTGTCTTTCACAGACGCTTCTCAGTGTGCATCGATGTGTCAAAGGCTCTGTCTTCTACAAGCACACACCTTAGGCGACTCTGAGGGTTGTCACCAAGTTTCCTGCTCTTTGGAGTTTATGTCTCTGAGGTTGTACGGTTGTGCAACCCATGAGCATATCGATGCCATTCTGAGACTCTGCTGTGAAGCTGCTTTCTCTGAAGATGCTTCTGTTTCCCCCTCCAGACTGAAGCCCCAGAGCCCAGGGCCAGCAGTTTATTTGTGCCTGGCCCACCACCTGCCATTCAGAGGGCCCTCAGGACCTGCTCCATCAATGCTGAATGAACACAGAGACCAAGGAGAATAAAGCTCTCCCCTGGTCAAAGGCAGGGCTGAAACAGACAGGCAGGCAGTGACAGCCTCTGCTTTGTGGCAGAAAACCCACCACGATGTCCTGCGGTCATGAGTTATACCACGCTCTCAGATGCACACTCTGAGTCCCGCGGCTGCCTTCGTATTGATGGTGTCCTTATGGCCAGGGCCATTTCCTGTGTTCGATTGAGATCTATCAATAGAACACACTCTGAGAGTTTCACTTTGTGCTTCCTTCTGCCTCTGTTCCAATGACATGAGTGTTCTTATTACAGCCACACACTCAGGCCCCCGTCTCCTGCTGTCTCTGTCAGATTCACTCAGGGCTACAGGAACCCACTAGGACTGAGGGTCTTTGCCAAAAAGCAGAGATGATAATTGTCTCCTCTCTTTCCCTGCCCTGGCTTCAGATCAGGGGAGTTGGATTCTCCTCCCCCACTTTTGGTCTCTCCACTTCTGTATCTTTTTTTTTCCTTATTCTTCTGTCATTGAAACCCACTTATCCCCTATGACATGCTTTGAGGAACCAAGGACAGGAAAATGCTGTCAACTGTAATCAGGAATAAGCTGGCTGTGTGTCCCCCAGGTCTCTAGAAGATGCTGTGGGATGTTGCTGTTTGTCTGTGTGTTGGGAGAGGTGCCATCTGTGTGTGGGGGAGAGAGCATGAACAGGGACCCTGCCAAATTCAATGCAGGGAGGGGAGGGTGTGCAGCGTGCCATACAGAACCTAATGGCTCCTATTTCCAGGCTGCCCAATGAGCCCAGAGCTCCGGAACAGTGGCTGCTAGGGCTGGCTGTGTGCATTCATGGTAAAGCATTAGCTTTTTTCCCCTTGAGTGCCTACCATTTGAAACCACCATGGTGCAGAGGGCACACACATGTGGGCATTTCCAGTATGCAGGAGCCTGTAGCATAGAAGCTTCCAAAGCCAACCTGTGCTGGCTCACACCAGATTGAGCCTGGGGAGCTGTGAAGGAGCCAAGGGTACAGTCAAAGGAAGCAACTGATAGCCAACACAAGCTTCCTCATGCCTCAGTTTCCCCAGCTCTCAAAAAGGAACCATAACTTCTATTCACCTTATGTGTGTTCTGTAAGGATATCGAGAGCTAGTTAATCATTGAGTGCTTGACACTATTTCAAAAGCTTTATTTTTATTAGTTTATTCAATAGTCACAGAAAACCCACAAGGTATACACCATTGTTGTTCCAGTTTTCCACATAAGAAACAGAGGTACAAAGACATTAAAGAACTTGCCCGAGGCCACACAGCTGGTGAATAGCAGAGGTGGGATCTGAACTCAGTGCTCATAACAATCAAACTGCACCGTTTTGGATGTGTAAATACAAGTGTTTGAAAGTCAAAAGTATCATACAAATGTACTCTTACAAAAGAGGTCAGATGGATACACTGCTCTACAGAGATTAAGGGCTCACTGCCAGTCTCCTGGGCAATTTAGGTGGGCGGAGGCAACAACCTTCAGCATATGGCAGACAGAAAATCAATGCCTGTTTTGCTTTGAGTATGTCATGTCCTCACAAAAACTCATTCTGATGCTTGGTCCCCAGTGTAGCACTGGTGGGTGGTGGGACCTTCAGGAGGGATGGATATCTTTCTCATAAAATTTGGGTTACTTCTCACAAAAGCAGGTTGTTATAAAGTCAGTCAGCTCCTTCGTCCCCTCTTTCTCTTACATGTGTGCTCCTTCCACACATGTCCACTCCCCCTTTCTGCTTCTCTACCATGATGACAGAGCACAAGGTGCTCACTAGAAGCCAAGCACATGCTGGTGCCATGCAGCCTCCCAGAAATGTGAGCCATAAAAAAACTCTTTCCTTTATAAATTATCCAGCTTCAGGCATTTTGTTATAGTAACAGAAAAGACTAAAACACTGCATGAATAGTCCAACTTGCAACACCCTTGTATGTTCTACAGCAACTCTCACAGGGTCCAGTGGGACTGAGCCCCAGTTCCCCACAGCAGTAATCTGCTCACTGCACATTCTTTAGCAGGCATTGGGTGAGATATCTGCATTTGAGAGCCAGAAGGGAACTCAGAGATCATGCAGCTATCTACTCCATGACGAAATGGAAACCCACTTCATTTAAGAGATTTGTGCAAGTTGCACCGGTCGGTTAAGGCAGACTTGGATTAGATCTCAGGGTTCCTGAACTCAATTCCTTTTTTGCTGCCCCCATCTGTTGGATGATAAATAGACTAGAACCAAGTCTTCAAGAAAGGAATAAGATCATCATGCTTCTGCTAGAATTCTGAGATGCACATCTAGGGATGGATCCCATTTCATCCTATGGCACCAGTCATGGAACCCAGGAGTCTTATCTCCCCTTGAGCAGTATGGACTCTGGACATGATCAAACCCAGGGTTGGCTCTTGGGCCAGCATTCATTTGCTATGTAACCTCGAATAAATTTTCAACCTGCTGAATTTCCATAGGAGAGGATAATAGAGCCATCTACATGAGATGGCTATGGGAATCAAATGAGCCATTAAAAAGAAAATCCATGGTAGAGGCTCAATAAATAGCAGGAGGTTGCTTTGTCTTGTGATGTCATGAGAGTAAGGGTTCTATTGCCTTTGAGCAATCATACGACCAAAAGAGAAGACTAAGAAAGAGAATGAAGGGGAAAATTGTCACATGCTGTAAATAACCCACCTGATGGGTGCAATTAAAGTAAGAATTATGTGGCGCATCATGGCACAAACACAGGTGCCACCTCTCATGCTGAGGTAAACCTCAGGGGGATTCCTTTTTCAGGGCAGGAAATGGAGCCACAGGGTATGCAAATGGTTTTCACAAGGTCACAAAGTCACAAGGCCTGGTGACTGATTAGTGATGAAGTTAAGACACAAAACTGAGCCTTTCCCATCTAAATCTGTGTCCCTTCCACCATGCTGATGAAGGAAGTGCAAAGTAGGAAACTGCTAAAGATCTAATACAATCTTAGGGACAATTATAGGGTCTAAAGCAGGTGTCTAAAGCCTGTGGAAGCAAGAGACATAGGTGAGATGAGTTACCTGGGGCAAAGACTTCAATGTATCACAAAGGGCAGATCCAAGGAGATAGGTGGGTTTCCAAATCAGGGAGAGAAGAAAGTTAGGTAGAGAGTATGTGTGTGGAAAGAAAGAGAGAGAATATAAATCTGTTTCCCTAGCTGAATTTCACAGGGAAGAAACTTTGAGACTGAGCTCAGTGTGCAGGATGTTAATTAAGAAAAACTCTGGGATCAACATCTAAGGAAAGGAGGAAAAGGACGCAGGAATGGGCAGGCAGAATTGACTGGCTGTTGAACTTTAAAGAAGGCTTTAATGGACTTGGCCAACCCCACAGGAACTGTGGAGCTAGAATGGTCTTTCAGAGATGGGTAGAAATGGTCAAGCATTTATAATCCTGTAGAAATCACTCCCTGGATATGGGCAGCCCCAGGATGACAGATCTGAGTGATTTACCAGTGAGTCTATCCAAATATATGTGCTAGCATGTTTTTATGTGAGTATGAGTGTGCAGTGTGCATGTGTGAGATCTCTGCCCTTCTGACTGGAATTGGGCTCCTGAACTGGATTCCCATGCAAGCCATTGGCTCACCAACTTTACTGCCTTTGCCACTGTGGGAAGGTTCTGTACAGCAAAACAGCTGTTAGCACCAATTTCTGCCCCTGAGGAATCTCCAAGTGAAGGCCTAGAGCCAACTACAGGCATCTGGCAGGGCAGCACCTGAGTTGCATACTGAGAGCAAATTGTCCACAGAGGTCAATGTAGATGCAGGGGCATGGGAAGACAGTGGCTCAGAAACCACGAAGTCAGGAGAGAGGAGACAGCAAGAGGCACAGATAAACATGTACACACACAGAGAGAGAGAGAGAGAGAGAGAGAGACATGGAAAGGGACAGATTCATGCAGAAAGAGGAAGCAAAACCGCATGTTTGAGACAGGATCAAAAAGAAACAAAGGAGTAATATTCCATTGTGTATAATTGCCACACTTTTTTATCCATTCATCCACTGAAGGACATCTAGGTTGGCTCCACAATTTAGCTTGCAGGGAAATGGATAGCATTAGAGCAGATTATGCTAAGTGAAGTTAGCCAATCCCAAAAAAACAAATGCCGAATGTCTTCTCTGATATAAGTGGGGTGACTCAAAATGGGGTTAGGAGGAAGAGCAAGGGAGGAAGATTACCTCTAGATAGGGAATAGGGGTGGGAGGGAAAGGGAGGGGGAAGAGGAATAGCAAGGATGGTGAAAGGAGACCTTCACCATTATACAAAATACATGTATGAAGATGTGAATTTGATGTCAACATACCTTATATATAATCAGAAATATGATAAATTATTGTATAATGGTGTATTAAGATTTGTAATGCAAATTAATTAATTAATTAATTAATTAATTTTTAAAAAGAAACAAAGGAGCCAGGTGCAGTGGTGCATGCCTATAATCTCAGTAACTTGGGAGTCTGAAACAGGAGGATAGCAAGTTCAAACCCAGCCTCAGCAACTTAGTGAGGCCTTAAGTAACTCAGTGAGACCCTGTCTCTAAATAAAACATAAGAAGGGCTGGGGATGTGGCTCAGTGGTTAAGAGACCCTGGGTTCAATCCCCAGTACAAAAAAGGGGGGGGGGAACGCATGTGCAGAACAAATACTGACACACATAGAGATGGATAATCAAGGACACAAAAAGAGACAAAAACAGGCAGAAAGAGACAGAAGCAGAAAAAGATAGAGTGATACACATGAAGAACAAACAGAGAAACACAGAGTGAGCAAACACAGAGACCTGAGAGAGAGAAAGATCTAGAAGAAGACAAAAGACAAGAAAAGAGATTAAAGGGAGAGACCAGGCTTGGAAGAGATGACAGTAGGGGAGTTCAGTGATGCTGAAGAAGATATAAGGATCCTTCAGAAGCTCTTGTTCAAGTCCAAATATTTCCCACAGATCCTTTCCTATGCACAGTCTCATGGTCAGCCCCTCCAGCCCTGAGCCTTCCCAGGATGCTCGCATGTCATGGAAACCACTCACATAACAGCTGACTGAGCTGCAGGGAGTCTCAAAGTCAATGACGTTAGCCTGGCAAGTGCAGGGGAAGAGCTGAACTGGGGAGCCCTCCCTCCCAGTGGTTCCTGGTCAGGAAAGGCAACCATTGCTCCAATCAATTGACTAGAGTGGGGAATGACCACAGAACTGGGAAAAGAGGCAGAGAAAGAATATCAGAAAGCCAAAACCAGACAAGAGCCATGGAGAGATGCTAAGAACCCAGATCAGGAGAAGCTCAAGAAGAGGCCATGGAGGGAGGTGAGCAGAAAACTCACACTTAGAAAATCGCCACCTATAAATGTAGGTGTTATGGTGACATTCTGGGGGGATGGCCTGAAGCCCGTAGAGAAGCAAAAGAGAAAATTCTGGTGTTCTGTGCAACCAGGCTGAACTGAACCAAGACAAGCCCAGTGATTGGAAATGAATCCAGGGGCACAAGATCCCCAGGATATCCTTGCCTTCTTCCTGGGAGATGCTTCCTGGAAGTGAGGGGCTCTGTGTAGCCTCAGCCCACCTAAGAGAGGAGTTAAAGATGGCAACCTGCTGCTTTGTATTAGAGGGCCAACAGTGCCCTGGGGATTGTCAGGAGCAAAGCAGGAGAGGGGAGGTTCCTCAATCCACAAGGACTGAAGTCAGATCCATCTACAGGCACACTCAGACCCTGTTTCCATCCAGGGTTCCAAACTCATTTAGTATATATTTAATTATTTCTCTCTCTTTTGCCAGGATATTTCTTCTTTGTCCAATTTAATGCTCCTATTTCATCATGGATGAACACCTCTGCTCATATATGAATGTAAATGCAAGATGCACTCCTGAGATGTTACATATAACATTGTATTTTGAATGCCATAAGGACAATCAATACTTAACAGAACTGAGTGGTGAATTCCTTAAAGCACAGAACTCCCTTCGAATTTATCTTTTGTTTTAAGCTGGATTTTGAAATGCTACTTTGTTTACTAAAATTGAGACATACCCATGTCTTCAAAACCAGTGGTTCTCAAATGTTAATGTGCATATGATTCATTTAGGAATCTTGTTAAAACGCAGGTGCTCATTTGGGAGGTCTGGAATAGGCCTGGGATTTTGGATTCCTAACTAGTTCCTGAATGATGCTAATCATACTAGTCCACAGACCACACTTTAAGTAGCAAAGGCCTAACCTACTTCAGTTAATTGTGACATGTGGCCTGAGAGTACCAAGGTTCATTCCCAAATACCTCTCTTCTTATCTTGTTTACAAATACAGGGATCCTCCAAGGGATAGAGTGTACAGTGTCATAGAAGAACATGATTGATTGGTATTTGTCTCAAGGAGGCAGTATGGTATACAGGGCAGAAAAAAGACTTGATCTCTGATTCCTCCTCTACTATGTACAAACTACTTGGCTTTGTTTAAACTTGCTTAACTTTCTGCCTCCCAGATGTCTCATTCACAAAGTGGGGGTATTAGATATTGCTAAGTTGTGGAAAGAATTCAAGGTAAGAAAGATAAAGCAAGGTCTGGCTTAGTACAGGAGCCTTTCTTGACCCCTCCCATTCTCAGTTTCTTCTAAATACCTGGTTCTTTTGATCTGAATCACTTCTTTGACAATTAATTCCATTCTGAGTGCCATGTGGTGCATTTAAAAGACTCTGGTATCCATGTAAATTTTTATTTCTCCTGGAATTCTCCTCATCTAGATTATGCTTGTCTTCAAGTTATTAAATATATCATTTTGAATTTAAGTGTCGCTAAGTTCAATTGACAGATGGATGGATGAATGGATGGATGGATGAATAATAGTTGTATGGACAGATGGAACAAGTCATACAACTATGCTAATATTTGCCCCTTCTACTCTGTGAGGCATGCAGCTTGCTGGATGAGGTACCCTCTCCCTCAACCTTGCTGAAGCTATCAGTCCTCCCCAAATTGAAGAGAAAGACATGGGAAAGCTGCTAATAAGCAGCCAATTGGTGGGGCAGGGTATGATTGTAGAGAGTTCTCAACCAAGGGTGAGCATTCTATTCAGTTATTTTACAATATCATACACCAAAATCCAGTTCTTTCATCTTGATGGAAATAAGATGATCCCAGTTTTCCCCATTTCCTATGTGAAACAAGAACTGGGGTTGTTCAGACCACCTCATGGCAAGTTCAAATTGTGGGGCTGCCATTGTCCAGAAGAGGCTGCCTGTTTGAAAAGGAGAGCTACTACCTAAACTTGTTACTAACTGCTGAGAAAAAGACCCATCAGGAGAATCATGAGATTGCTCTTTAACCCTATGACCATGTCTTTCATGGAGTGATTACTACTAATAAGGACATGTATTTTGTTGGTAAAGGTTAGGAGCTAAGCTTACTATGAAATCTGTCCTTATCAGGGACACCTATCAACTCCTTCTGGCAGCAAAGAGATGCCATTCATATCTTTGTTCAATGAGTAGCTAACTGCACCCACCAAGGAGAACTAATTGATTTCAAGATCCTTAGATGCATGATTCTCTTATTTACTCAAAATACAAATGTGTCCTTGGAATGAGGATTCAGAATACTTACTAACTTGCCAACTTCACCTTCTACTTGTAGCTTTTGCTTTCATTACTCTTTATCACATTGCATTTACTCTCTACAATTTTGTGAAATTTTCCTGTCTTTAGTAGAGTCCAGACTTCAGTCATACAAAAGACCCAGGAGAATAGTTGGTCCCTGGGGGTCCCATCCCATCCCTGTGACTTCATCTTTAGCTAATTTAAGCTAGTTCCTTTCCTACTTCTCCCCAAGGAGGAATCTTCAACTTCCCCATCTCTCAGATGAGAGAGTGGGGTAGACCAGATGATAGCTTGGCTTCCTTCCAGTTTTCTGAGTCCATCCATCAAGAGGCTTCTGTTTTTAATTCAAACACCCAGCAAGTTTAATCTCCTCCATATCTTGGGCTTACAGCATGAGAAAGACATCCATGGGTAGGAGCTGATGGGAAATTTGAGAGAGAAGAATGAAGCCACTGGCTGATCTCCAGGGCCACCAGACTCCTTAGTGCTATAAATAAGGAAAACAGAAAGAACTAATGTGACCCTACCTCTTTTTTTCTTATGTAGAAGAAATGACTGGACAACAGTTGCTAAATAAATAAAATAAACATTTAAACTACAAGATGTATAGTTGCTGTGTTTAAAGAAAGCCTGAGTTAGCGTTTCATTCTCAGTTACCATCTGTGGTAGACTGTAATGCATGGTCCGTCCCCTGAGGAAGCATACCTCATGGTATTTACTTCATTATGGAGTCCCCTCTCGCATTGACTTTAGGATCAGTCCTGTGGCTGGCTTTAACCAGTGGGACACTAGCAACAAAGCAAGCAGAAGCTTCAGGATTGTTTGCACATTGGTGTTTGTCTTCTGGTAAGTGCACTCTAGCAGCATCTCCCTCTTGGAAATTGGTGCCATACTGGGAGAAGCCCAAGCCACATGGAGGAACACTGAAGCTCTCCACCACAGCCTCTGCTGAACTCCAGCTAAAAATCAGAGCCAACTTGCCAGCATGTAAGTCAGCCATCTTGGAAAGAGATCCTTCACCCCACATCCCACCCCCATGGAGCCACCCCAGAGAATTCTGCATGGAGCACAGACAAGCCTTCTGCATCAAGCTCTGCTGAAATTGCAGAAACATAAGCAAAAATGTGATTGCTGTTGTTTTAAGCCACAAATGTTTAGGGTGGTTAGTTATGCAGCAATAGACAACTAAGACACCTCATTCACACTCAGAGGAATCTGGTCCTACTCCCTGGCTTTAACAATATTCCTAATGGTGCTTCTTCTGGGGGTTCACTTGAGTGACTTCAGTCCTACTGTGGTGGGAAAGAACCAATAACCAACTTTCAAATTCCACTTTTGTGGTAACAATGGCCGGTTTGGTTCTCTCTGCATCTTTGTAAATATAAGTTTATTTTCTTCCCTAAGACAAACCTTTTTGCATAGACAAATAAGAACTGGTGAGCTAGAAAGAGCTGATTTAAGGAAAGGTTCCATAGTTTGCTTGCTTATCAGGTGCATATGGGGTTTGAATGCATCAAGGTCCCAAACCTAAAGGTTAATGTTTTGACACTGAAAATCCATCAGTCAGAGGGTGAGGACGAGGGGACAGTTTGCATTAATTATTAGTCTGACTCTTAATTTGAATCAATGAAAATGCCAGAATGACAGAGATGTTTGGACTGAATAATAATTAGCAAGACTGACATGGGCCTGAACAAAGAGGCATGGAGAAGGGGAAGACAGTGTCTGTTAGCAGGAAACAGGCTGAAGAGGCAGGGCTGGGGCTCCATAGGAAGAAAAGGCAAGAATTTTGGCCACAGATCCTTCACCTGGACTGGAGTCATTAGGGCCGACTGAGAGGAGAAGGGGAGCCCCAGGGCTAAGCAGGGCAGGGCTGAGCTGCCACTCTGCAGTTTGGGCCTTGGAAGGGGGGCAATTTCTGGAGTATCCTTAACACTACTGAACTTATGAATTTGACAACAGTTGTTCTTTGAGAAATGGACCAAGTCATGGAGATTTTTAAGGATCAAGACACGGTTTCAGGGCTGGGGTTGTAGCTCAGTGATAAGAGTTTGCCTAGAATGTGTGAGGCCCTGGGTTCAATTCTCAACACCATATTTGAAAATTACATAAAATAAAGTCCATCAACAACTAAAATTTAAAAAAATGAAGATTAAAAAAAAAAGATAGGGTCTCATTTTGAGACCAAGGATTCCCCCTGAATCTTACATATATATCAGCTGTCTCAATGAGCCAGATTGGTTTGCAGATGGATGAAGTGAAGCTCAGAGACTGGAAGGAACTTGGACAAAGTCACACAGCTGGTAAGGGACAAAGATAGAAAGATGCCCAGGTCCTCTAACTCTGCTTACTCCAGTTGTCCTTCTCCCAGGCCCCAGTATTTGGAAGTTTCTTGTAGATTAATTAGCCTGGTTTATTTCCACACTTTTATGAGAGGTAGAGCACCAAGCAGTTAGGTGCATCCCTAGTGGGGAAGAGGATAGGATAATTTAAGAGCTGAATGTTAGTCACATGGGTAAGACAGGAATTAGCAATAGCTGGAAGGGGGAGCTGGCTAATTGCTAGGATTTGCAAGAACTAAGGTTCTTTTGCTCCAAAAGCTTACTTAAAATTCCACTAGAAAGTCATTTCTTTGGATTAAACATTTCTACCTTTCTGTGGTCCTTTAAAAAAAATCTAAATGCCCCTGAAAGAGGTAGTATGAAAGTAATTCATTTGCATCTTAATGTGAATAAACATAATCAACTCATCTACTCATTTAGCAGACACATATCAAGTACCTCCTTTACACCAGAACTTGGGCTCCCAAACTGGAGTCCATGTGTCTAGAAGCTCACCATCTCTTAGGGTAGACTGACAGATGATGACAATATGATAATTTCCCTTTGTTGAACATCTGCTCTGTTTCAAGCACTGGATAAAAAAAAAAATCAACCAGATTCCTCTCTTCATTCTCTCCAGAGAAAAGCAGTACTTTCCCAAAGCCCTGTAGCTAGTGAATAGTGAAACTAGAATTTGGACCCGGATTTGTCTGATTCCCATGCTTGAGTGTTTTCCAGAACCTCATACAATGGCCAAATGCCTCTCTACAATAGGAACCAGGTGTGATTAGAGGAGAGTAGAAGCAATAGGTCCAGTTTCTTGGACTTAAGGATACTGGATAGATAAAGGTGAGGGGATATAGAGAGGGAACCAGCATTGTTGGAGGGGGTGGCGTTTATAGCCAAGGAAGAGCCTGGGAAAAGGCATAGAAATATGAAAGGATAATCTGTTTTCCAGAAGTTGTAAGTGGTTCATCATGACTAAATCCAAGGACTTGAGGAGAATCTAGGCAGGCCAGCAGGGACCAACTCTCCCAGTGGGAAGCAGAAGAGCTTTTGAAAATACATAGCTTTGAAGTCCAGATCTCCTAGAACTTAATGCTTGGGAATACGGGTCCTGGTGTCAGATCTGGATTTCATCTTATTTCACAGAAGTAATCATTTAATTGTTCTTTAATTGTTCTGTTTCCCACTGGAATCTGAACTCTCTCAGCCAGCAACCATGTCTTGCTGATCATTGCTTGAAGTATGAAAATCTCTGGCATATAGTAGAGATTTGTGGGAGACCAAACCCATTCTGCCTTTCCTCTTGGACACACGGCCACCCAGGTAGAGATGACATTTCCAGCCTCTGCTGAAGCTAGATGTGGCTGTGTAATTGTTTCCCCAATGGACCCAAGGAAGAAGATGAGTGTGTAACTCTGCCTTACTTGCTTTGGAAATGACTTGCCCTGAAATCCCTTGCCTTTTTCACCTTACCACCAGCTAAACACAAATTTGTCCACGGCCTGGCTTTGCTCTTATGGATGAGAGCAACAACATAGCAGATGGCAGAGCTGAAAAGCGAAGGATTCTGGATTCTTGAAGAACCACATGGCGACTTCCCTATAAGGCTGAACTATTGACCTTGGGACTGCTACATGGGAGACAAATGAAGTCTTCTCTTTGGTAAGTCACTGAACTAGGGGGCAATTTTGTTATAGTAGCTGAGCCTTTACTCAGATTAATGAAATGCTCAATAAGTATGTGTTGGCCGTGTGTGGTGGTGCACACCTTTAATCACAGAGACTGGAGAGGGTGAGGCAGGAGGATCACAAGGTTGTGGTTAACCTCAGCAACTTAGCAAGGCCCTAAGCAACTTAGCAAGATGCTGTCTCCAAATAAAAAATAAAAAAGGTTGGGGATGTGACTCAGTGGTTAAGCATCCCTGGATTCAATCCCTGGTACCAAAAAATTATACACACACACACACACACACACACACACACACACATATATTTGTTGGATGAAGGAATGAAGTATATCCTGAAAATGTTGGAATCTTGTTTCACTTCTTCAACATGATCATACGTTGGGTGCAAGGACCCTATCTCTGTTTACTGTCCCCAACGTACCTAAATGGGTGCCAGACTCTTGTTGAATTGAATTAAATAGAATAAATTGAATTCTGACTAGATGAGTCTCCCTGGACTAGCTCTTTTAGTAGTTTTTCTTTGCTAGAAGGGGAGAAGGATCATTAAAGAGTTTAGGAAGTGTTTGAGGCTCTTTGGATGAGAAGGCGTTACTAAGCCCGAAAAACGTCAAGGTGGCACTGCTCAGGTAAAAACCTCTTGGGTGACACTAGAAAATTTACAGAATTACAGCTGGCAGAGCTGGAGCTTTGCACAGTGGCTGAAAAGTCACAGGGGAGATAGGGAAGCCCTCTCTGTGGAGAGCAGCATTCTGGCAGCGGAAGTGCATCCAATTTAACAACATTGCCATACACACCCCAAAACCCTGTGTTGCTGAGAACTCGTTAGTTACATCGGATGTGACATATGGGTGGGTAATATAGTCTGGAGCCTAGATTTCTTTAATTAACCAATAGCAATCAGGAGTGAGGGCAATTCCAGGGGATTGGTAATTGTCTGGAAGTTCTGGATGCCTGCAGGCTGAGCCGCAGGCCAGAAACCCAGCCAGCACTGTCCCTGGGAAGCACGCTGAGCCAAGGTCACCACTGCCATTTTAAACAGGGTCTTTTTTCAAAAAGGTTTAGATCACAGCTGATTGTTGTGGGTGAGGATTTCCTCTGTGATGTATACAACTTTGGGAGAGTGAGCTTGCTGTTTGGGGCATCCCATAGTACCACACGAGTGCACAGACAACCTGCTGGGACTCCAGGGACCAAATCGAACAACCACTGGGTGACCTGTGACTGCAGGAGGTGAGGCCAGCTCAGAGTTCTTTCATTTGACAAGAACTTACTTTATAACTAGTGTATAACTAGTGCTGGAGGCAAGGGCTCGATATTGAGGACTATTTTTAAATGTCTGAAAAAATGCAAAAAAAAAAGTTTTAAAAAAATATGGTTATAACATCCACCATGATTGTAAACTCCTCATTTTCATTTCAATATATCCAGTGGGACTTACCCTATGCTCTACAGGGAATTGGAGCTCAGTCAATGTCAAATTGAATGTAAGTTCAAGGAGTGATGCCAACTAGCCCACCAATGGGTTGCTTTAAACAGTATTTTGATATCAGTTTTAATAAACTGATTAGAATGTCATATGATTTGGGGCCTGTAAACTGGTGTTTCTAAAGTGATACAAAAGGTTTTATGCCCCATACTTTAAAGTTGTCAAAATAACTCCCATTACATTCTTTATTTGCTTGGCAAGCTCTTTCTCCCTGAGAATGCAAAAGTAAACAAACACCTGTTGGGCCCCTCTCTGGATCATCACAAATTCCAAATAGAAACAGTATGAATTAATGAGGGCTTTTGTTTACTATTCTAAGTGGAGTTGAAAGATAAACAGGCCTCATTTGTCTGGGCCACAGGACAGTGAACTCAGAACATTCCAGGCTTCAGTTAGGCTACTTAACACCTTTGAGGAGTTCAACTCCCAGGAAGGAAAAATAAAAGGTGGTTCTGGGTCCCTGAACTTCCAAGAGAGCCTCAAGCTATTAACTTGAACTTGAAAGGAGGTCAAATCTTTATTGTTGTCCCAAGGTTGTGTCTTGGAAAGGAAGAGGTGGAGATTACATCACAAGATGGTTCTTAGAAATCTTCACCTATGGAAGGGAGAGCAGGAAGCAGGAGTGGACAGAGGTTGGAGAAGGTTGGGGCTATGGGGGGGGGCTGGGAGGTTCAAGCTGATGCGCATGCCCAAGACTTGGCCAACCCAGCAGGGTGCTCTGGACAAGGATTGCCTGCAGAAAGCCTCTGGTTGTGCAGAAATGGCTGGGCCTTTACACCAGCCCCACCACACACACTGTTCAGTTGCAGGATGCAGACCACCCCAGAGGAAGGCATGACCAGGGGCCAGACAGCTCTCAGCAGCCGAGGTGCTTCCCCAAAGGAGCTGACAGCTGGAAGCTGTCTGCAGGCCACGCTCCTCACAGCTGGGCAGAGCGGCCTTCCTTGAAGAAGGATCTGGGCAGTGCGTCTCTGTCTATCACAATTCCAGAGGCAAAATTGGTTCTAAGTGCTGCCCAGGGCTTTCCGGCTGCTCAGAGCCCCCAGGCGGGCCCCCGCTCTGCCTGGACTGTCAGGTATCCCATGAGCTCCAGGCAGAACTAAGCAAAAGCCCACTTGTCTTTTCCTGTGTGGTCCCTGCCTCCTCCCATTCTGTGTCAGCCCCTTGTTACTTTCTCCTTCTCCCTTAAGTCATAATATTTATTTAAAAAACAGAATCAAACACCAATTCACTGCTGTAGGTCCCGAGACTGAACAGGGATAAACAGAGCCTGGTGCCTGTTCTCAAAGAGCTTACATTCTAGAGGAGAAAGTGCTACTAAGCTCTCAGAGGGAAAAATTGTTTTATTAAGGTTCGGTAAGTATATGAAAGAAATGATGTTAAGGGAGCCAATAACAATCACCACTTATGAGATGTTTGCTATGGCCAAGCACTCTTCTTAGACTGTCTATACTAATATCTATGGGAGCTCAGGTGTAAGGTTCTAGTATCATCCTTATGTTCAGGCTTAAGAGGTTGAAGAACTTGCATACTATCCCTAATAAGTGGTGGAGGAGGTTTTCGACCCATATAATCCAACTTCAGGATGTGTTACTTTAACCTTCCTGCTGCACTCTCTCTTCCATTTGATACAGATAACAACCTATTGGACTCACTTAGGATGAGATGGAAGAGGAAACATTGGTGGGCACAAAACCATTGGAGAAGACCCTAGCAAGAAGAAGGGCTTAGAAACCAGCAGGTGGAAATGAGACAAAAAGGGATGCTTTAAACAGGAGAACATCATCGACAGAGCTTGGAAGAAATATTAGTAAGATGCATATCTTTGTTTAGACGTAAGAACTCAAATGCAAGTGGTTTATTTGGGAGATCATTCTAGAAAACACCAGTAGAGGAGTTGGGGGGGGGGGGAGGTAGGAGAAACACACAGGGCATGACAGACAGCAGATCAAGGGTGTGTTATCCAGCCAGTTACCACTCTAAGAGCGATCCCTCTGGAAAACTCTAGGGGGTAATATAGGACATGCCTCAGTTATCACAGCTCAGGGACAAGACAGCTGGGGTATTTATCCACCAGATCCCACTGGGCATTGGTCAAATCCTCCTCCCAAGTTTGGGAGGGGTAGGGTATGGGGACATTGATTACCTGACATCTCCTTCCTGTTATGTGATGAGGTAGAGCAAATTCCAGAAGCCAAGCCCTCAGGCAGCGAGGCAGGTGCTGACATTGGGAAGTCCAACCTGCATGGGCAAAAATACTAGGTATTGTGGGAGTATGGTCATAATACTGACAGACTGAGCTAGGGCACATTCTGGGTATGGTGTAGAGTAGCTCTGTTGAGAAGAAGAGAATAGGTCTTATGATACGCTGCAGAATACCTCCCAGATGTCCACATATAATGCCTAGACCTGTGACTATATTACTTTACATGGCAAGGGGGCTTTGAAGATGTGATCAAGTTGGGGATTTTTGAGCTGGAGAGAACATCTTAGATTACTCAAGGGGAGCCCAATGGAATCACTAGGGTGCTTAGAAGGAAGACAGAAGATCAGAGTCTTTTATAGGAGATGTGATGATGGAAACAGAGTTTGGAGCCACATGAAGAAGGGGCCAGAAGCCAAGGAACATAGGTGACCTCTAGAAACTGGTAAAGGCAAGGCTATGAACTCAGCCTTTGGAGCCTTCAGAAGAAACCAACCTTCCTGTCACCTTAAGCTGAGTAACACTGATTTGGGGCAACTGGCCTTCAGAAGTATAAGAGAATAAATGGGTGTCATTTTAAGTCACCAAATTTGCAATGATTTCTTATAGCAACAACAGGAAACTAATACAGACATCTTATATCCAGCCAGTGTGCTCTCTAGCATAATTTTTTTTCTTATCTGTCAGCATCCTGTATTTATACAGCACTTAATTGAAAGAATTTTCCCTGTGGCACTCCACAATGACTCCTTGGTGTAGGTAATAAAGGTCTTGCCTCCTTTTTCTGAGAAAATGGAGGCTCAGAGAAGCCAAAGGATTTTTCCTGGTATGCTTAGCACGTTGGCAAAGGGAGAAACTTTTTTTTCACCTGCAGTCCTACTGTGTTCCTGGATCTGCATGGCTTGCATGCTGTGGACCCTTGAATTCAGAAGCAGAGTTTTTGCTTCCAGAAACTACTACTCCAGCTGCAGTTCTGCCTGTGGTTGGGAAGATCCTCAGGATGTTATCACTGGAGACTGTATCCTTTGAGGTCTTAGCCCAGGAAGGAAGGCAGCCATGATAGAACCCCTCTCAGAGTTGATCTTAGACTAAACAATTTCCTAAGCCCACCTGCCCTTGATCTCCATTTGCTGATCTTCTTCATCCATCAGTCTATTAAAGAACCTTTTCATAGGCTGGGGATGTGGCTCAAGCGGTAGCGCGCTCGCCTGGCATGCGTGCGGCCTGGGTTCGATCCTCAGCACTACATACCAACAAAGATGTTGTGTCCGCCAAAAACTAAAAAAAATAAATAAATTCTCTCTCTCTCTCTTTAAAAAAAAAAACTTTTCATGAATTCACAGTATATAGGAGGGGCCTCTCAAAATATCAATCTCCTTTATTTCACCTTAGGGTAGTGACAGAAGAGGTAGAGATATTCTGAACTCTGCTAGTAGTCAACTAAATGACCTTGGGCAAGTTATATTAACTCTCAGGCTCAATTTCCTGGCAAAACAATGATTTCTGGTTTCCCTTACAAGAAAAGAGATAGTTAAAAGTCACCTCTGTAGGATCACTTAAGTAAGAGTTCACCTCAGATTATTTTACCCACAAATTTTTAGGGAATCTAAATTTCCACCATTAGATATGGATGTCTTTGGGGAAATAATCTTCTATTTTCAAGAGTCCCCTATTAAAATGAAAACACCCTGAGCAGTAGCTGTATCTTGGGTTATAATGAACTACAACTTTAACCCAGGATGGCCATATTCTCTCTAGTCTTGTTCCAAGCCCGAATTTAGAACAACAGAAGAATGGAGCCTCTTTAGTAGGAAGATGGAGACATTTTCCCTACAAAGAGAGGTAAGGAGATACCAATAAAAATTTTATGCTGTCTTATGATTTCATTCAAGGTCTGAACTTAATCTCATCGACTCACATCATCAGCCAGTGATCTATTCTTGGTAATTATTGCTTCCTAATGCAGACTCAAGGAAACACATTCATAAACCCAAATGCCATTTTACAAAAGTTTCTATGCATTGGAGGTGAGGGAGTGGATGTATAATAAAAAAATTTCTGATAAATCTGGTGCACTTTCTGTTATAGTTTGAATGTGAGTGTTCCCCCAAAGGCCCCTGTGTTGAAGGCTTGGTTTCCAATGCAGCAATATTCAAAGATGAGGCTTTGGGGAAGTAATTGGATCATGGGGGTTCTGATCTTATGAGTGGATCGATCCATTGGTGAGTTCATAGTTGAATATACTATTGGGAGATGGTGGAAACTACAGAAGATTGGCCTAATTAAAGGGAGTATGTCACTGGATGCAGGTCCTGGAAGGGTATACCTTGTCCCTCGCCCCTCTCTCACTCTCTATGCTTTGGATCACCATGAGGTAAGCAACTTTTCTCTGCTACATTCCCTACCATGTTACTCTGCCTCACCTCAGGCCCTGAAACAATGGACCTGAGTAATCATGGACTTCTGAAACCATGATCCAAAAGAAATCTTTCCTTCTTTAAGTTGTTTTTCTCAGGTATTTTGTCATGGTAATGGAAAGCTGATTAACACAATTTTCCTGCATTTATTTACTGGAAAAGTCAAAGTACAGAAGTAAAGTTTGATTGATGCCATTGCTGGGGACTCCAAGAAAACAGGGACTGAGGCCAACATACTTGCTGGTACTTAATGAAGGAGGTAATCTCAGGTCAGTGGGAGTGAGGGGGGGGGGAGGAAGAAAGGAAAATAAACATAAGGCAGTAGGTTCCAGGAGATACACAGTTTGTAACTTAGGAATGGTGGGTGTCTTCAAGGACCCTGTTAGAGAACCACTGCATTTGGAACCATCTTAGGGAGCTGGGGGCCCCAATGCTAACCCTTTCATATCACTTATCTGTCTTTTGTCACAGCTCACTGGGGGCAGGTGTGATAACTCCCCCACAAAACCAGGCTGTAATCTTTATTCTCTACAGAGTTTTGTAGGGAATGAAGCCCAGAGACACTACTGCAATGTCACTTCATAGCTGCAGGAACTGGAGCAGTCACTGAGGCCACTGTGGCAAAGAAGCACAAGTAGCCAAGGACTGAGGGTCAGGGGAGATGGAAAACTGGAATGGTGCTTAAACTTGGTCTGGAAAATAAAATAAAAGAAAAGAATAGTCATTAAGGTTTATCTCATCTGATTCTCATACAGGGTCAAAGCCTAAAGTGCCAACTGTCCTCCGGTATTGACTTCATAGATTATCAAATGATGCTGTAAAGTTCCAGAGTTTAGCATTCAAACCACCTGTGCACATATGGGAGTAAGTCAGCAATTTGCTGAACCATATTATTACCAATTTGGATATGAAGAAAATAGCTCCTCAGCCCAAGCACAACGGATGTTCCAAATTATCAAGGCACACTCTGTAGATGGTTGTCTTTCTTCCTGGAAAGTTAGCAGAATAAAATAAGCAAATCTTGAATAAGGGCTTCTGTGTTTCAGTTTGTTTTCTCATTTCAAATCTATTGTCCTGAAAACATGCCTGAGCCCATAAAGCTACACTAAGAAAGATGTAAAGAGCAGAGTCTAGTCATCCCAATCACATCAAGAAAAGCCATTCTAAATCAGCTGATAACAAGCAGACCCTCACACATATGAATGAAGCTAGCCAAGATCAGCAGAGCCAGCCAGCTGCCCCACAGCTGACTGTACATGGGTGGGCAAACCTTACTGAGATAAGCTTGGTTCCCCCAGAGCCACTGAAACTTACATCTGGGGGTGAAGTAAATGTTTATTGTTCTATGCCACTGAGATTTTTGTGGGTTTTTTGTTACACAGCATTACTGTGGTGATAGCAGACAGCTGTAACTCCATCAACTCCAAGTTGAACTCTACCTCTGTGAATTCCCATTGTCTCTCTCTCTGTACCAGTTTCTTATTTTCGTAGTTCTTTCATATGCACAAGTGTCATCTTCCAGATCTGACTGCAGACTCTTGAGAGTTTGGGTTTACATTTCTCTGCTTCCTTACAGAGTACTTAGAGGCACACTGAACAAAATATTGATGTGGTTTCTGAGTCCACATGGATTTCCAATGCCACTGGTATTTGCTTTTCAGAATTTTAGATCATGAGAACTAGAAGAGAACCTACATAGCTTTAGACCAACTCCCTCCTTTAATAGATGAGGCTAAGAGAAATTAAATTGCATTTTTGTGGCCACATGACTAGATAGAAGCAGAGCTAGACATACAGGCCAGTTTTCCTGGCTGTGATTCCAGTACTCTTTCCCCCAGTAGCAAAACCAGTTCCACAACTGATTGGCAAGTGCTGCCCAACACCAGTGTAATGAGATGATTCTGAGGCTCAGTCTGAGCATGGTAGGACAGAGTCCATGACCAATTAGCCATCTCTTCCAAAAACAAAGAAGTAAGGTAACATCTCCACCACCTGTGGTTGATTATTGGTTAACCTGTTGACTCATATTTATTACAAAGCTGCCATTTTGTTTATTTTACCTTCCACTACTTTCTGTTTTGAGTAGACTTTGAAAATTCCAGAGGCCCTATCTACCCACTTCTGTGTATGCCCAAGATCAGGAATCCCTTTTTCTACTTGCAAGCAGCATCTTTTTCTTGTCTTGACCATATTTTATTACAAATGTGATTTACATACTATTTGTTTAACTCAAACAGCAGTTATATATAAAGATTAATTGGAAGGTATGCCTACTTACCAACCAACCACCAACTCCTTTCCAAGAGGTATTCACTGCTAAAATATTAGAGTAAAATCCCTGCTTTAAATAGAAGAATCTTTTTTATTGGTTCTTTTTAGTTATATATGATAGTAGAATTCTGATATAATTATATGAACATGTAATGGTATTCACTATGGTGTATTCATACAAGTACATAGGAAAATTATTTCAGAATCATTACACTGTCTTTCCTTTTCTTATGCTCTTCCCTGCCCTTCATTCCCCTTTGTCTAATTCTACTGAATATCTGTTTTTCCCCTCTCTCTCATTATTTTGGGTTAGCTTCCACATATCAACAAAAACATTCTACATTTGGTTTTGTGGACCAGCTTATTTCACTTGGCATGATAGTTTCCAGGTCCATCCATTTACTTGCAAATGTCATAAAGTCATTTTTCTTTATGGCTGAATAATATTCCATTTTATGTATATACCACATTTTCTTTATCCATTCATCTGCTGAAGAGCACCGAGGTTAGCTCCACAGCTTAACTATTGTGAATTAAGCTGCTGTAGACATTGATGTGGCTACATTACTGAAATCTGCTGATTTTTAAATCCTTTGGGTATATAACCAAGAAGTAGAATTAGTAGGTTAAATGGTGGTTCCATTTCAAGTTTTCTGAGTAATCTCCATACTGCTTTCCAGAGTGGCTGCACCAATTTGCAGTCCCACCAGCAATGTGTGAGTGAACTTTTTCCCCACATCCTCGCCAACGTTTATTGTTACTTGTATTCTTGATAATTGCCATTCGGACTGGAGTGAATGAAATCTCAATGTAGTTTTAACTTGCATTTCTCTAATTACTAGAGATATTGAACATTTTTTTTCATATATTTGTTGATCATTTGTATTTCTTTTTCTGAGAAGTGTCTGTTCAGTTCCTTTGACCATGTATTGATTAGGTTATTTGTGGGTTGGTTTTTTTGGTTTTTTTTTTTTTTTTTTTTTTGGTGTTAAGTTTTTGAGTTCTTTGTATATCCTGGAGATTAATGCTCTATCTGAGGTGCAGTTGGCAAAGATTTTCTCCCATTATGTAGGCTCTCTCTTCACATTCTTGATTGTTTCCTTTGCTGTGAAGAAGCTTTTTAGTTTGATGGTAAGGCAGCATTTTTGAAAAATCTTATTCTGGTGATACTTTTCAAGATGATGAGCACACAGAAATGGAGTTCCAAACTAAAGAAAGACTGAAGATTTGAAAAATCAATGTCAGAATCTGTCACAGAGCTCACAGCAGCCATGGTGATATCATAAGCAGAAAGAACAGGCTGTTGACTTTTATGCCTGCTCCCCCCCCCCAAAAAAAAAACTGGGTTCTCCTTGCTCTGTTCAATGTCATCAATACCCAAGTTAGGAGGCAGGGATATCACTGAATGCAATATGGTTGACCTTGAACTGCATTAGGAAGCTAGTGATCAGGTCTGATTAGAATCCATGGACAGAGAAATTGAATGGGAGTAGAATGAAATGGGGACTTTATTTTCTTTCCTTCTTCCTGAAGAAAATTGAAGTGTCCTTTTCCATTGTCCTCTCTTTGCGTGGGTCTCAACTGATGTTGCTTTCTGAAGAAAGTGCTCCCTGATACTCTTGATGTAGAGTTAAGAGCCCAATTATATGTCCTCATGTCTCTTATATTTTTTTCTTTGTAACAGGGACATTTTGTTGAATCTGAAATCCATCAATTATAAGATGTACCAACATTTTATGTACCAATCAGAAAAAAAGGGCCACCATTTAATGATAACACAATGCTTTCATACCTCTTAAAATTTTTTGCTATATAGTTATTAAAAGAGCACTTTTAAATATATTTAGACAGATTTGTATGATATAGCACTCTTGTGCAAAGGAAAATACACTTGAAATTAACTGGTTGAGGTAATTATCCTTAACTTTCTTCACATGCAGAATTCTCCTTGGAGGGCAGGGGATGGGGAAAGGAGGAGAGATTGGTTAATGGGTACAAAGTCACAGCCAGATAGGAGGAATGTATTCTGATGTCTTATTACACAGAAGGGTGATGGTAGACAATAATATTGTATTGTATAATTCAAAACAGCTAGAAGAGAGCATTTTAAATGTTCTCACCACAAAAAAATGATAAATGCTTGAGATGATGGGTAGCATAAGTATACCAAGTCGATCATTATCCAATTTGTAAATGTAGAAAAACATCACATTGTACCCCATAAAGATGTACAAGTATTCAATGTCGATTTAAAACATAAGTAAATAAATAAAAATTTTAAAAGAGTTTGAATATTTGAAATCAATTTATGATTTGGAGTCATCAAGGTCTACTTTCTGCCACCCAGGCTTGGCATCCTCACCATGGGCACCACACCATCCCTCACCTCTTTCTCTACCCAAGCCTCCCATCAACATCACCAGTACTGAAGCTGCTGGGTTCACTGTTAGCCAAAGGCCTCCACTGACTCTTTAACTCACACTGTCCCCATAAAAGTTTCATTGGGTGAAAAGGCCTAGAATTGTTTAGATCCTCAACTTTTAAATGTGGATTTGGAAGCTCAACACCATGAAGTTGTTTGGTTGAATTTTTTGATGTTATAGTTGTTCTTTTTGGATATACATGACAATGGAGTGTATTTTGACATATCATGGAGTATCACTTCCCATTCTTGTGGTTGTACATGAGTTGGAGTTTCGCTGACCATGTATTCATATATGAACATAGGAAAGTTCTATCCAATTCATTCTACTGTCTTTCCTATTCCCATCCCCCTCCCTTCTGTTCATTCCCCTTTGTCTAATCCAATGAACTTCTATTCCTGCCCCCTTATTCTGTGTTAGCATACATATATCAGAGAAAATATTAAGCCTTTGGTTTGGGGGGACTGGCATATTTCAATTAACATGATAATTTCCAGTTCTATCCATTTAGCTTGGTTGAGTTTTTATGGCAAAGTCACTCACAGAGCTGGTACAAGAGCCCAGGTAGTCTGACTTCTGTTGAAATGTCCCCTCTGCAAACCTTGCACACATTCATTACTTCTACAGATTAAAATCCATGACCCTCAGAAGAAGGTGGTTCTCAAAGCTTGAGCCTTGCAGGGTAATGCACCAAAGTGGTAACTGCAACCCTGTGACTTCCTGAACAGTAGGATGTCAGGCTAGTTGCTCCACTTCACTAGGCCTCAATTTCCTCAAGGAAAAAAATGATGCTATCAGACTCCTTCCTTCTCAGGGCTTTTGTGAAAAATCAATAAGCTAATGCTGGAAATGAGGATAACAGTACCTAGCACATAATGAGGGTACACTTACTTTTAACTACAATTTTCATTACATTACATGCACAAGAGTGTAAGGTTGGTGCTGCACAGAAATGAGAAGTGTTTTATGGAAGCAACGGTCCCCATGCCTAAATAAATCCAATGCAAGAGCATGTCTAACGGATGCTGTTGCACAAGGACAGACGGCTCTGGATGCAAAGAGAAGTGAAATTTTCATTTGATTCAAGACATGCATGCAGTCTTGAGGGCAAGACCTGGCATTTGAAGGATGGGAAAAAGTGACAAAGGTTGGAGTTGGGTAGTGACATTCTGTGAGGGCACGGAGGGCATTTGACAGGGAGGGCAACAGCCTAAGCCAAAGGCAGAGATCTGTAAGCATAAGGTGTATTCTCACAATTGCGACTTGTTTACTTTAGCTGAAAATTAAATAAATATGGTGCAATAAAATAAGCAATGAGTTTTATTCTGTGGGAAAATGAGAGTCATTGAAAGACTTCGGGTAAGAGAATGTCTTGCTCAGTGATGCCCTTTAGAAGGATAACATTGGCAGTGTATAGAATGACTCGGTGGGGGACAAGAGGGGCAGCAAGAAGACTGCTAAGAGGCTATTCAATAGCCCTGGAAAGAAGTATGGAGGGACAGATCTAGGGCAGGGCTGATAAGAACCTACAGAGACAAATTTGAGTCACTTCACAGAGGGAAAATCAAGTGATTATTCATGGGATGGCAGGGGCAGGCAAAAGGACAGGAAGAGGGAGCAGTTGAACAAGTCCCTCCATCTGTTTGAGTCCAAGTGGCTGAAGCCATATGGAGATGAACAACAGTCCCCTGAAAGTGTGGTTAGGCTTGGATGGAGGGGCTGAACATGGCACTAGAGGAAATGGCCCAGGGAGAGGGGTAGCATCCAAGAGATCAGGACTCGGGATGTGACAAAAGCAGGGATACTCCTTGTGTAGGAATCAGATTTTTTTAAATTTATTTACATATGACAGTGGAATGCATTACAATTTTTATTACACATATAGAGCACAATTTTTCATATCTCTGGTTGCATACATAGTATATTAACACCAATTGGTGTCTTCGTACATGCACTTTGGAAATGATGTCCAACATCATTTCTAACCCCCTTCCCCCTCCCTTCCCCTCCCATCCCTCTGCCCTACCTAGAGTTCGTCTATTCCTCCCATGTTCCCTTTCCCTATCTCACTATGAATCAGCCTCCTTATATCAGAGAAAACATCCAGCATTTGTTTTTGGGGGATTGGCTAACTTCACTTAGTATTATCTTCTCCAACTCCATCCATTTACCTGAAAATGCCATGATTTTTTTTCTCTTTTATTGCTGAGTAATATTCCATTGTGTATATGTACCACATTTTTTTATCATCCATTCATCTATTGAAGGGCAGGAATCAGATTCTTAAGACAGAGCAGCACCCATTGTCCCAGTAAGTTTGTCACAGTCAAATTCCCTGCAGCATGGGAATAGATGACTCTTTCTTCCACGGCCCATCAGATAAAGTAGTTGCATTTCACTGGGTGGGCATAGTATGTGCAAAAAATGTCAATTTTAACATTAGAATCATATTCAGTGGAAGTAGACAGTCCTATTAGGAGAGAAAAATACAGGAACCTAAGGTGACCTGGGGACCTGCCCTATCCCAGGCAGTCAGTGTGGAGTCACCTACCCTGACCAAATTGTTCTCCCCGTATCTCTTACTTCCTTGCATGTAATCATGTCTAATTTGCTTTAGTAGAATGTGTATTCCAGAAGTGTACTATATTTATACAAAGCTCTTTATCATGTGTGGAAGGTCGTAGAAAATAGAGAATATAGGCCCTGCCTGGCAGAAACTCTCCATTTAAGTGAGATCAAGCTAAAAACCCTAACTGGTAACAACTTCAGGCCTACCTAGTGGCAAAGGCAAGATTTTATTTTTATTCAGATATACAAAGGCTTTTGGAGAACTTTAGAGAATGAAAATGGACCTTTGGAAAGAAGATGTTAAAAAGAGGTGAGTACTGATTTGGTTTATGAAAGGGGAAAAAAAAAGCAGTTGGAAGCAATAGGAAGGAATGGAGATGATGCTTCCAGTGAATGGAACAACACAGACAAAGACAGAGAGATTTTAAATGATCACAGAATATTGGAACACAATTAATGTATCAATTAGAATACCATTAAGTTGTAAGTAACAAAATACTCAAGGGGCATTATAGATAAATAAGTAGCACTTAGTTTATATAAGAAACCTAAAAGTTGACAATTGCAGTGTGGACTCATTCAAAGATGCCAGAGATGGCATTTCTGGCATTTTTATAGCTTTTCTCTCATGTTGGTCACAATAGGGCTGCTTATCTCCAGTCATCACATCTGTGCCTACATTCAACATAGATTAAAGAGAGGAGATAATGCCACCTATTTTAGTTTGGATCTTTCCAAAAGTAGAGCTCAAAACAAAGACTTGGGGGCATATACTTTATTTGGTAACTGATTCCTCGAAGCAGAAGAGGAAGCAAGAAGAATAAGAGAGGAAAGAAGAAAAAGCCAAAATGGGGGTATTTTTAAAAGGCTGCTGGCCATGTGTGGTGGCACACACCTGTAATCCCAGCAGCTCAGGAGGCTGAGGCAGGAGAATCACGAGTTCAATGTCAGCCCCAGCAAAAGTGAGGCGCTAAGCAAGTCAGTGAGAACCTGTCTCCAAATAAAACAGAAAAAAGAGCTGGGGATGTGGCTCAGTGGAGGAGTGCCCCTGAGTTTAATCCCTGGTACAAAAAAGTGGGGAGAGTTGCTGCCTTGAGCAACAGGAGCTCAATCATATCTAGACTTTCTGAGAAGTTTACACAATGCTCCCCAGACTTGTACCTCTGAAGAACCAGTGGTTCAAATATCTATCCACTAAGCTCTTCTTCCCATTGATTAAAGGTCAAGCACAAGGTCATGAATCCCACACTTACAGGCTTTGCTCTGTGTGCCAGCCCAGTGGGCTTCCACAGTGTTGGTGAAGGCCCACTAGCAGAGAAAGAGAGATGCACAGCATACATGGGGTTTGCGGGAGGGAAATCAGAACAACACACATCTGTCCACCACAGGTGCAACTGAAATCAGAGGTGGGCAGAGGGCACAGGGCACAGGGCATCACAGCCATCTGCCGCACCAGCAGACCTCCCAGCGTCTTATTGGCCACTTTCCGCTGAAAGAAGGCTGGCCGGTGAGTAGCTCAGCTTACAAGCCTCTGGAACAGAAAAATGGAGGGGGAGAAATGATTGGAAAGGGTCAGGGACAAAAAAAAAAATATGTAAGATTTCAGATTCAGAAAGGATGTGTAGCTTAGATCATCAACTCTGATCATCTGCTCTTTATAAATTTATAAATGAGTTCCTAGCCTGGCCCAATCCTGCAGTTGGGATAGAGCTGGGTTTCAAACCAGCCTTCCAGTTTGAGATCTTTCCACTTTCTCCATAATAACCCTCTTGGGCTGGGGAAGAATGTCTTGGCTGGAGAGCTGTTTAAAAAAGAAAGAAGGAAATGAAAAGAAAAAGAAAAGGCCCCTGCATATCCAAGGTGGGCTCTGTTGTCACAAGACCTGGAACAATAAGCCCAGGCATTTGGACTTGGTCTCAGGGACAATGGGGAGCGATTGTAGAATCTTAAACAGGAGCATGGCAATTTGAGTTGCTTGTAGGTAGATATTATATAAATATAAGGGATTATTTCTCTGTTGATTATGGCTGCTGATCCAGCCAAGGGGAAATGGAGTGCTGGACAGGCTTGTACCTCCAGCGGCGACTGCAGGTGCTGTCAAAGGGAGGTGCAGGCTGCTGTCTGACATTCTCAAAAGGCCCCTGCTCTCCCGAGAATGGCTTGATGCTTATTGCTAATAACAAGGCTGGCAGCCGGCTGAAGCTTTCACTCAAAATTCTCCGGCTTTCAGTAATCAAAGCCAGGCCTGGGTTGTTCCTTGGCCCTCGACTGCAAAAGGAATTTCCTTTATTTTTGAACATGGAGAGAATAAAAAGAAGTACAAGTTGTTTTATAAGACAAGTGGGGCAGCAATTTGAAATAGGCATTTAGGCATCTCTTAGGGATTAACATCGGGACTCATTTAAGGGCTTGGCGTGTTAATAAGGATGAGATGTATTTATTTTTCCCTGGGTTCTTTTTTAGGAATCCCTGGGCAGCGTTCTGGATTGATCTATATTGGTTTGAACTTCGCACATCCCCCCATCTTCTATGCCAATTTTCCCACCCCTCCTTTTGACTGAGTCGCATCTCCTGTTAACTTAGAGAAAATACCCTCAACAGGACAAACAGCTGGGCATAAACAGTACCTACAAATACTGTTCATTGGGTTGAGGCAGCTCAGCAAACAAAATGGTCTTCTTTTACCCAGGGAATCTGGTTTGAAAATTGGACATTAAGTTACACTTCTAATTGAAATGAATTTGATAGTTTGAGAACAGTCCCCAGTGATCTCAGCCCACATCATAAAAACCACCATAGGCAAATTGGCACCATTCAGCCTTGGCTCAAACAGGCTAGGGAGTAAAAGAAGATGTAAACTGAATTTGTGGTTGTTTTTATCCTCAGATAGACAGGCTGGAGGGAGCTTCCAGAGGAGAACTCTTGGGGTGGATTACATCATTTTCCTGACAGTTTGAGAGGCAGTGTGGTATAGAAGAAAAGTGGTAGACAGTAGTTGGTATTTGTTCTTTGGTGAGTTATTACATTATTGCATGCCTCAGTTGTCTTGTCTGCAAAACGAGGATAATGCTATTAATATGGCTCATGAGTAGCATCGGGCTCCAGCAATGACAGCCAAATTATTGGTTCAATGGATTGAGGCAAACTTCCGAACCAGAGGTCCTCACTGCTAGGCTGGTGTCCACCTCACCAGCAGGCTTCCAAAAGTCAAAATGTGTGTCCTCTCATGAAACTTGGCTGCCAGGGTAGATGAGCTCAAAGCAAAAGACAAAACAGAGGATACCCAAAGGTTCACAGTAAATTGTCATCAGGGTGCCTTGAACTGACTCCTTATTCAGCTCAGGTGCATCTACTTAAGCGAAATCATGTATGTATTTTACACCTCCTCTGAAATATGCCAGCTCAGGAATTTTCTCCTGCCAGGCACCATACTAGGGTTCTACACTTTCCTCTCTGCAACTATGCCAGGTAGATTTTAATATTCCCATTTTTCAGATTTGAAAAACGAGGCATGGAAAGGTCACACAGTTTAGCTAAGGTCAAACAGCTAGTACATTACTGAGTGGAAATGGCACATATCATTTAATAGTCAAAATACAAAATCTTAACTATTTTTCCTCTGAACCTTCTTGCATTGCCACATGCATGAGCCTTTGGGGGACATCTCACACCCAAACCATAACAAGGTTCCTCTGATGAATAATACCCTTTGCTTAGTGCTCCCACTACCCTGGAATGACTTTTTATATCTGCATGGCAATCCTCTTGGAGAACCCAACTTTGATAGGCCTCAAGGCAGAGAGAGCTCACCATATGCATTTAGTGGAACTGAAGGAAGACTGGTATGTTTGGAGCAGATAGAGTGAAGGGACAGTGGCTGGCAAAGAGACATGGGCTAGAATATGATATGTGACTTGGAAGCAGCTGGAATTTTATACTAAGTGCATTGAGAAGATGTTGAAAGGATTTTTTAAAAATTCACCCTAACTGCTGTGTGAATTAGAAGGGCTGGAACACAAGTTTTGAGAAACTTTAGTCAGTGAAGTGGAGAATGTGAGGGGGGACTATTCTAGAAAACCAGCAGTGCTCAGTGAAGGATTAGATCATCAAGGGAGGCAGCTCATAGAAAGGGAAGCAATTGGCAGAGGGAACTGCCATTTTCTAAGATGGTAAAGTATTGGTGGATCAATAACAGATTTGGGAGAGAAAGTCAAGCATCCAATTGTAGCTGTGTGGAGTTTGTGATTATTGTATACAGAAGGGCAGCACTGAAGATTGGACTGACCAGGAAATAAGCCCTTGGAGGCCATGAACATACCAAAGGGATTGAGAGCTGACAAAGAAGCTTGAGGAACTTAAGCTTATGTCCCTTTCCCTTCAGCCCATCAGCTAATGTTTTATTCCTGTGCTTCCAAAACCTTCTAAAACCTTACTTCCTTTCAGGAAATGTTCTTGGGTGGCAAGGTCTCAACTTTTCCGAGCCCCCTCAGAAGGGAATAAGGGTCTGCCCAGGCCTGTTCTTTCTGCCACTGGAACATAAAGGTCCTTACTGTCCCTCAGGCTATCCTTAGCTTTTCCCTTTGTATCAGTCAGCTTTTTGTTACTGTAGCAAATACCCAAGAGAACCAACTGATAAAAAGAAAAAAAAATATTGTCATTGAGTTTGGGAGGTTCCAGTCCATGGTCTCTTGGCCTCATTGCTTTGGGCCTGTGAGGAAGCAGCACATTGTGGCAGGAAGTATGGGGTACAGCAAAGATGCTCACCTCATGGTGGCTAGGAAGAGAGGAAGAGACCGGATCTCACGATCCCCTTTGAAGGCATGCCCTCAATGACCTTACATCCTCCCACTGGGCCATATGTCTTAAAGCATCTTTCATTAGTAGCCACAGGCTTGGAGACAAAGCCTTCAACACAGGTGTGTTTGGGGAATACTCTAGGCCTAACTATAATGCCCTTCAACCTAAATACCAGTGTCTAGGAGTCTTTCTTGTAATTTCTATACCCCACCATCCTTACAGACAAAATACCCTCAGGGCTGGGGAATCAACTGCTTCAGAGGAGAAAGGAGCACCTGGCCCAGGGCAGTCTGGGGACTTGGGAAGGTGCCCCTTCTACCTGCCTAGCTCTAAAACGCTCCACATAAAACACTCTGCTAATATCTAGAATGTGCACCATAGATATGCAGGACAAGTGTATTGAATGCATGGGGTCATTTTATCATGTGGTCACAGGATCAGCATGTCTGTCATAGAGCCCATCTCTTCGATATTACCTTTCAGAATAAATGAAAACAATCTGGCCATTATTTCCCAGGCAAGCACATGTCAAATAAAAGTTCCTCATAGAGATGTAGCTTGCTGCAGAGCAAAATGCAAGGGAAGAGAGTCTCTCCCCCTTTCTAACTGGTATAAAATGAGATGACAATCCCAAATCCCAGCTTTATAACCTAGGTGGTCTGAGGACCTTTGGCCTTTACAGAGAGATGGTGGTCTTCTGCCATTAGCCTTTAGCCCCCACTCCAACACCAAGTCTTCTTTGTTGAATGGAACAATCCCAGTTTCCCCTCATTTCTTCAGATGTGACATTTTGCAGGAAAACATTTGATGACTGCAGCCTCGGGAATCGGCAGAGATTCACAGTCAATAAGCAGTATTCTGGACATTCATCAAACGGTGGCCCTGCTCACTTCTTCCTGCCCCTTCTACTCTGATAGCGAATTTCCCATCTGCCATTGTGTTACCTGGGTAGGTGTAGGAAATACCGAGCAGCCTGCCCCAGGTCCATGGAACCTTCTCCTTTACTATCCTGATCCAATAAAGGGCAGTCATACCATCTGATCTTTGGGGAGGATCCTGAATTTTGAGCAGAGGGACATGCAGCCAAAAGCTGGCTTGGAGGACATTCATTGCCCAGGAGTGCTCTCAGGTTCCAACTTCTATAGTGCCTGCTGCTTAGTGAAGGTGCCTTCCCATCATTTATTGAAGCTCCAAGTCCCATAACATCCCCCTTTTCCCAAGGTGGCCAAGAGTCAGTTTCTGTCACTTAACCCCCCCAAATTTCAAACTGATGTAGGCAATTTCTGAAAGGGACACTATATCATCATTACTATCCAGCATCACTGAAGAGGAGGATTAATTAGCACCAACCCTCTTCCTTCACCTATCAATGGGGCGGTCCACAGAGGATTTATCCCTGAGCCACTAATGAATTTTGCAACTGTCACAAAACCATGCAAATAAGTAAGATCCACATCTGCTGAGCACCATCATGAGGTCAAACTGTGGGTAAATAAATGCTTGCTTCAAGGAGAGGGTAAATCCTAAGGTGAGGAGTGACAGGGCTTTGTTTGCATAAACCCAGCAAGGTATTATGGGTAGGATATTAATTAAATCATGCTCCTGGGCCTCACGGAGCCCCAGCTCAACGGCTTCAGCTTGTTGACAAACTGAACGCAGGGCCCCCGGAGAGAGCACTAACATTTTGATGAACACAGTTGGTTGGGGTGATGTTTCCTAACTAGCATTTTAATATAATTTTTGATGCTTTATCTGAGCAACCTGTAAAAAAAAAAATGTTCGGATAAAAGAGAAGGGCAAACATCAAATGTCCAAGAGATGAAACTTCCATTGAATCTTAGTCCACTGGAATTGCTTCCTGGGAAGATTCCTCTGCTACCCTTGCTCAGCCCCAGGCCTTCCTTTCTCGCTCCTTCTCAGCCCCTCCCCAGTGCACGCATGCCTGAGAGAACATCTCTGAATAATGTTGAAGCTGCCTCGGGTTTAAATGAAGTTTTAATGAGTCTGAGAGTCTGTCTGAGACCCCTTCAATCTTGCCTTTTTGTTCTTCCTTCCTTTTTGAAGAAATTAACCTGATGGCAGGTACTGTCTTCGTGGAAAGGGCTTTTATTTTCAGGTTGAAATGAAAGACCCCATCCCAGCTGGAGTGGAAGGTTGGTCATTAAAAGACCCTCGGTGGCCACCAGACGTGTCCGCTCTCTGAGAGACACTGACCGGGTATGTTCAAGTTCCTCGTAATTGACTAATGACCCTGGTCCACCCAACCCCACCATTCCCATCTTCATTTGCACTACATGGCCTCTTTCAGCTCAAAATTTCATGCTTCGCTGGAGGATTATAAAGCCTCTTTTATCTGAGAATATGCAGACAAATATGAACTAATTAATGCTCCCACTAGCCCCCTGGGAGTGTGCAATTGTCCTATGGCCCACCAGCTTCCCAGGCATTCCCTGATGAGGTGCTGGTGCCCTGCTTCACCCGTCCCCTCCCTCACCATCCCCAGCAACTCCCAACCCTATTTCTTCCAAAAGATGCTTAGAATCCCCCTACCTCATGCCGTCTCTGCTTCTCCAAACTGGTTACTTGCCTTGATTAGGAAAGCAGACCTTCCCTCCTTTTCTCTCTCTCTCTCTCTCTCTCTCTCTCTCTCTCTCTCTCTCTCTCTCTCTCTCTCTCCTCCCTCTCTTTCTTCCTCCTCCTCCCCTTTCTCTCCCTCTCTCCCAGGGATTGAACTCAGGGGCACTCAACCACTGAGCCCCATCCCCAGCCCTATTTTGTATTTTATTTAGAGACAGGGTCTCCCTGAGTTGCTTAGGGCCTCCCTAAGTTGCTGAGGCTGGCTTTGAACTCATGATCCTCCTGCCTCAGCCTCCCGAGCTGCTGGGATTACAGGTGTGTGCCACCATGCCAGGCCAACATAGATTTTCTTTGGGTCTCTTAAACACCAAGCTCTCTCCTACTTCAAAGTCTTTGCACTTGTTATTACCTCTTCTAATATTTGGACCAAGAAGTGTCAAGTTGTGACTGATCTGACTCATGAGCTGAAATGGAAAGGATGGTTGTTCTAACACTGAGTTTGAGGATTTTTTTTTCCAGTGCTCTTGTAGCATCAGCTAACTGATAAGAGCATCTGTTCTTTCTTCCAACAAGTGCACATGGATTTTACTGCAGAGATCCCTTCTCCACTCTGCATCCCCATGATTCTGGTGGGGGTGACCCCATCCCCAGCTCCACACCTAGCCAGTCAGAGCTTCTATCCCTCTGGTCAGAGGACTGGTTCAGATTCAGTATGTAACTGCCAAGTTCTGTCAATGAGATTTGTTATCCCAGAAATTTCTCTGGAAACAATGATTTTGAAAAAAGAAAAAAGCTCTTTCTTACAGTTTCTGAACTCCTAGGTGGAGAAAACTACAGCTGCTACCAGGAAAAAGAGCCAGGCTAAACCCCAAAGGGAACTCAAATTGAATGGAAAGGCACAGAATTCTGACAACATCAGTTGAGTGCCTGAATCCAACCATTCCTGATGACCTGCCCCTGCATTCTCCAATTTCATAAAATAGTCTCTTTTTTCTTTTCTCTAAATTTTTTTGTAGTTGTACATGGACAGAATGCCTTTATTTTATCTGTTCATTTTTATGTGGTGCTGAGGATTGAACCCAGTGCCTCACACATGCCAGGCAAGTGCTCTGCCACTGAGCCACAACCCCAGCCCCCATTCTCTTTTTTCTGAAGTTACTTTGACTTGGTTTTCAAATCACTCATGGCATCAAAACTAACTCAGACAAGTTCCTACTTGGGTCTAGTTCAGCCCTAACATTGTGTCCCTGTCTTCAACCATGTACACCCTGACCAGGTCCTTACCTTAATTTTCTGCCTATTTCTCTGGTCCTCCTGAGTCTGTGGTCTTATGTTTGGAGCCAGCCCTTACCCCTTCATTCTTTCTGAAAATGGAATAGGAGGCAAAGGTTCCTTTCAAAAATAATAGTGCTATCCCAAGATACTAACTACTTCATATTTCTCCCCTGAGTAACCTAGAATACCGAGGCAAGGAGAAGACTGGCAAATGGCATGATCTGAACATGGCAGAAAAAATGAGACAGATGCTCGTTCCACTGCTTTGAAAATCTGTTGGTCACAGGATCTGGAGAAGGAACTCAAATTCTCACACACACAAAAAAAACCACTGGACAAAATGTGCAATGTATGCAGTTTCCAAATGTTTGATCTGTTTGTGTCATGTGTGGTTGCCTTTAGGTAAGTTTGGTGCAAAGTTCCAAATAATGACTGTTTTCTAACATGTCCCAGAATTCATACTGTTAATCAAGCAATGTTTGCCTATTTTTATTAAATAAAAGCTGTGATAGGAAAGAAATGATCCTGCATTTTAAACAAAATGAAAGCATGGATGGGTGGGTAGGTGGATGGACAGATGGATAGATGGATGGATTTTTAGAGTAAGTGAGTCAAAAAAGAAAGCATTCAAATGACTGTTTTTCTTTCAGAGAATTCGTTGATGGAAGGTCAGTACTTATTTATACGATACTGCTGTTATTCTCAGTATCTCTAGAATTCCTACTTTGAAAGACAATCTTCTTAGGTTGTTCAAACTCTAGTTTGGTGGCTTATTAAGACACCCCTCCCCCTCCTAGTGTTGGAGGACTGTTGAGGGCTGACCTTAGTCACAGATTAATTCATCTTGGTAGGCGTCACCCAAGCCCCCATAGATTGATTTGTACCTTCCAGACAGAATTTGGGGTTAGCATATTCTGACCTTCTGCTGGATATCGCCTACATTCTCAAATCTTAATGATGGAAAATTATTCTATGTTTTTAGTGATCAGTTTCTCAAGTCACAGTCTGACCTGTTATGAAAAGCTGTTCCCTGCAAACCAGTAGCCATGCAAGAGGTGTGTAGGAATCTGGCGTCCTTGCCATCCCATGCTATTCTCTCCAACAGCTTCTCTGCCAAAAAGTGGTTGCTAAACCATAAAGTGTTCTTGGAAGTTAGATTTTTAAAATATTATAGAGAAATAGTTGATTCTGGGGTAGATAGTTAGGAAAAGACAAGATGAACTTCTTTTGAAGCATAAACATACTAAAAAAATGGTGGGGGGGCTGTGGATGTGGCTCAAGAGGTAGCGCGCTCGCCTGGCATGCGTGCGGCCCGGGTTCGATCCTCAGCACCACATACAAACAAAGATGTTGTGTCCACCGAAAACTAACAAATAAACATTTTTAAAAAATTCTCTCTCTCTCTCTCTCTCTCTCTCTCTCTCTCTTTCTCTCTCTCTCTCTCTAAAAAAAGAAAAAATGGTGGGGACATGTCCAAAGGACATGGGAGCCAGCCAGATGGGGTATCTTCTGGACATACTTGAGACATCAAAATAAATACTGATGGTAATGGCTTATGGATTAACTTGAATTAAAATTGAATTTAAAGTCCATGACTCCAGGAAAGAGATCTGGGGGAGGAGAGAGGGGAGGGAAAGAGAAAGAACTAGGGATTGAAATGAGCAAACTATGCTATATCCATTTATGAATATGTCAAGATGAACCCCACTATTTTGTATAACTATAATGCACTGATAATTTTTTTAAATCCATGAGTTCATATTAATATAAACAAAGCTAAATCAATAGTGAAAAGAAAGTCCTTCCGTACATATAATACCAGTCAATAAACATAGAATAAATGATAGACTTAGGAAAAATCATCATTTTGCAACCATCAGAGGAATGATTAATTCAGGTGAGAACCCTCAGTGGATAATAAAAACAATTGGGTGAAAGTTTGCTGGGGAACCTGATATTCACACAGTCTCAAAATTCCTCCTATGATTACCAATTAATTATGAATGTGAAAATGATGGCATTACAGTGGAGAAATCTGGCAGGCACCTCCTTAACAAGCAGTCAAGATGAACATCAATATTGGGATGAAGTGACATAATGTGCCCCCTGATAAGATGCACTGAGAATAACTGAATGCTATTTCTGGGCTGTCTCTGCCAAATATCCACAACCTGAACTTGAATGTGAGAAATACTCTACAAACCTACATTGAGGGACATTCTACAAAATGTCTTTCCTGAGCTCTATGAAACTGTCATGAAAGACAAAGAAAGGCTGAGGAGCTAGTCTAAAGTAAATGACACTAGAGTCAGGATCACTAAGTAGATCAGATTCAGCATCAGAAACAACAAAAAATGCTAAAAAGGACAGCAGGAAAAATGGCAAATTTTACATATGGATTATAGGTTATATAAAATTGTATTGAGCTGGGCACAGTGGTGCACACCTGTAATCCCAGCAAGTCAGGAGGCTGAGGCAGTAGGATCACAAGTTCAAAGCCAGCTTTAGCAAAGGAGAGGTGCTAAGTAACTCAGTGAAACCCTGTCTCTAAATAAAATACAAAATAGGGCTGGATATGTGGCTCAGTGGTACAATGCTCCTAAGTTCAATCCCCAGTATTCAGAAGAAAAGAAAAAAGATTGTATTGAGTTTATAGTTTCTGAATTTGATCATTATATCATGTCTTTAGAAGAAAATATTCTTGTTCCTAGGAGATACATACTGAAATTTTTAGGATAAAGGGTCCTGATCTGCAATTTGTTCTTATCAAAACAATAAAAATAGTCCATATATGTATATGCAATGTGTATATGTATATGTGTATATGTCATCTAGATAGAATGATTAAAGAAATGTGGCAAAATTTTTGGCCATTAGGGAATCCAAGTGAAGATGTGGAAGTTCACTCTACTATTTTTGACACTTTTCTGTTTCGTTTTATTTTTTCTAAAAAATGAAAACATATGCATGCATGTGCGCATGCATGCACACACACACACACACACACACACACACACACACACACACACTTTAAAGGTCCCCAGCAGACAAATGCAGTGACCTGCTAAAGACCTATGTACCTATGTCTGTCCTGACCAATATGGAACCACTAGCCCCATTCATGACTATCTAAATTTAAACCTAAGTAAAATAAAATTGGATGCAAACTAAAATTCACTTCCTTCTTTAGACTGGCCACATTTCAAGTGTTCAATGGTTGCATGTGATGAGTGGTTACTAGACTGAACAGACCAGACATAGAAGTTCTGGTGGACCAGTGTTGAGAGGCAAAGAGCACAATCTGCCTTTGCAATTTATTAAATGACCTTGGATAATTCCCTTCACCTCTCTGAGCTTCCTCTTCCTTATCTGTGTGATGAGAAAAATCACAGTTCCTTTGGTGATTTTGTGTGAGAGAGACTTGGGAGCCAATGTTGTTTATGGGAATGCAGAAGACACATCAGTGCTCTGCTCTTCTTGTGAAGTCAGTTCCTGGGTTCCCCAAAAGGAAGCTGACTTCTCAGTCAGTGTTTAACCTTGAAGTTAGGGATCCAGCTTGACATGACTATAGCCATCTTGGTCATAACCGCCATCTTGCTCACCAAGTGTACTTGTCACGCACCCCAAGCTGTAGAAGAAAAAATGATTGAGGTATTCAGCCAAGCACATATGCCAGCCACTGATGCCCACACTACTTCTTAACTGATGTTGGACATTTTAATAGTTTTGGAGAAAGACCAGGTTCAGGGCCCACTTTTTTCTAGCTTAACACATAAACCCCTTTCTCCTGCCTTGGGGTGCAGGGATCCACCTGTCTTGCTGTCACCCAACACCTGCTTCTGTCAATAAGTCCCCAGTAAATTTCATTTTGTGCAATCCTTGTTCGTCTGCTGTTGTTTTTTGGTCTCATGTCACCTTCCTTTGGTGGTATGCTCTCATCCATTGGGAACAGGTTTTTCTGAAACACTGGAGAACTGGTCCAACTTGCTTTCCCACCAGAATCCCTTCACTGCTTCTCACATGCCTGTGGCCATCACTCTTGTTCCTCTGTTGTTCTCACCTGTCTAGCTCAGGACTGATTCCCTAGTCCTGCCTATGTTTGGCATTTAGCTTGGGAACTCTATGAGCAGAACCGCACCCTAGTCCTCACCTTCCTGGTGTTGCTATCCCATGTCTCTAATGTCAAAATCCACTCCAACTCAGTATTGATGGCATTCCTCAGCTCCCTGGAAATGCAGTCACTCCTCAGCCCAACCCATGGATAACTGTGTTTGGCTATGGTTCTTAACGATGCTGCAGATACTTTAATGTGTGGCCATGACATACATTTAACCCCTGGATCAGGTAGCAGTAATATTTCTTGATTTGTTTCCCAGACTAACTCCAAGTTGTCCGCTGCAGTTCCATTAAAGTCTGTGGAACTTATGGTCACCTTATACAACACTAGGGAGTTGAGAATAGCTCTACACACTAGTTCAATCTCTCTCTCTCTCTCTCTCTCTCTCTCTCTCTCTCTCTCTCTCTCTCTCTCTCTCTCATCATATTTTTCAAAGAAAACAACTGTAACAATGTATTCTACCCAATATGTACTTATTACAATGTGAAATTCAAACTAAGCCTTCAAGAAATGGGGCCCAGGCTCTTTCCCCTTGAGTCTTAGCAGGCCTGTGATCATGATAGAAGAGATGCCCTGTGACTTTTGAGGTCATGAAAAGACAATATCGCCTCTGCTTGGTCCTGTTGGAATGCTCACTTTTGGAACCCAGCCACCATGTTATGAGGAAACCCAGGCCACGTGGGAAAACCACATGTAGGGGGTGACAGTTCCCACTGAGCCCCAGCCAACAGCCAGCATCAACTGCCAGACATGTGAGTGAATGAATCTTCAAATGATACCAGCACCCAGCTTTCGAGCTGCCCCAACTGATGCTTTGTAGTACAGAGAAAAGCTCTCCCCACTGAGCCCTGCCCAGATGGCAGATTTGAGAGCAAAATTAATATTGTCATTACTTAAAGCTGCTATGTTTGGAGGTGTTTTCTGTTACTCAGAAGTGGATAATCAGAACACTGCCTGATCAGACTATTCTGCTGTCTGCTAGATATAAGGCTACAGCCATGCCATGGGGCCTTCTTGCCTGGCAATCTCCATGCCTGGACTCCAAATGCAGACCACAAAAATCCCACTGTCACTGATTGTTTTCCATAAAGTCTAACCATGTGCTTCTCTATGGGACAGATGTTTCTTTTCCTGTCTGGAAGGAATTTTCTCTATATCAAACCTCTTCCTTCCCAAGAAAGCACATGCCTTTCCCCCCTCCTCAGGGCCATAAGAGCAAATGAAATACTGGGAGAGACACTAACATGCACACAAAAGAAGGTCCTGAGATATTTAACTTGCCACACAAGAATCCCAATAAGTTGAGGAATTTGTTCCAGAACCCTCATCATCAAAGGGGGAAAGACACACCATAGAGGGCAGAGGAGAAAGGCCATACCTGCTTGACTTTGCATGAGAGGCATTCTAGATATTCTTCATACATTATGTAATAGACAGATAACAGATATAGAAGCCCAGACCCACAAAATGCCTTCATCTTCTTTCCTGGCCAAGATCTATTTATAATATTTTCTCCACATGTGGAAGGAATACTTTCTTCACCTTCCATTCCATTTCCATATGCTCACTCTCCTCACCTGCAGGACTCCCAGAGCTGTGATAGCTCCTCCCTCAAAAGAAACCTGCAATAATTTTATCATTTCTGGCAACAAATCCATCCTCACAGTGAGTCGTCCTCTGACATTTATAAGGATGTGGATTTATCCAAACTAACCCTATTTGCATAGTCTCATTCATATTCTCTGTCATTATAATTGCTAATAATGCTGTGCTTGAAAATTGCAGAAAGCTTTGGATCATTGTAGCAGACACTTATTGGTGTGTCCATCCAGTCCTTGTCCCCTGAATGCTGCCCATCTCACGCACAGGTTTGCTGCCAATGCACACAACACTTATGTCTTTTCAACATGACTCCACATGTCTGATCATAAGTGACTTTCCCAGGGACCAACACATGATAGAAATTGAGTGAGATTCTTTCTTCAAAATATGAATGGAAACATCCAGAAATGGAACATTAGTAGTTGAGTTGTATTAATGGCAGTATTATGGGTGGGAAGTTTTATGGTAGCATAGACGGTGAGTTCTGATGTCCTGGTTATTGCTGGGGAACCTCAATAGTGACCCAAAGTGTTGGTGTGGACTCTCTTCTCTCATGAAATATACTGATAATAAATAGAACCGTCAAGCCCATGGGGTAGCAAATGTCCTGTCTGAGTTAGTTTGAGTTCCCCCAGAAGCAGATCCTGAGACAAATTTCAGTGAAAATGGTTTATTTCAGAAAGATCAATAAGGAAATTATGGAAAGATGAAAATGGAGATGGAGATGGGGAGATAGATCTGTTTTTAAGGAATTAGTTCACACAAACATGGGGCCTTTCAAATACAAAATCTTTGGGACTAAAGTCTCAGACAAGAGTTGATGTTGCAGACTCAAGTCCAAAGGCATTTTGGAGAATTCCTCCTTTCTCCTGGGATCTCAGCCTTTTTCTCTTAAGGCCTTCAATGGCTTGGATGAAGCTCACCCATATAATGAAGTGATACATATACTGCTTTACTCTAAGACCTCATCCAAAAACTGTCATCACAGAAACATCTAGAAAAGTGGTTGACCAAAAACCTGGTAGTATGTACTAGCCAAAATGACATGAAAAATTGACCATCAGTGGAAATCAGACAGAAGAGGAAAGGCAGCCAATAAAGGGTCCATCATTCAGCAAATTATCACTCTGAGCAACCATGACATAATCTCGCTAGGGAATTGTGGGAGATAGTGTGGAAAAATACATCTTAGACTTATTCTGCCTGGAGGGCCAGGGGACTGGAGAAATCTGGAAGCAAGCTATCTCCTTTTTTGGAAAAGGAGAAGAACATCTACCTCACAGACCTGTTGTGAAGATTAGGAACAGTAGATATGACTTAGACTGGGATCTCTGAAGAGCAGAGGGATTGGGTTATGGGTAGTTGTTTGTTTGTTTGTGGGAGGCTGAGTTCAGGGAGCAGGAGACAGAGAAACAGGGGATGGAAGAGAAACCATGATACAAAGAATGCCTCCTAGGATAGTCTGCCCCAAGCACAAGAGGCTTGGGGGGTGGTTATTCCCCATTAGTTGAATTGAGTGTCCCCCTAGTAGGATAACCCCTTCCCTGGTTCTGGGTTTTGCTTCAAGGCTGAGCAGATTCTCACAGCTTGATGAGGGCCATGACATGGAAACAAATGGAAATACACCCTGGAAGCATGATATCAAACACTATTTTAGTGTGACTCTGAACTCACAGCTGAGTCCATTTCTGCTGGGGCAGACATCAGAGGTACTTCAGGGGATGCACCCAAGTCATTTGTTCTAGTGTCTGAAGTGCTCGACCCTTTACAAACATCAAAAGGGACACAATTGAAAAGGTAAGTGGACCAAGTTGGGAATGAGGAGAGAGGGGAGCGCTGTGCACTATGGGTAAACAGGTGCAGCTTTTCTGAAAAGCAGTTGGGTTTGGCTTGGTAAAATTTTGTTGGCATGTGCCCCGTGATCTAGTGACCACCCTCCATCCCAGATGGAGAGCCTAGAGGATTTGACCCATGCACGAGTACACAGGTGAATCTTTATAAGAATATACACTACTGACCTATTGGTGACAACATGGAGGAGAGTTGGCCACAACGTGGGTGTTCCTCCTTAGGGGAATGAGTTGGAAAAACAGAATGGATGCACTATGTGACACCATGCAGCTGTAAGAAATGACACACAAAATCCATGTGCAGCAAGAACTCAGTAGCTCTTTGTGACACTGCATTGAGTGGAAAAAAAAAAGGTAAGACAATGAATGAGATCTACAATGTGGCATGATTATGGAAAATAAGATCCCACTCATAGAAAGGCATGGCCTATTTTACAAGGATGTCTGTATGCATGGGGGAAGGGAAATGAAAGGGAGGATTGGGGCTGATGAGGGTGAGATATGTGGGTCATGGAAATAAAATGCAAGCTGAGTCCTGCATGGACCCAGGTTCATTGTGTGCTGTGAACTGAGGAATAAATTAGCCACCTCCCTGTACCCAAAGCCTACATAGATAGATATTTTTTAAGTAAATAAAGTGCCTAGAACATGGTAGGTGTTTAATTAATGGTTGCTAAAAATGTGGCTGTAGGACATTTGAGCAATTTTCCACAAAGATGCAAGCTACCCATGTCCCCTTTAAACCAGAAAGCAGCAAAAGAATGACTTTCTCCACTTCATGCATCAAATCTAGGGAGATGGGTATTGGCTGGGTGGATTTACCAATTTGGATGGGGAAAATTAAGATGATGTGTTTATTTTTTCCTCACTCGCCAACCGCAACTCAGTGAGTTTATCACCAAAAGATGTCAGAGATATTTTTACATCACATTATAGTTGTTACAGGTATCATGAAATATGCTTTGCACTACTTGGAAATTATGGTAGTTATTAGATCTGCCACTAGATCATATTTAATGCATTAATAAATGGGCATTTATCATACATCTGGTTTCTTATATTTGTTTCTTATATTTTTGTAACTGTATTTTAATATCATTGGCTTCCTTTGTGATCCTCTGTATTTTATTTCATGTATTTAAAACAATTATTCTGAGAAAATGTCCATAAGCTTTACCAGAGAGCAACGGGTCATCCAGCTGGTGCCAGTGTCAGAGAGACTTGTCCCTCCCAGTCCTGTGGGGACAGGGAAGGAGAGGACTAAAGAAAAGGAGGGAGGTGGGAGGTAAAACAAAAAAGAAATGGGAAGTTAATTTTCCCAGCTTTTTTACATCACTGAACTGAACTTTACTTTTAATAAAAGTATTATTAATGGAAATGGCATGCTCATTATTTTGCATTTCAGGGATATTCAGAGACATGGTCCTAGTAATTATTTGATCTGGGCCAGTCTGGCATGTTCTCTTATTCTGAATATGGTTGAACCAGCATCTTCTGCTCCAGGGGAAGATGCAGACAATCCCCACTCTCTTCTTTCCCTTGCTTCCCTGGCACCACTGCCCATGAAGCCCAGAGCTCATGCACTGAGCCAAGGTGACCTGACTCTGGTATGGAAAAATGTTATGCTCCCATAATTGCAGTGTTTACATCCAAAGGCCTCCCAGAGATAGGGGCTTTCTCCTCTATCCACATTTATCCAAACCTGGGTTTAGATCTGGTTCTTCTAGAGACAGACCCTGATGCTGAACATGAATTGCAATCACTTTATTTGGAAAATACAGGAGCTACCAATAAGGAGGTGGACCAGGGAGACAGACAGGGAGGGCAGCCAGTGGCAGGTGTGTTATCAATCAAACTGCTGCAGCTGGTGACTCGGTCTCAATCTCTTGGGGGAAGCTCTGGGTAAGAAAACAGAGTGCATGCCTCCAAGTTATCTTGCCCAGGGGGTGAGGGAACCAAGACATTTATACACCAATCCCCAGAGTCACCGGTTGTATGGGAGCTTCTCCCAGGAGATGTTATTTCTTGGGTGCTTCTGGCTTGCACAGGCAAAGTGGACATTCAGAGTCTTGGGAGAAAAAAAAAAAAAACCTTGGGCTCAGACTGCAGACAGTTGCTGCTGGTGGGGAAGAGAAAACAGGGGAGCAGGCAAGAGATGGTGGGTTCCTGTTAGAATCTGCTACAGACCTAATGCTTGCAAGCCATCTGCGACCTCTCCATCTAAGAGTGTCCACCTCCCTCTGATTTGGTTGCCCCTTCTCTGCAAGAGGCCACCGCTCTCCAAAGGCTGCAAATAGGAAGCCTGTGACGGAGTTCTTGAGTATAGTTTGGCCCAAATAGCTTTAAAAAAAAATTTATAATTGAACCAACTTTTCAAATATCACAAGGTTTCATATGAAAACATGACCTTTAACAGCCTGTGGGCACACTCCCATCCTCTTGGTTGAAAGGTTTTTGTGTGTGTGTGTTGGTTTGGGGGGTGGGGGGTGGGATGTTTCTTTTTCTTTCTTTTTATTTTATTTTTATTTTTGTAGAGGACAGTTCCTTTTTTGTTGCCATTTCACATATTTGAGAAGTGCAGGATTTGGTTTTAAAATTTCCACGTAGCCTCAGCCTGCCCTGCCAGAGTTTTTGAGTGGGCTGCTTGCAGGAAAGACCGGGCCATCTGTTCCCAGCGACAGCAAGGGAGCATCTTCCTTCCTCCACACCTGCTCCCAAACTCAGGCCCAGGGACATTTTGCAACCCAAGAACAGCTTGCGTCTATCCCAAATATGGGACCCCAAATTCCTCCACTCTTTGCCACATTCGCCATCAGTTCCTTGCAGGTTTCACCCAGCATGAGATGAATCAGCTGGCTAACTCCAGCTCCAAGAATCTTTCTGACTGCTGGGTTCCAGCCAACCCCCAGAGGCCACTGACTGTGCCTATCAACAGAAGTGGGACTCAAGGGCTCTCAGCCCATCGCTGAGCTGCCCTGGGAGTCGGCATCTGATGACACAGGCTGCCCCTGATTGCCAATCTAGATAGCGCCTCGGAACATCCCGTCCCTGGTGATGCCCTCAACACAGCTGTGATTAGTCTAGTCTCCCAGGCCCTCGAGAAAAACCTCAGTGACTTTGAATTGTAATGGGAAAGCCAGTCGAAAAGGGTGGAAAGTCTGAATCCGGGCTCCTTTTATGCAAAATGAAGTTTGACTCATTTCCCATGCATGCAATAAAGACTAACAGGACAGTCAAAGAGCCATTCTGACTTAATGAATGGATAACAATCATTGATTGGGCCACATTTTTAAAGAACAGAAATGGGTACTGTCAAAATGATTTTCAAGTCCTTAGAAGCAATTTCAATTCTTGACTGAGCTGGGAGTTGCCTTTCCAAACGTGCTTGAGAACATGGTTGTGGCATCAGATTGCTGGGTATCTGAATCCAGGCTTTCCCATTCGCTAGCTTAGCTGTGTGACCTTGGGCACACCTTGACCTCTCTGTGCCTCCAACTCATCACCTACAAAATGGAGAGAATAATAAGACCGTCTTCATGGGGTTGCTTTGAAGATTAAATGAGACACCCCCCTAGGGTGTTCCAGACAGTATTTTGTTGAGAGTGGAAACTGAGTAAACATTATATATTATTGTTGTATCATTATGAATGATTTTTTTCAAGGATAGTGCCAAGATTAACATCAGTTCTGGTTCTTTGTGACAAAAATAAATAAATCTGAATTTCTGAATAGTGGGGGCTGAATGGATGAGCTCTTACCAGCCAGCATCTTGCTTTTCTCCAGTCCCTTGTCACAGTAAATCTGATAAGAAATTCCGGGGCTATGCTCTCAGCAGACAAAGCCACTGTGGGCTGCTCAGCACTAACTGGCCAGAGGTTGAAAGGAGGGCAAGAGGCATCTGGTTGGGGTAGCAGGGCCTCCTCGGGGCAGTGCCCACAGGGCCCCGGGAATTTGTGCAATCCACAGCCTCCCAGCATCTCCCTGCTCATTCGCAGGTGGAGGTGAAACAGCAGAATCCGATTTTTTTGTCACCTTGCAAAATTATGAGACTCCATTCCAGTTGCGTTTGTATCATCAGAGCACAACGGACACGTGGGGTAATTGCTGTTGCTGGGTTACTCCTTGTAAGTTCAAACAGTTTCACATGCTGCATGACAATATATTTGCCGTGACCTGGGTAAATTAAAGCAATGCTTCCTGCCTAGGTAGACTTTGACGTGATTCAGTCCATCTGCTTCTGATGAAAGTCAAGCAGGAAATCAGAACGCACACGGCTTTGCTGACATTGGGCTCCCCTGCCTCCCTCCTCCTTTCTATCTCTTACCTCATTTCTTCTTTTCTATGTTTTTTTAAATCTGTTTTCCCCTGTCTTTTTTTTTTTTTTCACTAACAGGAGAAACACCAGCTCTGGGCCACTCCGTGTTGCTGGCACCAGACCCTTTCTCCATGTGTACACAAATTGGAGTCCTGTGTCCAAACATAGGACAGAAATGTGATCAGGGCTGGGTCGAGAAGGGGATTGGACCGTCTTCGGCATCCCAAATCTCCAAGATGCAAAGGTAAAGTCAGACTCTTTCCTTAAAGGTTAAATTTCACATTTTAATTGCCTCATGTGCAGGCTGCTGGGAGCTGGGACTCCGCGGTCGCCTTGGCAGTCCTTCCAGCTTGCAGGGGCTTCCTGTCTCCCACCGATGCCTCCCTCCTCCCTCCGGCTCCATGAAAATCAAGCGCCAATCAACAAACACCAAGGAGTTGGGCAAAAAGTGAATCTTGCAGGGCTAGGAAGGTCGGATCCCTTGGAGCCCTTTGTGCTTGTACTGAGCAGAGCAGGCACTTGTTCTAGTTATTGTCACTGCATAACAAACCACCCTAGACCTGCTGGGTGCAAACAATTACTGGGAATTGACTGGACTCAGTTGTACAGTTCTCACATGGGGTCTCTCAAGACATCACAGTCAGATAGAGGTTGGGACTGGAGCCCTCTGGAACCTCAGTTGGGCTGAGTGTCCATGATGGCACCTACACAGTGCTAGTGGTCACAGATTATCAGCCAGAAGCCACATAATGTCACTTTCTCCAAAATCAGTTGGTCAAAACAATCAGAAGTCTACTCAGCTTCAAGGGGAAAGGGCATGCATGTCACTTCTCAATAGGAAGAGTGCCAAAGAATTGGGGGAACATGTTTTTAAACTGCTATAGTGTTGTAAAAAAACCACTTAGTTCATTTTATTTAGCTTCAAAGTCCTGATTCTGCTAAAGTCTAAAATGCCAGCTTGTCTCTGCTACCTACGTCAGCATCTGGAGGGTAAAGTGGAAGATCTAAGGGGAGAAATAAATGCCACCTTTCATTTCCTATCTTTCCATCATCCTTTTAGGACTCAAGCAACAAACTAGAAGCACCTGATATGAATGTAGCCTGAAATGAGTTTCTAAAAAATGGATCTAATATTTTACAAGTTGGAGATTTCCCATAAAACCGAATTTTCACATCTGTCAAAGAATCAGATCTAGTAAGACAGCCTCAGTATTCCCCAAGGCAACAACAGCCTGCTGCCAAAAGCCTCCTTCAGAGAGGACTGTTAAGCACCAACTTGCCACAGTCCCCACCCATCCATATTGCCCTTAGCACTGAGACTGGGTAGCAGTAGCTGTTTATCAACATGACTGCAGTGGGGTTTGTTTCTCTAATTTTTATTTTTATTTTAGACAGAAACATATTTCTCTGGATGCCATGTTTTTATCAAAATTGGGAAAATATAATACTAAACCACATATTTGACACAAGTAAAAAAAGGCATTTTATCAGCACAAAAAAAGAAAACTTCCTATGTTGCTTTTAAATACACACCAAAAAGGATCTGCGTGAACTATTTTCCCTCCCTTCTCCTTTCTCTTTCCTCCCCTCTCCTCTCTTCCTCCCTCCCTTCCCCCACTCCCCACCCTCTCCTCATCCTCTGTCTTTCTTTTTTTCTCTTCCAATAGTTAGCAGGAGAGCTGATCAATTCTTGTTAATAACACTGAATTGATTTCATGTTCAGTCTTATGCTATTACTTGGGTTAAATCAGTTTTTCTCTCTCCCGCTGTTTGTCTTTTACATGACAGCCAACAAAATAATGAAAGATTTGGGACCTCAACACACTGTCTCTGGTATAAAAGACACATCAAACACCTGCAGGACCAGCCTAGAGTGATCTCCCAAATGGTGCAAGGTGGTTGCTCTTCCAAAGGAGAGGTTCCTTCCCATCCCATCCTGGGCATGGCCATGTTTATTTTCCCAGGTCAGAACAGCCCACTACTCCACAATAATCACTCCAACTGAGTCAAAGTGCAGTCAACACCAACACGGTAGACCATCAGTCTTTTGTCGCACAACTCAATCCTGCTCACATTTGGTGACTGACATTTGGCTACAAAGTCCAGGCCCTTGGCCTTAGCGGGGCCTGTCTCCTGCTCATTCTTGGTGTGGGATTATTCTGTTTCATCCATCCACCACTATCAGGCTACCCTTTGATGGATTCCAGAATTCTCTTCTCTCTTCCCCCCCCTCCTCTTTCTCCTCTCTGTCTCTATCTCTATCTCTGTCTCTGTCTCCCCTCCCTTACCTGGAAACTTAAGTTCCATTTGTCTTTCCTGTGTACAGTTCCCCTGATAGTCATTTACCCTTGGTTCATCTATTACAGTGACCCTTTACCAATACCTATATCCTTTAGCAGAAACAGCAGTCTTAGAGCATCTCTCCTGAATTGATTTGAGAAGGAGGGGTCTCTAGGGGGAGCCTCAGCACATCCAAGTTCACAGTAGTCCTAAGACAAGAGAGGGTCTGAGCTACAAGAGGGATCTAATAACTATGGGGATTCTTCTCGAGAATACTCAGGCTTTTTTCAGTGACACAGCCACCAATGCTGGTTCATGATGAGCCCCTGTGAGACTCTCTGAACAGAAGGGCACCATCATCCTAGGGTCTGGAATCATGCAACTATAGCCATTGGGTACTGTGAGGAGGAGGAGCCAAGGTAGTAGTGTGAGGGCAACTGAAGCTGCTTTGCTTTCTCCTTGTCAAGAAAATGGACAGGAAATTTCCTTTCAGGAATGTTCCAATTTTTTTGCCAGTATGGTGATGTACACACACACACCTGTAATTCCAGGGACTTGGGAGGCTGAGACAGGAGGATCATAAGTTTGAGACCACCCTCTGCAACTAAGTGAGGCCTTAAGCAATTTAGCAAGACCCTGTCTCTAAATAAAAAATAGAAAGGGCTGAAGATGTTGCTCAGTGGTTAAGCACCCCTGAATTCAATCCCCAGTACCAAAGAAAAATCTGATTTTTTTCTTTTTTTGAAGGAAACATTTTTCTGAATTGTTTCCTTGGGGCAACCACTCAGCTAAGGAAGAAGGATGCTTTCCCTAGGAGCTCAGCATACTACTTTGACTCCTAGAGCAGGTGTGCCCATGAAGCAATGAAGCCGATTTCTGAACTTACGTGAAAATCATCTTGCATATGTATGTTTGCATGTGTATAGATATATGTTCCTGGGTGTGTGCAGGCACACATGTACAGGGTCTTACTCTGGACACATGCATATGTTTGTGCCCATGTGTATGCACGTGAGCACATATGTTCATGTGTCCATGATTGTGCGTGCATGGGTGTTGGCACTTGTATGCCTGTGTGTGCCGGGGTTGTGCATGCTCAGACATCACAACAGGCCACAGACAGTCCAAAGGGAAACACGAGGTGACCTCTCTACTCTGCTCCTCCTATAGCTGAATGCACACTGGTATGGATCACCATGAAAACCAGAGGCAAAATCATTCCATATGTCCACACACCCAGCATTGGATGAGGCTAAGTCATAAGGGAAGAAAATAAGACTGTCCTCCAACTTTACTGCCCCCCTGCCATAGAGGATCCCCAAGGCCAGGTGTCTGTCCCTGTGCCCCTCCTCCCTCTGCTCAGAACCTTATTAGACTTTCTACTGATGACATAAAGAATCTAAACATTGTGAACTTGACCAAGAAAGAAATAATTCACATTGAAGATTTGAGACAAGTCTTTTAAATTCTCTGAGCTTCAGGGTCCTCATATGTGAAAGGAGGACAATAATATCCCCTTCCCCAAAGGAGAAAGTGTCCACATTGCTGACTAGCACATGTAGCCTGTTCCATGCGCTGACGCTGGTGGGGGTTATTATGGTTTGCATGTGAGGTGTCCCCCTAAAGCTCACGTGAGACAATGCAAGGAGGTTCAGAGGGGAAATGATTGGGCTATAGCCTTATCCCAATCAGTGAATTGATCCCTGGTGGGATTAACTGAGTGATAACTAGAGGCAGGTGAAGTGTGGCTGGAGCAGGTGGGCACTGGGGGTGTGGCTATGGGGTATGTATTTTCTATCTGGAGGGTGAAGTCTCTCTCTGCTTCCTGATCACCATGTGAGCTGCTTCCCTCTGCCACCATCATGTTCTGACTCACCTCAAGCCCCGAGGAATGGAGCTGGCTGTTTATGAACTGAGACCTCTGAATCTGTGAGCCTCAAATAAACTTTTCCTCCTCTGAAAATTGTTCTGCCAGAACTTTTAGTCACAGCACTGAAAAAGCTCACTAAAACGGGGCTAGCGATAGGTAGCAGAGACTTCCTGTAAGAGATGCCCTCCCACCTGTGGCCATCAGCTAGCCCTCCTCTATCCCCCGACACCTTTCTCAGCTCCTGTACCTTCTGAGAGCCTTTGGGGATTCGATTGCCAAGACTGACCCCTCAGCCAAGCTTGGGGCTTGAGGATCAGCAGTGGCAATGGGGCAGACCATCTGTCCTTCCACTTCTCCATGTGGCGTCCTTTCAGCCCCTTCCCTGGGCCTGCATCTCCATTCCTTCCCTGATATCGTAGTGTGGGAGCACTACGATATTAACAGGGACTTCCCTATGAGACTGTCACGTGGGTTAAATGAGTGGCTATAGAGTAACAAGGCACCTCCCCCAAAACCCCTGCCCACTGCAGTTCAGGAGAGGGGCTGAGAGGACGGACCATCTGCCCCATTGCCAGTGCTGGTCACCCTGCGGCCTCTCTAGCAGTCAGGGTTTGTGGGCAGTGTCATTCAAACCAGGTTACCTTCTACAGGACTCATTTCTCCCCCAAGAAGCTCCTTCACCCTTGTCCCCTCCAAATCCTAGGAGCCTGATCTTGTCCCTCTTTCCATCCTCTCTCCACCTTTCCTCCTTCCCAGTGCTGTGGACAGGTGGCGCTGCTACTCCTAGCCTGGGTTGGGGGGACAGGGCAGGCTCCCAAGAATTACAGTGCACTGGGGTGGGCAGGGCCTCAAGTCTCTGCAGGGCAGGCTCTCATAGCACTGATAGGAGCATTGCTCTGGAATCCCCTGGTCATGGGCTGGTGGCAGGTGCAGGGGAAAGGCCCTCCATACTTGCACATCTGCATGGCTCTCTGCAGGCAACCTGCTTCCTTTGGTTGACAGCGCTGGGTGACAGATATTTGTGGTGCAATCTCTCATTTGCACCCCTCTTTCAAGAGCCAGTGTGTTGAGAAAAGTCTAGTGGTTGAAACTGCAGGCTGAAGGACAGGGTATCTGTTCAGGTCTGAGTCCTACCACTGCTCAGCTGTGTGCCCTGGAGCAAGCTACTTCACCTCTCTGTGCCTGTGTTTCCACAATTGTAAGTGAGAATGTTGCAGGACCTTCTCTATGGGATTGTTGTGAGGATTAAATGAGTTACTATAGGAGTAGGACATCATAGAACCCAGTACATCTTAGGTGCTCAATACATGACAACTATTGTGTGATTCTTTCCATGCAGTTGGTACTGGGGATTTAACCCAGGAATTCTCTACCACTGAGCTACTTTTCAAGCCTTTTTAATTTTAAGATGAGGTTTCAGTAAGTTACCGAGGCTGGCCTTGAACTTAATGATCCTCTTCCGTCAGCCTCCCAGCCTCCCAGCCTCCCGAGTAGGTGGGATTACAGGTGTGCGCCACCATGCATGGCTTGTCATTCACCTATTAACCATTCACTTACTCCCCTTATTTTGGGACTACAGACACATGGCCCCTGGAGCACTGTATGACATTTTAGTTCTCCCCAACTTTCCATGCTCACACTCTGTGTCTTTCTTTCCCCCTTTACTGAGGTTGACAAATTGACAAATAAAAATTGTATATATTTATGGTACACAAAGAGACATTTTGATGTATGTGTACTTTGTGAAATGATTACCACAATCAAGCTAATTACCATATCAATCATCTCACATACTTACCTTCTTGTGTGTGAGACAACAATTAAGGATCTACTCTTAGCACATGTCAAATATACAGTTCATTACTGTAAACTGAAGCCCTAATGCTATACCTTAAGTCTCCAGAATTTATGAATCCTGCACATCTGAAACTGCATATTTCTCACAAATGACAAGATATTTTGTTTTTAATACCAAATAATATTCCATTGATAGATCTGTATGTATGGGGCCTTTACAAAAATCAACCTGGAATCAATTAAAGACTTAAATATAAGACCAGAAGCCATAAGTGGCCTATGTTCTTTTTCAGAATGGCAGCTTGCAGGGGTTGGAGTGGGAGGGTTGGGGAGATATTGATCAAATGATGCAAAGTTTCAAATAGGCAGAATTAATAAACTCTGCAGAGTTAAAAAGTTGACTCTTATCCATTGACTGACACTTAAGTTGATTGCATATCTTGGCTGTTGGGAACAGGGCTGCAATGAACAGGGACATACAGGTGTCTCTTTGTTATGCTGATTTCACCTACTTTGGATCTATACCCAGCAGTGGGATTGCTGAACCCAAGGGTAGTTCTGTTTTTTATGTTTTGAAGAACCTCCTCACTGTTCTCTATAATGATGCACCAATTGAGAGTCTCACCAACACTATTTAAGAGGTCCCTTTTTGCCACATCCTCACCAGCCCTTGTTAGCTTTTGAATTTCTGATAATAGCCATCATAGCAGATATGAAGTGATGGCTCATTGTAGTTTTGATTAATGATACTGAGCACTTTTCATACACCTGTTGGCCATTCATCTGCCTTCTTTTAAGAAGTATCTGTTCGCAGCCTCTGCCTTTGTTTTGATTGGATTCTTTGTTTTATTTTTCCTATCCAGTTGTTTGAGTCATTTCTATATTTTGGATGCATCTGTTACATAATTTTCAAATATTTTCCTCTGGTTCTGTAGGTTACCTCTAAGCTCCGTTGATTGTGTCCTTTTAGTTTGATGGCCTTCCCATTTGTCTATCTCTGCTTTTGATGCCTGGGCTACTAGGGTTATATGAAAAAGTCATGGCCCAGATCAGTGTTGTATATGGTGTGAGGTAAGGGTGCAATTTCATTCTTCTGCATAAGGCTCTCCAGCCTTCCCAGCAATGTTTATTGAAGATACTGCTCTTTCCCCACCCTGTGTTCCTTGCCCAACTCATTCTTGCCATCAAGCATTTGCCAATGTCGTCCACCCTTCTGGACAACACTTTCCTCACTTTCTCCATCAAGGTAAACATCATCTAATGTGGCAGCCATGGGAGGACACTATCCAGACCTCCTATCAGTGGAGAATATTCTAGAAGTGTTACTGGCTGATAGCCTCTCCTGCTGGATTCCATAGCAGCATGCTTGCCTTGGCCACACTCTTCCCAGGCTGTCCCACTCAATGACAGAGCACAGCAAAGGGAGTAGAGCTGGGTCACTTCTGTGTAACTGAAGACTTCTCTGATGGGCAATCTTTGCTCTGGGCTCCCCATCCACCTGGTTGAGACTTTCTCAAAGCTGCACAGCCTAGCTAATGCTCTTCCCACCCACCCGTGCTTCCTTACTCTCTCTTTCCATAGGGGTCAGTCCTGCATCCCCATCTGAAGGCTCCCTGGCCACCTTTTCAACTCCATTTTTCTTTCATAGGTGTCTCACTCCATCTTGGTGTTCGCTTCCTAGAGGACCTGAAGTGGCATGCTTAGCCAGGATGTCTTAGCTCAAGCTTCTTATCTGGTAGGTATTTCCTGACCACCTCCTTCAAGCCCTTTTGAGCTGAGCAAGGGGCACACCCTTCCCCCATGCCCCATGCCCTTCTCTGAGCTCCCAGACCACCTTGTAGCCACCTGAACCAGAGCAATTTTATGTTTAATTAATTAATTTATTTTTATGTGGTGCTGAGGATGGAACCCAGGGCCTCGCCCATGCTAGGAGAACGCTCCACCCATTGAGCCACAACCCCAGCCCTAAACCAGAGCAGTTTTATTCTGCAATGCTCATAATTTCCTGTCTGCCTACTAAGCTCCCTGAAGGTAAGAAAAATTCCTATGAAACTCTGAATCCACAGCACATAGTGCAATGCCAGGTGCTTGCTAGACACTTCCCTACCAAATTGACTGAATGAATGAATAGGTAGGAAGTCAAGCTGCAGAATCTGAGTGTGGAGCTAAGAGATGATAAGCATTGGAGAAATTCTTCAGAACTGAAAAAAGAAAAAGGTAAAAAGAAAAAAAAGACTTAAAGGGAATTTCCATATTGTTCTTGGATTTCCAAAGCCCCAAATCTGTAACCTGATCATCATTTTAAAATATCATGAACCCAAATACAAGCAACTCAGTGTATTGAAAACTCCTTTTCAGCTTTTAATGAAAACATCTCTTCTTTTAGAATGAAAGTTGGTGAGAAAGTAGAATCTGCTTTAGAGAAATTTGGTCCCCAACTCTCCTAGAATTCAGAGGACCCCCTTTCTTAGAGATTTGTGATTTCAAAACACCAAAGCTCCCCTGGAGCTAAAACTAAAGTAAAAGTTTTCAGGTAAGGAAATATCCATAGCTCAGAGGCAGGCCCCAAAGGCTCTCTGTACAAGCAGGCCTCAGAAAAATGGCCGCCAAGAGCAGAGAGGCTAAGAACTGGCATCAGAGCCTCCTGACCTACCCTATCTGGGCTTCTGTCTATTCTGGCTAGCACATGCTCCTTCTACAGAACTGGCCACCCATCACTACCTGGAATAAGTGTCCAACTGAGGAGATACCAATTCAACTCCATGTGTCCTGTTAGCAAAATATGGAAAAGAAAATTAGTTTGGTCTCCAGGATCTCAGCTACAGCCCACGGGTGTGGTCTCAGAACCACTGGGGCAATAGGAGGGGGCTGATGTGGAAGGCGACTATCCCCCAGCCCTGCCTTGCAGCCATGGAGCAGCTGTGTAATCAGACCCAGCACTGAAAGCCCTGGCGCAGAGGCTCACTCTGCCTCTGAGTTGCTGTGAGGACTAGAAAGCCCCTTAATTTCTCTGCAGCTCGTGTTCCTCACGTCTGAGATGTGGCAAGTGGAAAGTGCCAGGTGTGAACTTTTTTTTTCTTCTGCAGCCTGCAGGATCCCATCACTCCACTCTGCCCTCTCCCCAGGCTCTTCAAAGCAATACTCGGCTGCACTTTCTCCCTCTTGTTCAGTAAAGCCAGGCGCTCTTAAAAGAAAAAAGAAAAGAAAAAAAAACCACACATTTTAAGGCAAATTCCTCTTTAATTTCCTAATAATAACAAAAGTCATTCGAAGCCACTTAACTGTGAGAAAATAAATATCTATGCATATATTCAGATCATTTGAACCCAAATGCTTTTTTAACAACATTTCTCAATTAAATATTCGGCAGAGATAATATGAAGTCTGAAGCATTTCATCCAGTATATATATATATTTTTTTTTCAAAATCCAAAATGTGGAATATCAGAAATTAGAATGAAAGTACCACTGCATGAGATGCTCATCCAAAAGGGCAGAACCACAGGTCAAAGCCACATCTCTCTGGATTTGCTGGCATTTAACTAGATGCAAAATGTCAGCATAGGAAATGGCTTGTTCAATGCAAATATTAACAAGAGAGGAGTGTGTCAGTGTGTAAATGGAGCTTCAGCCGTTGAGGCCCTTTCTGACACCCTCCCCAGTCACCTGGAAGCAACAAGGGAACTTTCTTCTTGTTTATTTTCACCCTCTTTGCTGGGGGCCAAGTTGAAGAGCATTTGTATCATGGAAGAAAGGAAATGCTGACACAGAAAACCTGCAAAGCAAGATGGTATTGGCCTGGATCAGGAGTTCAGCTTTATTCTATCCTATTCTATTCTATTCTATTCTATTCTATTCTATTCTATTCTATTCTATTCTATTCCATCCCATCCTATCCCATCCCATTCCATTCCATTCTGTCTGTTCCTATCCTATCCTTATTCTAGTCTATTCTATTTGAATATTTCTTGTGCCCCTATTCAGAGAACCTGGCACTTAACAATGCTAATTTTATCAAGACCAAAAAGAAGGCAGAGAAATAAGAAAATATTTTTCTTATTTTTTTTTCCTCCTTCACACTCAGGAGAATTTAGTGGTAGCTCAAAGGTGCACATTTAACTTTCTGTCCTTACTCTGCTCTGGGAAGTGTGTTCTCAGAAGGAGTTTTCTGCTGGTCCCTTCCCATGCTCTCTGCACTTGCATGCCTGCTTTGGATGCTTTGGGCACCCTGAGAATGGATTGGCTCACTTAGCCAGCTCAACGGAGACTTAACTCCACCAACCAGGATGACTAATCAGACTAATGCGGAGCGATGCCAGACATTCCCGCTGGCCTGACGATCGCATTCTCTGCCTATGAGCAAATGATACAGGCAGCCATGTTCCCTGATGTAGCTTGGGCTTTAGAATCAAGTCTGGTATGATTGGCGCTTTCAAGGAATTGTTGCGATGTTAGGTAATGCACCAAGTTACCAGCCTGCAAAACTGACTTGGCAAGCAGGTGTGGTAAGATTACAGCCAGGGAGACAGAGCCCACCCCAGCCAGTGGGAGCACCACGGGAAATGCCAATGGATGACAAACCCTCCACTTGTTCACTGGTGTCTGCTGGAAACCGGATGTTTCAGCCACTATGGCTACCATCACAGTTTAGTTTCCACTGTCCCTACCCCACCTCCCCATTCAAATCTATATCTAATGGGCTGAGCCTAAGTCACACACACGTGGCCCAATGATCAAGGCACATTGGGAAGACAAGGGTCCTAGTTTGTGTCTCCCTTGAAGAAAAGCCTGAGGTAAGGATTTGAGGGACCATAGTTTACTTGGGAAGTAATTCTGGGAAATATCAGCAGGAAGTAGAATATTAGGCCAGGAAAATGGAGAAGCAGTAAAGAAAGAGTCCTGGAGCTGTGGGTATGTTATCACTGTGGGCAACTGGGGCTCTTTCTTGGTGGGGATCTGTGGTAGGCAGAATAGGCCCTCTTGGAGTTCCTACCTGAAGGATGAGGAAATTAGATTTCTTTTTAGGTTGGAGGAGGATACCAGGGATTGAACCCAGGAGCACTTAACTACTAAGCCGCATCCCCAGCCCTTTTTGTATTTTATTTAGACAGTGTCTCACTGAGTTGCTTAGGGCCTTGCTGTGCTGAGGCTGGCTTTGAACTCCCAATCCTCCTGTCTCAGCCTCCCAAACCACTGGGATTACAGGAGTGTGCCACCATACCTGGCCTGAGGAAACTAGACTTTTGATGGATTCCCTTCTGTCCTTGTTTGAGAGTAGCCTTAACTTCTGAGGGAAGTCAATATCCCTGCCCATCCTACTGAGATGCAGGGATTTCTTGCTTCTTTGGCAATTTTGAAGAATGAGATCCATGGACACAAAGGATGAGAGCAAAGTAACAGGATTTTTCAAATAGAAAGTAAAGCAGAGCTCCCAAAGGGAAAGGGGTCCCAAACCAGGGTTGCCTTCAGGCGTTAAATGTCTAGGGCTGTATATGATAATGTTAGAGGGCAGTTAGGTGGCCTTGAAGACCATAGGCGAGAGATTTTAAAGAAATCAGTGTTGGAGTTCAGTCACACCAGGACACCTGGTGTTGCCGCTGTCCAATCAGGATGTTCATCACACACCACTTCACCTCAGGGACAGGCTGGGTGTTGTGGCACATATATTCAGGATCCAATGGAGATGGTCACTTATCAGTCCCCTCTTCCTCTGCGAACTACCCAAACCTGCTGTTCTCAGGGAGTGGTCACTGGGCTTTGATAATTGCTGCAGGGTGGCACCTGACCTGGGACTGGCCAATCAGAACTCTCCCCTGGAATATGCAAAGGTTGAAATGAGTCAGTTTTCTCAAGTGACCTGGGATTTGACATGCAGCATTGAGAAACTTTGCATAGGAGCACATCCCACTCACTGTGTCAAGGAAGCAGGCCCAAACCAGAGGGAAGAGCATGCACGAGAGAGTCACAGGGCAGAGAAAAGGAAGCCAGTGTACCAGTACACTTCCCACCCCTCCACTTCCCCGAGATTCTGCAATCCAACACACGGTTTTCCCTTACATTTATAATCCAAAGAATCCCAGGTTAACATGATGAGCACAGAAACAGACGCAGTGATTATCACAGGCTGCCCCCACCCCAGTGAGCAGAGCCACCAAGATGAATTAGCAGGTAACATGGAGAAGTGTGTGGAGGAGAGCTCTGGTGTTCTGGTTTGGATGTGAGATGTCTCCCAAAAGCTCACGTGTGAGGCAATCCAAGAAGGTTCAGAGGAGAAATGATTGGGTTGTGAGAGCCTTCACCCAGTCAGAGAATTAATCCCGCATGAGACTAACTGAGTGGTAACTGGAGGCATGGGGGGTGTTGCTGGAGGAGGGGGGCATTGGGGGCGTGGCTTTGGGGTATATGTTTTGTATTTGGAGAGTGGAGTCTCTGCTTCCTTATCATCAACATGAGCTGCTTCTCTCTGCCACACTCTTCCTCCATGATGTCCTGCCTCACCTCCAGCCCCAAGGAATGGAGCCTGCTGTCTAAGGACTGAGACCTCTGAAACCATGAGCCTCCAAATAAACTTTTTCTCCCCTACATTTGTGCTGGTTGGTCCTTTAGTTACAGCAGAAAAAAGAAATCTGACAAAAACATGTGGGAGGAGGCCTTCAGGGAAGCCAGGGCAGAAGAGCCAAGCAGGAAGGACAAAACAGAATATGGGCCACAATGTACCATCCTTGAAGGGCCTCAACTGATACCTGGGGCATCAGAACTATGGTGGCCCTTCAGAGTTGTTCCAAGTCAGAGCAAGGGCCTGGGCCTTTGTACCCGTAGGTGACCAGACATTGCCTATGGGCTGCCCCAGGAAGGGAGCAGACTTGGACGAGGCAGCTCTTTCCACTGGGTGGTATGTACAGCATCCAATATAATGACCTTAGCAGACATGGCCTAGATAAGCCTGAATAAGGACTCTCTCCTCTTGGAGAGGGGGCCTTGTCAAGCTGATAACCATGTGCTGAAGACGCCATGCTCAGTGCTCGGCCTCCTCCTCATTAGCCCCTCTGTGAGACTGGAACTGCACTCCTAGTTCACAGATGAGGAAACTGGAGCTTGAGAGTAAAGGAACTGGTTCAGAATCCGAGAGCTGACAAGCAAGTGGCACAGCAGAGATGTAAAATGCACATCCCAAGTGTGGAGCTGATGGCTTGAGATGCTGCCAGGTCTGGAGTTCTATGGAAAGCAAGTGAGGCACCTCAGGTTCATTTACGAAAGTACTCACACTTGAGTGCCCACCTGAACTTCTGTATCTCTGACAGTGAGTCCCTCTTTAAAGCTGCATGTCCCAGTTGCCTTGCTTACACTCCCCAAGTCCCACAGTCCTCCTCTTTACTATAGGACCAAGGATGCTCAAGCATCCTGAGATAAGGCACTCTCCTGGGGTTTTTTTCCTATGGGCCCCACCAACCTCTGCTTCCAGGTCTCACTTTTCTGGAAGTTTCCATGGCTCACCAGGCTCTTTGATTTCACTCTTTCCCCAAACACAGCACAACACAAGGAATTTGACTTACTGATTTAGCCTTTGCTAATTCCTAGTCATATTTTACGTTTGCCTCCCAGGGCACTCAACTATTCAGCTTAGGTTGGCATTTTGGGTCTCATTTACTCTTTTTGGGGGAGGATACTGGGAAATGAACTCAGGGGCACTCGCCCATGGAGCCACATCCCAGCCCTATTTTGTATTTTATTTAGAGACAGGATCTCACTGAGTTGCTTAGGGCCTCACTTTTGCTGAGGCTGGCTTTGAACTTGTGATCCTCCAGCCTCAGCCTCCCAAGCCACTGAGATTACAGACATGTACCACTGTGCCCACCTCATTTACTCTTCAAAAGACCAATCCCAGTCACTGAGTGGAGCTTTCACCCATGGGTAAATGATGGAGTCCATTTTGTATACACTGTACCAGCGTCACTATGAAGGCCGGCCCCTAGCCACTAGGATTCACGATTGCCTCCATTTGTGGACAAACCCTAAGAGTTACCTTTGTGCCTATTAAGAACTCTGGGACTGTACCTATTCCCCCAGCACCCTGCAATGAGATTCTCCCTGTCTTGCTCCACTCCTCTTAAGTAGGAGAGGACCCACTCCCTATACAAGGTGGCATGTCCCAGCCCCTCCATAGCCTGGGATGCATGAGACAGATTTCTTGAATGAAGATTAACCAACCCTCTGTAGAGCTTAGCTCAGGTGAATCCACCGTCCAGCTGCAGTGAACATCCTGCCAGGCCTCCATCTGTTTTTGAAACACAGAAGGTCATTCCTATTCTTGGGGGAGAAACTTTAAGGATTTAATGAAATGCTTCTGCAGCTGAGGCTACGGATGATCTGTTGACATGGTCAAAAAGGTTGTAGGTTGTTTAATGTCTTTCTGTCCCATCAATTCTGCATATTGTACCAACTCAGCAAATTGGTATGAATTTAGGCTACTGACAAGGACCTTGAAAAAGAATGTGGCTTCTGCAGGTTTAAGAAGACAAAAGAATTGGGAAGTGGTCCTAATGGAACCTGGGATCCTAACCTGTGCCATCCAGTGTCTCTGAGGACTTTGCCTGGGAGGGACTTCAGCAACGTGTATGTGAGCCTCCAGCACACCTGCCCCAGGGCTCTAAACCTATCTCTGAGTGCCAGTGTGGAAACTGGATGGGCCTCACCTGCTCTATCCTTTACCTTTCTTTTTTGCAATAAGAAATCCCCAAAGCATACTCTCTGGGGGTCCTAGATGCAGTTCTTGCTTATCTCTCTCATCTGAATGCAGTCTGACAAGTAAGCTTGAAGTTCTGGAATTAGAAGACTCAAATGCAACTCTGGCTTGGAGGGTTGCATTTACTGACTGCAACTTGGCATCTACCAAAGAGGGTTTCATCAATTGCTAACGATTCTGTAACATATTAAATAGGAATTGTGTGTTGGTTAGTTACCAGCAGCAGTAACGATGCTGTGTAACAAACAACCCCAAAACTCAGTGACATACATTGATTTGCATTTATTCTTCATGCATGCACCTTCGGGTTGACTGGCATGGCTCTGCTTGTGTGTATCATTCCAGGGCCCAGGATGGAGAGGGCAACAAACCCCTAGGCATGCCTTCTCTCTGAGGGTGGAAAAGCACAACAGAAGTAATGGAAACATGCAGTATCTTTTAGGTCTACATTTGAAACTGTCACGTCATTACTTCCACCCTCATTTTATCAGCTAAAGCAAGTCACTTGATTAGACTTTCATGAATGGGACTGTGAAGTTTATTCTTCCCATGGAGATTTAGAGAGAGGGAGAGAATTTTTTTGTATGGTAATTTAATCTAATACAAATTGCATAGGAGAAATAATCATATAATTTGTGGAAGGGCTGTACTTTAAAAAAAAACACAAAAGGCTCAGGGTGTGGCTCAGTGGTAGAGTAATTGTTTAGCATATGCAAGGTTCAATCCCCAATACTGCAAAAAAGAATTTAATTAAAAAAATGAAAGCATTAGTTGGGGTGTTGGAGGTTAGAGAGTCACTTTTTGTTTAAGTGAAACAAATCTTGGATCCTTTAACTCATGCATCTATTCTGAATCTCCAAGCTGGAAGCATGGTATGTGAGGTCTCATAACATTTTTTCAACTATGCCACTAGTGTTCCACAGAATCTACTTTAGGAAAGGTTGCTGTAGCTCATGGGTAAGTGTCCTAACCTCTCTGAGCCTCAGGTGTCCAGGTTCTTTGAATAGGAACAGTGATATCTACCTCAGAGAATGGTTTGTTGGATACATAAGATGATATAGACACCCATTCACTCATGAGTTCAACGAATAGAAAGAGCCCCAGCTAGTGAGAAAGAGGGCACCTTCAACACGGGACAGGCCAGACCCATGCCACTGGGGATTCACACACTGGAGTAGGCAGACCTGGGTAAGAAACCGCTATAAAGATGAGAAAGTCACTCAAAGTCTGAGAGTGGGGACATGTGCTAGAGGCCTCACCGATGGGGGAGCTTTAAGGGGTGACAGGGTTGGGAGACTGTAATCCTGTGCTAGAAGGCTTGGTGACACTCTAATCTAAATTGGTGTAGTTAGAGGTTGACAGTGGCATTTCACGGAAGGCTCTGGTAGGACTTTAGCCTGGAATGACCCCTAACCTTAAAGAAATGCTAGACCTTCAGGTCAGTTGTGTTATAGCTCCAAGTTTGTTTTCAGATCGGAATCCTGCCTTTTTCCTGAACCTGCCACAAGTTTGTGCCCTTTGGCTTCTGTCTCACCCAGAACAAAGCTGGTGGGAGACCTGTTCCTCTTTGCCTTTATCTTTCCAAAGCAGGGCCATTCCTACCTGTGGTCCTCCACAAACAAACCTAACAGCACATCAGAATCATTAGCATAAGGATACAGAAGCACAAAAGAAGTTCACAGAAGATTCCAATTCTGCTCAGGTATGCATGAGTAGGAAATTCTCCATGGAATGGTCTGGTTCCCCTTAGTTACACATGTGTTTTTTATTTCTGGGGGAAAGAAAAAAAAAGACTCCAGGTGCTGATCTTCAAAATCTCACCCCCATCCACCTTGGCAGACTCCCAATTCCCCAGGTCTGTAGGAGTGCTGCGAATGAGACTAGCAGGTTCCACAGCCACGGAAAGAAACACAAGGAACCTGTATGTTTACACGGCTTTTCTTCCATCAAAACACCCCAATATCCATCCTCTGTGCTCTTCAGGGTGTCTCCTTTCTTTATGGATTGAACAGTATTTGGGGACCCCAAAATACTAAAGGATCCTCAACCTAAAATCTCAGTGGCCTCAGCTGGGATCTTACCTCAGTCTGAATCCCAGCTCTCCTACTTACCAGCCCTGTGACCTTAAGCAGGCTACTTAATTTCTCTGGGCCTCAGTTCCCTCCTCCATCATCTGTAGATACTAATATGCCCTCATCACCAGGCCCTTTATGTGTTCCAAAAACAATACAAAAAAATACAATTCCAGCTGGATTAGCATTTCAATGGCAGATAAAATGTCAAGTCAAAGGAATGAATCTCTAATGACAGAATTTGCCCGTTGCTGGTGAGGAGAATACATGGTGGAGCCAGGCTGGGTAGAAGAGGAAAGGAGGAGAGAATATCAACCTGAAATCCCTCCAAACAGGGCAGCTGCCTCTTGGACCTACCAGAAATGCCAGCCCCCTGCTATGTGCAAGAAAATCTGATTCTCCTGAGAAAACATACTCTGAATGGAAACCCCACGCATGCCCTGGACCAGTTCTTCCAATTATGGAAAAGGCCCCCAACATCCTTGATTGGCATACCACAAAAGCCGCATCCCCGCAATAATGATGATGATAATGGCATCAGTAATGGCCGCGATGCAGCTGTTACTCAGCCTCGTGCATCCTCCGAGTCTCCTGGGGATCGGCGGTGTGCTAATAATAGTCCTAGCACCAGCGTTCAAGAATAATCGGCTGACCGAAGTGAAGCCCAAGAGGCGGGGCTCTGCCTGCTGAATGGGCTGCCAGGTGTACAGGAAGAGAGACGCAATGGCAGGCTCTCCTGTGTGGGCTGAGAATCCCCGAGGAGGCTCAACTGTGTGTTTGGGCTTGGAAACCCTAAAACAAGGAGCAAGGAGTGACTTTTCTAAACCAGGGCTCTCAGAGGAACCCCACTTTGAAATCCCACTTGCATCCTGGCTCCTAGGGGCTGCTCCTTCATGGACCACCCAGAGTAGAGCAAAGGAGTCAGCCACACCGTGGGTGAACAGCTTGAAGAAGATGTGCTGTCAAGACGGGATTAGCTAAAAGTGATGGAAAATGTCAAAGTAAACTGATTGAAGTTTCTTTTCATCTTCTATAAGTAAGGCTCAGAAGTGGACAGTTTCAGGATTGGGGGGTGGTTATACAAAGTCACCAGGATCTGGGCTATTATTGCCATTACTGTTAGCATTGCTATTGTGTAACTGGCATGCGGTGAAACACACAGATTGTGATGCATTTGAACAAAAGTACACATTGTGTGATCAACAGCCCTTTCAAAGTATAGTACATTTCCATCATCTCTGAAAGTTTCTTTGTGCCTCTTTCCAGGTGACAGTTCCCCCACACCCCCCCCCCCAATGGCAAATCCTGTTCTGCCCTCCCTCACCAAGGAGTGAGTCCTCCTGTTTTCAAATTCCATATAAATAGAGGCATGCAGCAGGTATTTCTTTGTTTTGGGCTTCTTTCAGCACATTTTGGGAATTCATAGATGCTGTGTATTAGTAGTTTGGTTTTTATTAGTGAGTAGTATTCCATTATATGCATCCACTTGATTTGTTTATTTTACCTGTTGATGGACAATCAGATTGTTTCCAGTTTTGGGTTATTATGAACAAAAGCCATTATGAGCATTTTTGTGCAAATCTTTGTGTGGATATAGACTTTCATTTCTCTTGGGTCAATACCTAGGAGTGAGATTGCCCGGTGTAGGCATATGTTTAATTTTGTAACACAGTGCCAGTTTTTCAAAATGATTGTATAATTTCAGCCTTTATTCATCTTGCTCTGCTACCATTGTCTATATGTGACTTCTACCTCATGATATTATTTGGCTGCTTGAATTCCAGCCATCATCTGCACATTCCAACCCACAAGAAGGAAGATGGAGGAAATGATAGGCTTCCTCATTTTAATAACCCTTCTCAGCAGCTTCATATAATACTTCTGCTTCTACCCCATTAACTAGAGCTTAGTTACATGGTCATATCAAGCAGCAAAGTCCCAGTAATTTTAAATTTGGAAATCCACAGGCCTTGCTAGAAATGGGAAGGAGGGATTCTTTTGGGGATGGTAGAATAATGGGGACAAGAAGCAGCCTCTACCAGAGCCAGGTGGCCAGAAATCAGGCAGGGAGCATGTCTGCCTTACTCAGTAAGGTTTACTCCAGAACTGTGTTGTACCTTGGCTTGTGGTAGGTGCCCGATAAATGTTCACGAAGGTGGAAGGAGGATGGGAAAAGCAGCGATGGTAGCCAGCTGTTCATTCGAGAACATCTTCTAGGGTCATTATGCTTGTCACCCAACAAGAAGGCTGTGCTTAAAGGACTATCACCATTCCTCAATTTCTGACAGTGTTTCAAAACATCTCTTAGATGCAATTAAATGGCATTGTGTGAATTGCCAAGAGAGCCCTTCATGGCCTGGTAAGTAAGGGCTTTTTTGACTTTGTTACCTGATAGAGATCACTTGGGCATGGTTTTTCATTGTGTGCGCGCATGCGCGTGCATGCACAGGAAACCTGGGGCCTTTTTCCTGCTTAGAATCTCACAATTTCTGTAGTGATCAATGCATTCTCCTCAAAGGCTTGTACCTTGGACCAAAATGCTCAAGGGGAGAGGGAAGAAAAGAGAGACAAGAGCAGAGTGGTTTGGGAGCACCCGGCCACAGTGGGCTGCAGGAACTTCTGCGAGAGACCTCGGTGTTCCCAGCAAACGCGAGGGTCATCGGGTTATGTTATTTTATGGTACAAAAGCAGATACGGTCCGCTGCCTCCACTCTACCCTGATAATTTTGTTTTCCTGGCGAGTTTGCCATCAAGGATCTGACGTGCCATTAGGTTTTTATCTCTGTTGCCCAAGGAGGGGCGATGTGGAGCGGGGGTCTGCTTTTCATTAAAGTGGGGCTGGGTGCACGAGCCGCTTCTTTGAACAAAACAACCTCGGTTCACGACAAGGTTAGGGGGAGGCGGGGCGGAGGGAAGGTTGTTAGTTATTACTTGTGCTTTCTTCCAGCCCTGGGGCTTCTCCCCGCCAGGGTTCGGCTGTCCCTGGGGGCTGGGAGCTCATTCCGAGCTCAGGCCATGATCCCCAGGCCCACCGAAGAAGCGGCGCCTTCTAATCATGCCGAATCATCGGGCTGATTCGGTGACATCCAGGAAACCGGCTGACACCAAGAAATGCATTTCGCTTCCAATCTCGGCCCACACTGGACTTGCAGTCCCTGCTGATCCTGTGGGGACAAGGATCTCCTGCCAGCTCATAAGGATTTCTGCCAGTTCTCTCTCCCCAAGGGAAAGAGGTGTCTGGGGGGCCTGTGGGGAAGGGGTGGGCTGGGCGTCAGCCCAGACTGGCTCTGGCCTGCACGGAAGGACCCCGTGGACTGCAGGGCATTCATCCGAACTGTTTCTTCAAAGCAGAACAAAACAAGCAGCGACACGCACACAGTAGCGACTCGGAGAGAACAAATGTACGGCAAATATCTCCATTTTTTTCTTTTACGATGCAGTAGCTAACACTGGTGTCAGGAAGGGCCCCAGCTGTTTGTGATTCTTGCCCAAACAGCCTGAGGACTTCAGACGCCTCTCTGGTGACGGCTGTTTTTGCCAAACCAACTATTCCAGGCCACCTTTTAGTGTCCTTCTCATCAGACAAATCATGCTGGCCTGATGCTCCGTGTGACATGCTGGCCTTCCATGAAATACCAGCATCCAGGGTCTCCAGTGGGACTCTGCTTGCTCATCTTCCTCCCCAGCCTCTCCTGCCCTAGAGCCCCCAGACTCCCCCATCCTCCCGCGCTCTCCACCCACCCACTGCTGGGTGCGATTTATAAGCACGGAAATCCTCTTAATCCCTGAGATATGTGGGTTATTTCACCCAAGAATTCAGAGCGCCGCATCCTCTCGCTCACAAACTGAATTATAACATAAGCATAGAACATTGATTCCAGGCGTGCAGAATTTTAATCCCCAACTTCCCACACAATGCTCCTGTCCATGGACAATTGACCTACCATTTCAGCATGTCGCAGCAGCTAGGACAGTTAAGACCCTTCTGCCACCCCACCACTCACAGTCATTGGCTGGGGAGGCATCTAAGCGCTCACCTCCCACTCATGTGACTTCATGTTGCAGGTAATTTGTGCCATTCTCCTGTGTGATTCTTTGGAGCCCAACATCACCTGGGCATTTTAAAAATCCCTCTGCTACAGGCAAAGCCAAAGCCAGGCAGCCATCTTCAAAATGTCACCAGCCATTAACCGTGAGCAGGGATGAATTATGCTTGCCACCGTTGCAAGGTGCACTGGGAAGAGCAACTCTGGAGACAGCTGCCACGTATTGGGGAAAGTTCCAGCCCTACATGCTACCCACGGCTAGCCGAGGGCCACCAGCCTGTGTTTCCAGAGACCCAGTGGCTCTATATGCAATTAGGTTTGGTTTTAAGGGGCATTAATTCTGGTGATTATAAATGCCCTCATTTCCTCACTACAGGTGAGAATTGAGACACTCAGAGCTGTCGGGTAGAACACACAGCTCTTGAGTGGCAGGAACGCATCTGCTCCCAGGATCTATCTACTTTTTATTACAACATTGCACTCTAAGAAACGTCTGTCAATCTTATTCATAGTCCTGACTGCCCACCCCAATAATATCACCAGGCCCAGGTGTCTGTGTTTTAATGATGATGCAGCTGGAGCTCAGAGACATTAAATGACCCAAGCAAAGACACACAGCAGTTGGAAGGAGAGTAGACTCCAAAACCTAGAATACTACAACCTACCAGGTTTGTGCTCAGCTTTGGGGATACCCAGTTGAATAAGGTACAGTCACTGCCTTCAAAAGACTTGACAGTCCTCTGAGGCAGGCTGCAATATACTTGATGATATGTATTCAAATTGCAGGATATCATCTTATTTGTATGTGGCAAGTGTCTTAAAGGCCTGAAGATGGAGTGAGTCATTTGGAGGAGAGGCCCCGTTTGAATTTGTATTACTATAATGGAAGCACCTGACATAGGCTACACAGGAAATAAATGGAGGGTTATTCTGTCTCATGGTTCTAGAGGGTCTTGTCCAAGACTGGACAGTCCCATGGGTTTGGGCGTATAGTGAAGATAGTATGTCATGGCAGGAGCATGAGAAGCAGTGACTGTTCACATTACAATTCAGAAAGCATAAGGAAATAAGGAGACTGGGGTCCAACCATCCCTTTTAATATCCACAATGACCTAAGGGCCTCCGACTAGGTCCCATCTTTTAATGGTTCACAGCACTTCCCAATACCACTACCCAACATATTGGAAACACTACTCATATTCAAACCATAGCAGAATTGATCCACAAAGGATTCAGAGAAATATCAAAAAGCCTGTCGTAGCCTATAACTTAGTACGGCCCAATGGAACTTTCTGGAAACACTATAGAGTTGCCCTGTTTCCTACCTCAGTTGCAGATCCCTGCCAAACACTTGAAATATGGTTTGTGAGACTGAGGGGACTGAATTTGCCCTTCTATTTACTTTGAAGTCAAGTTTCAATGTCAAAAGCTACATATGGCTAGTGGCTCCCAAACAGAATGGCAGAACTCTGGCAGGTCGCCTCCAGCAGAGGTGGGCATAATTTTGCCAGGAGCTGACAGACCAGCTTCTGTGAGGTGGTGGCTGGAGGGTCTGCAACTGCTCCAACACTCATCCAGTGACCCCCAGTATCCTGTGACCCGTGGGGCCACAGACAAGTAACCATATTGTCACCTCCTCCAGGCTACATCATCCCCTATGAGGAGGCTAAGAAACAAGGTTCTGTAAGAGACAATCCCCATCTCAGCCTCTTTTCAGAGGAGGCCTTTCCCCTGCGATCATTTCACTGTGGGAACAGTCACTGGTGCTAGAGAGAAGAAAGAGGGCTGCACATGGTGCCCGGAGGTCTGTCCTGGGGATAAGGCTCTCGTTTCTGCTCCAGGATAGGAAGAGGGGCTTCAGGTCCCCACTCTGATGGGCAACACAGCTCTCCAGGTTCCCCAGGACCAGGATTCCAGGGCATAACTGTCTCTGTGTTCACAGTAGCGAGGAGACCTAGGGCCACCCCAGTTAATCAATGCATGTAGCTTCGATTTGTCTTCTTTCCTATGTATTCATTGGGGGAGATGTGGAAAGTCAAGAAACATGAATAAAGAAGGAAATAGATCCAGAAGCTGACCCCTTCTGGCCTCCTCCACTGCTCTGCCCTGGTCAAACTGTCATTGTGTCTGTTTGTACAATGGCCTCATCGATCTCCCTGTCCCTGCCCTTGCCTCTTTGAAGTCCATTCTTAACAGAGCAAGCAGCCAGAGGGATTCTGCAAACCCTAAGCCAGATCCAGGGACTCCCAGCCCATAACTCTCCAATGCTTCTCCTGTTGGCACAAAAGCCAAAGTCCTGCACAGCTCACAGTCAGTCCCACCCTTCCTCCCTACCCTGACTTTATTTTTACTCTCCCCTCACATACCACAGGTCTGTCCCACCCACACGGACCTTCTTGTTGCTCCTGGAATATGCTTGGCACAGCCTACCTCAGGCCCTTTGCACTGTCCATCTTCTCTGCCTGGAGCATGCTTCACCTGGTCAGCACATGGCCCATTCATGATTTTCTTTATGCCTTTTTCCAAATGCCAACTTCCTGGTGACATCTTCCCTGCACACCTATTGAAATTTGCAATATCACTGTTCTAATTCCCTATTCATTTCACCTGATCTCTTTTTCTTCTAGCCTTAATGCTGTCTGCCACACTACAGATCTTACTTATTCATTTGGTTTATTATTGATCTTTCCCACTTGAATATAACCTCTAGGAAGCCATTTTTTCTGCTTTCTATTTCACTCTACTGACAGCATCTAAAAGTGTCTGGTGCTATGTAGTCCATCAATAAATATTTGAGAAATAGACGAATGAAAGAATAAATGAATGAAAATCACCTTGACTCACAACTACTGCTAAAGGTTGGCTCTATTTCCTTCAAGACTTCTATTGAGACTTTTTGTTTGTTTGTTTATTTGTTTTTGGTACCGGGGACTGAATTCAGGGGCACTCGACCACTGAGCCCCATCCCCAGCCCTATTTGGTATTTTATTTAGAGACAGGGTCTCACTGAGTTGCTTAAGGCCTCACTTTTGCTGAGGCTGGCTTTGAACTCCAGATCCTCCTGCCTCAGCCTTAAGCTTTCTTTTGATGAAGTTAATTAGGAGTTCTCTAGTCACCAAGAGGGTGTTGAGGAAAAGGGGAGGGGCACCTCTCTCAATTTCTGTCTCTTGATTATCTTTTTTTTAACCTTTATTATCTTTATTTATTTTTATGTGATGCTGAGGTTTGAACCCAGGGACTCACACAAGCTAGGCAAGTGCTCTACCTCTGAGCCACAACCCCAGCCCATGTCTCTTGATTATCTTGATGGAGGCCAAGACCTCATCTTGGCGGGCCCAGAAATCAACACTTGGAATTGTCTCAGGGATGATCAGTCTGTAAAAGATGGACCCCCACTAACTAGACTCACAGGAACCTGATGGACAACACTGAAGCCCACGTTACTAATCCCTACTCCATTCCAGGTATTCCTCCTTCAAGGAACAAGGAGCACTCCACTGAATCAGGTGGAGTGGGCAGGCTTTGTCCATTGCCCATGAGGTTGAACTAAGATTCTGGGAATCTTGAAGCATGGAAAATATGTTCTGCACCATTCCATGTGTTATTGAGAATGAAAGTAATGCTTGACTATAAAAGAATGACCGTGCAAACATTGTGCCAATGTGGCCCATCATGATTATGTCAATGCTTTTAAACATAGATATTAAAAACTAAATTGATTCTTTTGAAAATCACCTTCGTTCCTCCTGTTTTGTTGGTGTCCTGGATTTCCTCTTATAACAAAAAAACTTGATTTTTCTCTTGGGGACCTCTTCCTCATTTTCAACCAGAATGATTTGTGGGAGATAACCTCCCCTCCACCTTCAGGGTTGAGGTCAGTGAGATGTGAGAAGCAATTTTGTGAAAATTCTGAGAATCCTTTTGGGCAGTGTGGTGTGATAATATTTAAGACCTGGCGGTGCTAGTGGCGGTGCTAGCTAGGCAGTATTTTGGTACCCTATTGGGGGGACCTAGAGAAAGTGGAGGCTACCATGCAGAATTGGAGCCAACTTGGCATAATGCAGAGAAGATGAAGAGAAACCACGTCCTTGGTAGCATGACCTGTGCTACTGGGTCAGACTTTACCTGAGGCCCATTGTTTTGCTCAATTTTTTTCCAGTTTTATGTGAGCTAATACATTCTGTGGTGGTTTAATTTAGTTGGAGTTTTTTGTCGCTTAAAGTAGATTCCTAATGGTTGCATCTTAGAAATATGAAACATAGCACGGAGAATTGAATAGATCTCTGCACTTTTCTAAATGTATCAAACCTGACATAGTCTAACAACCTTTAATTTCAGACTCTGTTGCAGGTGTTCTCCATGCCAGAGCCCCTTTGACCTTAGCTGTGTTTTCTGCCACACAGCAGCTCTGTGATCTTAGAGAAGATGCTTCAATCTCTGTGCCTGGAGACTAATAATACTTTCCTCCTGGTAGAAAGAAAGACTGCCACCTTTTTATTGAAAGGCATATCGTGGTTGTTTTATAATTCAGCAGATCTGTTTGTAAACCTCATAAGGACCAAATTTTTGTCTGTTTTGTTCACTGCAGATTTCTCAGCATCTCCTCCTACCCCCCCAAAAAAAAGAAAAGAAAAGAAGAAACATCAGTGGAGGAGACAAAGGAGAATGAAGGGAAGGGATGGGACAGGGAAAGACATACAGTAGAGGGAAGGGAACAGGGGGAAGGAGAAAGAGAGGGGAAGGGGAGTACTGGGGACTGAATTAGAACAAAATATATTATGTGCTTTTATACTTATGTTAAAATGAATCCTCTTATCATGAATAACTAAAAAAAAAAAACAATAAAAAAGAATAAAATCCTCAGGGCTGGGCACAGGTCTATAATCCCAGCAGCCTGGGAGGCTGAGGCAGGAGGATACGGAGTTCAAAGCCAACCTCAGCAAAAAGCAAGGCCCTAAGCAACTCAGTGAGACCCTGTCTCTAAATAAAATACTAAATAGGGCTGGGGGTGGGGCTCAGTGGTTGAGTGTCCCTGAGTTCAATCCCTAGTACCATAAATAAATAAATAAATAAAATCCTCAAAGCCAAAAAGAAAATGAGTGATCCTTAAATATCCCATAAACATTTAGTGGCCTGCCTGAATGAATGAATGGAAATGAAATATAGATAGAGTGACCTACCAGAAGTCACATAGCTAGTTACTGAGATAATAAGAGGGAGAGTGGGCGGGGGATGTGGCTCAAGCAGTAGCGCCCTCGCCTGGCATGCGCGGGGCACTGGGTTGGATCCTCAGCACCACATACAAATAAAATAAAGATATTGTGTCCGCTGAAAACTAAAAAAAAAAATATTAAAAATCTCTCCCCCCCTCCCTCCCTCCCTCCCCCCCCCTCTCTCTCAAAACAGAAAAGAGGGAGAGTCCCCTGTATCACACCACAACATACTTGGAAACATTTTCAATTTATGAAGAAGAGGGAAAGAACCAACATGGATTGTGCTCATTGCCTGGGCCAGGCATGGTTTATGCATTTAGAGCAGTGTCTTTCTTATAACATGTCACTCTCCTATCATAGACACACTCTGCCAAGAGGAAGGTGTCATTACTCTCCTTTCAAAAGTGAGGAAACTGAGGTTCAGAGATCGAAGCATCTTCTCTAAGATCACAGAGCTGCTGTGTGGCAGAAAACACAGCTCAGGTCAAAGGGGCTCTGGCATGCAGAATGCTTACCATAGGACCCGGAATGTCAGAAAATTCTACAGATTGCTGTACCCATGCATACCAGGTGGGAATTTTTGCTTCTGTTTTTGTATTTGTTTTTGTATAGGGGATTGAACTCAGGTACTCTTAACCACCAGCTCACATCCCCAGCCCTCTTTTTTTTTTTTTTTTAATTTAGAGACAGTCTCTCTAGGTTGCTTAGGGCCCTGCTAAGTTGCTGAGACTGGCCTCAAACTTGTGGTCCTTCTGCCTCAGCCTACCAAGTCACTGGGATTATAGGCATGTGCCATCATGCCTGGCTCTCCATGTAGGTTTTTATCAGCTTTCACTTTACAGACTGACATTTTGTGACCTCGATCTGAAAAACTGGAAGTGGCAGTGTTTCCTGCACAATTACACTAGTGTAGGTTGGGGGGGAATAAATTGTGGTATGGTGGCCCATGAGGGACAGAGCAAGAGCATCACATACTGCAAGGCATGTATGCATGTGTGAGCGTGTGTGTGCACACGTGCGCACATGTTTTACATAGATAGTCTCAGAATATGGGGCTATGATTTGTGGACCCTTTCCTTGTGCAATGTAGATGCATGACAATGAAGACAAGCAAAAGAATCTTTCAGTCACATCTGATCCCCCAGATGTGTTCCTAGCATGGCCACAATTTCAGCAGAGCATGCTACTACCTATCTGAACATAAATGGCAGAGGAGTCCAGGCACTGGTTTCTAAAGGAACTAACCATCCACCAGATATAGACATTTGAGCCCACCTCTCTCTCTGAGTTGTACTACTGCACACACCCTGACCTGTGCAGTTGCCTTCCCTTATCTGCTATGTGCTCAGGGAGGCTTCATCTGCTAACAGTTGTGTGTCAGCCAGCTTTGCATGACTGTGACAAAATACCACAGATAAATTTCAAAGGAAGAAAGGTTTATTTGGGCTCCCCCTTTCAGAGGTTTCGGTTCTTAGTCACTTGGCCCTGTTGCTTTGGGCCTGTGGCAGCCCAGCACATCATGGCAAGAATACATGGTGGAAGAGATTGCTCACTTCAGGGTATCTGGGAAGCAAACAGAGACACAACAGAGGGCCAAAGTCCCAATATCTCCGTCAGGGTCATGTCCCTAATGACCTAACTTCCTCCCTCTAGGCCCTGCCTCTTAAAGAGTCCACCACCTCCCAGTAGTGCCACAGGATGGCCATACTTAAACACATGGTCATTGGTGGACATTACAGACCCAGGCTATAGCAACTTGAAAGGGCCTTGCAGGTGATACAGCACAGTTCTATTGGAAGAGCCCTGTGGGATCAGAAGGATCCATAGTGAACTGTCGGTTTGGTTACCTCAGGAAAGCCTCTCCACTCTCTGGGCCTCACATTCTGAGTGTGGATTAGGGAATGCTAAGCTCCCTCATTTCATGGCACTGAGGCAGAAACTTCTAGACACATAGATGAGGAAGTACTATGACTAAAGATCCTGAGACAGGGGGTGGGGAGGTCAGATCTAATTGGAATTGTCCACGGCCTGTTCCACAGGCTGCTGATTTGGCATGCTGGGAAAGGTTGGAAAGGAAAGCAGAAGGGTGGCGAGGGAGGGGTGAACCTTCCAGGTTTCAAAAACACTGACTCCCTGGGTGCTGCCTGGTCCTCCCCACTTTGCAGGAAGAAACACCAACGTGCATTTTTTTTCTTTTTAACTTGCTCAGGTCGCAGGGGTGGGGGGAGGGGAAAAAGTAAACATCTGAGAGAAAGAAAAGATTGCTCTCCTTTGTGTTTTCCCTTCTGCGGAGCCAGGAATGGATTGCAAAGGGCCGCTGGGGGATGCAGAGAGCTGTCCACACCCCCTCAGGCCTTTGAAGGCGCGGCCTCCCTGTGATCACTGCTCCAAAAATAATCAGAGCGTGGGGGTTCTAAATCAGGAACAAAGAAGAAATAAAGGGTTAATGAGAGGACACAAGTTTGATGTTTCTTTGCATAAACACAGAGCCAGGGATTGGCAAAGGCGCTGGGGCTGGCCTTTGCCAGGAGAGAGCCAGGACAGCTTTTAGCCCTCAAAATACTGAATTTGCTATTTTTCCCCCTCACATTTGCAAAGGCCATGTCACCTGAGCTCTCTGGGCCAGCCCCCTTCCAAAGCATGTTGGTGAGAAGACAACCCTTTCATCTATCTTGGGACCCCCCCACCCTGTGGCTTCAGCCCCTTCTTTTTTTTTTTTTTTTTTTTGGTAGTGGGGATTGAACCCAGGAGTGCTTAATCGCTGAGCCACATCGCTAGCCCTTTTTATATTTTGTTTTTAGACAGGGTCTTTCTAAGTGGGTTAGGGTCTCACTAAGTTGCTGAAACTGGCCTCTAATTTGTGATCCTCCTGCCTCAGCCTCTCCAGCCACTGGGATTTCATCCCCTTCTTGATCAAAGCCTTGCTGGAAGGTCTAACTTTTGAGTGGCTGAAGGGCCCTAGTAGTTGCAAAAGCAATGGCTACTCTACATTTTTGGGTTTGCCCTGTGTGCCACACTTGAGTTTGCTGCAATCCCATACCACTAAGTACTGTCACCACACCCACATCGCACAAAAAGGGACAGAAGATTACTTGAACCTTCCCACAATCCCAGATTCACAGTCCCAGGATTGCAAGTTGAGATCCTAAGTAATCAGAACTGGACCTCAAATTCTTAACTCTCCCACCCCTGCATTTCGGGCAAGACAATTAAGCAGTGAGAAGTTATCTAGAAGCTTAGAGACATAGTAAGGCAGCCATTCCTTTGACTCTCAGAAGACAGCCCCCAAAAGGAGACTGCTGCTGTTACATAGTGTTAATGAACTTGGAGAGGCATCTGATCACCACCACCCCAGCCCTGCACACTGTGCCAAGCTCTTTGAGGAGTTTGGTACATACATCCATCTAGCTGCAGTCCAGCAAATAAGATTCTGTCCCCAACCAAATGTCATGTCCTAGCAATCATGCTGCACTTGTGAAGATGTGATGTTGATGGGCATGGTGGTGCACACCTGTAATCCCAGCTGCTCAGGAGGCTGAGGTAGGCGCATCACAATTTAAAGGTGAGTCTCAGCAACTTAGTGAGACCTGCCTCCAAATAAAACATAAAAAGGGCTGGTAATGTTGCTCAGTGGTCAAGCACCCCTGAGTTCAATCTCTATTATTATTATTTGGAGACAAGAAAAGTCAAGTAACCAATCACCACTGCAGGTCTCAGTAGTATATCATAGTTCCTCACCTGGTGGAGACACTCAGAGAATGTTTCTTGAAGGAATGATCAAAGAAACAAATGAACTAACAAACCGACTCCCAGGTGATGCTGTTGCTCCCGGTCCGCGGCCCACATTTTGAGTACCAAGGGTTGGGGCACCTAAATCTTACTCATGGCTGCTGTCACACTTCAAAATCCTAAAAGAAGAGGATCTGATCTGTTACATGTAATTATTTGGGTTCAACTTCCCCAGCCATTTCATAGTATTTTTTTGTTTCTACTATTAAGTTTTATTCCTACACACACAGTGCTGCTTGTTAAGATACCACTGTGTTTTCTTTTATCTCTCACTTCTATTGGAGGTGGACTTTACGTGAAGTTAATGAAGCTTACAGCCTAGGTCCCTTCTCTTGTATAGGCCCCATCCCACATTCTCAACATAGATGGCAATGTATTTTCACACTTAATATGTTTTTGTGAATTTACAAAAAGCAAAGAGGATCCCCTAATTTGTATAAATTTCAACTCACTGTGGAAACCTAGCTCCATCCTTGCATTTCTAAGAGAAGGTAAATATTTCTCTTATAGCCATGTCTCCAAAAATAGCAAGAAAATAAAAGCAAAGGAATCCACAAGATTTAAGAAAAATTTGGAGGGTTTGGAGTTGTAGCTCAGTGGTAGAGTGCTTGCTTGCCTGGCATGTGTGAGGCAATGGGTTTGATCCTCAGCACAAGGAAGGAATGAAGGAAGAAAGAGATAAAAAAACAAACAAAGGAAGGTAAGTATCGTGTACATCTACAACTAAATGAAAAGAAAAAAAGGGAAAAAATTGGAAGAGCATAATTCCTTGGGGAAGGGAAATATACATTTGGTTAAATCTGTAATCACCAGCTCTAATTTGTGATTTGTGCTGCCCACTTGACCCAGGTAGGCATCAGTGTTTGCAAGCACCCATCTGTCCTTTGCTAAAGAAGCATTGTAAGCCTAGAGCAGTGGTGCACACCTGTAATCCCAGTGGCTCAGGAGGCTGAGGCAGGAGGATCACGAGTTCAAAGCCAGCCTCAGCAAAAGTGAGGCCCTAAGCAACTCAGTGAGACCCTGTCTCTCAATAAAATACAAAATAGGGCTTCGGATGAGGCTCAGTGGTCAAGTGCCCCTGAGTTCAATTCCTGGTACAAAAAAAGGAGGAAGAGGAGGGGAAGGAGAGGGGGAGGAGGAGGAGGAAGATTATAAATTGAAAACAAAAAAAAGCCCCACCTGTGTCAGCCCATTACCACAGAGAAGTTCACAGAACCCATGAGCCTTGTTCTCCAAGACAAAAGGGTTCACCATGATAGTGAAGTGTGCCTGCTCTGGTTAATTCATGGGTGACAATACCAGAAACCTCACAACAGTGGGCTCCATCAAAGTGTCTGCAGCCATGGGGCACCTTTAGTCCTCCTCAACTTTGGCTACACCTTGGAATCACATGGGAAAACATTGTCACCTGGGTTATACCCCCAAAGATTGTCCTGATTTAATTGGTCTGGGATGTGGTCTGGACGGTAGCAGTTTTTATAGCTTCCTTGGTGATTGTAATAGTCAGCCATAAGATTCCAGAATCCTCTCCCAATTGAATGGTAGCCATAAACCATCCAGTTGGGAGAGGATGCTGGAACCTGGCTACTCAGACCAACAGCAGCAGCAGTATCTGCCCGAGTGGGAGAAACATCGGATCACAAACCATCCCCCAGACCTACTGAATCCCACTAAATTTTGAGAAGAACTGGTCAGTTTCTAGAACTGTGCTTTCTGAGGGCAGGGGCAATGGGGAAGGAAAAATTTGGAGACAAGAAAAGTCAAGTGACCAGCCTTCCCCAATTCCAGCTGCAGAAATTAGAAGCCAGTATGGTGAAATGATTTAGCCAAGGTTCCCCAGATGGGTGTCCTAGTCCCAGGTCTCCCATCTTACAGCTTCAACCAGGCTTTCTCTCCCTCGGCTAGACTCTGTCATTCTAGAAGGGCCCCAAAAGTCAGAGACACAGCTCTCATTTCCAAGTTGCAGAAACCACACAAATGACTGCAGAATTTCTGGCTTTATTTTTTTGCTATGGAAAAAAAAATACGTCTCAGTGTGATCCATTATGTATTCTGGGTATACACAATGAGTTATTCTTGAGACATATTTATGCTCAAGAATATTATGTATTCTCTTTATATACCATGCAAGGTTAAATTTTTGGAAAATTTGTATTTGCTTTTTATCACTCAGACATATAAGCGATTTATAGCTGGGCCTGATGGATTGGAATCAGATGGCAAAACCCAGATTAACCCCATGGATCCTAGTGGCCATTGGTCAGTCCTTGCTATTAATGGTATTTTCACCTGAGTGGATGCATTAAAGACTTTCGATATAAATATGCAGGTGGGTATCATTTTTGCAATGCAGACACTTCCTCTTGATCCATAAATTCATCCAACATTTTTCCAAGCCAGACATATTGAAATAGTCATACACTGAATAATTCATGAGGAAAAATTGGGGGGAGAGCTACATAGAGGTGACTCGTGGTGTTATGAGGTGGACACTTTCCATCTTACATACTCCACACTCACCACATATGCAGTGGTTGAAGCAACTGAGGGACCCTTCACAAGGCCCCTAACCCCTCAGTCACTCAACCAACTCTGAATGATCCTGTTTCAGAAATAAAAGATGCTCAGTGTATGCAGGCATATTTGAAGGCCATTGCGTAAACTGACCCCACCCAGGGGACGTCTGGCAACCTGTCAATGGAAGCTTCCCACTCAACTCACAACTTGATCACACGTGCACATGAGCAGGCGTGATCTATCACCCACAGTTTTCTGCCAAACCCAAAGAGAGTCTTTATGTGCAAATCCCTGACCAAGGGTGGTCCTGCAGAAGCGCTCAGCATTCACCCAGGTGTGAGAGCCAGCCAGAGGATGAATCATTATTATTTTTTTAATCAAGTAACAGGCCCAGGTGTAGCAGCAGCCCAGCTTTCTAATATCACTGTGGCTTTGATAAATATGTTCCATTCCTTGATAACTTTTCCAAATCCTTTAATATCCTGCAGCTCAGTCCCTGATGTCTGGCTGTCGCAAAAATGTGTGAAGGGAGACCAAATGTCAATAAAAATCTCCCTGCCTGCTTCAACCCAGTACATAATCAGCTCCAAGGTAAATAAATGGTAAGTTAGTTATCTGCTGTGGGGAGGGGAGGCCCCGGTGCTTATCTGACTTTCATTTTGGCCTTCCTATGGTGCTGACCCAAATGTCTTCTTGTTCTAGTCTCTTCTGGGGGCGGATGTTGGGGTTTTCCCCCTTTTCCTATTTTCCTTCCCCTCGGAGGGACAGCCTACTCTGCTTCTCTGAAACCGTTGTCCGCCTCGGCTGCGTTCTCTTCAACTCTATTAAATCACCTTTCATCACATTAAATACAGGTCTTCGGGGTGGTCAGAGAGCTGCGCTCTGAGGGATGATGTTATAATGAGGGCGACGTGTATGAAAAATCATTTGGCAGCTCAATCCCAGGCAGGCCACAAGGAGAGGGGAGGCGCCAAGCGCATCTCACTTGAGACAGGAGCCAGGCTCCTAAGGAAAGAGAGGTTTCATTCATTCATTCGCTCATTCGTTCATTCATTCACTCATTCATTCATTCACTTGTTCATTCATTTGCTCATTCACTCGTTCATTCTTCCACTCATTCATTAATTCACTCACTCATTAATTTGCTCATTCATTCGCTCATTTGCTCATTCTTTCATTTGCTCATTCACTTGTTCATTCATACACTCATTCATTCATTCATTCATTCAGCAGACACCTATGCAATACTGCTGTGTGTCCACCTCTGAGAACAATAGAGATAGAAACATCCCTTCCTTCATGGAGCTTCCATAAGTAGACCTATTTGAAGGCCACTTGGGGAACACGATTAGTAAAGATGAAGAGGCGGCTCATTTGAAGACTTCCCAGTGTCCCTGCCCACAAAGGACTCCTGCTCCAGCACCAAAGCCTGGTCTTCTTCCAGGAGATACTCTTTCTTTTGAGTGAAATTATCCTTTTTCCTATGAGCCATTCTTTTTTCCAAGAGCAATTGCCCTTGGAAGGGATTAGCTGTTATCACTTCCTAGCACCTGAGTGTGAATTTATTTATTGGCTCCTTTTCCTGCCTAGATAGGAGGGCCTCCGGGGCTGCTGAAAGACACAAAACTCCTGCAAAGGCAGCAGCAAGAGAGACTCAGGATGATTTGCATCAGGGTTGCTCCAGAGAGTCCCCTGAGGCCACCTATCCCCCATCTGGACCCTCTGAATAAGAATCTCCCTCCACAGCCTAAGAGCCCCTTCCCAGGGCTTTCCCACTAAACAACTCAGATAAGGTCTGGTTCCCTTTCCTCCTGATGGTGACGGCTTCCTACTGCTTCTTATCCTTAGGTAATACTGTCCTTGGTTGGTGACTTTAAGTAGTCTCTTTATTAAAGGAATACCTTACTGAATGGACCATCTGTTTGCTACCCAGAGTCAGATCCATACAGGGGCAAAGAAGAAGCAGGGAGATCAGTTCTAGAACTAGAATCTGGATGTAGTGGGGGGAAAAAAGGAATGCCCCCAGAGCCTGGTGTAAAGCAGTATTTTCACATTTAGTGGGGATGCCAATGTCTGCAAGATGCAGATTTCTCCCTCATATCCCCTTCTGACTCATTGGGTCTGGACAGAGGTCTGAATTGTGAATTTTTAACAAATATCAAAAATGATGTTGAAGCAGACAGCCTATTGTATTAGTCCATTTTGTGTTGCTATAACAAAATACCTGAGGCTGGGTACTTTATAAAGAAAAGAGATCTACTTAGCTCACAGGTTTGGAGGTTGGAAGTTCAAGATAAAGCAACCCCATCTGCTTAGTTCTCATGAGGGTCTCATGGCAGATGGCATCACAATGGCAGGGGCATGTGCAGAAGAGATCATAAGACAGGAAGCCAGAGGGATTCAAGGACCAGGTTTGCCTTTTTTTTTTTTAATATTTATTTTTTAGTTTCTCGGCGTACACACCATCTTTGTTTGTATGTGGTGCTGAGGATCGAACCTGGGCCGCACGCATGCCAGGCGAGCGCGCTACCGCTTGAGCCACATCCCCAGCCCAGGTTTGCCATTTTTATAACAGTCCATTCTTGCAAGAACTAACCAGGGTCCCGCAAGAGCCACGCTAATCCATCCTGAGGGCAGGCAGCATCTCCAATGACCTAATTACCTCCAGGAGGCCTCACTTCTCAGAGGTTGTGCCACCTCTCAACACTGCCACCCCAAGGGTTGAAGTCTTCAATGCATAAATCTTTGGGGGACACACTCAAACCAATTCCAAACCATGGTACCTGTGTTCCACAATTTAATGCATATTGATTTAATAAGGTCTAACTAAGCATATTGTACTCTTTTACTACATTATCATTCTCTTTTCTGCTTTATCAAAAATCTCTACCATTGGAGTCACTAGTAATTTAAACAATACATGAATAGCAGTAAAGTACAGGGTGCTCAAGAAGAGCTAAAGAAAGAACTATTCAGTTTACAAGCAGAATTTAGAAAATGTGTTAAGGAGTCAGGACTTGCTGGGTTCAAATATAAAACTGTTTTTCACCCCTGGTGTTTTCTGGCAAAAGTCTCAAAGTGACAAATGGCCTCCAGGCTGCCAGTAAAACATGACCTCAGAGACAGATCAGATCAGGGATGCAACCAAGAGACCCTTTGTTGAGATCTCAAGAGACTGAATGCAGTGCCATAAAATGCTTTGTAAGAATCTCAGGGTGCTATCCCACAGCCCTGGCTTGTAGCTTGTGTCCCCAATACTTTTTCTCAGCCCCAATATACTGTGTGACAAAAGTGGCTCAGAAAGCTTAAGTCATCTGCCTGTGGTCACCCTGCTGTCAGTGGCAGAGATGGACCTTGAACCCAGGAAGACTGATTTCTATGCCCTGACCCAAGATAAATTATTGACTCCCTGAGAGATGCAAGTGTTTCGAAGCATTTGTTTCACATGAATTTCATATTAGGTAATGCAATATTTTTTCTTCGCAATTTTCACCCTGAGAATTGAACTGAGGCTATTGTTTTACAACTTGCTAGTGTTTTACAATTTTGTGAACTTGTGTGATTCACTTTCCACCATATTGGATGGTGAGATAAGGTTGGGTAAGGATGGAAAATAACAAGACACAGGCCCTACTATCCCCTTTCCTTGTTCTTCTTGCCCCCAGACATCTCACTGTGTCCTCTACAGTATCTTTGATCATTTCAACTCTGCCATTTGAGCTTCCCTTTTACTGTCTGTAACAGTCAGTGTTGCTGCATAACAAATTAATCCCCCTGATAATTAGGAGGTTAAAACAACAATTATTTTATGATGCTTAGAGATTCTGTAGGTTAAAAATTCAAAGGAGGCACAGCAAAGATGCTTTGTCTCTGCTCCAGGAAATGTGAAGACTCATCTGGGAAGACTCAAAGCCTGAGAGCAAGTTCCAGTGGACTCTGGAACCATTGGAAGGCTCCTTTGTTCACATGCCTGACACCTGGGCTGGGAGCACTTCAAGACACACACGAGAGGAAGTCCCTGTAGTTTGCAGTAGCCCCAGAATAGTTGGGCTTCTCATAGAGCAGCTCCAGGTCTCTAGCAGCCCCTAGTGCAAATGATTCAGCAAATCGGATGGAGGCTCTATGACCTTTTTATGGCCCAGAAGTCACCCAGCACCACTTCCCCTAGATTCTGTTGACTGAAGCAGTCACAAGCCACCCAACCCATATTCAAGGAGGAAAGACACAGACCCTACCTCTCATTGGCAGGAAGGCCAAGGTCACATGGTAGAAGAGCCTGCAATATTGTTGCCTGCCATCTTCAAAAGTGCTCTGCCACTCTGACCTTTGGCCACAGTTCATATCATCCCACACATCTTTCCAGGCTTAATTTGAGTCCCCTCCTCCAGGAAGACTTCTCTGATTACTACAGATACTTTAACCCTATTTTTTCTCTACCAGTTCTACTTAATATCACAGGATGGCAGTAGTACTGGTAGTGCAGGTTAAGTATCCCTTTCTGAAATGCTTGGGACCAGAAGTACTTAGAATTTTGGATTTGGGGGGATTGGGGAATATTTACATATGCAAGAGCTATCTTGTGGATGGAACCCCAGTCTAAAGGCAAAATTCATTTATTTTCATACACCTTGAACATGTAGTCTAAAGGTCATTTTATATAAGAATTTGAGTGCTCTTAAGTTTTGACTACAACCCATCACATGAGGGCAGGCATAGAATTTTCTCCTCATAGCATCATGTTCATGCTCAAAAGGTTTCAGAAATTGGAACATTTTGGATTTCAGATTTAAAGATTAGGGCTCTAACCCTTCTTGCTGCTGCTATTGTTGTTATTATGATTATGATTGTAATTATTATTGTCTATCTTGACTTTTTGAGAGTAAATTAAAGACATGAAGACATTTTGATCTTAAATACCCCCACATGTACCTCTTAGGAACATGTACATTGGGGCTGGGGATGTGGCTCAAGCGGTAGCGCGCTTGCCTGGCATGCCTGCGGCCTGGGTTCGATCCTCAGCACCACATACAAAGATGTTGTGTCCGCTGAGAACTAAAAAATAAATATTGAAAAATTCTCTCTCTCTCTCTTAAAAAAAAATATATAAAAAAGGAACATGTACATTCTCCTACAGGGCCACAATACAATGATCAACATCACCAACTTTGCCATAAATACAAGGATTTTATCGACTATACAGACCTTATCCAAAAGTTTTGGATTTTCAATTTCAGATTAGGGCTGCTGACCCTCTAATGGTGCAGCTCATATCATGAGACATTGAACTTCATTTATATTAGCTTGGGAAATCTCCAGGACAGCCCCTAAGGTAGGTGCCATCATTATCACCCTTTTACAGTTGAGGAAGATGAAGCTCAGAGAAGTTCGATTACTTGCCAAAGTCACCCAGTTAATCATTGGCAGAATCAGAACAGCTGGAACCCAGGCAATTATGTAGAGTCCTGGTCTCCATCCTTCCCTTGGGTAGCTCTTCTTTATCGCAGTTCATTTTCCCCTAGCCACCATAAAAGATCACTTTTTTTTTCTTTTTTGGTACCAGGGATTTAACCCAGGTGTGCTTAACCACTGAGCCACATCCCCAGCCCTTTCTTATTTTTTTTTTATTTAAAGACAGGGTCTCACTGAGTTGCTTAGGGCCTAGCTAAGTTGCTGAGGCTGGCTTTGAACTAAGGATCCTCCTGCCTCAGCCTCCAGAGCCACTGGGATTACAAGCATGTGCCACTGCACCGGACAAGATCCCCTTTCTTGATACCGCCGTAGTCCCTGACACCCACTCTTGTATGAGTGATTTCTAAAGGGATGTGCATCTGTGCCAGCAGCCCCCTAAGCCCAGAACTGAACACTCTCCAAGCTTCAGTGTGCACATTTGTACAACTGACCCACTAAGCCTAGCCCGGGCCAAGGCAGAAGGATGCTATTTGCAGAATGAGTAAAAAACGCTTTAAGGAAATCATCCAAAACCAGCCAGAACCCCTTGAATAGGGCAGGCACAGAGGACCGGTGGCCAACCGGGATATCCAAGGTGCCTCATAAGCACCCCCAAAAGCCAAAAGAAAAATACATCAATAGCTGGAGAAGGAAAAATTAGATTTCAAGATGGTTTTAATTCTGAGCTTTGAGAGTCTTGGGGACTGAGCTGAGTGAGTGAAAGAGAGAGCAAAATGATTTAGAACCACAGGCTTTTTATGGGCAGCGGGGCCTCTTTCAGCCTGAGCAGGCAGATTGAGAAATCCGTAAACAAGCAAGGAGCAAGCCCGGAGATGGAGCGCGTGGTCACCAGGCGGAGGGATAATAGCGCTCAAGTCAAGGGAGGCTCAGAGCCACATGGAAATGATTCAGGACATAAAAGACCGCGCCTGGGTGCTTTGTATCTGAACAAAAGCATTCCACGTGCACCCAAAAGTGGCTTCAGAGAAAGAACAGGTTTGCTTGACCGAGCCCTGTAGCTGTAAATGAAGCTTTGCACCGTTAGTTACCTTGAAGCTTGCACTGCTCCTAGGAAGAGCCGATCTGATCTACCGGCACAGTGGGGGGCTTTCAATATTAGCCAGAATATTGGCAATTCCTGGCTGAAAGTGCGTTTTCCATCAGCCCTGGCTGGTCTGCAGGACTCTGAAGAAGCAAAGGGCTCTGAGGGCAATGACCTCATGACCTTAAGCCATGGAAGCAAGAAGAAATGCCGAGGTGGGCAGATAACTTTATCATCTTTAATTGGCTACTTAACTCCTTGTGGGAAAGTACAGGGGCCACTAGTGACATGCCCCAGGCAGCAGATGGCAGCGTGGGCAGGCTTATGCAAGGGAGGGTGTCTCCATTTGGGTTGTTCCAGAAGCCAACTGGAAACAAAGAAATAAGTACAAACAGTTTATTTGGGATGTGCAAGAAACATTGGTAGGTGAGGTGGAAAAGTGAGATAGGGACGGGAAGGCATCCAATCAGGGGTGTGTCGCCAAGCCAGCTGGCACGGAGGGCAACGGGAGCTTATTCCCACCGAAGAAAGTGGGAACCAGTAAGAACAGTGTTTCTCAAGATATCTGGGTGAAGGGCCAGGTTGTCACATGGTGTTAGCAATCCAATGTAAATGGATGGTTTTGCAAAAATACAATTAAAGTGTCACGGTGCTATCAAAGTTTCTCAAGAATGTCTTTCCCTTGTGGACTTCTCTGGAAATGTACAATTAATAAGCATTTCACTGCTTGTTGCTTTTATGGGGACCACACTTTGAGTAGTACCTCCAAGTTATCTCGCCCATGGAGCTGGCCTGTCTATACCCCAGTTTGCATTAGTAATCCGTTGAGGGTATATACTTGCTCCCTATGCATAGACAGAGTGGTAGTCCAGAGTTTCTAGAAAGCCACCAAGCAGAGATGCATGTACTGGCAGTTGGAGTCAGCCTGAACATGCTGAGGAGGACAGGATAGAGTGCCCAAAGTATCTGCCACAGATGGGTCCACCCTGCCCTTTTCTTTACCCCTCGGCCCTTGCTCACCATTAGGCAAGAGCATGGCAGAGACCAGATGCAAGTCCCCAGAAATCAGGGAGCTCCAGGCTCCAAAGTCAGGACTTCTCTATGTCTGCTTGTAAATGAAGAGGCCACATTGGGTGGGCTGTCCCTTATCTGCCCAGCCTAGCATCTGAATTCAGCTCTCATCAAAACAGCTGAGGCACTGTTTAAAGAAAACTAACCCCCCAACCCCAGGTCCTGCTGTCAGCTCTGATGAGACACAAAATCCAGAGGGCTGTCTTTCCTGACCATGGCTCATATTGCTATGTGGTTTCCTCCTGCCAAGACCTTGCAGTTCACATGCTTTGTCTTCTGCAGGCTCATTTTTCCAGGGAAGGCGGCAGCTCTTTTTAACTGCAGTAAACCCAGGGCCTGCAAGATGGAGACGGGCATGATCCCATAGCAGTGGGATCAGAGTCCACCTGGGCTGTCCTGAGGGAGAAACCAGACCAGCCTGCCCCGTCCACCGTCAGCACCACTTCTGGGAGGCTTCCTTCCAGAACATGCAAGATGGGGATCATAGTAATGCTAAAAGCAAGACAACAGCCTGCACGTTCCAGCTGGGCAGTGACCTTGCGCTGAGTCCTCTATATGCACCCTTTCATCAGCTCAAGAATGGTTTTATTATTTGTTTTTTGTTTGTTTTGCTGTGCCAAGGATGGAACCCAGGGCTCGAACATGCTAGGCAAGTCCTCTACCAGGGAGCCACACCCCCAGCCCCCAGAAACAGTTCCAAGGACTGTGTCACACTCACTGAGAACAACTCCCTTGTCACACTGCCTGAGTCTGAATGTTGGACCTTCCACCTCTCAGCCAAGTGACTTAGTGTGCCTCAGTTTCCTCATCTGAAAAATGGGTTCTACTTACCTCATTAGTGTCTTACACGGGCTTAAATCTGTGATGTGCTTAGAGCAGGATGAGGCGTAGAATGAGCCCCCAGCAACCACACAGTCCTGAATGTGACCTGGTCAGGCTCCCAGCTCAGCATGGTGGCCACTGCCAGGCCTCAACCAGCAGAGCCCCAGCCCTCTGGAGAAATGACCAGTAGCATATCAGCTGGGCCCCCCTGAAGCACAATTTCACCCTTGTCATGCAGATGACAGCCAAAGAAAGAAGTGTGACTAAAACTTTCCATTTTCGGCTATTGGCTCTGTGATGACATGCAGGCACCAGACTGAGGGCTTTTGTCAATTGGGCTGCCGACGCCACTGCTGCTACTCCTACAATTGCCGCCTGGGAAATCTTATATGATCACTAACTGGAAGGCCAGTTGGGTTTTCATCTCAGGGGACGGACCTTAGGATGAAGGTCACCCCCTTAACCTCTTCAGGCCATGTTTCTCCCCCATCGTCCTTGAACACAATCTGGCTGCAGAGCAGGCCTGAGGGGATGATGGGATGCAGACCATTCACAGATTAGGTATGTTAAAGGTTAAAGGTTCCCAGATCTGTCTGATCCAGCCCAGAGTCGTACATAACCCAGGCCTCTGTAATCATTTCCAGTTTCCTAATTAGTTCACCCTATTTCCAATCATGGTTTAGGTTGTCAGATAATTGTGAGTTTCAGATAAACAATGCATTTGTTTTTAGTAAAAGCATGCCCCGACTTTTGCATAGAACCTCTACTAAAAATGGACCCATTGTTTATCTAAAATTCAAGTGTAATTGAGCATCCTGTATTTATATGTAAAATCTGACAAGGGACTTGTTCTCAGTTACCGTGACACTCATCCAAGGCCACAGAAGGGGTCTTGGTATCATCAAAGAAGCCTTGAATTCTGAATCAGTTTCTTAGGTGTCCCTAGAAGCCAACTTTGAGAAGACTTGGATACAAATGGTTTTGATCAGTTGATCCCAGGAAGCATGGGGAGGCAGGAAGTGACATAGGGAAGAGAAGGAAGCCAATAAACAAGACACTAGGAGGAAACAGAAATATGTGGCAAGTGCCTTAGAATCATCCTGAGGACCAGTTGGGCATTCATCTACCATGTTAGCCTGTCAGGCTGCTATAATGGAATACTCTCGACTGAGTGGTTTGAACAACAGGCATTTATTTCTCACAGTTCTGGAGGCTGGAGGTTCAAGATCAAGGAACCCCAGATTCAATTCTTAGTGAAGGCTCTTTCCCTGATTTGCAGATGGCCACCATTTTGCTGTGCCTCTGCACGACAGTGACACAACTCTGTCCCATCTCTTCTTCTTACAAGGACCCTAATGCCATCAAGAGGGCCCAACTCATATGACCTCATCTAAACCTAATCACCTCCCAGAGGTCCCACCTTCAAATGCCATCACATTGGGGGTTAGAGTTCCAACAAAAATTTTGGAGAGACGCAAACATTGAATCCACACAATCCACCAACTCCCCCTTTCACATAGCTCCAGGCTGCCCTGGAGACATTACCTCTGGGTTGCACTTCTGGGCTGCACCTGTGCTTCGCTGAGCATGCCCAGGGCAGAGAAGCAGAGAGACGCACACGCTAGAGGTGAAAAGCTGTCAGCAGACCGGAAACTGTCTACCACAGTGCAGGTAAGCAGCCCAGCACCTGAGCCCAGAGACCCCTTTGTGTGCCATCCAGAATACCTGCTTCATTTTCCTTTACCTCGGGCTGACCCCCTCAATCACAGGAGGATTGGAAGGACTTGCTCAGTTGGGCTCAGAGGATTGTGGCCAAGATCAGATGAGATTATATGTGCGAAAGGTTGTTCCAACCTGCAAGGCATTATTTAGTCAAGAAAGAAAAGGAGGAGAGGGGAGCAAAGAGTGTGTGTGTGTATGTGTGTGTGTGTGTGTGTGTGAGAGAGAGAGAGAGAGAGAGAGAGAGAGAGAGAGAGAAGAAGGAGGAAGAGGAGGAGGAGAAGGAGGAGGAGGAGGAGAGAAGAGCAAAGAAGAGAAGGGAAGGGAGGGAGGAAAGAAGAAAGGAAAGAAGAAGAGAGGAAGAGAAAGAAAAGTAATAATGTCATAGAATAAGATCCAAGGAGATAAATCACTGTTATGTATTCAACAAGCTGTCATTGCCCCTCATTTTGTTCCAGCTGTCTTCTAGATAGAAGACAGTAGTGAACCAAACGCCCCAATTACTTGCCTTCATAGAGCCTGAGTTCTAGTGGGAAGTAAAATCCATAGCAAGTGCTATGAATGACCACAAACCAAGGAAGGGGTCCAGGGGGCTGTGGAGTATGACAGATTTGAAGATTTGCAGTTTTTAGTAGGTCAAGGAAGGTGCCACTGGAAGGTGATTTGGGGGGTCAAGTCCTGAAGAAGAGGAAGAAAAGAAAAGCCAGGGCAAGAGCCTGCAGATGGGTGTGTGCCTGGCCTGTTGGGGGGAGGGCACGGAAGCCATCTTGGCTGAGGTCCAGAGAGCCACAGGGAAATGAAGTTGCAGAGGCTGCGGGGGGAGGGGAGATGGCATAGGGCCATGTGGACCATAGCGATGACTTTGGCTGTCTTTGCAGGGATCTGGGTCTTTGGAAGGCAGTGGACGGTGGCGTCCACAGTCTGACTCATGTTCTGAAAGGAGAGGTTTGGCAGCCAGCTAAGAACAAGCTCCAAGGGCAGCCACTTGGGAGACTGCTGCCACAATCCCGGCCCGAGCGGATGGTGACAAGGCCAGGGCCAGGCAGCAGGAAGGATGGGAAGAGGCCAGATCCTGGATCTGTCTTTTAAGGTATTGCCAACAGGATTCACTGCCAGAATGGATGAGAGGAAAAAGTAAAGGAGGAATCGAAGGTTTTGGACCTGAGCAATTGGAAGGACGGAGCTGCCAAAACTGAGATTGAGAGACTGTGGGAGGAATGGGCTCCGGTAAGGAGGTGATGGGGACTTGGCTGAGCCTGAGATGCTGCTCGGTGTCCAGATGGAGAGGTCGAGGAGCAGCCGTGGAGGTGTGCTCTGCAGATCCGAATCAGGCAGGAATGGGGTGTAGCAAGAGAAGAGGGACCTGGTGAGTCCCCGAGGGCACCGTGAGGGTGAGAGGTGGGAGAGGCAGGAAGACACTAGCAGAGGAGGCTGAGAGGTAGCAAGGGGAAAGGAGAATTTCTGGGACTCAGATACTGAACAGGGTGACCTTAGAATGAAGGCATTGTGGATCAGTGGGGTACCACCACCACCAGAGCTCCCCTACCCATTACAGCAAAAACCTTCCAGGGCACACATTCCTCACGGGTCTTTCTGCCTGGCGCAGTGCTTCTCTTGCCCTCCACCTTTGTAGGCAAAGCTACACCTGGGTCCCCATGCCTGCTCCCTGTTCCTTCCAACAGCCTTCTACTTGAGCATCTACCCATTGTCGGGTCCTGGCTTCTGCCCTCCCCCCTTTCATCATATCTCCAGGTCCTCATCTAAGCACCCACAGAGCACCAAATGCAGGTCGATCTCAGCTCCTCTCTAGCCCCCACTCAATTCTGGACCCACCATCCACGGGCCTCAAATTACCCATCAGAGCCTCCACAGCGCCCCCTCCCGGCATAGAGCTTGTTCCTGATCTGTGCTCTGTTGGCCAACAGGTTCCATCATCTAAAGCAAGCCCTATTCTTCTGGAAGTTTTCCAGCAAGCACACTTTCTTTCCTCCTCGTTGGCCAACCCCAAAGTAACCCAGCACTAGAAAGACCTGGTGTGGAGAGCACACTCAATGGGGAAGAAGCGCGCATGTGCGCATACCCCCTCCCCCACCGCCACCGCCATCCACCATCATCCTTTGCAAGCAAACCCATTGCTGAGCCACTCAGCTGTCAACAGCTATTGGGAATCATGACTGAAGAGGCCAAAATTGCGTGTGCACATCTCTTCTTACCACTCTGAGGCAGCAAGGGCCCTTAAAAACCGATTAGAACCTCCTCCGCTCCTACCGAGTAAATAAAGGCTGGGCTCAGGCACGAGCAGGGCAGGGAGACCAGGAGGGATTGGGTGGGCTTTTCCCCTCACCACAGCAACCTCTTCACTCATCGGGGGCTGGCTCAGAGGTTTTAGAGAGAGGCAGCGCCGTAACTCATGAGATTAAAACATGCCTGCTTCTCCTCAGACATGTATTCTATATGAAAATGTGGTTTATGGGCATCAGGTCCACAAATCTCAAGCCCAAGCAATTCTACCTATGACCATCAGTCATGGAAGTTACACTCACGGAGAATGAAAATTTACACGACCACTGTTAGCCCCTAGCCAGCCACACAGCATCTCTCCCCCCCAGGAGCCAGGTCTCCCTGACAACAACTATCCTCCCCATTTTTACTGGCTGATACCCAGGCTAGTGGCAATGACTCTCAAATGTGAGTATTTATCATGAGCCACTTTCAAGGCCCATGTCTTCTGGTTTGCAGAGAGGGTACTAGATTAGAAATCAGCAAAAAAAAAAAAAAAAAAAAAAGAGAGAGTTGATTTTCATTTTTGCCACTTACCTCCCACATAAACCTCAGCAACCCACCCTCTTTATCTCAGTTTTCCCCTCTGGCTACCTGTCCTGAGAACCTCAGGTGCAACAGGTGCCACAAAAGTGATCTTAATTTTGCATAGCAGAGTGGGGAAATTCTTAGCCTCTAGGCAAGTTACTTAACCTCTCTGTGTTTTAATTCCTTGTCTGTAAAATTGAAATCATAAGAGTACCTGCCTCATAGAGGCATTATGGGAATGAAATGAATTAGTATTTGCACAGGGCATACAATAGTACCCAGCACCATGGGAACTGCTCAGTAAGTGTTACTTCAAATTCATTCAGCCAACAAGCATTTCTTGGGCACTGGGGCTGCTATAATAAAGTACCACAAGATGGGTGGCGTATAGCAGCAGAAATGTACCATCTCACTGTTCTGCAGGCTGGAAATCTGAGGTCAGGATGTCAGTAGAGTTGGTTCCTTCTGAAGGTTATGAGGGGAATCTGCTCCCTGACTCCCCTTGTCCCTTGCTGGTCATCTTTGATGTTTCTTGGCTCATGGATACATCGCCCCACCCTTGGCCTTTGCATTCACATGGTATTTGCTGTCTTATGCTTGTCTCTCTGTCCAAATTTTCCCTTTATATAAGGATACCAGTCACCTTGGATTAGAGCCTAGCCTAATGAACTCAACTCAACTTGATGGCATCTGCAAATGTCCTATTTCTAAATAAAGGCACATTCTGGGGTACTGAGAGGAATTGATATCCTTCTGGGGAGACACAATTCAACCCATGACAAGCACTTACTAAGGGCTTCTGAAGGAGCTGAGAATACAGACAATAATAATAATAAAGTTGGGGGCAGTGGAGCACACTTATAACCCCGGTGGCTCGGGAGGCTGAGGCAGGAGGATCATGAGTTCAAAGCCAGCCTCAGCAACATAGCGAAGTCCTGAGCAACTCAGAGAGACTCTGTCTCTGAATAAAACATTAAAAATGGCTGGGGATATGGTTCAGTGATTAAGTGCCCCTGGATTTGATCCCTGGTACCTCCCCCCAAAATGGTCATGCCTCACAAAGTTCACATTTTAATGTAAGAAACAAACTTCTATACATTAACTGAGTACATATTGTGCCAGGAAAATATGCTAAATACGAGGACAAAAGGAATGGGGAGGTAGTCACAGAAGGGGGGTTTCAAAAGCTTCATGTGTGTGCTACGCCAGACTGACATTCCCCAGAGGGCTAACATACCAGCTGAGCCACAGGAGTTTGGAAATACCTAACATTTTCTGGAAACTCAAGCCTTTAATGTGGCTGTAGTACATAGTAGGACTCAGGAAAAAGGAATTTAGAAACATTGTTAGGACCATATTTCAAAATATATTGACTTCCAGGTGAAAGGGTTTTCATTTCATCCTATAAAGTACTTGTCTGAGGTCAAGGTCCCCAGAAGCATACAGAGATTCTTGTGAAAAGGAGCTATTAGGAAGGATTACCATGAAAAGATAGAAAAGGTTTAAGGAATGGCAAAAACCAAGCTTAGGGAACATATTAAGCAAAGATCAATCCACAGGGGACAACTTTTGCCCAATCATGTAGGAGACAGTCAAGTTACACCATCGTTGTCCAGATTGGAGGGAGGGAACCAGAGGACATGATGGGTCCCTGGTTCAGAGCTGCCCCAGGTACTTGGGACTGTCCACACTCTGAGGTGCAGGTGAGATGGAACTGGTTCCCACTGTCATCTTTGCAAAGAGAAGCTAGCCACCAGGAATGAAGACATACTTGGAGCTCATGTCCACACGAATGGCAAAAAGATCGGAGGGCGGGGTGCCAATCGGATCTGCTATGGTTACAGAGAGTCATTGAAATGTTTCCATTAAGAAATTAAGTGATATGATCTCTATGTCAGAAATCTCACTGAGGTTGCTATAAATGAATGGAATGGCAGGGAAACAGGTTAGCAGCAAAGAAAGGACTATGGCAATGGTCCAGGCAGGAACTACTGGGAACCCAAACTAGGGCAGGAGGAGGAGGCGAGGGAGTCAAAGAGGAGGGGGATCAGAGAATCATTATGGCTATGCTATAGTTTAGACCTTAAATGTCCCTCAAAGATTCATCTGTTGGAGATTTTGTCCCCAGGGAGGTTCTGTTGAGAGGTGATTACACCAGTAACAAGTAGAGACTAGTGAGAGGGCCTTAGGTCACTGGGAATGTGCCTTTGGAGGGGATAATGGACCCCCAGTTGCTTCCTCTTCTCTTTTGCATCCTGCCCTGATGAGTAAGTAGCCTTACCACAGGCCCAAAGCAAAGAGGGCCACTTGATCATGGACTGGAATCTCCAAAAACATGATCCAAAATAATCATTTTCTCTTTGTAAGTTAATTATCTCGAGTATTTGCTATAGTGACAGAGAGTAGACTGACACAGGCTAGGACCTGATCCTTGTTTGGTTTTGGGCTGAAGTACATAGAAAAATGGTTCTGAACACATTGAATGTTTCTAGAATACATAGCTGGAGATGCCCAGTTGGCTAGTGGGAAGATGGGTCTGGACACCAGGGGAGAGGCTATAGCTGCAGCTATAAGAATGGAAGGCACTGGTGTAACAATGGGAGATGGTAATAAGAGTTAGAAAGAAAGGGTAGGGTGGGAAAAAAGATCAAGAAAAGAAAACTAGGGGGTTGGGGATGTGACTCAGTGGTAGAGAGTTTGCTGATTGTGCCCAAGGCCCTGGGTTCGATCCAAAGAAGAAAAGGAAGAGAAAGAGGAGGATGAGGAAGAGGAGGAGAAGAAAACACTAGAGCATGTCAACCCTTGAGAAATGATCAAGGAAAAAGAGACGAAGAGCAATCAGATGCGTTCGGAGTTGGAAAAGGCAAAAGAGGAAGAATAGGCAAGAAGGAAAAGTTCAATGGCATTTATTGATGTGGAGATGATGAACGGAGGAGGGTAAGGAATGAGCACAAGTCATGAGTTTTGACTGTTCCCTTCGCAGGAAGCATCATGGAATGGGAAGCCACACTGTGATAGGTTGAAGAGGAAGTAGAAGAAGAAATGTGGGTAAGAATGTATACCAGTGCCACCAAAAACATGGTCCATGGACTGGCAGCATCAGCAGCACCTGGGGGCTGGTTAGAAACAGATTCTCAAACCTCTCCTGAACTAGAAGTTCAGAAGCCGGAACCCAGGAATCTGTTTGTAACTAGCCCTCCAGGTAATTGTAATACCTCCTAAAGTTTGAGATCTGGAATATACAGCTTTGAAGAAGTTTGTAAACAACAACAACAAAATGTGACAGCTAACTACCCAGGAGCTAGTGTCCAGTTAAAGTGGAATATTGGATAGTGCTCCACAAATAGAAGGAGGTGTTGGGAGAACAGTAGCCAAGAATAAACAACCCATAGGGAACCTGCTGGCATAATTAGGACCAATATCCATGATGAGAGTTCAAAGATCAGTACCCACTGGAAATGCATGGCTGCTTCTTTTGGAGCACAAAATCATCATCTGGGTAGTAATTTTCACCTAGATCCCTCACAGCATTCTACAGAGTAGTGCCTGATTATGGCCATGTGTACCCCAGTGTGAAAACTGCTGTCAAACAAGTCATGAGAAAGTAACAGCTTCCTACCTCTGCGTTTTTATAGGCAGATGAGTCGAGAGGCTAAAGTGAGTATTTTTGGAGCAAATCTTGCCATAGAACCCAAAACATCAGATTCCTAATGTCTAACTTCATTTCTAGTTTTCTATTTCTATGAAACCAGCCACCTGAAATGCAGTGGTGTAAATCAGAATAATCAGTTATTATTATCAGGGCTCAGCTAGGCGATTCTCTCTGTGATTTCAGCTGGTGGCTGATGCTGGAATCATCCCCAAAGTTCCCTCATTTGCATGTCTGGCTGTTGATGGCTGTCAGCTGGGACCTCAGTGGAGCTACTGTCAGCATCTCTGTCTGGTCTGGGCTTCCTCACAGCATGGCGACTGGGCTCCAAGGACTACATCTTGGGAGACAGCTGGGCAGAAACTGTGCTGCCCTTTTTGACCTAACCTCATAGCATCAGTTCTGCCTGTACTGCATTCCTAGAGGCGACCATAAGTCCTGTCCAGGTCCAAAGGGAGGGGACACAAACTCCCTCTATGCCTGGGATTGAGACAAGTTTCCAGAAGAGCGTGGAAGGCAAAAACTATTGTTTCAGCCATTTATTTGTGCAAAATACAATCTGCCACAGGAAATAAATTCTCAATGGTCAACCCAGTTTTGACCTTGCTTACTCTGGCAGGTAAGCTCCAGCCTGTCTCTAATTACCCATGACCATGATGATTTGTCATTCTTGTGACCTTCCTTCGGAGGAGGAGCATGGACAGTGGAGGAGTAAAATCTTAGGAGGCCCCCAGGGCCACAAATACTGCTCTGCTTCCAGCCTGGACCTCTGGAAAACCCCCACTGAGAGTCCCTTCCTCCTCTAGGACTTAAGCCCCGGGAAGGGTGTGGTGGCTGGAGGGACAAAAGGAATTGATCAACAGCCGGAATTACATCACCCCCTTTCTTTGTTCATTTTTCATTACTGTTGTTGTTCTTTTTCCTGTGTTTAATTTCTCTCCTTTCTTACTCTCCCCTAGGACCTCCCCCTTGGAGATGGGGTTGGGGGGTTTGATTGATTGGTGCTGAAAGCAGGGAGGTTGCAAGTAGAGAGAGATCACCTTACCCCGGAGATAGTTTCCATGGCAACAGGGACAGGTTGGTGGGAGGGGCGGGCAGATAAGGGCCCCACTTTGGGGTTCAGTGTGCGGTAGAGGTGAAGGCTGGAGTATTTACAGTGGAGAGAGAGAAAAAAAATCCGCCTGTGCAGCTGGTTAGGAATGGGAACATTATTCGAGGCTGCTTTGAGGCTGGCCTCTGCCGACCTCTCACCCTCCTCTCTCCCCTAGTTCAAGATGCAATAACCGGAGCGGCAGCATCTGCTTGCCTGCCTGCCGCCCCTCATCCTGACTTGTAGCCTTTCTGGTCATTATTTGCTCCAGGAAAAGCTCTCTCCTCCTCCTTCTCCTCCTCCTTCCTCTCTCTGCTCGCACTTCTCGAGCTCCGGCTTGGCTTCTAACCTGAGAGGCTCTGCAAAAGCCAAATTCCCCTCCCACGAGGTGGGGGAGGGCTGCTGCCTGCCTGGGCGGGGGTGTCTGGGGCCCACCCTGCCCTCCTCTCCATAACAACCTTCATCTGGCAGTGCTACTCAGGAAGCTGCAGAAAGAATCGAGGGAATCACAGAAAGCCAGTAATTAGCCCAAGATACACAGGAAGCCACTGAATAGTGACCACCCAGGCATCCAAAGCCCTGTTGTATGTCGGCCTGTGCTGAGCACTTCCATGCCGGCCCATATGGGCCACTTCAACACGACCTGACCTGGCACTATCGGGAGAAGGAGTTGCCACACTGAGGGGTTCCTCCGGAAAGCAGAGGGGCTTTCACCACAACACACTTGGGGCTCTGCACTCGGCTCTTTTGTCCCCCTTTGGTTTCCTTCATAAACAACAGACTCTGGGATTGCTTCTTCCCAGGGTAAATGTTGCTCTTGTTCCCTAAAAGGGGGTTACGGGTGCAAGGAGCAAAATAGAGGCTCCCCATTCTGAGGTGGCACCCGAGAGGGCTGTGGGTCTCAAAAAGCAGGTCCACCACTCACTCCCTGGACTGGGGTCCCTCAAGATCAGGGTGCTGTGTTGTTTTTCTCTGGATCTTAAGGGTCTTTTCAGTTCTGAGACATAAGGGCACTTAAAAGCACATTTTGTTCCTCAACGAGTTAAACATAGGATCCTTCAGTTCCACTCCTGGATATATACCCCCAAAGAACGGAAATCAGGGACTCATATAGATATATGTACAGAAATATTCATAGTAGCTCTATTCACAAAGCCAAAGGTGGAAACAGCCCAAATGTCCATCAGCAGATAACCAGATAAACAAAATGTTGTCTAAACATACAGTGGAATATTATTCAACCATAAAAGGGATCAAAATTGTGATACATGCTACAACATAAATGAATCTCAAAAATGTTATGCTGAGGAACTGGCATAAATGACTCCATTTATGTAATATGTCCAGAAGAGGCAAAATATAGAGAGAGATAAAGTCCATTCATTCGTGGTTGCTGTGGGCTGGGGGAGGGGAGGGAATAGAGAATGACTGCTAAAAGAGTATGGGGTTTCCCTTAGGGGTGATAAAGAAGTTTTGGAACTACATAGTGATGACAGTCGCAAAACATTGTGAATTGTACTTTTTCAATGGTAAATTTTTCTATGTCTTTTATTAAATCACAAATTTAAAATTTATGTTGTAATGCAACTGTAAAAGCCTTAGTACCCAGGGACCCAAAGCCATGGTATTCTCCGTACTGAGGGTGACTAACCATGCTATTCTTCCCAGAGCTGCCCTGATGTTCCACTGAAGGCCTCCTCCTGGCTCTGGGAGCTGAGGCAGAGTCTAACCTCTGTATCACTGTTCAGGGGCTGTGCTTCACATTCAGATGAGGTCCATAACACCACTAATCACAACCAACAGTTATGGAGCGCTCACTATGATCCAGGCACAATAACCAGTCAGTGCTTCCAACCAGCACATGAACCCCTTGAGAGTCTTGAACACATGTAGATTTGCACTCAGCAGGTCTGGAGTGGGGCCTGAGAATGCACTCGAAGGGAACGCTGGTGCAGCTGGTCCACAAACTACACCATGAGGACCAGAGTTCTATGCTGTTTACATATATGAATTCATTTAATCTCCCTAGAGCCCACTGACATAAGAAGTGCTACTACCCTCATTCTAAATATTGCCAGAGGCCCAACTCTAGGGGCTCCCAACAAATCAGGTCCAGCCACTTGCCTCAAAAAAACAAACAGAAGGCCAGGTGTGGTGGTGAACACCTGTAATCCCAGCAGCTTGGGAGGCTGAGGCAGAATGATTGTGACTTCAAAGCCAGCCTCAGCAACTTAGAAAGGCCTAATCAACTCAGCAAGACCCTGTCTCTAAATAAAAAATCAAAAAGGCCTGGGGATGTGGCTCAGTAGTTAAGTGCCCCTGAGTTCAATCCCTGGTACCAAAAAAGAAAGAGGGAGGAAGGAAGGAAGGGAAGGAGGGAGGAAGGTAAACCAGAAAAGTAAGGGTGAAAAGCAAGAAAGGAACTTCAATCATTATAGCTATGCCAGGAAGACAAGGGGACCAGTGTTTCCAGCCCTATCTTCAGTGGTACTCACATAGGATCCCAGATTATATAAATAGGAAGAACCAGAGCATACAGTCAAGCATTTGTAGTCCACCTGTAGTGTAATTGATCATTATCTCAGGATTGGTCAGGTGGGGACTTGGCTGAGAAAAGAGTGTTGCTGTTGCCTGCTGGGTAGTTTCAACTCCTGGCAAGATGTTCATCACTCAGACCTGTTATTCCTGGAATCCAAGGTGACTGACTTAGAGCGAAGGAGACAGATGCAAAGTGAAGGCAGAAATGCCAATCTTTTTACATTCGCAGGCCCAAGTGAAGACTGGATGTTTTTAGCAAAAGCAGCTTCTAAGTCCTGGTTACATCCAGACAGAGCAGGAGGCACAAAGAGGTTCTGCAATTCTCCCAAGATCACATAGGTGAGAGATGAGGGGGTCGGGACTGGAACCCAGGATGGTCCAGACACCAAGGCCACAGTCATAACCAGTACCCTTTCCCGCTGCAGAGATAATGTGGGTAAAGGATTTGGCACCAGGTCTGCCCCAGGGAACTTCCCCAAAATAAAAACCATTGTTGCCATGAGTTATATTAGAAGTTGTCTGGTCCTTGAGAAAATTCCTAACCATTGCAGATACCTCACTAGACCTTAAGGACTGAAATGTCCTTTCAGCTCTAGTCTAATACATAGTCTTCCTCCTCTTATCTTTTCTTTTTAGTAAATTGTTCAGAGCTCCCTAGGAGTTCTTTGTAGCTCTGAATCTCCTCAATTCCCAAAAGTGAGGAAGCTGTCTTCCATCCTCTTTTTGAACAATAACTCCCCTATAGGACCGGAAATGACCACATGCTCAGATCCATGGCTGGCAGGGTGGTTAGCAAACGCAGGGGACCTATTATCTACCTCTGTTGCCTCTCAAGACTCAGTTTCCCAATCTGTAAAACAGGCGAATACCTACCTACAGTCTTTGCTTCTGAAATCCCACAGTTGAGGAACAATCCTTCCATCGAACCATGATTAAACACCTACTGTGTGCCTAGGGTGCAGCCTGAGACAGACATCTGGAACAGAAGCACTTCCCTGTCCCCCATCTGGCAGTTTTGTGATTCCTTGCAGCAGGTGGTCCTGTGGGAGTGGGAATGGGAATGGAGAGGCAGCGACAGCGAGTGCTTTTGGTGGTTGTGCCCAGGGTGTGGGCGGGAGCCTAGGACAGCTCTGTGAGAAAAAGGAAGACAGGCTGGATCTGGATCTTGATCAAAGTCCAAGAAAATATTTGGATCTACAGAATAGAGGAGGTTTTTCCCAGCCAGGACAATAACAGCTGACAGCTGTCACCCTATCCCGTGAGCTCTTGTTCAAAGAGTCTCCTGGACTGGGTGCGGCTGGGCTGGAGCGTGAGGCAGGAAGCCGGGCAGAGAGGAGGCAGAAGGTCAGACTTCCTAGTGGGATGGGTCTGGTCTGAATGGGCTCCGGCCAGGGGGCAGCCTTGGGGTGGTCCTTCCTCACAGCAGAACCTGAGGCCCTGGAGCCTTGGCAGCCCCTCCCCCTGCCCAGGCTCTCTACAGAGACAGCTTCCAGAGGTCTCCCTGAATCCATATGTGGCTTTTGGCTCTTTCTGTTTTTGGCTCTGCTTGGCGGCAGGGGATTCGAGGGGTGGTAGTGTGATTTGTACAGCTGTCATTAGGGTAATTGCACGATATTTTCCCAAATTTCTCCTGCAGCTTCGGGCTCGCTTTCCAAACTTCCTGCCCGTTAACACGGGCTCTGGTGAGAGGGGCTGGCTCAGAGCCTTCCCAGCAGCTGCTAGTGACACCCAGGGGCAGCCCTCTCCAGTATTCCCATGGGATCAGGCGGCGGCAGGGGGGGGGGGGTGTTAGAAGAATGGCGAACAGGGCTCCTGGATTGGAGGTGTGGTGGCTTCCTAAAAGGCACATTGGCGGTCACTGTGGATTGTCCTCAGCGTCCCTATTCCCTCTCCAAATGGAAACATGCAAAATTAATCCGCATGTCTTCCGAAAAGGCAGAACACCTTCTCCTGACAGTGAAGGAACTTTCCAAATCCTGGTGTCATGAGAAGATGGAGCACATTTAGCAAGCTGAATCAATGAATGGAAGGGTGAATGAGCGCCAGGCAGCAGTTTGGATCTGACTGGTGAAGGATTACTTTCCTCCCTTCTCAAGTGGGTCTGCCCACCCGCTTCCCACCACTCAGACAGGCACTTAATACTATGGACGGGCTCCTCCAGCACACGCACGCATGCACACACATGCATGCATGCATACACATGCGTGCATGCATTCAGCACGCACATACACACAGTGGTATGTGCGCATGCACACACCATCAAGAAAGAAAGTAGCCCCGATTTTTTGGCTTGTGTAGAAGCTAAGGATGAAAAGAGGGAAATCCAAGACTTGAAACCCTTTAAAAAGTGGGACACGTGTTAGGTGCTGCAGCCCGGACTGCCCAGGGAAGAGTGTGCATGATGGAGCAGCCGAGGAGACCACAGGCTGATCTTGTGCCTTCAGCCTCAAGGTCTGTGTTCCTTCTGACCCACTGGCTGCGGAGTGGGACGCACCGTGGAGAGTCTCGTCAGTTAGCATCGCGTCTGCTCCAACATGATGCCTCCGAGTAATGTAATTTATATTTCATGCACAATTGAAGCAGCTAATGGTGTAATTCTCCAAGGGGGAAACAAGTTGTTATAGTGTTAATTACATTGCAGGCATGTTCCCTCTCCTTTGCCCCCCAAGTGCTCCAAGGAAAGTTACCAGGTGGCAATGGAGTGGGGTCCAAGAAGGTGGCTTTGGTGGGCTCCGTTGATGGTGGGAGAGCCAATGATGTCTTCTTCCATTCTGGGGAAGGGGTGGCTTTAATTGCCCAGTGGCCTGGGCTTCCTTGTCCAGCCTGTTAGTGGGATTCTGCTGGGTTGCAGGGCCTCTTCTGTTTGGAAAAGGAGACAAAACACAATCAGACCAAACTCAATAGCCTAAGTGTTGTCAGTGGCCGACACCATCGATTATATGGAGGAGGTACCTCTGAGGGCAGACCTCTGGAATGGGAATCCCAGCTTTGCCCTTTGTAAGCTGGAAAGTGCCCAGGGAGGTTACTTCACTCGTATACCTCAGTATTCCTAACTATGGAATGGGCATAATACAGTACCAGAGTCACAGGGTTGCATTGTTGGGAATGCTGGCACATAACTCGGTAAATGTAAGTTCTGATAGGCGGGAGTAAGTAGAATCAAACTATCATAAGGTTCTGGAATTTTCTATGAAGTGGTAGAAATACATATTTTTCTATATGCATGGAAGCTAAATTTACTGAAAGAGAATAAATGTCTTGCTTTCAAAAAAAAGAGGAGAAATGTAGATTTTGAGGAATTATGGAACCATAAAGTTGAGAATGTTTTCCTAGGGAAAAAAAAGCCCTTTAGATTGACTACTAAAGAGGTTTTTTGTTTTTTTTTTTTTTTTTAACTCTTAGCAAAAGGAAGAAAGAAGAGAGGTGGGGCAGAGGAAGAAAAGAAGGATCACTATAGACCATCCTGGATTCACTATGTACGAGTCAGGCCAAACGTATTCTATCTTTTTTAATGATAACTCAGAATAAGTTCCCCAGTGGATTTGAGAAAAGTCATATACATAAGTATTCTTGATTTATGCAAGCATTTTATAAAATCTCACAGCTTATCCTTATGTAAAATATGGACAAAAGTGGGCTGGCTGGCAGCATGGTTTGCTAAATTGTAGCTGACTGAATAACTGTATGCTTGTGTGGTTTTGAATCCCACTTCCGGTACCCATTCTTCTATTAGTCAGGGTAGGCTAACTGCTCTAACAAATAATCCCCAAATCTGGTGCCTTCATCAATAAACTTGTTTGCTCACATCCTGGCACAGTATAATGAGCAAAAGTGGCTTTGCCCTCTCATAGTCATTTGGCCATATGGATTCCATCTTACGATGCTGCCATCTTTAATTTATGAACTGCCAAGGCTCCGGAAAAAGGGTAGAGAGGAAAATTTTGTGGGTGAGATCTCTGCAAGCCAGGACTAGAAATGATGTGTATAATCTCCACCCACATTCCACTGACCAGAATTCAGCCACATGGGAGTACATTGTGTGAGGGGGACCAGAAGAAGAAGAGAACGAGACTACCATAAGCATTACTGTATAGACCATCTCTCTTCTCCCAGGAGTTCGCTGTCTCCACTTGATCGTGCCCTGGATTCAACACTACTCAACTGTTCTCCAAGAATCACTTTGCTCTGCACGTTCTATTTCCTCTCCTCTCACCAGGTGAACAATCCTCCAACTTGCTTCCCAGTGGAAACTCCTAAGTCGGGGAGGGAGTGCATCTGGCTCATCCAGGGGATCCCTGCTCAGGCAGAGCATGCATGAGCTTTTCCAGCCAGATCCCCTCGTATGCATTTGGGCACTGTAGGATTTGGCTGGCTTCAGATGGCAGAGAAGGTTTGTTTAGCAAGTTTCCAGGTAAGACGGAGCTGGGGGGAAAAAAAAGCTATTATGATGGATGAAAAACTAAGCCTTGAAAAGATTTTGCTGGACTAGCATGATGAACTGAAGTCAAGAAAATTAAATTATATCTGTCAGGGACCCAGCAAGAACCACTCACACTCTCAGAAAGTTTAATTGAAGAGAGTTGAAGGACAGCACTGTTTACAAAGGCGGAGACACTGTTGAGGAAGCTAACCAGCAATGGTTAAGCCCCCAGGGGCTGGTACCAGTGGGGAGGCCATTACCACTCCTGGCCTGAAAGGGGAAGGGCAGCAAGTGGTTTTGCCACAATTCAGCCAAAGGGTCATGGAAGAGGAGCTCCCAGGCAGTAGCAGTGGCTATACATAGAGAAACAGAGAAATGCAGTCACCACCAATCCACTCCTCCCTCCCTTTACACCCTGTGGGTGCCTCCTTTGGGTCACAATCAGCAAGCAGCCAGGCAGCCATGGAGTCCAGTGACACTATCTACAGACATCAGCCTCCCAACCCTGGAACATGCAAAGAGTGGAGAAGATGGATCTGGAGGGTGGGGAGAAAATAACCAGCACAAAGATTCGCAGAAATCTGTGTAAAATGTGGCATTCGGCTTAGAAATTCAGTTGCATAAAAATAAGATGGAGGGGCTGGGGCTGGGGCTCAGTGGTAGCACACTTGCCTGGCATGCATGAGGCACTGGGTTGATTCTCAGTACCGCAAAAAAAAAAAAAAAAAAAGAGAGAGAAATAAAATAAAGGACTATCAACAACTTAAAAAAAAATAAGATGGACACATTGCAATGTGAAATGAAGACCCATCTCCTGTGCAAAAGCTTCAGGAGTTTGCACTAACTCTAGATTCTGCGTAGATGTATTAATAGGAGTAAGGGGTCTCCTTCAGGGAAGGTTATGGTCCATGCCATGATCAGACCATACCTGGGGTTTTAAGCTAGACTGGGTCCCATATTTTATCTTATTTTATTTTATGGTACCCAGGGATGCTTAACCATTGAGCCACATCCCCACATCATATTTTAGAAGGGATATTTATAATCAAGTATTCAGAGAAGCAATTGATAGGTTGAAAAGTCAAGAATCAAGTCTAGGGGCCATGGGAAAAACGGACAAACTTTGGGCAAAGAGAAGGGATGGGAGGAGAGGGTACATGGGGGCAGGAAAGATTATGGAATGAGATGGACATCATTCCCCTAGGTACATGTATGACTGCATATATGGTTTGATCCTACATCGTGTACAACCATAGAAAAGAAAAGTTGTGCTGCAATTGTGTACAATGAATCAAAATGCATTCTGCTGCCATATATACCTAATTAGAATAAATAAATAAGAAAAAAATCAAGATTTAAATGAGGAAAGGCTGAAGAGGACTGGGAAGAAAAGATGTCTCATGGAAACCACTAGAACTTTCTCAAAGTATTTCAAGTGTAGACAGAAGGGCTCCCCTTTTGGATGCCCTTCCAACCCTTCAATTTTCCCAGACTGACTGTATGGCACCAGTCCTGGGAATTCCCAGAGCAAGCTGTGATTTTTCACAGCCTTTTACCACGCTGTTAAAATTGTCCATTTGCTTGTTCATCTCTTCTACAAACTGAGGGAAGGTTCTCCTCACCACTGCCCCCCAAGGTCTAATGCTCAGCCCCTGGGAGGTGCTCAGAGAGTGAATGGCGCATTGCCAGCACCCCAGACAACCCGCAGCAAGCGGAAAACACCTGTGTATGTGGAGATGGGTGGATCCCATCCAGCTCTAAGGCCACTTGAGATGTGTGAATCTGGACACTCCTCGGCTCTCTCTAAACCTGTTTCCTCACTCTCTGTGGGGTGTTTGGAAGAATCAAGGATCTAGTTTATTTGTAAAGAGCTGTGGTGGGGGGGGTAAAGAATAGAAGTTCATTGGATTAGACAAAGGGGAATGGAGGGAACGGAAGGGATGGGAATAGGAAAGACAGGAGAATGAACTGGACAGAACTTTCCTATGTTCATATATAAATATGCGACCAGTGAAACTCCACATCATGCACCACCACAAGAAAAGGAAGTGATATTCCATGTGTGTGTGATAGGTCAAAATACACTCTACCGTCATGTATATCTAAAAAGAACCAATTTAAAAAGAGCTCTGACCATGGCAGAGATTCAGAACATGGCCATTGTTAAACAGGTATGGTGGCGCATGCCTTTAATGCCAGTGACTTGGGGGCTGAAGCAGGAGGATCTCAAGTTTGAGGTCAGCCTCAGCAACTTGGTGAGACTCTGTCTCAAAATAAAAAGGGCTGGGAATGTGGCTCAGTAGTTAAGCATCCCTGGGTTCAATCCCTGGTACAAAAAAAAAAAAAAAAAAAAGAGAATGAAAATGACCATTGTTGCCACTACTGCTTGAATGATTGAAACTGGTGAAACTGTCTTAGATCACATTCCTCAGGGTGGAGACTCTGAGATAAAGATTTCCATCCACGAGGCTTCTGGTAAATGTTCTTCATAAAACCCAAGCATAGCCCCAAGATGGGTAACTTTAGGGACAAGAGAAGGTCACACCTGAGTGTCGGTCTCCATTGGGAGCACTGAAGCCAGAGAATATATCACCCCATCCCCCCACCTACCCCCCCATCCACCCCCCCATTCCCTCCACACACACACAATCAGCAGCTACTGGTCAAGCAAGCGCTGGCCCAGGGGAATTGAAGTTCCTAGGAACTACTGCTTTATGCACCCACAGGAGAAGTGTCCCCAGTCCCCTGAGAGCAGTCCTTCTATAAAAGTCACAGGTGCTAGGGCAGCAGGGGAAGCCCTCCAGGAGCTAGTATGCTCCTGGGAAATGTGGAAAAGATGATCTATTCCACTAATACACAAAGCCGAAGTTGCCAGGGAAACCCGGTTCCCCACCCTCCAGGCAGAGGAGGCCTTACCTCAGGCAGTGGTCCCCACAGCCCGACTGCTGCAGAGATGTATTAGATCCCTGTCCCTAAGAAGACACAGCCTCTCCTCGCCCTTGTTCCTCTTAAAGTCTTTGGGGGTATGCTTAGCCTTTGAGATCATCCCAGGCTGTTATCAAACTGGACTTATCATTTTTTTCTTTTTTTGGTACCAAGGATTGAACCCAGGGGTGCTTTACCACTGAGCCACACCCCCAGCCCTTTTTGTATTTTATTTAGACACAGGGTCTCACTGAGTTGCTTAGCACCTCGCTCAGTTGCTGAGGCTGGCTTTGAACATGCGATCCTCCTGCCTCAGCCTCAGAAACCTCTGGGATTATAGGCCTGCGCCCCTGCAACCGGCTGGACTTCTCTATTGTGACAGGATCCCTGAGCTCATTACTGCAGCCTTTCTTTCTTCTTTGCCCCATCCTTTAAGTTCACAGGGATTCAATTCCTCTGACCCAGTCCCATCCTCTTTCCTGTCTTTGTTACATACTCCCGTCAACCCTGCAGTCATGCATCTGGTCCTGGGCCCCCCCCCCCTCAGGGACAATAATGGAGGATGTCCTCAGGACATGGCCCTTTCTCTTTATGGCTAGGCTAAAATTCTTTTGGAATGGTTTCTAGCTCTAGGAAGTTTGACTGCTTTTGTTCTGGAGAGATGGGAGGGAAAGAAAGACTATGTTCCAGGAATCACTGGGGCACACTCTTGAGATATTCAAAGCACAGTCCCAGGAGCCTTGATGGTTGTGTAATGGACTGAATGTCTGAGCCTCCTCAGACTCATATGTTGAAGACCAAACCCCCAGTGCAATGTTATTAGGACATGGGCTCTTTGGACAGCAAATAAGTTTAGATGATAGCATAAGAGGGGGGGCCCCTATACCAGGATTAGTGTCTTTCTAAGAAAAGGAAGAGATGTGTCTCTTCTCCCTGCCATCCCACCCCCATGTGAGGACACAGTGAGGAGGTAGCCATCTGTCAGCCAGGAAGAGGGCTTTCACCAAGAACTGAGTCTGCGGGCACCTTGACCTTGGACTTTTGGCCTCCAGAACTATGAGGAATAAATGTCAGAACTATGAGGAGTTAATATCTAATTTCATCCCCTCCGTAACAGTAGCCCAAGCCACCTAAGAAAGTATGAAAGTGGGAGCCATTGCCTCCTGCTTCCAGGAGCTTGTGATTTTTAAGGTGCTTTCAATGGAGATCTGTTGACAACCCCTGCTAAGCACTTCGGCCAAGGCCTGGCCCATAGTGAACTCAATTATGCCCCAAGGTAATGTTGCTGCTGCAACTGGTGACAAACCCCACCACAGGATACCGGAGAGGCTCTGGTTGAGTATTGGCAGCCTTGTGTGATAGACAAGGAGACTAAGACTCAGGAGAGTCAGCAATGGTACTCAGTTTTCATCAAGTCCTCTGTATGCCAAACATCCTACAGAGTTCTATGAATCCACATTTTGAGCAAAGCAAACATGTTTCCTGCCTCCAGGAGCTTACCATCCAGACAGGGAGATGGGCTGTACCCAAACAATTTCACAACTGAAACACAACTGCAAACGAAAACAAGCCCTCTGCCACAAAGGACCCCGAGTGAACACTGGGAGTGCAATTTGGGAGTCTCCCTGACAGTGTGAAGAGCAGTGTAAGGTGACAAGAAGCAGACTAGGCTGGGAATCCCTCAACTTCGTGCATCAGAAACCCTTGCAGACTGGTTAGGCCCAGAGTGCTGGGCTCCCTACTCAGGAGGTCAGGATTCCAGAAGTGTGAGGCGGGGCTGCAAATTTGCATTTGTGAAGATGCCCACCTGCTGCTCCCTGGCCCACACTGAACTCCCAGGGGGAGAAAGCAGGAGAAAAAGGCCTGTGCAAAGACTCTGGGGGCAGGCAGGAGCCAGTGAGGCTCTGTGAGGTCAGATGTTGAGGCGCAACAGGCAAAGGAGATCCCCACAGGTGGACAATGAGGCTGAGGAAGTCAGGAGGGGCCAGTCAGGGCAACAGCAGCCTCAACTTTAGCTCCTACCCCGAGTAACAGGAGGTTTAAAGCAGTCCAGTGCTGTGGTCTTATTTCTATGACTCTGGGGGATTACTGAACCCCGGGTGAGAGTGGAGACCAGGAGGGCAGCTAGGTGGACCCAGGCACCTCACTGAGCATCTGGAAAGATGATCTGATGAGGTTTGTTTCCCCCCCCCACCCACAGTTCCGTTGCTGCCATTAAGCCAATCACTGTGGCCCCTGTCTCCAACCTTTGCCCATCCAGGCAAAAGCTTCGGTCACCCTTGTTGTGGAGGTGAAGGCTGTTCTCAGAGGCTGGCCTCACAGACAGAGCAGAGCCTCAGTCCTTTAGGGATTGTTTTCTGTGCAATGCCACTTGGCATTTGTCCTCCAAAGTAGCAAATTTAAGACCAGAGGCTGTGTGAAATGTGGTCTTTTTGAAAACATCAAAAGCACTGTAAGAATTAGTACAAGTGAACAGAGAGTTGGATTCTAAAAATGGAGTGTTTGGAGAGGAAGGGGGTCAGTGTTTTTAATGCTCGGGACTGGAATCAATCCCATGTGTTCCAGACCACATGTTAAGCTGAGCGTGGGCACAGCATGATGGTTAAGAATGTGAACGCTGGAGTCTGTCTCCCTGGGTTCAAACACTGCCTCTGACACTGGCTCAGAATCACACCTGGACAGACTTAGCCTCTTTTGCCTCAGTTTTCCCCATCTGTAAAATGGGGGCAATAATAGTAACCATTTCATAGGATTTGTTATGGGGATTTGATGAATTAATAAGCATATGTAGATTCATGCCTGGTATATATGTAAATGTTCCAATAATGAGTTATCATCATCATTATATGAGTTTATAGGAATTTAGGTTGGATCATTAGGCTTACCATGGATTAGGTGGACAGATGGTTCTACATGATGTGAAAGTTAGCAGCATCAAAATGGAGTCACAAATGTCAACCCCTAACAAAATGGAACCAGGTGGAACCAGGTGACCAGAAAGGACAGGCCCTTGTACATGTATGCCTATGATGAAACAATGGAAGGATTTCCTCAAAACCACTGTATTACAGATAAGTCGCTGACAGAAGGACTCATATCCTACAATGGTTGTCTCCACCAATGAGCTCCCACAACAAGCCTTGATAACCAATGATCTCTGTTTCAAAATACCTTTCGAGGACATCTCCTTTTTGTCTTCTGAAGCTTCCTCTTAGTCAGATGTGGTGGTGCACACCTGTAATCTCAGCACTCAGGAGGCTGAGGCAGGAGGATCTCAAGTTCAAAGCCAGCAACTTAGTGAGGCCCTAGGTAACTCAGCCAGACCCTGTCTTGAATTAAAAAAAAATAAAAAGGGCTGGGGATGTGGCTTAGTGGATAAGTACTCCTAGAATCAATCCATGATACCAAAAAAAAAAAAAAAAAAAAAAAAAAAAAAAAATTAGGGCTAAGAAAATAAATAAAAGTTTCCCTTTGCCCCAATCCCCTGGGATGCACCTTTGGCCCACCATATCATGCATATCTTGGGTGGCAATTTCCTGCTATTCCCAAAGAAACTCTTTGCTTTTGGAGATTCAAATCTCTTTGTTGCTCATTTTAAGCAGACAATATCATGCCTGGTTTTGCTTTGCTTTTGATTTACCTTTTAAGAATACCAGGAGTGAAATGGAAAGCTGGAGGCTGCGAGGAGAAGGAGACAGGAGAAGCTGTCCTGGTGACTCAAGAAGGCAATGTGGTGCTTTGTCCAGAGCCACTGAGATGCACCCACAGCCTGTCTTCCTAGGACAGCCAGCCCTTGGCCTGTCGGACCCTCTTTTCCCAGATGTGTGGGGGACTGAATCTGTCTGGAACTTTACATCCCCTCCTAGACTGCCCCCAACCACCAGAGTTGGTCACAAGAGACTGGCCCTTGGTCCCTTCCATGCAGTGCGACAACTCCTTAGCGGGACCAGGCCAGGGTTATCCTCCAAGGTCCTTTTCTGAGATCACACCCTGCCTGGCTTCCTCCCCCCCCTGTCCAACTTCCTCCCCTTCCTTATCGTTTTTCCGGGAGCCACACTTCCTTTGGAAATTCCTTATATGTGAACCTTCATCTTCGAATTTGCTTTGGGATAGGGAAGGGGAAATCTCACCAAATGTTTTTGTTTTTTTTTTTTTTTTTTAAGAAGAGAGGGCAGGCCTACAAGAGTTTTGCACCATCCACATGTGGAGGGCAGTGATCTTGTCGGCATCATATAGTTAGATACTCAGATGCCTCCTGGTCAGAAAATTAAAGGGGACAAGAGGAAATGACACTGTCCACGCAGCAAGGAAATGGCCAGGGCAGAGCCAGGAGGCTTTGCTTTTGGACTGCGTACATATGTGCCCATGTCTCCAACCTGCTCTGAGAACTGAGCCCTGAGCCAGCAGGTCTGGAGTGGAAGTGGAGGTAAAAATACACCACATGCCTGAAAGACAAAACTGGCCTGAGTGCACTGCATCCGTCACTGACTTCCTGGCTGGGAGGACTGGCTGGACAGGAGAGGCAGGGAGGGGATGCTGTTGGGCCAGGAAAAGTAAAAGTACAAACACAATACTGGGTGGGCTGGCTTGCCCGCTGGGGAAGCACGCTCAGGTTGTGTACTGCCATAGGATCTGAAAGAGAAAAGAAAATTTGACATAGCAAGAGAGAGATTGAAAGATATGCAGAGGCCAAGAGATTTGTGGACACATATGAAAGCTAAGACACACAAAGACAAACTAAGAAAAGGAGAGACAAGGAGAGAGACCCAGAGAAAATTGCCAAGGGATAATCTTGGGGACTCAGAGGGGTGCAGGCAGCATCCAGAGTTGAGGATGGTACAGCCAGCCCCAGCCCTTCCAACCAGTGAACAAAACTGCAGATCTGTAGTCCACCCTGAATCAAAGTGGAGGGTCCCAACATCTGAGAGAGTATTCAGGCCAGGTGCAGAGCAGTGCACGCCTGTCATCCCAGCAGCTCGGGAGGCTGAAGCAGGAGGATTGCAAGTTTGAGGCCAGCCTCAGAAACTTAGTGAGGCCGTAAGCAACTCAGCGAGGCCCTATCTCAAAATAAAATATAAAAAAGGGCTGGAGATGTGATTCGTGGTTAAGTACTCCTGGATTCAATCCCTGGCACCAAAAAATGAAGAAGAATGAGGAGGAGGAGGAGGAGGAGGAGGAGGAGGAGGAGGAGGAGGAGGAGGAGGAGGAGAAAAGAAAAAAGAAAGTCTTCAGGGTCCTAAGGGACCACCCCACCTCTGTGATGAGAAGCACCCTGGGCCCAGCCTGGCCCTCCCTAGCCCATCACTGCATGCCTCTACCTTCCAGCCCCGACTCAGGGCCTTAAAGCCATCCCATGTCAGCCCCTACTCACGAGGGAAAAGCCCACGAGCACCCCATCTGCACAGCACAAAAGCCCTCCTTAGCAGCGGGGTTCCCATCAGAGGGGCCAGCGGGACACGTATTGTCAGGAAGCTTGTTTTCCCAAGAGCCGACGCTGTTCAGATGTGCCATGAGCAATTGCTACTCCGCTCGCCTTCCCCTGGCAAATTATTCTGCTGGAGTCTCTTCCAGCGTTTGGAGCTGCGCTGCTGTAAATGCCAGAAATCATGTACATTAAGCCTGGAGTGACGGCAGGCTTATGGATGGATTTACCTTCAAACAGAGGCCGCTGAGGCGCCCGGCGTGGGGGGCAGCACTTTATGGATGCCGCTCTCTGCAAGCGGAGGCTTTAAGCGGTCAACTTGGCCACGTAATCAATTTCTCATGCAGGCCTGGCTCTGGGCCACCCGCTCCCAGGCAGGGCTTTGGGATGCAGGCTGTCTACCCACATCCCCCCTGTCCTTGCCCCTTCCTAGGGGACTGTTCCCATCTGTCTGGAGGGCCAGTAGCAGGGGTTGGGCAGGGGCCACACCAGGCCAACTCGGGCAAATCCAGAAGCCCAGGGCCTGCCCTCCTGTAGATGAGTGGGGAGCAGCCATGGTAATGCTATCTCACTGCTCTGGGCTGAGCCTCCCAAGCTGAGTGTGAAGTCCCCCCCAGGCTCACACTGGCCTCCCACCTTCCCACCCCCATCCTCTGAACTCCTACTCTTCCTCCCCCTCTGAAACAGGAGGCCTGCTCACTGACTTGGCTCTCTCTCCTAAGTGGCAGCCCCTGGAACTTTCCCTTGGTCACCTCCCATCCCTAGGCAGCCCATCCCTCACTGCCTTCCTCTGCCTCAACTTCCTAGGGTACAGGAGGTGGAACTATCAGAGGCACAGTGTGGGCCGAGGGACCCCTGCAGGGCTCTTCCACTCCTGGCCAGCCCCTTCCCCCGCCCCATCTGTGGCAGGCTGTATTTTTGCAAGATGCTCCAGAAGCGCCTGTGTTAATGTTCAGGGGTAAAATTAGATTAGGAGACCTGTAACCTAATCAATGGATTAATACATTTCACACATTAACAATTTGCAAGGACTACTTTACTGGTGGTAACTGGAAGCAGGTAGGGTGTGGCCGAAGGAATCAGGTCTCTGGGGGCATGCCCTTGGATTATATCCTGCTCCCCTGGCTCCTCAGGTTCTTGCTCTGCTTTCTGGCTGCCAGGAGCTCACAGCTTTCCTCTGCCATCTCCTTCTACCACGAAGTTCTGCTTCACCTTGGGCTCAGACTAATGGAATCCGCCAAACCATGGACTGAGCCTCTGAAACCATGATCCCCCAATAAACTTTTCCTCCTCTAATTTATTATTGTCAGGTATTTTTAGTTTCACCAACCACCAAAAAAAAAAATCTAATGCAAGAAATGATGTTTATATTCCTTTCACTGATGTCTAACTCTGGCAGAACTGACCCTGTGTGAGTGCTGAGACTAGGTTATGCAAGACATGCCATTTCCTCCCAGATCCATGAAGCACCTGGACTTGCAGCTCTGATTCACCATGTCTCACCACTCAAGGCTGCCATGCTGGAAGGAAGCCCAAACTACCACAGGCTAAAAGACCACCCAAAAGAGCCCTACCAGCACTGCCCCTGTCTTCCACTCCAGCCCCCTTATGACTGCAACTGCATCAGAGACCCACAGAACCACAACCCGATGAGCCCTGCTGGGCCCCACTGAGCTTCTCCCAAATTTCTGACACACAGTAACCATGGGAGATAATTTAAGACAGCCCTAAGCGGCTGGGTGAGTTGTTGCACAACAACAGGTTAATGAGTCTTAATGCAGTAAAAATATAACAACAACAAAACGAGGCTCAACAATCCAATCTTTCTTTGATCCTCAGAAGGCATTTGCAGCGTTGCACAGCCTAGCATATTGAATATCAGTTCTCAATGCACAGCATCTGGGTATCAGAGGAGGTGTCTAAACCTTGACAACTCCCAGACACCGCCTGGCTGCGTTCACAATCCAGAAATCAGGAAAATATACATGACCACAATTGTTTGGCCACTTAATTCCCAGGAAATAATGAGAAGTAAATAACAAAGACAGGAATTATTCCCCAAAGCAATTCCTGTGCTTCATTCCAACATTTACAGACCTCTTGGGGGCTAAGAACTATAAGTCCTCTACCAAGTAAGGGGTTTTTGGGTAACTGATAACCTGGAACTGGGGAGTCCCCCTTTTTTTTTTGTTTTAAACGTAAAGAATGGATTTCTCCAGAGGCTGAGCACTGTCTTGGGAGGTTTACAAAAGTCCACTCATGCTTGGGGAAGAATTTTCTTTTTTTTTTTCTTCTCTTTAAGCCAAAGGACACCCTACAGGACAGAAAGGTGATTTCAGACTTTGTGGTAGACAGGTTTAGAGTTTTAGCTACTCAGCCTCTCTGGGCTATGGCTTCCTCATCTGTAAAATGGGAATGATAGTAGAACTTTCTTCTTTGGGCAATGTCAGGGTTAAATGAATTAATATATGTAAAAAGCTTAGAGTGAGATGTGTTCATTGCAAGTGCTATGTAAGCACTTGCTATTTTTATTATTGTTGTTATTATTATTTTTGCTGTTGTTGTTTGGGGATTCTAAGCTACTGGCACTAACAGATTCTGTTAAAAATATTGTCAGTGGTATAACTGTGTGGTGAAATTGACCTCTCGTTTTACAATCCCTCTTTAACATCAACTCCCCTCCCCAGTTCTGGTGGGCCCACACGTGCACCCTCAGTAATCAGTCCTTGTGTGCCACAGGTCACACCACAGTAATGTATTAGCACAGGACAAACAAGAAGCTTTATCTTCCCCTCCAGGCAGAAGGTGGACACAGAGAATCTGCCTTCATTGTCTGGGATGGCTCAGAAGCCTCTGGAGATGCAGGGCAGAGCTGCCCCTGGGGTACTAGAGTCCTGGGAGGCCTTGGAGGCTGGTCCGGAGGGTCGTAGCTACATCTCTCCTGGTTGCAAGCCCAGTCTCCCAGCACCTGCCCATTTCGCAAACCCCTCCCTTGCCTGGCTGTTGTGCCTGCTGCATGTCAGGCGGAGGGGCAGGGACAGGAGCAAGCCCTGGCAATGAAAGACACACACAGCCTTTCCCTCCAGCAGCAAAGCGAATCTCTACTCACATTCTTGTCTCGTGGCAAATCTGACCCCAAGGTGGCCCTGCTGGACCAAGGCTGTCCCTGAGTGAGCTAATCCAGCAGAGCCCTGTTGTCCACACACAGCAGGAAGGACCTCGAAAGCCCAGCAGGCCAGGCCACAGGGCCTCTCACCCTGCAAGACTCTCACAGCAGGCTACGCCAGGCCCTGGTGATACACTGCCAAAATAGATTAATGTCACAAAAGGGGAATCTTTAGGAAAGAGAGGAATCAATCTCATTTTAGGGGGTCCATTTAGCAAAATGAAAACAAATACTTCAGGGATGGATTAGCTTTCCAGGTTTTTGGTCATTTAACAAATATTTATGGAGTGATAACTACATGCTAGGCAGCACAATTGGCTTGGGGCCTCTGTCCCAGAGAAGCTCAAGGTCTTTCCCCCTTCTGGCAGGCAGTTTACTGGAAAGTAATTGTGCTGGAAGTTGTGGCATCCACAAGAATGTGCCCCCCAGACCTCTGACTCCAGGGAACATAAGAGAGAGGGCGTGCAGGGCCCCAGCTGCTGAGCTCAGGAATCCAGCCCAGCATTTGGACCCAGGGTACAGTCAACGACCGCACGTGGCAGGCCATAAATGCAGGTCAGCCCTATGAGAAACTCGAGTCCTCTGGCAGCTGGCTTGGGCTCAAGGACCGCTTGCCTTCCTTGTGGAATCTTCCATAGACTGCAAGATGGTCTAGGATGCTCACCGCCCTCTGTCCTTCACTCAGGTGATCACAACTTTCATCTTGCCTGGCCGTCCCCAGGCCCCTCCTCATTTCCTCTCCTGGGTAATTTCCCTAATAAAACTCTTGTCTATTTAATCTTCCCTGGCATCCGTTTCTCAAAGGACCTGACGTAACCTAGAAGCACAGCCACATCTTCCTGCTTTTCCTGTGCCCAGCCTCCCCAGATGGACCACCCTGGGTCCTGCCAGTATCCGCCCCTTGCGGACACCTGGATTGATGTACTCATTAGGAGCTTCTTGATACATTTGGCGTCTCCCTGGTAAATCCTACGTTCTGTAAGAACTTACAGCATCCTTAAGGCTTCTTCTCACTCTGATGGTTCTCAGCAGGTGTTGCTGACCCATGGAGGAAGGCACTTGACATCAGACTCTTACATCATATTTCAAGAGGCCCCGTTGACTTCCCAATATAATTAACAATAACCATTGCATAATGAGCTCATACCGAGATGCTAAGCTTTTCACATGCATAACCTAATTTAATGCATAAGCATAATCCTGGACACACACCCGGTCACCAAGCAAAACATTTTCCCCACTACCCACTACCCAGGAGAGAATGGATATGCTCTCCTTGGAACAATGGCTCTATTGCTTGCTGTCCCTAGACAGCCCCTCCTCCTTTGTGAATCCAAATCAAGACATTTGCAGGCAGAACACAGAGATCTGATCTTAGAAAGTGTGAGCATTTCCCAAGAGACAGCCACTCCCCACATCGAGAAATTCCAGGCACAGGGTTTGGTAACAAAGTCCAGCCTGGCCCAGGCTAACACATGATAGATTCAACTCTTCTTTTTAATCCTATCCTGTTTTACGCCCCCCAAGCCATTTCTTTCCTCTGCGCGTCTCGGCTTCTTGGTACTTGAAAAACAAGGCCTCTGGGCTCACATCCAGGACACATCCCAGGCATCCTCCGGCCCTCCAAGCTTTATCTGCCCCCCCCCCCGCCCCCACATGCGGAAATGTTCTCGGGCTCTCTCGGCTCACTAAACAGCAAGCCCGGGCTGCTGGCCGGGGACCTCACACAAGTTACTTGACATCTGTAAAACAGGGTCATTGGGAGGATTAAAGGGAAGAAGGAATTTGAAAATGACTGTAAATCCTTGCTATGCAAAGTGTGGTCCTTGGGCTTGCAGTGACAGCAGAACCTAGGAGCTCCTTAGACAGACAGAAGCCCCTGCCCCTCCCCCCCCCAGGGCAACCTTTTCCCCAGGTGATGCAGGTGCACCTTTAGGGTTAACCAGGCTTGCTGTCTGAGTTTGGGGAACACTGAGCACCTCTCTCTGCCTTCTTCTCTTGCTTCCTCTTGTTTGCTCTGTGACACTGTCAGCCCTCCCCAGACTCTCAGCAGAGAGGCGAAGGCAGAGGGTGAACTTGGCAATATATGTACACTCACAGGGGTTCAGCTTCACGGCCAAGGATCAGGCAATCTCCCGCAGGCTGTGGAGAGAAGGCTGCAAATGAAAAGGGACCCCAGCTGGGAAGGAGGCCTGACCAGTCGATGTCTCCATTCACCTCTGATTCCAGCCCCTGCTCAGTGGTGAATTGCCCCTATTTCACGTGCCTGATGTGTAACATATTTTGTGTAATTACGGTGATGCCGTCTGTGTATACGTTAAATGACTATAGCAGTTAATTATTTGTGAATTAAACAAGGGATGTTTTTGCCCCAGGAGAGATGGAGAGATGCCCGCCCAACCTGGTGAAAGAAACTCAGTCTCAAAAAGAAAGTGGGGAGGGGCTGTGGCTGGGGCTCAAAGGTAATGCGATCGCCTAGCACGTGCAAGGCACTGGGTTTGATCCTCAGCACTGTATAAAAATAAGTAAAGTATTGTGTCCATCTACAACTAAAACATTTTAAAAAACAAAGAAGGAGAAAGGAGGGAGTGGCCCATGCCTGTAATCCCAGCGGCTCAGGAGGCTGAGGCAGGAGGATTAAAAGTTCAATGCCAATCTCAGCAATTTAGAGAGGCCCTAAGCAACTCAGTGAGACCATGTCTCTAAATAAAATTTTAAAAGGACTGGGAATGGGGTTCAGTGGTTAAACATCATTGGGCTCAATCTCCTGTTCAAAAAAGTAAAAGAAAGTGGGGGGAGTAAGAGGAAGAAGCATTCTTCCCCCAAAAGTTTCTCAAGGAAGATGGAATATGGGGTGAACTGTTGTAGCCTTAAAATGCCAGCCAGTCCTCATGCAGCCTGTGCCATCCCTGGGAGGTCCCATTGCCAGGATGGCTCTCAAGGAAATGCATTCAGAGCCTGCTAGTTTTGCAAATATCTATCTTCCTCTTTTTGTTAGATATAGAGCCCCAATTTTTAGCTGGGTACGAGTTCCTATCCCCAAGTAAAGACTACATCTCTTGGCCTGCAGCCAGGTGTAGCCACGTAACCAAGTCTGACCAATGGGACATAAGCAGAAGCAACTGCTGGAATGTGTTCTAGAAAAGAGTGAGTGCTTGTCTCTTTGCCCTTTTCCCTTTCAAACCCCTAGAAAGGGGTTCTCATCTGTAAAATGGGTATGTTACTGAACTTACATTTGTGGAGATGTGAGTACAGGATAAAGCTCACAGGCAAACGTGGTAAGAGCCAGCCTGGGAAAGACTATAGAACATTGGCTACATCCTCTGTGGGCCCTCATCTGTCTCTTAACTAATTGGCTTATCTAAGCATCAAGCAGGAGATTGTCACTTCTCCAGAACCTTCTCTAACAGAGTCACCTTGTCAAACTGGGAGAATTCACAATCTCCTCTGTACCCTGTCTTTAACACCATCATGACTTGTATCACATTGACTATGGCTTCTTTTCCTGAGCCACCTCTAATTCTTGGGTTTCTAGTTTGGTGACTGGCAGGTAGAAAATGCCCAATGAAGCAGGGCACAGTGGTGCACACCTGTAATCCCAGCTACTCTGGAGGCAGAGACAGGAAGATCACAGGCTCAAGGTCAGCCCCCGTCAAATTAGCAAGATCCTTGTCTCAAAATAAAAAGGACTGGGGATGTAGCTCAGTGATAGAGCACTCCTGGGTCCAATCCCCAGCACCAAAAAAAGAAAGAGAGAGAGAGAGAGAGAGAAGGGGGAGGGAGGAAGGAAGGAAGGAAGGAAGGGAGGGAGGAAGGGAGGGAGGGAGGGAGGGAGGGAGGGAGGGAGGGAAATAAAGTGAAACAAAATGAAGATGCCCAATGTGTGACCAATATATCAAGTTTCCTTAAAGTGGTCAAATTCCCATGGTGTTGACAGACTATCCAAAGTCAAGAAACATGACTTTCAGTCTCAAAGCCTCAACCTTACTCTCTCTCTCTCTCTCTCTCTCTCTCTCTCTGTAGCAGGGATTGAATGCAGAGGCACTTAACCACTGAATCACATGCCCAGTCTGTTTATTTTTTTATTTAGAGACAGGGTCTCACTAAATTGCTGAGGCTGGCTTTGAACTTGCAATCCTCCTGCCTCAGCCTCCCCGATGCTGGGATCACAGTTGTGCACTACTGTGCCCAGCTTCAACCTTACCATCTCTTTTTTTAATCTTTATTTTATTTATTTATTTTATACGGTGCTGAGGATTGAACCCAGGGTCTCACACAGGCTAGACAAGCACTCTACTGCAGAGCCATAACCTCAGCCCCTCAACCTTACCATCTCTTACTTGAAACCTCCTAAGCCTCGATTTTCTCATCCAAATAATGGGAATAATAATAAAAACCAGTGAGGCTATTGCAATGACTAAATTCGATTTCGGTTTAAAAACTACAAGGCAAGAGGTGGATGGTATATCGTTGGAGAAGGGAGAGGGGCAGTTTTCATTAGATAAGTCTAAGTCTAAGCCTCTGCAGGCCTGTTTTCAGTGCAGAACATTCTGGCTGGGTAGTTCTACAATATTAGGCAATCACCAAAGTGTAGACTCAGGGACAATTTGCCACATCCTGAAGGTAGTCTTAGGGTCAGCCTCTCTATTCTGGAAATGCAAACTGTTTGGCCACATAGGCCACTAAGTAAAGGCTGTCAAAGGTGCCCAGGCCTGGAAGTTCAGATGCTAAGGCAGAGCAGTTAAATATGGAATTGTGGCCACTTTGCTGTACGCCCTCGATGGTGAGGGTGCCTTGCCTACTACATACAGGACTCCAGGATAGGGATAGCCTCCTTTCCAGGACAACTAGGAGGGACAAGGAATAACCTGGGCTCTCTAGCACAGGTTATTGCACAGGTGAGGGGCCTGACGTAAATCTTGGGGGCAGCCATGATGCATTCATACCAATCTGGCAGGATGACAAATTCAGATCCTGTGTCAAAGTGTTGGGGACACAAGAGGAATTCAAAGCATCCTGACCTGGAAAATAAGTGAGTTATCAGCAACACATTTGAGAAGCGGCAGGTTAGACTGGTTAAGAGCACAGACTCTGGAGCAAGCCTGCCTGGAGTCAAATCTTGACTCTGCAGGTATTTTAACTATTACCTTTGTCAGATACATACCCTTTCAGTGCCTCACTTTCCCATCTGGACAATGGGTCAGTAATAATTTTCACTTCATAGGTTGTCCTGAGGGCTGAGTTAGCCTAGCTATAAGGCCCTTAGCCTCTGTCATGTAGTGACTATGCCAGGGGTTGGGGACTGGAAAAGGTGATGGGGAGCCATTTGCAATTCCAGGGTGCTGGCCCAGGAGACAAGAGCCCTACTCAGTATGGGCTTAATGCAATTGGAGATGTGGGTCTCCACATGGAAATCAAAATACACTACAAACCAGGCACAGTGGCACACACCTGGAATCCCAGCAGCTTGGGAGGCTGAAGCAGGAGGATCAGCAGTTCAAAGCCAGCCTCAGCACTTTAGCGAGGCGCTAAGCAACTCATGAGACCCTGTCTCTAAATAAAATACAAAATAGGGCTGGGGATGGGGCTCAGTGGTTGAGTACCCCTGAGTTCAATCCCTAGTACACTCCCCCCAAAAGAGATAAAGAAATAGCAAAATAACACCACAAAGCTGAATACAATCAGAAATCAGTGAGAGGGTATACAAGAAGCAAGGACCTTGAACTCCAAACGGGCAGAAAAATGCCACTTGAACTGACTCCATTTTTTAAAAAGAGGAATATATTTACTCAGGAAACCAATAGATTAAAATGGCAGTTGACTTGAGGCCCAGCTGATGACAGATGACCATCAGTGGTTTCAGATTTACATTTCGTTGATAAAGGAACTATAACAGAGGCAGTACTCTTTCCTAGAAGTTCCAGAAAAATCCCTATAGCTGCCACTGTACCTTTGGCCACTCCAGGGCCCAGGGAACATGACTGACTTCACTTGAGCTAAATAGACTGAGAAGCTCATGGCTCCCCAAAGAAAAAGGGGGGAGAAGATGGAGAATGGGTACTAACTAGCTAGGCAAAATCACTAACAGATAACCCCTTCACCACGGAGGAGAGGATTAAGCTCACCCCATCTCCTCCTACTCTCATTTAAATAGTAACCAGCATTTGTTCAAAACGACAAATTGCAAATGGCTAGCACCTCCACCATTTAATCTCTCAACTCACTCAAATCACTTCCAGGCAAGGCGAAAACTGACAACGCACAGGCCCAGAGGTGGGGCGGGCCCACACCAGGCAAGATTAACTAGCAGCCCTGTGCTGGGGGCTCAGAGGTGCAGAGCCTGCTGGATTTGGGGCACACTGTTCTTCCCAGCCTTAGGGAAAGGGAGCCTATGCCTGACTCTTCCCAGCTCCTCACTAAAGTCCTGGGGTGCCACGGCAGGGAGAGAACAGGAGACAAATGCACATAGGAATAGGCTGAGGACTGGCTCAGGTTTGGAGGCAGCTGTGTTGTTGAAGGACTTAACCATGATTCTCAAGAGCAGGGGGCGAGAAAAATGGCTGACAGAAAATGGGGTATTCTGTTAGGGGAAAGAGGGGAAAGTTGATTTTATTTGTTTGAAATGAAAATGCCCCAAGAAGCATTCAGGTCAAAGTGACCACAGGCAGAGGCCAGAGCTGTCAATTCCAGGGTCCTAGAGTCACCTGGGTTTCCCTGTAAGTGACTTGGCCTAGCTATTGGGGGGGAGTTTGTGCAGAGAGAAAGAAAGGTCTCTGGGTCCTTGGAATAAGGTAGTGCCCTGCCTGAGAAGGGGTCCCTGGCTCTGGGAATGCTAATAAGTGTACTTCAGGTCAACAGAATTTAGACTCAGCCCAGAGAAAAAGAAGAGGAGAGATAGATGGAGGGAAATAGCTCTCTCCCTCCCTCCCTCTCCCTCCGTGTCTCTCTCTGTCTACACACACACACACACACACACACACACACAGGCCTGTGAAGGAAGAGAAACTGTTTGTGTTGTCAGAGAATTCCTTGGAGAATCCTCCCCAGACGCCATCTTCTCCAGAAACATAAGGTTCTCACACACGGGTGCACGTGCCCACACACACAGTCACACAGAGGCGCACGTGTCACCACAGGGACTGGGCTGTTGGGCTCATACTCCGCCGGTTGCAGAATGACACAGCAGTGGTGGAAGGAAGTGGGGAACAGGGGACCGTGGCAGCTTCATCTGTGGCCACCCTTCGCTGGGAGCTGGCGTCCCTCTGAGTGTGGCCGGGGAGGGTGGTCCTCCCTGTGGGCAGGCCTGGCAGGCACTGTCCCCGCGTGTGAGCACTAATGCCTTGATAAACAGGGAATTTGCTGGAATATGGCTGTTAATTGGGGCTAGAGCCACAGTCTGTCACCCCGGGAGCAATGGTTAATGACAGGCCACTGGGGGAACTGCAGACATTTGCCACTGTTGCGGGCCTGTCCTCCCTGCTTCTTAAATGGCAGTTTATCTCAAAATTGAAAACACTTTCCTGGGAATAATTATTTCTTGGAAGCTCTGAGACTGCGATCACATTTCACAGACTGCTGTCAGGGCAACCTTCTATAGGCCGAGGGACTGGCTGTCCTTGCTGCTTTGGGGAGGGACAACTTAGCTGCTGCCTCCTCCTCCCACACACAGCTTCCAGCTCTTTCCTGGGCCCCTAGTGCGCAGCCACTGTGGGCATGTTTGAAGGGGCTTCTGGCTTATTTAAGGCCAAGGGGGTGATTTACCCACTAGAGGAAGACCAGGGAAGGAGGGCAGGAGAAAGTCTTCATACTTCGAAGGGAAGATGCTTCTAGAATCCCTGAGTCCTGGTATCCTTTCTTCTGGCTGAGACTGAGCTGCAGGCCTCTGGTGGGACAGTGTCAAAGCACAGAAGCTGTGGTGGCCACTCTGGGCCCCATTTCTTCCTCTGAGACTGTCCGCAGAGTGGACAGCTCACAGCAGCGAGAGTCTGCCAGCTGCCACATGAAGATCCAGGCAGCCCTGGCAGAAAGGGACACCCGGGAGCCAGAGCTGGCCTTGCCTGGCGCACTTGGGTTGGCACAGCCCCTGGGCGGTGATGGAAAAGGGGGAATCCATGCCAAACGCTGACCTCACGCCTGCCCTCCCAGGGTCAGCCCCCAGACTACACCAGGACGGGGCAGCCAGACTGCAAACATGGCCCCAGGCAGCAGCCCCCTGGACGTGGAGGGCAGTGACACAGGCGGTTAAACTCAACGCCTTGGCCACAGGCCAGCCTTCTGGCTTGGCAATTACACACTGTCTACCTCCGCGCTCCCTGCTGCCCCGTCACCTCCCTGTCAAGCAGCTTTCAGGCCGCTCGCCTCTTCCTGTCAGCAAATGTTTCTGTGTGGCGTTGCTGGGCGACAGTGGCTTGCGTTTTCCTGGCCCCCGGACCCCTGACAGAGATGTCCCTCTGAGGACTTAGCAAGGTTCCACTTGTGTCATTGCTGCGTGAGCCCCAGCACAGAGAGGGACAGGCCACACGGGGCTCCTGGAGAAGGGGTCACCAGGGCCTGATCCACAGAGGAGAACTAGAAGGTGGAGTCAGACCTTTCTCATGCTCCCAGCTCCCTGGGGACTTCCCTCGGTCCCCTTCACAGACACATCTGGGAAGACAGCAATTTATTCTACCAAATGTTTTATAAAGACAGGAACCACAGTTCTATCCCCCCCAAGTGAAGTCACATGTGTCCCCTGCCCAGGGGAAGCTGGACAGGGGGGTTCACCCCCAGGCATTCTGGAAACACAGTGAATCCAAGGACACACCCCAAGGTTTACAGAGAAACTCAGATTCCAAGCCAGGTTCAGCCAACCACCAGCTGTGTGGCCTCAGGGCCGCACGTCAGCTCTCTGGGCCTCGGCTGTCTTCTGCATGATGTGAGGTGATAACAAGGACTTTGTTCAAAATGGATGGGGCTTCTCTCTGACTGTGTATGCTGAGAGGCCACAATGGAGGTGCCAGAGTAGGAAAGAACCCTCCATCCTAATGGGGTAATGCAGAGAAATAAGTGGCACAGGGACCTAGAAAGGAACCAACAGGTGAAGGCTGGAAGGGATAGTTTGGGACAGTGGTACTTCACAGGAGAAGATGCTGAAGAGCTCAAGTGAGAGCTGGTGAGCCAGGCTAGAAGAGAGCAGGCCTGCGGGAAGAAAATCAGCCAAAAAAGGGGGGGAGTCTTCAGATCACGCAGATCCAAGTCCAAGATTTTGCTCTGACCTCTCTTAGCTGTGTGACTCTGGGTAGTTTGCCTACCCTCTCTGAACCTTACCTATTCAATACACTCCCAGTGCTCACCTCACAGGGTTGTTTGAGTCTCACACACAGTCTGACAAGCAGTGGACACCCAGTGAGGTCAGCCCTCAGTCTGCTTGGAGAAAGGGGACTTATCTGTGGAAAAGGTCAAGTCAAGCCTTAGGGGAACAAGTGCATCAGGCTTCAGCAAGGGCAGCCAGGGAAGATGCATTAGTTTAGATTCTTGTGGTTCCAAGTGACAGAAACAGACCTTAAAGTGAAGTGAGCAACAGAGGACATGTAATGCACAATGGGCTGGGAAAAGAAGCGCTGAAACAGGCACTAGCACCCCACCCACATGCACTCAGCTTGAACCTGACTAGCAAATACCAAGGCTTTTCTTCCGGCCTCAGGAGCAGAGCAGCCATGGCTCATGTGTATAGAGTCAAAGCACCTAGAAGCAACCCTCCCCAGAACAGCCAGGGAGTCACTATCTCTTGGAGTTCACCAACTGAACGGAGGCTTAGTTGTCCAAAGGGATTCCGTTCCCTTTCCTGCCTCAATTCCCTCCTCCCCTCTCTACACTTCCTGCCATGATTGTACAAATAAACTACCTGCAATCAAATCCTTGTTTGGGGGTCAGCTTGTGGGGACCCAAATGAAAGCAAATACTGAGGCTTCAGGTCTGGCTAGTTCTAGGTGCTTAAGCAATACTCTCAGGAATTTGTTGTTCTCTGTCTGTCCACTCAGTTCTCTCTTTCACTTATCCCCATCCCAGATGGAGATAAGATATATTTGAAGTATCTCGACAGATAAACCTTGTATTTTTATCCCCAGGATAGAGACTGGGCATCCTCTAGAATGAAAGTTAGAAAAGGATGACGGAAAACCACAAAGGAGACAAATGAATGGATCAGGCAGAGGGACAGAATTCTTCCCCTTGACACCTGACTTGTGGAAATACACTGGGCTGTTGGGAGATACCAGGGAGCAGGTAGACTTGTTTGGGCTTGGAAAGAAATATAGTCCCGTGCCACATACTTGAGTCTCAGTTGCTCTGCAAACACTATGGTGGTTCTGTGAGATTAGATCACCTAGTGACGTCATAACCATCTTAGTTTACGTAAGCACACTCTGTGATATTTGGACAAAGGCAACATTGCCTAGCACTGTTTTTCTCAGAAAATGTCCCCACCATTAAGCAACACATGGCTAGAATAATAAAAGGCAATGTAATCACAGCCCCAGGGAGGATTGGGAAATGGCAGGCAGGCGTGTGTATTTGGAGATGAAGGTTCCCCTCGAGCTGGGAGGGGAGACCCCGAGGCAGCTTGTGTGGAGTTCCTGCTTGCGGAGTTGGGGGCAGAGAAATGGGAAGCAGGAGCTCTGGTCACTGAGAGCCTGGCTGAAGGAGCTGAGGCACGGGTGCCTAGGTCTGTACCAGTTCAACCACTAGACGATCTGCCTCCTGGGACACCTCTTTGCCCTGGGCAGTTGCTAGCTGAGATGCTGCAGTAGAGGTTGCTAGAATACAGATTCTGAGCAGAGGAGCAGAACAGAGCCCATCTAAGTGGAACAGATAAAAAGAATGACAGAATAGCCAATAGATTTTAAGCAAAATAACACTTTACATATTTTTTTTATTTTGTTTTTTGATTTTTTGGCTTTTTTTTAAAGTACTGGGGATTGAATCCCAGAGTGCTTAACCACTAAGCCACATCCCCAGCCCTTTTTAATTCTTTATTTTGAGACAAGTCTCACTAAGTTGCTTAGGACCTTGCTAAGTTGCTGAGGCTGGCCTCAAACTTGCCATCCTCCTGCCTCAGACTCCAGAGCTGTAGCAATCACAGGCATGTGCCACTATGCCTGGCTATGCGTTTTGACCCTGAAATCCTACCTCTAGGAGTCTTTCAGAAATACTCATACATCAAATGTGTGTGTGTGTGTGTGTGTGTGTGTGTGTGTATAGAGAGAGAGAGAGAAAGAGAGAGAGAGAGAGTCTTTTCTTGTCTGTAACGCTGAAAACCTAGTGGCACTATAATAGAGGAACAGTTAGTGTGATCAGGGCATATCCACTGTGGCATACTTGACAGCTAATAAAACACAATAGTTATTTCTAGATCATCACAGTTTCTGTAGAAACAGATCGTGGGACCCAGATAAGAATGCAAAGAAATGGGAGGGGTGCAGGTGGGGCTGCAGGGGCACGGAGAAGGGAGATGGGACAGTGAAGGCAGCTGGTCACCACTCCGGGCAAGTAGACCTCTGTCCTCCTGGGAACCTCATGGAAATATCAACAGAGTTATCCCACCCAAGTTGCAAGAGAGCTGATGTAATTATGTACCAATTCGTGAGCCTCATCTGGGGAGGGCTGCTTTCTGCACCGTGAATTCACTGAAACTCTGGCCGTCCTTGCTTTTGGCAGAGCCACGGAGAAAGACCTTAAGCCACAGGATGCAGACCTTGGCAGCTAGAGGCAGACACACACACTAAAGCAGCGGGCCTCCAAAATGCAAGCCAGGCACCCACAGTACCTGCCAAATACAACCATAGTCATGCCTCACTTCAGGATGGGATATGTTTTGAGACATGTGTGAGCATCATGGAGCCCACTGACACAAACCTAGATGCTATCGGTAATACACATCTAGGCTATATGGTAGAGACTATTTCTCCTAGGGCCTCGAAGAACAGAATAACACGGGAGTCAATCAAGCACAAAAGAATCGAGAGATGCAGAAGCCGGGTGCCATGGTGCTTGCCTTGTAATCCCAGCACCTTGGGAGGAGGATCATGAGTTCAAAGCCAGCCTCAGGAACTTAGTGAGGCCCTAAGCAACTCAGTGAGACCCTGTCTCTAAATAAAACACAAAATAGGACTGGGGATGGGGCTCAGTGTTTGAGTACCTGTGAGTTCAATCCTCAGTACCAAAAAAAAAAAAAAACAAAAACAAAAACAAGGAGGACCTCATATTGGTTTAAACCAGGTTTGACTGCCATATACATTTGTGCCAACTTTACATAAAGCCTTTAGGTTTTCATTGTGGATCATAAGTGAGGCAAAGGGACTATCTAAAGCCAAAACGAGTAGGTCAAGAAATCAGAGCAACTCAGGCCTCATAGAATGATACAGCATTAGCATTTTACAGTAACCACACAGAAGCCACCTGGACGCAGTTGCTTCTATCACTATATAGCAGCTCTTGGTGTCACAGTCTAAACATTATGGACAGACACCCACCCCCAGGGATCTTGTGAAAATGTAGATTCCTATTCAGCAGGTCTGGGGTCATGGTATGGTTCGGACATGGTTTCAATGTATCCCCCTAAAGGTTCGTATGTTGGAACTTGGTCCTTAGTGAGCCAATGTCGAGAGTTAGGTAGGACCTGTAAGAGTTGGAGACTACTGAGAGGTCCTTGAGTGACTGAGGCACAATCCCTGGGGATCATGTGTCCCCAATAGTTTTCTGGCTTCTTGTTTGGGATATGATTGCTTCCTTACACGCATGCTCCTTCCATGAAGTGATGCATCCCAGAGGGCCCTCAACAGAGCCCAGCCAATGTCAGTGTCTCAAACCTCCCAAACTGTGAGCCAAATAAACTTACTTTCTTTATAAAGTCAGCCTGCCTCAGCTGTTTCATTATAGGAAAACAAAATACAAATAGGGCCTGAGAATCCGCATTTCTCACACCTTCCTGGGTGAGGCTGATACCTCTTACCAGGAGACCGAGCTTTGACTAGTGACACCGTCAAGTCATCCAATTGAACTGAAATGGGTCTCTATATAACTTCCACCTATCAGCCATGGCAGCCACAGAAAACATGTCAAATTGTCATATAAATCATCAGGTTCCTTCGATCAGGTGCCAGCAGGGAGAACATGACAGGGCAGGGCTATGGTGACAGAGGGGAACCCAAATAGGAAAACATATTTCTATGGTCCTTGAGAAAGTGAGATCAGGACCAGAGAGCAAATAAAGGTTGTGTGAGAGAAGAGGGGAGGAGCAGTTACCCAGATGTGTCTGCCAAACACTATTTTATAACCTGGGTGTCAGGAGGTTCCAGGCAAAGAGCACAGGCCCCATTCAGAGGAATCTGGGCAGTAGCAGACTGGAAAGAGTCTACAATCTGTATGGCAATAGAAGTCAAAGTCATGGTTACTTCCAGGGATGGGACATTGATGCAGAAAAGACACAACAGGGAAGAGGCACAGGTTACAAACATCCTATAGGTTGACCTGGGCCATGGTTTCATGGGTTTTGAATATATAATAAGTCATCAAAACACATGCTTAAGATTAATGAAGTTAGCTGGCACGGTGGCACACGTCTGTATCCCAGCAGTTTGGGAGGCTGAGACAGGAGGATTGTTCAAAGCCAGCCTCCACGACAGCAAGGCACTCAGCAACTCAGTGAGACTCTGTCTCTAAATTTAAAAAAGAAAATTTAAAAATGAATCTGACTATGTAGTTGTCATATCTCAATTGAAATTTGGGAGAGATTTTTCCATGAACCTCAACAGTGGAATTCAGTAGGTGAGCCAGTCCTTGGACCCTCCAGAGCATTGTCTAAGGTCTCAAGGAAATGACAATCTGCCTAGAGGGCTGCCGTCACACACTGTGCCTTCACCAGAACTGAGCTAACTAGGGGATGTGACTGCACCCTGGGTGTGACAATTAAGCAAATGAGATTTGTACCAAGGTGTCTCATGATTTCAGTCACATGAGATGTCTGTGAAAGATTCCATTTGGCAAAGACCATCCCCTACCCCACAAAAATCTGTTCTGCTCGCCCTTCTTAGTCACAGGTCATTTATTTGAAGCAGTAACGTGCTCAAGATTAGCACTAATTTTGACCACTGAGATGTACGTAAGCAGAAGTGATTGAGACCACTGCAAGTTCTCCCTTAAAAGACAGCTATGCTCTTCTTCCTCCTTTCCTTCACATTGCTGCCTGCAGATACAATGGTTGGTGGCTTCAGCAGTCTTTTTAGACTATGAGGACAAGGAAAGTTGTTTGGAGGTGGAAGAAGACATAGTCTGATAATTTCATCAAGGCTTCTTAATGCTTATTGAACCTGAGAGAGAAGACTATCTTTCTTATTGAAACCCAATTATTTCAGATTCTCCTTTTTTTCCTGCCATTTATAGACGAATCGAATCCAAAGAGGTTCCCTTTGTCTGTATGTAATGGAGCCCAAATCGCTCAGGGGAGTTCACAATGGCCCCATACTGGCGTGTGCCCTGGACCTGGATAAAGAAGGCATCAAGGAAATCCATACCATGCTACAGCCTGGAAAAACTGGGGTTCAGGAATGCAGACCACACAATGACCACCAGCTCTCCCAACATCCCCTCCAATATAGGTCCTTCCACCAAGATGAAATCTGTTTCTCTACCCTTTAATCTTGGTTGGCCCAATGACGTGCTTTGGTCAGTAAGGCAGCAAGAAAAGTGACTGGAACAGAGATTTGAAAAGCTCTTGACATGGGGACTTGCTATTTTGTGACTCTCGGAGCCGTAAGAGGATGTCAGAGCATGTGGGTTAGTCAGGGCTCTCTAGAGAGGAACAGAAACAGTAGCATGCAATATGTAATTACAAAAGGGGATTTATGAGATTGGCAGACCCAATCAGAGGCTGGAGAGTCCCAGCATTGCCGTCCCCAAGCCATTATGGGACTACCCAGAGCAGAGTACTGCTCTCCAGAGAAAACTAGTAGCTGCTCGGTTTACAAACCCAGGATCCTCAGACCCAGTGGGATGGGTGACGCAGCCCTGCTCTGAGGCTGAAGGCCTGGAAGTTCCCAAGAGCAGCTGGTGCAAATCCAAGTGAAAGGCCAAAAGATCTAGAGTCCATGCCCAGGGTGATGGTGGCAGGAAACAAACACACACACAAAAAAATGTGCTCTCAAGAAGAACCGAGCTTGCACGCATATGCAAGCTGCTCTCTTCTTTTCATTTTTGATCCAGTGAGGCCCCCACTGTATAGGACTGTGCCATCCAGATGGCTGACTCACATGCCAATCATCTCTAGAAACACTTTCACAGGCACACTCAGAAGTGTGCTTTAAGGATTTCCTAGGCAACTCTCAATCGGGTCAAGTTGACAGCCAAGTCTGACCATCACAGCACAGGGAGAGAAGCCTCTTGTAGCCCCAGCCACCATAGCAGAAGAGCCACTTGGCTGAGCCACAGACTAGTGAGAAAAATGGTGGTTGCTTGAGACCACTAAATCTTAGGTGGTTTGTTGGATAGTAACAAGCTGAATGACACAGGGTAGCCGGGGTTTGAAGGGCAAAGTTCTTGTCTCCTCTGCCTCACCCTGGAGCCAAGGCAGTGAGGAAAGAACCAGAATTGATCCAGAAAATACAAGAGAGCCCAACGCTGTGTCATGCCCAAGAGTCTTCCCTGTGCCCCTGCCACTGGTCCCAGCCTGGCCCATCTCTCAACTAGATGCCTCCTCCAGGAGCAAGAGGAGGCTGTCCAGAGCCATCTCTGCATCCTTCCTCAGTGAGGAGTAAGGGGGTAGCAGGTGGCCACAGGATGATAGCCTGGGAAGCATAGTTTTCCCAGGGCAAAGGGAAGCCTCAGTTCCAGAAGCCAGGGAAAGGGATGGGGGTGGAGGAAGGTGTAGCCCTTGGGGCTAGTTTATGCTTTTAAGACATGCAGATGTACAGAGAGACAGAACGAGTCTTTTCTATTATAAAATATGTGCTTAGCATATTTATGTCATAGTTTCAATGCGTGCTCTGAATTGAGTTAGTGCATTAGGGAAGGAGATTTCCTTTGCAGCTTTTGATAGACTTCGGTCTATCTGCAGCCTGCTCATGGTCTTCGTGCATAAAAGGAACCCTGGTGTCTGGTGGGGGAGTGACCTGCATGGGGTGGGGGACTGGCTCTCAAGGCATGCCAGGCTCTCAGCTTCACTCTAATGAGCCCAAGAAGTGCCTCTGTGAGGGCGTTTCTTTCAGGAAGTCCCACTCAGAGGGACCGGGGCCCTGCTGCTTATTGGAGCAGCCCCCAGAAAGATGGGGTGCAGGAAACTTGGAATACTGCTGGCTCCCTAAGAGCTGGCCTGGTGTGGCAGCAGCCTGGGGCAGGGGAACAGTGAGCTCTAAGGTTCAGCTGACACAAAAGACTCACCTTGCTGTGGCATGTGGTCTTGGCCCTCCTCTTGTCCCCACAAAAGTCCCTTTCATTTGTTTTCTGGCTCTTTCTCTCCTCTCGCTTTCTTTCTGTCCCTCTCCTTCAATCTCTTTCCTCCAACTTTTTCCATCTTAATTGGCCATAACACAGAGCCGAAATTCTTTTTACTATCAACTATATTTGTTGAATACAGTTTTATGTTTCTTGCTCTTAATTTTTAAAGTGGATGAGCTGAACACTTTATGGTTTTCTTTCAGAAAAAAATAATAATGTTATCTCACAGCAATTGTCCTTAGGGCTCTTCACAAACAGTCCAGTTTCCTACTCAAGCATATGACTGCATTACATGTCCCCTTCAGTTTGGGTGTTACTCCTGGCCCAGTAACTTGTTTGGGCTAATTATCTGTCACCTGTTTGGGCCAACTGGATTCGAATACTCCTGGGTGGAGGCAAATAGCTATGAGGCTTCAGAGCTATGGGACACATTGTTTTCCTGCTGTTGCAGAGATGTGGGGGGCTTCTGGAAGTGGGGGTGAAAAGGAAGGTTTTCTCAGTCTGGATTCCAAATGATTGCAGTGCATATGGTCTCCCAACCAGCCCATGTCTGGCATGGATCATGAGTAAGGAATAAGCCTTATTACACTAAGCCACAGAGTTTGTTACCGCAGCGTGGTCTTACCTATTCTGACTGATGTAATCATTTTGCCACAAATCATTTTAGTTTGAGCATCTTCTCTAATAAGAAATCATTTCCTATGATTCCCAAATTATTATCTATGTTCGTGTTGAAAACAAATTGGGGGGGGGTGCTCAGGATCCCTTTGAAAATCTGATGAAACTTTGAGCTCCCTCTATCTAAGCATGGATGCACAGGCAAAGTTTTGCACACAGTTGTAGGTGTTCATGCTCTCTGGGGCATGAACGCCTTGTCTGTTCTACAAATTCATGAGTCACCATCACCATTCTGCTAGGCAATTTTCATCCAAAGGATGAGTGGGATGAAGTCTTCTTTCCTATTCCACCTTGCATCTGCCCCAAGAATATGATGCCATCGCAGACAGGTTCAAAACTCTGACAGTTCTAGTAGCATTCTAATGTAAAGAAGCCATGCATTGCCAGAGTCTTGGCAATCATTGGAATATAGATAATTGATTTCCACAAAAGTCCCCGCCCCCCCCCCAGAGGGAATAAACATCAACAGAGATGTCATGGCAGCAGACAGGGGTTTGAGACACTTCTGGAACCACATCTCCAAAACCCCTTGACAGGGAAGAACTGAAAATAAGGGGAAGCAAGGGGTTTAGACGGAATGCAGTAACAAAGCACTTGACCATGACCCCATAGGCTTGTCCTTGTGGATTTCTTTGTTGCTGCTAAGAGCATTTCCCTAGTCTGAGACATGATGCATCCTTCATTTGGAGGAAAAAACTCTTTATTCAATATCACATATGTAAGATCTTTTTGCCTTTTTGAATGTCACTCTGATCATTTGTGTAGCCTAAAGTTATTAACTGGAAAAATTCACCAGTGTCAGGACTGGGAAGAAATGTCCCCCATGAAGATGATGCTTAAAGTGTCAGTCCTTCCATAGATGAATCACCAAAATCTATTGGATACATCTGGGCGCTGGAAAACATCACAAGCCAAGTGAATGAATCCATCCAATGAGATGGGACAGGAAATTTGACTTTGGTTGTTCTCTTATCTATTTTCTGGCTCTCATCTTTCTCCCACTGTCCCTTCATTCAGGTCCTTGGTCCCCAAAGCACACTATTGCTAGAATCGCCCCTCTTTCTCACTCCAAATCTCACTTTCTCTGTGTAGCTGAATGCCAGAAGGGTGTTTCAAAGAAAGCAATTTTATGGGACTAATTCGCACTACAGTATGAGTGATTGGGAACTCCTTTATCCTTAATCACTGAAACAAAAGTATGTCTCAAACTAGCTCTTAACATCACCATGTTAGGGCTGTGTGTGCATGTGTGTGTGTGTGTGTGTGTGTGTGTGTGTGTGTGTAAGAGAGAGAGAGAGAGAGAGAGAGAGAGAGAGAGAGAGAGATGGCACATATGTGTGGCTTCCAGGCATTGTAGGCAGGAAAAACAGCAGTTCTCGGTAGCCATGGGTCACTAAATCCAGTGTCCCTGAAGCCAGAGGATGACCAAGAACAGAAGCAATGACACCAGAGTCACACAGAAAATTCTTGTGATGAACGAGGGGCATTGTCTGCACAGCGGGCTGGCATCTTGGGAGAGGGAAACCCTTATTTGAGGGAGTGGGAGGTTGGGGATAAGAAGAATAGATTTTTCATTCCTTAAAAACCACTCATGGAATATAAAATTAGTCACAGCCTCTTGATACTGGGTACAGAAATCAAATTCACATGGTGCCTAATTCTGCCTAAACACACAGCTCTCTGTGCCCTGGAGCTATGTCCAGAGGTCTGACAGACGAGACAGTCTTCACTTTCAATCCTTCCAACTGGGTGAGGATGCGCCTCCCTCCCTCCCCCCACCTCCATCCCTCCCTCCCGGAAAGAGGCCAGGTGCCAAAGGGGACGTTATCATCTCTCCCTTCATTCAGAAGCTTTGTCTGCAAGATTGGAAAACGGCTAGCTGGTATATTTCGAGGGATCAAATAATTAGTTCTCTTGGAATCTCGTTTTAGATTTTAATTCTTAGTCTTGAAGCCAAACTAGAGAGCAGAAATTTCTATCTGCGGCTGGAGGGATTCAGTTTCAGCACACTAAAAAAAGGCCTTGCTTCGGAGGCATTTTTCCATGCATGAATCAAATTATTCCAGCTGGGTTTTACCAACACGTAGGTAATCAAAACCTACTTTCACTTGCTATTTTATTCTTTATTTACTAGTTCTATAAATACTATGATGGGTGTGCTTTTATATTGGGGCAGGGAGGAGTTGGGGGAGCAGCAGCTGTTTGCAGCCATGCTGATGTAGAGTATGTGTGTGTGTGTGTGTGTGTGTGTGTGTATGTGTGTGTTTGGGAGGGGGGACAGGCCTGCCACCATCACCACATCTGCTGAGAACCCATCTCGACCATTCCTGTCTTTGGGCTCCCGGATGTGGCCACCAGTGTCCCATTTATCATACCTGTATAGAACATCTTGGCCACCTTTTTTTTCCCCTCTAGGCTGAGAAGGTCAACCTGATTTCTCAGAATAGGGTACCCAGGGCTGGAAAGGAAATACAAATAAAATACTATTAAAATTCAGGGAGGCAGCAGACGAGTACAAACTGCAGATAATTCCAGCCCAGATTGGTACATCTAGAAGCGGCATCTGGAGCAAAAGAGGGAACTTAAGATGAGGGGTTGCCCTTGATGGCCCCCAGCTCTGATAGCTGATGATTTGATGAATTATACTTGTGCTCCGGGCCCCGACGGATAAACCAGGATTAAGGGGTGAAGTGCCAGGGAGGCAGATTCTGCCTCAGCATCAGGATGAATTTGATAAAGATTAGAGTTGTCTAAAAATGAGTTGGGCTGCCTTGGGGGTAGCAAGTGTCCTGTCTCAGAGATTGTTTTCCAAACATGGGATGACCCTGAGAAGCAGTCATAAGAGGGAACTCAAAGCTCTGAGGAAGGTTACATTGAGTGGCAGTTAATGCCCTCTCCAACTCCAGAAGCTCACAACCTCTGCTTCTGGGATGCTGAACTTCCAAAGGATGTGCATTGTTCCTCGGGCTCTCTGCCACCTTCCCTAAATAGACACAGCTCCTTCTGCCTATGGAGATCAGAGACCTTCCAGTTGGGGCCAGCAGAGAAGCACATAAGCAAAGGAGAGTGCTGTAGCTTGAATCTGACATGTCTCTCAAAGGCCCATGTGTGAAAGCCTTAGCCGTCATCCTGCGGAACTACTGGGAGGTAGTGGAACCTTGAGGAGGCGGGGCCTAGTGAGAGGAAGTTAGGTGATTGGGGGTGTGCTCTTGAAGAGGCTATTGGGACCCCAGTCCCTTATTCTCTCTTTGTTTCCCACCTGCTCTTCCCAGAAGGCTCTACCATGATGTGCTGCCCTGCCACAGACCTGAAGCAATGTGTCCAATTGACCATGGATTGAAATTTCTGAAACCATAAGCCAAAATAAACCTTTTATGTTTTTAAGTTGATTACCTCGGATATTTGTTATAGTGACCGAACACTGACTAACAGAGGATACAGCCCAGACTGTTTTGAATAGTTCTTCCTCATCTCAAGTCATTATATTCTTGACAATTATTCTGAGTACTACAAGTGGGAGTGGGGTGGGGAGGGGACAGCTGGGTCAGTCAAGGACATTTAGGCACTGTTCTCCTGCAATAAGGTTTTTATAGATAAAATCAAATTCAGATAATGTGAGCCCTCAATCCAATGACAATTTTCAGTAGAAGAAGAGATAAATTGAGCACAAACACAAAGAGAAGGACAAGGCTATGTGAAGATGAAGGCAGAGATTGGAGTGATGTGTCTATAAACCAAGAAGTGCCAAGGATTGCCAGTAACCACCTGAAGCTGGGAAAAGTGAGGAACGATACCCCTCTAGGGTATTCAGAGAGAACATGGCCTGGCCAGCATGTTGATTTCTCACTTCTAGCCTCCAAAACTATGAAAGAACAAATTTCTATAGGTTTAAGCCATCCAGTTTGGGTCACTTTGTTGCAGCAATCAAAGGAAACTTATACAGCCAGGTTGACAGCTGGCTTTCCCAATAGCTGCAGTGTGACCACCTCTGTCTGGCTGCTTGTGAGTCCTTAAGTGATCTAGATTTCAGTGTATTAAATATCTTTGCTACAAGAGAAGGCAGCATCACCTCATGGGAGTAGCCTCAGAATAAGAAAATGACCCCAACCTGAAGTAGAGGCCTCTTTCACCTTCAGTTCTCAGAAGGCAGCCATAATGACCTTCAGGCCCATCCCAGGCCTGTAATCTGGACATACCTGTCTTAAAGGTATCACTGTTTGGGCAAGTTGACAATCTCATATTCAGTAGAGTGAATAATCTTTACTATCCCCAGTGAAGATCTGGGGGGGGGGGCAGGTACAAATTGAAACAGCCTGCAGTCCACACACTGTAAAAAATTGCAAGTCAGCAACCAATTGTCATAGTCCATTTTCTAGTGTTATATCTGAATATCTGAGACTGGGTGATGTATAAAAGAAGAAGAAAATACATTTCTTAGAGTGGTGGAGGCTGAGGAGTTTAATAGCACAGCACCGGCACCCACTCAGCATCTGGTGAGGGCTTTCTTTCTGCATCACAACATGGTGGAAGCATCACATGGTGAGACAGAGCAGCTCAGGTATCTCTTCTTCTTACAAAGCTACTAATGCCATCACAGAGACCTTATCCTCATGACAACCTCTAATCCTAAGTACTTCCCCAAAGTTCCACCTTCAAATACCATCAACATAGGAATTTTCTTGAGATTTGCCATTCTCTTTACTGTCACAATGACAACAAAATTCCCTTACATGAATTTCAGGGTACATGTTCAAAGCATAGCACCAATGTCTTCAAAACGGAAATATTTTATATTAAATTATACTTTCTAATTCTTTCATCAATTAGAAACTCAGGCCTCACCTGCTATGGCAAAGAAGCAGTGGTCCTTTTTGGGTCTGGACCTACCCATCCAGCTTTCCACAACTCCAGTATTTCCTGTCACTTTCTGCCATTAAGGCCAGCCATCAATTGTCAAAAATCATTTTATTTTCATTGCATGGGTCTGATGTGTACTATTAAGAGGAGAGTGAGATATTTCATATACTCATGTCTCTATTAAAGGTGTAAAAAAAGAAAGGGCTGTGTCTTTAAAGGCAAATGGGTGTGAACGTGTACCTTCATGAAGTACAGACTCTTCTTACATAATTACTATGCAAAGTGTTTCTGCACAAAACACAACAAAGCCTAGGTTGCCATTATGGAAAGTGAAGGAAAAGAAAAGAAAAACCAGCCTGCTCAGTCACTGACACCCCTGCTCTGTCCTTTTAGGGGGTTGACTTTGTAATCCCTGTTGAAAAAAACTAAAGGGTGTTCTCGAATCTTCTCTTCTCAGGTTTTCAACGAGAAGAGTCGGAACCAGAGTTCTCTCAAATCTTTCTCCAGTCTCCTCCATCTTCAACAGGATTTTTTTTTTTCAGTGTAAACTTGATAAATTTGCAAGAGGCCACTTCCCCCTTTAAATGGCTTTTATGGTCACTGCCACCTACAAAATAGAGCAAAATGCTGTTAGTCACCAGCTGCCCCTTTCCTGGCAGCTTCAGTTCTCCAGGCTTCTGGCTTGGCTCAGCCCAAATCATGTAACTGAGCCTGCTGTCCCAACACTCTGGATATGTTTACTGCTCCATGCCTTCAAGCTAGCTTCTCCTTGGATTCTGAGTGCCTTTCTTCATGGCATTGAGGTCTTGCTTGTCTCATGAATTCACCCAACTCAGAGGCTTAGGGATGTCATGGCAGACTCCCAGAAATCAAATTTTCATCAGGTCTCTAGATCCCTTGCTAGATGACTTCAAGACCTCAGAGTATTTCATTGTACCATCCTGAGGATTTACTGTGCCTCTTCCAAAAAAAGGGCACTACCAAAACTTGACCTAGCCTCTGGGAGCAAAAAGAGGACTCCCAGGAGGCAGGGCTCACTCCCACCCCTACAGGGACAGCAGCTGAAGACCGAGGGTCCTAGCAGATTGCGTGTTTTGAGCCCAGCATTGGGGATATTGGCCCTAGTCCTCAGAAAACTCACTAAGTCTAAGTTACACTGTTTGGGAGTCTCTGAGTTTTGGAATCAATCCAAGATCAAACCACATAATTTCAGTGGTAATTACTTGAGGGGAGAAAACTCCTCGAACCTCAGAGGCAATAAAACCCCAGTGACCTGGAAACACAGAGACAGCTGTGGGCAGCAGGGCAGTCTAGGGCAGCAGGCAGACTGCCAGTTGGGCGGGTAGGGACAGGCATTGGTGAAGAGTGGACTGGAACAAAGATAAGAACTGTAGAAACTTTATGGAAAAGGAAAGAGTCTGTGTGCTCCTGTAATTGCCACCCAAATAATTGATACTTCCTTTCCCACGATGTTACCTCCATCTGCTAACAAACTCCTATTCACTGGTTATGCCCCAGTTGAAATGCCCTCTCTTTGGGAAAAGCTGCCCATATTCACTTTCCTTTCCTGGCTTCCAACTGGATGGCTTTCACAGTACATTTGCTGCCTATAGGACATCGCAGTAGGTAACCCATCAGACAGCCCTCCCCTCCAGAATCCCTTGCCTCCTCAAATTGGGCTTCACTTGCCCCATGACTCATTCACATTTCTTGGTTTTGTTTTTGTTTTGGGCTAGCCCTTTGATTAAAAAGCCAATTCTCCTTCTCAGTTGTTCTGTGCCTCAAACCACACACTTGGAACTTTCTAGAAAGAACTTGTCCCCTGAGCCCAGACAGATTCAATTCCCCTTTTCTCCATACCCTCCAGCTGTGGACCAGTTCCGCTACTCCCACACACAGTCCTGGCTTCCAGAACTACAACCCAGGCCCAGCTTCATTGCACAGTGTAGGGGGGCAGGCACCCCAGCAATGAGAGCCATTCCCACCTCCATGTTTCTATGGCTCTTTGTTCTACATCTCATTTCTAGTACTTTCTTGAACCTTTGTTCCTGTGTCTTTCATAACCATCTGTGTTTCTCAGAGGCTGAGAATCTGTTTTATCTTTCAGGGTCTCTTCAGAATTTCACATGGGGCCTGACAACAAACAAGTTGTGATAAATGGTATTATTTGTCCATCATTCTTTTATTTATTTTTTTTAAGAGAGAGTGAGAGAGGAGAGAGAGTGAGAGAGAGAGAGAGAGAGAGAGAGAGAGAGAGAGAGAGAACTTTTTTAATATTTATTTTTTAGTTCTCGGGGGACACAACATCTTTGTTGGTATGTGGTGCTGAGGATCGAACCCGGGCTGCACGCATGCCAGGCGAGCGCGCTACCGCTTGAGCCACATCCCCAGCCCAAGCATTCTTTACTGTTTGTCACTGACACTGCTTACTGTGGTCAAAATATATCTCCCCATCCTCTGACTTTAAGCTTGGCCATGGAAATTGCCCTGGTCAATGACAGAAGTTAAAGCTTTAAGTATCTGCCAGCCCTCTTGAAGATTCAGCCTTTTGTTATAAAAAGAGCATGTCCCAGGCAGCCATTATTATTTTAGCCTGGGCTGGTCTTGGATTGAATCTGTGTGGGACAAACATGAACCTACACAGAAACCTGGACTCAGACCTAGTACAGCTTGAATTGTAGCCAACCTGCAGGTCTGCAAGTATGAAATCAATGTTTGCAGTTATAAGTTTGCCAAAATTAGAGAATTGTTTGTCACACAGCATGATTATAGAAAAAAAACTGACTAATACACAGAACCAGAGAGGCTGGAGAAGGGCCTGGAATCACTTCATTTAATCATCCATTCTCCCATAATATCCTGAATCCCTAAGTAGCAGTTTTGTGGTATAAATCAATGGAGGCTGAATGAGTGAAAGATTTGAGAGTTGTTTGTTACAAGGCATGATTAAAGAAAAAAAATGAATACATGGTCTCTAAGTAACACTTTTGAGGGATAAACCAATAGAGAATGAATGAATGTAACACTCTTCCTTCAGACAGCCAGCTCAGCTCCAAATATACTTGACACTGCAGTGGTCCCCAGATAATGTTCTAAGACATTCTGTGGATGCCTGAGACTGCAAGTAGAACCAAGCTCCATATTAACTATGCTTTTTCCTGTACATACAGACTTATGATAAACTTAATTTACAAATTAGGCACAATAAGAGATTGACAACAAGAACTGATAATAAAACTGAACAATTATAAGTATAATAAAAATATTTAGCCGGGTGTGGTGGTTCACACCTGTAATCCCAGTGGCTCAGGAAGCTGAGATGGGAGGATCGCATGTTCAAAACCAGCCTCAGCAAAAAGTGAGGTGCTAAGTAACTCAGTGAGACTCTTTCTCTAAATAAAATACAAAATAGGGCTGGGGATGAGGCTCAGTGGGCAAGTACTCCTGAGTTCCATCCCTGGTACCAATATATATATATATATATATTTAAAATTCACAAATTGTTGAGGAATATTCCATTCAATATTTTTGGATCATAACAGAGACCATGGGAAGCAAAACTATAGATGAAACCTGTGGTGACCCAGTACTTTTCAAAGCGTGCACCCCAATCCAGCTGCTTCTACCTCACCTGGAGCTTGTTAGAAATGCAAATTATTGGGCTTCTCCCCAAACCTGCTAAATCAGAAACTTTGGGGCTGGTGGGGGCAACCACCTGTGTTTTCCCAAACACTGTGGGTGATCCTGATGCACACCTGAGTTTGAGAACCATTACAGAACTAGAGCAGCTTCCTTCAAGTAAGGAACCATTTCTTAAAATTAAAAAAAAAAAAAAAAAAACAGAATTTGAAATGATGGAGCCCAATTGACAGAATGTCTTGACCTTTTCCAACCCCCATATTATTGTAGGTGCACTGAGATTTTCCATCCAGGCCTAGAACCTTCTAGTCCAATGATTGTCAATTCTTAACGCATAATAGAATTTCTTGAAAGGTTTTTTTAAAAATCCGGATACCCAGACTGCACCCTGACTAACTACAACAGACCCTCTGAGGGTGAGAGCCAAACATCAGAATTGTTTAAAGCTCTCCAAAGTGATTCCAACGTGCAGCCAAAAGGGAGAAGGATCTTTCCTTTTTTTAACGGATGGGCTACCTGCAGCTACCTGTGCTCATCTGTCACCATGCAAGGCACTGTGTGTCCTCTGCCCCAGCTTGACAGAATTGAAAAGCTCCTTCGATGGCATACAGCTTGGTTGCATTTGCAGTAAGTTAAAGAGACTGGATCCAACTGGGGAGGCTTTGGGGAAGCACAGAGCACGGGCTGCAGGGCAATGGAGTGATTCCATTTTGTCATCCATTCTCCCAACATATACTGAGTGGCGTGCACTTGCCAGGCAGCGTGCTGAGTTCATGCACATCTCACCAGTGGCAAAAGTGAGGCGAGCAGACAAGAGAGTGAGGGCCTGTGTCTGGCTGAGAGGCCCCCATGGGAGCTTGAGCACTGAAGCACCAGTTTTACGGTACTGGGTTCCCAGCCAGGATGCAAGAATCCAGACCCCTCTCTGGAGGCCGCCTGGCTGGCTGACTTCTATCTGTAGCCAAGACGGGAGGGAGTCGGGTGGCTTCATTTCCCCACTTCCCTCTTTGGCATGAGCTAGGTACTGGGAGCAGGGGCTTTCTCCCTAGGAGGTCTCCCCTTTGCTGTTCCCTTGGCCCTCCAAAACTGTCTATAAGCCTCCTCCTGGCCCCTGAAGATCCTTTGCTTACTGAGCTCTCCTGGCTGCATCCCCAGAAGCCACCCTTGAGCTGTAGATTCCCGGGCAAGTGGTTTCTGCAGGAAGTGCTCCTGGAGGAATCTGGTAAGGGATGGAAGGAGCAGAACAGGAGACAGGATAAAGCCATTTGAGCGTGCAACATCAGGCCCACTTCGTCATCCTGATCCTGCCAGAGCAAGGCGAGAGTGCAAGGCTTTCATATTCCTGTCCCCATCAGTTATTGGTGACCAGCTTAGAACCACCCTGCAGCTGGACTGGGGAGACAAACTCGCAGGGCCTCCAGCAACCCAACAGCAAGTCTGCAAAGGAAGACTCACAGGAAAAGCCACCCCAAAGCTGCATGGAAGGGCAGGCAAAAATGGCAAGGGCCACGAGGATCCAATGTGGGGTCGCCAGAATTTGCAAACAAAACTCCCAAATGGCTAATAACTTCCAAATTTCAGAGAAACAACACGTTGTTTTTGGCATAAGTATACCGCCATGTGCTCTTTGGGACATACTTATACTTTCTTTGCTATTTTTTATTGGTTCTTCTTAGTTATACATGACAGTAGAATCCACTTTGATAAAATTATACTTTTAAAACTTATGTGTTTATTGAAAATTCAAATGTAACTGGCTCTCCTGGATTTTAGCTGGCATGGCAGTCTCAGGGCATCTGGTGGAGTACTGACCAGGTTTGCCTGCATAAGCAGCAGGGTAGCCATTTTGGTTGCTCAGATGTGCATGACAAAGGGATAGCCACAAGGGCTTTTGCTTGGATTCTCCTCCTTTCCTAATTATGTTGCTGTGCTTTGTCCTCTGCAGTCACTAGCATTTTCCTAGGCCACCTTTCACAATATTGGGGATTCTTGGCCATTGCATCATAGCTAAGGACAAAGTTTGAGACTTCAAAGATACTAGAGAACGCGGCATCTCATTGGCCTCCTGGGTACTTCTGCATTAAACTACGGCTATGAGACTAGCCCAGCACGACCCGATCCCAACTCCTGGGGCGAATGGAAGCCCAGATGCTCAGTCTGGCTACCTTGCCTCAGAAACCAAGGTGCTAATGCCTTTAAGCCAGCATGAGCCTCAAGCCCTGAGCTGCCTTGTCATTTGGTCAGCCTGACCCTTTCATTAAATATTTTTGCTTCCTTTCATCAGTCTTTAAATAATGAAAAGAGGGCTACAATAGTTCTGGAAGTTGTCCTGATGGTTGGCAGATCCTGAAAATAGGTTGGGATTGATTGATTGTGGTTATAACCAGTAGGCCCCGCCGTGAGCGCCCCCGGCCCATGCATAATATAAAATATACAAACAGCAGACAGGGAACAAAGCCAAGACTATGGCTCTTTACTTTGATTTGCAATCGGCTCCCTTGAATTCCCATGTATTTTGAAGACTCTGAGACTGAATAGGATCCTGCTCCATAGCCCTGGTGTCTGTCCCCTAGAATCCCGAGACCTCTAGGGCCAAGGGGGTAAATGTGAGGCTTGCACAGAGTAAAGGGAGAAGAAGGCAGTGGTCAGTTTGATGTTTGTGTGAAATTAACACGCAGCTGGGTATGACATTCCAGGAGGTTTTATTCATAATTATTTTTAGATGAATTAAGACATGGGCAGAATAAATCAAGTGCCTCTTGAATTACTCTAAATGCTGTCAAAGTCTTGTGGTATTTTAGAAAAGTACTTCCAGGTAGAAGCTTTAGGCATTTCATTTCCAAAGTATATACTCTTAAAAAGCACAGGATGTAACTGGTTTCTGGAATTCATTGGAAAAAAATCATAAGTCATTGTTTGAGGCTAGGTTCCCCCAGAAGCAGATTTTGAGATGAGAATTTGAGTATTCAAAGTGTATTTAGGGCATATCCCAAGAAGCACTGGTAGAGGAGTGAAGGAGTAAAACAGGGAAGCAAAGATAAGTCATTGTCTTAGTCCATTTTTCTGTTACTATAACAAAATACCTGAGACTAGATAATTTATAAAGAATACAAGTGTATTTGGCTCATGGTTCTGGAGGCTAGGACATCCAAGAGCATGGTGCCAGTATCTGGTATCATGCTGCATCATAATATGCCAGAGGCACTACATGGCAAGACAAAACAAGCACAAGTGCTACCAAGGCCCTAAGCTAGGTGCTATCTTGGGTCTCTCTCTCTCTCTCTTCTTATAAAGGCATTAGAACCATAAGGGAGCCCCATGTCGTGACTTCACCTAATCTTTATTACCTCTAGAAGGCCTCACTCAAATACAATTAACATAAGACTTTGGGGATTGTTTCCAACACATGAATTTTGAGAGGAAACATTGAAAACATATGCTCAATGAAGCATGCATTATTGAGAAAATGGTGGGTAACTGGAACTTAATCCTGTTGGGAAACAGTGAAGAATTAGGGTTGTTGTGTTTTTAATTTCCAAGCCATCTTGGACCACCAATACCTGTATCTCTTCCTCTAGATACTTTGGAACATACAACAAAAATGAATTACTAGGAAAATGAAAGAACAAAACAAAATATAAGCTCCAATTTATGATGATAATGATGATGTTCAAGAGATACATCATTTTGATATGAACTTGCTATAGAAGTCCCCCAGATGCTTCCTCTCCGATTTCTGTACTTTTTGCAAACCAATAGCAAACAGCTCTCAGACTGGTACCAGTCCAGAAACCACACTATGAACATGCATGTCACAGCCCACCAGGGGGGAGAGGAAGCTGGGGTATTTATGGACCATCGAGCACATGGGCTGAGGCTTGCTCCTAGGGAGGGGCATCTGGGGGGAGGGTTGGGTGTACTTCTGTGCATCTGTGCGTGAATGTGCATGTTCATGCAGGTACAGAAAAAGAGATGCACAGGTCCTGGCAGCTCAAAGTACACGTGTATGCTAAAGTGTTAAGAACCAAAAGGCTCTAAAGGTGGAGGTGCAGCTACATCATTTTAGATTCATAGGGCAGGAAGGGACCAGGAAAGTCCTTGGGCCAGTCTCTTCTCCTACAAGAGATGGAGAAACTTGTCCCTGAGCTAGGGCTGAGACCAAAGAGGGGCTCTTCCCCAGTTGCTTCTGTCTTGCGACCTTCACTTCCTTCTAGACATCTGCTTCCCTAGTTGCTGGCACCAGAGTGACAACTGCCAACTGGGAGACAGGTGGTGTCCTTAGAGACAGGGCCAAAGCCCAGTGGGCAGGAGGCCTGGCTAAGCCTTTGTTGATCTGCTGGGGAGTGGAAGAAAGGTCCAGGGATTTAGTGCAAAGCCAGAGCCCTGACACAGACCTCTTGGCTCAAACCTGCTGCATGACCCTCTGGTGCTGTTTCCTCATCCATAAAATGGAGATGCTAACCTGTGCCCTGCTTCCCTCACAGGGCTGTTGAAAGGATCAAGTGAGATGAAAGCAAAGGAAAAAAAAGTTTTTTGAAAAGTTGAAAGTCCTCTGTGGCTGTCAACTCAGAGAGGCACTAATTATCCAGAGGTGAATCTTCTGGCACCCTCAGTTCTCAGAATACAGAGCTCAACTCAGTTGTGGCTTTAAAAGGTCTCTGATTAAATTCAACGCACGATCTTCATTTGGAGACTGCATCAAAAAATTGATGGTCTAAAACATGTTATTGGGGCAAATGGTGATATTTGAATAAGGTCTAAATAGTAGACAAGAGTATTGCGTCAATGTCAAATTTGGTCAATTTGGTCATTGTTCTGTGGTTACATAGAAGAATATGCATGTTCCTAAGAGGTACATGCAAAAGCACTTAGAACTAAAATGTTATGATGCCTGCAACCTACTCTCATATGATTAAGCCAAAAAAATAATTACAATATTAATAATAGCAAGAATACTGGTTGAGTATTCCTAATCCAAAAATCCAAAATTCAAAATGCTCCAAAAATCTCACTAACAAAATAGCACAAATGGAGAAGCTCACATTTGACTTCATGTGATGGGTCATACACAAAACACCAAGTGCACTAAAAATGTTTGAAATTACCTTCAGGCTACATGTATATAGTATATATGAAACATAAATGAATTTTATACTTAGACTTGGGTTCCATCAAAAAGATCTCTCTTTATGTATATGCAAATAGACAAAAATTTTTAAAAAAATCTAAAATCTGAAACATTTCTAGTCCCAAGAATTTTGGATAAGGGATACACAACCTATAATAACAATAACATGCATGTATGTGCATGTATATACACACAGAGAGAAAGAGAAAAGAAAACATGGTAAAATATTAAGAACCGTTTAACTTAGTGACTTGAATATATAGGAATATATACACTGATTTGGTAACTTCTCTGTAAGCTTGATTTTTTTTCCAAAATAAAATAACTCTTAAAATATCAGTTAATTGCCAGGCACAGTGGTACATACCTGCAATCCCAGTAAATCAGGAGGCTAAGGCAGGAGAATCACAAGTTCAGAGCCAGCCTCAATAACTTACCAAGGCCTTAAGCCACTTAAAGAGATCCTGTTTCAAAATTTAAAAAAAAAAATAGAAAGGGCTGGGGATGTGGCTCAGTGGTTAAGCACTCCTGGGTTCAATCCCCAGTATATAAGTCTCAGACTCTCTGAGCCACTATAAACACCATACTAATGCTATAGATACCATACTAGTGCTTCCTGGCCCCTCGTTCACAGCTCATTGGCTCATATTCAATAGATTTCTTTTTTTCCTCCTCAACAGAGATTTCTAACAAAGTTAGCAATCTGATCAATCAGTCCGGAACAGAATTAGAAATAAATAAGTAGAAGGAGGTAAAGACAAATGTACTAACAGCAGAAGATGTGGTAGTTGGTATAAGAATATCAAGAGATGGAACAAACAAACCCTAAAAGCAGACACACAGCTGTCAAACTTTGATAGTGCAATGGATGCCATGATGCTAAAGGCTGGTTCTAGGAAGGTCTTCATTTGACAGACAGAGTGAGTGTGTGGCTTATCAGAGAATTGACAGCCGATGAGCAGTAGGGCACAAATTCATGTGTTGGTGGTTCTCTTTGCTCTGCTCTATGCTGAACATAGACATGTAAAAAGGAGGTTGGTTCAATGTCTCTGTTCAACAGACAGGGAAACACACCACCAAAATCTGTTGAAAACTTTTCATTTCTGATTGAAGAAGTAGCTATGGCAGACACTGTTGGTTGCCTGTACTGTGGCCCTTTTCTTCCACTTCTTTTCTTCCTGTCAGATTCCACTGACCCTCCAAAGACTAAAACTACCAGATATTCACTTTCCCAGTCTTGTGTCTAGACCCTGCCCATATAATTTTGTGGGATATGAGGAAGAGGCTTCTGTGGAGCTTCTGGGGGGAAATCCTCCTCTCTGATTGAAAAGGGTATGTAAGTAGAAACTTTGCTTTATGCCCTGCTTTGGACATGACTGGGTGAGGATACGATTCCTGGAACCATGCAAGTCATCTTCTGATCATGAGGAAACACAACAAAGATTAAAAACCAACATTCTGAGAAAAAAGGAAAAGGATGGGAAGATCTTCTATTTTTAGTGGTCTGTCTAAAAGGTTGAATTAATCAACCATGCAACCAAATTTCTTGTTAGGTGTTCTCATTATTTGAATCAGATTTTGTTTGCTATTCTGTTACTTGCAGCCCAAAACATTCTTACATCACCCTGGCAGAGTATCAGTTTTCTAGAAACAACTATTTCTGCAGAGCCCTCCATTCTCCACCTTACTGTGGGGAGTAAATTTGGAAAGTCTTGAACAAAATGTCAAAAATGAGGGCCTCTTAAAAATCTGCATGGAGGAGAAATAAATGTACTTGGAGATATCTTAGAAGAAGGTCAGCCTAATAGGGATTCTGATACTCTCAATATACTGTTTTATAGCTCCTCCATGCCACTACTTCCCCAAACCAACTGTATGTATCATGATAACAAAGGAGATTTTTTAAGAATAAAGGTACCAAGGTTTCTATGAAACTCACCAATCACTCCCACAAATAGAGTCTACTCCCTAAGAAGCATGTTAATGAATAAAAATGTATCCATCTTGCCACATTGGTGAAAATCAGCTGCAATTGTCAAATACAATTTCTAAGTCAAAAGTCTCTGAATTTTTCAGGAAATCACAGAAGAACATACTTGCAGAAAATCCCTGAGGTGTCCAGGGAGTTATTCTTATTTTTCTCTTGTGGGTAAAATTTGGCCTGTGGTTTTACTGTGTTTTCCAAATCAGTGACTTAGTCTTCTCAGTCAACCATGTGAGGGAATTCATGTGCAGCCAACATGAATTGCTGGCCTGCTTCAGGGCATGGGGGAGAGTCAGACAGGGCTAAATGCCAAAGAGACCCATGGAAAATGGGCATCCAGCCTCCTCACTAGGGACAAGGACTTTGCTGTACCACTTCCCTACTGCTGACTATCCAGTTCCTTGTGAAAAAGGGATTGCAAGCCACAAACTACAATTCCCAAAATCCTCTATAATCAGGGTCAGGCACATGACCTTCATTCCACCAATCAGCCATACTCTGTTGGATCTGGATGCCCTGGAGAGCCATGAGAAGCATCAGACCTGTGCAAAGACATTAGTGGCAGAGGCATTTGCTTTGAGACAGCCAAGATTGAGCTTTGGGTTCCAGTGGCTGAGAATCAATGGTGCCAAGCTTTAGGCCAAGAGATCAGGGTTGTTTCAGGGAGAACATGCACTTGTTACAATGGAGTGTTTCCCACTGAGTTGTCTTGGATATGTTGTTCTGGCTCTGAAGCAACTAAGACCAAATCTTTGGCCCTCCCTGGAGTTCACTAGCTGTTTAATTAATATTGTTTAATAAATCTCTTTCTGCCTAAGCTGTTTACAGTGGATGCTGTTTTTGCAAGTGAGAACCTTGAGCTTTTGGAGAGATCATTTACATACTCTCCCGAAATGGAAAAGAGATAAAAGTAATATCTTTTTTTAAGGTAAGAATGAAGAGATACAGTATCACTAGCAGCTCAGAAAACTCCCTCACACCCAACCTCAATCAATTACCCTCTACAGGCAACCATTGTTTTGATTATTATCACTAGAGGTAAAGTTTACCTATTTTTTGAACTTCATATCAGTGTCTACTCTCATGTCTGGCTTCCTTGCTCAATTTGTTTTTCTGTTACTGGGTATTAAACCCAGGGGCTTTAAACCACTGAGCCACATCCCCAGTCCTATTTTATTTTGAGACAGGGTCTCATCAAGTTGCTTAAGGCCTCACTAAGTTGCTGAGTCTGGCTTTGAACTCACAATCCTCCTGCCTCAGCCTCCCCAGTCGCAGGGATTACAGGTGTGTGCTACTGTGCCCAGCACTCAACCTTTTTCCTTTGACAGTCATCCATGATTATTTCTTTTGGTTGCTGTGCCATATTCCAGTTTATTTCTCTATCCTCATATTGATGGATATGGGGATTGCTTCCAGTTTGAGGCTATTATGACTGAAGCAGCCATCATGAACATCCTGTGACACACCTATAAGTGGAATTGTTGATTCCTAGGGTGAACTTAGTGTTAGCATTAGCAAATATCACTACACTGCCTTTCAAGTGAGTTGAATCAATTTAAGCTCCCAACAGCCGTATATAGGGGAAATGGCCCAAGCCAATGTCTGTCTAATTTTTAAATACCTACCAACATCAAGGAAGTCCCCATAATGAAGACTTATCATCAGTGCACATGATATTGATTAAGAGAAATTCAAAGTGAAGGTCCTCAGTATTCAAGTTCAGAGATTTGGACAGGACAGGTGCAGATAGGAAAGCCTGCAATCTCCAGTATTCAGACTCCTGGGACAGGTGAGGTGCTACTGTGCAGAGAAAAGAGACTTACGATAAAGACTATAATCCTAACATGTCAAGTTCAAGGATGAGCCTGTCATGATAAAGTGCAAAGGGATTATTAATTATTTATTTTCCTATTTTAGCCCACCAATTCCAGGTTAAAGTTCCTGCTCCCTCAATCATAACCCCCTTCCCACCTTATAAAAGCAATCTCTTACTAAAGAAGAAAACTTCTGGGGGCATTTATTCAGGGGTGCAGATGCTTCCTCATCTGAAAAACAGGAAAAAACTGATCCCCATTTATGAGGTACTAATCACACAAAGCGATAGGTAGCACAGCATTGGATCCATAGTAAATAAAATCCAACTGTTATAATTCAAGCCAAATCAGGTTGACTTTTGCTGCCAAAGCCATTGTTGGAAACTTTGGTGATCCTCTGCAAAAATTACTGAAACCCCTACCTGTGAGCCCACCTATCCCATCCAGTTCTAACTTGGTCACAAGATTATTTCTCTGTTCACTATTCCCTGGACAACTCAGTTTGAAGCTAAATAATAATTTTTACCTTGGCTAGCTTTGTTTATAATAGACATGGTTCAACTCATCTTTCTAACTCAAAATTTCACCTGTGACACTCTCAAAGTCAAGTGCCTGGTCTGTTTGGGACAACTGGTCTACCAGCCACAGGTAGAAACAGGTTAGAACTTGAAACATAGAAAAAATAGATAGAACTATATAATAAACTCCCTATTGCTCATCACACAATTGCAATAACTGCCAATACATTATCAGTCTGTCATATTCTCACTTACTTCTTCTATCCCTGTATTATTTTAAAGCAAATCCCAGACATCTGATCATTTCATCCATACATATTCAATACACTTTGCTAAAGATAAGCACTGTCTGTTTATCATAACCATGACACCATTCTTACATCCCAAACTTACCAAAAATTCCTTGATGTCATCAAATACATAGTGTTCCAATTTCCAATCGTCTCCAATGCGTCCTAAAAATAATTACAACACACAGTGTGTTTGTTTTGAATCCAGATCCAAGTAAGCTTGGGATTTGTACTTCATCTTTACTATTATTCTTTTCCTGCTCTCATGGCCACCTCTCTGGGGATGATTACATCATAGTGCTGAAATTCTTGCCCCAAATGTGCATACCGCTCAGTTTGCTGAGACCACATCAATTCCATGAATGCATGATAGAGGAACAGGGAGGGGCTTAGCACACTCTCCTAATTGTAGCCCATCAGACTGCTATGTGCCAGGGCTCAAACTGTCAACACATCATAAATTCACAGAATTCTCAGCAGGGGGTGGGGGGCTGGGACCCTTTTGATTGCAACCTCTCAGGGAACATTGTGTTCCTGTGTTCTCTCAGCTTTGCTAATTCTGCCTTCACAGCGAGGGCTGGGGGACAGATTTGTTTCCAGAACGGACTCTCTCTGCCTTCCATGTGGTTTGCTGGCTCCATCACCCCTCACAAAGTTTCTGACCTCCCCAAGACCTTCAGCTCAAAGATACCACTCATCGGTCATATGTCCATAACAGGTCAGCCAAGGCCACCGAAGATGCTTCAAGGGCTCAGCCCCGCTTCTTGGATAGGAATGTGTCGAAAGAAAAGCAGAGCATGTCGGGAGTGGAGTGTCCCTGGTGCTCCGACATCCCCAGGAAATACTTCCACTGAACCAAGGACTCTCCCTCCCACCTGCCTTCCCACACTCAAGCCTACTCACCAACCCTGAAGCCCTCCAGAAACAGATAAATTAGCCAAATACTTGCTCCTCAAAGTGTGGTCCACGGACCAGCAGCACAGGCATGCTTGCTCAAAATACAGAAGCTTAGTTCTCATCCCAGACCAACTAAATCAAAATCTGTCTGTAATAAACATCCCCAGGAGGGGCTGGGGTTGTGTATCAGTGGTAGAGCGCTCGCCTATCACATGCGAGGCCCTGGGTTCAATCCTCAGCACCATGTAAAAATAAATAAATAAAGGTATACTGTCCAACTACATCATATATATATATATATATATATATATATATATATATATATATATATATACATATATCATCCCCAGGGGATTCCTACACATGTTAAAGTTTAAGAAGCATGGGAGTAAGGTCAAGTTTTTGAGGAAAAGTGCTAGGACTACTTCCTACTTGTCCACACGCTTCAAGAGCACTTCCATGGAGGGCTGATGTTTCTTAAAATGTGAAGGCAAAGCCAGGGAGAATAGGCCACCTGGTAATCAAGACTAATGGGTCTCAAAATGGAAAATGAACCTGATCTCTGCCTGTGCTCAAGGGTGCAGTGCCCAACCCCCTCTCCCTGTCGCCTACCAGCACCCTCTAGCACCCTCGGAGCTCCCTGTTCATGGAGACCTTGCTTTTAAATGAGAGTCAATGGACCAGGTCACAAATCTGTCAGACGCAGGAATTTCTGGTGCTTGTGACTGTTGTAATTAAAATCATCCGAGTTGACTAAATTGGCCGAAAAGGAACCAGGCCCACATGACTGCCGTTCAAAGGGGAGCAAAATAGTTCCTAATTTGTTAATTAAAAATATGAATGCACTCCGCACGGAATGTCTGTGTGTTAAATTCTATTCAGATTCCATTAGAAAACAAGCTCTGGGCCCTGATTAGAGGGACCCAGTTCCCCCCAAATCTGTCGTGGGTCTTTTTTTCAGAGCACAGATTTACAGCTTGCAAAGACCTTGCCAGGAAGTCAAATTCCTAGGGAGATTTCTCTGGTAAATCAATCTGGTAATTAGAACAACACGCCGATAGATTAGATCTGCTCTCTCCTTCTTCATCATACTCATGAGACTGGTTCAAAGAATATATATTTCCAGAAACATGGGTGAGGCATTTCCTGTCTGCTTCAAAATTCATCCACTTGGCCCAGGTAGGAGGGATGGGGGTGGGGGCGGGGAATACTGATTATGGGTAAAAGGGGAGAAAAGCCACACCTGTCTGGCCAGTCCCTCTCAGCCACCAGTTTTGAATCCCTGCTTGTTTTAGTCAGCTTATTCATTGCTGTGACCCAAATACCTCATAAGAATGACTTAAAGGAGAAAATGGTTATTTAGGGTTCAGGGTTTCAGAGGTCTCAGACCATAGACCTATTTTTTCTAGGCCTAAGGTAAGGCAGAGCATCATGGGAGAAAGACCCAGCAGAGAAAAGCTGCTCAGCTCCTGGCAAGGTCAGGAAAGAGAGAAAGTGACAGGGGAAATGGAGTCACAAGGAAGATGCACCCTTCCATGACATTCCCCCAGTGACGCCCCTCAGCCAGCCACACCCCACCTGCCTACAGCTGCCGCCCATTCAGACTAGGATGGACTGATTCCATCACAGCCCTCATAATGTAGTCATTTCACCTCAGAAGATTCCTGCATAATCAGGAACTTTTGCAGGATACCTCCTGTCCAAACCCCAACACGGCCCTGGCTACTAAGCAGCCGTGGGCCAGGTAGCTGAGTCTCAGTTTCCCTCTGGGAATATAGGTTGGGTCACAGCTCTCCAGGGGCCCTGCCAGCTTGGAGATTCTACCACTCCTCAGACCCTCAGGATCCCTGAGGCTGCTTCTCTCAAGTTTTCTGCCACTGCTCAGCCCACTGGGGGCCTAGAGCTCCGAGGCAGGTTCCGACCGCTTATAGCCTGAGGCCGGATTGGAAAGCCTCTCTCCAGAGGAGCGAGGTTAATCTCTGCCTCCAACCGGTTTGTGTTTTCCTGAAGCCTGCTTTCCCCCCCTCCCCTCAGTAAATGGCAGAGTCCTGCCTCCTGCCCTCTTTCTTCAATGGCTGTATCCTGCTCTCCATGCCATCCCCCTCTAAAGCCAACACAGTGTCTTGGGGCAGATGCTGGAGACCCGACTAGGGGCAGTGTGGCTGCTGGGATTGCACACTGGATGTGCCTGGCTGTATTTGCACTTTGGTTTGCTGCAAACCTCACCAGGCTCTCCAAAGTGAGCAACTGCACAGGGCCTCGAGAGGCCCAATATGCTTTCTCATGGGGGATCTGAAAAAGAGCTGTCTGTACATCTGCTCTTTCCACTAACAATGAAGCTGAAGAACCCAGAGGTCAAAGGCACCCCCAAAGGCACTCGCTTGGAGTCAAGCAGACTGGGTTCAAATTGCAGCTCTACCACTTAACCCTTGAGATGACCCCCAGCCAGTACAGTGTAGCAGATGCTACTAGAACCTGGCTTATGGGACCGGGGCTCACTATTCTCATGCAAGATGGAAGCTTTGTAGTAGAAGAAAGGGCAGAAAGTCTGAAGCCTTTCTCAGGCTGCAGGAGCAAATACCACTTTCCAGAGTGCTAATCAAGGTTTGGGGAGAAGCCCAATAATTTGCATTTCTAACAAGCTCCAGGTGAGGTAGAAGCAGCTGGATTGGGGTGCACGCTTTGAAAAGTACTGGGTCACCACAGGTTTCATCTATAGTTTTGCTTCCCATGGTCTCTGTTATGATCCAAAAATATTGAGTGGAATATTCCTCAACAATTTGTGAATTTTAAATATATATGCATATATATATATATGTATATATATATATATATATATATACATATATATATATATATATATATATATATATATATATATATATTGGTACCAGGGATGGAACTCAGGAGTACTTGCCCACTGAGCCTCATCCCCAGCCCTATTTTGTATTTTATTTAGAGAAAGAGTCTCACTGAGTTGCTTAGCACCTCACTTTTTGCTGAGGCTGGTTTTGAACACGCGATCCTCCCATCTCAGCTTCCTGAGCCACTGGGATTACAGGTGTGAACCACCACACCTGGCTAAATATTTTTATTATACTTATAATTGTTCAGTTTTATTATCAGTTCTTGTTGTCAATCTCTTATTGTGCCTAATTTGTAAATTAAGTTTATCATAAGTCTGTATGTACAGGAAAAAGCATAGTTAATATGGAGCTTGGTACGACTCTGGGAAACCTCAGAGAGAGTTCCACATGCTCTCCTGAGGTTTCCCCATAACATTGAGTCCCAGTTGCTCATTCTCCCTTTCCCTCCCCACTACCCACTGCTTTCTGAAATCAACACTTTTCATTTACCACTTACACTCAAATCTCGGCTCAAGGTCCACTTCTAGGAACCCCAACCTGAGTCACTCCTTTTGTTTTGTTTTGTTTTGGTTTGGGTTTTTTGTGGTACCAGGGATTGAACCCAGCGGTGCTTACCCATTGAGCCACATCCCCAGCTTTTTTTTTCTATTTTCTTTTTTTTTATTGGTTGTTCACAACATTACAAAGCTCTTGACATATCATATTTCATACATTAGATTGAAGTGGGTTATGAACCCCCAATTTTACCCCAAATACAGATTGCAGAATCATGTCGGTTACACATCCACAATTTTACATAATGCCCTATTAGTAATTGTTGTATTCTGCTACCTTTCCTATCCCCTACTATCCCCCCTCCCCTCCCCTCCCATCTTCTCTCTCTACCCCATTTACTGTAATTCATTTCTCTCCTTGTTTATTTTCCCATTCCCCTCACAACCTCTTATGTGTAATTTTGTATAGCAATGAGGGTCTCCCTTCATTTCCATGCAATTTCCCTTTTCTCTCCCTTTCCCTCCCATCTCATGTCTCTGTTTAATGTTAATCTTTTCTTCCTGCTCTTCCTCCCTGCTCTGTTCATAGTTGCTCTCATTATATCAAAGAAGACATTTGGTATTTGTTTTTTAGGGATTGGCTAGCTTCACTAAGCATAATCTGCTCTAGTGCCATCCATTTCCCTGCAAATTCTATGATTTTGTCATTTTTTAGTGCTGCATAGTACTCCACTTCTATTCAATATAGTTCTCGAAACACTGGCCAGAGCAATTAGACAGACGAAAGAAATTAAAGGCATAAAAATAGGAAAAGAAGAACTTAAATTATCACTATTTGCAGATGACATGATTCTATACCTAGAAGACCCAAAAGGGTCTACAAAGAAACTACTAGAACTAATAAATGAATTCAGCAAAGTGGCAGGATATAAAATCAACACGCATAAATCAAAGGCATTTCTGTATATCAGCGACAAAACTTCTGAAATGGAAATGAGGAAAAACACTCCATTCACAATATCCTCAAAAAAAAAAAAATAAAATACTTGGGAATCAACCTTTCTATTTTATTTAGAAACAGGATCTCACTAAGTTGCTTAGGGCCTAAGTTGCTGAGGCTGGCCTCGAACTTGCCATCCTCCTGCCGCAGCCTCCAGAGCTGCTGGGATTACAGGTGTGCGCCATTGCTCCTGGCTCTGACTTATTCTCAACTTGACTTACCTATCTAACAGGGGTGATCCCAGGACTTTGCTTATAAGAATCATAATGAGAATTGAATGAGATGAATCATGAAAAGCATTAGCACAGTGTTTAGCACATGGTCAACACTCTTAGAAACTGATCTTATTAATGGATAAATGTAATAATCTAAAGATTTCTTTTCATTCTCGAAGGCCTCCCTTCAGAGTCCTCATCAACTCAACTCATGGGGTCTTGTTCACTGATTCGTTTATTCATCTCTCTCTCTCTCTCTCTCTCTCTCTCTCTCTCTCACACACACACACACACACACACACACACACACACACATACACACACAAATAGATTTTAGATGGCTTTGAAAATGTCATGAGGCCCCATCCCTACTATTGGCTTGTCCTTTTGAGAGGTCATTGCTCTAGTACAAATAATGAGTTGAGAGGTTCCTTGAATGCCACAAGTTTTCCCTGTGGCTCCCTAAATAACCCCCAAGCTTGCACCTGAGTCTAGGTACATGAAGACCACTGCTGCTCACTTCTTCCCTGGAAAATCAGAGAATTTTTGTTACTGAAGCTCTCTGAGACCACTAAGTCTTACCTTCTAATACTTCTATGCCCTGTATCTCCCCAGAAGCCACCAGAATCCTGAGCAGCAGGGAAACACAAATCCTAAAAGGTAGTGCCAAGTTCCTTCATAGCAAGCAAAGCTGGTTGTCACTTAGCCTCATTCATACTCTTGTTGATATTCAATTTGGAGGGTATATTAGTCAGCTAATGCCATATAACAAACTATCCCAACTTAGTGGCCCAAAACAACCAGGATTGATTATTTCTCTCAGGAGACTGTGAATTGACTGGATAGATGTCCTGTTAGCTGGGATCAACTCATACAGTTTCAGTCATCTGGAGGTCAATTGAGGATAGAACATCTATGATGGCCTTGCTTGTGGTCATATTGGTTGTTGCTGACTGTTAATAGGATTGCTGTGGTTCTCCTCCATGTGACCTCCTCACATGGCTAGCTTGGGCTTCCTTACAGTATGGGTGCTGCATACTGAATAGAAGCATTTCAAGAGAAATGAGTCCATATGAAGAGCCTTCTAAGCTTTTGCTTGCATGATGCTTGCTAATGTTTCTTTGGACAAAACAAATTGTAGATAAACTCACAAAATCAGTATGGCAGTGGATTATATAAGGACATAAGTACTGAGAGTTGTGGGTCATTGAAGGTCACAGGTTAGCATAGAGGGTACCAGTTTCTCAAGGCCTCCTCACTCATTCACATGGCATCTGCCTCCCAGGATATATGATCAAAGCAACCAGGGCTATTCCACTATTATGTCCCCAAGGACCTTTTCCCTGATGGGGTTGGCCCACTCGGGCTCTGAGTCATGGGATCAATTAGTATTCTTTGGTTCAAAGTCACGGAAACCCAATTTGAACTATTTTAAAAGAGAGAATTTATTGGTTCATGTAGCTAAAATGTCCAGAGATGGTTGGCTTCAGGCACAGATGGATCTAGGAGTTCACATGACATTATTAATATTCATTCCCTCTTTCTCTCCCCTCCCTTTACTGGTTCTGCCTTCTTCTGTGTTGACTTCATCATCAGGAAAGCTTTTCAGAAGTGGTGGCAAAGATTTCTATTAGCAACTCTAGGCTTACATTCTATCACCTTAGAAATTACAGCAGAAAGAGAACATTTCTCTTCAAATAGCTTCAACCAGTGTCTCAGAATTAGGTCCCATTAGCCATTGCTATCTGTGAACAAATTGCTATGTGGTTAGTCTCTACGATGATGCAAATCCGGGTCATCTGCTGTTCACCCCTAGAGCTAAGAGTAGGGTATCCACCCCAGGTAAACCCCCTGCACCAAAATGGGCAAGAGTTTATTTCTTCAATGACAATCAAGATGCTATTACCAGGCTGGGTGTGGTGGCATACACCTGTAATCCCAGTGGCTCAGGAGGCTGAGGCAGGAGGATCACCAGTTCAAAGCCAGCCTCAGGAATTTAGCAAGGCCCTAAGCAACTTAGTGAGACCCTGTCTCTAGATAAAATACAAAATAGGGCTGGGGATGTGGCTCAGTGGTTGAGCGCCCCTAGGATCAATCCCCAGTACCAAAAAAAAAAAAAAAAAAAAAAACAAGAACAAAAAAAGATGCTATTAATAGATAAAGAGAAGGCCAAAAGTCAAGCATCCATTAGTTACAAATTCAATAATGGAGCTCAGCAAAACCCACTTCTGGGTCTTCTCTGCTCCCCATTAATGTATTCTCACCTGTGGCCAGTTTTTGACAACTTCAGTGCTCAGAAAGAATCTTCTTAACAGGGGAAGATATAAGAAGCAAAGCTCAGATCAGGAAAATTTCCTATTTGCTAATAACCCTGACTCCAAATTCTATAAAGAGGAAGGTAAACAACTATATAAAATAAATAGAGCGCAATTGTTTTGTTATGATCATTATTATTACCCTCATCATCTGGTAATTCTGAGTGTGTTATCTAGTCATTTCTGGGACCACCCATTATCAAGAATTAATTCTTCGGATCACACATGCTCTCTTTCGAATGAGAGAAAACAAAATTTATCCATATGAAATGATGATTGCTAAGAAGTGGGGAATTTTTCTGCTGATGATAAGAAACCTGTGGCCACAAGTTGTATGAGCCGTTGTCTCAAATGTCAGGCAGGACTGGAGAGCATTGTAGCCCAACCAGGAATCCCAGGAGGTCAAGGACATGGTGACTTTCTTCATCTAGCACTAGACCAACACCTCCTTGGAACAGGATGACAGATAAGGAGTTCGTCACAAAAACATCAAAGGACCATGGGCTCAGAACCCTATTAGCAAAAGAGCAAGGACCTTAGTCCCCAGGGAGAGTTCTGGAACTGGAATGGTCCTTCAGCTACTTCTCCCATTGGGCTGAAATCAACAGGCCTTTGACTGTCCCATTGATAAATCCCTAAACACAAGCTGCTGCAGGAAGGGGTGTGACTACGGGGTCCCTATTCCTGAGACACTGACCCTTCAAAGCACAATACCACTCCCAGTGACTGGGTCAACCAGTCCTCCTCTAAAGAGGACCTGAGAGGTACATCCCAGTGCTACCCCAAGTGCCAATCATTTACACCAATCCCCAAAGAAAATACTAGCTGTCTAATGAAAACAGGTTTTGTGACTGTATTCTTAAATGTCACTAATGTCTCATCTAACACCTTGGCTTTCAGAAGAAGTAGTAAGCGAATGTCCTGTCAGAGGACATGCAACGCGTATTTCCACGACTACTTCATTTAGAGAAGTACGAGGGAAACTCTCAGGTCCTCTTTGGAAGCATGAGTCACCACTGAGGCACGACATCCCAGCAGGCTGAATGAAATAGGCCTTCTGTGTTTAAGGATAAAGAGTGGAGAACTGCCAAGCCAATGTGGGCCTCCCTGATGTCAGTGTGAAAAGGGACTTTTGTGACTTAAAGGTCTGGGCCCAGTTGGAGATAATCAAGCTCTGTTGCCTGCAATAGAGGGTAAGAGCAGCCCTTTGAGATTAGAGAACTCAAAGGAGGGGTATCTGGGCCCTGAAGAGCAATAGGGGGAAAGAGAAATAGCTGGGGAAGGGGCCAGCTATGATAGTAGTTGTACTCCCCCCAGAACATTCCAGAAAATCCTGACTCAGGTGGACCACCACTACAGCAGGATCCCACCCCCAGTTCTGTGCATAAGAAACAAGTCCCAGGAGTAACCCAATCTTCTAGTTGTCCTGAAAGTCACAGACTGGTTACTCCTCAGCCTCAGAGTCTGTCCCCCTGAATCATCCCACTCTTCCTCTAGTAGATCTGGTTTTCTGATTTGGGAGTTATTTGGGGGAACTTGCCTGCTTAAGAAACCTCTTCTGTTCTTCTGCTAGGTTTTGCCCACAAATCTTTTAATGGGAGATAAGTCTTTGACTCTACAACATAGAGATGAAGTTTGAATGCCAATAATCCCAGGGGAGGCAACTTCTTTATCAAAATTCACACTAGGGTATAAAGGACAATGAGAGAAAAAGAGTGGCTAAAAGACAAAGGAAGGGGCAGTATTGGGAAGAGGGGGAATGGAGTACAAAGGCAGAGGAACACTGAAAAGAGTGGCAGTGTATTAACGATTTCATAATTTTGTGAAGACCTAAACCTAATTAATACAAATAGATAGGCCTTGACCCATGGTTCTCAACCCTGGCTGCATCTTATAATCCTCTGGGGAGCATAAAAAATACTGATGTCTGGGCCCTACCTCAGACCCCAGTTAAATCAGAATATCTTGGTGTTGTACCTGAGATGAGGAGTATGTTTAAACTTCCCATTCATTCTAGAAGACAACCAGGGTTAATGTATTAGTCAGCTATCATTGCGATACTCCTGCATAACAAACAAGCCCCCAAAGCTCAGTCACTTATGACAGTGAACATTTGGCTTTCTCTTTCACACATCTGCAAGTCAGCTGCCATTTAGTTGATTTTGGCCAGGCTCAGCTAGGCTCAATGCCAAATTGTAAATTTGGTTCAGATCTGCTATACCAGCATCATCTGGACAAACAGTTCAGTAGGGTAAAGGTTGCACAGAGAGATGACCGGAGCATAAGAGGCCAAGGCAAATCATCTAAGTACATGGAAAGCCTCAGCTCTCACCACAGCCACTGGCATTCTATTGGCCAACATGAGTCTCAAGGCCAAGTCTAACACCAGCAGAGTACGAAAAATAGCTGATGCTAGCAGGAAGAATCACAGGGTTGGGCTGGGGTTGTGGCTCAGTGGTAGAGTGCTTGCCTTCCATGTGCGAGGCCCTGGGTTCAATCCTCAGTACCACATAAAAAAATAAATAATTAAAATAAAGATATTATGTCCAACTATGACTAAAAATTTTTTAAAAAAAGAATCACAAAATTACACGGAAATGGCTATGTATATAGCATTCCAACGTAAGATACCACAATTTGGAGACATTAGCTTATAGGCTAAGGATAAATTCTTTTCCAAAGTGATGTTTATAAGGGGATCCTGCTGTTTATGCATTTTGGGTTTCCCACATATTAGATGCATACCACAAGTGGATCACTTAACCTCCCTTGTCCTCAGTTTTCTCATATGTGAAATGGGGATGTAGTCCCTAACCAGCCTCTCTTAAAGGGCTGGGGAAGGGGAATCCCGCATATGTGAGAGCACACAGCTTTCTCTCTGCCTAGCCTCATTGAGAAAGATCATTGTGGGGTATAAGAGTTGAACCAAAAGCCAGGGACACAGTGAACCCTTTGGGTACATGCTCATGTATGTTACTGGGAGTTACTAAAGGTGCCTGGAGGTGACTCAGGAGCCATGTGAACCATTATCTCCCAGCCTGCCATGGCCTAAAAGACCAGTGTGGGTCCTCTCTGTCCCACTGGAGACTTTGACCTAAAGCAGCGGATTCTGTGGTGCCATCCCATAGTGGACTCTGTGAAGCACCCCTCAGATTTCCTCATCCCCGCTGAGGTGTCTGGTCCCCTAGCTGCCAGTGAAAGGCGCTGAGGACACTCAGCCAGGCCCCCTCTTGGAATTTGCAACAGAGCTGGTGTTGCCCAAGGTCGCATCCCCTCCCATGGCAACCAGCCACGAACATGGGTCTATGCTGGAGTATAAAGGCCACGCCACCTCACTTCAATCTCAGGATAACTAGGTGGGTTCTTCCAGTCCCCAGAGGTCCCCATGGAGCCAGCTAACCCTGTGATGTGATCCCGACTCAGTGCAGCCTCCTGTGTTCTCAACAGGAGTGGACCCCGGTTCCCTAATGGAGCATTCTCTGCCTGCAGATCTCCAACGGGGGTGTGCTTCCTGAGGACCCAGCCTAGGACAACAGGCCACCAGGACCAGCTACCAGGCTCTTTCCAGAGCACATCGAGGACACCTTTACCTGCATCAGACACCCTCTTGGAAACCCTGAAGGCTGGCCAGCCAGCCCTTGGCCAGAGACCACAGGCTTCTGGAATGTGTCACATCCCATACCAGACTTGGTCAGAAGACAAGAGTCCTCTTCAACAGTAGGACTCCAGCTGCAGCTGAGGTGGAGCCCCCTGGACAGCTGCCCCTCCCTGCTGTTTGTGCTGCGAGTGTGCGTGCACGTGTATATTTGTGTGGTTGGAGTGAATAAATGTTTAAATCAGTGTGTCAGTTATAATTAGAGCGGCTCTCCTTTTTTTTTTTTTTTTTATTCCTTCATGCTTAACGCCTGGCATGTCATTTTCCACTGTGAAATCCTTATTCTTCAAGGCCTGGTGCCAAAGTCGGCTTCTGATGCACTTCCCCCACCCACTCGCGCCTCCCATCCCCCAGCCGGAGCCGCTCCTCTCGCTGTGACCAGGCACTAACACCAGCCTTCGCATGTGCCCCTCATCTCCGTCTCCTGGCAGAGGGAGGTCCTGCCCTGTTCTTCCCCGCTGTGCCGGTTACACAAGGGGTGATTAATCCCAGAGGAATGAATTAAAAATTGAGGCTGCAAGGGAAGCAGTGAATTCTGGCCAGGCCACCCGAAAAAGCATCTTAAGGGGGCCTGTCCATGGAGTCATTCTGGAGCTGTAAGATCCCCAGCATTGAGAAAGGAAACCATTCTCCTGCATCTCCCCTGCCCCACCCCCATGCCTCCTCCATACAGAAATCTGGCTTCACTAGCACCCAGGAAAAGACTGGACACAGCCTTCCCCACCCTATTCCAGCGGGAAGGAGGGATGCCCCTGTCCCCTCACCCTTCCTGGTCTGGTTCCCTACACAATCGGTGGCAGCATGTTCAGGGTGCCCCCTCTTTGGACTGAGAGACCACCGTGTTATTGCAATTGATCAACTTATCAACACACAACTTGATGTGTGTTTGGGGCGGGTGTTCACCCAAGGGAGAAGCCACCGATTTTCACTTGAAATAAATCCAAGCGGAATGGTGGGTGCTCACCTTACCTAGGGGACTTCCCTGTCCTTCTGCTGCCTCCTGTCCATTCTCAGAAGGCAGCCACCTGGGTTTGGGGAGTCTTCTATTTTGAAACGCCATCCCCAATTTTTTCTCACTTAGTGAATGAAAGACCCACCCACCCCTGGCCTGGGCTTCTGCATGCACTGTATCAGGGAAGTCTCCAGGGAAGGTGTGTTTCTGTGCCTGGCCACAGAAACCTTCGTCCTTCCTTCCTTCCTTCCCTTCCTCCCGCACAAAGCTCTGCAGCAGACCCCGGGTGGGGCTCGGGCCTCCAACCTTCTGGGGCCTGCATTCCCCAGGGGAGAAATAATTGGCCTGTCTATAGAGCATCAGGATTCAAATAAAGCTGAAAAACGCACGCAGCCCTGCAAATTCTATAAATGTGGAATTACAAACGATGGCCCGCCACCACATACACACACGTGCGCACACAGCTCTGAAGGCCGCCTCTGCTTGTGGCTCTGACTGTTTCCACATCCACCTGACTCAAATAAGCCTACTCTCATTTGAACTGGAGGCAATCAGGGTGGAAAATACCCTGTGCTATTGGTGCAGGTCCAAACTGTCACCATTTGGCATCCTGACACACACCGATGTCCCCATCAGCTGTTCAGCGTCAGCCAAAGGGGGCCTCCCCCAGCCAACAAATCAGAGATTTCATTAACCAGCAAAGCCTCCCGGAAGGATGAGCGACCTCACGTGGGCCTCCCCCACCCCGTCGCCCTCCCCTCCCCCTCCCTGCCGCTCCACAAACAGGCTCAGAGCAACTAGATTGGATTCAGATCTTGTAGATGAAGAAATTCAGATACGACAGCGACAGCGGTGCGTCGCCAGACCCCGAGTGAGGGCCGAGCCCCGCACGGCAGCTGGGCTGCCTCAGTAATAACCACTCGTAATATGTGACAGAAAGAACCCACACTGGTCATATCCGATCGTGCCACATGAAAAGAAGCATTACACCGGCCTCTCGGGGACCAGGGCTAGGGAGAGCCTCGGCACAAATCACAAACATTTTCCACGAAGCTGCTATTCAAGGGCTGCAAAATCAACAGGGGCTGCTTTGCTCACATCCTGGGAGATGCTATTATTCTCCAGGCGACACAGCTCACAGAACGCGGCCAGGCCGGCTTAACCCGAATTCGCAGAGCGTTTGGCATTTCTGAGCTCAGAGGCCTTGGATGGGCAGAAACAAAAGCCCACGCTCTTGTGGGAGTGAGCCATGGGGCTCCTCGGTGGGGACTTTCAAAATATTTAACAACGGGGACAGCCCAGGCCTCAGCCATTCAGAAGGAACCCTAGCTTCAGCCCTGGGGCAAGGAACTGGGAGCTTCAAGTTGTGGCAGGCAGCCTGGGCGGAGGGGAACTTGGGACAAGAATACAGAAGAATTTTGTACTACGGCAACTGGTAGGGCTGTTGGTCCCAACCCTGCTCCAGAAGCCCCTCTGAGCTACACTCAGAGACCCCCTGACTGCTCATAGCACCTCATTCTGTGGTCTTCGGGACAGCCATAAACCACCCCCTGAGTCAGAAGCTTCCAGATGCAGGGCCACCCCTCATAGAGACAGGATTGGACTACTGGGTCTTCCAAGGTACCTGTCCACCTAAAGCAGAAACTTACAAATCCCAAGCTGCAGGCATGTTTCTCCACAACTGGATATTCTAGACTCCCCATTCCTCCCTCCAAAATATTTCCCTTCACATCTTCTCATTGCCAAAAGCATGATCTTACCCAGGAAGGAAGAGCTAGATCCCCCAACTCTGTTTCTATCTTATAATCCCATGCTACCAGCTCTAGCCTCCTCCTGGCTCAGCTTCATACAACTATGAAGGCCCAGGGGCCATAGTCACTGAACGATTCTGGAATCCCAAATACTTGCCTTTTTTGGTATAAGGCAGCTATGCCATGTCAACAGAGTAAGGTCAACCTCAACCCAGTGGTCATCTTGATTGGAAGGTATCAAACGTTGAGTTTGTTAAGTAGCTGTGTACAATCATACAGGTAGTGTATTCTGGAATCTCATGGACTGGGATAGCAGAAATTAGGTATTATATATTCAAGGTATTTCTTTACTCTTGTTCAATTTCCCTGCCTGTAAAATCAGACCAACAAAGTTTCTCTGTGCCTCAGTTTACTCATCCAAGAAATGGAATAGTTATGCTTCCTGCCTCTATCACAGGGTTCTTGTGAGGACCAAAGGATGCATATGACACTGAGCACTACAAGTTGGAAAAGTGACACCCAAAAGGAACCCCTAACTAGCCCAAGCCCCTGCATGGCTAAAATGCCTGCCAAGCCTTCCTCAAGCCAGCCCACCAAACCTTTGGGAAACAGAGAGTGTCCGAGTTTCCTTGGGCAGCCTTGCTGGAGTGCAATTTTCCGAGGACAAAACAGCCCCAGCCCTCGGGTCCCCCGCTGCAAGACCTCAGCATTTCTATAAAAAGATTGCTTGGGCTCTGGAGCCTGGCTGACGGGCAGAGCTAGGAGGGTGTGTGTGTGTGTGTGAGAGAGAGAGAGAGAGAGAGAGAGAGAGAGAGAGAAATGCTCTCATAACAGCTGGCCTTGGTCACAAATCCACATTTACCCTAAAGCCCCCAGCCCCACTGGCAGGAGAGGAATGAATTCAAGGAAGGGAAGAGACACTGAGAGAGAGAGAGAGAGAGAGAGAGAGAGAGCGCGAGCGAGCCGTGGAATGGGGCTGAGCGGAGATGTCTGCAGCCAACACAATGGACCTCTGGGTGGGCTCCGAGAGTCCCCCCCAACCCCCCGATCTCCTGCCCGTGACACAGATAAGGACCTGGAGGACTGCTCCTAGCTGCTGCGTGTGCCCTGGGCCAGCCAGCAGCGAGGCCAGCCTGGTGTGAGTGCCAGCAAAGATAAACGGGTGGCCGCGCGGGCATTGAATGCCCCGACACAAAAGGCCGCCTCTCCCCGAGTCCCTCTGAGGCCCAGATGGTCAGGGAAGCCCTTTCCCGCCTCACAAAGAGGATCGCTGCATGTCTTTTTCTTTTAAAATGGAATAAAAAAAAAAGCCATTGCTCACAAAGGACCTGGATGAAAAATAAACCCTTAAAAAAAAAAAAAAAAAAAAAAACCCGGCCTCTCGTCGTTCAGCAGCCCGGCATTTCTTCCGACTGTCAGACTTAGCAGATTGCTTTCTGGAAAAGATCCAATTGGCAAGACCCGCCACTGTGCAAATGAAATTTTAAAACCCCGCTCCTTGTTGCACTCAAAGAGCTTTTCTCTCTCTGCTTGTTCTACACGGCCTCGTAGAATTATTCTCTTGTCTCTCGTTGTTTCGGAAACTAATATTCCCCCCGCTTTCCCACCCCACGTGAGGGGTCCTCACCCCAGCTGGGGATTTGGGTAATCAGGGATGGCTAGAGCATCCCTCCAGACCCCCACGTTGATTCCCCACCTGGGCTGCAGCTCACAGAATCACCTGCTAATGAGGGGAGAGACTCGCTCCTGAAGAGAAGAAACACTTCCACGGTGCCTGCCTCCCTCCTGGGTTCCCCTGCACCCCTCCTCAGTAATGAGATAAGTGTTTGGGGGACCAGGGAGAAAGGATAACGGGGACGTTCTTTTGCGCACAAGGTTTGACACTCATCAAGCCCGTGACACCAGCTCTGTTTGGCTGGCGGATCCCTGGTGAAAAGTCAGCGGGGGAAAAAATAGCCACAGGACTTGTCTGGGTTTGACAAGCTGCCTGGGTGCGTGAAGAACTCGTGGAGAGGAGGCGTGGGACCATCGGAAGCACCCCAGGCCTGGGAGTCAGGAGAACTGACTTCCAATTCCAAATCTGCCCCTAATAATGCCACTGGGCTAGGCTCTGTCCATGTGTTCTGGCCTGCACCTCGTGGGGTAGTGCTATCATTTGGACATAGTTCAAGAGTGGCTGCCAAAGTTTTGGGTACTGGAAACAGTGGGAGCAATGGTACTTTTAAGAGGTGGGGCTTAATGGGAGATTCTTAGGTCACAGGGAGGGATGCCCTCCAAAGGAATTAAGATAGCTCTCTTGGGACCCTTGAACTCTCACAAGTTCTTAGAAGCCCAACCCCTGAATCACTCTCTAGCTGCCTGTTTCAACATGTGACTTCTTCCCCCTCAACATGCACTCCCACCATTGACACCATGAGTTCCTCACCAGAGAAAAGCTGATGCCGGCACTATGCCCTTGAATCTCCACGAATGTAAGCTAAATCAACCTCTTTTCTTTATAATGTTGGCCTGTCTCAGGAATTTCATTCTAGTAACAGAAAACAGACTAATACAGACAGATTGCGTCATTGGCCCCTATTATTCACCCCTTCCTCTTGCTATACCCTTTGTCATGAGACTTTGCAGTTCTTCTCACTAAGGGCCAAAGTCTATATTCCCAACCCTTCATTTTGAGGTTCAAACCTGTGTCCTACTTTAGCCAATCAAAGGAGGCATAAAAGACAATGTGCCCACCCCAAACCTAATCCTTAAGAGGCACAGCCAGTTTTGCTCATTCTCTTGTGTCCCTGTCATCCCACAAGAAGAGTTTATTTATTCATTCACCATTCACATATTTACTGAGTACCTACTGTGAGCTGGGAGATGGGCCAAAAAGAAATACAAATTTCCAAGTAGTGCAATTGATCCCTCAATATTCAAGTGATTTCCTCAGTCACAGGATGTCAGTGACTGAGTTAAAACAAGAAAAAAGAAAGAAAAGGACTCAAGCTGGGCAGGCAGGGAGACTGCCATGTTAAAGGGTTATGTCAGGTGTAAATGGTGGCATCTTAATTTCAGAAATGGCAACAGGTGAAAAGAAAGCATGCCACAGGACCAAGACATCTATTATCTATTGTGTTCAAAGTCCAAGGCACTGTCTATGGGAATACAAAACTGTTTAACCCAAGTTTGGGGGTCAAAGTACAGACCATTGGAAAGAGCCCAGAAATCTTTGTTTTCAATGATTCATAAAGCTTTGCCAAAGTCTCCAAATGATGTGACATTCCCTATGTAGGCCACCAGCAGGTCCCTCAAGGTATTCCTTATATAAGAGGTTCCCACTGGCAGGCACCCTATCAGTCATTCAGATCAGTGGGGCCAGTAATGGTGACTTGTCAGGGAGGCTCATGCCCAAAGGCTAGGCCTGGACCCAGAGTTCCCTGAAATCCAAGGGTCCCTGGAGAAGGAAAGACAGGCTGAGGAAATCTCACACCCAGAGCAACAGCTCTCACCCCAGGAACTTCTGGTGAGTCACAATAAATAGGGTAGAGTTGATGGCCAAGTGCCAGGCCAATTCTGAAAAGGCATCAGTATTCAAAAGCATCCAGATGGGGCAGGATGAGGACAGACTGAAGCCAGCTCACTCCATCCTGGGAAAAGGCAGACAGAACTCAGATAAGGGCCCAGCCCATGCTCCAGAGATCCCGGACAGTGGGTATACCAAGAGCCCAGGGACTCAGGCAGAAAGGGCCAGTGCATCTTGAGGCCAGAACAAGGAAGAGGCAGAATGGGCCAGACTCACCAGGCTGTCATGCCCAGGTGGAAACTCCAAGAGAACTTTCTGCAAACACTGCTGGCTGACAAGTGAGAACTGACTATTTTGCCTTTGCTAACTGTATGGTGAGTCCTGGGCTGAACCTAGAAACAGAGCCCACCATTTATCACAGCCCTGAAGGGCTGACCCCATCCTCCCTAGCTACATACCCAGGTCTCTGTACCCAACAAGCCCTTCTCAGGGCTGGCCCTTGGAAACAATAGCAGTGAGAACATATTTTACCCTCTTGGTCATCCAGCACTCACAGGTATGAATATTCTGGTTATTCAGCTCTTGACATACCTGCAGTCTGATTAGCAACCATTTAGGGTCCTGAGCATCCCACCCCAAGTGCTTTCCACAGTTCTTCCCTCTCCGCACCCTCCCTTAAGACTCATGCACTCATTATGGTTTGGATGTGAGGTGTGCCCCCAAAAGCTCATGTGTGAGACAATGCAAGAAGGTTCAGAGGAGAAATTATTGGGTTGTGAGAGCCTTAACCCAATCAGTGATTTGATCCCCTGATAGGGATTAGCTGAAACTAATCCATTAGCTGAAACTGAAGTGGTAGGGTGTGGCTGGAGGAGGTGGGAATTGGGGGGCATGACTTTGGGATATATACTCATATCTGTGAGTGGAGACCTCTCTCTCTCTCTCTCTCTCTCTCTCTCTCTCTCTGCTTTCTGATCACCATGTGAGCTGCTCCCCTCTGCCACACTCTTCCATTATGATGTTCTGCCTCACCTCAACCCCTGAGGAATGCAGCCTGCTGTCTGTGGATTGAGACCCCTGAAACCATGAGCCCCCAAATAAACTTTTCCTTCTAAAATTGTTCTTGTCAGATCTTTTAGTCACAGCAGCAAAAAAACTGATTTAAACAGACTCCAAACAGACCAGCCAGTAACCAGTTGAGGCCCATAAAACAGGAGTCTGTGTCCATCCTGAGTAGTCAAGAAGTGTGCCCTACCAGTTGCTAACTGTTTTGAACATGCCACCTGGGAATATGGCAAATGCTAAGTCCTCTGAGTCATTGACTTGGCATTTCCAGCCTCCATACCCTTCTACAATCACCATTATGAGAACCATCTGGGTCCTTCTAATGGAATCTCCCCATTTCAATCGTGATGACTGGAGACCCCCAGGTCACTTCCCTTCAAACTTTCCCATCCACCCTAGAATCTCAACCCCACCAGATCCTTCTCTAACCTTTCAAGGTTAGAGACATTCCTGTAAGACTGTGACAAGCATCACAAAGTCTGCTTAGCTTTTCATACAGCCCCTGAGCTATTTCATGGGCCAAATGCTAAAAGTATTTGAGCAGCATTTATCTGTATGTACTAGAATGCCTTGCCCGAGCTGAGAAACTCCAGTCAGCACACTTGTATCACCTGTCACAGCCCTGCCTGCTGCGCACCTCCCTCGGGGCTTATGGGAGAATCTGTTCCGCTTTGTAGGAGGGAAGGATCCACTAGTGCATGTCAATTGGGGCACTTCCCCAAAGGCATTGGTTTGATAGTGTTGTCCATTTGATGCAGAGTACGTTGTGAGGAAAATGTGTCCAGGGAAGGTCGCTCAGCCCAAGGCCAGCCCAACATCTGGGCCTTCTTGAGTGGATCATGACTGGGACAAGTCTACTGACAGGAGGCAGAGCTACTCAAGTTAGTCCCTCTTCCCCTCTTCAAAAACAGTTACCACTCTCACTCTCACCTGACTAGAGCTGGTATCCTCTTAGAGCAGAATGGCCATGTATGGCTCTGGAGGCCGACATTCAGATACATTCCAGCCAGGACCCCTTTGGAGTAGAGGGGGCAGGATCTTCAACCACTGAAAGACCAGATACCTGGCAGACCACATTCTCTTCCTGATAGCATTAGTCAGGGTTCACTAGAGAAACAGAATCAGTAGGAGATAGATAGATGATAGAAAAGGAAGGAAGGAAGGAAGGAAGGAAGGAAGGAAGGAAGGAAGGAAGGAAGGAAGGAAGGGTGGGAGTGAGAAAATACATAGTTAGATAGATAGGTAGATAAAGTAAAGGGTATTGGCTCCTGAGATTATAGAGGTTGTAAAGCCCTATGATCTGCCATTTGTAAGCCAAATGTGCAGAAAAAAAATCAGTGATGTAGTTCAAAGTCCTGAGAGCTGGAAGGCCAATGGTGTAGATTCCAGTGTGGATCTGAAGCCCTGAGGACCAGGAGCACCAAAGGCGAAAAAATCAATGTCCCATTTCAGCAGTCAGGCAGAGGGAGCACCAGTCCAACCTTCCTCTGCTCTTTTATTCTCTTTGGTCCCTCAGTGGATTGGAGGATGTCTACCCACAATGGGGAGGACCATCTGCCTTCTCGTTCCAGTAACCATATGCTAGTCTCTTCCAGAAGCACCCTCACAGACACACCCAGAAATAATGTTTTACCAACTATCTGGGCATCCCATAGTCCAGGCAAGTTGACACATAAATAAACCATCACACTGATGAAGTTAGCTACCAGGGCAGTGAGAAGGGAGAAGTGGGAAGCATCATTAGTAGATTTGAAAACCCAGTAATCACACACTCAGTGTCAGGGATTGAACACTGTGTCCATTTCTGGGCTCTTAAGCATCTCTCAAGGTTAAGGACAGATGATCCCACATCTGCTTCAGGGCTACAAAGGCCAGGAACTCCCAACTAATTTAACTTGAAGAAATAAATCAAGATGTCATTCAGGTGAATGCCAACACCTCTCTCAAGAAGTCATTCATGGTTGAAACAGAGTAAAGCTAAAGGGCCTAAGAGCTTTAAGATGGACTTGAACTGTCTGAGGAACATCTACAGAACAGTCTTAAGGTTTCAGGGAAAATACCATTCAATCCTTTTGATGATTTATTTATTAATATTGAGCACTAATTATAGAGTGGGCACCATCTTCAATGGGGGATGCAGCCACAGTATAGGAGTCAGAGGTCGGCTGCAGAGAATGAATCCACTTTTGCTAGTTTGAGCCAAAAAGTATTAACAGTATAATCTTTGACAGTGCTATAGAAGCAAAGTCTAGATAGATCTTTCAGAAATAGTGAACTCTCCAAATCACACTGCAGGATAGGGCTGCTGATAGAGGCTCTGCCAGGATGAGGACTCCTCTATGGCCCCAAGGCCACTGCCTTGGCTGTTGAACTACATGGCCTTTACCAAAGACCCAACAAAAAAAAAGATGCCTAGTGCAATGCTTCCAGTCACAGACACATGAATCAGCACCGAAGCCCAAGGCTGGATGGGTCCTCCAACTGATGAAACCAAAATCATCTCCAGAATCCCAACTGCTTGGCCCACAAGCCAATTCACTGTGTTCATCACAAATGGTAAACCAAGCAGACAAACTCTGTATCTTTCTCTCTCTGCTTTCTGGTTCCCATGAGTGGAGCAGTTTTCTTCCACCACACCCTTCTGCCATGTTGTTCTGCCTCACCTCAGGCCCAGAGCAATGGAGTTGGTCAACCATAATCTGAATCTCTGAAACCATGAGCCCAAAGTAATCTTTTCCTCCTCTAATTCTTGTCAGGTATTTTGATCACAGCAATGAAATGTTTGACCAACTCAGGTTATGTGACAGAACATGACACAGCATGGAAGCTCAAGAAGATTTGCCTGAAGAAATGGCTGAAGATGAAACAGGAGTCAGTTTGGTGAAGAAGGTAGGGGAGAACTTTCCAGAAAGAGGAAATGGTGGTGACATAAGCTCAAAGTCAGGAAAGAAAGAGGAAATGGTGGTGACATAAGCTCAAAGTCAGGAAAGAGTAGGCATGTGCAGCCCATGAAACATGTATGGAAGATTCCTTATCATGTAAGAAAACTATTCTTGGCACATGTAAAAACATGGACACCACATGGCTGAACAACAGTGAGCTTAGCTAAGGAGAAATAGCCTGTCAAGGCACCTTGGAGAGGCACACAACCCCAGATATAAAGGAATAGCTGTCACCTTGCACCTACTAAGTGCCAGGCACTGGTTGAAGTATTTTTCATCTATTTTCCTTTCATCCTCACAACACTGCACTCTTAGTATCTCCATTTTTGCATGAGAAAACTCTGACACAGAGAGATTAAGTAGGTGACTTGTCCACAGCCACACAGCTAAGAAGTGATAGATCCACGCTTCAAACACAGAATGCTCACTGCAGGGTTTGAAATCTCAACTCTTGTGTCACAAAGGAAAGGTCTTGGCCACATGGCAGAGGGCTTTGAATGTCACCATGTGAAGCTTATGGAATGTTGTTAAAGTAGAATTAACAGGACAAGACAGAGGTCACTAAATAGCGCATAAGGGGAACAGCAGAAATACGCTAAAGGGGTTTGTAGCACATGCTCCAACAGCCCCTCCTCCACCTTTGCTTTCCCTCCCTACTAGTGCACAGGGTTCTACTGCTGACAGGACCTACACCTCTTTTTCTCAGGGTTTCTCTGGCCCAAGCCAGCCTTGCCCATCCATTCAGCAAGCCTGATATGCCAAGGAACTACCAGCAGCAGAGGTGGAAGCCTCAACCAAGGACTGACAGGAGGTAAAGGAGGAACACCCCTCCCCACTGCCTTACCCTGTGAACTGGAGAACTGAGATGCATGTGTTCTACAGGAATCCTCAGAGTTTCCCCTTAGGAGTGAACCTCCATCATTCAAAGGGGTGACTTGCTTGATAACACACTCTGCCTCGCTGTCTTCCCTTCCCTGTCCCATGTCCCCAACTCCTACCAGTGCTTCTTAGCATCATAGCCTACATAAATTTGCATTCACATAAATTTGCATTCACTCAAATCCTTGTCAGAAGAGGTGGGATTGGAGATAGGTACAATTCCATGTGGACACACCTGGTGGCAGGTATCATGAGATCTCTAACCTCGTCATTCCAGGTAAGAGGACCCACAGAGCCAGAGGATCTGGAATAGCCTCACCATCATTCATGCAGGTGATAGTGGATGTTCTTCCCCAGCCAGGGGCTTCTGTTCTGTCCTTAGTCGCCCTGCCTTGTCAGAATCCTCAACTTCTTCTACTCCTAACCTCAACCAGACCTGAGGGCCAAGCACTCCCAGGTGACCAAGCTGTCATGTGAAGGTCACAGAGCTTCAAAGCTCTGTTTGAAGTTGGGACTGTTCTATACCACCCCCCAGCAAAGGTCACAGGGAAAATGCCACATAACATGGCCACTGCCAGTTTCCTGCTCCTCTCCTATCACTGCCTTCATAGCTAGGGCCTACAGGGTTCCATTTCATCGGTAAGAAAGAGAGCCTCTTTTTTTTTTTTTTTGGGGGGGGGGGTACTGGGGATTTTACATTCATTCTTTAATTTCTCATACAGTCTTATGAAATGGGTACTATTTGGGGGGGGGGTACCGGGGATTAAACTCAGGGTAACTCCGCTACTGAGCCCCATCCGCAGCCCTATTTTGTATTTTATTTAGAGACAGGGTCTCACTGAGTTGCTTAGGGCCTCGCTAGTCTGCTGAGGCTGGCTTTGATCCTCTTGCCTTAGCCTCCAGAGCCACTGGGATTACAGGCATATGCACCACCACGCCAGGCAAGAGGCACTCTTTTATTAGGTAAATGGAGAGGTTTTGTCCTGGTCTGCTTGAAAGATGAGAAACTTATCTCTCTGCTCTCCTCTGAAAGAGTCCCCCATGGGCCATGGTAAGACTCATAGTGTGTGCTATCAATTATTTATATTCCCTCAAAAATCCTATGTTGAAATCCTAACCCATAGTATAATTGCATCAGGAGGTGGGGCTTGTGGAAGATAAATCAGTCATAAGGACTCAGCCCTCATGCATGGGGTTAGTGTTCTTATAAGAAACCCTGGAACTCTCAAACATGATTAGTGGGAATGTAAGTTAGTTCAATGATTAGGTTGAACAGTCTTGAGTTTCTTCACAAAAACTCAACATAGATCTACCATATGATCAGCTAGCCCACTTGTGGGTATGTATTTTAAGGAAATGAAGTCAGCCTACCAAAGAGATACCTGCACACCCATGTTTACTGAGGCACTATTTTCAATAGCTAAGATATGGAATGATCCCAGGTGCCCATCAATGGATGAATAAAGAAAATGTAGTATACGTACATAATGGAATTTTATTCAGCCATAATATAGAACAAAATCCTGTCATTTGCAACAAAATGGATGAAACTGGAGGACACTGTGTTAAGTGAAATAAGCCAGACACAGAAAGACAAATACTGCATGTTCTTTCTCATTTGTGGAAGTTAAATAAAGGTAAACCTGATTATAGAAACATGATTACCACAGATTGGGGAGTTGGGAGGGGGGATAAAGGGAGGCTGAATTTGATCAGTAAATGCTGTATGCATACATTGAAATATCACACTGAACCCCATTAATATGTATGATCAATTACATGTTCATCAAAAAAATATAAGAGAGATGTTAGGGAGTTGCACACATCTTTCCACCATGTAAGGGTACAGTGAGAGAGCACCATCAGGGAACCAAGAAATAAGACCTCATCTGACACCAAGTCTCCTAGCACCTTCATCTTGGACTTCCTAGCCTCCAGAACCGTGAGAAATAAAGTTCCATGGTTTAAATGTTACTCAACCTATGGCATTTTGTTATAGCAGCTCAAAAGGACTAAGACAGAAGTGAAGATACCGCTATAGAAAACATGTAAAAAACATGGAAGTGGCTTCGCAGATGGGTAATGGGTAGAGACTAGAAGGGTTTTTTGAGGTCACGCTAGAAAAAGCTAACATTACTGTGAATAGACTTTTAAAGGTGGTTTTGATGAGGGCTTAAAAAAGAAGAGAAGTCTCCATCTTCTTGAAGAATACCTAAGTAATCATGACCAGAATGTTGTGAAGTGATTCAGTGAATCACTTTGTGAAATCTGGACGGGATATGCCATTCTGATGAGGTCTGAGACAGAAAAGAAGGTCGTGTCATCGGACAATGGAGAAAAGACGATCCTTGTTATAAAATGGCAATGAATTTGGCTGAATTGTGTTCATTTTCTGTCTTCTGGAAAGCAGACCATGTGAGTGATGGCGTTGTGGAGGTGATTTCTAAGCGAGGTATTGGAGGGTATGGCTTGGCTCCTCTTGACTGATTCTAGTAAGAGGTGAGAGAACAGAAATGACTTAAAGACAGAATTATAAGGCTAAAAAAAACTGAACTTGACAATTTGGAAATTTCTTAGGCTCTCCATATTGCAAAGCAATGGAAATGGTGTTTAGAAGATAATACCACCGCATGGTGGCCAAGGAACCAAGGTCGGTGTGGGTATAAAGTACCCCTCCACTTAGACAGCTCAGGAGAAGCTGGGTGTTATTCTTTGAAACAAAGGAAAAGTGGATGGGGATATGGCTCAGTGGTAGAATGCTTGCCTGACATGCATGAGACCCTGGGTTCCATCCCTAGTAGCACACACACACACACACACACACACACACAAAAAAAAAAAAAATGGAAGGAAGGAAGAATCATCTGGAAGGCAATTCCTTGATCTCAGAAGAGGGAACCATCACCTTCGTTTCAACAGGCCAGATGGTATCCACCCAGAGCTAGAGGGCAGGGCCACCCAGATCCTTGGAGGGGTCCAACCTCTACCCCAGTGGGCCAGTAGGCAGAGCCTTGAGCCAAAGTTGGTTATTCTCAAGCCTTAAGCTCTCGTGGAGTTTCCCCTACAGTTTGGATTTACTTGGGATCCATCACCCCTTCCTTCTTTCTTATTTCTCCATTTGGGAAAGCAAATGTCTGTCCCTATGCTTGTCCCACCATTGTGTTTTGGACACTGGGAACTTGTTTGGTTTCACAGGATCAGAGTTGCAGAGCCATTTGCCTCAGATGAATCATGCCTTGGGTCTCACCTATATCTGATCCAGATGACATTTAGTGGAGACTTCGGATTTTAGAGTTAGAGTTGATGCTGGAACTGATAAATACATTTAGGATATTAGGGTGTGATTAATATATTTTGCATGTGAGGAAGGCATAAATTTGGGGAATTTAGGGGTGGAATGCAATACACTGAATGCTTGTGCTCCCTCCAAATTTGTGCACTGTAGTCTTAACACCTTTCCTAATACCACCCCGTGACTCATAGCTCTGGCTTTAGGAGGCCAGGCCTTTGTGAAGTGATTCAGTTATGAGGTCAAAACCCTCAGGAATGGGATTAGTGTTCTCACAAAAGAGAGCCCACGGAGTTCTTGCATTTCTTGCACCATGTAAGGACTCAGAAAGAAGACCAGAAGCCGGGAAGCAGGCCCTTAGCAGACACAAATCCACTGTCACCTTGATCTTAGACTCCCCAGCCTTGAGAACTGTAAGAAATAAATTTCTGTTGTTCATAATCCTTCCAATTTATGGTATTCTGCTATTGCTGCCTGAACAGGGTATGACAGTGTGGCAGATGGTATTTTCCAAAGGTAGCTGCAAAAACATATGTATCCCATCCCCCCACATTCTTCTGACACTGTGACCAGTGCTCCTCCCACAGAAGAGCAGCCTTCCTGTTAAATCTGGGTCAGGCGGATGATTGGTATGACCAATAGATTTTACTGAAGATGATGTGATATCTTCCAAGGTCATAAAAAAGGCCCAGCTTCCCTCTATTTCTCTTTCTTGGAAGCTCACTCAAAGAACCCAAGCACCATGCTGTCAAGAAACTCAATGGAGAGAGTCCATACACAGAGTCACAGGAAGACAGGAACCAGGGCTCCCAGCCAATAGCCACACCGCTGCCACATGAGTGCTCAAGCTTTCAGATGGTACCAGCTCTCAGCCTTCCAGAAAGGCTCCAGAAATTATGGAGCACAGGCAAATTTTCTCCACATATCCTGTATGTAATTTTTTTGGGGGGGGTACCAGGGATTAAACCCAGGGGCGCTTAACCACTGAGCCACATCCCCAGCCCTTTTTTATATTTTGTTCTGAGACAGGGTCTCAGTAAGTTGCTTAGGGCCTCGCTAAATTGTTGAAGCTGGCTTTGAACTCATGATCCTTCCTGCCTCAGCCTCCCAAGCTGCTGGGATTACAGGTGCGTGCCACTGCCTCTGGCTCCTGTATGTATTTGTGACCCACAGAAACTATAAGAAATGATTGCACCAGGTGCAGTGGTGTATGCCTGTAATCCCCGTGTCTTGGGAGGCTGAGGCAGGAGGATCACAAGTTCAAAGCCAGCCTCAGCAACTTAGCAAAACCTTGTCTCTAAATAAAAAACAGAAAGGGCTGGGGATGTGGTTCCTGGTTAAGTGTCCCTGAGTTCAATACCCAGCACCAAAAAGAAAAAAGAAAAGAAAGAAAGAAATGCTATCACTTTATTCCACTAAGTTTGGGTGCTTTGTTACACAATCATAGAATCATAGTAACTAAAGCACCAAGTTCCCTAAATTCCCATTGTTGAATTGGGTTAAGTTAGATTTGAGATTGATCCATCCCTATGAGGAAAATTCTAGGAAGGCAGACTTTGGGTCAGGGTCATGACCCCCACACACCTTTCCTAATACCACCCCACGACTCATATTTCTGTAAGGAACGTGTCTGGTGTTTCTACAGTGATGTCCTTACAAAGAAGATAGGAATGGTGATCCATCCGATAATCACAGGACAGACTGGGGTGACTTTGCTAATTCAGTCCCACCCTATCTCTTTTTTCATTTTCACAATAAATTGAGGCCTGCTGGCCAGAGAGGCAACCTCCCTTCTCCCACTTGATCCATGAAACCCCAGAGAGTGCTTGCCAAGTTCACAGAGACCTCCACATCTACAGAAGCAAAGCCAAATGACCAGGAGAGCAAGCGTCTGTAGAATTTATTATTTATTTACTTGCTCACATCTGTAAGTCGGACCCCTCTACAGTCCACTCAGATTTTTTTGGTACCAGGGATTGAACCAAAGGGTGCTTAACCACTGAGCCCCATCCCCAGCCCTATTTTGTATTTTATTCAGACACAGGGTCTCACTGAGTTGCTTAGGGCCTCGCCATTGCTGAGGCTGACTTTGAACTCCCAATCCTCCTGCCTCAGCCTCCTGAGCCCCTGGGATGACAGGCGTGCGCCACTGCAACAACTAATGAGATAATTTTTGAAAGTCCTCGTGATGTTCCAGAAACTGCACGGCACCTTTTACATGTAGTAATAGTTCCTTGAGTCCGGAAGTCTGTGATAAACTCCTACCACTGGAAACCTTGTTGGGCTCCAAGACTACACATTATTTGATTATGGTCAACATTAACTATATTAAAAGGATTTGAAGCAGAGGAATAATCAATCAGGATAGAAAAATAGCTTGAAAACAGATTTGTTTTCTTTGTAATACAAATTGCATGTGACATCAGGAAGAAAGTCAATCTCTCCTTTGGTTCTCAAAATGGCAGCATGAAAACACTGACTCAAAAGTGTGATGACCCAGGCCCTCCTTCCCACATTTGCCCCACAGCAGCCACAGAAGTGGGGTCCTGCAGTCGCTTTCTGTCATTTGAGAACAAATTGCAAAGATGCCTGCAGGAACACATCCCAGCCAGGATAGCGTCTCAGTGTCCACCTTGCTCTTCTTCATTTTGGTCTGACCTTCCTGCCCTTTTTATTGTCCATGAGCATGCCAACATGCCACGCCTAGGGACTTTGCCCTCACCATCCATCGCCTCCATAGACATACTGTCCCCTCTGATACCCGAACCTTATAATCTCACTTATTCAGTTCTCTACCCAAATGGCCTCCTCTATCATCTATCTCCTTAATACACATGTTTTTTTTCTTTAGGGTGCTTATCCTGATGTTATATCACATGCCTGTTTGTTTAGCATTTCATCCCCAGCATCTGGAATAGTAATTGACACATAGTAGGTGTTCACTAAACACTTGTAGATGATCAAATGGCCTTTCTAAAATGTCATCCCAGGGCTGAGGGTGGAGCTCAGTGATAGAGCACTTGCCTAAGCATGCACAAGGTCCTCAGTCTGATCCCCAGCACCACACGCAAAAATGAACTAAAATATCTACCCAACACTTCCATTCATTGAATGATTCACCCTGTGGGCAAAGTCTTCCAGAGCCCTTCATGATGTAATCTCTGCATAGCTCTGTTCACTTCCCCATCTGATCCATCCTCACTGCACACACTCACATTCACATGCACTATGCACACACAGAGATACACAACACATACAGACAGAAGCCTATCCATGAACACATCCCCAAGCACACCAGAATAAACACACAGATAAACACACATAGACACAACGATGCATGTGCACAAACACACACCTTTCTAGCCTCCAGACATAACCCCCTCACGCTCACCTTCAGGATGTTACCATTTTTCACTTGCCTCTCCTGCTCAGCTGTTCTGGACAGCTCCCACTCATTCTTCAAGTGCCAACTCTATTGTTGTTCCTCCTAAGGAGTCAGGAAAATATGGGGTTACAAAGCACAGATGCTGGAGACAGATGATTCGACTTCAAACTTTGACTTTGCCACTTGCTAGCTGTGTGAGCTTAACCCAGTTACTTAACTTCTCTGTGCTTCCATTTCTTTCTCAATAAATTGGAATAGTGATAAGAGTACATACCTTACAGGATCATTTTGGGGAGTTAATGAGCTAATACATATAAAGTGCTCAGAACAGTGCCCAGTTCATAATGAAGATTTCTTAGATATTATTCTTATATTCTGATCATTCGTCCAAACCCCTCCTGAGCATTCAATATGGCTACTGTGTGTAGAACGAATCCAACTGTGTCTCCAATATGTGTTCCTTGTCTTTCTCCTCACCAGCACTGAGCAGCCGTGGATGGGTGTGCTGTGCCCCAAGCCCAGGGCCTGCACATCAGGGTGCTCAAGAAGTATTTGCAGAATGTCCAAATGCCCTTGGATGAGCTATTTGGTTGCATGGGGATGTGGCTTTCTCTTCTATAAAGTAAGATCATTGGACCGGAAGTTTTCTAAGGTCCTTCCAGGTCAAACGGTCTCTGATTCTCCAATTCCATGCTTGACCCTTGATTTGAAGAAATGTTCCTTCCTCATTATACCAGAAGGATAATCGGTATCTTTTTGAAAGCTCTTTTCAACTCTTCCAAATCTTTTTCAAAAGGAATTTGCAAAATGATGGGTGTCAAGGGCCCTTAGAAATGAATTCAATCCTGACCTTTCGCTGTGGAGGGGACAGAGACCCAGAGACTGGAGAAGCCTTGCTCAAGGTCACTCAGCCAGCTAATGGAAGAGTCAGAACCACAATTCAGAGGTCATGGCTTACGAGACTATTTTTTTCTGCACACACACAAAAAAACATGATTCAGATAGTTTTTCTGTTTTTCTTTTTAGCAAAGGCATAATAATGAAATCTAGCAACATTTGTATGGAAATATGAGAGACGGGATGAGTCATGTCTTTTTAAAGCATCACTGGGTGCTTTTGCCATAACAATACATAAAAATAACACTAGCTTACCGGCTTAGCAAATCTCACCAATAGCCGGGCCAGTACCAAGCCCCACCTGTCAGAGTGTTATTGACACATCCTGTCAAAACAAGTTCACACAGAAAAGTATAGGTGGAGCACCTCTGGGCTATAACTTCTCTTTCTTCCCCTTCTTTTTTATGATGATTTGTTGTGTAGACAACGCGCATGTGCTGAAGACCTGTCAGGAAAGTGGTACGGAAGATACTGGTCATATAAGTTTGGTCCCCTGCTATTGCTGGGTAATTTCTTTCCCAACAAATTGGAATGGTGATAAGAGTACCTACCTCACAAGATCATGCTCAGCATGATCCTATGCTCAGCAGCATATGACAATAAGCATTTGTTGCTATGCCCACAGTTCTGAGCATCAGCTGTGTTTCTGTGAGTTAGCTGGTCTAAGCTAACTGTGTGAGCTTAAACCAGTTACTTATCCTCTCTGTGCTTCCATTTCTTTCCCAATAAATTGGAATGGTGATAAGAGTACCTACCTCACAGGATCATTTTGGGGAGTTAATGAGCTAATACATATAAAGTACTCAGAACAGTGCCCAGCTCATAATGAACTGGACTCCAAACTGTGGGTTCAGATTAAGCCTCTTTAGACATCTCTTCATTCTTCTGAGACCAACTGGCTCCCTGGGGGAAGGTTGTCAAGTGGAAATGCAAATACCATTTGAGGCTTACACTTAGAACGAGAAGGTTGTCACTTCTGTCTATATTCCAGTGACCACAAGTCATACAGTCAACCCAGCATCAATGGAATGAGAAACAAACCCATCTCTAATGGCAAGTATAGCAATGAGCATAGATAGAGGGAGGTATAAGAAGTTGGAAATAGTTATGCAACTGAGCACAGAGGTCATTTAAAATTTTAGCAAGGAAGCTATGGAACCAACCTAGGTGCCCTTAATAGATGAATGGATAAAGAAAATGAGATACATATACACAATGGAATATGATTCAGCCATAAAGAAGAAGGATTGTGGCATTTTCCAGTAAATGGATGGAACTGGAGACTATCATGCTAAGTGAAATAAGCCAATCTCCCCAAAACCAAAGGCTGAATGTTCTCTCTGATATGTGGATGCTAACACATGATAAAGGAGGGGGAGGGAAGAATAGAAGTTCAGTGGATTAGACCTAGTTTCTCGACTCTGGCCAGGCATCCAGGGCTGGGACCTGAAACCAGGAGCTCTGCTGAGCTCTTCCTGCCCCAAGTGGTCTTTCTCATAGCTTCTCATCTTCCTAAATAAATAAGCCTCTCCTCTCACCAAGCTGCTTTCAGACTTCAGTTTCCCTATTTGGAATAGCAAGTGCAAAATGTTCTTCACATGTCTTGCCCAAGCACTGTGGGCCCAGTGGGCTGTGGAGTACTTCTAGGATGGTTATGAGGACATGGAGTCTGAAAAGTATAATGGCAGGGGAAGGGAGGTCTGGTCGCAGCCTTGGAGTCAAATAGGCAGGAACTTAATCCAGTCTCATCACTGTCCATCTTAGTGATCTCTCCCAGCCTCAGTGTTCTCATCAAGAAAATGGCCCCAAAATGGCACCTTCCTCACTGGAATGTTGTGAGTGTCTGATGAGGAAGAACTAGGCAGTGGTTAGAACAGAATTCTATTCTTAATTCCCTGCAATTATTACCATATTCTTTTGGGTGTACGATGGTCAGGTTGAACCTCATGTCAAACCTTTGCAGACACGGTCTGAGGGTGCGGGAGCCCTGAGTAGGCTAAGTCTGCAAAATCCAGCTTTGCCTGTGGGTTCTCAGTTTATTCGTTCACCCACCCTTCCATGCTTAGAACTAGCCCAGACACTGTGAGAACTGTGGACAAATGTAGACCACACCCATCACTCAAGTAGCTCCCAGTTTAGCTGGGAATCAATGTCCTCAAAACAGCATGGTAATTCTAGCAAGGAGCAGGGACACAAAGCTCCCAACCAAGGCAAGAAGCCCCCCCTGCCCTATTTACCATGTAGGTGGCCAAGTATTCTCAGTTCCCTATGAGAAAAAAAAAATCTGTGACTTGGAGCTGAAACTCAGGTTCCTATGACATGTCCCCTCTTGGAACATCTACAGACAGCTGTCCCATGTCCCCTGAGCCAGATATTCTAGTTTCTAAATGGCCCCTCAGATGAGGCCAACCCCTTCTCACAAATACCCTTTTGACATAAGGTGACAATCTAGGGAAAATCACAAGACACATTGGTGACAAATTGGCTAAACCTGTGCATTTTGAGGGGTATTTGGAACATTAGTCCTACAGACCTTATGTAAATGCAGGTTCCAGCAAAATAAGAGAATAATCGAGGTAAAATAAAATAGGAGTAATGTTAGGGAAGCAAAACCAGACAGGTTGTGTGACTGAAATCCATCATGAAGTCATTAGGAGAATCACGTACACAGTACCTCTCCAAAACGTAAGCCACAATGAAGTCTCCCTGAACCTGTTGGTCCCAGGACTTGGCTCTGCTCATGAAACATTCTCAGAGTTCTCAGAGAACTCTTTAGGGAAAGTATTTGTTTAAAAATGTCTAAGCTGAAGCCGGGCACGGTGGTGCACACCTGTAATCCCAGCGACTCAGGAGGCTGAGGCAGGAGGATCACAAGTTCAAAGACAGCCTCAGCAAAAGCGAGGCGCAAAGCAACTCAGTGAGACCCTGTCTCTAAATAAAATACAAAATAGGGCTGGGGATGGGGCTCAGTAGTCAGTTGCCCCTGAGTTCAATCCCTGGTACAATCACTGGTATCTGAGCTGAGTGGGTGGAAAAGGACTAGAAAGTACAAGCCATGGGAAAGGAGGCGAGGGACCTCTTGGGCACATAAATCACTCCACAGCCGGGAGGCCTGGATCCCCAAGGCGGGAAGGTAATTCCCAGGGCAGAGAAGAACTTGGCAAGCAGCCCCCAAGTCAGAGCAGGACTCAGGGCCAAGCTCCTGGGTCGCTTTTCTCCATGGAACTGTGGGCGTAACCTTGATCCCTCTGCCGAGGTAAACAACAGGGTCTGAATTATTTGGTTTGGAAAGGGAAGAGGCCCCAGGGAGACCCAGCGCCGCAGTAATAAATGAAGAACAGAGACGACTGCGCCGAGCCTGCCGCTTCCCCTCCATTAGCGCAAACCCGGGGCATCTCTAAAAGCTAAAAGGCATCACTCTCCTCTCCCCATAGCAGAGACCGGAGTTGCAGAAGCCACAAATCACCAAGAAATGTGCAGAAGAATGTTCACCATTTCTTGGAATGGAAATAATAATAAATAATAATAATCTGTTCTGTGTATTTAGCCAAGACATGTTCTCCAAGGAGCTTTGTACTGAAATTTATCGTTAAGTCCCCGGGGTCTGGATATTTTTTAATTAAAACTTTTATTGGGGAAAACATCCAAATAAAAAAAAAAATCCCTCCTGAAGTGAGTTATGTGGAGGGTCGCCGTTTTGCATTTCCTTAGCATTTGTCCTTTTTATTCTATGTCCGACCTGCTGTGTTAACTGTTTGCTGCATCAAAATGTAACTCAAAGCACCTGTGCTCGCTGCCCTGGAAGAGGGACAGGGAAGGCGTGAAAGCGCACCGTGCAGTTTCTGAGGGCCAGGTCCTTCAGACATATTGTTATGTTCCTAATTGTCACCGTAGCCCTGGAAGCCGCCATGGTGGTAATGACTACTTGCATGCAGCCCTGTGTTTCAGATGAGGACATGGAGGCTTGGAGAGGTTCAGAAACACGAGGAAAATCTCCCAGGTAGAAGCAGGGAGACATGGTTCTTGGGGCACCCGTTCCCCCTTGAAGGAGGAAGGGAAGGGGAGATGAGTGGGGACAGGGGAGTGGGTGGGGAAGAAATGTGGAAGGGGTGGGGACATGAGCGAAGGGAAGAGTTCCAGGTGAGGATTCTCCCAGGTGAGGGTTCAAGGACAGGTATGTAATTGAGGTATCACTCTTAGGAGACGCCAGTAGGGACGCTACTGAACAGGCAAGTGGAAGCCAAAGTACCACCTCAGCCTTATCCTGCAGGGGGCGCTCTGGAGAGAACAATATCCCAGTTTGTCCTCCAGGCAATGGAGCTAGATTTTTTTAGTTCGCACTCATCTCTGGCTATGGATGCCCTGGGGTTGGGTGGGGTGGGTGAGAAGGAAGACAGAAAATTCCTAAGCACTTCCAGCCCTCAATACCTTTGGGGAGTTGCCAATGTCCAGGAGTGCCAGTTGTTGGTAGGCGGACGGGCCCACAGATGTGGGGAAGGAACCCAGTAAGGTGTGTTACATGTGGCCACCTCACTAAGAAAGACCCATTCAGATAGCAGATGTGTATAGGATCCATAGTCATAGCTGTGACTCTCATCGCGCCCCATATTGGCCACTGACTGCAAAGTCCCGAGGACTGGGTCATTCTGCTCTGAACACAATTGTCAGCTGCTGTGACTAAAAGACCTGACCAGAACAACTGCAGAGAAGAAAGAGTTTATTTGGGGGTGCATGGTTTCAGAGGTCTCAATCCATAGACAGCTGACTCCATTCCTCGGGGCTCCAGGTGAGGCAGGACATCATGGTGGAAGAGTGTGGTGGAGGGAAGCAGCTCATGTTGATGATCAGAAAGCAGAGATACAAATATAGACCCCAAAGCCACATCCCCAATGACCCACCTCCTCCAGCCGCACCCACCTGCCTCCAGTGACCACTCAGTTCATCCCATCAGGGATCAATTCACTGATTGGGTTAAGGCTCTCACAGCCCAATCACTTCTCCTCTGAACCTTCTTGCCTTGTATCATACATGAGCTTTTGGGGGATACCTCACCTCCAAACCATAATAGCCTGTCTCTCCTCCCAAGACACAGCGCAGGCCAGGCTGAGGAGATGAGGTCTGGTAGTCTACTCAAGCCAGCTGGCTAGCGACCGCCATGGCAGAGCCTAGAGACAGAACCTGGGACCGCCTTGTGCCTCTTCTTAAGGCCACAGCCTGCTGAGAGGAGTTGCTGGGTCCTGGTGGCAGACAAATCTCCCTTTTAGTTCCAATTGGGTTGAGTGGGTATCTTTGCCTGGCCATCAGTGATTAAGAATGGGTGTCATTTCAGACTCTCAACACTACCTGGGACACAGAACCCAGTTACAAGGGCTCCCATCTACACATGTGCACACACACCCCTTTCCCACTCTGCCTGCCAAGGCACTGAAAAACCCATATCACAGCACATATTCACGTTTTTGTACTTGTACATGTCGGTAGGTATCAATTCCTGCAGTCCTTGGAATAAACCTTCTATGGTGGGACATTTAGGATGCCATGGTGTTGCTATTGCAAACAAATAATGTTGAGTAAAAAAAAGGCAAGTTACAAAAGGAAAGGTACAGGACTTCCTTTGAAAAAGGTAAAAGCATCCAAAGGGATGGTGCACATGTTCAAGGACACACATATATGTAGCACAAGCAAAAACTGTACACAGGATGCTACACCTGCTCTGCATGACACTGACCTTGGAAGGGGAGGGAGAGATGAGTTTGAGCTACATTTGGAAATCTGTATTTTTTTCAATACATGAAAGAAACAAATGAAGAAATATGGCAAAATGTGATTTATCTGACTTCTGTGGCTCATGGGTATTTCCTAATACTTCCCATCATTTTCTGTATTTGGAATGTTTCTTTATCCTAAGTCATGTTTTAATGATTTTTCTAAAGTTCAACTGAAACTGAATCTCAGCACGCTGATGACCCAACTATTCTACTCCTAAGTGTACATTCAATGGAATGTGTACAGATGTTTACCAAAAGACCATACAAAGAACGCTCACTCCAGTGCTATTTGTGATAGCCCCTGACTGACAAACTACCAACCCAGTGCCCATAAATGGTGCAATAAATAGAGGTGTGCTCATGCAAGGGAGCCTTATATGGCAATGAGAATAATCAAACACTATGGCGCTCAAAAGCAGCAATGGAGCTCACATATGCTGTGTTGAGCACGGGCATCAGACATACTCTCTGGCTCCTATTTTAGCCAGCTTTTTATTGCTGTGACCAAAATACCTACCACAAACAACTTGGAGGAGGAAAGTTTATTTGGGCTCACAGTTTCAGAGGTCTCAGTCCACAATCAGCTGATTCCATTGCTCTGGGCCTGAGGTAAGGCAGAGAACATCATGGTGGAAGGGAGTGGTAGAAGAAAGCTGCTCAGTTCATGGCAGCCCAGAAGAAGAGAAAGAAAGGAAGGGGTCAAGGGACAAGACATCGTCCCCAAGGGCACACTGCCAGTAACCTACTTCCTCCAACTATGTCCTACCTGCCTATAGTTTCCACCACCTTCCAGTAGTCCACTCCGATAATTAGCCCATCAAATGGATTAATCCACTGATGAGGCTAGAGCCCTCAGGATCCAATCATTTCCTAAAGTCCCACTTCTGAACATTGTTACCTTAGGGACCAAGCTTTCAACATACAAGACTTTGGACATTCCAGATCCAAACCACAACATCTCCTTCTATAGAAAGTTCTAGAACAGGAAAAACTTGGAACACTCTGATGTTACAAGTCAGGATAGTGCTTACTCTAAGGCATGTAGGGCCCAAGGCGTCTCTGGGGTACTGATTATGGTTTGTTCTTGAGACAGGTGTGGGCTCGTGGGTGTGCTAAATTTGTGACAATTCATCAATGGGCACTTGGGATATGTGCACTTTTCACCAGCATGTTATATTTGAAGAAAATCTATACTTTTTCCAAAAGTAAAAATTGAGGCAATTCAACATTATATGGAGGCCATTGTCAGCCATGAATTCTCAGTTTGAATTAATCTATTGATCACCAGTGTTGTAACATAATCCATATCGGACATGAAATTATTGACCTGGAATAACCTCTAAGTTGCTGCAGTCATGGGGGGTGGCAGATGGGGGTTCTGTTAATGGTATTTCATAGGAAGTAGCATTCCCCTCAATGAAATGTCCATTTTAGCCCATATCCCATCAGAAAGGGACTGATCATCCCACCCCAAAGGACTTCAGCTACACCTCCCTTCTCTTGGGCAGTTGGGAAGACCACCATTAGGATTCAAGTGCCCAGGTTAGACAGGAGTTTCTAGGGGGAAAAATACACATGCCAAGCCTTCAAAAGAGCAGATTTCTGTAGATACCACCCACCTGCCAAAATGTGGGTCTCACGGGGCTTCCAGCAGGTACTAAGTAACGGAGAAACCAGGCAGACGCAGCCTTGAAAGATGATGACGGCCCATGCATAGCTCACAAGTCTTCCATCTTTCGCCAAGCCTCTGGCAGGCATCACTGATCAATCAATGCCCTTGGCTCTAAGAGACAGAATGAAGCCTCAGACTCTTCTCAGTGCCTCTCTGAGTAACCTGGAAGAAGGAGGTCTGGCAAAGAGACCTTACCCTGGGTTACATGGACTGAGCAGTGGATTTGGGGACACAGGATAAGGATTGATTGTGTTTTGAAGAAGAGTTGAAACCAAATACGCAACACACTATTGATCCTCTGGGTTTGATGCATACATTTCTTCTTCTATTAATTGAATAATAAACATAGATGCTTTTTATTTTAGAAGACAGACTGCCCTCTTCCCATGGTCCTAACATAAGTCTCCCCTTTGAACTACTGTCATATTTATGTAGGAGGTGGTGGGACTCACGGCAGCAACCAGGTACATTTTTCCCCCCTGTTGGGGAGAAGCCAGAGAGAAAGATGCTAGAAACTTCTATTTCAAAATTGTGTACCGACTACACCAGAGCAGAACCCTGAGGCTACAGACTCTTTAAAGGTAAAAGTGTTGCCATTTTTTAGGTAGAAACCATTCCAGAAAGAACAGGTTCCCAGTGGACGGGATTGTCACGTTGCACGTGCAGATGCTATTCACATTGTATGTTTTGATATTGGCTTTCTCTGGACCCGTGTGCCATGAGACCCCGGCCATAAATGACTATGGTGATGGCTGTCCATGACCTGCTCCCTGGAAGGAGGCAGAGGAACCAGGGAAGGGTTATCAATCTTCAGGCTCGCCTCAAACTGTTCAACCATGAATAAAAAAGAGCTGTGTCTCCTGGTCAACTATTGTCCCTGTGGGGGACGATTCCCCAGGCAGGAGAAGATACAGACCCCCCCCCCCAAGCCCTTTGTACAATTCCACCAGATTTCCTCCTGGCTGTGGCAGACAGGGGAGGTGCTGAGCAGACAGCCATCTATTATTACATCCCCACCCTGGGACAACTGACAGCCACACGCAGCCACTAGCTCACTGCTGTCTTACCCCATGGCTCAGATCTGACCATTGAAATGTCTTTTTCCCCATGGCTGAGATGGCAAGCAGAGCCCCTCTCCTAGGGAAAGGTGAAATGCTCACTCGATTGCTGTTAACCTGGCATTTAACCCAACTGGCTCCTGGCTCATGGAGCCCGCAGTTCCCTGATGTGTCTGCATTATACCAGCTCATCCGCCCCTGCCCAGCCCTCCATGCACCCCGGGCTCCTTAGAAACCTACCTCTCCTCATTCCCCCCCAGCCTTGCCCCTTGTCACAGCCCAGAACTGGACCTGAAAAAGAAGTCTCAAAGAATTTTGCAAATTCCCATTCCATTTCATTCTCTGATTTTATCCCCAGCTCCTGCGGACATTTGTCCTGGGATTATAAACTGAATTCCAAGTTTAGGACACTCTGTCTGGGCTGTGTCCCAAAAGTGAGCAGGTTGCTGACAGGAAAACAGATAGAGGGGTACTTCTCTCCCCAACCCAGCAGGGGGACCAGGCATTTTCTGCCCTTGAAGCAGGATCAAACTTCTCAGAATTGAGAATCCTTCCGAATGTTCTGTTAGGGAGGAACAAAAATTGGATGAGGTTATAGGTGGGGTCATGCCACACCTGTGCAATGGGGCCATACCTAGAGCTGAATGGAGGGCCATTAGGGTCAGGCCAGTATGTTTGGTCTTTGATTATATTTCATTGGAAACCATAGAAAGTTCTTGAAGAAGGGAGTATATAACAGAGTGCTATTTGGGGAAGTAATACCTGAGGATAGGGGACTGGCTTGGGGTTCTGCAATGCCCAATATAGAGGAAAGGAGGACCTGACCCACAGAAAAACTCTAGAAAGTTCCAAGATGTTAGGGCAAATGTAAACCTGGGCAAGTAAATAAGCCAAAGCAATAATTTCTCATGAAGCCCACACGAATGAAACTGTCCCTGTGTTAAAAAAGGACACAGTGTTAGGGGGTATCTACCCCAGTCACTTCTTCTCATAAGTGAAAAAACTGAAATTACAAGTCCAGACAAGTAACTTTCCTGAGTTCCAGGTCAGGGGCAGTAGTCTGCTAAGTACTTTCTCACCTTTTCCCTAATAACCCATTGAACCATTTTTTCTGGGATAATGGAATGGCCTAGAGAGGTTTAGAGACTCCCCCTAGGCCAGGGCTGGCAGCCCGTCTCCAAATTCAATCAGGGCTCTGAGCTCTTCTGTGCCCTCCATGCCACCTTTTCCAGAGAGAATGGCTTAATCCTTTAGAAAATGGCAAGTACCAGAGAGAAGTGGCCTTGGATTGAGACCAAAGAGGCACAAGACAGAGACAAGCCACCCTAGCACTACCAAGGGCCATCGGGCAATGGCATGAGCCCCTGATGAGAAGAGCCATGTCACCATGAAAATCAATGCCAAGCCACCAGGACATGAAGACTGGGTTTAGCTGTGAGCCCCTTTGGCAAAAAGAGGGCCCATAGCCTGCAACCAGGCACCCCCATAAGAGCTGAACCACATTCAGAGAGGAGAGAAATCAGGAAGGGCTCACACCAAGTATCTTGGCGGGTTCCCTAGCAGCAGAACTGACACGGTTGCCTGTATGCCACAGCTTGGGCCATGTGTTAAAGACCTGGCTCCCAGTGGGTGGCAATACTGGGAGGTGGTAGAACTCTGGAAATTAGAGCTTAGTAGAATAAACTTAGATCATTGGGGAAAAGCCCTTTACGGGGATTTTGGGACCTCAGACCCTCTTTTTCCTCTTTCTTTTTTTAAAAAATATTTTTTAGTTGTACTTGGACACAATACCTTTATGTTTATTTATTTTTATGTGGTGCTGAGGATCGAACCCAGAGCCTCACAAGTGCTAGTCGAGCACTCTACCACTGAGCCACAACTCCACCCCCCTCTTTTTCCTCCTTTGCTTTCTGGCTACTAGGAGCTGAGCAGATTTGGTCCACCACATGCTGCAACCATGATACTCTGCCTTATCACAAGCCCAAAAGTAACACAGCCATGTAGCCATCTGACCACGGACTAAAACCTCTCAAACTGTGAGCCAAAAGAAACCTTAGCCAAAATAAACCTTCTCTCTCTCTCTCTCTCTCTCTCTCTCTCTCTCTCTCGGGGTGCCAGGGATTGAATTCAGGACTACTCAACCACTGAGTCATATCCCCAGCCCTATTTTAAAATATTTTATTTAGAAACAGGGTCTCTCACTGAGTTGCTTCAGGCCTCACTAAATGACTGAGGCTGGCTCTGAACTTGCGATCCTCCTGTCTCAGCCTCCAGAGCTGCTGGGATGACAGGAGTGTACCACTCTGCCCAGCATCTTTCCTCTTTTTAAGTTGATTTTCTCAGGTATTTTTTACAGCAATGGAAAACTGGCCAAAGCACTGCATGAGGGATTTATGGAGGTAGAGGTCTCAGGAGAACCCATAGGGGAGTGGAGGACACCAGAGAGGGCAAGACAACCAGCTAAACAGTGACATAGAGTCCCCTGAAGTCAAGGATGATTGACTGACCAACTGTCCTGATTTTCCCTAAAATGGACAGTCCCCAGAAAACTGGGACAAGTTAGTCACTATACCCCAACCTGACCCCACAGAGAGCTCTGATGCGTGAAAGTCCCCACAGCATTGTCCCTACCCTGTGAAGCAAGGTGTCCACGTTTTTGTGCTCCTGGTAGAAAATCATCAGCCACTCCTCCTCTCCAGCACCCCCCAGGCAGGGCGTGCACTCCTCTCTGAGTAAAATGGCACCTCAGGCAGTCCCCTGAGGAGGAGGCAGCTGTGTGTGGATACAAGCCAACACCTGGCCCCGCAGACAGAGGGGCACATCGGCCAGATAAAGGGGATCTGGGTAAGGCACCAACAGTGCCTGCCACTTGAAGGGTTAAATGCCATTAACACCTGTGGGAAGCAACAGAATGAGCCAACTTGCCTGCACACCGCCCCAGCAGAAGCCTCCACGCATGCGCCACTCTGTCAGTAAGGACTGGAGTCTCTCTGCTGCCCAGCAAGGGAGGGAAGGAGGGTGGCATTCACGGGCTCCTATTGGGGGCAGTTTGCAGGTTAAGTCAGCTGATTCCAGAGCCTCCCAGTGCTGAGGGCAGTGCTCAAGGCTTTCACTGAGGCCTCTTGGATGCTACTCAGCAAAAGGCTCTGGGTTAAATTTGGAGTTCTGCTAACTCTCAACAACGCACAGCTCGCTAACTCGTATTTATGCACTCCGAGCGCATCCGACATTTAACTGAGCTTCAATAAAAATGAGAACATGCTCACCCACCCATCACCACCAATCATCTGTCACTTTTTCCAAAATGCAAAGGCTCCCTAGGACTCCTTAGTGAGACATCAAGTTTGATGAAAGTTATTAGTTAATACCTTCGAAAGTAAAGTTATTGCGGAATGCATCGAGGTGTGAAATGCAACACATTGCTAAGGTTCATATTAGGTCTCTCTGGGAATTTGTTCAGCAAGCATTTATTGAGCTCCTACTGTACACCAGCTGGCTCAGTGCTGGATACTGTGGGTAGAAGATCAATAGCATGAGGTCCCTCTGCTCAGAGAGTTCACAGTCCAACAGGGGAATTGGATAGGGAAACAAACTCCAATAAAAGTTCTGGGGAACTACTGGGTGCAGTGGCGCATGCCTGTAATCCCAGCAGCTGTGGAGACTGAGGCAGGAGGATGCGAGTTCAAAGTCAGCCTCAGCAATGGTGAGGCCCTAAGCAACTCAGTGAGACCCTGTCTCTAAATAAAATACAAAATAGGGCTGGGGATGTGGCTCAGTGGGTAAGCACCCCTAGGTTCAATACCTGGTACAAAAAAAAAAAAAAAAAAAAAAAAACCAGTTCTGGGGAACTACAGAATAAAGTGAATCAGCTATACCCCAAGCAGAGTGTTGGGGGAAGGGAGCATCCCTGAGCATCAGATCTTCACAGATGAATACTTTATCAGATTGAACAAAGACACTGCTAGTTGTTCCCCGGTATCTGTTCTTCTCTCCTTTCTCATTTTTTATTTCAATAAAAGGACATCTAAAATAAATCTACATTTCCCAGACTTCTTTGCAGCTAGATATGACAGTGTAACTAAGTGTGCTGACCAATGGGATTAAGGTGTAATCTGTGACTTTCAGAGAATGTCTCTAAATGGAAGAACTAAAAAGTCTTTTACTTCATCCCTGCTTCATTCTTGCCAGAGGCTGGACTGTGGAGGTAATGGCTGGTGCTTGAACAGCCATCCTGGACTGTGAGATAATTATATTGCTAAAGATACTGGAGCAACAAGATGGAAGAAGCCTTGCTCTCTGACAACTTTGTGAAACTGCTTGAACAGCTTTGGGCTGTGAGACTATAACTTCATATACTGAGAAAATAGACTTCTATTGCATTTAAGCCATTGTTATTTTGGATTTTCTGTCATTCGTTGCCAAACCTAATCCTAATGGGTGAAAAATTTACGGCAGAGCAATTTCATTCCAAACTCATAGGCTCTGGCTTTGGCTTGTGTGGGTAATTTTTCTTGTTGCTCCAATTTCCCTTTGGGTCCTCTGCATTTTCTTGCTCAGAGACCCCGTGGAGAATGCTAGGGTATGCTGACCAGAATCTATTGAATATCAGTCCCTAGGGTTGTCTCACCTAAGGTCATGCTTCTTCCTGATGTCCCAACCATCAATGCCCAACTCATGTGAGAGCCTTAGGGAGATCTAAGCCCAACTAATGACCACTTATAGAGTCACTCCTTAGTTCCTCCCCACCCGAGAGCTCAGTCCCAAGGACCTACCCTCATTTTATTGTCCTGCTATTTAAACTCTCATACTCTGCTTCCTATACTTTCCTCCACCCGACCTGCAATGAGGCCTGATTCTTGGCTTGTGGACTCCATTCCTTCTTTCTTCATCTCTTAATAGCAACTTTAATCCAGAGGCCCCAACACCTAAAACATTTCCTGCAATTAGCACCCAATGCAATTAGTACTTAATGTGATCTTTCTGTAATGCTAAGGGAAGCCTCTGGGCTGAATCCTGAGCTAGGGTTCCCCTGGCCTTGTCTAAATGGTCCAAAGGGAAGTAACTGGGGTAAACTGAGCCCTGAGTGGACCCCAGGGACCCATCTTTGCTTTAGATATGCTACGTGACCTCAGGTCAGCAACTCAACTTCTCTGTGTTTCAAACACTTGAACTAAGAAGTTGAAATCACAATTCTTGCTTTAGAGGACATTTTTGTGACTAAACCAGAGGTTGGCAAACTCTTGGCTCATGGGCTAAATGTGGCTCATGGCCTGTTTTTGTAAATCACATTTTATGGGAATGGAACCACACCCAGTGGTTGACACATTGACTCCAGAGGCTTTCATAATGCAATGGCAGGGTTGAGTAGTTGTGACAGAAACCTATGGCCTGCAAAGCCTAAAGTGTTTACTTTGCAGCCTTCTACAGAAAAAGTTTGCTGACCCCAGTTTTTAACAAAATAAGGATTTGTCCTATCTCTTGTCTCAAATGTTAGGACTGGAATCTGTCCGTTCATTCAATATTTATTGAGCACCTACTAGGTGCAAGGCCCTGTTGTCAACACAGGAGCTGCAGTAACAGAATGAAGGGAACCTGTCCTCTCCCAGAGCCTGTGTTCTAATGGAGGAAGCACACAGGAAAGAAGCAAATAAAGTAGGGATCAGGGGAAGAAGCTGAAAATGTTACAGAAAAACTTAAGGCCAAAGGGCAACTGTAGCCTTATGTTCCAGGAACAGGGAGAGGAGGGGAGATCCACCTACTTTTGGCCTTTCCCCTGCTCTTCCTCAAATGGGGATAATGTGCCCTAATGTCACTTTCTGGATACCTGACACAGGAGGAATTAACTGGCCCTGGAAGCCCTCCCTGTCAGAAATGATCAGCAAGACCTCACTGATGGTGGTGGCGGGAAGGACTCCTCTCCTAAAAGGGAGTGACCAGAAGTCCCCTGGGCCTGCTCTCTACTTACTCAAGAGCTCCAGGGACTCCAGAGCCATTTCCAGGGCTCCTGAAATCTCCACCACACTCACATAATGCCTTGGATTGAAGTGGGATGCGCGTCCCTCCTTTTGCACCTGGGGTGACCTTACCTTAGTGACTCTTAAGTAACCCATAGGATGTAGAAGTGACACTCAGGGACATCTAAGGATAGGGCATGTGGCTTTCATCTGGGCCTCAGAACACTCACCCTGGGGGATGCCAGCATCAGGCAAGAAGCCCAGACCACCATGCAGGAGGGTCTGCGTGTGGGCGTGCCCACCAACAGCCACCTGGGCTCCAGCTGCCCCATGCATGAGCTATGGTGGACCCCCAGCCCTGTGAAATCGGCCCTGTGTGCCATCTGACTGCAGCTCAAACAGGAGCTGCTCAGCCCAGCCCTTCTCGAATTCCTGGTCCTCAAAATGGTGAGCAAGGTAAAGCCTTGAAGTTTGAGGATAAGTTTTTGCATAGCAATATCCATCCAGCCACCATTGATTTCAGAGCACGGCTTCCAAGGCCCCGTAGGCACACTAGAACGGGTGGCACCATGCCCCCCTTCACCTACAAAGAGGCAATTGTCTCCAAAGCAGCCTGGTGCCACCGATCAGCCACCCAGGGTGTCCCAAGCCCTGAGGGACAGCAGACATGGCTGCATTTCTGATCTTTCTCTGAAGTCGGCTCCTCCATGGGGGAGATGGCATGGCAGGGTGGCTCCCGTACCCCATGGGCTGAGCAGCGTCTCATACAACACACAGAGTGGGGGCCACACAGTCCAACGAGGGAGAGATTTATGCTTCTTACTCTCCATCTGCAAAGCAAAACAAAAATAGCTGAAACGCCGGTTTTCTGCTTTATCGGCTCTGTGAATAAGCATATAAATTTCTGTGACATTTCTGGAGGCTTGCTGAAGGGGAAAAAGCCATCCCCCAGGACGCGGCCAGCAGCGGCGGCATATGGTTCGCTGAGAGCCGAAAAAGGTGACTTTGTGGGTAATTTCAGACTCCAGCCAACGCAGCCAATCAACCCTTCGCAGGAAAGCAGGACCACGGGCTCGGGAGGAGGCTGGGATCCCGCAGCCTCTGCCTGGGGCGAGACCAGGCTTTGGGCCTCTGGCGCTGATAGAGAGCCCCCGGGGGACACGCTCCCCCAGGACAAAGCAGACTGTGCGACCTGTGGAAAGACCTGAGTAACCACAGAGCCCCAAAGGAGGCTGATTTCTTTTCCTCTCCTTCGGGCTAGTCCTTCCTCCAGAGAGAACTTTGGACAGAAATCTGGAGAAGACATCTCCAGCCCTGCGGGGGGGGGGGGGGGGGGGGAGCAGCCCTAGCATAGAATCTGCATCAGCCTGGAGGGAGACAGCGGCCGCCCCCCCCCAGGACACAGAAAAGATGCAACCTGTTTGCAGTTCAAGGAAGTAGAAAAGGCCAGGAAAGTATTGTGCTTAGTCCACTCCAAATTCCACAATTAGATGCATTCTTGTGGCTTAAAGAAAACAAGGACTTTGTCCCCTTTTAGGTTTGAATGATGCTTTTCCTTGGAGTACATTAATGTTTTGGTTTCCTATCAGTCACCTACACTTTAGTATAAATGAATGGATTAGAAACTACCCTGGAAGTTAATAGTAAAAGAGAGGGAAAGACATCAGCCGTCTCCCTCCAGGCTGATGCAGATTCTATGCTAGGGCTGCTCTCCCCCTGCAGGGCTGGAGATGTCTTCTCCAGATTTCTGTCCTGGATTGCCCTTCCCACCTCTGATGCCTATTAAACTCCTATCCGTCCTTCAAAACCCAGAGCAAATGAGGGACCTGGGCTGAGGGGAGAGAGGAATGGGAAAGGATAGCAGAGAGGTTCGAGCAAGGAATCAAGAAGGGAAATATGTCCTAAGACATATTTAGCCTTCTTCAGTTTCATCCAGGATCCTACCCTGCTATCACAAACCAGGCCACTGAGGAGAGAACATGACTGAAAATACTCCAAAAAGCCATGATGCTCACAGAAGCATCGCGTCAGGTGTGAAGAAGCAGGCTGTCCCCTTGCCCTCTCTCTAGAAGCACCAGCTGGCTGCAGAAGAGCAGGCTCTGTCCTGCTCCTGCCTGACACTCCACTGCAGGGTCTGCACTTGGGCCCCTGAGTATCCTCAGAACAAGGCTAACAAGTTTGCAGAATAAAGTGGAAACGTGTCACCCTGGCAGGGAAAGCCTGTCACAATTTGTCTGCTACCTGCTTTCCCAGCCTCTTCTCCACCGAGGTCCTATCCTCCCCCTGTGCTGTATTATGCACTTGCTTCCTGGTTCCCTCCCACCATCCCAAGCCCATCCTGCGTTCCCCAACCTCTCCCTCTGCTCACATGCTCTGCTCTTCCTGGATCGCCCTTCCCACCTCCACTGCCTATTCTACTCCTATCCGTCCTTCAAAACCCAGAGCAAATTGACCTCATCCAAGAGGCTTTCTAAGATCATTCCATAGACTTTCTGTACACTGTTTGAAGGTGTATTGTCATGCTTTGTCTATTGTCATGCTTCTTAGTTGGTGTCATAGTTTTGATTTCCCCCCAAGAGCATAGCCTGAGACAAGGGTCTGGGTGCTGGTTGTTTATTTGTGAGATCTTTGGAACCCCAGTGAGGGAATGGAGAGGGCGAGAGTGAACAGGGAGGGAAGTCAATAAGAGGAGATTATCCATGTAGGCAGCTGGAGCTCAGACCCCCTGAAGGACCCCTGAGAAATCACAAGGCACAGGCCTCAGAATCAGCCCCTGCGGGGAAGGAGGCTGGAACATTTAGCTGACAATCCCAGCCTTCCTTGGCCAAGGGCATTCCTGAGGCACTAGCTCCCTGTACCTTCTGGCCGCTCCTGCTTTGGCCCAGGCAAGCTCCCCTGGTGCTCCAAAAAGCCCTCAGGCAGTGGAACTGAGAGACGTAGCCCTTGAAATGGGAGGCAGTTAATGTGCTGGAAATCATCCACCCCAGCTGCCCAGGAACTCTGGTGGGCTGCAGGGAAATGGGGCAGGAAACAAACAGCACCTGCTCCCCGTATTAGCGACATACAGTAGTCTCTCCCCTTACCTGCTGTTTCGCTTTCTGCAGTTTCAGTTACCCGAGGTCAGTGGTGGTTTGAAAATCTTAAACAGAAAATGACAAAGTAAATAATTTTTCAGTTTGAAATCATGTGCCATTCTGAGAATTATTTGAACAAGAGAGCTGGGACACTACAGTCGTCTAAGTAGCCAAGATGGCTACCAAGTGACTAACGAGTGGGTAGTATATACAGCGTGGATACACTGGAGAAAGGGATGATTCATATCTCAGGCAGAATGGAGCAGGATGGAAGGAAATTTCATCATGCTACTCAGGATGGCTTCCTGGGATCAGTAAAGAATGTCAATAATAGCCTAATGCTGTCACAATGTCTACATCGTTTGCCTTATTTCTCATTCCCTCAGAATTGTATCATCTCACACCATCCCCAGAAGGGTGAGTACAGTACAATAAGATATTTCAGAGGGAGACCACATTCACATAACTTTATTACAATATATTGTTATTTTCTGTTTTCTTATGTTGTTAATCTCTTACTGTGCCTAATTGATAAAGTCGTGTTTATCACAGGCATAGAAAGAAACTTAGTAAACACAGGGTTGGGTATTATCTGTGATTTCAGCCATCCACTGGGAATATTGGAAGGTATCTCCCATATTTTCCTCCTCCCCATAATATTCTAAGAGGCTGTGGCCAGGGAATTTGTTAAATGATAGATCTCATTCTGCAATCTGTATATGGGGTAAAAATAGGAGTTCATAACCCACTTGAATCAAATTATGAAATACGATATGTCAAGAGCTTTGTAATGTTTTGAACAACTAATAAAAAAATAATAAAGAAGGAAAGAAAGAAAGAATTGAATGACAAAAAAAAATGATAGATCTCCAGACAAGATGGTGCTGGATTATCTGGGTGGGCTGTAAATCCAGCGGCAGGTGTCCCTGTGACAGACCCGCAGAGCAGAGCCCCGTGGAGAGAAGAAAAGGCCATGCCCAGATAGAGGCAGAGACTGGGACAGTACAGCCACAAGCCAGGGACACCTGGAGCCACCAGAAGCCGGAAGAGGCCCAGAAGGATCCTCCACTAGAACCGCCACAGGGAGTGTGACCCTGAAGACACCTTGAATTCAGTCTGCTGGCCTCCAGGACTGAGTCTGTTGATTGTTAAGTCACCAGTTTCTGGTAAATTCTTAGAGGAGCCCCAGGAAATGAATATAAGTGGCTCCTTATTGTTCCTCTGACAAGGTATGCACATTCCCACCTAAGAGTGTCTGTACCTGCAGTCCCCTCCGCATGGAATGTTCTTCCTCTTTTTCTCCTTCCCTCAGGTCACTTTCTTAGTGAGGCCTCATTGACCTGCCCCATGGAAACACTGCAGTCTACACACTTTCTCTACATTGTCCATACCCCTTCTTTCTTCTCCTGAATGTGTCACTTTCTAACAGACTATAAAATGGGCTTATTTACTTCATTTATTGTCTTCAATCTTTACTAGAAATTAAGCTCCATGAAGTGTCATTTTGTTTTGTTTTGTTTGACTCTGGTTAGGGTTGTTTCCAAGTCACAGTAGACATCCAATAAATACTCAGTAAATAAAGGAATGATCTGAATGCAGGAAGAACCTTCAGGAAAATAAGACTTCTCATTCCACAGTACTATCTACATAGCTAACTTCTTGGACCAACAATACCTCTCTTGATCCTCAAAATACCTTGGGGAGGTGACATTATGACTTCATTTCCCAGGGGAGGAGGTTCAAAGAGACAAAATAATTTACCCAAGGTCATGAAAAGGTGCAAGGAAAGATTCAAACCCAAGCCCTTCTGACTCCAAACCCCACTCTCTTTCCAATACACATACAAGTAAGGTGTTATTTCTAGAAAGTTGCCAAGAATAAACATTGTGTGCTGAGCAGAACAAATTAGAAATCATCTAATATATGTTTAATGCATAATATTACAAGATTGGCATCTGTATACGTATGTGTGTGAAATTAAAATTGAGAGGGCTTGTTCCTGCTGACTGTGATATTTGCCAAAATCATTATTATTCCCATGTTCTGAGGATCTGTAGTTTCAACAGAGTGATTCAACAAACATTCATTCAGCAAACATTGAATCACTTATCATAGAACACACTGCCTCGTTCATTATCCCCTCAGCCCACTCCGGAGGTCACCTGCTCTTTGATGGAGGGTTCTGGAAACTTCAATGGCTTCTTGTGTCCGGCACTTATCTCTCTGTCTTCAAGCTTATGGACCTTCTAATGGAGGGCAACTCTGGGGTATGTTCTTCATTGTTTTCCAGAAGGTTCTCAGCAGGATTGAGCCTCGCTTGCCCACCTGCTCCTTCACACTGTTTACTGGCTTTCTTTCCTTCCCTGTCTCACTTCTGCCCCCTCTTACTGGGCTTCTGGGATCTCTTTCCAAATAAACGACTTGCACCCACATCCTTGAGAGAACGCAAACTAGGACACTTGCCATGTGTGCGTCGCTAGGCATTGGAGATTCAGAGCAGGGTAAGCCATGGCGAGGTTCCCAGAGTCCCAGAATGACGGCCCCAACAATCGAGGAATCTGGAAAGTTGGCTCCCTCGGAAATGCGTCACTCTCTCTGGCAGAACAGATCAGCTCTCCACGCTCTAGGGACATGCCGGAGGGATGGCATGCCACTAAATGTTTTCTGAAACCACCTTTCAGAAATGTTGACAAGCCAAGCAGGAAAGTCTGGCTCGCCCTGTTGCTGTGATTCATCCTACCTCATTTCTGATCCTGAAAAGGGTTGGATCATTCTTATATCCCACAAATATCTCCTGAGCTGGGTGTTGGGCACTGGGTCAAGAGTCAGACCCGGATTCTACATGGGGGCCATCCTCTGACCTGGTCGCTGAAACATGGACCAAGGTCTGCTGCCACCTAAAAGCATATGGCACAGGCTCCAAAAAACACATCCATGAGATGTGTCCCCAAAGCATTTTTGGAGTGACAGTAGCCACCTGGCAATTGATAAATCCCTCCCAAGGTGTCTCCCTCAGAGGACCACAGCCACGAACCAGAAGCAGCTGTGGAATACTGGATTTTAATATGAGGTTTCATTATCATAAAATTATATCTTTTTTTAAAAAAAGTACTGATGTTAAACCAAACAGACAGACAGAAGATGGAGAATAAATTGCCATGTTCCCCAGAAGGCCTCAGAAAAAGCCAACCCAAGAAGCAAGTTGGTAGACTCCCTTCACTCCCTTCCCTAGGATGAAACCCTCAACAAGGGTGTGAGGTGGCTCTATGCTGATTATCCAGAAAACCAAAGTGAACCAGAGCCAGCCCTCAATCCAGTGACCTGACTCACCCCAGTCCCTACTAGGCTTAGTGGGACTCCTCTGTTGAGCATATAGGGATCCTGGTGCTGCCAACATGGGAAACTGGGAGTTCTCTGGGCCCTTCAATGTGGGTCCTTTGCTTTGGGATTTCATCTAACCTATCCTGAGCTAAAAGCAAGTACCACCAGATGAGTCCTATTACCCTTGAGGAGGACACAGGGCATTTTTGCTTCTCTGCAGCCACATCCTCCAAAGAGTCTTGTGAGAATACAGGACAATGTGACCTTCCCATGCCTACTAGCCTGATGTGGTCCGCAGGAAGAGGCCTGGCAGGGTAGACCAGAAGTCTGGCCTGTGCCCAGCAGCCTATCAGGTGTCCTCCCTACCCAGTTGGGTACATTGGATTTCTTCTTTCCAATCCTGAGTTTTTTTCCCCTTTTGTTTAATTCATCAGGAGCCAGTGGCTGGTGGAATGTACTACGAACATCAAAGGAAGACGAACAGGGTTCCCCAGAAAGCACATCAAACCTCTCTGGGAAAGAGACATTTTCTCAGCCAGGAAATAAAATCTTGTACTTTAGACAGTGATTATCAAGAGGGGCTACTTATTTGGGTCCATGCTACCCAGTGCTAAAAGGAGCCCACTTGCACTTTGTGGTTCAGCAGCCTGGGTGGAGGAGCACGAGATTACACATCAAGGCTCTTGGAATGGGACAGCACGTGGCAAACGTGCTTTGATCACAGAAAGGCATTCTGTAGAAAACCAGGGTCATTTTCCAGCCCCTCTCCAGATTTTTTCAGTACTTAACCACTGAGCCCCATCCCCAGCCCTTTTTTTTTTCCCAGCCCTTTTTATATTTTATTTAGAGTCAGGGTTTCACTGAGTTGCTGAGGGCCTCACTAAACTGCTGAGGCTGGCTTCAAACTCATGATCCTCCTGCCTCACCTCCCAAGATGCTAGAATTACAGGTGTGTGCCACTGTGCCCAGCTTCTGGGCATATCTTTTGACTCCTGATATCATAGATGTAGATGGTGGTCCTCAACACAAATGGAGAGCCAACAGGAAATGGGGAAAGCCATCCAGACACTGTCCCTCCTGATCAAGTTCACAGCACCATCAACGAAGTAACCTCCCCACCCCCGTGCACCGTAATCTGAAGGAGCCTTTAGATCTAAGGACCTGATTTACAGGAATCACAGGTGTCAGAGGACAGTGTTATGAAATGACAAGCATGTGATCAGAAAAAAAACAGACTAAAAAGCTCTCTAAGACAAATATCCTGGCTTCCTTCCTCAAATAAATGACAAGAGAGTAAAAAGGAGACAGAGCTATTGAATATGTGCAGCACTTATTAGGATCCCAATGCAAATAATCTATTTTTTCCAAAAAGATTATGACTTTTATTATGCAATAAAAAACTCAATATCCACTGGATATTTGATACTATCAAGAAATTATTAAAGTTTTTAAACATTATAATGGTATCTCAGTTCTCTTTTTTTAAAGGCCCTATTAGAGATAGACATCAAAATATTTTCAGGTAAAATGATGCAATACTGAAGTTTGCTGAAAAATCGTCTGGTGAGGGAAATGGGAGTGGATAAGGGTCTAGATGAAACAGATTGACAATGAATTGATTATTGTTGCAGCTCGGTGTTGGCTACATAATGATTCATTATACTACTGTTTTCTTCCTTTAGGATATGCTCTGCTGTAGTTGGATAAGGTCTGAGGGTGTCCTTAAGGGTCGCACTTTTGAAAGCTTTTCTCCCAAGGTGGTGATGTGAGAGATGGAGGAACTCTGTATTCAGAAGTGATTTATGTACTTCTCATGAGATCCCCGTGAGCTCCCTTGAGAGTAAGTTGTGACTGAATTGGACATAACTCTCTCTCCTCTGTTCATACATGAATATGTAACCAGTGAAACTCCACATCATGTATGATCACAAGAAAGGGAAGTGATACTCCATGTATGTGTGATAGGTCAAAATACACTCTACTGTCATGTATATCTAAACAGAGTGAATAAAATTAAAAAATCATAGAGCCTGGCATGGAGATGTATGCCTATACAGGAAGCTGAAACAGGAGGATTGTGAACTCAAAGAGAGCCTCAGCAATTTAGCGAGACGCTAAGCAACTCAGTGAGACCCTGTCTCTAAATAAAATATAAAAAGGGCTGGGGATGTGGCTCAGTGGTTAGGTGCCCCTAGGTTCAATCCCTGGTACAAAAAAATTTAAAAAATAAATAATCTTAAAATTCAAAAAAAGAGTGAGTTGTTATAAAGGAGGATTATTTAGGCATAAAAAAGAATGAAATTACCTCATATTCAGGAAAATAGATAGAACTGGAGATCATCGTATTCACAAGGTAAGTCAGGCGAGTATCATGTGTTTTCCCTTGTGCATGGAATCTGGGGCAGGGGACAACATGAAAGTAACGGGGAAACCATTAGGAGAAGAAGAAAGGGATCAGGAGGATGGGAGGAAGGGGAAGAAAGGACCATGGAGGTGGAGGATGATCAAAGTATGTTATTTGCATTACAAATATGCCACAATGAAGTCCATGAGTCTATGCAATTGAAATGTACTAATTGAAAATACATATATGCATGATAAAATAGAGGGTAATAAAATAGATGAAGTCAGCCTTCCGGTGTATGAATCCTACTTTCCCAGCCCACTATCTGTGGGATCATGGACAAGGTGTTCAGTCTCTCTGTACTTCAGTGTCCTCATTTTCAAAAAGTGGAGACAAATAACTCTTGTTATTGTGATATTAAAAACAATAAAGCAGGCAAAGTGCTTAACCTAAAAAAGAGAAGGGCGGTTGTTACAAAAGAGTAAGGCTGGCCCACACTCTGGCTTCCCGTCTTGCCATGTGATCTCTCCCTCCTGCATACACTCCCAACATGGTGGTGCCATTGCCATGAGGTCCAAGCCAAAGATGGTGCCATGCTCTTGAACCTCCAACTCTGTGCACTAAATAAATTTTCTCTTTATGCATTAGCTATCTTTGGCTGTTTTGTTTTAGCAGCAGAATATGAATAATACATGCTTGAAATTTTTATGATTAAAAGTTGTTTTAAAGGCATCTGGGAAGAGCTTGCAGCACACTCCAAAGCCCCCAGGCAGGAAGAAGTCTACATAGTCCAGATGCTGAAGGAGGGTGTGTGTAAGAGAATGAAGAGGAGGAGTGGGGCTAAATCATGGAGCCTAAACATTATCCCATTAGAGGTCTTTGGCAAGGGGCTTCTTTGAGCCTCTGGGTGAACGCTGTACAGGGAAACCAACTCTCCTTTTGCAAAGCAGAAAGGGTGAAAGGGAAACCATGATTGGCCAATCACAGCCCATGTGACTTATACATTTCCTCTTGAATAGTTGATGAAGAAGATCCACTTGGAAGTTACCAGTCATAAAGCCAGATATAGCCTTGGACCAAGAAAGCAGCCTGTTGCAAATACTGACCACCAACTGGATAGCTTGAAACAATGGAAATTGATTCTCTCAGTTTGGGAGACTAGAAGTCCAAAGTCAAGGTGTTAGCAGGTGCACGCTCCCTCTGAAGGCTCTTGGGGAGAATCCTTTTTTGCCTATTCCTGGTTTCTGGGGGCTTCTGAAAGTCATTGGCATTCCTTGGCTTGTAGACACATCACCTCAATCTCTGCTTCCATCTTCACATGGCCTTTGTCCCTCTGTGTTTTTCCAAATCTCTGTTCATAATGACACCATCATTGCATTTATGTGTCACTTCTATTCCAGCGTGATCTCAACTTGATTCCACTTGCAAAAACCCTATTTCCAAATAAGGTCACATTCATGGGTACCAAGTATCAGGACTTTTCCTGGATAACTTTGGTGGGAGGGACACCTTTGACCTACAGCACCCTGCTCATCAGGTGGTCCCTGGAGCTGAGCATCCATTGGTCCATCGGGATCTACCAATGACTCCTCAGGGTCTCCACTCAAAGTCTCAGGGAGTCCTGGGACCCTGATTGAGTCATGTGATCCTCTGGAAGAAATTATGCTGGAACAGGGGAAACTGTCTGGGGATTGGCCAGACCTGGGTCACATGACCATCTCCCCCAAACCAGAGGATGGTGGAGAAGGGGTTCTGCCATTGGAAGACTAGTGCAGGGCCCCCAGGAATAGAAGACAGCCACTACAATCATGAGTGCCATTATGAGAAAGTACCCAGGAAAGCTTTGCTGTGCTACATTGGGATGGGATGTCGTGGGGGTGTTGCCCATCGGGCACTCCCAAGAAATGTCCAGAACACTGAAGAAGTAATTCTTAGGAATTAGCATCAAAGTCAAGTTTAATTTTGTTATCTCTGTTATGAGTTGAAGTGTGCACACTCTCCTTCCCACCAAACGATATGTTAAAATCTGAATCTGCCTTCATTTGGAAATGGTGTCTTTGCACATATAATCAAATAAAGATGAAGTCATGCTGGATTGAGAGTACACTCAAATTCAATGGTGTGTGTCCTTCAAAGAGGGAAATTTGGACACAGAGGCTCACGGAGAAAGGCCATGTGAAGAGAGAGACAGAGACTGGATGGATGTAGCCACACCCCAAGGAACACCAAGGACTGCTGTAACCACAAGAACCTGGGAGAAAGAAAGGCCTTGACCAATCTCCCTCAGAATCTCCAGGAGGAACCAACTCAGCCAACACCCTGATTTCCAACTTCTGACCTCCAGAACCATGAAAGAATCCATTCCTATGGTTTTAAGTTTGGAATCATTTGTTACAGCAGCCCAGGAAACTAATACAGTCTCCTGTGCCTTTCAAAATATTTCAACAGAAGATTTGCCTCAGCTCCCCTCCTCTTCTACAAGGTCACTGAAGCTTCACATGCGTGCACACACATGTATGTTACTAAGGCGTATGTGTGTGTGCGCGCGCGCATGCACACACACACACACACACTTGCACATACACAGAACCACCATTTGGTAAATGGAATAACAAACTCAGGTAATAAGCACACATGTAAGCACAGTTTGGCCTGGTATCTGTGCCCCTCTCGCAGCCACAGCATGGCTGTGGGCAAACACCAACCTAAGGGGGCTCAGAGTGGGATCTATTGCTTTTTTTTCCTGGGATAAAGGCTGCTTCTATCTCCCCCAGTGTTGGAAGATGGGGAAGAGGGAAGGGAGGGGTGAACTGAGTCCCATCTAAGTAGGACTACCCTCAGGTGACATCCTGAGCTTGCCCAGTGCTCAAAGTCACTTGCTGTTTCATGGGAACTTTTGTAGGTTCTTTATGAACCCCTAGAGCATCCCTCATGACAGGATGTCCTACCTCTCCTTGGGCAAACTCTCCCACTGACCAAAGTGGGACCTACCCACATGGACATTGGGTAACAGGTCCTTCCACCATCTTGTAAAGCTCTTGCCTTATTTTGGGATCCCTCTGCAGATGGCAGGACAAGGATTCCAGTATCTGTTATTTATTGGGAAGGGAACCCTAGTAGGAATGAGGGAGGGAGGCAAGGGAAGGGGGGCCAATGAAGACAGGCTGTGCTCATGGGCAGGTCACTTCTGTGGGCTGTGGAGTTCATCCCACTGGGGACTCAGGAACTGTGGAGAACTCACGTCAGACATCCCACCCGATGGGGAGGAAGATGGAGGGTTTCCATGTCTATTGCCACCTGGTACTGAGTTAGGGCTCCTCCCAAGAGGAATTAGCTCCCTGTGACTTTGGGACTCCTAATCAGGACCCAAGCACATCTCTAAATCAAGTGAGTGTGCACACGAAGAAAGCTCCAAAGGTAAGTTCTAAGGGGTTCTGTGGGGGGACCAAAAGCTTAGGCCACAGCCCTCTGGGAAAAATCTCTTATGGAGATAAATCTAGACCAGACCAATATTCCTACCATGGTTTAGAGACCAGTGCCTGGGATTCACACACCAATGACATAACAGCCAAAAGGAGGTTAGTCATATTCTCTACAGAAGAACTAAAACACACACTCTCTCTCTCTCCACCCCTCCCTCCTGCTTCTGCTTCAGACAAACAGCCCCAGCCTCTCAGAAAAGAAAAGCATGTGTCAGCTCCCAGTTCACGTCCACAGGTAACTGCTGTTGAGAGCCACAGCCAGTCGGAATGGCCCCTGGCATGTTGCCAGAAGTAATGGTTGAGAGGCATTAAGATGATGCTGGATTGATTCAATTGTATATTAGACTTTTACTGTCTGGTAATAGGATGGCTCTTGCTGCCTCGGGCACCCGCTACTTTGGAGTTCCCATTGAGTTCTCACGGGGTTCCAAGAGTGAGTGTGCGGGGCAGCCCTGGGGAGGGTGTTCCGGTTGGTGTGTGGTGTGTTCCTGGAGAAAGCCGAGTGGGTGGCGTTCGCGGGAGTTCGGAAATAAAGTTTGTTGATGCTTGAGTGGCTCGTGATTTGTGCCCAGCCAGACTGCGGCAAACTGCAAAGGGTCAAATGTCACTGGGCTTTCCAAGTGGAGTGTGGACATCATTTCTTCTAAGCCTTCCATGAGTGCCTTCCTCCATTCCCACATACACTTTCACCCACTTTTCTAGGTGGGACCCTGGGGGCTCCCAGCACGAGATCAGTTCTCTCCAAAGAAATCTGCTCACAGAAAAGCCAGTGTCTCCTCTCTTCAACCTTTTATATCCTGCTCCGGATTTAAAGTCCTTTAACTGATTCTTTGATATTTCTTTTGAAAAATGTGCATGTTGGTTTCATGTTAGAATCTCTGAGCTATTGTCATCAGCACCCCAGGTGAAATGTGCAATCTCAGGTCCCATCCGAGAGGCTCAACTCTGGAGGCCAGAAAGCACTCTTACTGCCACACTAGCCTCTGTGACAGGGGAGGGGTTGTACCTATCTCCTCATCCAAAACCCACTTCTGACCAGGCACCAATGCAGCCCCTTGGTGTCCTGAATGGCAGAATGTACTCTTTCAAACTAGCCAACAAAGCCTCAGACCATGTTCAAGGGATCTGGCCTGGGGCCAACATAAAATGCTAGAGTGGGTTGAATGGTGACCCCCCACCACCACCAAAAGATATGTTCACCTGGAACATGAGATGTGGCCTTATTTGGAAAAAGGGTCTTTGCAGATTTAGCTAAGGTAAGGATCTCAAGACGAGATCACCCTGAATTACAATAAGCCCTAAATCCAATGGCAAATGTCCTTATAAGGGAGTAGGGGACCCAGAAAGGAGAAGATAATGTGGAAATGGAGGCAGAGACTGGGGAGATATAGCCACAAGACAAGAAGCCAAGGATCATTGGCAGCCACCAGGAGCTAGGAAAGAGGCATGGAAAAGAATCTCTTTCAGAGCCTCCAGGAGGAACTAAGCCTGCCTGCACATTGAATGCAGACTTCCAGCCTCCAGAACTGTGAGACCATCAATTTCCATCGTTTTCAGTTACTCCATTGGTGACATGTGGGTGCAGCAGTCCTAGGAAACCAATAAAAGACCAAGCATGACTGGTCTTCCCTCTAACCCCAATTTTCCCTTTTCCCTTCCTCCTTCTGCTTTCCCCAAATCTGACCTTGACTCTCTTTTCCCCAGGCAGATCAACACAAGCAAACAGCTCCCACTGGTCAGTAACCCTGCCAGTTCCATGGCCAACTCCACTCCAACCAACCTGGTACAGACATAATTGCACTCAATGAACATGGCCCCATGTGAACTTGATTCTTTAGTTTCTTCAGGGTGCAGAGTCCCCCTCAACAATTTCCTTTTCTCATGCTCAGTCTCCTCTGACTCCAACCTCATAACCTCCCCATATACCCAAGGTTCGTGCAACTTTACCGAGTAGCCAGAGGTCTAGTGTCCATTCAAGCAATGGACAGTGTCATTGGGACCCTGCTGGATGCCAGGCACAGAGCCAGGCATGGGACATAATGGTGAACAATAAAGGTTGTTATCTTTCCTCAGGCAGGTCTCAACAGACTGGCCTCCATCCTTCAGATCCCAGGAGAATCCAGATTGAGGTTGGTAACCTGGTCTCCTTCCCTACCACAAGAAGCCATCAGCCACAACATTACAACTCCACAAATAACATAAAGTTTTTAGAGCCCCAAGAAAATAAAATTCTAGAACCCTAAGAAAACAAAATCAGAGTCCCAGAAAATGCACAGAACTCCCAGTCTGTTACAAAGGGCCATTCCTTGGTGCTGTTATGGTTGAATTGTGTCTTCCCAAAATTCATATGCTGAAATGGTGACCCTCTGGCACCTCCATATGTGACCATATTTGGATATAGGGTTGTTGAAGATGACCAAGTAAAGATGAAGTAGGCCCTAATCCGACTGATGTCCTTTTAAAAGAAGGGGACTTTTGAACACAGAGGAAGATGATGTAAAGACTAAGGAAGAAGACAGACATCTACAAGTCAAGGAGAAAGGCCTAGAACAGATCTTTCTCTCACAGACCGGAAGGAACCATCCAGGCCAACACCTTGATTTTGGACAGTGACACAATATGTTTAAGCCACCCAATGTATGGTGCTTTGTTACTAGCAGACTAACACAGTTGTGAATGTCAGGTGTGACAGTTCTATGAGACAATGACATCAAGAGGACAGCATGGTTTTGAACCAGGTATGGTGATCCCAGCAACTCAGGAGGCTAAGGCAGGTGCATTGCAAGTTTGAGACCAGCCTCAGAAACTTAGAGACACCCTGCCTCGAAATCAAAATCAAAAAGGTCTGGAGGTGTGGCTCAGTGGTGGAGCACCCCGGAGTTCCATCCTTAGTCCCCAGAAAACAAAAAGCAAAGAGGGCAGCTGGCACAAGGTGACCATCAAAAGGAAAAGTGGTCATGGCAGAAGACAGGGAGCCCTGATATGGAGCATCAGTCCCTCTTGTCACCTTTACCATAAGCAAGGCATGGCTTAAGGGTCAAGCACAGCTCATTTCAAACATGGGCTTCTTTGCTTTTCAGATATGGAAGTGAATCTGAATTCTAGGCTTCCTCCTGTGAAAAATGGCAATTGAATCCACTTCATAGTACTGACAGGATGAAATGGAGTTGGCCTGGGCCTGCTCCACCTGAGACCCTCTCTGTGGGCCAGCTCCAGTTCTTTTCCCCGAGAAGTTGATCCTGAATTTGAATCTAAATGTAAGTGGTTTATTTGGGAAGGGATCCCAGGAATCTTCAGCAGGAAAGTACTCAAGTGACACAAGGCAGGAAAGAAGGCAAAAAGGGATACATAATTTAGCCAGCTATCATGGCAGTGACAAGAATTGAATCCCATGGGAGACTCAGAAATGTTGTAAAACCATTGCTTCCAAGTTATCCTGCCTGAGGGATGAGGGAGCTAGGGTATTTACCCACCCACACCCGTCAAGCATCAGTTGAGGGCTGCTCTTGTTGATTCCTGAATGTATGAGTTTCCTACTGCTGCTATAACAAATTCCTACAAACACCATGGATTAAAGTCACACACTTTTATTATCTTTTAGAAGTCAGAAGTCCAAAATGGATTAGCAGGACTGCATTCCCTCTGGGAGCTCTAGGGAAGAATCTATTTCCCTGCCTTTTCTAGCTTCTAGAGTCTCCCACATTCCTTGGCTCATGGCCCATGTGTTAGTCAGCTTTCTATCACTATAACGAAATAGCTGAGATAATTAACTGATAAAGAGAAAAAGTTTATTTTGGCTCACGGTTTTAGAGGTTCCTGTCCAAGAACAGGCAAGTCCCTTACTTTGAGGCTCTAGTGGGTGTGCCAGATAGCAATGGCAGGGAGCATGTGGCAAAGCAAACTGTTCACCTCATGGCCAGAAAGCAGAAAGGAAAGAGGAAGAGGAAGAGACCTGGGTCCCATGACCCCCTTTGAAGGGACACCTGTCATGACCTAAGGACCCTCCTCTAGGCGCCCCCCTCCTAAAGGTTCCCCTGTACCTCGCAGTAGCACCACTCTGGGGACCAAGCCTTTAATAATGGACCTTTGGACAACACTTATCCAAGCCACAGTACCCCATATCACTCTTATCTATAATGTCACATCTCTTTCTTTGTTTCCATTATCATATGACATTCTCCAACTCTGGCCCTCCTGCTTCCCTTTTGTATAAACCTACCCTGATAATTGCCCCGTCTCAAGATCCTTATTTTCACCCTATCTGCAAAGTCTATTTTACCATCAAATACCATGATCACAGGTCCTGGGAACCAAGACATGAACAACTTTGGTGACTATTATGCAGCCAGTACACTAAATCATTCTGGCCTGCCCCACACAAGCAGAGCTACCCTCTGGAGTGGGGGAAGCTCTTAGGTACACAGACAGAAATTCAGAAAAGGGGCTGGACTGGATAGGGGCGGGGGTCTAAAGCTGTGCAGCAGAATAGGTGTCAGCAGAGCAGAAAAGCAAAGATGGACAGAGAAAGTCACTGAGTTGGCAGAGGCACAGCAGGTGGCCATAGTGGTGTCAGAATTCTCAGGCCAAGGGCCTGGAAGAGGAATCCTGTCCTTAGAAAAATCAAAGGAGCCAAAGTAATACATTCACACATTGCATCCTCATGAGAACTATTTCATAACAGGGAAAGGCCATGCCATTGCTCCCATTTGATAGTTAAAGAAACTGAGGCTCGTGACTTGCTCCAGATTGCACAGTGGAGGAGCAAAGACTGGATCTTGCATCTCCTGACTTAATACCAAGTGCTGCTATCACTGCCCCTCACCTAGCTGCAGCACAGCTTGGAACAGTCTGGAATGAGCCAGGCCTGTGGCCCTACCTGAGAGGATGCCAGCCCCTCCGTCATATAATCTTCTATCTCTGAGCCTCTGAGTGCCTGGCTGAGCTGCTGGAATTGAGAGAGACCCAGCAGGACTGTTGATAAATTCGATTGCTTTACCAGAAGTTTAAAAATGTAGCCGCTCTGGTTGAGCATTGTTTATAATCTGTCTCTGGTAATTCGCCTCCTACGTGTGTACACGCAAGAGCAGTTGCCAAATCCTGTTGATGATCCCTCCCCGATCTCTCTCTCCCCCATCTGTCGCCTCTCCTTCCTTCTGACTTTCCTAGCTCAGAGCTCCATCGCCTCCCACCTGGACCATAGCAAAAGCCTCCTGGTGATGTCCCTGTGTCCCCTGCGCTAAGCCATCTGACGTCTTACCTCCTAATGAACTCCGGCTAAGATCAGTACAGGAGAGATGGGTGGCACGTCCCTATTCCTCCAGACTTTTCTAGTTTGGTGTGCCCTGGCCGACTTTGATTGCCAGTGTCTGTATTTCTGTTCCTGAGGGTTTTTTTCTCAGGACCACAAGTTGGAAGGACCAAGGAAACAGTATCTCCAGAAAACAGCCCTCAAGCAATGATGGAAGGGGAGTTGGTAGATAAATGCCCCAGCTCCCTGCTGTTCTGTTGGGATAACTCTGAGCTGTATGGCCTACATTGTCTCCCAGAGTTCCCCATGGGATTGAGCTCCAGTTGCGCACAGTGTGGCTGACTTGATAACACCCTTTATACCTACCCTCTTTGACCCGTCTCACTTCTCTACTCCCCTGCCATTTCCCACCATCATCTTCCAAAGAACTTTTGTCCTTGAATCTTTCTCTCAGGGTCTGTTTTTGAGAAGCCCTAGCTCAGACTACGGGGTTACTCATCTATAGAACAGCTGGCCAGAACTGTCTCTTGGTGCCCTCCTTTACCTGCTATCCAAGGCTCTCCAAGGCTGGCCCCAGTCTGTGCTTCCACTTGAACTTCCATCATGGAAGTGGTACAGAAATCAAAGAGCATGGCTGAGCATGGCTGACTTACTTCCTGGTTGTGCATTCCCGTGCCATCCACACAGTAGTCTAAGGGAAACATTCCAGATCCAAACTAAAACATGTTTCCCGTACCCTATAAAATCAATTCCGAGTTACCAATAAGGCAAGAAGAGAAGGTGTTGATGATTTTTGAAGCTGGGGATAGGTTCATGGAGGCTTATTTAGTTTATTTTGTATACACATGACAGTTTCCATAATAAAAAGCTGAGAAATAAAATCAGTTCATATGTGTGATAGACATTGTTGGTGTCCTGCCCATTTGCCCTCATTCTTATGGCATCCACATACCACTCTGTCTGGGAGCATTCTCTAGTGTCAGAGCATGCTCAGTTCTTATGCAGAGCAGGTCAACAGTGCCAGGGAACCAACAATCCCCATAGCAGCTTAGATGCATGGAGTATGTGGATGAACACTGTGGCTACCTCGCCCTGGAGTGCAATAACTCTAAAGATGTTGCTCACCATCTCCCAGCAGTGTCCAGTTGGACCAAACCCCAGATGCTCTTTAGCAGACTTGTACTGGCTTCCTCCTCTTCCCTCTCTGAGTCCCCCTCTCCCCTACTGGTATTGCAGTGATCCTCTCTCTAATAAAGTACTTATTAACAAATCCTGCTCGTGTCTTTGTGGAGGAGCCAATGTAGGACAATACATCACCACCACCACGAAGGTATTGCTTCTTCCCATGCATGGAAATGAGGTCTTCCTCCTCTGTGTCTGTGGGGCACATTATGTACACTCTGGAAGATTCAAGGCAGCTCCTTCTTAAAAATGTTTGGAAGGATGGCAAGATGGAGCATGGTAAAGAAGTTAACAGAGCAGAGTTTCAAGGCCTAGAGGCCATGGTGAATGAAAATTAAGTGAGTTATTAATTCTGAATGACCCAAGCCTCCTATTTCCCTCCTAAGAGTCTTTTTACAGAAATAACCATATTAGTACCTCATACTAATTGGATCAGGGTGGGCTCCTGCTTCTAGAAGCTTCCTTTTCACAGGGTCTGTAAGTGGAGAGCTTCAAAGGGTAGCAGGTGACATGGGAGACCAATTCCAAGCTCCCATATAGGTCCTGGTGAAGATGACACCTCCGTTGGGAGCATTTGGCTCCTAGGGCCTGAAACCTAAGCTCCATTACCTTGGGATCCTCATTAAAGATCTTGAGGGTCATGTGCACTTTGGAAGGGTGGACAGTATGAGCAGGAATCTTTGACCATGAGCAGCTCAGTGGCTGTCATCATGGCCCTACCTCTAGTTTCTAGTCTACAGAAGTCTGAAGGACTCGTGAGGCTCTTAAGAAAGAAAGGAGTTTCCAAGAAACCACTGGCCCAGGCAAGAGGGACCTCCAAGCCCGCACAATAAAATCAATGAAATTTCTTGCCTTCTGGAGTTATGGAAACAGACACTTTTGTGTCATTGGTGGGGTTGACGTCCAAACATAGGTTGAAAATGGCCATGCAGCTGTGTTATTTTCTCTTAGGACATTTGTTTTGGGAGCTGTGGGTCTCCATGTGGAACGTGCTGCTACCCAGTGAAGCTTCCATCTTTGATTTCATCAGGAAAACCCAAAAAGAAATACTTCGAGGAGTATAGGGAATGTTGGCCAAAGGATGTGAAACTTCAGTTAGACAGGAGGAATAAGTTCAAGAGATGTATCACACACTGTGGTGACTACAGTTAATGACAATATATTGTATATTCAGAATTGCTAAGAGAGCAGAGTTTAAGTGTGCTCACCACACACACAAAAAAAATGATAAGTATGTGAGGTAATGCACATGCTAAATAGCTTGACTTTGTCATTCTACAAATGCTGTGGTTTAAATGAGTACCTTAAAGTTGACATATTGGAAACTTGGCCCTCAATGTCACAGTGTTGAGAGGCAAGACCTTTAAGAGGTTATTAGGTCAGGAAGGTTGAGCATTTGTGAATGGATTACTGTTGTTTTCATGGGAGTGAATTCATTAGAATGAAAGTAGATTAGTTACAAAGGCAAGTTCAACTCCCTCTTGGTCTCTCACATTGTCTTGCCCTTCTGCCTCCCACCATGAGATGATGCAGCAAGAAGGTCTTTTCCAGATACCAGTCCCTCAACTTCAGACTGTGCAGCTTCCAGAACTGTAAGAAATAAATATCTTCTTTTTTAAATATTTATTTTTTAGTTATAGTTGGACACAATACCCTTATTTCACTTATTTATTTTTATGTGGTGCTGAGGATTGAACCCAGGGCCTTGTGCGTGCAAGGCGAGCACTCTATCACTGAGCCACAACCCCAACCTGATAAATATCTTCTTTATAAATAACTCAGTCTCAGGTATTCTGTTATAGCAACACAAAATTGACTAAGACAATAATGTATACATGTATCAAAATATATGCCATAAATGTAAATAATTTTCACTTGTCAATAATAATATAAATGCTTTTTAAAAAACAAAAAAAAATGAAATGTAGAGAGATGCTCAAGGATTCCCAGTTTTTCTAGCCCCCAGTTATCTGTGCCAATAGCCAGCAAGATCCACCAAAAACATGAATGAGTAGGCCTTCAGATAATTAAGTCCTTAGCCTTTGAGCTAACCCTACTGACACTGAGTGGAACAAAAAAGATCTGTCTTCACCGAGCCAAGCCCAAATTGCAGATTTTTGAACAAAATAAATGTTGTTTTAGCTACTAGATTCTGTGGTGACTTATAACATAGTAATAAGTAACCAGAACAACCATGCCACCCCTGAAAATTGTATGGTTGTTGAATTCTCAAAGCCCTCTCCAACCGTGGCACAGACAACACTATGTGCTCACCAATCTCTATTTTATTTACTCTTTGGGCACACAGGATGACTACATTTCCCAGCAGCCTTTGCAGTCAGCTGGGGCCAATAACTAGGTTCTAAACAGTAAAATGTGGCACACTGACATCTGATCTCTAAACCTTTGTACCCAATCCTATATGCTCTCTCCTGTCCCTCAAATGTCCTAAGATAGAAAGAACCAGTGGAGAATTTCAAGATGGAAGAAGCAAAAGATGGAGTAGCGTAGGCTCCTGAGTCACTTCCTAGAAAACAGAATGCCAATATCTGCAGTCATTGTTCTAGCAACTAGCCTTCCCCGAGTAATGTACACTTACCTTATTTTCACCTCCAAAGAACCTTTCATGTTGTATCTTATGCCTATATTCATAATTATTAATGTTCCTGTCTTGGCTTCTATACTAGTCTATAAAACCCCTTGGGGCAAATTATACACTTGAGTACCTGTGTATCCTCCACATACTTGACACGGTTCCCTGACTGTTCTGCAGACTCAGTCATTATCAATACCACTTGCTGACATTTATTGAATAAATACTATAAATTCCACACTTTGATATCTTTACTCTATGCCATAACACCACAAGATCGTTATTATTAGTACTGTCAACTTAAGAAATTGAGGATCAGGAAGGTTAAGCAATTTTCTCAAGGCTGTTCAGCCAGTGCTGTCTAGTTCCAATGCCTATACATTTCCTCACCACCCTCTCTGCCTGAGCATGGCGCAGGTTGGCATACACCCTTTCCAACGTTCAGGACCCATGAAGACAAAACTCAACCACATGAAAGTGGTTACATGCCCCTTTTCAGAAGAGGGCTTTGTGCTCACCCAAACAGCAGCACCCCAGGCTTCACGGCTTTCACAGTGGCCAAGCTTGGGACACAGGTCTCTCTAGTCCCAGGGGCCCCAGTCATACTGAGGCGCAACAGGAAGCCTTCCCAGCATGTCTCATGTGGCTGGGTGGCTCCAGCTGCTTCCTGCACCCTTTGACCAGCCACCCAGGCACCTCGGAGCTGGTGAGAACATCCACCAAGGCACACGGTGTGGTCATTCATCCTGCCCACTTTTCCCAAGGCCAGCTCTGCATTCTGCTGTGATGATAATGTAAACCCACCAAAAGAGAAAGAAAACTTGAGATCGTGCATGCACGTGTGCATGCTCACGTGCACGTGTGCATGAAGGGACTTGCTTGGAAACGCCAACCCCTCACCAAAGATGTTCCCAGCCCTCATTTGTACACACAGTCTTCAAACATCAAAGTGTTTGTTAAGCGTAAATATTTTTATTCGCTCCCCTCCTTCGCCTCCCTCTCCTCTTCCATCCACGATCTGAGATCAGTGGATGCCAGGAGACCCCTCTGACTCAGAGCCAGTAAGGATGGGTTTTGGAAAAGGGCACTTCCAGGTCCCAGCGGGCAGTCAGCAGCTGAGCCTGACAGCCGCCCCGGGACTTGGCTCCCAGCAGCAGGCTCCTAGCTTGGCGCCTGTTTCCATAGAAACGGGCGGGCCAGGATTGGCAGCCGTGGGAGCGTTCCCCATGCTGGCTGCTATTGAAGCGTTCCTGGGTGTACCTCCCCTCCCCTGCCACGCCTTGCCCAGGCCTGTCCTGGAAAAGTGCCCAAATAGAGGGGGAGCTGGAAGGCTTCCCCCAGTGCTCTGAATTCGGAGGCACCAAGAACCTGAGATGACACCTTGCTGAGAGCAGTTGTTGGCTTCCAGTCCCCTGCCATCCTTCATTGGGTACTCGATGCTGTGCCCAGTGTAGATTTCCCACAGCACCCACCCTCCTGGCAGAGACCCAAGAGCCCATCCAGAGAGCCCAGGTGGGGTTATGCTCAGAAGAGGCACCAAGCCACAAGGGGCAGCCACTCGTTCTCATCCGGTAAAGCCCTGTTATTAAGTACCTCTCAGCTCCATGGTTTCCTGGACCCTGCAGGTCAAATTGTGCTCTGCCTCTTCATTTCCCGCCACCCCTGCACTGCGCATCTCTCATTAAACACAAGCCTGCAAACAGAGCCGCTTTCCGGGTCTCCAAAGCGGGTACGATGCGGGCTCTGGCAGAGAAAATTAAGAATGAGCACACAGGTTGCTGCCTTGGAGGGGACACCTCCAGGGAGACGCTGGTCCAGGTTCTGGCTGTCACCAGACTCTGAACCCGAGTCTCCCACTGTTGTTCTTCTGGACATTGTTGGGCTTATTTGTAGCCTCTTTAGCCTTCCCTACAGAGGGGGCTTCATCGAAGCTCTGCAAAGTTCAAAGGATGCTCTGGGAGAAGCCAGGGGTTTGCTGGCGGGGCTGAGGAGGCTGGAAACTCCTGCTCCGAGCTAGAGGTGACATGCCACCAGCAGGAACGAAACAGCTCTTAAAGCGGAGGACACTCAGAACTATTGATCAAGGATGCACAGACTACATCTATAATTAGACCCAGAAAGATGCTGGCACATCAGAAAGAGAGAGAGAAAGACATGACCGTGGCTTTGTCAAGCCAGAAATGCATCAGGGTTTCAAAAACAAACAAACAAAAACCCCCCACCCCTGCAAAGGCCCCGTGCTGTTAATTCCTCTCTCTAAAAAGTCCCCTGTGAGTCACACACTTCAACCCTACATGGAGCAGCAAAATGTTATAAAGACCCTGTTCAGAAGGCAACAACAGCTGACTATGGAGAGTGATCACGGCTAGACCTCCCAGCTCCGTGATGCCCATGACCTCCCAGAACCAAGCAGCTCAGCAACTGGTGCCCCGAAAACCCAGGCAGCAGTTACCTTTGGAAAGTTGTTTGCCTTTTGCATTATTAAAAGTGGCAGGAGAGGCTTGATTTCTGGGCGTTTTGTGGCGTTCATTCTTTCTTTGGTATAATGAATCTGATTGGAGAACTGCTGTTCAAATTTGGAGGGGGAGAGTCCATTAGAAAGAAATACTGTTGGTTGGGGCCGTGGATTGCTTGTGGCGATCTGCCCTTCCTAAGTGCTTTTTTTGAAAACTCATTCCTGCGGTAGGAAAATAAAGCAGATTTCAGACACTTAAGAGATCATTTTCAGAATGGTCTAGATGCACGCTGGTGTGCTGGTACATTTGCCTCTCATTGTTTTTTAATCACTATTTTGTCAAGTTTAATTGCTGCCACGCTAACAACCCAAATGGGAGTGAAACAAAATAGGAGATATCTATCATTGGTGAGAGCGTTTTGATGGAATCCATATCCATTTACATCTTCCCCACCGAATAACAAAAACGGAAAATAGAAAAAGCTTTCTCCATTGCTGGTAGAAAGATCCCCTGAATTGCTCTGGGTGGGGACATTGCCAGGGTACCAGGCAAACAGAGTGGCCTCTCACACATCAGCTTAGTCGCTTAAAAACTGGGACCTGGGGTTTTCTTGCCTAGATTTTTCCATTCAGGAATATCGTGAATTCTTGCAAGTTCTACAAATGTGAAAGTTTTGAAGGCATAGACATCTTGCCTTCATTCTATACCTGATGCCAGGGTCTGCTCTCTATTCTCTTTTGGAGTCTGGTGACAGCCACAGAGAGACATCACTCAGAGCCCCTTCAGGAAAGAACTCGCTGCCAGCTGCTGTGGGCGTGGCTAGCTGACACCCTCCAGCTGTTGGCTTCAGACGAGCTGGCCCCAGTTCTTGAGCTGAGGCCACTCATGTTCCTCTAGGGGTGGCCCACTGCCAATAGCCGAGCAAGGGCCAGCCATTTATGCCCAACATGGGGTTCCTCTGATCTGCGCGTTGGCTTGGAGCTCCCACTGGGTTGGTAGTGACTTTTCAGGTGCAGTCCCACCTGATGCCCCCACTTCTGTCCCACCCCCCCTTCTCCTTTCACAGGTGTTACTCCTGGGTTATTATTTTGTGCCCAATTTCATTCAGTCCTTTCTAAAAGCCACTGAAAGCCTAAATCATCTCTCACAATCATTAACTCCATCTCAGCCTCTGCTTCCTGGAGAACCAACCTGAGATTGATCTTTTTCCCACAAAATGGCTTTTTAGATCTCAACTTCCGGCTGCCTCCCTGGGCTACTAGATGAAAATATACTGGTGATCTGCTGAATACCGGGAACACTCAGGGATTTTCGAAACCAAGAGAAAATGCCAGGCAGCTGTTGGGAATGATAGGGGTGTGACTCAGTGAGTTTTTGAAGACAGCTGGTTCAAAGTTGGGTTTCCAGAAAGGCCAGTATAGGACCTGCACCTGGCAACTTGAAGAAGTGCAAACAAAATATCTGCTGTCCTGATGCAAAAGTAAAAGCTCAGCTCTGGGACCAGGAACATGGAATTAGGACTTACATTTCAACAGGACTGGGGCTTGTTGTCACTGAAAAGGTTACCGATCCCTTGGCTCTCCAAGTAGGATGGCCAACACCTCCTTAAAAGTACAGACATGCAGCCGGGCACAGTGGTGCACACCTGTAATCCCAGTGGCTCAGGAGGCTGAGGCAGGAGGATCACAGGTTCAAAGCCAGCCTCAGTAAAAGCGAGGCACTGAGCAACTCAGTGAGACCCTGTCTCTAAATAAAATACAAAATAGGGCTGGGGATGTGGCTCAGTGGTTGAGTGCCCCTGAGTTCAATCCCCAGTACAAAAAAAAAAAAAGTCAAGATTGGGGCTGGGGTTGTGCCTTAGTGGTAGAGTGCTCACCTAGCACGTGCGAGGCCCTGGGTTCGATCCTCAGCACCACATAAAAATAAATAAATAAAATAAAGGTATTGTGTCAACTACAACTAAAAAATAAATCTTAAAAAAAAAAAAAAGTCAAGACATGCATGTCTTGCTTACCCTTCCAGGGTCTAGATCTGTGCCTGGTACATGATTATCGTTCAATAAATTCTTGATGGATGAATGAATGAATTAATTTCATATACATCATTTCATTACTCTCATATTAACGCTCCCACATGGCCTTGAGAATGAAGTACAAACACCTTCCTGTGGTGGACAAGAACTGTTGCCACCTGGCCTCCGTGGACCCTGCCCTCCAGCTAAAACTCATAGAATTAGCCAAGTGGCCTACCCCGCACTCTGGCTAATTCAGCAGTGGCTATGTCCCCAGTACTTTTTGGCAGGTCAATGCCTACTCATGCTTAAAAGACTTCCTGTGTCTTTGCTTTCTGTCCCTTGCCCTGACTCCCAAAGGTAATGAGGGGCCTATAAATCCCAGGTCCCCCAGACAAGACAGTAAACACGATTCTTTCCTATGTCCCTTCCCAGGAAGGCTTTGGCTTAGGGACCCTCATTAGCACTGTGTCTTGTGCCATGTAGTAATAATACCTCTCATTTGAACTCAGAATTCACTCTCTTCTGGACACTGTCCTAAACCCTCAGTATATGTTAACTAATTGAGGCCTTATACCATTTCCATGAGGTAAGCATTATTTTTACTTTCATTTTGCAGGCAGAGAAGCTGAAGCACAGAGAGGTCAAGTAACTTGCCCAAGGTTACACAGCTAGTAAGTACTATACCTAAGCAATCTGATGACAAAGTATATGCTGCTCCCCAGTTTATCATTCCCCTGCCTGTGTGACTGGTGACTGCATTGAGGCCTGATTGGTGGAAGGGACTCAGCCCAAGCCGAAGCAGGTGGAAGCCAGTGCTTGCCACTGTGGCCTCTGGCAAGCCCAGCCTTAACCCCCTTCACCCCACTGGCTATTTATTAGGATGTACTCTTACCTCTAAGAGGCCAAAGATGAAAACCATGGACAGAGCTGAGGGAGATTGGTCAAAGAAATGATCCGCACGATCCTGGCCTCATGATCTTGTGCGTCTCCAATGCACAAGGAAGGACAGAGAGGCGCACACCCAGTGTCAGGCAGAGGGCCAGGCAAGGCCTCGCCTCATGATGCCCCCATGATGGAGAGGTGGGCATCTTCTTCCTCCTGCAGATTGCACTGGGTAAGTGGCAGGACCAGGGGATGAGCCCAGGCAGTGTGACTCCAGGGCACAGGTGTCTAACCACCGTGTGGACAAGAGCAGCACCGATGGCCTCCCTGCTATCCCCGGTCCGGCCAAGGCTGACCCCTCCTCCCTCATCAGCTCCTGTCTCCCTTCACTCGGCTCCCCGCTTCCTTTCCTTTGCCTGGTCTTCCCAGCCCTTTCCCAGCCACCTTCCCCAACTCACCCTTCCATGCATTTGAGTGTCCTCTGCTGACTTTGGGGTCCCACTTGGAGGCTATGCTGAGTAGCCCACTCCCAAGCAGCTTTCCCTCCCCTAACTGACAGCCGACTAGTTCTGCCGCTGATGCTGAGTATTGATTGCGGTGACAACCCAGCATGCAGACACACACACACGCCGCCCCCTGCCTTGGGAAGTCTAACCTTTGCTGCCAGCAGGAAGAACAAATAACACATAGCAGCTCTTCTGCCTTTGCGGGGACAGGCAGGGGACACGTTCCTCTCAAGGTTTCACGGTGATCTTTTTGGTCGATGTTTCCGATTTCATTCATTCTTCCAGAACAGGTAACCAAGCCCCACTAGGTGTGGGCCAGGTGCCCTGGAGGCACTCGGAGAATTCAAGTCCTGATCAAATGTGCTGGTACAACCCAGCATCAGGGTGGCAGACACCAACGCCTAGGAACGCAACAGGAAGGCAACACAAAGGTGTGTAAACGACTACTTCAACAAGGGGAACAGCCCTACTGACACCCCACCCCATGTCCCCTGGGAGCAACCCTAGTTTACTTGCAGCCACGGTAGACAATCTGTGCGCTAATGGCTTCCCACCTCCACTGCCTGCCTGCTTCGGCTCTGCTGTCCCGAGGCTTCTTCTAGAATCAGGGGCAGGCCAGGCTTCATAATTTGTGGCGCTCAGTGTAAAATGCAAACTCAGGGCCTCTTGCTCCAAAATCAGGGCACTTGCTCCCTCTGTCCCGTGCACTCTCTTGCCTACCTGTCCCAGGGATTTGTATTCGCTGGTTGTTATTCTCAGGACAAGTGCAGACCCTCCTTGGAGCCCTGCCCCACAGCTTGGCACCCACCCAACTCTCTTGTGCCTCTGCCAGGTTCCTGACAGGGGCGATCAGTGGTGGCGACAGGGTGGAGGCAATGGGGCAAGCGGCCAAGAACCCCTCCCAGGGAGGCCGGGAGGCTCCAAGCTCTGGGAGCCTGCTGCGACGTCCCATTAGGCTTCACTTACCAAACACAATTTCAAAGATAAAATCATTATGAATTGCAAGATGGCAACCTACGGGCATAAACCCCAGGCAGGGGTCTCCCTTCGGCAAGGACTATATACTCCGACAAGGGGAGTTTTCTCACTCACATGTAGGCTTTACCTTCAAAGTATGGGGCCATTCATGGCTCTGGGGGCAATCCTCAACCCATGGGGGCAGGAGTTAGTGGATAAATGCCAATCTGCCCTTCTAGGGCGTATTCTACACATAGTAACCAGAGGGGGTTGAGCCCGGCTGCCCATATCAGCAACCTGTTCATGAATACATGGTGTCTCCCTCCCTCCGCCCATTCACCATGGCCCTTGATACAAAGGCTTCTTTAAGAGGTAACTCAAACTAAGCCCCGCAAGAGTTTGGAGGGTACGTTGGTTTCCCAGGGTTGCCAGAAAAATGGACACAAACGGGGTGGCTTCAAAGCAGAGAAATGGATTCTTTCACGGTTCTGGAGGTCAGAAGTGCCAAATCACGGTGTTGGCAGGGCCGTGCTGCCTCCAAGGACTGCAAAGGAGGGTCCTTCCTAGCTCTTCCAGCTTCAGGCAGCTCCCAGCATTTCTTGGTTTATGGCCTTATCTTTCAGCCTCTATTTCCTTCATAGGGCTGTCTTCTCCCTGTGTCTATTTTACTCTTTTTTTCTTCTTTTGGTACCAGGGATTGAACCCAGGGGCACTTAACCACTGAGCCACATCCCCAGCCTTTTTTGTTTTTTATTTTGAGAAGGATCTCACTAAGTTGCTTAGGACCTTGCTAAGTTTCTGAGGCTGACTTGGAAATTGTGATCCTCCTGCCTCAGCCTCCTGAGCCACTGGAATTACAGACATGTGCCATCACACCTGGCTCTATTCTACTTTTATAGGTCACCATTCATATGGATTAAAGGCCCACCCTACTCCAGTATGACCTCCTCTTAACAACTTGCACTGACAACTTCCCTATTTCCAAATAAGCTCACATTCTGAGGTAGAGGGGCTAGGACTTCAACATATCTTATGGGAGAACACGACTCAATGTCATAAAAGGAAGTCCACAAAAAAAGTTATCATGGGAGAAGACAATTTGACCTATGTCTCAACAATTCCCCTCAAACTATTTTGGAGGTAAATATTTTGGGAATCATGTTCAAGTACAAATTCTGCTTTGGGGTGTCCAGGTGTTAGCAGGTGCATGCTCCCTCTGAAGGCTTAACACCCTTTTTTGCGTGCACATGCTTAGAACATTGACTGGTACATAGGCTTTGCATAAACAGGGTTTGTTTCCCTGGAGACCAATGCCTATGTTGTCCTGCCTGCCACCTCACAGCTGTCCCCAATGCCTACAGGAAGAGCTGGAGGATTGTGAGGAGCTGAGATGGAACAGACCTCACGTCACCTAACCTGGCACTTAGGACTTTGAACACTTTGCAGTTTTCCTTAGGGTCAGCCCCTGCCTCTGGCTTTTTCTGGCTCTGATTTCTTTGAATCAGCTATTAGGATAGAAGCTCCAAAACAGTTCCCAGCACATAGTAGTTTCTCAGTAAACATCAGCTCCACTTTGACCTTGGTCTCTTCTCCTTTCTGAATTCCAATGAACCGTGCTTTTTTACCTTCTTCCCAGGTGCACTTAAAGCTGGTGAAGTGGTGAAGTCCAGAACCCCAGGGGTGACTAATGATGACCTGGGAAATGGAGCAAGTGTCATTAGCTACCCCCTTCCCCGGGGAGACACAGTCAAGGAAGCTGCACTTATAATAAGTGCAGTTGAAAGTTGTCTTTGGGAAGCACCCAACCATCCTTGGTCCCATCAATACATGAATGGGCGGCAGATACCTGTTGCACTGGCCTGGTGATATCTCATTAGAATTTCTCAGGCCTCTATTTCAGCATGACAAGAATTCTAAGCTTTGGTCTTGAAAATAGTATAAACAATTTATATCAAAAGGATTTGAAAACTGAAATATGCTGTTTAAATATTGAGATGCAGACATCTCAGTGACTTAAAGGGCATTAGGTAGTGGATAGTAAATCAAATCAGCCCAGATCTATTCAAGGTTCAAACCACCAATTCAAGAAGGGTTTTGCTCCAACTCCCAGGACTTTGCAGGCTAAGTAACTCACAGGACACTAGCAGACCTAGCCCTGCTCTGTTGCAAAAAGATTTCAGATGTACTTGATGTATTTGCATTCAGTTTTAAGAATTCTAGTTTACTAGGTATATTAGCCAGCTAATTCTATAGCAATGCCCAATAACAAACATCCCCAAACTCGATACAAATGGTCCCTGTTGTGACAACAGTTGAACCTAATGATGTTTTGACATTACAATGGTGTGAAAGTGATACACATTCACTAGAAACAGTGCTTCAAATTTTAAGTTTTGATCTTTCCTAGGCTGTTGAGATGCTGATACACACAAAGAGCTACAACTGCCCCTCTATAGTGTACAAGCATTTGGTGGGGGGTGGGGTGGTACTGGGGATTGAACTCAGGGGCACTCAACCACTGAGCCACATCCCCAGCCCTATTTTGTATTTTATTTATAGACAAGATCTCTCTGAGTTGCTCAGGGCCTCACTAAGTTGCTGAGGCTGGCTCTGAACTTGTGATCCTCCTGCCTCAGCCTCCCAAGTTGCCAGGATTACAAGCCTACGCCACTGCACCCAACAGACCTCTGTTTCTTCATCTGTAAAGTGGGAATAATAACACTGTATACCTACACAGGTTGTTGTTCATATTTGATGCAACATGCTTTGCAAAGAGGTCAACCTTGCTCCTGACACTTGACCTTCACTCAATACATGGAAGTTAGTGTGCATCCACAGTCCCTTATCCAGACCACAGGGATGGCTAGGTTCCAGAGCTATGCATTTTCCAGATTTGAAGGCCATCATACAGTGCATTTACCACCCACTACAAGAAACCCTGACAGAGTCCAGGGCGGCACCTCACAATCAACCTCGGTGACATGTGTGCAGCAAAAACACACCAACAGTCACCTTAACTGGGGTTACCCATGGCCTCACACAGCCTCCCATCAGTTCAAGCCAGGGTTTTTTTGCCATCAGAGGAGCGTGAGGCCGAACCCTGGTTTTGGGGGACTGGAGAGTCTTGTGCTGCAGGTGAGTGGCTTCATTAGCAGGTTTGACGCCTTCTGTGAGTGAGGGGCAGGATCAAGAGGGGAGGGGCAGGTGGTGGAGCAGAAGGCCTTGGAAGGGAGGTGAGTGGAAAACCAGCCAGCAGGCAGAGGCTGGTGGGAAAGCAGGCAGGCTGCTCCTGCATTTCTAGTAGTGTCATTTCACTCCCCAGAGGCCTTGAAAATATTCCTTCCCAGACCCCCTCTATCAGTCACTGAATAGCTGAATAAATGGATGCAAGGCAATGAATAAATAAACAAACAGAGCGGGACAGCGGAGCAGCTGCGTTCTGCACCCAAAGAGAGACAGCCGCCTCTTTCCACAGGGCATTCCAGAAGGTGCACAGGAGGACCCCCGGGCATGCAGGGGCAGGAGGCGTTGGTCAAGGTGAACATTCACCTGGTCTCCAGCTGTGGGGCTGGAGGGGGGACAGAGCTGGGGGGACCACTCACCCAAGGCAATTGACCTTGGCGGGGAGGGTGGGCGATCTGGCCTTTCAGCCTGGAGTTTTATAAGCCTCAGGAACCAAATAATTCTATTATCCTGGTTTGTTCCCAGGTCCCTGAGAGCAGCCTCTGGTGGATCATTAGTAGGGACACGTGCGCGCGTGCACGCGCCTGTTGCCCCTCATGTACCAGCAGAGACATGCAGAGAAAAGAAAGCAATTGTTTTCTGGGAACCCAAAGGGAGCTGAGCTGGGGGAGAGGGAGGAGCATGTCCTCCTGCCCCATGTCTCTTCTTATTTTGCATTTCTCATTACATCCTCATGTCACGGGGCTGCTGGCTGATTTATAATTTATTGGTTTAGTGTCTCGCGGCAGGGAAAGGATGCTACGCTATATTTTTCAGGGACACTCAATTCAACTTTGGTGAAGCAGCCAGGGCCACAGCTGTGCGGGGCATAGAAGAAAGATGTGCACAAGGAGGAGGCCAGAGAGCCCCACACTGACGAGTGTGTCCCCACTAAATGCCAGGTTCCCGTCACAGACACCAGCCTGCACGGGGGTTTTGTTTAAGTGGAGGGTTTCTAATTGGATTTTGGAAATCCAATCTCAATCAGCCATGTAAACATGCATCTCCAATTCCGGGCACTGGGCTCCGTGGACTTGGTAGAGTCGCGCTTTGGTGGTTTCCCATGGCAGACTCTGCGACTGGGAATCGCACAAAAGTAATTTTATTAAGTTCTGCCAGGAGAAAGCGATAGAGCACTGTATTCATTTGCTGTGACAAAGTACCATGCACTGGAAGGCGGGGGAGGGGGGGCTGACACAGCAGAAATGGATTGTCTCATGGTCCTGGAGGTTGGAAGTCCAAGTTCAAAGGTGTCAGCAGGGTTGGTTCCATCTGAGGGCTGTGGCAGGAATCGGTCCCTGCCTCTCCCCCAGCTCTTGGTGGCTTACTGGCCATCTTCGGGGTGATCCAGCTCATAGAAGCATTACCCTTCACACCCACATCACCTTCTCCCTGAATGTGTGTCTGAATTCAAATTCCCCTTAGGGGCCACCCAAATGGCATCATTTTAACTTGATTACTTCTTCAGAGACCCTGTTTGCAAAGGTCACATTCAGAGGTACTACGTGTTAGAACCTCATCACTGGATTTAGGGTGTACACGATTCTGCTAATAACAGGTAGTATACAAGACACAGGTCACCTTTAGAGATGTCCCAACTGGGGTAAAAGGAAGCTGAAGTATTGGTTAATGGAAGCCCCCAGACAGACATCAATTCTCAGACATTCCCAGCCCTCCCCACCAGTAGGTAACAGGGGTGCTGGCTCTTGGGAATGGAGAAGGTTCTCAGGGGCGTGTGGGAAACACAGCATTTGCTATAAACCCCTAGTTCCTGTTTCTACTCAGAAGTGACTATGCCTCTGATAACTTATCTACCTACTGCAAGTGAGGGACACAGGCCCATTTCAGAGCCTGGAGGGCAGAATAAAACAGGACAGTGAAAGCACAGGTTTCCAGAAAAATCTAGGTGGATATTGACATTGAAAAGCCAGTTGTTATTTTTGCCAGGTTTTTGTTGGTGGTGGATTTTAAGCAGGACAGCAGGGGTGGGTGGGGACCATGTTGAGACACACGAGAGAACTGTGGTTCTTGTGTAAAGAAGGGAAAGGGAAATACACTTTGGGGGAAGTGGTAATGATCGACTCTTGGGGTTAGAATCACAGTCTTTGATTGAATAACATGGCAGGGTTCTGATTCAATAGTAATCCGATTTGGGTGACACACCAATAATAAATTCTCCAGCAAACTGAAAAATTCTGTAGGGTAATGGAAAGCATTCGAACCCCATGGTTTTCATTGAATTAAATATGAAAATGTATCATACAATCGATATTGCAATATTTGATTCAATCAGCATTTCAGGATGGGAACCGTTTTCTTCCATTTGTTTTTATGCTGTCGCGAAATATTTCAATTTGCTTCAGAATTTATTATTGACAAATCACCCTAACAGCCATTGGGGGTTGGGGTAGGGAGCTGAGAGAGGCTGGGCCTGGAGAAATTGCCAGGTACTGGGGAAGACTGGGCTGGAAATCCATAAAGGAGTTGATTGTCCACAGCAAGGGGTGTTGGCAGTGATGCCTACTCTGATAAACAAGCAAAATGGGTATCTCCATCTCCTCCTCTCTGTGACCCAAGCTCCCACAAAGAAAGGGCTTTCATCTGGACTCCAAGAATGCTAACTCTGTAACCCTGAAATAAGTGTCCTGGAACCATGTTACAAATACCAGCATGGAGTCGCAGAAGCTTGGCGCTGAATCTGGAGACTTCTACTAACTAGCTGTGTGGCCCTGGGAAAGTAACTTGAGTGCTCTGAGCATCTCTTTCCTTATTTGCAGAATAGTGATAAATTCTACCTACTTCACTGAGCTGTGTAATTAGTAAATGAATGCATATTAAATGAATGTGTGTGTCAGGCTCCATACATCATCAGTCACTAGTAAATGGAAATTATTATTACTACTATTATTATATCAATTATCTCTTGCTATGTAGTTAACTTACAGTCTTAATGACTATAAGCAATAATGATTCTTCCAGTTAGTTCCTCTGGTCCAAGCTGGGCTTCAAAGATCTTGGCTAGGATCACGTAGGCATTTGTGACCAGTTAGAGGCTTACCTGGAGGCTGAGTAGTCCTAAGTGGCCCTGCTCACATGTCCAGAGGTTGGCTAGCTGTTGGCAATGGTGGTAACAGGACCATGTGTTCAGCACCCAGCAAACAAGTACGAGATGTGACATGGCAGTAGCTTCCAGGAGGAGGGTCAACCCTGAAATTCAAGACTGGGCTTGTGTCACATTTACTAATAATGTTTCTCACTGGCCAGAGCAAGACTTGAGAAGAGCTCAGATTCAAGGGGTACGGCAAAGTTTCACCTCAAGGAGAAGAAGACAAATGGCCAAAATTATAATTATTATCAAAATCATTTCTCTGAAGGAGTTTCTTATCTCAGGAAAAGACACAAAACACCTTTCTCACCAGCCTGACGCTTCTTGAGGGCAGGAGATCTTTGCATCTTTTATACTCAGAAAGGTAGGAGGTAAAAATGCTTTCAGAATGAATTATACAAGTATAATTAGATAACTTTGTAAAAGGGATTACTTTTAGAAATACATTCCTACTGGTGAGTGAAGTTATCAAAGTGCAGGTTTATGAGAGTATTTGCATTTCTAAGCTAATGGCAGGAGGGGAATTTGGCTTAACACAAATAGAAGTTCTGGGGGGAATTTGAGTAATCATCAGTGGGAAGCTATTTTCAACAAGAATCTCTTTCCCATGGTCCTCAAATTGCACCATTAGACAACTTTCAACTGCACTTATTATAAGTGCAGCTTCCTTGACTGTGTCTCCCTGGGGAAGGGGGTAGCTAATGACACTTGCTCCATTTCCCAGGTCATCATTAGTCACCCCTGGGGTTCTGGACTTCACCACTTCACCAGCTTTAAGTGCACCTGGGAAGAAGGTAAAAAAGCACGGTTCATTGGAATTCAGAAAGGAGAAGAGACCAAGGTCAAAGTGGAGCTGATGTTTACTGAGAAACTACTATGTGCTGGGAACTGTTTTGGAGCTTCTATCCTAATAGCTGATTCAAAGAAATCAGAGCCAGAAAAAGCCAGAGGCAGGGCTGACCCTAAGGAAAACTGCAAAGTGTTCAAAGTCCTAAGTGCCAGGTTAGGTGACGTGAGGTCTGTTCCATCTCAGCTCCTCACAATCCTCCAGCTCTTCCTGTAGGCATTGGGGACAGCTGCGAGGTGGCAGGCAGGACAACATAGGCATTGGTCTCCAGGGAAACAAACCCTGTTTATGCAAAGCAGACGTGGGTCCCATGCCCAGGACTTCCTAAGCCTATGTACCAGTCAATGTTCTAAGCATGTGCCCGCATAAGTTCACTTAATTCTTACTCCACCACTTTATCGGGGAATTTTTGCTGCGTACCACATCATGAAGAAGACTCAGTGGCATGAAACAATCAACATTCAGTTCTCAAATATCTGCAGGCTTTAGCTGATCTGGGCCAGCTGGGCTGAGCAGCTCTGCTGTACTTGCCTGGGCTTGTTCATGAATCTGGGTGTTGGCAGGGGCGCGTTGATCTAGGCTGATTGCAGCAGGAGTGACCCGGTTCTGCTCCACGTGTCTCACAGTCCAGCAGGCATGTCCTCGTGGCTGTTGCAGAGCCACAAGAGAGCAAGCCCCGCTGCACAAGGCCACTTTGAGCCTTCTGGATTGTATCAAAACTGCCAGCATCCCATTGGCCAAAGTGAATCACATGGCTAAGCCTTGAATCAAGGGGTAGGGTAAAACACTGCCCATAATCACAGGGTGACTCTTCAAAGTTACAAGGCAAAGGACATGAATTCAGGGAAGACTAAAGAACTGAGATCAATCGCAGAATCTACGACAAAGAAGTAGGTATTATCATGAAGCTCCTTTTATAAAGAAAACAAAGCAGAGAAAATTGAAGGCGTGCCGGGCACGGGAGTTCACACCTGTCATCCCAGCAGCTGGGGAGGCTGAGGCAGGAGGATCGCGAGTTCAAAGCCAGCCTCAGCAACTTAGGCACTTAGCAACTCGGTGAGACCCTGTCTCAAAATAAAACATAAATAAGGGCTGGGGATGTGGCTCAGTGGTTAAGTGCCTCTGGGTTCAATCCCTGGTACTGGAAAAAAAAGAAAAGGAAAAGAAAGAAAGAAAAGTAAAATAAAAAAAGAAAGTTGAAGGTGCTTGGCCAAGGTAGCACAGCTAGTAATTGATGTATCCACAACTTGACCTCAGGCCATCTGCTCTCGCCCACTCCTCTTTACCATTTCACTTCTTAACTCTGGCTTAATCCAGAGATAAATCTAAGAGGATGGGATATATGGACTGTGTCACCTTCAGGAAATCCTCCATAAATATATATATTTTTTTCTTCCAGCCTTGGCAGGCATTAAGCCACAGTGCATTCAAGGTTAGAGACCTAGTCAAATACTCAGAGTTCACGAATTAAGTGTTACCATTTGGATGTGGGGCCACATGCTTTAACAATTAGCCTCGCTGGGATTTGACATTTGGGGTAGCTCGAGAGCCTGGTGAGGACATGGGCCGAAGCGGGAGGGGGTGGGGCTGTAAGGTTACATCATCAGCCCAGCCAAAGTTGAATTCAGAAACTACTTTGGTTCTTTTTAAAGCAGAAGAGAAAGACTACTCCAGAATTTCCTCCCACACAGTCGTGTATCTTAACCTTTTATCAGGGGGGCCACAGACCCTTTGAGAATTGATGAAAGTTAAAGATCAGCCCTTCAGAAAAATGTACACATGCCAGAATTCTCCATAAAATACATGTGTTGAGAAACACCTGTGTGGCCCCGTCCAGCATCTGTGATGAGATGGAGCTGGAATCATTTTTGGCTGGATGGTTTTGAAAGCAGATGTCCAGCTCTGGAGGTTTCAGTGAAGAGCTCTCAGGCTGTTTAACCTTGAACCACACAACTTCCCCTGGCAACTCAGGGTAAAGTAGGCCCCTGGCTAGATTCCGCATCAAGAGGTGATGCACAAGAAGACACCTCTGCTTCCTATTCTTGCTTCATCAGGGCTACTCCAATAGTATACCCAGAAGCTTCTGATTCCTGTCACTCCTGTCCCATGGCTAGCAAGAGCACACCAGCCATGACAGCATCAGTTTTCCCAGGAAGCTGCAGATGCAAAATTCTTCATCTCTGGCCTGAGCCTAGCAGGGAAAGTTTGGGGACTTTTCTGTAGAGAAAGGCAGTAGGGTGTAGTACAGGGCATGGGTTCTTAGAACATGAGCATAAAGACTATCAAATCAATCTTTTCCTCCTCCCCCTCCTCCTTCTATTCCTCTTCCTCCCCCTTCCCTTCCCCATTCTTCTCCTTCCCCTCCTCCTCTCCCTCAACCCTTCCTTCATTCCCCCTCTCTGGGCTCTGTTTGTTCCTAAGTCTGCTTTCATGTTGGTCCCACCTTCCCCTGCCACACGTAGGTTCTTACCACAAGGGGAAAAATGGCCGCCAGCAGGCCAAGCACCCAACCTTTCAACTGGCTATCAGAAAACAAGAGAAACCCACTCTCACTCTCCACAAGCACTTATTTTTCAAATCTCCTGAAGGCCTCCTGACTGGCCTGGCTAGGGTCATGTGATCCCCCTGAAACAGTTATGTTGGAATAGAGGATTGGCCAGGCCTGGTCACATGACCATCCCTTCCCAGACCAAAGAGGATGGTGGAAGAGGGGCTCTGCAATTGGAAGGCTGGTACAGAGCCCCAGGAACAGCAGACAGCCACTGCCATCATGAGTGCCATTATGAGAAAGTGCCCTCTAAAGCTTATTGCTGTGCTGCATTGAGATAGGACATTGTAGGGACATTGTGTATCACAGTGCAATGTTTCTCAAACATTAACATGCTTCAGAATCATGGTGGGGGCTTCTTTAAACACAGAACTGAGCCACACCCCCAGAGTACCAATACAAGAGTATACATTTCTACCAAGTTCCCAGGTGATGATGGTGATGGTGAAATCACCTAGTGCCCCCTCTCTAGAAACTCCCACAGAGAAAGTTCTACCTGGTCTCACTATTGTACCATGTTGAGTGTTGGTTCTGCCAATTCATTTCTTTTCTTTTAATTTATTTTTTTTATTATTGCTTTTTGCATTACAATTCTTAATACACCTTTATACCACGATTTATCATATCACTGTATACAAGATATGCTGTTTCTTTTGATTTGGAGCTTAGAAATCATGCCTCCCTCTATGGGCTGGCTGCTGGAAAGCCCAGAACTAACCACATGACCCAGTTCTGCCATGTCTATGGGGCCAACAGAGCCTCAAGTTCATTCATCCACTAACCTTAACTTCAGCTTCATTTTATATTTTCCTGCTTCAGGGTTGCCTTCCATCTAAACACGATTTGGTTGAAAGTGACTGAAGTCAACTTGAACTAAATATATTAAGTGGGAAAGGTAGGGTGTTGATGAGAAGGGATGCTAGAGAATCCTATGAAAGAGGGATTATTTGGCCCATGAATAGCTGGGGCAAGCGGCCACACCTCTCATTTTGGCTTCTCTTTCATGTCCTCTCTGTTGCCCTCTCTCACTAGAGCCCAGATTTCCCCACAGGATGGAGAACATGGTTGATAATCCTGATCTCTTAAAGCCTCTGTCACCTCAGCTGATGATGTTTGCTCCTATCCCAGTTTAAAACTCCCAAAGAATAGGTGTGATTGGGGAAGTGCCTTGGCCTCAGGCCAAATGGCTGTGGTGAGGGTGGGATTCCATTGTACAAGATGGATGCCCTACAGTACGTATTGTTTGGGGTTTGGGGGGTTATAGTTTTCAGGGACACCCAAAGCTTCAGATTAAGTCCAAGGCAGTTCGCTGTAGAATTTCCTCTTGCTGTGGGGGCCTTTTTCTGTTCTATTCAAGCCTTCAACTATTTGGATGAAGTCCACCCGTTTTAGGGAGAGCAATCTGCTTTATCCAATCTGCCAATTTAAATATTAACCTCATCCAAAAACACCCTGATAGAAATATCTAGAATAATGTTTGACCAAATATCTGGGCACCCCAGGGTCCAGTCAAGTTAACACATAAAATTAACCATCACAGATATCTCTTTTAATTGGCATTAAATTACGTTTTATCTCATGTCTGAATCCCTGGCACCTAGGTAAGAGCTCAGTAAATTGAGTGAATGAATGATCGATGATCTTTTCAATGCCCTGAGATGGCGGGCTTTGCCATTTTAAGAAATTTGAGGTTAGGACTTCCATAATGGAAGATGGGGAATTAGACTCTAATTCTCTCAACTTGAAGATTCTGATTTTAATTTATTGGGTTTCCATAATGTCCTCAGTAGACAGTTTTGGTGGTTTAAAGTTTCTTTCCTTCTCAAATGACTGGAACTATGATGGAGACACACATTTTTGTTACAGACCCAAGAATTTAGTTCTATTGAGCTCTGCTCCTCAGAATTCCTGGTTCATGGGGATCCTGTCCAGATGGTCTGAGAGGATTGCCACTAATCTCCCACAAGAGGCAGACCACACCTTTCATGACTAGAGTTGCCATGTGACAGGTTGTCCATCTTGTAGAATGTCCCAGAAAATTTGTCAAACCAAAAGCAGGAATTTCCCACTCCCAGGCCTCCCCCCTGCATTTGGCCAGGGCAGAAGGGGTAGGGGTACCCATTTTTAGAAACGAGTTGCCAAATGATTCTTTCCAGTCCAAAGTCTCTTGCCACAAAAGTTCCTGGCTAGCCACATTTGAAGGTAGTCCCTATACCAGAACCATGATAGAAGACACTTGCAGAGATTTGTTGCTCAAATCCTAAAATGAGATATTCAAATGTGTAGTGATTTCAAGCTGAAGTTGAAGAAGGCAACCAGGAAGTCAATAATTCTCTGGTTTACTGCACTGAGACTCAGTTGTCTCATCCATCAAATGGAAATGATGAGCACAATCTAGTGTTGCTGTGATTGTTCAATAATATCATTAATTTGCTTTCAACCAGCGTTTCCCCAGCACCCTCTGCATGCCAAACATTGCACACAGCCATGGCCCCTGTCTTCACAGACTTAAAAATGAGCTGGGCATCACAGATTTATATTTGAAGTACTAGGTCAAGAGCAGTGGCCATTTGTGTGACATGAGAGGTAGCAAGGTCCCCCCAAAAGATGTAACAATGGTGATCACAAACTGGAATTCAGAAGGATATTTTTAACCCCCATTGGATATAGTCTGCAGCCACCATGACATCACCTTGGGAAGACAGGGTGAGGTTTTTAGGAGATAGTATAGTAGATACAATGAATTGGTGACTCATCTACACGACTTGATGACCCCAAACCCTGTATGTAGACTCATAGACTGACTGCCCAACAAACACAGCAGATGCAACCAGATTAAAATTAATCAAGCAAAAGAAATATAAAACCCTGAGATGGTTTATAAAGGAGATTTTAAGTTCCAGAAGAACTTAAAACTTATCCTAGGTGTCCATGCAAACACCCCAACAACAGAACCAGGACATGGTTGTCACTCAGTAAGTATACATTTCCAGCTATTAATTTGAGGAGAAGCAAGATGCCACTAAATTAAAAATCTTGACTTCTGAATCCCAATTCCAGATTTGCAACTTACCAGCTCCATGGCATACCTTCATTGGCACGCCCAATAAGTATTTATTGAACACCTACTTGTGCCAGATAGCTTTCTAGGCCTAGGGATATGGCTGTGGGGGAAAAAAATTGACAAACATCCCTGACCTCCTGGAGTTACATTCCAGCCAGGAGAAACAGAAAATAAGCAGATAAAAGATATAATGTGTCAGAAACTAGAAAGTGCCATGAAGAAAAACAAAGCAGGGAAAAGGGATAGGGGCTGGGGAGAAGGTTACTATTGGACATTGACTTAACCTTTGTAAGCCTCAACTTCCCTATCTGTGAAATGGGTTGTGACCTCCACCATATTGGATTCCCTTGATGATTACACTAGACAATGTAGATGAAGTGATTAATAGCACTTGGGCCCTAACAGGGACATGGTGAATATGGCCTCCCCGACCATCCCTTCACTACTAATGCCAAGAAAAACTACTGGCCAATATTCCAAAGAAACATTTTCCTTGTGGCATTTCAGAATCTCCCTGGTCTTTTTCGTCTGTATCTACATTGCACGCATAATCTTGACATTAGAAGAGTTTGGGCAATTGTAGCCTATACACAGGCACCCAAGGCTGTAGGAAATGCAGAGACTTAGGAACCAAGTACAATTCAAATCCTGGCTCAGCCTCTAGCAGTTGTCAGACCTTGAGCCTTGGTTTCGCTGCTGTGCTAGGAGACTTCTATTGCTGTGACAAAATACCTGAGAAAATCACCCTAAAGGAGCAAAGATTTGTTTTTGTTCATCGCTTCAGAAGTTTCAGCTCATGATCGTCTGGCTCCAATGCGATGGACCAGTGGTCAGGCAGAGCATGGGGTGGAAGGGCCCAGCTGCTCAGCCCATGGTAGCTAAAAGCAGAGAGAAACAAAGAGAGAGGGTAGGGGACTAGGGACAAGATACACCTTTCAAAGGCACACCTCCAGGGACCCATGCTCTTCACGTAGGTCCTGGTACAGTTTCTACCTCCTCCCAACAGTCCATTTAGCTATGAATCCCCTGATGGCCTGATCCACTCACTGATGACGTCAGAGCCCTCATGATCCAATCACCCCTCAAAAACCCTACCTCTGGGCACTGCTGTTTTGGAGACCAAGCCTTCAACACACAAGCCTTCAGAAGAACATTCCAGATCCAAACCATATCTCTTGTTAGATTGGAAATGATGGTACCTATGCTGGAGGGTTGGGGACAGGGTGAATGTAATGGCATAGAGCAGCACTGAGCACTCCCTGCATGTCATAGGTGCTGGGCCAATTACAATCCTCTTTTCCTATGGGCACCAGAAAAATGAATTGTCCTTTCCCGAAGGCCAGCTGGTGACAGCATCAGCATCTGCGTTACCATGTGGCACCTGTTCATGCTCCACCTGGTATCAGCAGGCTTCACCCCGGGAGGTTTGCATAGACAGACTATGAGTTGGGACACTTGCAGAAGTGCTCACAGGTGAAAAGAACCATAAGGGGAGGTCGAGGCACCTAGAACCTGGGACTAGCCAGGAGCCATCACCACTCCTAGGAAGAAGGGGAGAGTAGTAGTTTATGGGAGCCAAGGGAGACATAGGACCTTGGAAAGGGGCTCTTGCAGGAGCTATGGCAAGGGAGGGGCATTGCCTTCCCCATAGCAGGAGAGGTGAGCTGGAAGAGAACAAAGAAGAAACATCCAGACCTCTCCCCCACCTCCTACCACTCACGCCCAGTTGGCTGAATCCAACTGCAGGTTGACTCTCCTGTTAGCTGATCCAACTCAAACCCTGATTGGCCAAGCCCATCTGAAAGCTAACTACCAAGGGAGCCTGTTGAGAGCCACAGTTTAGTCGGAATGAAGCCTGGCATTTTGTTAGAGGGAATGGTTGAAAGGTGACCCTGCTCCAGGATTAGGGCGGCTCTGGGATTAGGGCGGATCCTGCTGGGATTAGGGCGGATCCTGCTGCCTCGGGCGCCTGCTACTTTGGAGTTCCAGTTGAGTTCTCGCAGGGGTTCCGGGAGAATTGGTGCGTGGAGCCCCGTGGAGGGAGTGTGTTCCCGGGAAGTGTGTGTAGTGTGCCGGTGAGAGTTGGGGAATAAAGAGTTGCTGTTTGAACCTACAAGGCTTTGTGGCGGCTCGGTTATTTTGTGCCCAGCCAGACTGCGGCAGGAGCCCAGAGAGCTTAGTCTCCAAGATACAGAGAAATGATGGAAAACAGTTGAAAGTGGATTTGGGACAGCAAACAGGGGACAGCAAACACGCATCTTGTTTTAATTGGCTTTCTCACCCTGCAACCAAAGACCTCATAAGAAGGTCTGGGCTGTGGCTCAGTGGCCGAGCACTTGCCTAGCATGTGTGAGGCACTGGGGTCCATCTTCAGCCCCACAAGAAGAAAAAAAAAATACACAAGAACAGCAAATAAGGAAAAGTTCATTTTGGCTCATGGTGGAAGAAAACAGCTCAGAATAGGAAAGGCAGTAGAATGAATCGGACAGAACTTTCGTATGGACATATACGAATACATAACCAGTGAAACGCCACATCGTGTACAACCACAAGAATGGATCTTAATTAGAATATGTTATCCTCCACCTATGTATAATATGTCAAAATACGCTCTACTGTCATGTATATCTTAAAAGAACAAGTAAAAAAATGTTTTAAATAAAGAAAGCAGCTCTAGACATGCCACCAGGAAGCAGAGAGAGAGTTCTGCTTACCAGGGACAAAATATAATCCCTAAGGGCATGCCCCCAGTGACCCACCTCCTCCAGCCACACCCTCCCTGCCAACACTGATTAGGTTACATGTCACAGTTTAATCATTTCACCTCTGAAAATCCTTGCATTGTCTCCCACATGAACTTTTGGGGGAGGGGGACACCTCATATGTAAACCCTAACAACCTGTGCCAAGATGTTTGTCCTAGGGATGCTTCTGGAATTCGGCTGTTCTTTGCTTTTCCAAACTCCTGGGCTTAAGTAATCCTCCTGCCTCAGCCTCCCAGGTAGCTGGGACCACAAGTGCACGCCCCTGTCCCCTGCTAGCTGCCCCTATTGAACAATGCTGCTCACACTTCAGCATGCCTCAGAAACCCCTGGAGGGCTTATTAAACACAGATGGCTGGCCAGTCCCCAAAGTGGCTGATTCCATAGGTCTAAGGTAGAGCCTGAAAATGGGCATTTCTAACAAGCTACCAGGTCATGCCAAGGCTGCGGTCTGGGGACCATGCGGTGAGAATCTCTATGGTATAACGTGGTATTTCTGGAGAGCAGATTCCCTTCCTCTTTATTCAGCATTTAACCGTGTCCACTATGACCCCGGGGCAGCTCCACTGCCAGCAGCTCTCAGAGGACTCCAGGGCAGCCACCAGCAGCTACCCTCCCCTGCCTGCCACAGTGTCCCCACCTTGTCTTCATGCCCTGCCTTCCTGTGCCCGTCCTTGCTCTCTGCAGGCCTGCCCCTCAGCTCGATCCTTGTTAAGACACTAATGCACGGGCAGATGCAACACACACACACACACACACACACACACACACACACACGGGTGCGCATGCGCGCTCCGATCGGCTGCACCTGGATGCCTGGCCCATTTCCTCGGGGAGGGGAAGATGAGTCAACCATTCCTTGGGGCCCTGTGACATCCTGTGCTCAGGCCAGGAGGTCACAATTCCTGGTCATGCGACATTGCCTCTCTGCAGGCAGCCCTGCCACTCGGTGGCTTTCGCTGATATCTTTGTTTTAGGGGAAATGAATACAGAACGCTGCTGGGTCTCTGCCAAACTCGGGCTAGTTGTGCCCCCTCCTTGGTCCCCTAATAGGCTGAGACCTATCAGAGAGCTGTTTCCCTCCTCTTCATCTGACCCATCCCTCTCCTCGGCCTCCTGCTTTGAGGATGTCATTCTGACAGCAGCGCCTGTCTTCCTCTCTTCTGTCTTCACTAAACAGCCGCTGGGATAATCTTTGAGAACTCCCGTAGTATTTCAGCCCTGGGAAAGACCTCCCGTGAGCACACATTATTTGGGGCCCTTCTTTTGAGCGCCCCCTCACCCACCCATCCATTTTCATGCAGTTTTACTCTGGCTCTCGCTCCCATCATCCTATTCCCACTCCCCAGCCCCAGCCACAAGACAGAAAGGGACTAAGTGCTGACCAATCAGCTCAGCCTGTTTCCCCGGGACACAAGGCTTGACCAGAGTTGGGTCTGAGTGCCAAGGAAGGGCAATCGGATTGATTTTCCAAATGGGTGTGCAGATGTGGGAACAGCAACCTGATGGAGCTCCCCTTCCAAATGTATGCAGCTCTTGGGTAACTTGAGGTTGACCATAAAAATATGCATGCCTTGGAGAAATTGGCAAATACTGCAAATCATGAGAAAGAGAAGCCCCGTTTCCCAGAGGTTGCTAAACTGGGAAGCAGTGAAGGCAACAACGTCTTGTGCTGCATGGAGAGAGTTGTATGCAGCATCAGAGAATGAAGGCAGATGCAGGGAAATGAAGTCAACAACAGTAGAAGAGAAAGAGAAATAGCTGTTCAGATAGTGTGCTTCCCTAGATCTAGCCATGCCTGAACTCCAAACCATCCCAGCAGGCAACCTGCTTGGTCTCTGTATGCCCTGACCCAGAACTAGACATACATACATCCACATACACTACATATGCACCACACACATACACACATACATTCCACATAAACATACCTCAGGCACACTGTACATAAATATGTATCACACACGCTACACACACGCCATGTAAACACACCTCACATGCACACCACGTACATGGACCACAGTGACTCCTGTACACACAGACACATACACATGCATATACACATATATATATAAATACGCACAAGATCACATATGCATACGCTTACCCAAACACATATATATGTGCAAATCTGGACACGTATTTACACACACATGCCCATATGTCTGCAGCTCCTGGTCAAACTCCCCGTTCATAAAGCAATCTCGAGGGCTTCCTCCATCACAGCCCTTCCTTCCTTCCTAGCCCACTGCCATCTCCCCTCTCCCCTTCACTGCCCCCAGCCACCAGGAGCTGGGCCACTCTCCCCACCCCTCCTCCCACCACAGGCTTGTTTTCTTTTCCTGAGTGATTTTAGGTTCCCATCTGTCATCTTAGGTAATTAATCCCGAGACAGAAGGCCAAATAAGCCTACCCCACGAAGCCAACCCATTAACTAATTGCAAAAGGTGCCTGCATCATATCATATTAATCCACCGAAGCGGCCCCATGGCCCACACCTCGCTTCCTGAGTTGTTCTGATAAAAACGACAAGCCACCTGCTACTGGCCTGAATGGCACAGCCGTGATGGATGATTCGTGTCCTGAGAGGGTGGGGGTGGGCCATGAGACTCATGTGTCAGGCCAAGGAGAGGGTATGAGAAGTGGACAGCCACTGGGGTCATTTTCCCTTCCTGCTGGAACAGGATCTGAGACTTCTTGTGTCCCCAGACACTGTCACCAAGCCTGGCCTCCCTACACAACTGCCCCAGGATGACAGGGCCTCTGAAAACCAGGACACCTTTCAGCTGCTGGTCACTGAGTCAGCAAGTTCAAGGAGACAGGCTTTCCACGGACCACCCACAGTCTGCAGGCAAAAGCCTTCCTGACAGGGGACCTTGGAAAGCAGGTGGTCTGCAGGAGCTTCCCCTCCCCCACCCCACCAGGAGCTCAGAGGCCACACCAGCCCTGCGCAGGGACTGGCTGATGGCCTATTTCTCAGCGGGATTGCGGGCGAGCCTGTGTGCAGGCGCGCTCACATCCTGCTTCTCCACTTCTCCGGGACCGGAATAAATTGCCTGATTGACAAACCTCCGCTGTAGTTCACGTGCGCTGGGCCTGTGGGTCGGCTGTGGCTACAGTTGCAGTCAGCTGACCTAATCCATTTATCATATTTATTCCGAACTCTAGTTTCCATATGTGGAGTTCGGGCCTCCTGGATCTGCTATGCAAATTAGACATGAGAATTTGCAAATGAGCAGAGGCCTGGCACTTTCCTTAAAAAAAAATGCCATTGAGAATGTGGCCACCCTGGCACTGGCTAGAAGGCGGGAAGTTAGAAGTGAAGAAATGGAATGTGATATGAAATCCCTTCTCACACCTGTGTTCTCGCGGCCTTCCCAACACACATGGACTCTCGTCCCTCCCTTGGTGGAGGGTAATGGGCACCAGAATTGGTGGGGAGACAAAGGTTGCTGAGAGACCTGCAGAGGGCTGAACAAGGCCAGAGAGTGGGGGTTCAGCAGCAGAGTTGGCAGTAGCCACACCCTGGTCCCCAGACTCTCGCAGCCCACTGCCTTGAGCAACAAGAAACAGAGGTTCTCTAATGGATTTTTATCTTTTGGGGAGTAGGGAAACCATGAATGGTGATTTCCAAGGCTGCGATGGAGAGGGGTTCTTTAGAATAAGCAAGCACCTGTGGCCCAGTCCATGGAATAATCAAGAATCAAACAAGCTGAGAGTGGTGATGCACACCTATAATCCCCGAAGCTTGGGAGGCTGAGGCAGGAGATTACAAGTTCAAGGCTAGCCTCAGCAATTTAGCAAGGCTGTAAGCAACTAAGCAAGACCCTCTCTCTAAATAAAAATTAAATTAAATTAAAAAGGCTAGAGATGTGGCTCAGTGGTTAAGCAGCCTTGGGTTCAATCCCCGGAACCAAAAGAAAAAAAAGAAAAAAAAATCAAACAGACCCAGAACAAGCCTTCTATGACCATCTCTGAACCTAGGCTAAAAGAGCGAGCTCTACATTATAATCCACAACCGCACAACCTTATTCCTCCCCTTCTCACCTCAAAAACCTCTTCAGGCAGATGAGTTTGTTCAGAATGACATCAACCTGGGTGTCACTGGGTCTTTAGCTGTGACTCATATCTCAGAAGTCCGAATGCAGATGAAGAGAAGCCAGAACATCAGAACTCCAATCTTCCTCAAGAACTCCCGGTGGGACATCTCCTGTGTGTTGCCAGGAACAGCCCCACAAGGCATCCTGGAGAGCCAGTTGCCTCTGGTAGGTGGATGGATGCCAGAGGAAGCCATCCAAGCTTCTGGAAGGCTGCTGTGTTGTTTTCTGGAGGGGTATTCTAGAAAGAAACCTCATTTCAGTTCAAAGTTCTGCAAATTAATTTGAAGCCAATGTCTTACTTTTTTTTTTTTTTTTTTAATACACTGGAGAAAAGAACATGTAATCCCAGCTTTTCCAAGGCAGAGCAGGAGACTTCAATAACAAAGTTGTATTTTACTTGGCGATCAGGGAAAGCTGCCCTTTTATTCCAAGTGTCCTTGTTTATTGTTCTGTTTCTAAGAATATGCAGAAGAGGCATCTCCAGGGCAGCAGCACTGTTTCGGCAGGAATTTCAAAAATGGCATTCAAAACATTTTGCCAATACTGGGACAAATGTGGGCCAGTCCCCAACATGCAAACCACACTGCCTGACATCCGCCATGGTATACTAAGTTGTCCCTGACGAATGAGACAATATTTGCAGAGGTTTTAATAAAACTAAATAGAAGACCCTAAAGAAGATCGTGCCAGAGTTAACCCCACCGTGCCTGGCTCACATTAAGGACCCACACCGGCTCTCCACGCAAGCCCAAATCCCCTTTGAGTCTTGTCATAATGTGATTCATTAAGGCAAGCTGCCATTGGTGACCAGACAATGTTTTTAATTACTGTGTTCCGTTCTCTTCTGTATGGGCTCGTTGTTATCCTTCCAGCAGATACTTACAAATATGACTTCTTTGGGGGTTCCCTGTGATCTACACAAGGACTGCAACTATTAATGAGAGCCAGGCAGACCCCCAGCCAAGGGGGCCGCTGATTACCAAGCCAAGAAACATCCAGACTCAGAAACTAATGAGCTGGCAGAGAGACCAAAACAGATTAAGAATGCGGAGTGCAGCGCTAGAGAGAGAAGCTACCAGGACAACCTTAGGAGGAGGACAGAGAGGGGACAGAGGGTCTAATTCTATCAGAGCATTCACAGTTGCTAACAGAGAAGGCAGCTGTGGGTGTGGGAGCAGGGACACGGTTTATATGGAGGTCTTAGAGATCTGGCCGAAGCCCATCAGGAGAAGAATGTGCTGACCATCAAATAGTAGATTCATTCCCTGGAAGCTTTCTGTCCTTAGGAAGCCAAAGTTTGAAATCTGCTCTTTCTCCCACCATTACTCTCCCTGCTTGGGATGATACCATCCACCTACCTGCACACCTCTGCAAATCAGCCTCCCTACCATCCAAGGCCAAGGTGAACCCCCCATCCCCTACACTGAACTGCCATGACCAATAGTAGTTTTATATGTCAAACATCAATTCCCTTCCTTCCATGTCCCATGCATTGGGCCAGGCACTGGGGAGATGATTCTATGGTGGTTACTTGCTGTCCTTAAAGAAGAGCTGTGGCTGGGTGCAATGGCACACACCTGTAATCCCAGCAGCTTGGGAGCCTGAGGCAGGAAGATCGTAAGTTCAAAGCCAGCCTCAGCAGCTGAGCAAGACCCTAAGCAACTCAGGGAGACCCTGTCTTTAAATTTGAAAAGAATACAAAATAGAACTGGGGATGTGGCTCAATGGTTGAGTGCCCCTGAGTTCAATCCCCAGAACCAAAGGAAGAAGAAAAGGAGGAGGAGGAGGAAGAGGAAGAAGAGGGGAAGGAGCTGGAGCTGGGCGCGGTGGCACACACCAGTAATCCCAGCAACTCCAGAGGCTGAGGCAGGAGGATTGCGAGTTCAAAGCCAGCCTCAACAAAAGCGAGGCCCTAAGGAACTCAGTGAGACCCTGTCTCTAAATAAAATACAAGAAAGGGCTGGAGATGGGGCTCAGAACTAGTTCCTCTTTCTGGGCACGTAGTTAAACCTTTGGGGCTTTTGTTTTGTTTTGTTTTGGGTACCAGGCATGGAACCCAGGAGTGCTTAACCACTTTTTTGTATTTCATTTTGAGACAGGGCCTCACTAAGTGGCTTAGGGCCTCGCTAAATTGCTGAGGCTGGCTTTGAACTCTCGATCCTCCTGCCTCAGCCCCCTGAGCTGCTGGGATTATAGGCATGCGCCACTGCACCCTGCCCCCTTTGGTTGTGATGAGAGACTATCTTTCATCAACTACACGTGAAGAAAAGGGATGAGGGAGTTAAGAGTGAGGGTGCCTTCTCTATTTTCTGTCTCTCTCCCTCTCTTTCTCTCTCTCTCTCTCTCCTTCTCCCTCTCCCTCTCTCCAGTTCTTTTTCTCTCTTCTGTTTCCTGTCTACTAGCTGGGTGATGCACCAGGGTGACATTGAAAGCAGATTTTGAATATGGTAGAATCAAAACATAATGGGAGCCTGAGGTACTAGATCACTGTCCCTAAAAGCAGAGCTTGGGGGATGGGAGTCCCAAGCAAGAGATTTGGTGACAAAATGTTCCCAGGAAAAACCTGCAGAAGAGAGAGAGAAACAGGATGAGTCAAGGGAAGGATGTCCGCAAGTAGGTCGTTGGAGTTGAAGTTCAGCCTCTGATCCTGCAGGGAGACCTGATGAGGATTCCGTGGCATAACTCCAGGAAGTTCTATGTCACTGAGGCCAGTGAGCCAGGCATTTGTGCCCCTGTGCTGCCCAACCATTGATTGTGGAGTGCCCTTTCAGGCATTTCTGGGTGAAGTGGCTGTCTGTAGACTGAGGGGAAACATCTGGATAATGGTGCAGCTGTGAGCAATTAGCAGCCAACACAGAGCAGCTGCGGGATGGGCAGGCAACCCTGATAAAAGGGAGCTGAGAAAGGAGGCAGCTGCATCACAGTGGGCCCCAGAATCACTGTGTGGATCCGAGCCTCTGCTGAACTCGTCTGTGATATGAACAGGAAGGAATCCCTGATTGCGTTAAGCCACTATGATTTTGGATCTGTTTGTTAGAGCAGCTAGTGTCTAATTGTACACCTGATCTCTTAAACCAGAAGTTCCTGAACTTTTTCTGTAGAGGATCACATTGTAAATGTTTTCAGCTTCCCCAGCTATATGGTCTCTGTCACCTAATTGGCCAGCTTTGCCTTGTGGACCATAACTTGCAATCCCTATCCGAAACTATACCCCACAGGAGTGCAGATGATATCTTAGACTTCTTTTTCTTTCATCTAAGACTTAGGACTATGCAACCCATTAAACCCCAATTGATCGATTTGAAAATTCTCAAAAGTAGGGTTTGGGTTTTGGTCATTGCTTAATTTGATTTCCACTGAGTGACTGCTGAAGGGCTGACTTTCTGGGTCTGGTGGAGACTGTTCTGGATTCCATGTGATCTCCTTATGAGATCTTCTTGGAGATGTCTGGCTGCAGTTTCCCATGCCTCAGGAGCTCCTTACAATGGACCTTCTATTTCCAATGGGTCTCACTACTGAGAATGGAGGTTGACCAAAGAGCTCAGCAAGGTGCAGCATGGATGGCGGAGAGCCTGACATGCAAAAGAATCAGGAGCATTGCACCCTAGGGTCTCGGGGCTGATTGAAGGGTTTACTGTGCTGATGTGCTCCCTGCTACAGCCCCATCTTGATGCTCCCACATGCAGCTTTAATGGCAAATGGATAAATATGGCAGCCATAGCCTGCAAAGGGCATGACCACCAGAGGCTCAGATCCATGTGCAATGACAGCCAAGTTTTTATTGCTTCACCAAGAATACTGCCTAGACCAGCAAAGATGCTGACTTTAAGAGGGATCTAGAATGGACAGTCGGGACAGAGGAATGGTGAATATCAGTTATGGCCACACATTCAACTATCCCTTCTGTTCTAAGTTTCTAGGAAATCCAGTTGTTCAGATCCCTGGAGGAGTTCTCAAATGGGGCCAACTTTCCTAAGAAGCTGGTGGATTACATCAAGAGCAGGGAAGAGAGCCCCATGTCAAGGCCAGCACACCCATCCCCCAGTGGCTGGAGTATCATCTCTGACAACTCACAGCTGCCCCCCTCACTGGGCACCACCCTCACTGACACAAAATGGCCCTGCCCAAGTTTATGCTCCCCTCCCAGGTCACATCTCTCAGCTACTCCTAGCTAATACAGGGATACAAGGTCCTGACCTCCTCACCTCAATTTGAGGCAACTTTGAAGGGCCATGTTTTAGTCAGATATTTTTTGCTCCCGTGACCAAAAGATCAGACAAGAACAATTTTAGGAGAAGAAAAATTTATTTGGGGTCTCGTGGTTCCAGACGTCTCAGTGCACGGATAGCTGGCTCCATTCCTCGTGGCTCAGAGTGAGGCAGAACATCATGGTGGAAGAATGTGGCAGAGGGAAGTGTCTTATGTGATGATCAGGATGCAGAGAGAGACTCCACTGACCAGGTACCAATATATACTTGAAAGCCATGCCCCCAATGCCCACCTCCTCCAGCCACACCCCACCCACCTTCAGTGACCACTCAGTTCATCCCTATCAGGGATCCATTCACTGATTGAGTTAAGGCTCTCATAACCCAATCATTTCTCCTCTGAACCTTCTTACATTGTCTCACATGTGAACTTTTGGGGGACACCTTATATCTAAACCATAAAAGGCCATCTCAGCTTCAGAGCTCCCCATATCTGCTGAGGCCTAATTATATCTACATTACGGGTGAGTTCCCAGCCTGCCACCCTCACCCCCTTGTAAGGACATCTCCAGAGCATCAATCTCTGCCAATAAACCTGCACACAGAAATTGACAAGCCAATCTTAATATTGTATGAAGATATAAAGGAACCAGAAGAGCCAAAACAACTTGGAAAGAACATTGTTGGAGGACTTGTACTTCCTGGTTTAAAACTTACTACAAAGCTGCAGTAATCAAAGTTGTAGACATATGGGTCAATGGAGTAGAACTGGAAGTCCAGAAAGAATCCCTTACATTTACAGTCATTTTTAAACAAAGGTGCTAAGGCTATGCAATGGGAAGGAGATGAGACTACTGGTTTGTCACATGAAAGAAGATGAATTTAGATCCTTACTTCTCACTACACACAAAAAATTAATGCAAGGGCTGGGGTTGTGGCTCGGTGGCAGAGCACTTACCTAGCATGTGTGAGGCACTGGGTTCGATCCTTAGCACCACATTAAAAAATAAATAAACATACACTGTCCATCTACAACTACAGAAAAAAATTTAAATGTCCAATTAGCAGATGAAAAGATGTTCAACATCATTTAATTATCAGGGAAATCAAAACCACCAGATAGCACTTTGCAGCCAGTATGATGGCTAGAATCAAAAAGTGAGACAGTAACAAGGTTTGGTGAGGATGTGGAGAAAGTGGCAGCCTCATGCTTTACCCGTGGGGAATGTGAAATGGGGAGACCACTTGAGAAAACAATTTGGCAGTATTTTTAAAAGTTAAACATAAATTTACCAGAAATTCCATTGTTAGGTATATTCCCAAGAGAAAGGATAACATATGTTCCCACAAAGACTCATACCTGAACGTCCTTAGAAGCATTATTCACAATAAGCCCTAAATCAAAACAACCCAAATATTCATCAGCAGATGAATGGAGGGGTAAAAGTGATCTATCCATACATTAGAATGTTATTCAACAATAAAAAAAATCAGGAAGTACTGATACATGTCTATGATGTAAACAAAACTAAAAAAAAAAAATGGTGCCTAGTGAGGAAGTCAAAGACCACATTCTGTATAATTCCATTTAAATAAAACACCCAGGAAAGGCAAATATGCAGAGACAGAAGGTAGATTAAGGGCTGTCAGGGCTTGGGGGTGGCACTGGGCAATGGTTGCTCAAGGGCAACAGGGATCTTCCTGAGATGATGGAATGTTCTGAGGTTGGATTGTAGTGACGTTTGCGCAAATCAGTAAATTTACTAAAAGTCTTTCCAACTGTATGCTTAAAACAGATGAATTTGATAGGATGTAACTCATATTTCAATAAAGGTGCTTTAATAAAAAACCCTTCTGCATACATATCTCTATCTCAAAGTCTATTTCCAGGGAGCCCAATCGAAGACAACATATATTGCATTTTAACCAAAATTACTTTTTATCGTTAGCCAAATTGGAGAAAATCGCAGTCTCAGGATGAAGAGCCCAAATGTATGCCCAAGCACACAGAACTCCCCTGTACCTTCCAAGCTCTCTCCCTTTATGTCACAGCCACCATCGCTGTCACCCTTCTCTGACACTAATTTTAGGACCTAGTGTTGCTATTCCTTTCTACCAAGAAAATAATTCAACTGCTTTGATTTGGTCCTTTGACACCGACCAAACCTTACTCATCCATCATCCCAGGACCTAGTACAACACTTGTACCATGGTCTTGGCTTTTTAGGTGTTTGTTGAATGAATGAATGACTTCACTGGTTTATGCAATGATCTTGCAGCCCAGACAGTGGCTCAAAGAGGCAGCAGCAAAGGAGTTAAAAGGCAGGAAATGAACTAGGCTTTGGGATAAAGCCCCATTAATTACCATCTTACCAGTGGCTTTTGAATTCCACAAAAAAAATGTCTACATGAAGCAGAATAGCAGGGTCCCCTTCTACTATTTCTCATCATTTTTAATTATGATTTCCTCTTCTTAATAGATGTTTCTGTTCCATGCTATCTGTCATCATTCCTGGGGTCTGAAAAGTCCAGATTCCTTGAGGTGCGGACGGGGGTGGTATAAATTACCTGCACTTGGTGGGAAGCAAGAGGCAATGGGTTGACAGGGAACGAGCCCCTGAGACAGACTAGGCAACAGAGAAGGAAAGGGGAAAAAAAAAGACGAGTTGATAAACAAGGACTCTGAGTTCATCCCCACAAGGCTCACTGCTCATTGCTCAACGTTGCGAGACGCTGACTTCTTAGAGGTTTGCAGTAACAGCTCGCTCGAGCTGGAAATTGCTGTGAATGTGCGTGCTACCCGAGGCTGAGCTGGTAAAAAGAGTCCTCTGGCATTCTTGCCTTGCTGACAGGTCTGGGACACCGTGCGTTCCTCTGGGGCAGCAGAGTCTGAGCCCCCAGAAACTCTGCCCCCAAGCTCTTGACCACTGGACCGATCATTGATGAGCTGTCCCATCTCAGCGCCTCTCTCCCCCATCTCTCACTCCCTTTATCCAGGTCCCAGCCACAATCCCAGACCCTGATCCTGCCGGCAGTACCATCGTCTTACTCGCTCAATTCCCCATATGTTGAGCTGAGTTCTGATACCAATAAAATAAAAAATAAAAAAGACACAAATAACACAGTCCCCCATCCCATCTCCTGAAGAAGCTCACAGATACAAACATGAAGTCTTCTTTGGGCTGTGATGTCGCATAAACTATTGGGGACAAGTCCACCCAGAAGGAGAAGTCTCTTGGGAAACTTCCAAAGAAAAGGGGCGTGCTTACATGGACTCTCAAAAGAACAACTATTGCTTGAAAACCTTCCCAAAGGACAGAATGCAGCAATTTAGCCAAACCTCAAAGGAGTGCCACCCCCTAGAACTTTCTAACATGATGACAGTGCTCTGTACCCACACATCCAACAGAGTAGGCGCTGTTAAGTACTTGAAATGTGGCGGGTGCATTGAGAAATGGAATTTGAACTTGTCTTTCATTTTGACTCATTTTCATTTAAATTGCAATCTGCCCACGTGGTCAGCAACTCCTACAGGGGACAGCACTGGCCCCAGAGACATGAAAGAGCAGGACCCCTTGCCATGAGGGGAAAGCAGTTGTAGGAGGCCAAAGCTGCTGCTAGAAACGGAAGAGGCCAGATCACAATGGAGCTCAAGCCTGTGTCTGTCTGGCTGTCTTGCCCCGCCTGCCACACAAAAACAGTCAATTCGCCCACCCCATGAAGCAATCGGTACCACCTCTGTCCTTTCACTGTTCTCAAGTCCAAGAGTTCCAAACTCAATCACCCACAGCTGGTGGAAAAGGCTGCACATGGCCTCTCTGGGCATCCTGGGCACTGTGTCCCACTGGGCAGGGGGAGCCCCATGGAAAGGGACCAGCCATTTCTTGGCATCAGTTGTTTTATTGCTATCTTGAAATGCAGGCCCAGAATTGCCCGGTCTTCAAATATTTCAAGAACAGCCAGAAACCACAACTTATTTGTGAGATCTTTCCGTATTTGAATGTCGGATGAATTTTTTTAATGCTGTGCAGGGCAAGGAAAGCCGGTCTTAGGGGTGGAATTTAGTCCTTGAACTATGAGTATGTGGCCAATACTCCCCTCTTGATTCCCACCCCCTTTTTGGGAGGGATGCCAGGGATTGAACCCAGGGGCACTTAACCACTGAGCCACATCCCCAGACCTTTTTATGTTTTATTTCGAGACAGGGTCTCACTGAGTTGCTTAAGGCTCTCTAAGTTGCTGAGGCTGGCCTAAAACTTGTGATCCTCCTGTCTCTGCCTCCCAAGCCACTGGGATCACAGACATGCGCCACCACACCCAGCTTCTCTACCTCTTTGGTAGCAACTATCATTCTACATCACACACACCTGTGTTTATTATGCCCATCTCCCCACAATAGGCTTCCCATGCCTCAAGGACTCTCACCAAAGTCTTACTCATCCATCATCCCAGGACCTAGTACAACACTTGTACCGTGGTCTTTGCTTTTTAGGTGTTTGTTGAATGAATGAGTGACTTCGCTGGTTTCTGCAATGATCTTGCAGCCCAGGCAGTGGCTCAAAGAGGCAGCAGCAGAGGAGTTAAAAGGCAGGAAATGAACTAGACTTTGGGATAAAGCCCCATTAATTACCATCTTACCAGAAATCCTCTTTCCTGCAAATCTGCAGGCTGTAAATGAAGATCTGAATTGTTGTTTTGAGCACAACTTTCCCCAGACCACAGATTTGCAAACACTTCTCTTCCCAGTAGTTTGAGGCCACACAACAGTCTCATGCTATGAAATCTTTCTGAAAAATGGGCTGAGACCACTGCGTCTCTTGTGAAAATTACCAGACTTGCAGACGGTCGGTGTGGAGGCTTACCACAATGCCTCTGCCCTTGTCACATGCAGGCCTGTTGTGCCCGAGCCATGAAGAGGAAGAGAATCTCTGATTTTGGGTGATCTCCCCTGAACTGCAGGGCAGGGGCAGGAGACCAGGCCCCGAGTCAGCAGGTGGCTTCTGCAAGTCGAAAATCCAAGTCCACAGTCCCCTTGTTCGTTCTGCTCCACATTTCTGTAACGGTTTAGGGAAAGTCATTTAAAGTCTGCGCTCCAGTTCTTCAAGCATTGACTGCGAATAAATGTGCTACACGGCACAGCAGCTTCCTAAAGCCAGGTGGATCTTCGTGCAGCGATTTCACACTCGTGGCAGGAAGAAAGAGATCTGAGCCAAGAAAGCCACAGTAGACCTTCTAAGGGGTGGGGGTGGGGTACACACAATAGGTGCAGAATCATGTACCTAGGCCAGCCATCCTGGTAGAAGCACAGGACCACGTTCCTGTAATTTTTCCTTGGGGACCATTTGGGAGAGATGTTGAGTGCCTGAAATTCATCCTCGTCTAAACAAGAGGCAGAGGCACAGAGAGGCCCCCACCACTGGCTGTACAGACAGACAGAGGAGGAAACCAAGGCTCAGGATTCTTATGCACTTTGTCAAGGGCACTCCTGGACTCCTGAGCCCAGTCCAACACTCCGTCTTATCTCTCATCACTGGTCCCCTTGCTAATCCATATATCTAAGCGCACCACTGTGTCCTCTCTGAGTCACTGATGACAAAGGCCATTTTTCACCGAGGATATAATCTGCTAAAATCTCCTCCTGTATTCCACAGTACGGGCGCCCATATTTCACAGAGCTGGTTAATCACAAATATCAACTGAAAGAAGCAGGAACACAGGGAAGGGAAGGCACCCTCCAACTTTCCACGTGGGACCCATTTTGCTTGCTCCGATCGTCCAACAATAAAAACATCCCAAAGGCTTCCAACGTCTAGCACAACTCTTTTAAATACCTGGATACAAACTAATATTCTTTTTAAACCCATAGACAATTTATTTAGGGAAGATAATTGATGAGTTATTTATATTAGTCCCCAGTGTCCAGCGCCACCATCATTGAGATGAAATGCTCAGGACAGAGTGAAATCCCTTAATTACTCTCGCATGTGTCGCGTGTTGCAGGGAAAGAGAACATAATGCAAAGTGCTTATATATTTCAGCGGCATAATAGCTTGATGAAGATTTCCAAATTTTTCAAAATGTCATTTCTTTCCAAAAGATGGATTATTTCTGTTGGGGTTTAGTCTACCTAATTATTCCTGCCTTGATTACTTAACTACTCCAGATATTTCATCTCTCCATGCTCTTATGCTCTGCATGTTAGAAGAACTGGGATGGCTTATTAGTAACAAAGTAGACCATCCTGTTTCTAGGTAGAGAGGGTGGGAGCGCAGGTCCCATGGAGCACTAGCAACCTCTCAGATGAAGTGACTGGTCTCCCTATAGCCTCTGTCCCCTTGCAGTGGCCAGGACTTGCTCAAGGCACGTGCAGCCAGGAGGTGATCAATTGCATATTCTAGACCAGTTCCCACCCCACCCCCATCCCAGGAGTTTGAGTGTATTCAATCCTCTTGGCTCTCCAGCTCCCTGCCCTGTATGTTACTAAAGACTGCCCGAATCTGGTTCAGCATTTCCCCAGAGAAGTGCTTCTCAAACTGCACTCTGGAGCGCTTGCCAAAACAGAGTGCCAGGGACCCACCCCCACGCCTGACCATAGACTGTCCATGTCTAAGTCATTGCCGGGGGGGGGGGGGGGGGGGGGTACCCATGCTGCTGGTCCTTGGACCACCCTTGGAAGACACTCCTCTATGACTATTTCTTTTATAATTTCTATTTTTAAATAATTTACAAATTTAGTGCTGTGGTAAGATTCTGTTTTAGGCTGGAAATTGGGACCTCAGGCATTTATTTACTTAACTTTGTAAATGTCTGTCCAGGGTCCAGTTCTGGGTTCAATGAGCAAAGTAACTATTTGGGTAAAAGGCAAGGACCTCACAGTGGGGAAGGAAGGAGAGGAGAGAGAAGAGGAGGGAGGAGGATGGGGTAGGAAGCAAAGAAAATAGATGTGCATGGTTTGAAAGGACAGATTCTAGAACATCTCCAAAAGGTGCATTTAAAGCTATGCTCTGTACAGCCTGGGAGTGGGGCATGTCCAATAGCTGAACTGAAAGAATTGTGGCTTTTCCCCCCATTTCCCTATTGCCTGGGTATAGCAGGGGTCGGTTACCCTACCAACCGCAAGTCAGTCTTCACTAACTCGGGGGGCAACAGGCAAGGGCAAGCCCGGAGCCCAGTGCCTGCCCGGGGCGCACCTGTCATGCCGAGGAAGGGAGGCCCGCGCCCTTTGGCTGATCCCACTGCCTGGAAAGCAGCCAGACTGCACTGCCTTTGAAAGCCTGTTCCTTGGAGCAATCCTGGCTCGCTAGGTTTAATTGTTTCATGTCTCTCTCTCTCCCTCTCCCTCTCCCTCTCTTAGCCGCTCAAGACTCAGGGAGAGCAGGTTCCGATTTCTCGATGATAAAGAAGCATTTGTTGGTAACAGATGAATTGCAGAGGGGCTGGGGCTGGCAGGACACACACCTGTGATGCTGGGCTCCTGCCGGAGTCTGTTGAGGCATCAAAGGTGGCCACAGATTTTCCCTGGTGCTAAGGGAGACAGGGGGAGGGGGAGGGCATGCGGACAGGCGGCCCTCTGTCCCCTGCAAGTTTGAAAACCTCTGCGATCTTGCATCTCTAAATGTGGTCCCTGGACCAGCAGCCTTACCTGGGAGCTTGGTAGAAATGCCAACCTCCAAGTCTGCACTTTAATGACTCCTAGGGAAATTCCCTATTTAAGTGAAAGTTCAAAAACTAGGACACCAGGGTCCCTGGCACAGAAAAGGTTAAGAGCGTGGATCTCAGAGGAGGAAAGGGAGGGGAGAGGGAATAAAGAAGCAGCCTGCTTTAGCTGGGGTGGAGGACAGAGGAATTAACATGTGGAATGAGTTAGGGGGAAGGTATTTGGAACCAGGAGTCACACAAGCTGGGACACAGCTCAAGGGGAGGGATGGAAAGAGAAGAGCTGGCTAAGGCGGGTGCCGCCCTCGCTCCCAGGGAAGGTGGGATGTTGGGCTGCCCATGACCTTTTCCTCCTTCTGCTTGGTGCCCTCTGAGACCCAGCCCTGGTCTTTTAGCACAAAGGATAGGAGGGAGGACAGCGGTGGCCAGAGCTGAGGCATCCAGGTAAGAAGCACCTGGGAATTTTTTAATAAGCAGGCTGACCTGTGGTGAATAAAACGTTCAGGCACGAAGGAAGAGAAAGATCTGTGGTCATAAAAAGAGCCCCCCGACATCCTGCATGGTAACTAAGAGGACACTCCTGGCCAGGAGCCCCCCGGCGAGACACGGTGGCTTGAATGGCAACAGGCCTCTCTCCAGGGCCCAGATCAGCATGTGTCAGTACCCACGAACCAGCGCTCTCTATTTTCTGCACTAATGGAGGGGATCGGAGGCACTGAGTGTGTTAAAGAGCAGGTAATCCACAAAGAAATGACTTGGATTTGGTGAGAGCGCTTTCCGAGACCTCCATGTGACCCCCTCTTGCCCTCACTTACTGTCCTCCCTGCCAGAACCAGGTGGCGAGGGAGGGAGTCTAGAGTTAAATCTCATAAAATCCAAAGCAGGTGATGGAAGATCCCCCCTCTCAGGGAATTTTTCTTTTAGACCCACCCAGGGCTCTTTCTTGAGACAGCCCCACACAACATTTCTATGTATAGAGCGGATGGACCAATGGAAGACACACACTTATTAAATTCCTGGTTGCCCCAAGCTGGTAGTGTTATTAAAGGACTAGTTGATTAATCTACTTGAATTCCAACGTTGTGTGTCCCAATCTGTTAAAAGAGAATAAGTCTGCCAAAATAATGTGTATATAGGACGTCTGGAATCCCAGCAGCTCAGGAGGCTGAGGCAGGAGGATCGTTAGTTCAAAGCCAGCCTCAGCAACTTGATGAGGTGCTAAGCAACTCAGTAAGACCCTGTAGCAGACAGGGTATAAATAAATATAAATAAAATATAAAATATAAAAAGGGCTGGGGATGGGGCTCAGTGGTTAATTGCCCCTGAGTTCAATCTCTGGTACTACTACTAATAATAATAATAATGTGTACATAGGTATGTATGCATATGCTTCTGTATCTTCTTCCATAAAAGTTTTGAGGTGGTTTGCAGAAATCATAGTAGATTAAATTAAAATATTAAAATAAAAATGTGAAAGTCACCAGGTGCAGTGGCACGTGCCTTTAATCCGAGCTACTTTGGAGGCTGAGGCAAGAGGATCACAAGTCTGAGGCCAGCCTCAGTCTCAAGATAAAAATTCAAAAGGGTTGGGATGTAGCTCAGTGGTAAAAATCACCCCTAGGTTCAATTCCCAGTACTGGGGAATAAAAAAGCAAAAGTCATGTTCAGTTATAATATAAATTAAAATTAGCTGTCAGAACTGGTAGAAATGGTAACATTTAATAGGAAAAAAATCAAGATCTGCTCTCAATCTAGAAAGCAGAAGGATGGGAGAAATGTGGATTAGCAACATCTAGCAGGAAAAGGAAATTATACTGGCCAGTGAACTCATGGTGAGTGGAGTGGGAGACGGTGGCTGGAGAAAGGAAGAAGACTCCTGCCCTAGGCGAGAGTCACACGTGTAACACATTCACAAGACAGCAGCCCTGACAACGAATGATTGTCACAGAAGATGGGATCCTGGTCTTCAAAAACTCGCAAGTGAATCAGATTAAGAAAACCACAGGAAGAAAGAAACTTTCCACAGACTGTGAAATCTGAGAAGAAATAATGAAATGTTTTGGGCTGAGTAACACCCAGAATTCAACACTCAAGACAGCTGTGGAAATGAGTACCTCTATCCTAATGGGGGACTCTAAGCAGTGTGTCCACATGCTACATATATCTAAAAAACCTGACTTCAGTGGCTTAAACAAATAAGATGCATTATGCTCACACAACATGAAGGGAGGAGGTAGACAAATATCAGTTTAAGAACATTAGCACCTCCATCTCTGTGATTCTCTTGGCCTTTCCTTCATGGTTACAAGATGGATGCTATTGCTCTTGTCTTTATGTCTGCATTCCAGCTGGAAGAAGAGGAAGGAGTTGCATCTGTATCAGGAAAAGAAAATCTTTCCCAGGAACCTATAGCAAATGTGTGCTTGGTGTTCATTGACTAAAACTGTGGCTTGTCATCTCACAAAGTAATTACTTTAAGTTTCAGGTTGAGTGGATGGTGGTGCCATCCATGGAGACAAGAAATACAGAGGAGGAATACATATGGTACATGCTGAGTTGAGTCTTGCACACATTGAGAAGACTGTGTAGAGATGTCACATGGATCTATCAGATTTGAGGGTTTAGATTGCACCTGGGGGATCCCTGCCTGGAGTTACCAGCAAAAGAATGGGAATGGAATCCTGGGCGCAGGTGAGGTCCCTTCTGCCCGCCTCTGAACTCACCTGCAGCCATGGGGCAGAGCCAGTGCAAGCAGATAGCTTCTATCTTGAGTGCTTGGATCTCTCTCTGCCCCGGGGCTTTCTCTGGCCCCAAAGGGTATCTCTCTGTCAAGTGCAGGCACAACTTAAAGCCATTAACCAGTCCCAAGAAGCATTCCAAGACCTGGGGGTCAGGAGCCATTGGGCAAATGCTCCACGATTCCCCATCCTAAGCCAGAACCCGCACAGCTTCTTGAAGGACTCCTAGTTGCCCACGTCTGTCCTGCACACTTTCTGGAAGCAGCCTCCTATTTCCACTACCTGTACCCGAGTCCTTGCCCTGGAATGTGCTTCAGGGGACCCTGAACTAAAACCAAAGTGGAACAGACTGATCATGGAGAGCCACGGTCAGGCCTGCCCCAGAAAGCCCTTCCAGAGACATCATAAATTCTTGAGCCACAAAGCAACTTCCTGCAGCCCCAACAAGAACCGTGGACACTGAAGCCTAGGGTTGAGATGATGTGACACTTTGCAGAGCAGAATTGCCTCATGGGGCAGGTTCAGCTATTTTGGGGGTGCTGGTATGGCCATGAAGATAGAAGTCAGGGAACCCACCATGAGGTCCTGAAGAGTGGACCAGGGAAACATGGGCCTCAGGGGTTCAAAAGGGTCACCTACCCTCTGGTGTCAACTTGACATTTCTGTCTGTGTTTAGTTGCTGCTTTGGAAGTAAATCCGATCAAGAGCCGCCTCCAATGGGGTCCCAGTCATCATTTTCACCCATCTTTAAATGTGGACCCCACTCTGTGGGCCAACCCAACACAGGTCAGAATGTCTAAGGACAGAAAGGCCAAAGTCGGAAAAGAGAGTCGACATTGACCTTGGCCAAGCAACAGGGTGGTGGCCGTGGCCTGGTCTCAGCAAAATGATAAGGAAATAGAAGAGAAGGCAGAGGTGACATGGTCAGGACTCTTGACAGTGCAGAGCAGAGAGGGGCAGATGTCATGTAGATTCCAGAGAGGTGGCTTTGTTTGTATTGTCCTGTTTTAAGATGGAAGCAAATTGATGGAAAAGCCTCAGACAGAAAACACATCGGCTAGACCTGGGAGAGAACACGTGCATCTCTGGGACAGGGTGACTTTGTAGAAGAAGGCCAGCACTTCACTCAGCCTCAAGTAAAATGAAAAGAACAGAAGGCAGAAGAAGGTGAGTCTAGAGACAGTGAGAGAGCAAGGGACATTTTTGCCTGATGACCTTTTCTTTTCCCATTCAAATAGGGACTGAGAAGAGCAAACAGCTCATAGTCCAGCAAGACAGCTGCACAAGAATGCTGTGGCAGCTTTATCATGACAACTCAAACTGGAAACAACCCCAAAGTCCATTGATCAAAAAATGGAGGAACCAATTCTAGTATATTCTGTACAACGGAATATCACACCACAAGGAAAAGGTTTACACTTGTAACTGTGTGTCAGGGAGTTGAGGGACACCAAGATGGCAAGGGCAGGGTAGAAGAGGCCACTGGAGCACAACACAGGGAGATGAGTCCTGTCCCTGTTTACTACAAGTCCCATTGCCACTACATGTCCCATTGCCACAACTCCAGCCACTGAGGACTTATCACCACAACAACTTCCGCCACAGGTTCAAAATTTTAAAATGACCAATGGGGTTAAAGTAGGCAATATTCTAATTAGGTTTTCTGCTGAGAGCCATAGCCAGTCCAATGATGCATGGCATTTTTGCCAGAACGGAGTGGTTGAGAGGTGACACCAGCAAGCCATTGAGATGATAATGGTTATGTTAAGCTGTGTATATTAGACCCCTGCTGTCCGCCTCGGCCTGCTACTTTGGAGCTCTCATGGGGATTCCTGGAGAGTTCCCATTGGTTGGGGAAGTGCCGGAGGAGGCATTTCCGGTTGGTGGTTCCTGGAGGAGCTGCGTGGGTGGCGTTCAGGAGAGTTCCCGGGGAGCGTGTGTGGAGTGTGCCGGTGGAGTTCAGAAATAAAGTTTGTTCCTGCTTCAGTGGCTCATGATTTGTGCCCAGCCAGACTGCGGCAGTTTTCCAAAGTAACGAATGAGGGGGAGGAATTGGAGAATATTCAAATCAAGGATCATCAGGTCACCAATGGTAGCAAATGGGTAGTGTCTTCAATCAGGTCCATATAGGGAAGAGAACACTTCACAGCTCAGTTTATGACACTAATTTCCAAACATCAAAGGGCCTTGACCCAGGCTCTCTTGCTCCACCCACTCCACTCCACCTGAAGGAGTGCTACCTTGACCTTCACCAACAATAAACCTATACTTTGCCTGTTACTTCTGTATGTCTTGCTCAATTCTTTGTTCAGGGCACCAAGCACCTGGACCCCAACTGGATACCCCAAAGATAACATGTCTATAAAATATAGACATTACATAATTATATTTATATCAAGTTCAAAAACAAGCAAAACTTATCTATGGTGATAAACATCACAGGCACAGTTAGCTGAGGAGGGAGGTTATTGACCTTGAGAGGTTCAAGGGAGGTGATGAGAATATTGTCTATCTTGATTTTGGTGGAGATTTACATAAATGTATACTTGTGCACCTATTCCTCAGGTGATACTTAAGGATCTATGCAGGGTTCTGGGAGCAGTGGTACATGCCTATAATCCCAGCAACTCAGGAGGCTGAGGCAGAAGGATTCAAAGTTTAAGGCCAGTGTCAGCAACTTAGAGAAGCCCTAAGCAACTTAGTGAGACCCTGACTCTGAATAAAAAATAAAAAGGGCTGGGGATGGGGCTCAGGGGTTAAGCACCCCTGGGTTCAATCCCTGGTACAAAAAGAGAAAAGAAAAAAAAGATTTATGCAAGGTACAGTTTGTAGTTATATTTCAGCAAAAAAGGGAACAAGAATGGGGTTAAGATTTGTAGTAAATAAAATGGGAGCCAGATGATAAGAGGAGAGGACAGAGGTCACCACTAGAAATAGCCAGAGGCAATCGGTCACATGATTATTAGTCAGAGACTTAGTCACAAGACTAAGGCATGAGAGGAGAATGTCAAGAAGTGTTTAAGGCCCGGGTAAGGATGGACACCACAAATCTGTCACGTTGTCAGGCCACTGCGGTGTGTTTTCTCCAGCCAGTCTCAACAGTGTGGGTCAAGACATAAAGATGCCCAGCAGTCAGATTGATCTGAGGTTGGAGTTTTTCAGGTGGAAACACCAGGTGGACAGAGTCAAGGATCTAATTCCAACTTCTGGAATGGAAAACTGAAGTCATCCAAAAGCAAATCCTCAGGTGGTGGCAGTCACAGTCTAGGTGTTGGGGGCTATAGGAGAAGGAGTGGAGAAGACTAAAGATTTCAGACATGGAGCCAATGTGACCATCAATGGGGGTTGCTGGAGCCACATCATCCAAGGAAAGTTCTAGAGAACTAGAAACGTTTCAATTGCTGCAAAACACAGCCACCTGTTTTAACTAGTCATTTGCAGAATAAATTACATTTGCCTATAGCATTTCCCTGGGGAAAACCAAGACTAACCATAGAACGGGGAGCTGGGAGGCAGATATAGCTCTTTTATCATTATTTTTTATTATTTTCTTTTAGATCTAGATAGATGCAATACCTTTAGTTTATTTATTTATTTTTCTGTGATGTTGAGGATCAAACTCAGGGCCTGGCATGTGCTAGGCAAGTGACCTTCCCCTGAGCCACACCCCAGCCCAATATAAGCTTTTAATAAGTGAATCTTCCATACCTTGATCCAATACTTCAGGTGCAAAGTGACTAGTTGCATAGAGAAACAGACGATCACCTCCTTTTTTCTACATCATAGACTTCTGTTAATGCTGTACAGCTGGATGATTCTTTGATGCACTGATTTACAGGATTGCCTTCTCTCTGAATTCTCCCCTTTCTCCCCATTCACGCATGCTCAGAGCTTCACTTAATTTTTCCGTGGACTCACTAGCCATGAAGTACTTGAAAGCTCTCCGGGCTTTTTCAAACACACCTTGTTCTCTTTCCATCCTGTTCTCCCAGCTACCACGGTTCCTGGGACGGAAAGTGACTACTCACCCCAGAACTGGAAATTAGGGAGATAAGTTTGCCCCTGAGTAGTAAACAAAGCTATCAACATTTAACATGTCCGAACAGAGTCCCCTTGAAGGGATGGAAGGCTCGGGCCAGTGAGACCTGGAAGTAGCCTGATTCCCTTATTAGGAAATCCTTCCCTGATTCCCTTGTTTGAAGTCATCCATCCATGGATGCTATTTTCCACCTTGGTCCTGGTAGATAACTTATCTTGTGTTTTTGGAATAGTTCACTTGTAGGAAAGCCCCAGAAGGTGATTAGAAGGAAGGAGGGACATAGCAGTTTACTGACGTGATCCCCTGACACCCTACCCCAAGGCTGGTCACGATTCCTTTTTCTTTTTTCTTTTCTTTTTTTTTTTTTTTTTTTTTTTTTGGTACTGGGGATTAACCCAGGGGTGCTTTACCACTGAGCCATATCCCCAGCCCTTTTTTTTATTTAGAGACAGGGTCTTACTAAACTGCTTAGGGCCTCTCTAAATTGCTGAGGCTGGCCTCAAACTTGTGATCATCCTGCCTCAGCCTCCCCAGTTGCTGAGGTTACAGGTGTGCACCACTGTACCCAGCACACTCAGTACTGCTTTTAAGGCATCCTCTTTTATGGCTGGGATCTAGTGATCACTAGGTCCCCTAGTTGCTTTGTGTCTAAGCTGGGATTTGTGGTTTCTCAAACTACACTGCACTTTAAACAGCCCCTTAACAATAAGACTTCCTTAAAATACCTTCATGTGAGTGTTTGAACTCAGTGCTTGCTGCTTGAACACTGAGGGAAACTGAATCAGAGACAGAAGTTGGGAGTGCCCTCAGACAACTAGGTGGTCTTGTGACTCACCTGTATGACCAGCTCATGGGAGCATCCAGTCAACAAGTTTTCAATTGTAAATGATTGCATGAACCCTCCAGCTCTCTCGACTAGCGTCATGCTAACTTGACTCCAGAGGTGGCTCATGCTGACCATCAAGAGGTTGAGTTTCTCAGCACACAAAGCTGAGAGTCACACAAAGCTGTAGACAAACCACCAAGCTCAGTGACCCCTAAAGGAAGCTGTCTGAGGCCAGCCAGCCCTGCCCCATGTCACGGTGCCACACCGCTATGCCTCACATGCTATTTGATTTGGATGCAAATTTGACATTACATAGAATCACAGATTTCTAGAACTAAAAGGAGCCTTAGAGATAAGATGGCCTAATATAGGAAAAAATGGTCAACATCTCTAGTAATTAGAGAAATGCAAATCAAAACTCTAAGATTTCATCTCACTCTAGTCAGAATGGCAGTTATCAAGAATACAAACAATAATAAGTGTTGGCAAGGATGTGGGGAAAAAAAAGGCACACTCATACATTGCTGGTGGGACTGCAAATTGGTGGAACCAATATGGAAAGCAGTATGGAGATTCCTTAGAAAACTGGGAATGGAACCAACATTTGACCCAGTTATTCTACTCCTTGGTCTACACCCAAAGGACTTAAAAGCAGCATATAACAGTGATGCAGCCACACCAATGTTTATAGCACGTCAATTCACAATAGCTAAACTATGAAACCAACCTAGGTCCCTTCCACAGATGAAAGGATAAAGAAAATATAGTACATATATACAATGGAATATTACTCAGCCATAGAGAAAAATGAAATTATGGCATTTGCCACTAAATAGATGGAACTGGAGACTATCATGCTTAGTGAAATAAGCCAATCCCAAAAAACCAATAGCTGAATGTTTTCTCTGATATGTGGATGCTAATTCACAATAAAGTGGAGAGGTTAGGGAAAAATAGAAGTACTTTGGATTAGACAAAGGGAAATGAAGGGGACGGATGTGGATGGGAATGGGAAAGACAGCAGAGTGAATCTGACAGAACTTTCCTATGTGCATGTATGAATACATGACCTGTGAAACTACACATCATGTTCAACCACAAGAATGGGAAGCTATACTCCATATATGTATAATATATCATATATATATATATATATATATATAAAATATATCAAAATACATTCTACTGTCATGTATAAAAATAAGAGGGTCAGAAAGGCTGAATGACTTGCAGACAGCAAATAGGGTCATGATGAGTCTCTAAGGCAGCGTCCTTTTGACCACACCCCAGCACTGCCCAACCACACAAGTGCATCTTGATTTGGGACTCCTGGATCCATCAGCCAGCAGGATTCAGAAACACGGAAAGTGAGTTTGATGGAGATAAGCTGGAGTTCCAGACTCATTAAGATGGACAGAGCTGGGCCTATGTGAACTTCTGGAAACTTCTTAACCTCTCCGAATGTTTTTCTCATCTGTTAAATTGCAGATAATAAAACCACATCGGGGATTAATTCTCAGAATAAATTTTGGAGAGACACAAGCATTCAAACTAGAGCATTCTGGCCCCACCCCCCACTTATGTCCTTCTCACGTACAAAAGACATTCACTGTGTCACAATAGCTCTCAAAAGTCTTAACTCATTCCAGAACCAACTCTAGAATCTAAAATCTAAAGTTGGATTCCACCTCTTGGGTCCCCTTCTTCCTCCGGGAGAAGTCTTTTCTGCTGTCCTTTAATAAACTTCTAATTTCTACTCTGAAAAAATAAATAAATAAATAAAATCTAAAGTCTCATCTAAACATCATCTAAATCAGATATAGGTCAACCTCAAGGTATGATCCATCTGGAGGCAAAATTCCTCTCCAGTTGTTGCCTGTGACTGCAAACACGTACCACATTCCAAACTACAACAGTGGAATAGGCCTAAAGGGGACATTTCCATCCCAAGGGAGAAATAGGAAAGAAGGAAGGGTGACAGATCTCAAGCAAGTCCAAAACCTTATAGGACCAACAACGTTAAACTTGAAGCTTGAGAATAATGTATATTTATAACTTCATGTTCTGCCTTCCAGACACAACAGGTCAGGGACTGTGGCACTGTGACTTTGTCAGGCACTGGTGTCAAGTGCTTGCAGGTCTCTAAGTTCACTGCCTGGGCTCCCAGGTTCTATGAAGCATCTGTTGAAATCCAGGAGGAGGTCCTGTATGACTAGCACCTACAGAGTGAGTGTCATGTGAATGCTACCAGATTTCCTGAGCCTGTTTGAACCACAGCTAGGGTAGCTGTGGACCACCATGCCAGAATTCAGGGAATGATAACTTGAGATACTCCTGGGCAGCAAAGCCACAGGCTCCATGAGCACTTGGTTCCTTGCTTAGAAATCACACTCTCACTAGCCACACTGATGTCCTTGTCCAAACCCTTGATGGTCTGTCCCAAACACACCTTTTCAGTCTTTATGGGCAGGCTAAAGATGCTCCAGATCTTTAAGTTCTGCTTCCCTTGTGATGATGAATTCCATCTTTATCCCTTTCTTTCTTTTTGCATCTTCCTAGAAATTATCAAGAGAAGCCAAGCAACACCCTGAACACTTTGCTTAGAGTTTGATGTTCTGTCTACAGTTCCCCTCTTCTTCTAAACCCTCACCAGAATTGTCCCTGATGTTCCTTTCATAGTAGCAGATTTTTTTCTAGCCTTATCCTCCAAATGCTTTTAATCTCTACCCATTACTCAGGTTCAAAGCTACTTCCACAGTTCTACACAACAATAACAACACTTCACTTCTCAGCACCAATTTCTGTCTTAATCCATTTGTGCTGTTATAACAAAATACCTGAGACTGGGTAATTGACAAAAATATTCAAGTGCATTTTTCAGAGTTCTGAAGTCTGGGAAGTCCAAACATCAAATGGCATCTTCAGTGTCCAGTGAGGGCCTAATTCCTACTTCCAAGATGGTGCCTTCTTGCTACATCCTCTGGAGAAGACAACTGCTGTGTCTTCACGTGGAAGAAAGGATAGAAAGGTAAAAGGGCTAAAGGGGATTAATGCTGTATCCTCATTTGGCAGAGGTGGAAGGGGGGAAAAGCCAAATACTGTGTGAAGTTCTTCATAGGCCTTAATTCCATAAACGAGGGAGGAAACTTCCTGACTTAATCACCCCAATGGCTCCACCTCCTAATATGATTATGTTGAATATTAAGTTTCAGCACAAGTTTTACAGAGACACAAATCTTTAAATGATAGCAAGTATCTCCTATCACAGTATTATCATGAGGATAAAATATAATATTACATAGGAAGACTCTCAGCTCAGTATCTGGTATGAAGTAGAGACTAAGTAAATGTTACTCAAAATTAAATACTTGTCTTAGTGTCCACCAGATGCAAGCTGGGGCCCTCACCCTCCATGCTGGCCTTAATACCCTCCTCCAGGTTGACACGAACTCCCTTCCTCTCCTCCTGCCTGAGAGCTGTCTCTGACTGCAGAACCCTCAAACAATGAGGGGTAGGGAATAGAGAATTGCCCCAGGTCCCTTGTGCTCAGTGGGGCAGTTTTGAGTCATGTTACACACAGTCTCTAAGAGGTTCTCCTGAGGGACTGAGCCCCGGTGCTCGCAGTGAAAACCCATTCAATAAAACATCCTTTGTTGTGTCACTTCTCTGTCACTATGCTTCTTGAGCTCACCTCAAAATAAACTACTTGTACTGAAATCCTTATCTCAGGGTCTGCTTTTAAGGGAACCCAAATTTAGACCAAGAATAACAGGTAGAAGGGAATCACAAACAGCTTGGCTGGGCCCACACTGGGGTTCCCCCTGCCTGAGCAGGCCCAGGGAGTTGGAGGGACTCAGTGCCAGGTGCCCGGTGCTTCTTGGAGAGAATCAGCCTTGGGGAACAGAGAATGGCAAGCAGCCACATGGCCCAGTGCCAGAGCTGCTTCTGAGGACAGAACAATCTGTCACTAAAATCGTCCTCCTCCTCAGCCTGTTGGAGTCCTGTCTATACTCACTGGCAAAAGGAAGTCGAAAAAGAGCAAGGAAAATCTAAACCATTGAGGCTATGAAGCACTCACCCCTGTGGTGTTGATGGCCATAGACAAAACAGGAACAGGCCTAGGGCTCTTGACCCCAAATGTCATCAGGCTGCTTTTAGTGACAGTGCCTGGCCACTAAAATGCAGCAGCATTTCAGAGACATGTGGGAATAGCTTCTAGGGCTTGTGCCTCCAAAAATGCCTCCACTTTACATTCATTACAATTACTATTATCAAAAGAGAAAGAGGAAAAAAATACAAGTACTGACGGAATATGGAGAAATTAGAACTGTATGCTATGCTAGTAGGAATGCAAAATTGCATAGCCACCATGAAAAACAGTACCACAATTCCTCAAAAACTTAAACACAGAATTATCTTACAATCCAGCAAGTCTATTTCTGCATAAATAACTATGTTAGTCAACTTCCCATTACTCTTACAAAATACCTGAGATAATTATAATACTAAGAGAAAAGGTTTATTTGGACTCACAGTTTTGGAGGTTCTAGTCTAAGATCAGGCAGACCCATTGCTTTGGGGCTTGGTGGGCATGCCAGATGGCAATGGCAAGAAGTGCATGTTAGAAAAGAGAAAATGAGCAGGGTCCCACAATCCCCTCCAAGGGCTCACCCCCAAAGACCTAAGAGCCTCCCATTAGGCTCCACCTACTGAAGGTTTCACCACCTCCCCAAAATGCCACCCTGGGGACCAAGCTTTTAATACATGGGCCTTTGAAGAGCACTGAACATCCAAACTGCAGAAATACCCCCAAAGAATTAAAAGTATGTATTTGAACAAGTATTTATACATCAACATTCATAGCAGCATTATTCACAATAACTAAAGGTAGAAACAATGCAAATGTCTATGGATGGATCAATGGATAGGTAAACCATGACCTGAGGGATGGAACCAAAAAGATGGTCTATGGAATGTTGTTCAGCCTTAGAAAAAGAAGGAGGAGCTGCTGATACGCACCACAATGTGGATGAATGTTGAAGCTACTGTGCTTAGTGAAAGGAGCCAGACACAAAAGAACAAATACGGCGTGATTCCACTTATCTGAAGAGTCATGCTTATAGAGACAGTGAAATGGTCATTTCCAGGGGCTGAGGGAAGATAGGGGAGTTAGGACTTCATGGGTATAGAATTTCAATTTTGCAAGATGAAAAAGTTCTGCGAAGGGACGGTGGGAATGGCCACACGACAGTGTGAGTGCAATAAATGCTGCTAAACTGTACACTTGAAAATTGGCTAAAATGGTCACTTTTATGTTATATCCAATTGACCACAATTTGGAAAATGAAATAAAGCCCTCTAGCCTGCATCCCATCCCCTCTTGTTCCTCCTGACTCTTTCTATCCTCCCTTCTCCTGATGTCTCCAAGACCGTGGCTCTGTGCTGTGATTCCTGCTTCTCCCCTTGCACCCCTGAATTGGCTACTAGTTTGTAGTCCACACTTATCACCTGTCTTAGGCTGGATTCCCTTGAAGCAGAAGTCCAGACAGGAATGATTCTGCAAATGGAGGAACGAAAATGTGCTATTGTGAGAAGCAAGGGATGCTGGAGAATAGAGGAGAAGACACTAAAAATAGATCTGGGTTTGGTTGCAGCCTCACCCCAGCTTGCTCCTATGGGGAGCTCTGGGACATGAGGGTGCCACAGTCTTACCCATATCAAGGCAATGGCATGGTTTCCTCTGTCCATATCAGCCAACCACTGGCACTTGGCCACTACAGGGTGAGGAGTAACTTTTCAGGCATTCCCTAGTGGCTGGCTTCTATGCAACAGAGGGTAGTTGTCAGGAAAAGGAAGCAGTTACTAATCATCTTCAGTTAACTAGTCATCTTCATAGCAACTAGGGGGTGGGTCCACCAGCCTAGCAAAGGGAGGCTGGGGCATCAGTAACTTCTTCCATGACATCCTTCTGGAAAATGAGTTCTGGTCTGTGTCCTCTTTAACCAATTCTACACAGGTGGATAAAAGTCCCCTCTGGAAGAAGCAACCCTCAGGGTTGGGTCCTGGCTCTACAGCATACCATGTATATCTTGATTTCTCTCTCTCAGGTTTAGTTTACACATCTGTAAAATCAGAACATAAATAAGATGGCAGAATTCTTCTTTTGGATGGATGAATCAGGACTCTCCAAATATAATTCCCTTCCTTGAGTATCAGACTCCTCCTACCCCTTGCTCAGCCATGGGCCATGTAAGACAGGCCTAAAATATTCCATTCATTTGACCCCCCCCCCCACCCCCGTCATAGGATTGTGACCCAGGTAGGCCAACCAGAGGCCTTCACTGAAATTGTTCCAACTGGAACTAGCAAGAAAGTTCCATGACCTGAGGGATAGAGCTGGAAAGATGTAAAGCAGGCCACATTGTTGTGGCCACATTCCCCACCATATGTAGGAAATGTGTCTGCCAGAGGAAAAGAAGGCCTGCGAGAAGACAAATACAGCAGAATCTGGCCCATACCCTTTGCCACCCTGGACCCAATCCTGCCTATGACCATGGCTCTGCTTCTCAGGTACAGAAGCCAACTAATTCTCTTTCTGTCCAAATTAATTTCAGTTGAAATTCTCCCACTTACAAATAAAAGACAGATGACTAATAGAAGGAATTCCTGCCTGGCAGGGTGGTTGTGAGGATTAAATATAGTAATATGTGCACAAGGCGACTTCTGATGATGGTCACTATGATTTCTAGGAGGCCAACCCAAAACAGGGGGACAGCTTCTTCCTCTTTCATCTGCTAACATCATCTCATTGGGCCACCCCAGCAGTGAGCAGACACCTTTCTTATTCTTCCTCCAACTCAGAATTTAATTCAAATGCTCTTCAAGATGCCCTGACATTGGTTAAGGCCCAATTTGACCCTTTAGCCTTCCTGGCTACTCTTCAAGTTGTTTGAAACTGTTTTCTGTCCATCACAGGCTCTATGCCAGGTCTTTTGTATGATTTTTTTTAATTCTGCAGAACAGTCATCCCTGTGTGGCAGTAGTTCTTCATGGAGTTCATTTTTCCCTCCATCTGGGCTCCTTTGTGGTGGGTAACTTGAAATTTCATTTTTGAGTCCCTCCAATCTTCCAGACAGCCAACTGGGGAGCCCTTGCATTCCAAATCCCTGAGATTCCTGATCCCACCCAACTGACCCAGGGGCAGGGGATCTGAATGAGATCTTGGTGATATTTAGGGACCTCACCAACCCAGTCTGAGAACCACTATTTCAAACCTTTCAAAGCCTCAGCAGCTCACTCCTGGGACCCTCATTCTCAGATGACCAACACTTACTCCCAAGGCTCCAACCTGCTTCTTCCCCCAAAATTGTTCCTTCTTGGTTTGAATTGATCCAAGAATAGTAATTCCCCTTGGCACTCTGCTATCTTCCGGGAGGTACAACTGTCAGCAAGGTTAGCCAAGGCTTTGTCTGGATGCTTCGCTTGCAGCTGACAGAAACTGAACAAGCCATCCCATGGATGGTACCCTGCCATCAGTAGTTCTCTGGCCTGTGGGCCAGTTGAGTAATTCCAGTCAGGAACCCATCATCAGTTCCCCCCATCTGGTGCTGCAGCCTGTAATATGCTACTACAACAATATGGCTTCTGTTGCCCTTGCCTTTGATCTCCGCCCACATGGTTTCCAACACAACCCCACCCACAGCACTGGATTTCCATGTGGGTGTAAATCTTTTTATCATGTGAGGTTCTTCCTCTCCTTCTAATGGTTTGTGTTTAACAAGGTCAACCTTCCTATGTCTGTCCCACCCACAATCCCCTTCTGCCAGTGGCCCTTCTGTTCAAGTGACTTTGACCACAGCAGATTGGACTAATGTTTTAGTTGGTGTTTCCTTAAAAGCACACAAAAAAATTGAGGCCAAGATTCATATGCAAGTGGTTTATTTAAGAGGTGATTCCAAGCTGCACCCGTAACAGAATAGCAAAACAAGACAAGGAAGATGGCCAATGCAGGCTACATTGTCAAGCAAGTTGTCACTAGAGCTCAGTTTCCCTGGAGAAAAATTTACAAGACAAACGCCGAGAGCTGAGGAAGCAACATAGTAGTATAGGGCTTACGCAGCATGTGTGAGGCCCTAGGTTTGACCCTCAGCACCCCAAAAATTTGTAATTAAAAAAGAAGACAAAAGAAAAGAAAGACAAATTTTGGAGTTATCCCACCAAAAGGGCAAAGGGATTGGGGTGTTTGTACTCTCCAACCAGTCACTGGACATTGCTACCCAGCCCTTCCAGCCCGCCACATCTGCTGAGGCACAGCAGTGGCCAAAGAAGCCCTGAGGCAAAGAGATGTACAGGCTGACAGCTGGAAATTTGGCCTGCATGCATGGAAATGGAAATTCTCAGTGGCTATGGGTAGGGACTATATGCCAGCATCTACTATCACCAAGCATGGGTCCCTTGGATGAGGAAGCTCATACTTGTAACAGAGTCTCAAAGAATTTGAACGAAGTGTCTTAGCCTATTTGTGCTGCCATAACAAAATACCTGAGACTGAGTGATTTATAAAAAACATAAATTTACTTGCTTATAGTTCTAGAGACCAGGAAATTCAAGCTCAAGATGCCAAGAGTTTTGGTGTCTGTGAGAACAGTTCTCTGGCGCCTAGCTGCTCAGTGTGCTGAAAGGCAAAGGGGATGAGAGCTGTATCCTCACATGGCAGGAGAAAGAGAAAGGAATGAAGCCAGTCCTTCAAGCCCTTTTATAAGGGCTCCAATTCCATCCCAGGAGGCACAGCCCCCATAACTTAATTAGCTCCTAAGGGACCCATCTGTTAATACTATCTTACTGGCCATTAAGTTTCATTATATGAATTTGGGGGCACACACTCATACCAGAGCATCAAGAGATGCATAAACCACAGTTCCACAGTATATTGTTTGAATGGAGAAGCTCCATAAAACTCAGATGGAGTAGCCTATTTCAGCTACATGAATGTCCACTAGTCAACAGGAAAGACTTCTGCAAAGACATGGAGGAGTATCAGGGAGATCAGCAAGGAAAAGCAGGACTAAGGAAACATGTCACCCCAGGGTGGAAAAAGAGGGGCCAGCAGCTTGAAGCCTGGAGCCTGTTGGCAGTACCAGCCCCCAAACCACTGTTCCTCATCCCATGAGATGCACATAAATAAGTCTTTTTTTTAATAAAGGTCTCTCTAATTGATCCAAAAAAATAGGCTTATGTTCCTTCCAACCAAAAACATTAAGACCACCTCTAAGATCTGTTGAAATCTCAAATTGACGTTGTTTGTGCTTACACTATGTACCCCAGCATATGGAGTTCTAAGGTGATAACAGTGCTCCTAATGTCCTTTTCAATCTCTTTCTCAAATTAATTCTACCAGGCATTTGTCTCTCACCCTCACCCTTTCCATTTTCCTTTGGCTCAAATCAACATGTCTTGCTGCACCATGAGCTTTCCTCCATCCTCATGAGAAGTCTGCCCAGTCCACAACAGGGTTCTCACCACATTGTGTACCTCGATGAGAATCCAGTACTAACCATGGATTTTTCCATGGCCTGAGCAGAGGATCTATTTCCCACAGCCTCTTTGCAGCCAGCATAGTGTTAATGGCCATGAGCTTCAGATGACATATGATCGTAGGGCTAACTAGACCTAGGAGAACCTGAGTGGGCCAACTGAGCTCAGAGTCAGAGAGTTTCCCATGGGCTCTTTGCTATATTGGTTTGACAGGTCCTAGGACTCAATGAAAGCTGCAATTCTCTGCATTCCATGGTCTGCCTTCTCAGGCCCTGGTAGCCACATATCTGAACAGCAGCTAAAAACCAACTATCCAGGGTCCAGATCATTTTATTCCAGCTATAGAGCCTCATCTCCCAGTTACATATCCTGATCCTAATCTTGATTCAAACTCTGTTCAGTGGATCTGAGCCAGGAGCCCTCGATGAAGTCAGATTTTTGTGTTTTATATTTCCAATTTGCAAATGTAGTGCTATGGTAATATGAGTTCTTTTGCTTGGCTAGAAATTCTGCCTTAGCAGCACTTAATTAATGCATTACCTTAGGAGTTTCAAATATTTCTTGGAAGTAGGTGGGAAATTAATATAAAACTAAATAAATAAGCATTTTCTTTATTTAAAGTCTGTATTTTTGACATGAAGCAAATGCTTACCAGAGTAAAATCTCATTTCACTGGTGCCTACGCAGATGAAAATCCTGAAGTAATCGGGATATATTTTGGACACTGAGCTTCTAAGGGGAAAAAAATACAAATGAAACAAACAGCACAGCTCCTTCAAGTAGGCTGATGCTCTTGATCCACTTAGTAATGAGTTTATTTTTAAACCTTTAGTGTTTTTTATTATAAAATCAACAGGCAATCATGATGAAGATTTCCAACTTGATATAAACAACAAACAAAACTTTCTTCTACCCCATTCCCCCCATCCCATCACCAAAGATATTAACAGTTTCTTCAGTGGTTCTAGAATGTTCCATGTATATACAAATATATTGCTATAGTTTTGATTGTAAATGTCCCCCAGTTGGTCCATCTGTTAATAGCTTGGTCCCCAGGGTAGCACTATTGGGAGACAGTGGAATCTGTAGGAGGTGGAGTCTTATGAGAGGTCTTTAGGTTATTGGGAGTATGTCCTTGATGGAGTAGAGAGACTTTGGCTCTTCCTTTTTTTTTTTTTTTTTTTTTTTTGTCTCTTTGTCCACCATGATGTGCTGCCTTGCCCAAAGCAATGGGGCCAACCTCACATGGACTAAACCTCTACAACTATGAGCCAAAATAGACCTTTAGAAGTAGATTATCTTAGATATTTGCTATAGTAACAGAAAGCTAAGACATATCTACACCATAAATTTGGTTAATCTAATCGCACCATTGTAACTTTTGAATTTTGAACACAATGTTATATTAACTCTTTTTTTAAAAAAAACTTAGGTATATTCTTGATACCATCTACATTCAGCCTCTTTCTTTTAAATTTATAGTCTGATATGGAAAGAATTGGTGTTCAGTCTATAACCCCAAGAATTACAAAATGCTAATTCATCAAACATTCCATTATGTTTAGTATCCTGGAGCAGTTAGCCTTTTCTGCATAGCAAACTACTCCATAACTCAGGAACTTAAAACAAAAACTATTTACTTAGCTCAAAAGTCAGTAGAATAGCAATTTGGGATGGGATTAGCTTGGCAGTTCTACTGATCTCAGGCAAATTTACTTTTTTTTTTGGGGGGGGGGGCAGTACCAGGGATTGAACCCAGGGGCACTTAACCACCGATCCACATCCCCAGCCTTATTTATGTTTTGTTTTTGCCACAGGGTCTCACTAAGTTGCTTAGGGCCACACTAAGTTGCTGAGGCTGACCTTGAACTTGTCATCCTCCTTCCTCAGCCTCCTGAGTCCCTGGGATTTAAAGGCATGTACCACTGCACCTGACTAAGTTCACTTTTTTTTGTCTATAATCAACTACCGGGTCATCTGAGGTCACAGGGGTAACCAGGCCATAGATGTCCTATCATCCAGCCAGCTGCCCCAGGACTAATTTACATAGCAGTGACAGAGAAGCCCCCAAGAACATAAGAGGGTGAGTCCCCAGTGCACAAGAACTCTGAAAACTTCTACTTGTGCCCTGGTTGTCAAGGCCTCATTGTCCAAAGAAAATCTCATGGCTGAGGTCAAAGTCAAGGGTAGAGAAGGTCTCTCTGCCTATTGATAGGAGAACTAGAATTTGTGAGCTTTGTGTCAATCTACTACATATACTTGGTACATGGGATGGGAAGGACCTCATTGAAACAGAAATAACAGAAATTCAAATTAACCAAATTCCTACCCTCACCCTAAGCATTTCAAATACTTCAAGATTTGTATGAGAAGTAGGAGAATTCCATCTGTCCTGCACAGATAGTCCAGAGTGGCACAAATGAGCTATGCTCTGGCTTATGCAAACAGTCATGGATGGTATACTCATTAGAAACAGGAAAGGCCAAGGGGAATGAAGGGAAGGGAGGGACACGGGGATAGGAAAGACAGTAGAAAGAATCGGACAGAACTTTCCTTTGTTCAAATATAAATACACAACCAGTGAAACTCCACATCATGCACAACCCCAAGAATGGGATCCTAATTAGAATAAGTTATCCTCCATGTACGCTCGACTGTCATGTATATCTTTAAAAAGCAAATAATAAGTTTGAAATGTCTTCTAGCACATTCTTTCTAATGATGCTCACAAAGAAAGGAATGCAATGAACACACAGAAAGTACCTAGAAACAGCACCCCCAGCTACTTTCTTTTAAGGTTTGGTTCTTTGGATGATAGTTGGAAAAAGCATTATGATGATATAATATCTTGAAATAATAAGAGGATTTACCAGGATTTTCTTTCCTACATTTTTCCTCTTGCCTCTACAAGCCTTTGATGCATGATGTCAGTGGCATCTGTGGTGTGCATGAGTGTGGTGTTCAGCTTAGGACAAAGAAGCCATTTGAGTTTCAACTCAGAGTTTTAGAAAACTGAGAACAGAGGCCAAAGTTTGGAAGTCAGATCTTTCAATGACAAGCCCTGAGCTCTTGAGAGAACAAAGGTGTGTGCATATCAAGAGAGTAAGAAGCTAGAGGGCCCCAGAACAGCCATTTGGAACTGCACCCAACAGAAAGCCCCAAAGTAGAACAAGGTTAGGCCAGCTGGTGAGAGAATTGGAAGGGAGGAGATTCAAGCTTAGAGGCTGGTGGACCCACCACCAGAAGAGGCTTGTAGCTCATCTGCACCTCACTCTGGCTGATCCCTAGGAAGCAGGACAAGAAGGATGCCACAGTCTGGCTGGGCACAAAATCACGAGCTACTCAAGCAGGAACAAACTTTATTTTTGAAATTGCCACCAATGCCCCATATGCTCCCGGGAAGATTGACCCACGCAGCATTCTCCCGGGCCCCAACAGGAAGTCCCTCCTCCAAAATTCCCTCCTACCGCACTTCCCCAACCAATGGGAACTCTCCAGGAGTCCCGTAGCAGGCCGAGGTGGACAGCAGGAGTCCAATATCCATATGAATGCAAATCTTAACATAATCATATCATCTAAATGGCTAGCTGGCATCACCTTTCAACCAAAAATGCCATGCATCATATTACTTGGCTGTGGCTCTTAGCAGAAGGACACTGGGGAAGGGGAAGACGAGGCTGGGCCCAGAGCAGAGAAGTCTTTCAGAGATGCCAGAGGTCCAACCACGACAGTGCCCAAGAGAGAGAGTACATGTTTTGGTAGGGGGTGTCTTGGAGCTAGAAATAAGAATGATCTCAGATAGCCTCTCAGTACTCAGTTTGGCCTAGAGAGACAAGCCAGGAAGACCTGGTGAGGTTCCATAAGCAGTCAAGGAACTCACCAGGCGACTGCCTTCACACTGTCCATGGGGTGCAAAAAGGATCCAGAAGTTTGGGAAACACAGGCAAGGGGGCAGGTGCTGATTACCAGATGACATGAACCTGAACCTTCATTAGCAACCAGGGAAGGTGGGACACAAACCAGCTCACCCCCGAGGTCTCACCTGCTGCCAAAACAATGGTTAGCCCACCAGAGCTTAGAATCACTGGGAGTTGGGGGTTTAGAACCCTAAACTGATAGAGTCTTTTATAGAATCTCTAAGTGACTCAGTTTATGTGGAGGGCTAGTTCAAGTTTTCTACAATTTCATTCTCAGACTGGAGGTTCAGGGTAACTGTGATTCAACTTCATAGAAATACAAAATGTTATGAACTGAACTCAGTGATTGTGTAATTTGTACTAAAATACCTTTGCTCATTAATCTCCTCATCTGATGTTAAACTTGGAAGAGGGGCAATTGGCTTATTCCTGAAGGATTAACAGATATTTACCAACTGTTACTGTGATATAAGCAATGGAAATAAAAGTAATTCTGATTACTAACATGTTGGGCATATTTGGGCCTTGCTTCAAGAAGACAAGCTCATGTTGAATAGTATCGTTGTACTCCAGGAAGATTCTAGTACATGGTAACTTGAGGTAATGGCCCTCTCAACAGACCAGGGAGATCAGGTGGCGAAGGCAAAGCAGTAATTCAAGAGAAGGGATCAGTGTCACAAAGCTTCATGTGTCCATAGGTACAGGGTAAGTGGTTTGTTGATGAAGACATACAATCATTCTCAGTCATTCATGTCAGAGTTGCCTTCCCAGCATGCACACGGTTATGAGTCGATGGGTCTCACACCACCATTGGATTTCCTTTGCACATCATGGCCAGATTTGCCTGTCATTATTATCCGGGGCCATTGCCACATTGTGCCCTCCCCATTTCAGAAACCACCTATGGATCTCCATGGTGGATCTCCACTATAGTCCTTGCTACTTAGCAAAACCTAAGTAGATAAAACAGATAAATAAGGAAGCCATGAGTAGCTTCCAATGTTACTCAGGATCAAAGGTCTGCATCCAGTTGACTAGGAATGAAGCTTCTGAAGATCAATGCTCACTGGAAAAATTCTAAAATCTGTATTCTTGTGTCCAAGATGCCTCAGAACATGAGCTCAACTTTTGACCTCCCATGGCCCATCTGCCATGGTTATTGTGAGTCTTCTTGTTCCTATCTGAAGACTCGGGGTCCATCTATACAGCCATATTCATCCCCATCTTGAGATCTCTTTCCTTCTGACCCATGAGGCTAGAATGGCACCATCTCCATGTCTTCTCTAAACCCCATCTTTGCTTTATAGAAGTGTAACAGGCATTCCACAAAGTCTCTTCACATCCCTGGGGACAAGATGGAAAAAGAAGCTGGATGATGATCCAATTCGATGAATTTCTAATGTTTAATATGCCAAACCCAAGGAAAGCAGAATAATGGAGCCCTGACAACCCAGAGGACAATCTCTGACAGTGGGACATAAGGGTCTTTTTATCTTCATTAAGTCAATTCAACATTTTTATCACTAACACCAATAAGAACCCTGGTGACATCATGATGAAAATTGTAGCTCATATGAGACATCAAAGAATAAAGGGTACAGATTCCATCATGCTTAAATATTCTGGGGTCCTGATTCCATCAAGACAGAATTCAATAGGAATAAATATCATGTCCAGCATTTGGCTCTAAGAGGTCAATGGCACAGGTCCAGGGATTGGCAAGCATATATTAAAAAAAAAAAATCTTTCTATTTCTACTTCACAGTAAGTTCACTGGAAGCCACAAGTCTTGCTACCTAAAAGGCTCATTAAATCTTAGTGGAATTAATAGAAGCATTGTATCCTGAAAAAGAGAGGGAACAGTCTAGCTCGCCTTTGATCTGATTAGATCAAATCTATGGCAGACTGTAATAGTGGCCCTGTTAATGCAGCTCTCCCTGGCCCCTGTCTTTTGCCATGACACTTTAAATATTCTCCCATGAGAGAGTCAGAGTTCCTTCCACCCATGACTTTTGTTAGCAGGTTTGACATGATCAGAGGTTAGAAAAACACTTGGACAATAGGACTTGTTCTCTTCTGCATCTGCCATTTTCAGGAGAACATTCTGAGGCTAGCCTACTGGTCCCCATAGGAGATGAAAGACACATAATGCAGACTGAATGGCCCCAGGTCAGCCCAGCCTAGATTGACTGACCCCAGAAATGTAAGGAAGTCTAGTCAAGATCAGCAGAATGGCCAGCCAAGCTCAACCTGGATGAGCTGACTCCAGATGACCCAGAGCCTCTTAAGAGGACATCTCTACCACTGAGTGTCTTCCATGAACAAACCCACACAGGGGAGTTGGTCCTCTCGACTTGAAATATCTCTAGCAAAGAGCTCACAACTTCTGAAAATTCTTTCCAATCTCAGACAGCTATAAAGGTGAGATTCACCTTTGTGAATGCTCTCAGTAGGTTTTAGGACTCCAAGTATTAGGAAGAGGAAGTGGGTCTTGGTCTGTTTGTGCTCCTGTAACAAAATACCAGAGACTGAATAATTTATAAGCAATAAAAATTTATTGCTTACAGGCTGGGAAGTCCAAGGTCAAGGCACCAGCATTTGCTCTCTGGCGAGGGCCTTCTTGCTACAGTCTTACATGGCAAAAGAACGGAATCAAACCAACTGATCCTGGGATGTTTATCATCAGTTGTTACGCAGCATGAGCTAACTGAAATAAGAACTCAGTACAGTTTTGAAAGTCACAGCTCTTAGGGACATCAAGAAACTAGAAATCACCCAAAGGAGGGATTAGAAACCATGAAGGGCCACTAGGCCACAGGATATAAGTAACAGTGGATGGCACTGTTCCCATTTATGCTGATAAATGGGAGAAACCCATAGTGAGCATGAACATGTTCCAGAAATGTACAAAACTGACATGTGAAAGAGGGTCAGCTTCTGCTATGGTCCAAATGTGTTCCCCCAGAATTCGTGGGTTGAAACTCAATGACCAATGTGATAGTATTAAGAAGTGAAGCTCATCAAACTGTAAAGTGCTGGCAGTGACAGACGACTTTATTCTTTGCTTCTTGTGTTTTTCCGTTTCCTATAATGCACATGTTAACTTTTAAAAAATAAAATTTTTTTAAAAAGAGGTGAGGCCCTTAGAAGATTATTAAGTCATAAGCATGGAGCCCTCCTGGGTAGAGGCACAGCCCTTATGAAAGGGCATGAGGGAGTCAATTGGTTTGATTCTGTTCTTCTGCCATGTGAGAATGCAGCAAGAAAGCCTTCACCGGGCAACACATGCTAGTGCCTTGACCTTGGACTTCCCAGCCTCCAGAACTGTAAGTGATGAATTTCTATTGTGTATAAATCACTCCATCTCTGGTATTTTGTTACAGAAGCACAAACGGATCAAGACCCATTTCCTCTTCCTAATACTTGGAGTCCTAAAACCTACTGAGAGCATTCACAAAGGTGGATCCCACCTTTAGAGCTGACTGAGATTGGAATGAATTTTCCCAGAAGTTGTGAGCTCTTTGCTAGAGATATTCAAGTCGAGAGGACCAACTCCCCTGTGTGGGTTTGTTTGTGGAGGACACTCAATGGTAGACATGTCCTCTATGGCTCCTTCTGACCTTAAAATACTTTGTGAGAGCCCCACCTGCCCCACAAAACACTTATGTCAGTGCTGTCTTCCAAAAGGATTTCTTCCCCCTTCACTGTGCCTGCTGGTCCCTGACCTCTGTTTTTCTGTCAGTAATGAAGATAGAACCCAGGTCTTGTACTCACCAGGCAAGCGCTCTACCACAGAACCACATCCCCAGCCCTAAGAATGACTTTCTACTCAGACACGGTGACACAGTCCTGTAATCCCAGAGGCTCTGGAGGCTGAGACAGGAGGATCATGAGTTCAAAGCCAGCCTCAGCAACAGCAAGGCCCTAAGCAACTCAGTGAGACCCTGTCTCTAAATAAAATACAAAACAGGGCTGGGGATGGGGCTCAGTGGTTGAGTTCAATCCCTGGTATCCCCCCCCCCCCCCCGCAAAAAAAGAATGACTTTCTAATATCAGGAATTTACAACTTAGCATGAATTGAAGTCTCAATCCTACCCCATCTGCCAGAGTGCTCACATTGGAAGCACTGTCTGTCACCCTGGAATGAAGCACTGTGACTCTCACATCTTGGGCAAGCAGTTGACAATAGCCTCTTGCTTTTCCTTTGGGAGCCAGGCTCACTTGGGTCTCTCCAGCTCCTGTCTTTCCTTTCATAAATAAGGATTTAAATAGAGTGGGACATTCTGGGTGTGACTTAGTGCCTCCGACACCAGCCCAGACAGCTGAAAACAGAAATATTAGTCAACCATCCGATATTTCCATGTAATCCTACCTATTTAGCAGGGGGGTGGAAATAGTCTTCAGCCTGGGTCTTTTAAAAGGTCATTTTTTTAAAAAAATGCACTAACAGTGGGAAAAGTCAGGGGAGAGAGACAGACATTGTGCCCCAAATTAGCAGCACGGTTCCTGTCAAGTGTGTTGCTGGGAGAAGCAGAGCCCAGTGGTCACGACAAGCGTGTGGCCCTGGCTTGTCAGAGCTATTGATTGACTGCTCACAATATTGCAGGTGATTTAAAGAGTTCCCCGCCACCTTGTTTGTTTAATGTCACCTCCATATGAGAATGTCAGCCTCTGACATGTTTGACTTCTCCACAGGACAAATGCCAAGGCACGTGCAGTTGTCCCACCAACACAGATTGTTCCTAACCCTCCATAACAACAACGAAGGGAACAGAGTCTAAATGCTTAATTTCAAAGAAGCGGCTAATTTGTGCTACTCTCCCGATCGGTGGCCTACCATGACTCTGGCATGGGACCAAGAAAGCTCATCCTGTTCATTTTTCTTCTCCATCCTTATAAAATCTTGCAAATCCGTGCCACACATAGCGGAGCTGCTGCTTCCCCAGCAAGCCAGCCAGCCTGAGGTTGGAGGGGGCAGGGCTCACGCTCTGAGAGGGAGCCGAGACTGTCTGGGGCCAGAGGCCAAACTTGGCCAGCTCAAGACAAACACAGACTGCAGATAAAAAGAGGAGACGAGGAAGCCCAGCCAGAGATGGCAGAAACAGCAGAGATGGAAAATAAACAGCACAGAGGACCAGGGCTGCGGAGAGCGCTCAGGGGGTGGGGGAGGGGTGGGGGAGGGGTGGGGGATGGGGGGAGCAGAGAAGCCGTATTAGGAGAACCAGGGGACAGCAGGGCAGGGAAGAGTCTGGAAGACAAAAAAGGGCCAGAGGGAAGAAAAGAGGGGGAGAACATGAAGGAGAAAACAGGCAGGAAGAAGAAGAAAAGGACAGTGAGGTCAGGAGGGACACCTGGTCAACAAAAAGGGACAGCACAGGCATTTGGTGCCTGCTATGGTTTGAATGTCCTCTTCAATATTGACATTGGAATTCAACTGCTATAGTTTTAGTACCAAAAGATGGGACCTTTAAGAACTGAGCAAGCCCTGAGACCTCCACCCTCATAAATGGATCCATGGTTTCATTGTGGGAGTGGGTTCGTGAACTTGAGGCTGAGCTCATTGTAAAAGAATGCATATGGCCCAATTTCCTCATTCTGTCTGGTGTGCTCACTTGCTGTTCCACCATATTATGTATGACACGGCACAAAAACCCTCACCAATGGTAGTACCATGCTTTGGGATTTCCCAGCCTCCAAAACTGTGAGCCAAATTAACTTCTATTCTTTATAAATTATCCAGCCCCGCCAGAGCCAGTGGCACATGCCTGTAATCCCAGCATCTTGGGAGGATGAGGGGGGAAGATCATGAGTTCAAAGTCAGCCTCAGCAATTTAATGAGACCCTAAACAACTTAGTGAGATCCTGTCTCTAAACAAAATATAAAAAGGGCTGGGGATGTGGCTCAGTGGATAAGGGGCCCTGGGTTCAATCCCTGATACCAAAAAATTAAATTAAATTAAATAAATTACCCAGTCTGTGATGTTTTGTTATAGCAGCAGAATAGTGACTAAGATAGTACCCAGCCATAGACATGACTGGGTTTTTTTGATGCACAGAAACAAAACCTCCAACATAGTCTGGTATGTTGTCAGAACATCATGAATTATTGGCCCTTCTAGAGTAGATGTAAGAAGAATTTAGGTTCAGATTTAAATTAAGATATTTTCAGTCCCTGCTGTAAAACAAAAGAAGGTCTTCACATGTGGGTAGACCAGTGGTTCTCAAATTGGGGATAGGGAACAGATTTTGTTCCCCAGAGGACATTTAATAATGTCTAGAGGCATTTTTTGCTTGTAACTGGGGAGGAGAGTAGCTAGGAGGTAGAGGCCAGGATAGAAGTAAATAATCTATGATGCATAGGTCAGAAAACCACAACCAAGAATTATTTGACCCAAAATGGCAACAGTCAGTTGAGAATGGATAAGCTGCCAATAGTCACTATCCCTGGACCTAGTTAGAAAGGCAGATTCTTGGGTCCAGACTAGACCTGTATCTGGGGTACAGCCTAGCATCTTATTTTAACCAAAGCTTGATTTAGACCTGCATGGTCCAGTACAGTAGCCATTAATATGTAGCTATTTAAACTGATTTTTTAAATTATATTAAAAATTCAGTTCTGCAGTCACACTAGGTGATTTTGAGTACTCAGTAGCTACATAGGACCAGTAAAAATTATATGGGACAGCATACGAAGCATTTCTATCACCATAAAAAGTTCCAGAGTTTTGTTTACCAAGCCATTGCCATGAACAGAGAGAGCCAACAAACATATAGGCCAAAAAAGTAAGCTTCCTACCAGAACCAACCTGACCTGGAAGCATGCTGAGCTGAGCCATGGAAAAAATAGGACCACATGGTACATCTGAAAGGGTCCTGGTCTGAGGTCAGGAGGGCAACATTGGAATTATGGCATCAGATTCATGAATGTGTGGCACAAACATGTAGCACTATCAGTGATGATTTGGGACATGTTGCCAGGATTTCTATTCTTTTATACCATAGACTCCTCTGATTATCTGGTGAGGCCCAGCCTCTTAGTCTGCTTTCTGTTGCTATTACAGAATACCCGAGAATGGATGATTTATAAAGGAAAGAGGTCTATTTTGGTTCATGTTTCTGGAAGCTAGGAAGCCCAAAGTCAGCATCAGTGAAAGGGTCACAACAAGGTGGAAGCTGAATGAGCAAGTGATCCTGTGCAGAAGGGACAAAATACAAGGGGCATCCTCTCTTGGTGACAATCCACTCTCATAAGAAAGGTATTAATTCCTCTTAGCAAACTAAACACCTTACAAAGCCTCCCCCCAACATCACCACAATGCCAATCAAATTTCTTTTTTTTTAATTTTTCTATTGGTGCATTATAATTATATGTATTAGCGGATTTTGTTGTTACACATTCATACATGCACACAGACAATCAAATTTCAACCTCAATTTCGGAGGGAACAAACCATATTCAAACCCATGAGCTGCTTCTCAGAGGTTTATAAATGCACAAACAAAATAAAATTACCAGGAAAACCAATTACATTGAAATGTAGTTATTAAAGTAAAAAAAAACATAGTTGTGATATTATAATATATATGTTTCCTTATTAACACAGTAATTAATAAGATAGAGTGGCAGGTCTAATAACCACTGTAATTTCAAAGAAGTGATAAGTGAAAATGATATTTTGAGATCTGCGTAACCACAGTAATATGATAGGAAATAGCTGTGATTTCTATTGGAGCTGAGGTCTCCGGGACTGCAAACACTGCCTTAGTTTGTTGCCTACCGTTCATAATTGAAGGAAATGCTAAATCTCATTAGAAAGTTAGTGGAACATAGTTCTTTTTTTTTTTTTTTAACCAGCCAAGTTCACAGCCAGATACATTTGGAACCACTGGTGAAATGACTCCACCGATGACCAAGGGCCTCAAGTCCTTCAAGAGACTCCAGGAAACATAATAGGGGCCTTTCTCCCTCCAGGAGAGAGCCATAGAGGAAACACCAACTTGGGGACAAAGAATTTCAGGGCATTTTCAAGACCTGAGGTCCTAGCTTTTACACCAAGATCTCTCAGACACCATTTCCACACCAGACCCCGCCTTCTCGTCCCTTCCCCACCCCACCCCACCCCACCCCAGAAAATTCCCAGGAAAGTTCTGAGGCAGCAGGCGCAGCTTGGCCCACCTCCCTTGGTCATTCACACCGGAGGTCTGGCAGGCCTCAGGCGGGAGGTGACAAAATCAAAAATAGTCTCTCCTCCAAGGAAAAAAAACTTAAAAATAGATTCCAACCCACATGAAAATTTGGGTGGAAAGAAAGGAAAGGAAAACAAAATGAATCATCTTTATGTGTTTTGCTGAGCGGGAGCCCGTTGCCATGGCTACGGGGCCCTGTGTGCAGGCCTGGTCTTTTCCAGCAAGTTCAAGGCCCGCCAAGGAGCCAACGGGGGCGGTCCCATCTCCAATATGTTATAGCCATCGGATGGATCTGCGATCTCCCAACGCCAACGCTGCCACCGAGCAGGTCATATTAATGACTGTCACAGTTAATTTAGTGTTTCTTTCCATTGTGATCTGTCTATCGCTGTAATTGAGCAAACGAGAGAACTTGTCTGGGTCTCCTGGGAGTTTAGGGAAATCTTGCCTGGTTTTGCAATTAGACAGTCGGGGAGGTTATGCGAACTTGTGGAGGAACCAGGACTTAAATCACAGAGAAGGAAAGCAAGCCAGCTTCCAGCCAGCATCCACCAGCTGCTGCCCGCCTTTCTGGTGGGCTTGCTGTACCCATGAAGGTCCCCTAAAAGGCAAAGAAAGATAAGAGCATCAGCAAGACCCCATAACCCTGGTGGCTGTGAAACAAGCCAGGGGCATGTCCAGATTCTGCTGGCAGGTGATTTGCTTGGAAGACAGATAGTCCCCCAGATGAGGAAGGGCTGAGCTCATGGGTTCCCTTCTCAGAAGGAGTCTGGGCCTCTCCCTATACTGAAGAAGACAGAGCTCAGGGCTTCGGTGAAGCCTCCCGTCTCACTCACATAGACTTTTCTAAAACAAAAATGCACTGCCTTTTACAAAAATCCAACACACCGAAAATTCCAACTTACAAAATAAATACACTGGAAGGAAGGGGAGAAGAGACTCACATTCTAGAGAATTCTTCACTTTAAAATAATTGGCCTGGTAATAGTCCACATGGCAAAGTAAAGAAACAGTCACCAAAGGCAGTATCTGATCTTGAACTAGCTATCATACCATGGTGGATAAAATGCTACTGAAAATATCATTGGGGCATTGGACAAAATTGGAATATGAATGAGAGATCAAAATAAAACATTGAATTGATGATGAAAGTTCGCCAAAGTTGATAACTACTGTTGTTAACTGTACGCTGGTTATATAAGATGATATTCTTAGGGAATACTGAAGTATTTAAGAATAAAGGGTGAGCAAAAAACCAAAGGCCAAATGTTTTCTCTGATAAGCGGATGCTGATCCTTAATGGGAGGGGAGAGGGACAGAGGAACTTTGGATTGGGCAGAGGGGAGTGAGGGGAGAGGAGGGGCCCAGGGGGTGGGAAAGATGGTGGAATGAGACGGACATTATTACCCTATGTACATGTATGATTGCACGAATGGTGTGACTCTGCATCATGTATAACCAGAGAAGTGAAAAGTTGTACTTCATTTGTGTAAAAAATTAATAATAATAAATTAAAAAGTTTTAAAGAAGAATAAAGGGTCAAGATATATACAACCGCTAAGATCTGAATGTGCCCCCCCCCCAAATTAATATATTGAAATCCTACTTCTTGATGTGATGTTATGAGGGGGTAGGATATGATGAGGTTATGAAGGCAGACCTTTCATAAATGGGATTAGTGCCCTTACAAAGAGACTCCAGAGGGATAGCCTTGTCCTTGTGCCATGCAGGGACGCAGCTGGAAGGTCTAACTGTAAACTAAAAAGCAGGTCCTCACCAGACACTAAATCTGTTTGGTGTTTGAGTCAGCTTTTTGGCTGCTGTGACTAAAAGGACCCAACCAGAATAACTGTAGAGGAGGAAAAGTTTATTTGGGGGCTCACAGTTTCAGAAGTGTCAGTCCATAGACAGCAGGATCCATTCTTGGGGCTGGAGGTGAGGCAGGACATCTTGGTGAAAGAGTGTGGTAGAGGGAAGCGGCTCACATGGTGATCAGGAAGCAGGGAGAGACTCCACTCTCCAGGTACAAAATATACACCCCCAAAGCCACGCCCCCAGTGCCCACCTGCCTCCAGTTACCACTCAGTGAATCCCATCAGGGATTAATTCACTGATTGGGGTAAGGCTTTCACAACCCAATCATTTCCCTTCTGAACCCTCTTGCATTGTCTCACATGTGAGCTTTTGGGGGACACCTCACATCCAAACCATAACACTTATCTTGGACTTCCCAGCCTCCAGAGATGGGGAAATAAATTTCTCTTGTTTTTAGCCTCCCAATTAATGATATTTTCTTTTTTTTTTCATCTTTTTTTTTTTATTGGTTGTTCACAACATTACAAAGCTCTTGACATATCATATTTCATACATTAGATTGAAGTGGGTTATGAACCCCCAATTTTACCCCAAATGATATTTTCTTATAGCAGCCCAAAAGAACTAAGATGGGAAGGTAACCTCAAACAGCATAGAAAAAAATGATAGACAGTTGTCCATTGGTATCTGGGGGGTTGGTTCCAAGACTCCTCTGAGACACCAAAATCTGAAAATGCTCAAGTCCTTTGTATAAAGTGTCATAGGATTTGCATAGAGCCCATGCAGTGCCTCCCATATACTACAAATCATCTCCAGATGAGTTGTAATACCTAATATAATGTAAATGCTATGTAAATAGTTGCTATACTGTTTTTGTTTAAGGAATAATGATAAGAAAAAACGTCTGTACATGTTCAATTCAGATGTAACCATCCTAGGTCTAACTACATTTTCAAGCCACAGTTGGTTGAATCTTACATACAGAACCCATGGATAGGAAAGGCTGGCGATGTGTGTATTTACATATGTGTGTGTGGAAATAGATAGATAAAGAGAGTTGGCACATAAATGATAGAGCAAATGGAATATAATACAAAATGTTAAAAATACAGGAATATGGGTAAAGGGTAGTTGGCTGTTCTCTGTCTTGCAACATTTCTATAAGTTTGAAATTCTTTCCAAATAAAACTTTTCTGAAAATTGGCTTTGATTTTCTTTTAAATAGTCACTATCCCACTGTTTTGAAGCATCATTTAACTCTGCAAAATTCAATTTACGCTCAACTTTTCAGGGACAATTCTGGTACTTGAGATTCAAGTACATATAGAATTAGTCCTTGTATCTTACACATGTAGCAAATACATTGTAGACCAGCACTGTGTGATAGCAAAGTCAGGTCTCTGCACTGTCCAGTACAGGGCCAGTAGCCACACGTGCTTGTTGAGCATTTGAAATGAGATTCATCCTAATGCATCCAGATTCTGAGTATTGTTTCAGTCAGCTTCTTTTCCCACTCTGACCACAAGACCTGACAAGAACAATTAGAGGAGGAGAAGTTTATTTGAGGCACATGGTTTCAGAGGTCTTGGTCCATAGATGGCCGACTCCATTGATATGGGCCTGAGGTAAGGCAGGACATCATGGAGGAAAGGTGTGGTGCAAGAAAGCAGCCGGAATCAGGGAGCAGAGAGGAACTGAACTCAGCTCACAAAATATATACCCTAAAGGCATGACCCCAGGGACCCATCTCCTCAGCTCATCCTCTCCCTGCCTACAATCACCACACAGTTCATTCAAGTGGATTAATTCACTGATTATGTTAAGGCTCTGGTCACCCAATCACTTCACCTCTCAACCTTCTTGCATTGTCTCATACATGAGCTTTTAGGGGACACCTCATATCTAAACGATCACAGGAATGAAAAAAGAATGGGAAATATCTGGAATATATTGGATTAAACATAGTAATAAATAAAATTAACTTCACCTGTTTCTTTTTACGTTTCTCAGGTGGCTCCAATAAATTTTTAAATTACTTACATGACTCACATATGTGGATGACTTTATATTTCTATTGGATGGAAGTGATTTAGAAAGTCCTGGAAGATAGGCTCATTCTGACTTGGCCTCTCCTAGACTAGCACCTGTGGCATGGTGAGTCGTCTGGGAGAATAATGGCTGATGTGGGGTCTCCAGGGAGCTGACTCCTTCAGAGCCTGAGAATTGCACCTCTAGGGAAGAGAAAGATCATGTAGAGGAGTGTTCTAAATAGAGGCAGCATTTTATAGAGGAGATGTTTTATTCAAAGCCCACTGTACAGTGGAGTAGTATCAGGGTGATTGTTCAAGTTTCTCACCCTACTGGTGAGAAATTGGTGACCAACAGCTCTCAACTGGGGCTGAATACAGGACATCACCAAGGACAGCCCCAGTGTGACCAACTGTCTTTAACAATGCCCACATCATTGGTCTCGTGTGTTTGTTTTTTGGTTTTTTTTTTTTTTTTTGGTTTTTTTTTTTTTTTTGGTTTTTTTTTTAGGGAGAGAGAGAATTTTTTAATATTTATTTTTTAGTTTTCGGTGGACACAACATCTGTATTTTATTTTTATATGGTACTGAGGATGGTATCTAGGTCCCATGACCGTTCAGCAGAAATGTCACTATGTGACTTCCAAGTCTGGGCCATCAAAAAGATACAGCTTCCACCTGACTCTCTCTGGGCACATGTACCGTGGGAACCCAGTCACCATGCCCTGAGGAAGCCCAGGTTACATGAAGAGGCATAGCCAATGAAGTCTCAACGGACAACCAGCTTCAACTGGCAGACACAAGAATGGCCAAGTTTCCTGATGGTTCCAGCCCCCAGCCTTTGAGTCTTCCAGCTGAGACCCCAGGCATCCTGGAGCAGAGACAAGCCATGTCTGCTGTATTCCAACCGAAATCCTGACCCACAGAATCTGTGAGCATTCAATAAATGGTTTCAGGCCACTAAGTTTGAAGGTAATTTGTTTTGCAGCTCTAATACCTGGAACACTCAGAGTGTGCCCACACACATCTGAGCTTTACTAAAAGAGGGCAGCAGCTGCAATGCATGCTGGGGCACGGGGTTGGGGCCCAAGCCACCCGTCTCTAGCGCACCGTGGTACACATACCAGCTGGTATTCCACTGTGAGTTTAGCATTAGCAGCTGGTGGATAGTTCTCAATTGGGTTTTCTAGAATCATCAGTGGCTTGGACAATTTTGTAGAAGAAAGAATCAAATAAAATGCAGAGCAGATTTAAAACACTACCTTTGACATTAAATAGGTGTTAAACTATGTGTCATCTCTATTGGCTTTCAGCTCTAGAGAGCTCCAATCATGACAATCAGGAATATAATGGCTTGATTTATTGTTACTCTTCCTCACAATCATATTTATTTCATTGAATCCACCCTAGCAGGTGGCTAAGGTAAAAGGTCGTGGAGAATGTTCTGCCAGGGGAAAAAAAAGGAAGGAAGGAAGGACATAGGCCAACATAATGTATTCAACGAGTGCCATAAAGGAAAAGTGACTTGAGAAATAAGGTGGCTCTTGGCAACCTAGGAGGTGAGATCAGTTTTTAAAAACATAGAAGAGACCAAACACTGAATGACAGAAGCGGTCAGATGGTGTGCTCTAACAAACTGGTTGCTACAATCTCCTGACCCAGTTTGCACTGGCTAAAATGCCTAACAACGTCCCAAGTAAGGAACAGTGTTGTCAGACTTGCCAGCATGGGTCATGTGACAGAGGAGTAACAGGAGCTTGCCCGTGTGCTGTCACCCACACACTCCAGTCCCTACCCTGCATGAGAAGAATGCACCCCCTTTGCCCTGGCATCAGCCTACTGAGGTGAGTCACAGGGTCAAAGTGGGGACAGAGGGACTCCTCCCGGAGAAGGGCAAATCTGGAAAGATGGAGCAGAAAGCTTGAAGTGAACAACCTCTGGAGTTGGGGGATGGGGACATGCCAAGAACTCACGTGGATATTCCCCTGACCCCAAGCATCATTTTCTTTAATCCTTTCGACAAGCATATGAAGGAGATCTTTGTAATCCCCAGATTACAGGGGAGAAAATGGAAGCTCTAGGTTTAATTTCCCCAGACCACAAAAATTAAAGTCACATTCAGATATCAATATCTAATTTTTTGAGCCCCTCCTTACCTGATCCCAGGAGGTATTCCCATCAACTTAACTTGTATTACATGGATATTATTATACATGATGTACAGTTAAGAGTGAAGCTCAAAGACACACACCTGTCATCCCAGTGGCTCGGGAGGCTGAGGCAGGAGGATCGTGAGTTCCAAGCCAGCCTCGGCAACTTATTGAGGCCCTAAGCAACTCAGAGAGACCTTGTCTCTAAATAAAATATTAAAAAGGGCTGGGGATGTGGCTCAGTGGTTAAATGCCCCTGGTTCAATCCCCAGTACCAAAAAATAAAAATAAAAAGTGAAGCTAAGACAGATAACAGAGCCAAAGTCGTAAAGCCACCCCCGTACCCTCCCCCCAATGTTCCTGGGTTATTGTTCAGCAACGCTGCAACCAGGCTGCTTGCTACCAGGGTAGCGGGTAGCTAGACCGGAGCACTGCGTAGGGCAAGGTACCTGGGTGGGGAGGGCGTCCTGATGGGTATAGTGCAGAGTGTCCCCTGAGACCCGCACACTGAGAAACCAAGCCAAAACTGCAAAGCAGCAGCGTCTGTGCGGATGGCGGGCCCAGGGATTCACAGCCTAATGAACTAGATCATGGAAGCTCATTTGCGTGTTCGATAGCTCCTGCTGTTCGCTCAGGTTCACTTAGGGCGAAAGAGAAGGAAGCTAAGAGGGGACTCATTTTTCGAGCTTTCAAAACATAGGAAGATGGATGGGGAGAGAGATCCTCAGGGGGTCCTGAGGCCTGGGTGGATGTCCTAAGCGAGCACTGGCTGACAGAGCCACCTGCTCCAAGTAGACCTTTTTGTCAACCATCCTAAAATTAATTTACTAAGGAAGTCGCTCTGCACAGCCTTGGTCTCCCAGGGACAGTGGCCACAGCACCCCACAGCACAGGGCTTCTCAAAGATTGGGGGCAAAGGACTAGCTGTTTCTTCTTTTTGTTGTTGTTGTTGTTTGTTTGTTTGTTTTCCCAATCTGTCATGGACAAATCTTTGGTAAAATACCAAAAAAAATGAATTACCAGGGGAAAAAATTCAATTTTAAAAAGCTCAAAGTTTTAATAGTCTTTAGATTCCACAGACGTAAAATTACTGACATATTGTTATAGAAGTTTCTAAATGCTCATTTTCAGTTTCTGGACTATCTTGTCACTTATGGGTAATGAATTGTTGCTGAGCCAGGGCTGGTCTATGGAACACTCTGAGTAGTGCTGCCCCAGAGGACTCTGGGATGGTTGGATGGAGACTTCCTTGCTGAGCTAAAGATGAAGCTCGGCAGTAGAGTGCTTGCTGCTTAGCATGTGTGAGGCCCTGGGTGACATCCCCAGCACCATACCCACACACAGAAAAAGAGCCATCCTTGAAAAGATCTCTGGGCAAAGGGGTTGGCAGGACAAGAATGTGTGGCATCCCTTTATTGAATGAGACATCCTTAAATGTCGGTGCTAGTCTCACTGGTACATTTGGTCTCGGGGTAGAAATAAGACATCCATGTTATCCATAGGGGCTCCTCTTCTCCATGACTGCTGGCAGCCTCCGTGAGCACCCCTCAGATTCCCCCAATACTCTTACCTGCCTTCCTTCCTCCCCATTTTTCCATAAGGAATGGAGTCCCAGTCCCTCCCAAAGAAGAGAATTGCACAAGATGTCCAAGGTAGAGAAGCTCCTCTTGTAGCAACAGGAACCAAGAGATCCTGTTTAGATATTCCCTCTCACCCCCTAGCAAATCGTGCCTTCTAGAATTGAGAGGGCATTTGGAGCCATCAGGGTCTGGACCTCGCAGACATGACTCCTGCATCCCGCCATGTCAGCCTGTTGTCCTCATCATGATGGGAAGGGAAGGGCTTTGCAACTGTTTCCCAACCAGGCCAACCGCGAGCCCGCACCACCAAGACCAGTCTCCTGGCCCAGCAGCCGCCAGCAACAGAAAATTCTGCTATGATCAGCTCCATCTCTGCCAGCAGATGTCACTACAGCCTGACCTCAGGCTACTGAAAATTAGTCCCTAATTTTGGTTCTGAAGCTCTAGAACAGTGGACAAAATGTACCCAAAGGTCACCCTCCTTGGATTCTTTTTCTTTTTTTTTTCTTATGTGGCAAGCTTGCTGATTGCTAGAAAGATAACTTTGTTTGCCTCTGTGTTACCATCTGTAAAATGGACACTTCCCCCACATTCCCTGCCTTCCCTGCAGGGATGCTGTGGAATTCCGAAATGGTTGCGACATTCCAGAACTCATTGGTTCCCCACCTCACAGGACCTCAGTCATTTCCTCAAACAGAGGGTAAAACTACAGCACCCCCAATGATAACTGACTCACTTTGCATTTGCCTTAACAGGTATCCAGAACCACCTCCACCTATTCCCGTTTCCATAGTAACAGAAGGGTCCAAAAAGAAAAGAAAAAAAAAAAAGCTCCAACAAAATAAGACACCTAAGAGGCATAAACAAAATATGTGATGGTGTGGGAGGCTGTAAAGTTTTTATCGCCACCTGTTTGGGAAGACCTGCATAATTCAATCATGCTCCTGGCATTTGTGAGGGAAGCAATCACCCCAAAGTTGTGGCAATAAAGCCTTTATAGCCCCCCATGCTGGCATGCCCGCTTTCTAGGTACAAAGCCCCAGTTTGATAAACTTCCGCTTCTCACATTTGCATAATGGAAATCGACGAGATTTGAAACCCAGGCTGTTGGGCTGCTTAACTCGTAACTCGCAGGTCCCCTGGGACTGAATCACAGTGTTCCTGGGCGGAGGTGGCTTCGAGAGGCACCAAACCCAGACATCAGGGTCGCAGGGCTGGGCAGGGGTGTGGGTAAAGCAGGGAAAGATTCTTCCTGTCCCCTCAGACCTGGAGCCTGGCTGGGCCTGGTTCTGGTTGAAGGTCATATTACTTTAGGGGTCCAAGAATCTTAAGAATCTAACATCAAAGTGTCCTGGTGGTGAGCACTCTGGAAGACACAGCTGTCCAGGGCAAGTTTGGTGCAGAAAGGGTGGTTGTGCCCCTAGACACATCTGATGTCCCTCTCTCTAAAGACCCCACACCCCAGCCCATCACCCTTCCATTTCCTGGTACCTTCTCCCTCCATCTACCATGCATCCCTCACCACTCCCACAATCTTTTCTAGAGGGTACCTACTGGGCCAAGCAGGGTAGCAGTGGCTGTTCTTGGTGACTCACCTTCAGCAGATGACTGCAGCCCTGCTGGCGCTCAGTGGTAAAAGTTTGAACGTGTCTGCAGAGCTTAATCAAATGCTAATTCCGTGTGGTGAAAGAATTTGCTGGAATCTGCAAGGGAGCTCCTGGCAGCAAGAAAATGCGTTGATTCCCTCCCAAATCTGCTTTGCCCAAGCCGGGTGCGATTTAGACCGTAAAGCTGCATTAAATGACAAAGTGCTGTGTGGATCACACAGCCATCCTTTGTGTCGTTAATGAAGGGAAAAACAGGGCTTTATTCTGAAGCTTTGTGTATAATCAGATGCCATGTTGTAAAGCTCTGGAAAACACACCAGAAATCATAATTGGGAGGAAATAAAAGGGTTAGTCCAAAGCAGCATATGATTTAAATAAGAAGGAAAAAGAAACTGCCCCCAAGATTTGTGCGTTTCAAGAATCAACTTTTAATTCATTCGCAGGGAGATTACAGAAGGGGAGGAGCAGCCTTTAAAATAGTATGAAAAACTAGTTTAGATGTAAATGAGAGATAATGGGCTTTCACCAGGAAATAAGCTAGGGAGCCAAGTTGGTGCCCAGGGCGGGGGAAGCCGAGTGGGACATCTTGGCCTGCAGGGCTGTGAAGGCCTCTGGATCTAAGTACTGCAGAGAACTCGGGTCTGCAGCCTGGAGGAATGGAGAGCAGAGGTTCAAGGTACAAGGTCTGATAACCAGCAGCCAAGGAAGAAAGAAAGGCCCCTGTTGCCTGTGGTGGTCCTCAACAATCCTGGGGCCTGGCTGGGTTGGGGTAGAGTGGGGAGCTTGATTGTCCCTTTAACATGGAACTCTCCTCTGTGTGACATGTTGAAGTCGCTAAGGAAAGGGCTTGGGGCCCTTCCGCCTGTCTTGCAGCTGGAGTTGAGAAGCCCTCCCCAGTTCTAATTCACTAATGATTTGCTTATTAGCTCGGATCAGGAAGCCAGCTTCTGGAGAGATGTGAATTGGCATTGATTTAATCCTCTTGCCAGCACGCGCTCCCAGTCCAGGGTGAGGCTGGGGGGCGGGGGGCAGGTGCCAGCCCGTTGGAGAGTAAGTTGCTGCTTCTTCTGCCTGGCTTTGTCTGCTCCCCCCACCATCTGTTCCCAGGCAGAGAGCGGAGGTTGAAGGGGCCCTAAAAGCCCAAGCCCAGGGGTTCAGATCCAACGGACTGTGGGTGACCGATGCTGAGCTCAGTGGTCTCCTGGGGAAATCCGAGGTGCAGATGAGTTGCTGCAAAATGTGTCTCAGTTCTAGTGACTCTTATTTGATGGGGGGCAGGGGGCTCTGGAACATTTCAGCCTCTCAGGTACATGCCATCATGATCCACAGTTTCCAAGGGAGGAAGCTCAGCCCCAGAGAGGTTACGTAACCTGCCTAAGGTCACCCAGGGCAAACACTGGAACCAAGCTGCGTAACTCCAGAGTCTTCAATAGCCGCCGCGATGCTTATGTCATGTAATTGGGCTGCTTCGGCTGGCGCATGCCTTCTGCTCATGTGATTATCCCTTTCTAAACTGCCATCAAGAGCATTTTTCTCTGGGGGTGTTGCTCAGTGGTAGAACACTTGCCCAGCATGCACAGGACCCTGGGTTCCATTCGCAGCACCAGAAAAAAGCATTTTTCTCTACTCTTCTAACTAGATTGAGAAGTAGGGGGGGGGGATGCCGGGGGTGGAACTGAGGACCTGGTGACTCCTAAGCAGGCTCTGTACCATTGAGCTGCACCCCCACACCCCCACCTCCAACTAGGTCATTTAGTGATAGTTAAGGACCTAGTATTTAGAACATGCTCGTGGTTCATCTTAGTGAGCGGATGCCCTTTTCTGAGCATGACAAGAAGCGTGACCCAATGTTTGTTCCAACCTAATTGGCCTAATGATAGACCCGCTCCATACCTTTGCTCAGGCAGTTCCTTATACTCCCCATCCTGCCCTTCTCCACCAAGCTAAAGCCTACCCATACCCCAAGGCTTAATTTATTGGCAAGTTCATAGTCATCCTGTCCCCATCCTAACCTCTCTCATGAAAAGTTGTCCTTTCTATACCACTATGAGGTACAGAAAGGTACTTTCTTTCTTTCTTTTTTTTTTAATTTTTTTATCTGTGGATGGACACAAGATCTTTTATTTTATTTATCTATTTTTATGTGCTGCTGAGGATCCAACCCAGTGCCTCACATGTTCTAGGCAAGCGCTCCACCACTGAGCCACACAACCCCAGCCCTCTTCTCTACTACCCGACAATGTCTTGAACATAGTAGGCCCTTGAAAATACTTGCCAGTTGACCAATGAATAAAACATGGGGCCTGACTGTGGTTTCTGTGGACATTTCTGGTGGCCATCTTTTCCATCCCCACAAGCCTGGCCACTCCCCAGGAGATATCCATTACAGGTTTCACTTCATTTCAGAATGCTAGGCAGGGTCCAAATAGAAAAGCCTGCTTCCTTCCAAGAAATCCCCGTGACCGGCTACTCCTAGAGTCAGTTCCAAAAGAATCCAACCAGCATTAATTAAACTCCTACTCTGCTCCCCGGGCACAGTGCGAGGCATAGAGAATATTGAAAGTGAATCAGATCTAGGGTCTGCCTTTCCATTTAGAATATTATAATCAGGACCACACAGACATTGTATGGGTCTCCCCCACTCAGTGGTAAACTTTATAAGAACCAGGGTCATGCCCAGTGTCGTTCACTGTTCTGTCTCCATGAGGTAGCTCAGAAACAAGTTCAGAAATCATGTGTTGAATGTGAACGTGCAGAGAACTTTGCCATGTTACCTCATTTCGTCTTTACCCCTGTGCAATAAATTTAGTACAGTTCTTCCTTTTGGGGGGCCAGGGGGTAACCAGGGATTGAACCCAGGGGTGCTTTACCACTAAGCCACATCCCTAATCATATATATATATATATATATATACACACACACACTCAGAATTGAACTCAGGGGCACTTGACCACTGAGCCTCATCCCCAGCCCTATTTTGTATTTTATTTAGAGACAGAGTCTCACTGAGTTGCTTAGCGCCTCGCTGTTGCTGAGGCTGGCTTTGAACTCGTGATCCTCCTGCCTCAGCCTCCCAAGCCCCTGGGATGACAGGCGTGCACCACTGCATCCGGCTACAATTGTTCCATTCTAAAGATGAAAAGACTGGTTTCATGACTTTATTTAAATTTCTAGAGATCCTCTGGAGGAAGGAGGGTGATCAGACCCACGTCTGTTAGCTTCTAACTCTTTTGCCACACCTCTCACCCAGGATTCCTAAGATGCCCTGCTGTGTTGGACCGGAAAAGGATGAGCCAATTGTGACTAAGAGCAGGTTACCACGGCCCCGCAACAGCCAATTTACAGTCTAGCTTAAAATGAATTGCACCGAATGAGCCCACCTAGCCCTTGGTTTCTAAATACCATTTCCCATCAAAAGGAACCAGCCTCCTTGGAGAAACAGATTAAAGGAGGCTAAAGAGACATGACAACTAAATGCAATATTGATCCTAGATTGGATTCTGGATCAGAAAAAGAACACGCTACAAAGTGCAGAAGAGGAGCTATTGACAAAATTGGAATAGGGACTGTATATGAGGTGGTGCTTTTATATCAGTACAAATTTCTTAGATGTGCAAATGTTCTTGTGGTTATGCAGGAAAATGTCTTTGTTCTTAGGAAGCACAGGCTGAAATATAGAGAGGTGAAATGTCATGATGCTTAAAATAAATGACTTTCCGATTGGCTGGGGAAGAGACAGACAGACAGATGAGTAAATACGGCAAAATAAGAATTCCTGAATTAAGATGTAGGCTATATAGATGCTAATGGTACTCTTCTATTTTTCTGAAATAAAAAAAATGAAAAAGGAGAGAATTACATAGAAATAGCCTTGCAAATGTTGCCCACTGCACCAGAGAGGTCGGGGCCACAGAGGCAGACGCCCGAGTCCCAGTAAGTGGACAGCCACTGTGAAAATGGACGCATTAGCCAGAGTCCATTCTTGCAAGAAAATTCGCAAGAAGCTTCTGTAGAAACCGAGCGGTTTTATAGGTGTTTTCAAATGTGAAACCAAATTAACTACACATGCCATTAAATACAGAGCTACACACGTGAAAGCCCGGGAGTGGCAACTGGGGATGAGGTGGGAGCAGAATTGTGGTATCCCGTCTCCACTTTAGAGACAGATCGTGTGGGCCACTTATTACCTCGGATGACACCTAAATGTCAAAAGGCAAGGATGGAGCCAGAGAGCAAAGCTTGCCGGTGAATACAAATGGGAACAGGCTTTAAAAATAAAGCCGGGTTCAGCTTCCAATACTCCAAATGCCAATCAAAAGATTCATTTATTTTTTAAATATGTGGGTGAGTTGAGCATTATGTCGGAAAGATGACTATCCAAGAATCAGCACGAAATCATCCTGTACAGGCTGAATTTCTGTTTGTCTGCCCCAGCTTTGGTTGACTTTTATGCTTTTAGTTTCAGTTTGGTTTGTTTTTTGAGAAGAAAGTAAAGAGGGGGCATTACAATTTGAAGTTGTTTTGTTGTTGTTGTTGTTTTCTTGGTACTAGGGATTAAACCCAAGGGCACTTAACCACTGAGCCACATCCCCAGCCCTTTTTCTATTTTATTTAGAGACAGGGTCTTGATGAGTTGCTTAGCACCTCCCTTTTGCTGAGGCTGGCTTTGAACTCGCGATCCTCCTGCCTCAGCCTCTCAAGCCGCTGGGATTATAGGCGAGCACCACCGAGCCTGGCTGAAATTTTTTTAAATGAGCATGTATTTGTTACATATTATTCAAAATAAAAATAGTGGTGAGAGGAAAAGAATTGCTCAGACCTGGCCCCCAATATATCTGTCCTAGGCAGGTCTAGGGAACAGAGATAGAATCTTGGTAACTAAGGAGAAGAGTGGGGTACATTCTGAGTCTGAAATTTTTCCCTAAGTGCAACAATAATTGATTAGCTCTTAAGAACTATTATTTCAACATTTTGAGAAAGGAGCAGAACCTAGTAGGGCTTTCTGAAGACAACCCCCTGTGATGCAAACCTGTAATCCCAGCAGCTCTGGAGGCTGAGGCAGGAGGATCGTGAGTTCAAAGCCAGCCTCAGCAAAGCGAGTTCAAAATCAGCGTCAGCAAAAGCGAGACCCTAAGCAACTCAGTGAGACCCTGTCTCTAAATGAAATACAAAATAGGGCTGGGGATGCGGCTCAGTGGTCGAGTGCCCCCAAAAAATTAAAAGTTGAGATGCATTGGCTTGGTACCTCCTAATTCCTCTTAGTAAGGTTCTGGTGATGCATTTAGTAGCTGGTGGCTGAATTTCCTCCTAAGACCTTGTAGTTAAGGGGTAGTCTCTGACAGGGACAGAACACAAACCTTCCCTGCTCTGCCTTCTAAAAGCTTCTCACAGAGAAAACGGGTCAAACCATGAATGAAGTAGAGGCTTTGGAATTTACTCAGGTTGCCTTTGTGCTGTGTTACAGTCTCTCACTTAGTAAATGTGCTACATGCATTTTTTTAAAAAGTGCAATTTGTTGAGTTCAGATTCTACTCATATCCATTAGTTAAAGCTTATTAATTCCTTGGTCCAAAATTGTAACCACTTGCTTTATTTATTTATTTATTTATTTATTTATTGTCTTCCTTATTCATTAGTTTTCAGAGACAGAAATCACAGCATTTCTTGCCACACTTCTTGGTTTCTCTATTTTATTCTCTTATTTATCTGCCCAGTGTTGCTTTAAATACTTGAGGTTACATTGATAATTGTGTATAATGCAAATTCTAATGAAGATAAGTATTTCTGTCTGTTTTGGTTTCTGCTGTCTTCTTCAAGCCAAGAACAATGTCTAGAATGTTGCAAGCATTTGCCATATTTTGCTACATGAATATATGTGTATTCATAATTATATATTCTAGAACTATTATTTCTTTTCCCAGTAGGTACCATCCTCCTTTGTCCTGTACGGTGCTGTTGCCTTGAATTCTATTGTCTGATATTAGAGTTGCTACTGTAGCTTTATTTGATTTATTTTTCCTGATACATCTTTTTTCCATTCATTTACATTTAGCTACAGTAGTCTCCCCTTATCCTCAGAGAATATGTTCCCAGAGGACCCCTGAAGGTGGAGAGAGTACCTAACCCTATCTTTTCCTACATACGTACCTATTATAAAGTTGAATTGTGCCCTGAAACCAGAGGCACTTTACCACTGAGTCCCTTTTATTTTTTATTTTCAGACAAGATTTCACTAAGTTGCCCAAGCTGGCCTCCAACTTCTGATTCTCTGGCCTCAGCCTCCCAAGTCAGTAGGAGTGCACCATTGTGCATTGTTTATAAAGTTTAATTTATAAATTAGGCACACATGCTGGATATGGTGGCACATACCTATAATCCCAGTGACTTGGGGGGCTGAGGCAGGAGAATTGCAAGTTGCCTCAGCAACTAAAGGCAACCTTATCTCAAAATTTTTTAAAAAAGAAAAGAGCTGGGGCTATAGCTCAGTGGTAGAGCGCTTGCCTAGCTTGCGTGAGGCCCTGGATTCAATCCCCAGCACCACATGCGTACACACACAAAAAAAGACAATGTAACTTCTACCTTGTTTAAATCACTTGTACTGAACCCCTTAACCACCATTTAAGTACTCTAACCACCTGAGGCTGCCATGCTGTAAGCCCAAATAGCCCACACAGAAAGACCATGAGGCCTTGACACTATGTCAAGACAGAAAGATGTCCAACAAACCCTAGCTGCCCCCATCCCATGCTGTTCTAGCTCCAGCCACAGTTCAAGTGTAACTGCATGAGAGATTCCAAGACAGAACCACTCCATTTAAAAAAAAAAAAAAATCTTCCCAGTCAGGCGCAGTGGTGCTTGCCTGTAATCCCAGCCTCTTGGGAGGCTGAGGCAGGAGGATTGCGAGTTCAAAGCCAACCTCAGCAATTTAGTGAGGCCCTAAGCAACTCAGCAAGACCCTGTCTCTAAATAAAAAATAGAAAGGGCTGGGGATGTGGCTCAGTGGTTAAGTGCCCCTGGGTTCAATACCCAGGACCAAAAAAAAAAAAACTTCCCAGTATTTGACCTGTAGAAATAAGTGTCTTTGAGCACTTTAATTTCAATCACCCTCCTTCATATTTCATGTTTTTATAATATTTTGTACTTCAAATTAGATAGCATTGTTGTTATTTTAAAAATCTGTGCTCACGAAATGATTTATTTAACATAGCTTACTACATCATACACACTTCCTGGGACTATTTACATTTTTTTGGGGGGGGGGGGGTACATCCTTTACGAATCTTTTCAGAAATGAACTTTTAGAGGTAGATGGTTTTTGTCTATCTGAAAATGTCTTTATTTCAACTTCATTCTTAGGTGCTAATTAGCTAAACATGCTAATCTTTCTTAGTTAATCATTTGCAAGGTATAGAATTTTAGGTAAAGTGCTTTCACTCAGCATTTTGAAGACATCATTCCATAGCATTCTGTCCTTTGTTGTTGCTGGTGACATTTGCTGCTAGTCTAAATGTTATTCCTCAGGAGGTAATTTTTTAAAGATGTTCTCTTTCCTTTTGGAATTTGCTATAAGTCAGTTAGATTTTACTTTTACTCATCTTGCTTAGGACTTTTTTATGTTTTTTTTTGGGGGGGGGGTGTGCCTGGAATTGAACTCAGGGACATTCAGCCACTGAGCCACATCCCCAGACCCTATTTGTACAGGATCTCTCTGAGTTGCTTAGTACCTCGCTTTTGCTGAGGTTGCCTTTGAACTCCCCATTCTCCTGCCTCAGCCTCCCAAGCCTCTGGAATTCCAGGCGTGCACCACCACACCCATCCTGCTTAGGATTTCTGCATTCCAAAACAGTTCCATCAGTTCTGAAAATTCCTATGTATGACGTCATTGAATATTGCCTCTTCCACATTCTCTTTGTTCTTTCCCTCCAGAAACTCTAGCATCTATGAGAATTTTCTATTCTATTGTATTCAACAGATCTTTTCACCCCTTCCCTTTTCTTATTTCTGTTTCTTTGTGCTGCATCCTTGATCATTCTGAGCAACTGAACCATCACTCCAGGTCAGTAATTCTTATTTAACTCATACATTGACATTTATATATATATATATATAATTTCTAGAAGTCCTATTTAGTTCTTTTTCCAAACATGCATCTTCTTTGTGGTGTGTGTTTGTCATTGCCTATTGTCTATATGTATTTAGTTGTTTTAAACTTGGTGATTTTAGGGCTGGGGTTGTGGCTCAGTGGTAAAGCGCTTGCCTTGCACATGTGAGGCCCTGGGTTCTATCCTCAGCACCACATAAAAATAAATAAATAAAATAAAGGTATTATGTCCAACTACAACTAAAAATAAATATTTTTTAAATGCTAATTTTATGATTTATAATACATTAGGTTTTTTATCTAAAGTTCTTGGGTATCTGATCCTGCTGTCTCTTGCCCATAGTTAATTGTTTCTTCAACTGTTTTATAGTTTGAATTGTGAACTCATCGTAAGCGTGACTTTATGTGTAGCAATTCTATGAGACCCTAAGTGATGGGATGTCCTTCTGTGAAGTTTTGTTTTGTTTCTCACAAGATCTCCAAGGGATTTGTTATCACTTTTATGACAATTTCTTAGCTTGTGGCTTCCTAGACCACACAAATAAAATATATTCAATCCCAAACCCTCGTAAGATATAGGTCAAAATTTTCTCAAGAGATACTTTTTTTTTTTTCATACAGAGCCTAGGAGAAGACAGACAATCCCCTCTGGGTCAATGAGAGAATTTTCTTCTCATCTACCCTCACATGGAAGCTTCCAACTTTCTAGAATATGTCTCAGGCGGTCATATCCTCATTCACAAGCTCACCGCCCTAGTTTTCAGTACCCTTTTCATTCACAGCCCCTGTCAATTTCCTGTGCGCTCATCTATTCATTCAAATAAGTATTTGTTTATTTCTAGATAACTGTGGAAATGGGTTTTCAGGTTATCTTGATCACAGTATTACCACAACTAGAAGCCAAAATTTATTTATATAAGCAAATATGAAATCCACCAGTTGCCGAGATCCCTGACTGTGATACTGATATTTTTTTCCTTAAGTATCTCTGAGAGATAAATATACTGGTTTACATTTTTTTGCACGTATTTTTAAATATTATAAGGGCTAGTCACTGCCCTAAGTTTCATCATATTTTGTGTTCAGACTCCTGACAGAATATTTGACCTGCTAGATAGAATTGCTTCTTCTTAATCAGATTAGGACTCGGCCATAGTGCCTCTTCTCTTGGGCTTTACCTAAAAATTCTGTGGCCTTTATAGGTTAGTACTACTATTAAGTCATTAACCAGAGAGATAGTGCTGAGTATGAAGGGGGGAAAAAGCACAGACTCTGGAATCAAGAAAACATGGCTATTACTTTACAGCTGAGTATCTTTGGGCAAGTAATTCTATCTGAGCCTTAATGTTTCCATCTGTAAACTGGGGTGATAATACCTAGTTTGAAGGTATATTAGTCAGGATTCTCCAGAAAGAAAGAACCAATAGGAGAGAGAGAGAGAGAGAGAGAGAGAGAGAGAGAGAGAGAATAGATAATAACTAGATAGATAATTGATAGATAGGTGACAGATTAGATGATGATGATGATTATGATGATGAAGATTGATAAATCAATCAATAGATAAGACAGAGTGAGTAAATTATGGTTTATACAATAAGAGAGGTAAATAGGGAACCTACATCCTGGGAACAAATTTTTACTCCTCACACTTCAGATAGAGCTCTAATATCCAGAGTATACAAAGAACTCAAAAAATTAAACAATAAAATAACAAATAGCCCAATCAACAAATGGGCCAAAGACCTGAACAGACACTTCTCAGAGGAGGACATACAATCAATCAACAAGTACATGAAAAAATGCTCCCCATGGCTAGCAGTCAGAGAAATGCAAATCAAAACCACCCTAAGATATCATCTCACTCCAGTAAGATTGGCAGCCATTATGAAGTCAAACAACAACAAGTGCTGGCGAGGATGTGGGGAAAAGGGTACACTTGTACATTGCTGGTGGGACTGCAAACTGGTACGGCCAATTTGGAAAGCAGTATGGAGATTCCTGGGAAAGCTGGGAATGGAACCACCATTTGACCCAGCTATTCCCCTTCTCGGACTATTCCCTGAAGACCTTAAAAGAGAGTACTACAGGGATACTGCCACATCAATGTTCATAGCAGCACAATTCACAATAGCTAGACTGTGAAACCAACCCAGATGCCCTTCGATAGATGAATGGATAAAAAAAATGTGGCATTTATACACAATGGAGTATTACGTAGCACTAAAAACTGACAAAATCATGGAATTTGCAGGGAAATGGATGGCATTAGAGCAGATTATGCTAAGTGAAGCTAGCCAATCCCTAAAAAACAAATGCCAAATGTCTTCTTTGATATAATGAGAGCAACTAAGAACTGAGCAGGGAGGAATAGCAAGAGGAAAAGATTAACATTAAACAGAGACATGAGGTGGGAGGGAAAGGGAGAGAAAAGGGAAATTGCATGGAAATGGAAGGAGACCCTCATTGTTATACAAAATTACATATAAGAGGTTGTGAGGGAAAAAAAACAAGGAGAGAAATGAATTACAGTAGATGGGGTAGAGAGAGAAGATGGGAAGGAAGGGGAGGGGGGATAGTAGAGGATAGGAAAGGTAGCAGAATACAACAGTCACTAGTATGGCATTATGTAAAAATGTGGATGTGTAACCGATGTGATTCTGCAATCTGTATTTGGGGTAAAAATGGGAGTTCATAACCCACTTGATTCTAATGTATGAAATATGATCTGTCAAGAGCTTTGTCATGTTTTGAACAACCAATTAAAAAAATTATGGTTTATATATGAGTTGTCCCCAAAAGTTTAGAGGTGAAATAACTAGGTTCTGAGAGTCTTAACCTAATCACTGAATTAATTCCCTGATGGTGATTAACTGAGTGTTAACTAAGACTGGTGGGGTGGGCTTAGAGGAGGTGGGTCCCTGGGGACATGACTCTGGGGTATATATATTGTATCTGGAGAGCAGAACTCTCTCTCTGCTTCCCAGTGTCATGTCTTGAGCTGCTTTTCTCCTCCACTGGGCCCTTCCGCCATGATGTTCTGCCTCATCTTGGGCCCAGAGCAATGGAGTCAGCCGTCTATGGACTGAGACCTCTGAAACTGTGAGCCTCAAAGAAACTTTTCCCCCTCTTTTTGTTCTTATCAGATCTTTTGGTCACAGCAGTGCAAAAGCTGACTAAAACAGATAGATGATAGATAGATAGATAGATAGATAGATAGATAGATAGAGGATTTAGTAGGGAAATTGGCTCACCTAGTTACTGAGGCTGAGAAGCCCCACGCTAGGCCATCTGAAAACTGGAGAACCAGGGAGGCTGGTAACGTGGCTCAGTTCAAATCCAATGCTCTCAAAAACCAAGAAAGCGGATAGTATGACTCTCAATCCAAGGCCTCAGATCTGAGTGGGAGGTCACTAGTGCAAATCTGAGAGTCCAAAAATGGGGGAACATGGAGTCCTGATTTCCAAGAGCAGGAAAAGACAGAGGTCCCAGTTCCAGGAGAGAAAGAGAATGAATTTGCCTTTCCTTTGCCATTTTGTTCTATTCAGCCCCCTGCTGATTGGATGGCACATGCGCACATCAAGGATGGATCTTCCCCACTGAGGCCACCGACTCATGGGCCAGTCTCCTTCTGGCCACCCTCACAGACATACCCAGAAATCATGGTGTATCAGTTTTGTAGGGAACCCCTTAATTCAGTCATGTTGACACCTAAAACTAACTTATCACAAAATGGTTGAGGTTAAAATTAGAGATGAGGTTTATAAAGCACCCAGCACAAAAATAGCTTCTTGAGTTATTATTTAATCTACCTTTGAGGATTTTTTGTTTAACTATAGTAGCATGGCCCCTTGGTATGTTCCACAATGGCTAAAGTGGTGTTCCTCCAATTTGAGTTCCTTTGTCTCTGTGGCCACCACCTATTTCATTTTCTTCACATTAACAAAATTTCCCCTTTTTATGTTTCTGGTCATTTAGGGAATAGTCGTTTAACTTGAACTGCCTTAACTAAACTTTTGCACCCAATAAATGTGCCCTATTTCAGCTATAAAGTGAATCATGGCTTTATCTACATCTTTGTAAAGAGAATGATATAAGTAGGAAAGAGAAGGTCATTTGAAAATTTCTAATTGGAACATACATGATACAGAGGATGTCAGAGTAGAAAGGGACCTTAGAAATCCCTAAGATGAAGAGTCTAAGGGCCAGCAAAAAATAATGTTAATAATGCTGACCTGCCCAAGTTCACCCAACCACTCAATGACAAAGCCAAGATCAAAAGCCAGGCTTTCTGTAGGGCACAGTGGCACATGCCTGTAATCCCAGCAACTTGGGAGGCTAAAGCAAGAGGATAGCAAGTTGGAGGCCAGCTTCAACAATTTAGCGAGGCTTTAAGCAACTTAGTGAGACCCTGTCTCAAAATAAAAAACATTTTTAAAGGCTGGGGATGTGGCTGAGCCCCTTTGGGTTCAATCCCAGTACCCACCCACCCACCCCCCAAAAAGCTAGGCTTTCTGATACCAAGAGCAGGACTACAACTGGAATCATTTTCATGACTACACTACAGAAGTTGCAACGAACCTTCTGGTATAATCAATTTGTAATCTGGAAGCAAGCCAAATCATCATGGTTAATCATTTCCCTTCCACTTTGTTTCTGTGGCCCTGTAAACCTATCAATTGTAGCTTTTCAGGGAGCTTATGACTCAGCATACACAGCAGAGTTGAAAAACTGCTGGGTGAAATAACGAAGAGCCATCTTGCCATTATGTGACATTATGTGCCATGAATTCTAAGCCTGAATTGTACTCTTTTTCATTCTGGATTCCAATTAGAAGTGGCCCTACTTGTTCTCTAGGCCTTACTAGTTTATGTGTTTTTAATATTTTCCCCACATGAGAAGCAAAAACATGTTTGCCCTTCATTCCTGAGTGGTTAATCCCTCTCAGACACAGAAAGCTGGCAACCAATGAGGAAAGATTGTCTCCAGACACTACTTATGGTAGAGATCACCCAGTTGAGTGATGGATGTCTTTTGTCAACAAGAAACTAGGCTAGTGCCAGGCGCGGTGGTACACACCTGAAATCCCAGTGGCTCGGGAGGCTGAGGCAGGAGGATCGCTAGTTCAAAGGCAGCCTCAGCAAAAGGGAGGCACTAAGCAACTCAGTGAGACCCTGTCTCTAAATAAAATGCAAAATAGGGCTGGGGATGTGGCTCAGTGGTCGAGTGCCCCTGAGTACAATCCCTGGTACCCCCTCAAAAAAAAAAAAAAAAAGAAAGAAAGAAAGAAAGAACAAAGAAACTAGGCTAGGGTGGGGGCAGGGAAACATTCAGTTGAGACCCATTACCTCCATGAAAAAATTTAAGTGTTGTGTCTTACCAACAGTGGATTGGGAATGTGGTGGATTTGGGCACAAGTGTATAGTCCCCAAAAGCTTAGCCAAGTGAATGAAACCTGTGTTCCAGAGTGTGGAAAGAGCATCCCTGTTATAGAACATGGCGGCAGGAAAGTGGGAGGCCAGAATCCCTGGAATCTGGGTGGGACCAACACTGACACACCTTTCAGGCCTGGCCGGTCAGTTTGGTCCAGTCATTGGTTTGAGGTTATGTCTGGAAATCAGGTGGACCTTCCTCTAAAGTAAAGAAATGTTTGTCCTTGAAAACTGGGAGCTGAAGTATGGGACCCTACAGTATTGGGCTGGGTCTGGCAGTTCATGGTCAGTGTCCTATAGAAATAGTTGTCCAATGCAGGTCTCTGATACAGAATTGCTCTGCGCTTGAACATTGAGCTTTGCCAGCATCCATTAGTTTTTTGGACCACAAGATTCAGTCGATTCATGACAGCCCTCACTTGGGAGGTCATTCAGAGACAGCTAGCCAGTCCATGAAATTTGCATCCCCTTGCATAGTATAGAGTTGTCATTGATACACAGGTGTGCAGCCAGAGACTGCATTTCCCAGCTGAATAGCCATGTGACTTGCTGAGAGCCATAGCTGAGTTGGGATGATGCATGGCATTTTTGCCAGAAGTAGTGGTTGAGAGGTGACACCAGCGAGCCATTAAGATGATGACTTTTGAGTTCTCGCGGAGTTCCCATTGAGTTCCGGTTGAGCTCTCGTGGGGATTCCTGGAGAGTTCGCGTTGGTGAAGTTCCGGTGGTGGGAGTTCCGGTTGGTGTGTGGTGTGTTCCTGGAGGAGCCACGTGGGTGGCGTTCAGGAGAGTTCCCAGGGAGCGTGTGTGGAGTGTGCTGGTAGAGTTCAGAAATAAAGTTTGTTCCTGCTTGAGTGGCTCGTGATTTGTGCCCAGCCAGACTGCGGCAGTGACTAGTTCTCTCATCTATTGAATGAGAGACTGAGGCATAAGCATGCATGCCTGCCTTCGCTGGGATCACTCTTTCCCTTTCTTTGTTTGTTTTTGTTGTTCTTTGTTTTTTGCCTTTTTTTTTTTTTTTGGTACCAGGGATTGAACTCAGGGGCACTTAACCACTGAGCCACATCCCCAGCCCTTTTTATGTTTTATTTGGAGACAGGGTCTCCCTGAGTTGCTTAGGGCCTTGCTAACTTGCTGAGGCTGCCTTTGAACTCAGGATTCTCCTGCCTCAGGCTCCTGAGTGCTGGGATTACAGGAATGTGCTATCATGCCCAGCTTCCCTTTCCTTTAAACTGAAAACTGAAGATACAGAGACCTAGAATAGTGGTTCTCCGTGTGGGCCCTGGATCTGCAGTGTGTGCAACATCTGGAAGCTCATTAGAAATGCACATTCTTAAGTCCATCCTGGGCTTACTAAATCAGACACATTGGAGATGGGGCCCTGCAATCTGTTTTAATAAGCCTTCCAGGGAATTCCCATGCTCCCTAAAGTTTGAGAATCACTGTTGTTAGGCGATGGTAGGACCATAAGATGGAAGAACCCTGGGTTCCTGAATCACCACATGGAGGACAGCCACCTACCAGAAAGAGTTGCACAGAGTACTCTACGAACTGCAAAGAAATCATGGTTGGATTAAGGTTAATCCAACCTTAATTTTAATGGAGGGTTCATTTTTTATATCAGCTGGTGTTACACTAATATCTTGGAAGGACCAACTTTATACCAAACACAATCAGAGTGAGGAGGAAAGATAGCCTAATATCACTAGATTCCTAACACTTTAAAGGGGATACGTAAGTGTCTTCACACATCTACAGCTGTAGGTGTACCCTCCCCCATGTCATGATCCCATGTCAGCAATAGGAGTACAGATCAGGGTCTTTAGAGATCAGGGTCTAGAGATCACAAGCAGCAATGGATCATCTACTCAAACCTGCAGGCCTCAAGGATCAGCAGGAAGAGCAAGAGCTGTGGCTGATGCCAAGGGACTGGGTGTCTTAAGCCTGTCTCACGCAGATGGTTTTTACAGGAAAGAAGACAGACACCATGAACTATCTGCCAATTATCTGAGTATCTAACTATATAAGCACTGTTCCAGGACAAGGTTCAAGAATTTTCCAGTGTCCGTGAATCTACACATACCTGGGTGTGAGCAGCTACTATCCTGCTATTAACCTGGCTAGATTAGCTTTTATTGGATCTGCAAGGATGTGGGATCTGGTAGGAAGAATTCCAAGAAGACTCCCCAGCTCCCAATGACTCTTACTCTTATGTGATCCTCTTTCCTTCAAAGTGTGATCAGAAACTGTGAATATGACTTTAAAAATCCACCCCCATCCCATAATTATGGTACATGATTTGGCAAAAGGGAGATCATCCTGGGTGGACTTGACCAAATCCAGTGACTTCTTTAAAAGTCTAGAGTCTTCTCTGGCTGGTGACAGAAAAGAGACAGAGTGACATGCTCAGGGTGGCTTAGAAGAGAAAAAGTACCCATGTGGACTGTCTACGGAGGCCATATGATGGGAAGCTTCTGGAGGCTGAGAGCAGTCCTCAACCAATAGCTTGTAAGGAAACAGAGCCCCAGGGCTGTGGCTGTGACTCAGTGGTAGAGCCCTGCCTAGCATGTGCAAGGCCCTGAGTTCCAACCTCAGCACCACCAAAAGACAAAAGAAAAAACAGAGCCCCAGTCCCACAACCCCAAGCAACTAAATGCTGCCAACCCCCAGGAGCTTGGAAGAGGATCCCAAGCCACAGATGAGAACCAAGCCCCAGCCAATACCTTGATGCGAGCCCAGTGAGACCTGGAGCAGAAAACCCAGGCCCACAAATCCAGGACTACAAATCCACAGAACCATGAGATACAGTCACACATCACTTCACAACGGGGACACCTTCTGAGAAATGCATCATTAGGCAATTTCATCATTGTGCGAACATCATAGAGTATCCTTCAACAAATTAAAGATGGCTACCATGTCACTAGGTGATATGATTTTATGGAACCACAGTCGAATATGCTATCATTGACCAAAATGTTGCTGCTAGGTAGCACATGACTGTGATAAATTTGAGGTATTTTAAGCTGCTAAGTTGGTGGCAGTTTGTTATGTAGCAATAGAAAACTAAAATGTGGGGGTGTCGTGAGTCTCTCTGTGTAGCAAACACTGTCCGTGCTTGGCAAGAGCCCCCAGGCTCCCTCTGAGGGCTTCCATGTACCCTCCCCCATCTGCTGTATGCTTTTAGTTCAAACAGCCTACACCTGCGATTCTCTTTAGCCAGCTGGCCTGGGCTTCTAGAAGCTTATGCAGAGCTAGAGTTGCCTGGGAATTTATGCTCCCCTGAGGAGACACTTAGTCAAAGACCAACTGGTTTGAGAGTGTCAAACTCAGCCTCCCTACCTCAAGTTGGGATGGGCTCAGAAGTATAAGTCACACACCAGAGCTCCACTGCAGGATCAGGCTGAGGCTGAGAGTTGTCCAGAGATGCCCTCACCTGCTTCTCTCCCCTGCCCTTCCCTGTTTCCCCCACTTCCTCCCTGTTCTCCCCCCTAGGAGCCCATCCTTAATCCTTCATGGCTGAAGCCTTACCAGGTTCTTCTCCAGTAGAACCTCATGTATGAGTCATTTTGTGTTGCCCTAACAAAATACTTGAAGCTAGATACTTAGAAAGAAAAGAGGTTTGCCCAGCGTGGTGGCGCACACCTGAAATCCCAGCAGCTCGGGAGGTGGAGGCAGGAGGATCACAAGTTCAAAGCCAGCCTCAGCAACTTAGTGAGGCCCTCAGCAACTCAGTAAGACCCTGTCTCTAATAAAATATAAAAAGGGAGTTGTGCTCCATTTGTGTATAATGTGTCAAAATGCATTCTACTGTCATGAATAACTAATTAGAACAAATTTTTTAATGGGCTAACGAACTAAAAAAAAATGCTGGGAATATGGCTCAGTGGTTAAGTGCCCCTGAGTTCAATCCCTGATTAAAAAAAAAAAAAAAGGAAGAAGAAGAAGAAGAAGAGGAGGAGGAGGAAGAAGAAGAGGTGGTTGTTTGTTTATTTAGCTCACAGTTGTGGAGGCTGAAAGCCAAATATTGGGTGATAGCATCTGTTTGACCTCTGGAAGGGTCTCTGACTGCATCACAGCATGTGTAGAGGGCTACACCCATGAAGTGGCCTTGTTTGATAACAACCACTCTCGTAGAAACTAACCAGGAGCCGACAAGAACTACAGTGATTTCTTCCAAGAGTTCCATTCTCAATGACCTGATTACTTTTCTCTAAGAACCATGTCTTAAAGGTCCCATCACCTCTTAATGTTGTCACACTGGGGACCAGGCTTCAACACATGAATTCTTGGGGGACAAATCACGTCCAAACCACAGCAACTCCAAATGCTCCATGTCTTAATACCATCATCTTGAGGGATGGATTTGAACCCATGAACTTGAGGAGGAGAAACAAACATTCAGACCATAGCATGTAAACAAGCTCCAAATGTTCAAAGTTCACACCCCCTCCCAACGTCCCCACCTCTCAATTTCAGGCCAAAGTGGGTGGGAACACCCACTGATTTCAATGCCAGTGCCAAATTGCAAACCCATTTGGCATGCACATATCACACACAACACACAGAATGCATAGGACACACATAAAGGCACCACACACAGATACAATACACAAATGCACACAATACAAATGTGCAACGTGCGTTAGTCAGCTTCTCATCGCTGTGACCGAGAGGCCTTACAAAAACAACTCAGAGGAGGAAACATGGATTGGGGCTCACAGTTTCAGAAGCTCAGTTCCTGGTCGGCTGGCTGGCTCCATTGCTTTGAGCCTGAGGTGGAGGTCGAACATCATGGCACAAGGGTGTGACAGAGGAAAGCTACTCAGCTCATGGCAACCTGAGAGCAGGAGCAGCCAGAGACAAGACATAGAACCCCGGGGCTGGGAATGTGGCTCAGGCGGTAGCGCGCTCTGGCATGCGTGCGGCCTAGGTTCAATCCTCAGCACCACATACCAACAAAGATGTTGTGTCCGCCGAGAACTAAAAAAATAAAATAAATATTAAAAATTCTCTCTCTCTCCTCTCTCACTCTCTCAAATTACTAATCCATCAAGTAGATCCATCCACTGACTAGGTCACAGCTCTCGTAATCCGATCATTTCGGCCCTAAACACTCCTACATCAACACAGGAGTTTGGAGAAGTACCTCGTATCCAAACCATAACAGAATATATACAATACACAAATCACATGAACACAGCATACAAAATATAGACAATACATGATACAGTACAGATGACACGCATGACATTCAACTTGAAACCCACAAGTAACATATACCACACACACGACATACGCAACCCACAAAACAGACAAAATGCATACACACAACAACACACATACCACATACACACGTGCACATAGCCGCTTTTCCACCAGTCCCTTGCCCACTTGAGCAGGAGGCAAAGTCTAAAAAGAGTGAGGCCCTGGTTGTGACCTCATCAGAGCATCTAGGCTGCTTTGAGCACCGTTCTGAAGACAGGGTTATTCAAGTTCATTGCCGCTGGGCCTTCTAACAGACTTTCTCTTTTCTTTCTCGTGTCTTGGTATTAATTAGCCCTGGGATTTAAATCTGACGCATCAGGCCAAAACAATTCTAAATGCTTTTGGAAAAACAAATTCCAAATTAGCTGTAGCTGAACGTGCATCTATTTGGAAGGCAGGCAATGTGAATACTGACCCTGTAGAAAACAGAAGTGCAGCTGGGCAGGGTGGTACAGTGGGGGGCAGTGGCACATGCCTGTAATCCCAGCGGCTCAGGAGGCTGAGACAGGAGGATCGCGAGTTCAAAGCCAGCCTCAGCAACAGAGAGACCCTAAGCAACTCAGTGAGACCCTGTGTCTAAATAAAATACAAAATAGGGCTGGGGATGGGGCTCAGTGGTTGACTGCCCCTGGGTTCAATCCCTAGTACCCCCCAAAAAAGAAAATAGAAGTGAACGCCCCCAAGAAAAGAAGGGCAGAAATGGAAAGATTTGGTGACTACCTGGTCCACAGCCCGGCCCTGGCAGGGTTGGGGGAAGAGGTTCTTGGGCTGTAGGAGGGTGGGAAACAAAAGAGAAGTTTGACATCTAGGTCACAGGTGAAGGGAGTGACAGTCCTTCTATGTTCCTCTACATGGCCTTGTCCTCTTTGAAACAGGCACTGTCAGTGGGTTCCTGGGATCCAGTCCTCCTAAAGCTACTGGATGCTAAATCCACCTTGAATGTCTCTTCTCTCTGCTCCAACTGGTGACCTTCCTACACCCACCTTGGCCGCTTCTGAATGGTCCTGAAGGTGTAGGGCTGGGGTGGACCACTTGGGGACTGTGGAAAACACTGAGGTGCCTAACACCTGGCACCAGTCTGACCATTTGGTGAAGTGCTGTTTCCCCCTCAGCAACATGTTATGTCCTTTAAATGCAGGGACTGGCTCCTTTGTGGTCAGAGACACTGCTTGCAAATGTTTTCTGTGTGCACTTGCCTAAGTGGCTGTCTCAGCTGGAGTTTGGTCAGGGAAGCAGAGACACTCTCTATACTGAAAAGGAGGAGGTGTTGTCATGGAGCACTGGAGGGAGCCGCCTGGGCAGTCTAGGGAAGGCCATCATTCCTACGCCTGGTGGGGACTCTCAAGACATGGCCAGCGACCAGGGAGGAAAAAGATGAGCTGGAGAAAGAGGGACCCAAAACACAGTGAACCCGTGAAAACACATTCAGGCATGCATCTGTGTCCCACCACCTCCAACCTCGAACACACAGGGAACCTTCAGATTAGACCCATGTCCTCTGCCATATGGGCACACACAATAGCCCTGGGATTCCACGTAGCCGAAAGAGGAGGCCTGATGGGCACTGGAGGGACCTGGTTACTGCCCCTATCAAGATGAGCGATGACACATGCAAGGTGCTGTCTGAGCAGAGAAATAGCTGCTTCTTCACTTCCACCTTCAACTCGCATTTTAATTTCTCTTCTGGCCAACCCCAACCCAGAAGCATACAAGGAAGAGAATTCTAGGAAACCTAATTCAGTTCAGTTGGGTGGACATAGCACAAAGGCACTAACTAGATCATCACATTTCTATCTACTCAGTGAACCCCACTCACAGTTGTTCCAGACAGTAATTAAGTTGGGTTATCAGTGTATCGGTCAGCTATTGCTGTGTAACAATCTCAAGATCATCACGGCAGGGCTGGGGATGTAGCTCAAGCAGTAGCGCGCTCGCCTGGCATGCGTGTGGCCCGGGTTCGATCCTCAGCACCACATACAAACAAAGATGTTGTATCCGCCAAAAACTAAAAAATAAATATTAAAAAAAATTTTCTCTCTCTCTCTCTCTCTCCATCTCTCACTCTCTCTTTAAAAAAAAAAAAAAAAAAAAAAAAAAAAAAAGATCATCACGGCACCTACCAATGCATTTGTGGATTGGCTGGAGGGCTTGGCTCCACAAGACTCTCATATTCTTCCTGGACCAGTGCAAGCTGGGGCACCTTCTTCTCATGGTGAGAGCAGAAACACAAGAGAACCTGCAGGAACTCATGAAGCATCTTAAGGTCTAGGCTGTGAATCACAACACTGTCCCATCTACCCTGTTCTATTGGCCAACAAAGTCACATGGCCAAGGCCACAGTCAAGGGATAGAAATGTACACCCCACCCATGATGAAACTATAGCAAGGATGTGAATGTAGGGAAGAATTGGGGTCAGTGACTCAGTCCACCACAAGGGGAAATTCTCTCCATCTGGATATAACTCCCCTGCCAGTCCATCACCAACCCAAGGGGGGCTCATTCCTCTTGTTACCTCTCATTCTTTGACTCTGACTTTTCAGCTGATCATCTTGGGTTATTCCTGTCTCGCTTTTACCCATATCCTTCCATCTTCCTCTCTTTCAAATTGTGACTGGTAATCACAGGAGGAAAAAAATAGCTTTTTTTTTTTTTTTGGTCATTCCATATATGAGGCAAAACTATGTGATAACCACCTGAAATTCTGGAACAGATACAATTGAACTAAGGAAAGGAAAAGCTATTAGTTTTGAAGTGAAATTAGATAAAATAAAGAGTCAAAGTCATCAATCTCTAACAGCCCTTGAAATTGTCTAGAAATGTCATCCATAATCACTGCCGAGTCTCCATGTGCCTCCTCAGACTAGCTCATTTAATGTTACTATTTGGCAATTGTTTCTAAGGACTATAATTTCTTCTTATCAGTTTCTTTCTTGGGGTGTTTTTGAGGAGGACTGTTAAACCACAGAAGGCACTTAGCAGAGCGACAGACACCCAGCAAGTTCTCACCACTATTAGTCACTGTTAGTCACGGTCACAATCTTTGGTACAAAGGCATGGTGCTGTGCATAGATAGCTACTGCTGTGTAACAAAAGACCCCAAAATATACTGGCCAAAAAAAATCACCAGTCATTGTGTTAAGTTCATGGATTCTGTGGGTCAGGAATCCAGACAAGGTGTGGCAGGGGTGGCTTGTCTCTCCTCCATGATGTCTGAGGCTTTGGCTGGGAAGACTCGATGGGAAGGAATGACTTTGGTGACTATGAACTCACAGAGTGCTCCCACCGTCCTTCAGTGTTCCCAGGGCCTCCCCCCATGGCCTCTTCAGCTTGGTGGCCTCCGGCTACCAGATGGCTCAGACCTCCAAGAATGAGTTCATTCCAACAAATAAGTTAAAAGCTGCATAGCCTTTTGAGGACAGTCTCTGAAGTCACATTATGTCCCTTCTGCCATCTTCTATGAGCCAAAGCAGTTACAAGTCCACTAGGACACAAAGGGAGGGGGACACAGAGCCTACCTCTCCATGAGAGAGATGTGAAAAAAATTTCTGCCACATCTTAAAGTCACCACTTAGCTATTTCTGGTACATCGACAGTTGAATAGGCTTTTGTGGTTTAATCAGGAACCTCAAGATTTTTCTTAGCAGGGTTTCTATGGGAACTATGTGTTGGGGTCCAGATAACACACTTTCCAGTTCACTTTGGAATAAACTCGTTCATCAGGGGGGACTTCTCGAATTCACATTCCAGACCTGCAGAATGTCTAACAGTGAACACGGCTACCAATATTACCTATTAATTAGCAATGTGTCTAGAGCACTTCCCACCACCCAGACCTAGGCTACTTACTCTGGGTAGATTTGATCCGCTTGACAATCCTATACATACTATGGTCATTTCCATTTTGCTGATGGGGAAAGAAAGACTTGGAGAAGACAAATGATAAACCATCCAGGACTTTGACACAGATTTTTTTTTTTTTTTTTTTTTTTTTTTTTTTTTTTTTGCAGGGGGATGGTGTTGGGGATTGAACCCATGACCTTGTGCATGCGAAGCAAGCACTCTACCAACTGAGCTATTTCCCCAGCCCTTTGACACAGATTTTGAAACCCGGTTTCTCTAATCCCCAAACCCAATCTTAACTCACCACAGCACTTCTGCTTCGACGCCATGAATACATTGAAGGGACTGCCCTCCTTGCTGGGTGGCACTGGCTGACACCATCCCTTCATGTGGCCACAGCTCATTTGCACCCTCTAGCATGCCCGCCTGGCCTGAGTTCCCAGCCTTCTGTGTCCCAGCAGCCCCATCCTTCCTAAACCAGAGCAAACCAAGCCACACTCAGCTTTTTGTCCCCAGGCATGGATGGGGAATGAAGGGATGTTTTTGTCCCCAGCTATACAATGCCATTTGTGCGAGGGCAGCTCTGGGGCGGTGCAGGGGGTAGGGGGGAACAGCGAGGCAAACACAACCCCCATTCTCCAGGGCTGGTTAACTGCACACACAGCGGGAGGCCAAGCTCAGGCCCCAATGGCCCTCGGCCCCTGGGCTGCTAGAGACAGAAAAAAAAAGTTGCTGCTCTGGTGGGCTTTCCCCGAGGTTTCACAGTCAAGTGTCTGTGTCACCCGCCCCAGCCACCCTACCCCGACCCACACTGTTTCCCCAACATCCCTCCTCCACCCCCGTCCTGCAGTTTGGGATGAGAAAAACCCCTTGTTTCGGATCTTTGCAATAACGATGAAAGCCTTTCTTTCCCCCTTTTTAAGAATTCATCTGTGCATTCCAGAGGGGGCATTTATCACCCCGTGCCCAGGCTGCAGACGTCTCCCTCCTTCAGATCCTCCTGCCGAGAAAGGCGGCCTTGTCAGACACATGAAACCAGCCCCTCTGGACATCTGGACAAGGCACAGCCCTTTGGCTGAGCACGAGACTGTCCTGAATGCCGCAGACAGTCAAAGGAGAGCCCTTGTTCCCCGTCCAAATGGCCCAAATAAATGGACGCAGCTGGGCACAGAGGGGGCGGTAGGCGTAGGGGGAGATGGGAGCCAGGCCTTCTTGGCTGGCGCCCCAGGTACCTCCACGGGACAATCTGAAAGGCAAATTTGCTTGCAGAAGAGGCATCTGGAGCTGCCTTGGTAACACCCTTCTGCTAATAGAGTTAGGAAGGCTCAACCGGTAACTGGTAACTAACAGGTAACTGTTGCTTTTGACTTGCCTTTGTCTGCGAAGCACCCCATCTTCTAGTGAAAGAACCTCTTTCTTGTGGGCAACCAATTCCACTGAAGGGTCTGAGCACCACCACCATCCACAAGAGTCTGACCCAGCCCTGGCTGGCCGGCCAATCAGCGTACTCCACTACTCGGGCACAATCATTGGGCATTTGATGCTAGATTGGCCAATCAGAGACCTCCTTGAAACTTTTCTCCCAGAGATAAGACCTCTCTTTTCCCACCAGGGTAGAATAAACCCTGCAGCTGCCAGCCGCCATCTTGCTCACCATGTAGCCTGAGACTGTCTAAGAAATGAAGTAATCGAGCCCTAAAATTATCATTTGAACCCCTAGATTCACCTGAAGCTATATCTGAAGCTATTTGCTGGACATTTAAAGTCTCTGCAGCAATTCCATGTTTTGCTCTGGCTGATGTGAATTGAATTTCTGTTTCTGTACAGACCCCAAAGAGACTGACTCACAGTTTCTCCTTGAATAAATATAAAGTCGTCAACCTAGCATTTGAGGGGCTCTGTGAAGTAGCCACAGCATAGACATCCCAGGTCCCCATGAGCAGCCAGGCCAGCCTTGTCCCTGCTCCACAAGGGTCAAATTCAGCCCATCCCTCCAAATGCAAGCACACCCCCAACTAAATGGCTCTCAATGGGAATGTAACTCCAGGATCTCTAACCAGCTGTGGCCCAAAGACACCCTAGGAGGAACCCATCACCCTCATGCTTTGCCCTGTGACCTGGGGAAAACTCTGCACTGATGGGACCGGCCAGCTACCATGTCTGGGCACGAAGCTCCCAGCAAATCCCCTCAAACCTGCCCACACCCACATTCCCAAGTACCCTCAATGAAGGTGGCAATCCATGGGGATGTCCTAGGACTGCCAGGGACCCTCAGGAACACCTCGGGGGCATCGCTTTTCAGAAAAGAGCTGCAGCTGACTTCTGGGTGCTGCTACCCAACTTCCCTGGCATGTTGCTCTGGACCTCCTTCCCCAGCCTCCAAACTCTCTGCCAACTCTCTAGCCCAGAGAACACAACTGTGTGTGCGTGTGTGTGTGTGTGTTGAGTGTGCAGTACGTGTGTACTTGAGTATGGGAAAAAAACAGGCACAAATTCAACTACAATGGATACATTTTACTAGCTCTCTCTCCTTTCTGTGATCTTCCCAAAATCCCTTTGTAACTCACACCCCTCACCTCTCAGCTTCCTTCCTTAATGTGCGCACTTGACAAGAACATTGTTGACTGTCTACTTCTTGATTTTGTACCCGCGATTGAACCCAGGAGCACTTAACCACTGAGCTACATCTCCAGCTCTTTCTTATATTTTATTTAGAGACTCGGTCTCACTGAGTTGCTCAGCGCCTCACTAAGTTGCTGAAGCTGGCCTCAAATTTGAGATCCTCCTACCTCAGCCTCCTGAGCCACTGGGAATACAGGTGTGCACCACCGTGCCTGGTTTGAGTGTCTACTTGATGCTAGACTCTTGATCTGTAGTACTTCTTGGTAGGTTTCATCATCCCATTTTACAGATGAGGAAGCTGAGGCTCAGAAGGATTAATTACACTGTCCCAAAGCACACAGAAGAGTTGAGGTTTGAAACCAAGTCGGAAGAGACACCAGCACTCACCACCTTCCCACTATACTGCCTCTAATGTAGCCCCACATAGAAAAAGCTGCCCCTGGTGCAGGTGACTATTCAGAAGCCTCTGAAAGCCTTTTCTTTCCCACCTGAATTATAAATGCTCAGCACAGATACTCAGTCCTTTCTCTGTCCTTTAGCCCTGTCTTCCTCCAGTACTGACATTTTTCAGGTCCTCAATCGATGTCGATTAACTTGAACATCATAAGATGCACAGAGCTAAGCTATCTGGCCAAGAGAACAGCAAACCTTTTAAAAATGCCTAACTGAGGGACATAGTACTTATCACCCTTAGCATATAAAGGTGTTTTAGTCAGATTTTTGTTGCTGTGACTAAAAGACCTGACAAAAACAACTGTAGAAGAGGAAAAGTTTATTTGATGGCTCATGGTTTCAGAGGTCCATAAACAGACAGCTCCATTTCTTGGGGCTAGAGACGAGGCAGGACATCAGGCAGAAGAATGTGACAGTGGGAAGCAGCTCGCATGGTCAGGAAGCAGAGAGAGACTCCATTAGCCAGATACTAGTATGTACCCCAAAGGTACGTCCCCAATGCCCACCTCCTCCAGCCACACCCTACCTGCCTTCAGTGACCACTCAGTTAATCCCATCCAGGAATTAATTCTGTGATTGGGTTAAGGCTCTCACAACCCAATCACTTCTGCTCTGAACCTTCTGGCATAGTGTCACACATGAGGTTTTGGGGGACATCTCACATCCACACCATAACAAAGGGAAATAATAATAGTACCTATTTCATAGTTTTCTTGTCGGTCACATGCAAAAATAATGTAAAGAACATGGCACAGTACTGGTCTACAGTAAGTACTCAATAAATATTAGAGAATATCATTGTTATTAACCCCAGGCCAAGCTTAAGCTTTTTAAGTCCCTTTACTCCAAGACAGTTCTGTCAACTGCTGCATGCAGTGTGGGAACCAACTAAGACAGATGTACATAACCCAGTGACTGTCTCCCAGGCTCTCGTGGCAGGATTTGAGCTGTTTTTAAGGTCTCATAAATGCCCTGCTCTAGTGAGACTCTCAGAGGACAGAGGGAGGGCAGCTGAGTGAGTCATTTTGTGTCTTATTTAGGAGCAGTCTTGCATGCTTGTGGAAAGGTCGCTGTAATGCAGCCCACGTGACTGAGCCTGTGCCCAGTGAAAGTCTGAGCCCAGGCTCTGCCACTGAACCTGTTCTTGCTTCGTGCAGGTCACCAAGCACAGACCTGCCACGTGTCTGAATGCCAAAATCATTTAATGATTTAAAAAGATCGAGATCAATGGCTTCAGCAACTTCTGGGAAGCGGTAACTCAGCGAGCTGTGGAAGGTTCTCAATTTGCTGTCTCCAGCCTGGCCCTGGGGCAGGATTTATGCTGAATGGGCTCCACGAGGCAAATATATCCTGGGATCGGCCCTGTCCAATCACCCCGCCCAGGAAGTGCTGGCACACTGACATCACCCTCACAGCTGCCAAGGCCCCCTTGCTCTGAGGGGCACTCTCTCATTTCACATTAATTAGAAGGCCATTTTCCAAGCATTTCCATCCCATAATGAAGGGCTTTCTGCAGTGGCTCAGTGAAATATTAAAACATCTGACTCGGAATCTAAAAAAAAAAAAAAAAAAAAAACCATCCTGCCTGCTCTGTCTGTATATCTATAACCCTTCACATTCCATGGGGGAAAATAAATTAAGAAATAGGACATCTTGTCCCAGAGGCACGCAGAGGAGGCAGGGTGGCTAGGGGGAAATGACTACACCACTGCCATCAAACATTAACCACTGGGCTGTCCTCCTCTCTCCACAGCTGCCTCTGATGGGGACATGGAGGAGCGGGTGAGACGAATGGATAAGAAAGAAGGGAACACAGGACAGAAGATATCTTCTGTAGTCCTCTCCCAGGTTGACCCTGGCCTGATCATGTGACTTGCTTTGCCCAATGGAGCATTAGCAAGAGTGACGCAGGCAGAGGCTGGATTTGCACATGCATCTTGTTCTCTTGGAACTCACTCTTGGAATCTGACCACCATGCAAAGTAGCCCCAGCTAGCCATGTGGAGAGACCACGTGGAAGCCCGCAGCCTTCCAGCCATCCCCACCAATGAATGGGTCATATAGGTGAATGAAGTGTCTCGGACATTCCAGTCCCATCCACCATTGGCTTCAGCCACTCAAGATACCTCAAGCAGGACCAGCAGAAGATCCACCCAGCTGAGCCCTAATCAACCCCCAGAATCATTAAAAAAAAAATCTGTTATACCACAATGTCGAATCAAAGCCCTCCATTATTCTCCAGTGGACCCAAGATCAAGATCACATTTCCTGGTGCCCTTCATGAAAGTTCTCCATATCCAATAATTTCTGCCTTTCTTCTACCATCCTACTGAGCTAGGGTACGGTTTCTGCTAAACCATAGCATCTGAATTTCTCACACAGTAAATCATGACCCTGAAGGGCCTCACTCCCTCCTTGACATTTACGTGATAATGAACCAGGACTCCTAGGTTAAAAAAATATAAAATAATTTTTTTTTCATTCCAACTGTGTGACAAAGGGTGTATCTGTAGACAACACAGTGTGGATACTGAGAAATGAGGTTCAAATTAATAAAGACTAAATTTTACATCTATGCATACAATACAGTGATTAGATATAGAATTTCTTGGCTCATGCTATATCATAAACTAAGCTAAGTATGGAAAGGCTGTTTTGCTATGCGGAAGTCCTTGCTATAATGAATTAATAAGAATGCTGTGCAATCAACATATTAATTGTATGTAAATGGTGTTTTTTAAATGCTTTAAAACAATTTATTCCCCTGAGCATTTTAAATAGGCCCCCTGGAAAGTTATTTGTGTAGTCATTTGCTTGGTGAACTTCTCTCTCCTAGCGGCTTCCTTCTATCCACAAATGAACAAGAAGAAATCTTATCTTGCTGCCTGCTTCATCTTCCTTCCTAGGACCCAGGAACAAGTGGCCTGAGGATCTTGGCCTGAGATCTGCCCCAGTGATTCTGAAATCTGATGACTTCCTCTTTTGTGTCCAAGGTCTCTGGTCCCATCTGTCAATCTCACATGGGGTCTGAGTTAGGTTAAAACATGGGTAATGCCGAGTACAGTGGTGCACACCTGTAATCCCAGCAACTCAGGAGGCTGAGGCGGGAGGATCTCGAGTTCAAAGCCAGCTTCAACAACTTAGTGAGGCCCTAAGCATCTCAGCGAGACCCTGCCTCTAAAGAAAATTGTAAAAAAGACTGGAGATATGGCTCAGTGATTAAGCACCCCTGAGTTCAATCCCTGGTACCAAAACCAAACAGAAAACATGGGTAACTATCGGGGACCAAAGAGAATCAGTCAAGGCCACTAACAACTGCTCACTCAGCCCTGCCTTGTCCCCACCTATTTTAGGCAACTATTTCACTACTGTGGCCAAAAGACCTAACAAGAACAATTAGAGGAAGAAAAGTTTCTTTGGAACTCACAGTTTCAGAGGTCTCAGTCCATAGATGGCTGACTCCACTGCTCTGGGCCCGAGATGAGGCAGAACATTATGGTAGAAGGGTGTGGAGGAGAAAAGCAGCTCAAGACATGGCACCAGGAAGCAGAGAGAGAGGGGGAGTGCTCTGTTCACGGAGGACAAAATATAAACCCCAAAGGCATGTCCCAGTGACCCACCTCCTCTAACCACACCCTATCTGCCTACAGTAACCACCCAGTTAATCTGTATAGTGGGCTAATCTACTGATTAGGTCACACCTCTCGTAATCTAATTATTTCTCCTCCAAACCTCTCACATGAGTTTTTTGGGGACACCTCACATCTAAACCATGACAGCACCATAGCATAGAAGAAGAAGGTTATTCAAGCCAGACATCCCATACATTCCCAAGACAACTATCAACACTGAAATGCCCAAGTCACTCTGGCCCTTCTCATCAAGCTAAAGAACCCAAGAATTGTCCAACACCTAAATAAGAGTTTTGACAAAGAAAACGCAAGCATTTCAGACTTGAAAAGAGCCACTTTTTATAGTAGGTTGTTTTGTTTCGTTTCGTTTTATTCTCATCTGGGCTCCAAACAAATTAACCCACTTTCCAAATTAACCCAACTTCCCAGGGATCTTTGATAAGTGAAGTTTCTAACAAGTAAGGTCTGATCTAGGGCAGCCCATCTGGAATTCTAGTCTGTCCAGAATCTTCCCACAAGCCCTCACAGAAGTATAAAATCTTTTGTTTATTAGGATACAGATGGGCACAGTATAGAGGACACAGGGGGACAGGGCTCCAGGTGGGAAGCGTGTGTAGAACCCAGCACCTCTTAGCCCAATGTTTCAAGGTATGTCTGAGGTCTTCTCTCCACAGCTCCCCCTTAAGCTAACTCTGCTGATTTTCCTCATGTTCCCAAGAAGCAGAAGCATGATTGAAGGAACCATTAATGAAGCTACTTAACACCAACCTGACGCACACAGCCCAACCACAACCAACTTGGTGGCAAAGGTGGCATTTGCAGTTCATGGGTCAGGAATAGCTAGGAAATGCAGTTTTTTGTTTTGTTTGGGAGGGGGGTTGTTTTGGGGGTTTTGGCTTTTGGTGGTGCTGGGGAATTGAACCCAGGGCCTTGTACATTCGAGGCAAGCACTCTCCCAACTGAGCTATATCCCCAGCCCAGAAATCCAGCATTCTTACAGACTGGAGGCCATTCCCAGAATTCCAGGATAAACACGAGACAGCCGTCCATTGCTGGGGCTGAACTCAGCTTGATAAGATTCACAAAGGCCTCAGGTCACCCAGCTTGGGCCATAGTAGCAGGCCTCAGCAAGGCCTGGTCCTCAGAGCAGTCACATGGTGAGCAGGTGGTTTCCTCCTTCCCCATTCTTCTCCTGGCCTACCCTGGATTGTAAGGAATCACAATTGCCTTGCCCTCAGGTTCTAGGGAGATTTAGCCCAAAGGAGGCACAGGCAGACTGGAGGACAGGAAGAAGCACTATGGTTTGGATATGAGGTGTCCCCCAAAAGCTCCTATTAATGCAGGACTATTTAGAGGTAAAACGATTAGATGATAACAGCTATAAACCAGTCATCCCATCCTTGAGTGGACAGAGTGTGTGGTAACTCTAGGTAGGTGGGGTGTAGCTAGAGGAAGTTGGTCACTGGGGCATGCTCTGGAAAGGGTATTCTTCCTGTGGCACCCCTCTTCCTTCCTCCCTTCCCTTCTTTCTCTTTTACTTTCTCTCTTTCTCCCTCTCCCTCTTTCCCTCTCCTGACCCCACCATGAGCTGAGCAGCTTTCCTCCACTGGGCCCTTCCCTCCTGCTGTTCTGCCTCACCTTGGACCCAGAGCAATGGAGTCAGCCCTCTATGGACTGAGACCTCTGAAACCTTGAGCCCTGAATAAGCTTTTCCTCCTCTAAGTTGTTCTTGCTGAATGTTTTGGTCACCATGACAAAAAAACTGACTAAAACAAGGGCAAAGGCCTAGGTATTTCTTCCTCTCTTGCTGTTTCTTGTGACCTACCCAGCAACATCAGTGATTCTTTTGTGGCTCTAGCTCTTTCCAGATGGCCCCTCCCTGCATGGTCCACTCACATGCCAAATGGACCTCTTTTCCCTGCTAAGAAAAAAACACACTCTTTTCCCTGCTAAGGTAACAGCAGCTTCCTGCTACTGGGCATCTCTGTATTGCCTCACCTGGATGGTTTCTCAGTGCCTCAATACATCACCTGTGTGGTCAGTTCCCTATATTAAATCCCCTCAGTTGAAAGACCTAGGACTGTTTCTGTAGTAGCCATCACTGCCCTATCCCTTGACTAATCAAACCCAAACTATCTATGATTCCTTCCACAACCAAACTTATTGCATTGAATTCAGAAGAACAGCGAGAATTTTAGAAAGAGAAAGGAAAAGAGGAAAGAAGGAAAAAACAAAGTAATAACTGATATTGAGCAATTAAGCAAGTGTCAAATATATATACATTACCTTATTTAATCTCAGAACACTATTAGGATGTTTGTACCTTTATTATTCTTATTACACAAAAGTCCAGCAATTGGCCCAAGGGCACAAAGCATGGAAGGATCCCAGGCAGCCACTAGGAGCTAAGCCCCCTTACCCATCAGATGCCGCGTGCCCACTAAGAACCCTAGGATGACAGGGATTCCTGAGCTGGCTTCTGAAAATGGTGCATTCTGGACCTGAAATGACCTGTGGCTTTGCCTGGCTCCAAAGGAAAATTCTCCTAAGGATCTGGGTGGGGCCAGTTTTGTATTCTCCAGCTCAGGAAACCTTAAGCAGTGATAAGTTGAGGGTCCTTTTGTCCACCTTTCCCAGAATGTATATGCGGGAAGGTGACAGGAGCCAGGGATTGCTCTCAACAGGGTCATCCACAGATGTCCATGGCCAAGACCTGGACAGAGGTGTGGAAGCTTCCAGAGGTCCCAAGACACCTTGTCCAAGGTGCTGAGATCCAGGTTGGCCCATTCTGCTCTTCTGTGAGACTCCAGCCTCAGGCCCCCAGACTGTCCCCAGACAAATGGCCGCATCGACAGGCCAGTGTTGGGAGGCAGGAGAGCAGGTGGGCAAAGCATCCCTTGCATCTTGTGCATGCCCGTGCCCAGGGCACAAGATTTGCAAAAACTAAGATGCAAAGGACATTTGACAACAGGACCACAGGGGAGGCCAAAGCTCCATCCAAAAACAATGAAATCGTGGCAGGGTTATTTGAAGCCCCCGTGGAAAGGATATTTGACAGTGAAGTCTCTCAAGTTTACCCATAGGTCACTGACTGGCCAATTAATGCTTTGGGAAGCTGTCCTCCCCACTGGCCAATCAGACAGGAAGTAGGCTGGGACAGGGTCCTGAGGCACCTGTTATTAACCCTCTCATTGCTGGGGAGTGGGAGTTTGATATTTTAACTGGGCTAATGCCTTGTTGGAGCCAGTAAGCTGAGCAGCACTAAGGACGGGGCCTCCTGGTGGGAAGCCACAGGGACATGTGACTGCTCTGAAAGGCAGGTTCTTCCAGGCCCCCTGGGAAGGGCCCACATGAACGAAGGTCCCTTCCTGAGCAGACACTGCAGACAGAGGCACGGTCTGGCTCAGGGAGATGCCTTTCCCACAGGGAGGACAGAATGATTTGCACCGCGCCTCCTCCCGCTCCGCTGGCTCTGTCTCTGGCCCAGTGCCTGGTCTCTGAGGCACATTTGGCAGCAGGATGAGGAGGCCAAGGCCCCCACTGGCTATTCTCTGTGCAAAGCTAAGTAGCCTGGGGGCTGGGAGGAAGACCTTGACCTCGGGAGCCCTAAACCGTGGCTGACAGCAGACAGCAAGGGGGGCCCTGGGGAATGGCACTTTATTGAGGGACATTTGTCTTCATTTGGGGCAGTCTACATCTCATCCCACAGGCGTGCCCTGAGGCAAGAGTCTCCCTGACCCCTACCAGGACTGTCCCTGCACTGCACTGTCCCTGCACTGGATTGAAGGGGAAGCTGCCTCTTAAAGCCCCTCGGAGCCAGAGAGACAAATGTCAGCAAAGAATGACTGGAAATTCCCTGCGACAATCCACAAGGCTCCCAGCCCCCACCCCCACCCTGGGAAAAGAGACCTAGAGCAGAGGCAGGCACCTGGTAGACTCAGCCCCCCAAACCTGGGTCCTCCTGGGCTAGTAGTGATTCTGGAAATCGAAAACTCAGATTCAGCACAATAATCATAGATTTAGATAATGAAAAAATATCTACCTATGCTTTTCAGAATGCAAACTACAGAGTAAACCTTCCTGAAATCCTTGTGGCTGTCAGAGAGGTCCCAGACTCCGTCTTTGCTCACCGGGAAAGAAAGGATGGTGCTTAAGGAGCTTTAGGATTTGCAAATATCAGAGTGCAAGATTTAGGTGGTTGGTTGTTGGGGAGGGAGTGGGGGGGGTCCTGAAAAAAAATCAGGATATTTAAAACATCAGAAGCCTGCGAACCAGGGCCTGGATGCTGCCACTAACCTGCGGAGTTGTGAATAAATCATTTCACCTCTCCATGCCTCATTTTCCGTCTATATATATGATTGCCTGATCATCAAAGGAGATGATCGGCAGCAAGGGTGCCCAGGTGAGTGCGCGCTGCTGTCTACATCACCCCCACTCACCCGGTTCCTAAACTGGCTCTGCCTAGGCAGGGCTGAGAGCCTGTCTAGCCCGGGAGGCAGCCTGGAAGGCTCTGGTTAGCCTCCCCGTGCTAAGAACAACCCTAGGGCCAGGTCTAGGGAGCTGCAGAGCCGGAGGCTCGAGGCACGTGGCGCGCCTTGCTCCGCACTTTCCAAACGCTCCGCAGCGTGGGAGGAGGGGTGGGTGGCGCCCGCGGTGGCGGGGGGGGGGGGGGCGCTGGATGGCCCTACCCCGGGGCGGGAGGGGGGTCGCCGCGCTCACCCCGTGGGGCCGAGGGGGCGGGCCGCACGGGGATTCATTTCCATTTGGAGCGCGGCGTGCCGCAGCCGCCCTTATCTCGCCGCCGCCGCGGCTCTGCAGGCGCGGGCGCCCCGGGCTCCCTCCCTCCTCCACTCCCTCCCCCCTTCCCCCCTCCCCCTCCCCCGCCCGCCGCCGCCCGCGCCTTTGTCTGGCCCGGCGGCGCGCTCGGAGCCAGCGGGGCGGGTAATTGGCGGCCGGAGGAGGCGAACGGGCCGGCCCGGCCTCTGCTAATGAGCGGGCGGAGCCGTGGGGAGGGCGCGGCGCGGAGCCCAGGAGGGGGCTGCGGTGGCCGCCCGGGGCCGAGCGGGAAGGGCGCTGTGGGGCCCGGCCGCCTCCTCCCCGGCTGTGATGGGGACCGGCGCCCCGAGGGACATCCCCTCCCCCATCCGGTCTCCCGCGCGCTCCAATTACCCTGCGGCCGTGCCAAGGCCTCGGGCCACCCCCGGGCCGCCCCCGGGCCGCCCCCGTGTCCCCGGAGAAGTGCCAAGGACTGAACGCTGGGGCGGGAGGGGAGAGCGAGGGGGATCCCTGGGGGGGTTCGCGGCACCGTAGGGGACCCGGAGAGCCCTGGCGCTCCTTCCCTCCGGGCACGGCCGCAGGGGGGAGGGGACGCCCCAGGGTCCACGCCGGAGGAGACTCTCGTAGGAAAGCCCGCAGGCGGCCGCGAAACCTGCTCTGGCGGAGATGGAGATAAAATCCACCCCGGTTTCTAAATTAATTATACTGAATCCGCCGTGCTCTGCCGGCTCGGGCTTGGAGCAATCTGTTACGAAAGGGCGCAGGGGCCCCCAGCACTGGGATGGGGTGGGTCTCCTGCTGTTGATTCGAGAAGCCCCCTCTCCAAGACAGTGTGCAGGAATGACAGAGGCCCGCGGAGCCTTAAGAGGAGAGGTGGGAATAGGGGACAGAGGGAAGCTTTTCTCCAACTAGATGTCCCCCTCTTGGACACCGGGTCTGCTGTTACCACGGGCCTGAGGCCTCCTGCTCAGGAGCAGGCCCCTTCCTGGGGTCCTGTCCTCACTGTGAGGCATTCTGCAGCATCCTGGCCCTTGGGCCCCTGCTCAGCTTCCGCTGATCTCTGCTAAGCCCCATTTGTCTGCACTCCTTGCCTGTGTGGTCTGAGTTCTTGAAGTCACTGATGGCTTCTTATTAACTGGATTCTCCACGGCTGCCCTTTCTGGACAGGGCTTTCTCAAACTTGGAAGCTGAGGATCTGCCTGAGGAAAGAAGCACTCAGATCTCAAGGATTTGGAGGTCCACAGTGGAGCCCACTGTGGCCCCGGTACAGCCTTAAGGAACCACAAGCAACTCAGAACACTCCAAGGAGAGGGTGCCTGGCTGGCCTCTAAGGGGGCTTGACTTAAGGGGGACTGTCAGCTCTCAAGGGAAGAGGGAACATTTTCTTCCTAAGATTCCCAGTCCAGAACCCTTTCCCTTCCTGCCCCCATCCCCACCCCCAATAGTGGCCACCTGGGAACAGCCCACTCACAGAGAGCCTTCCCCCTTTTGTGTATTTTTTAAATTGGTGTATAACTTCATAGGGGTGGAAAGCCGTGACCCCTTTCCTCACCCATCACAAGGGTCACAGACACACTCCTGGAACAAAAGACAAATTAACAAGAGAAAAGTAATAAATGTATTTATTCAAAAATTTCCTTGGACACTGGAACCTTCAGGAATGAAGAACCAAAGTCCCCGGACAAACTGTTTTTAGGCTTAGGTTCCATAAAGAGTGGACAGCCCTGGAGAAATGCGAATGTGACCTAATGGTCAGAGACTGAGGAGCAAACCCAGCAAAGCCCGTCTGTTCAGATTCTTCTGGGCCTGTCTGCAGCATTCCTTCCTCCTGGGTGTGGACAGGACCCTTCTGGAATGAGGAGCTTGGAGGGAAAAGGAGAGAGAGTGACCTTTCCAGGTCACTGACTGCTTAGGAGGAGAGGGCTTCTAGTTTCTATGATGCACCTTGCCCAAGAGGAATTCTCATTTCTGGGACTCACTTCAAGGGAGAAAGGAACAGGAGATGGGAGGGCCTGAGGTCAGAGAGATCCTGCTTTTGAGGCTTCCTCTGAGCCTTCCAATCTTCATTTACTTTGAAGTGCTCAGCATGCCCAAGACCCTTACTTTGGGGTGCTGTGCCCTGTGCCCAAAAACTTAGGTGCACCACTTGATTAATTTTTATATATGCATATACCTGCATGATCACCCCGAGGTCAAGATAGACATTGCCAACAGCCCTGAAGTCTCCCTCATGGCTTCTCACAATCAACACCGCCCCCCCCCCACTCTTCTGATCTTCAATACCATAGATCAGTTTTGCCTGATTTTATAAATGGACCGTGCAACATGTGCTCTTTGGTATGAGGCACCTCCCACTGTCTGCAGGACACTGTAGTTCATCTTTTTAAATTGGTGTTCCATTCTATAAATATGCCACAATTTGCTGGGCGTGGTGGTGCACACCTGTAATCCCAGTGGCTCAGGGGGCTGAGGCAGGAGGATCAAGAGTTCCAAACCAGCCTCAGCAAAAGTGAGGCCCTAAGCAACTCAGGGAGACCCTGTCTCTTAAAAAAAATACAAAATAGGGCTGGGGATGTGGCTCAGTGGCACCTGAGTTCAATCCCCAATACCCACCCCCCAAAAAATTATGCCACGATTTACGTACCCATTTGACTGTTGATGGACATTTGGATTATCTCCAGCGTGGCGCTATTATGAACAAAGTGGTTGTGTACATTGCCCTATATGTCTTTTGGTGGCTACAAGGACCCATTTTTGTTGAGTACACTCCCAGGAGTGGAATTGCTGAGTCATAAGGTAGGTATATGTTTAACTATATTGCCAAACAGTTTTCCGAAGTTGTATCTGGTTAGCTTTTTAAAGATGAAATCGGGGTACAAATGTTACTCAGAGAATTAAATTGCAGCCACAGCATAATAATGACAGGGGACATATACTGAACACTTAGAATGTGCTAGGTACTATTCTAAGGGATTTGCATGTAATTAACATTTACTTCCATTCGTTTATATGCAAACATTCTCAGTGCCTGGTTTCATCTTAGAATGAGCCTAAGGTGCCATCCCCAGCGAGACCCAGATACAATAGTCTGCGTTCCTGGAATGAATCATCACCATTTTACAGAGGAGAGGAAGGTGACATGCAGAGAGGCGTTGAGTTACTAAAGATTCCAGGGCTAGTGAATGGCAGGGCCAAGTCTCCAACTCAGATCTCCAGGCTCTGCCATTGCTGCCATTCTTAAGAATGGAAGCCAGACTCCAATCAAAGCCTCTCAATTCCCTCCCTCCTTCACCCCTGATGGCCCCTCAGCAGTCCAGGGATCCAATCTTTTCCAGCCCTTGTCTTTCATTTTCCAGCACTCCTCTTGTATAAAAAACCACCCTAAGATTGAGTGACTTAATTATCATTGGTTCTGTGAATTCTGTACAGTTCTCACTTGGGGTCTCTCAAGCAGCTACAGCTGCTATCATCTTCAGGCTGGACCAGGCTGGGCATCCAAGATGGAGTATGCACATGGCTGGTGGTCAATACTGGCTCTTCACCCGAAGCTGAGCTGGGGCTATCAACTGGAGCACTTCCATGTGGCTTGGGCTTCTCACAACATAGCAGCTGGATCCTGAGATGGTATGTCCCTGACCCCAGAGCAAGAGTTTCAAGGGGCACAAGAGGAAGCCATTAGGCCAGTTAAGGGCTCTACCAAGAATAAGTACAGATTCACTTCCATCATATTCTATTTGGTCAAAGGAGTCACTCACCAGGTTCCAAGGAGTGGAGAGACACACTCGAATGATGAGTGGTAGGTCACTCTGTGGAAGACTACATAGGTGTTTTGTTGTTCTTTGTAAAGTATCTAAGTTCCTTGCCCACCTACCTTGCTCCCAGCTGTAGGTCCAGAAACACCAAAAATGTCCCTCTACCTCTTTGGTTCTTAAGGATGCAAGCTTCCCAGGATTCCTTCCATTCCAGCTCAAAGCTGCCACACTGATTCATCTCAACATCAGCACCTTGACATGCCCCAACCATGCCCGCCCTGTACCATACCGTGAGCCAGCTCCTCATTCCTCTTGGGGTCCCTGCCCATGCACATCGGTTTCTGTCCAAACTTTGGGCACCCTCATCACACTGAGACATGCAGCCTGTACCTTATCATCCCGCCCCCCCCCCCACAACCTCCCAGCCCCAGATGCCACCTATTTGGGCCTTCCCTTCTTGACAGTCATTTCCTTTTCAGATAAGCAGTGGTGCACATCTGGAATCCCAGAGGACCCCTGAACAAACTGGGATTTTCCTGCAGCAACCTAAGTTGTTCGGAAGGGCGTTCAGCTTCCTCCTTGCAGTCCTTGAAAGAGCGCAGACTTTCACTCTATAGGTGGGAGACCTGGGGTTGACTCCTTGATCTGCTGCTAACTGGCTATGCGGTCTCCGGCAAGAGTTCAGGCCTCTGTGACTTGGTGTCCACATCTGCAGAATGAAATAATTACAGGAACTATGTCAGGAGGCTTGAAAGAGTAACAGAAATATCTGGTACAGTACAAAGGAAAGAACAGACCTGGAATTGTGTCTTCTTGCCCCAAGATTCCAAAGCTGCTTTTGGAAAGTAAACTTTCCCCCACGTGATTAGGTTTTTTTTGTTTTGTTTTTTGGGGTTTTGTTTTGTTTTTGGGGAAGGTGTACTGAGGATTGAACTCAGGGGCACTCGACCACTGAGCCCCATCCCCAGCCCTATTTTGTATTTTCTTTAGAGACAGGGTCTCACTGAGTTGCTTAGAGCCTCACTGTTGCTGAGGCTGGCTTTGAACTTGCAATCCTCTTGCCTCAGCCTCCTGAGCCACTGGGTTTACAGGCATGTGCCACCGCCCCCAGCTGATTAGTTTTTATATTTGATGACTTTTCACAAATGGAACCACGTCACCATAACCCAGACCAAGAAACCATATTACCAGCACACTGGAAAGGCCCTGCCCCCTTTCAGTTCCTACCCACTCCCAAGACAATCTGGACTTCTAACACCCTAGATTCATATCTGACCATATTTGTGGCAGCCAACTCCCCAGTATAATTTGCAAACAAGATAGTCATCTATCTGATGTGATTTGAAAGAAGCTAGAAAATCCAGCTCCCACTCTGCCCAAATTTCCTCCATTACCTCAGCATATCTTTGTGTTAAGCATTGCTCCCCGCCCACGGTTGTCTTTTAAAAATGCAAATCCATCTGTATTGGGATAACAGCAATTCCCTAGTCCCATAGAAGAAGGGAAAAGAAAACTCTGGTCAACCTTTTCTTGTGGGCTTCCAGGACAGTGGAACCTTGTTAGCCTGCAAAGAAATGCTGAACCAACATCGAAGGAAGAAGACGACCTTCACCTGCTTCACAGTTTTGCCCAAGACTGGTTCAAACTTGTAGCATAATTTTTAAATTTTATTTGTTTATTTGTTATTTATTTATGGTACCAAGGACTGAACCCAGAGGCTCTCAATCACTGAGCACTATCCCCAGCCCTTTTTTATATTGTATTGAGAGACGATCTTGCTGACTTGCTGAGGCTGGCCTCCAAGTTGTGATCCTCCTGCCTCAGCCTTCCCAGCTGCTGGGATTACAAGGAGTGTGAGTCTATCAAGTCATCCGGCACAGAAAAGAAGCAGTGGGTGATAACAATGAGTCCTGTGAGTGGGCTGGGGTGTGGCCTCACCCCACACCCTCAACACACTGTGCCTAAGTTGGCCCGCAGGAGCGCTACCACTGTGACATCCTCAGATGTCAAGCTTTTGATAAATGAGTCCAGCCCGCAGCTGGAGCCTTTGATAAGCCATTTACAGGCGTCTGGGAGACATGCATGCTGGTCTTGGGAATGCATCCTGGTTCCATCTTAAATTCACATCTTTCATGTTGTGTGTGTGTGTGTGTGTGTGTGTGTGTGTTAAAGCGTGCCATACATCTGTGGAGATTCATGGCTTAAGATATTTTTTCTTTTCTCTGACATTTCACCTTTTCTCCTTATTTTATTTTTTTAAAGGGAAAGAAAATATTCACTCCAAGGTTCATTTAGTTTCTGGGTAATAACTGTCACATATTAACAGATAGCCCCATACATCCAGCATAAAATAATAGCATTTGTTGAGTGCATTAGCCATCCAATGATGGGCCCGGCAGACAGCCTGTGGAGCTGAAGAGAGATTTCTCTTGGTGAAAGGGAGCGCGCGCTATGGAAAACAAGACAGAAAAGAACATTTGTCAAGATGTCTCCTTGCACCTTCTTCCATTTGCACACGAAAGTACCCCACCTGGAAAAATGTTTTCTCGACTTTCCCAGGTACCTCCTCCCATCATGCAAAACTCCAGTGGTCTCATCTCTTCCCGGAAGCATGCCCTCCCTGCTTCTGGATTGTCACCAGTCACACCCTGTCCCCATAGCATCCTGGGCTTGCTTCTGATGTATTGCATTTGTGGTATTGCTTTGGAACTATCCTCCGCGCATGCGCTCGCCCTCTCTCTGTCTATCTGTATCTCTATCTCTCTCATTGGTGCCCACCTGCAGCCCAAGACCTTGCCCCTTCTGTGCAGATCTCTGCAGTTCCAACAGGCATATGTGGGCACCTTTGCCCGAGGGTTTTCTCTGGCTTCCAGAGCCCACTCGCTGTTGCTGCGGCAGGCTGGAAGGGGCAAGGGAATTCATACCCTTCCTCGCAGCCCTCTAACGATGCCCAAAGGGAGTTGGCATAGTCCTGCCCCTCCCTGGTTAGGAAAGAGAAGTTCGTTGTTGACAACGACTTCAAAATTCTGTGGCATTGAACTTCACTTGCCGTCATTGGAAGTGACCTTGATAATACACTCTATATTGTCTGCCTTGCTTTGCTTCAATGTCTCATTGCCCACTCTCCCCTACGGATGTTTCCTAGAATCACCTTCCAAATCAACTCCAGGCATGAATCACTTCGCCACAGGGATGTGTTCGGAGATGCATCATTAACCAATTATTGTGTGACTCTCAAAGAATGTATTTACCAAAACTAAGATGGCTATGACATCATTAAGTGATATAATCCAATGGGACCACTGTCACATATGTGGCCCATCATTGATCAAAGTGTTATGCAGCCCATGACTGTACTTAGATTCAAATCCTTATCTAAGGTCAGCTTCTGGAATAACTAACCTAAGAGACGAGCACAAAATAGATGCTCAGTAAGCAACTTTTTAAAATGTATTACTGGATGAATTACTATTATAAAGCTTATGCATGACACAATGCAAGAAAGTTTAGAGGAGAAATGATTGGGTTATGAGAGCCTTAATCTAATCAGTGAGAGCCTAATCAGTGGACTAATCCCCCATAGGGATGAACTGAGAGGTGACTGGAGGCAGGTGGGGTGTGGCTAGAAGAGGTGGGCATTGGGGGCAGGCCTCTGGGGTCTATATTTTGTATCTGGAGAGTGGAGTCTCTCTCTGCTTCCTGATCATCATGTGAGCTGCTTCCCTCCACCACACTCTTCCTCCATGATGTCCTGCCTCACATGGAGCCCCAAGGAACAGAGCCGACTGTCCATGGACTAAGACCTCTGAAACCATGAACCCCTAAATAAACTTTTCCTCCTCTAAAATTGTTCTTGTCAGTTCTTTTGGTCACAGCAGTGAAAAAGCTGACTAAAACATGAATAGTGGAATTTTTGTAACACAAATGCCAAAAAAAACTCTCTAGTGCCAGGTTTTCTGTAGGGTCTGCATTATCCATTTTAAGTGACCATATTTTGAGTCAAAATCAAAGTCTACTTGAAAAATACTGCTTTGCCTTGAACAAAGCAGACAGGCTGTGTGCCAAGGAACTGGGACAACGGCACACTGTGTGGCACTGCGGTCGATGTTTGTTTCAGTTACCTTTTTCATAGCTGTAACTAAAACACCCCATGAAAACAACTTAGAAGAGGAGAAGTTTATGTGGGGCTCAGGGTTTTAGGGGTCTCAGTTTATAGACAGCCGGCTCCATTGCTCCAGGCCCAAGGGAGGCAGAAGAGTATGGCACAAGGGCCCAATAGAAGAAAGCTGCTCAACTCATGGTGAGGTCTGGAAGCAGAGAGAGGAAGGGAGGGGCACCAGGAAGATGCACCCCTCTATGCACTCCCCCAGTGACCCACCTGTCCACCCAAACTCCACTTGCCTGCAGTTACCACCCAGTTAGTCCATTCATACAAGATGGACTAAGTTACAGCTCTCATAATCTAATCATTTTACCTCTGAATATTCTTCCTGAATAACGGGAGCTTTGGGGAGATACCTCACATCCAAACCATAACAGAGTTCACACCCATCTGTCTCAACCTGTGACTATAACAAAATACCTGAGGCCAGGTCACTCATAAGGAATAGAGGTTTGCTAGACTCGTGGTTCTGGAAGCTGGATGGCCCAAGAGCATGGAATCTGCTCTGCTTCTGGTAAGGGCCTTCTTGCTGTATCATAATATGGTGGAAGGGCAAATGGGCAGGAACTGAGGAAGCTGAACTCCCTTTTATAACGACCCACTCCCTTGAGAACTAACTCATCCAGCAGGAACAGTATGAATTCATTCATGAAAGTAGAGCCCTGGTGACTTAAACACCTCCCATTTGGCCCCATCTCCCACCATGCCTGCATTACAAATTAAAGTCCCAGCACAAGAACTTTGGAGACACACATTCAAACCATTGATCAACTGAAATATCAGAGCAAAGCCTTGCCAATGTGACTCAGATTTGGGCTGCTGACTGTACTGGGTTTCCCTTTTCCCTCTTCTGTAATCAGTTATGTTGAAGCCCCAACCGGGTCTTGGGGTTCTGTTTAAGGAAGAAGCTGGCAGTCTGTCTGTCTGTCTGTCTGTCTGTCTCTCTCTCTCTCTCTCTCTCTCTCTCTCTCTCTGTGTGTGTGTGTGTGTGTGTGTGTGTGTATGTGTGTGTGTATTGTCCTTTTCCCCAGGAAACATCCTCCTGCTGTTTCTCAGTCCCTTTAAGCCAACACAGAGGACTGGGAAACAACATGATTTTGCTGACTGCCTTTAGTCTCAGTGATCATCTGTCCTTTAGAGTCTAGCTTGATTCTGAGAGACCCTTTCCTGCCCATGCTGACTTCTGCCGCTTACGTGGTTCAGGGAGCTCTTTCTCGAAGTACTGAAGCTTATTGGAGACAAAACCGGCCACTGACATTCTTTCTACTTGATAAACTCTTTGAAATTGTTAGAATGTCCACATTTGTAATAAACTAGATTTCCTTTGCTATTCTCTTTGTCTTCTTCTTTTTTTTTTTTTAATTTATTGTGGTCCCAGGGATTGAACCCAGGGACGCTTAATCCCTGAGCCACATCCCTAGCCTGTTTTTATATTTTAGAGACAGGTTCTCCCTAAGTTGCTTACGGCCTCATTAATTTACTGAGGCTGGCTTCAAATTTGCGATCCTCCTGCCTCAGCCTCCTGATCCACCATACACCCAGCTCTGCCATTCTCTTCTGATGTGTTTCCTGATGGGACTTCGGATTACAGATTTTCTTTTTTAGTTCTTTTTGTAGGCAAAAGAGCTGGAATATCCACTTGGCCCACAAGTAGAATTAAAAAATAAAAACTAATATTTACGGAGTCCTGTAATGTAGAAAGATCTGCATGAATATGGTCTCCTTTAACCCACAGACAGCCCGCAGAGCAATATGATTATTTCCATCTAACAGATGAGAAAAGTGAAGACCGGAGACATTTCAGAATGGACCCAGTGTTATGCAGACCGGAAATGGCAACCCAGGGCACAAGGCACGAGCTCATGTTCTTCATGACATTTCTTGAGCACCGGTTATTGCTAGGGTTAGTAATGGAAACATAACATGCTTTCCTTGCTTCATCGTCTATTCATAATGTTTTATTCAGTAGTGTTTGTCTTCATTTGGGTTTCCCCAAAAGGAGACCATGAGACAAGTATGTGAGTGCAAGTCACTTATTTGGCAGAAGACTCCAGAAGACACTGGGAGGGGAGTGGGGAGTGAGGCCGGGAAGGGTAAGTCATCGAGCCAGTTCCTCTGGGGAGCTCAGTTCCTCTGGGGACCTTGGTGAGACTTTTAGAATATGCACCTCGATTGCCCAAATAGACTTGCGCAGGCTATTGAGGGCTGCCCCCCTAGTTTGCCACATGCAGGCAGAGTGGGCTCTGATGCTGGAGGAAGCCAAGAGACACAGATGGCAGCAGTTGGAAGACAGACCTATGTGCATTGAAGGACAAGGGAGTAGCGAATGTGGGCAAGGTACCAATCGTGCGTGTGACAGTATTTGTATCCCCACCGTATGGGTGAGGAAATGGAAGCTTCATAATATACGAACGATAGATGGAGGCTATCGGAGGCAGAAACCTCAAGACAGGGAGGACAGACAGCACCTAAACGAGATCAGGGTCACTCTGTACCATAGAATTACACTGGTGGGGGCCTACTGGGTCTCCTTGGGATGCCCCCAAAAATACAGAGGTAGCAGACAGCCCTAACAGACGACAGAGGAATAACTAAATTGAAAAGAAAGTTTCCGTATGCTTGCAAAGCCCTAAATGGAAGAAAATTCCAGACCACGAGGACAACATTTTAAAACTCTTTTGAATTGGTGACAACAGTAACAAGTACATGTTCCCTGTTTCAAGAGCTATCTCTAGGTTTGAGAAAGAAAAAAAAATATGTCATCAAATGAACTTCCATCACAGAATTCTCTGCTTTCGTATCATGTCCAGGGGGGCCACAAACCACCTTTGATCAACCCCAGAAAAGAGGAATGTCTGAACGAGAACCTTCCTGAAATTGGTTTGTTCCCCAAAGCAATGGTGCTCTCAGCAGAAATGCTCCAGGGACACTTATTTATCCCAAGGGGACAGGAGTCAATTCAACTAAGGAATGGCTCTTGAACCATAAAAGTTCTAGACATTCTTTTATGACTGTTAGTGGTGCTGAGTGTGGTGGACTAAAAGATGCCCTCCCCCAAGACATCCACGTCCTAATCAGCGGACCCTGGGCATACATTACCTTATGTGACAAAGGGACTGTGCAGATGTGACAAGGCTAAGGATTGTGAGACACAGAGGTCATGCTAAATCATCAGGGTGGCTTCGATGTAATCACAAGGATCCTTAAGAGTAAAGGGGAAAGCAGGAGAGGAAGCCACAGTGCTACCACATGAGAAGGAGTCCACCGGCCATCGCTGGCTTTGAAGGTGGGGCAAAGGCACCATGAGCCTAAGAATACAGGTGGCCTCTACAAGAGGAAGGGAGGCAGCGTCTTCTGTAGAGTTTCCAGAAAGGAGCCCTTCTGGCTCCTCAATTGAACCAGTGAAATCCATACTGAGATAACGTTTTGTTGTTGTTGTTGTTTCAAATCTACGGTTGTGAAAATTTGTTATAGCAGCAAAACAAAACCAAAACACGAAGGTGCCCAGGGAGTCCCCAAGATGGCAAACTTCACAGGTCCTCCCTGAGCACCAAATGGGAAGAGCAACCCCGTGACTATCCCCTTGAGAGGTCCCAGAGAAAATTGCAGAGGGTCCCCACTTCTTGGGGGACAGACAGCAGTTGTCCTTAGGAAATGTCAGCCTAAGAGAATTCCGGATCCCTACATCCACCTGGAAGCCACAGGAACTGGTGAACGGTTCCCCTCACGGGGATTGACTGAGTTAACCAGAAGCTCTACCCCAGCTGTTCCTCATCATCTTCAGATGGTTTTAATTGCATATAGAATCATAATCCAGTGGTTCCCAAACCTGATTAGGCCTCAGAATTACCTAGGGACGCTTGCTGAGGAAGCCCAAGCCGAGATGTTTTACCCTAAGCTTCTTACATCAGAATCTCTGAGGCTGTGGTCCTGGGAATCGATGCTTTTGACAGGTGTCTCCAGGGAATTCTGGTACCTGTCTTTGAACCAGGACTTGGGGAGCACTCTCTAAACTTCTCAGTTTCCGAGCTCATAGGATGCTTCCACTAGCTCAGATGGTTAGATTTCAAAAACTTCAGAGGAGCTGTGTTCAGGAAGGAATTTTACCGTGAGAATGAAAATTTGCCACTGAGTGGCTTTTGCCTGGACAGTACATAGTTGAAAGTTGGTCCCAGAACTGAAAGTCCACCATATCAGCAAAGGTATCTGCATCCAGACAGGCCATATTTTCGAGGCTTCTGGCCTCAACCCTGGTATCCCACTGCACCAACACCTCCACTGACTTCTAATCTCCCAAGTCCATTCTGTGATGGAAGACGAACTCGGGCAATATCCAAGAAGGCAGACACTGTTGGTTGATGACTCAATAGTCTCTCTTCTCTTCTTCGTTGTTAACAGAAGCCTGGTTTGGAGACTTCTGAGGGTGGGGAAGCAAGTGGGGATGGGGGTGAAATGTGAGTCTCCCCTACAACCTCAAAGAGCCATTACTCCAATCCAGCCATGGGAATCCCAATCCTCTTTGCCAGTAATTGGGAAATAAATGATGCCATGACCCAATTTTGAATCATGGGAAGTCTGCTGGGCATTTCAGAAAGTGAGTTTTTCCTCCCGATACAAGAGAAAGTGCCAGGCAGGAGGCTGAAGCAGGAGAATCATGAGTTCAAAGCCAGCCTCAGCAACTTAGCGAAGCCCTCAGCCACTCAGCCGGACCCTGTCTTTAATAAAATATAAAAAAGGGCTGGAGATGCACCCCAGTGGTTAAGTGCCCCTGGATTCAATCCCTGGTACCAAAAGGAAGGAGGGGGGGTGAGGAAAAAGAAGAGGAGGAGAAAGAGATAGCATTGCAGGAAGGTTTCTTTTTTCTTCTTGTCTGCTTGGGACCTCATTATGTGGGGACAAAAAGATTAACGTGGTAACTGCCTTATGAACATAAGGTGACATATTTAACGGTAGACAGAACATGATTAAGACTGCAGAAAACAGAGATGAAGAAGAGTAGCCCTTGCTAAAAATCACTAGACACCTCGATCAACCTTATCAACATCTAGCTTCAGACTTCTTAGTATGAGAGATTAAATAAAAGTCTGTATTGCTCAAGCTCCTATTACATAGTTACTGTGCATGGCACTTTGAAAGCATGATCCCCACCACCAACACATGAGTGGATAAAGAAAAGAAAGTATACTGGGCATACTTGGAATCCCAGTGGCTTGGGAGGCTGAGGCAGGAGGATCGTGAGTTCAAAGCCACCTCCGCAAAAGCGAGGCACTAAGCAACTCAGTGAGACCCTGTCTCTAAATAAAATACAAAATAGGGCTGGGGATGGGGCTCAGTGGTTGAGTGCCCCTGAGTTCAATCCCTAGTACCAAAAAAGAAAAAAGAAAGAAAAAGAAGATGTATATAAACACAATGGAATACTATTCAGCCTTTACAAAAAGGGGAAATCTGTCATTTGTGATGAATGGATGGATGAAGGAACCTGAAAGACATTATGCTAAGTGAAATAAGCCAGGCACTGGAAGACAAATACTGCATGACCTCACTTACATATGGAATCTAATAAAGTTGAGCTCATCAAAATTGAGAGTAGAATGATAGTTACCAGGGACTGGGAAGGTGGGGCAGCAGGAAAAAGGAGCTGTTGATCAAAGGGGGTGAAGTCTCAGATAGATGGGTGGGGCAGGCTGGAAGGTCTACTGCACAGTAAGTGACTACAGCCCACTGTATAATATATACTTCAAAGTCAGAATACAATACTATACTATAAATTTCAAATGTCTCACCACAAAAAAATGAAAGTTGACCAAAGTGATGGATGTGTTAGCTTGATTTAATCACTCCACATCAAACATATATATCAAAACATCTCGTTGTCCCATAAATATATACCATTATGATTTATCAATCAGAAAAAAATATTAATAATCATTTTTATTTAAAAAATGTGACTTCTCTCCAATTTTTTGACCTCCCCTTCATTAAGAGGTTGGTCTTCTCCTCTCTTTGAATTTGGGCTTTGTGGCTATTGGATTGATGCAATCTAGTGGATGTCTGTGGTAGTTTCTGGAACCAGGCCCCGAGAAACATGCCATCTTCTCTTCCCTGTCTCTTGGGAGGCTTGCCCTTAGACCCAGACTCTTAGTAAGGTGAGGAAGTGAAGCAGCCTTTGGAGAGGCCGCATGGTGAGGAACTGGGGTCCCTGATCTTCTTCAGCCTGGCTATGCCCCCAGCCAGCAGCCAGTACTACCTTACTTGCCAAGGATTGAACCCAGGGGCACTTAACCATTGAGCCACATCCCCAGCCCTTTTTTGTGTTTTACTTTGAGACAGGGTCTTGTTAACTTAATTAGGGCCTTGCTAAGTTACTGAGGCTAGCCTCAAATTTGGGATCCTCCTGCCTCAGCCTCCCAAGCCACTGGGATTCCAGGTATGCCCCACTGCACCAGATGGAGTGAAGCATCTTGAAAGTGGGTTCTGCCCCAAGCTGAGCAGTTCCAGCTGATGCCATGGGGAGCAGAGACAAGTCTTCCCCTGCAAGTTCTGCTCACATTGTAGATTCATGGGGGATAAAATGATTATTGTTGTTTTAAGCCATTAGGTTTTAGGGTATTTTATTATTCATTGACAGGTTACAGGAACACTCTATCCCTTGCAAATGAACTATGTTCAAATAGATGCAGAGGCATTCCATAGGCCAGAGGTCTGCATGTTTGTTTTTTTGTTTTTCTGTAATGGGCTAGACCATAAATACTTTCGGTCTTGCAAGCCATGCGATCACCTTTGCAACTACTCAGTTCTCCATTGAAGCAGGAAGGCAGTCATACACACCAAGTGAAAGAATGGGGGTGCTCATCTGATATGCCTATAAACTATTATAGCCAGGCACAGTGGTGCACATTCGTAATCCCAGCAGTTCACGAGGCTGAGGCAGGAGCATCTCAAGTTGGAGGCCAGCCTCTGCAACTTAGTGAGGCCCTAAGCAACTCATTGAGACCCTGTCTCTGAAGAAAATATAAAAAGGGCTGGGGACGTGGCTCCATAGTTAAGTTCTCCTAGGTTCAATTCCCAGTACCAAAAAAATAATAATAAAATAAAAATTAGTTATAAAACTAGGTGGTGGGCAGGATTTGATCCTTTACCCATAGTTTGTCAATCCCTGCTGTAGATCTCAGCTGCACTTCCTGCTTCCTGCCAAATCCAAGTCCTTCTGTCATCCCAGAACAGACCACCAGACCTGTCATCATCATTCATCACAATATTTTACCCAGGCCATGAGGAAGTTGAGACATTCAGCCCTCCACTGTGCATCGAACCTGAGGCCCGACCCAAAAAGCCTTCCCAAAGCCCGCGGTTCCTCCCAGGGAGCCCAGATACGGAAACCATAAACACTCTTCCCCAGGCTAATTGTTACCCCCACTTGACACTCTGTTTAATGGAAAGCCTTTCCCAGAAATCAGTATATTAAAATAAGCTTTGCATTTTTTACATTAACTGAAATTTGATGCAAATTGATAATAAATTACCTTCCCCCCTACTCATTCATTTGGGAATCACATAAACTAGTTTACAGTTATGTATTATTACATTTCACATTAATATAGCCATAGGAAGCTCAGCTTTGGAGAAATTGACTTCCCAGCACACCAGCAGAAATTGAGGAGGTAAAAGTGGGATTTGGTGGGATCTCCGACTCCCCTAATGTGTCAGCCTTGAGTGTCGTGAGAAATAAAGCATCGCTCCACCCCTGAAGGCCCAACCCAGTCTTCCAATCATCACTGTTTGTCTTATTTATCTGACATCATTTTCCCACCTCAAGATCTTACATCCTTCTTTTCTTCCTTTCTCCCTCCTTCCCTCCTTCCATCTCTCCTTTCTTCCTCCCTTCCTTCCCTCCTTCTAGTAATTCTACATGAGTACTTTGGGGACCACTGTCACTACCTCTGGATACAAAAACTAAATTGGAGGACTGGGGTGTAGCTTAGCAGTTGAGCGCCTGCCTAGCACCGGTGAGGCCCCAGGTTCCATCTCCATCAGACTACAGTATTCAGGACAGAATTTCTAAGTATACTTTGAACCTTAAATAAAAGTTCAGGGAAAACTTCTGTTTAAAGACAGTGAACGGAACATACACACTTTTAGCTCAGTTTCCTTTTTTTGGCGGGGGAGGGGTGAACCAGGGATTGAACTCAGGGGCACTTGACCACTGAGCCCCATCCCCAGCCCTATTTTGTATTTTATTTAGAGACAGGGTCTCACTGAGTTGCTTAGGGCCTCGCTTTTGCTGAGGCTGACTTTGAACTCATGATCCTCCTGTCTCAGCCTCCTGAGCCTCTGGGATTACAGGCATGCACCACCGTGCCCCACTAAGTTTGGTTTCCTCTTGAAGCATCACACAAACGACAGAAAATGAATGTTTATAAAGTCAAATCCACGAAGGCCAGGAAAAGAGACAGGTATTTTTAGAATGTAGGAAACTGCTGAATGAATAGTAACTAATTTTGCAACTTGAGAAAGTCCTGGAGTGGGAAAGAGTTTAGAACCTCATAAGCACCATAGAACTGTCCAAATGTCCAGACCTGGGTGACACCAGATGCCTCAAGAAGTAGAAGGCAATGGAGATTTGAAGATGAAAGAACTGGTTGAAAGTCTGTCTAGAAGGGCACTCTAAGTTCCCTACTCAACTTTACCCAGACAGGCTACTGTCCCCTCCCATGGATGCATGGACCCAAGAAACTATAAAAACGAAGATCTCTGGGTGGGGGTTACCGGGTAGAGTGGAAGGTGTGGGTACCATCTAAGAAAGGACTTATATGCAGTTGACATTGTGATTACCAGGAATATCTGTTGTCTTCCTCACTTCCTCCACCCTGCCCCCATAGGAAACCAGAGTATCATATTCAGAGGATTCTGGCCAGCCCAAGAAGAGAGGTCTGAAAATACCCAGAACCAGTCTTCAATATGAACACATGGACAAGGATCAGAAGCACATGCAGGATGTCTCTAACTTGAAATCAAGAGATACAGCAGGTCTGGGAATGTGACTCAGTGGTAGAGGGCTTGCCTATCATGTGTGAGGCCCTGGATTCCATCCCCGAGACTGCAAAAGGAAAGAGAGAGAGCCCTGAGCATTGTAATCCCAGAGACTCTGGAGGCTGAGATACGAGGCGAATTCGAGGCCAGCTCAGGCAACATAGTGCAATCCTGTCTCGAAATAAAGAAATTTTTTTAAAAAGTTTGGGGATATAGCTAACTGGTAGAGCACCCCAGATTTAATTCCCAGTAACACACACTCACACACACACACACACACACACGAGAGAGAGAGAGAGAGAGAGAGATAGAGACCAAAATCAGTCAACAAAAGGGGACATTTTGGCAGAGACAAATGTTATTCGGGCAAAAGAAACCTGAAAAAAGAAAAAAAAATGTCATTAATACTATCAGAGAAATAAAATGGTGATAATACCTAAAGTTTTAGTGTTTATTATATAGTTTCTTTTCTAAGTGCTTTATGATAATTAATTTATTTAATAATCTCACTAATCCTAATAGGCAGGTAGAATTATTATCCCCATTTTAAAGATGAAGAAGCTGAGGCTCAAAGAGATTAAAGAAGTTATTGAAGTTGATGCGATTACAGGAGTAGGTTGGATCTAAACCCAAAAGATCTGGCTTCAGTCTGTACTCCCAACTACCAAATAATTTTGCAGCCTGACGCAAGAACAGAATGTATTTAAAAGGAACATTTGGGAAAACAACCTCCTAAAGAAGAAATTAAAATTTCAATAAGAATGTTGGAAGGCAAACTTGAGGAAAGTTTCCAGAAACTAGAGCAAAGAAGACAAAAAGATGGGAATTAGACATGACTTTTACGAAAATTAACAGATCCATCCAAGAAGTCCATCCTCTAAATAATAGTCTTTCTAGAAAAAGAGGGGATCAAATGAAGGGAGTGATATTTTCAAAGAAAATTCAAGAAAAACTTCTTATACCTGAAAAACGTGAATTTCCATATTGAAAGGGCCTCCCAAGTATCCAACTGAATGGAATCGGTTGGATGAAGGCACACCATTGTGAAAGCTTAGAATGCAGGACAAAGAGAAGGCCCTAGAGGCTTCCAAAGAGCAAAAAGCATGGACTGTTTTAATGAGTTGAAGAATCGGAATTGTGCCTGAGCTCAGAGGTCTCAACAGTAACTGGAAACTAAAAGATGATGGAGAGATACTGTTAGACAAGTTTCTGTTGCTTTGACAAAATCCCTAAGATAAACTAATTTAAATAGATAAAATGTTTATTTGGGCTCACAGTTTCAGAGATTTCAATCCATGCTTGATTGCCTCAGTTGGCTTTCAAATGTGGTGAGGTAGAGGAGCATCAGAGTGGGGAGGTGAGTATTCTCACCTCATGGAAGCTGGGAAGCATGAGAGAAAGGAGGGGGGAGGAAAGAAGGAAGGAAGGATGGAAGGAAGGAAAGGAGGGAGGAAAAAAGGAAGCGAGGAAGGAAGGGAGGGAGGGAGGGAAGAAGAGAGGCCTGAGTTCCAATATACCGTCCAACAGCAAGCTCCCTAATGATCTAACCTCCTCTCACTAGGCCCCACCCCTTAAAGGGCCCACCATCTCCCAATAGCAACACAGACTGGGGACCAAGCCTTTATTGGGAGATTTTTAAGTCCAAGCCAAAACAAATGCCTTTTAAATGATAAGAGCAAATTATCTCAAACTTGGCATCCTATACTTAGGAGAGGTGTATATATATATATATATATATATATATATATATATATATATATATATTTTCTTCAACTGATGATGAAATTGACCCCCAGTAAAGCCATCATAAGTTGAAAATGTCAGAAGTAAAAAATGCATTTAAGGGCTGGGGTTGTGCCTCAGTGGCAGAGTGCTTGCCTAGCATGTGTGAGGCACTGGGTTCGATTCTCAGCACCACATAAAAATAAATAAATAAAATAAAGATCCATTGACAACTAAACAATATTTTTTAAAAATGCAGTTAATCCACCTATCCTGTCATGCAGCACAGTTCAGCAGCATAGCGTACGTAGAACATTGGTCGTTTAGCCTCACTGTTGCAGGGCTGACTGGGAGCTGCAGCTGCCCATCACCTTGAGGGAGAATCATAGTGCCTATTGCTAGCCTGGGAAAAAAAGCCAAATCCAAAATTTGAAAGATGGTTTCTACTGAGTGAATATTGGGTTTGCACTATTGTAAAGTAAAAAATCTTAAGTTGAACCATCATCAGTTGGGGCACCATCTTATATTAATGAGAAAATACAAAGATACGATTAACCATGTAAATCCTTAAAAGCTTACATTCTATTGCAACCTTGCTGAGAAAGCTAACCAAGGATATGCTCCACAAAAAACAAGGAAGTAAACCAAGAAAGAAGGCATGAGCTCTAGGAAACGTGAAATCTAATACAGAGGGGAAATGAGGATTACCTCAGGAAATGCTGAAGAAAGATTCAGGAGGACACTTGTACAACAGGAGTAGGGGGGAGAAAGAGGGCAGCTTAGAATAAGCCAGAAAATGCTAGAAGCAATCTCTCCAAGATGGTGGAATTGATAGAATGTTGTATCTGTTTGATTATATGAAGAGGAGATTGAGATAGCAAATGGAGACTTAGGGTTTTGTTAGCAATAAGTATACAGAGAAATGTTCCAGTTATCTATTGTTTTGTAACAAACCACTCAAACACTTTAGCGACTTAAAACAAACACCACTTTATTTGGTCACAATTCTGTGGATTAACAACTTGGGATGGACTCATCTGAGTTCTTACCTACAGTCATTTATGGAACTCCAGTTCTCTGGAGGTTCAACTGAGGCCAGATCGTGTGAGATAGCCTCACTCACATGTCTGATGGTTGTCAGGCTACTGGCTGGGAAGTCTCAATTTTCCTCCATTGGATAGCTCAGAATCAGCTGCATCATGGTCTCAGGTTTCAAAGTGCACTACATTCACTAATGTCTGTCGTGGCTGTGTAATGGATCCCCCCAAAATGTCTAGGTTCCTCAGAACCTGTAAATGTGACCTGATATGAAAAAGAGATATGGCAGGTATGATTAAAGAAAGATCTTCAGATAAAGAGGTTGTCCTGGATTATACAGGGTGGGGCTGATACAATCACAGGAGTCCTTAAAAGGAGGCAGAAGCCCAACATGCCTGTGCACACCTGTGATCCAAGCTACTCAGAGGCTGAAGCAGGAGGACTGCAAATTTAAGGCTAGCCTCAGCAACTTAGTGAGACTTTGTCTCAAAATATAATTTAAAAAGGGCTAGACATATAGCTTTGCAGTAGACCACTTGCCTTACACATTATTGGTGGGAATGTAAATTAGTACAGCCACTATGGAAATCGCCCTGGAGGTTCCTCAAAAAACCAGGAATGGAACCACCCAAGGATCTGGCTAATCCACCCCTGGGTCTCTATCCAGAGGCAATGGAGTCAGCATACAGAAGACACTCCTGCACACACGTTTCTTATAGCACCATGCACAGTAGCTAAGACACAGAATCAGCCCAGGGGCTCACCAACAGATGAATCACTAAAGAAAATATAGTATGTGTCCACAATAGAGTACTATTCCATCATGGAGAAGAAGGAAGCTGGCATCTTCGGGAAAATCAAAGGAACTGGAGGCCCCATGTTAAGGCAAAGTAAGGCAGACACAGAAAGACACATAGAGGATGTTTTCTCTCACACGTGGAAACTGAAAGCAAAAAAAAAAAAAGACCTGAAAGTAGAAGAGGGACTTTAAGGGCAAAGGAAAGGGACTGGCAGGACAGGGGCAAGGTGGGATTGAGGGTGGGGGAGAGGGGAGAGGGGAAGGTGAACAAGACACAATATATGCATGTATGTCAATGTTGCAGTGAAACCCACTAATTCATAAATTTATATGTTAATAGTTATAGTAATAATAAACAAAAAGATGGTAGCTCAAAAAGGAATGTCATTATAAAATTATCAGAGTTCCACATTGTAATACAGGCGTTTTTAGATGTAGTTTTATGGCTGATAAGAATTTCTCATAAGCCTGTTTGTAGCATTCTGAAAAAAAAAATAGTTTGCATAATTTTCGTTTATTTGTCTTCAGAGATGTCTCAAGATATTTCTCTTTGCTTCATAAAACTGATGACAGAGCCAGGAGTGGTGGTGTACACCTATAATCCCAGCAACTCCGGAGGCTGAGGGAGGAGGATCTCGAGTTCAAGGCCAGCCTCAGCAACTTAACAAGGCTTGAAGCAACTTAGCGAGATCCTGCCTCTAAATAAAAAACTAAAAAGTGCTGGGACGTGGGTTAGTGGTAAAGCGCCCCTCAATCCGAAGTACCAAAAATAAAATTAAATCAATTATACACACAAAAAGGGGGGCAGAGGGGGAAGAAGAGCCAAAGGTGAGAGGAGAAGGCTATGTGATGACTTTAAGCAGAGATTGAAGTGATGCACTTTAAAGATGGAGGAGAGGCCACAAGTCAAGGGCCACCGGCAGCACTAGACACTGAAAAAGGCAAGGAAACAGAGTCTCTCCTCTGAGGCTTCAAAAGGACCCAAAGGATCCTACCAAGGCTTTGACTTTAGCCCCATAAAACCGATTTGAAACTACTGACCTCCAGAGCTGTAAGAGAACGACACTATGTTGTTTCACATCGTTAAGTTGGTGACCATTTGTTATAGCAGCAGCAAGAAACAAACACAATGTTCCTCTGGCCAAAGCAATTCACAGGGATGAGCTCAGACTCAAGAAGTGGAAAAACCAACCAAGGGGTGAAGGAACAGAGAAGTCACATGGCAAAGGAAAGGGTCACATTCAGGGCAGGAATTATGGGCATCTTTGCAATCATCAACCTTAGGTAGAAGTGGAAAAAATCCCACAGGTACTACATGGCTCAGCTAGGTTGGCATAGCCATAGTCTAGTCAGCCCCCCATCCCAGGTCCACCATCCACAGATTCAACCAGCCACAATGGAAAACATTTGGGGGAAAATAATTACATCTCTACTGAACACATACAGACTTTGTTTCTTGTCACCATTTCCTGAACAGTACAGTAAAACTATTTACATAACATTTATGTTGTATTAAGTATTATAAATAATCTAGAAAGATAGATGAGGTGGCATATGCCTGTAATCCCAGTGGCTCTGGAGGCTGGGGCAGGAGGATCGAGAGTTCAAATCCAGCCTCAGCAAAAGAGAGACCCTAAGCAACTCAGTGAGATCCTGTCTCTAAATAAAATATTAAAAAGGGCTGGGGATGGGGCTCAGTGGTTAAGCAGCCCTGGGTTCAATCCCCGGTGCCTAAATAACTAATCTAGAGATGGTTTACAGTATACAGGAAGATGTGTGGACATTCTCCACAAAGACTATGGCACTTTCTATAAGGGACTTGAGCATCCAGAGATTTGGGTATCTTGGTGGGGGACGAGAATCTTCCCCAGGGATATTGAGGGAGGATTGTAAATTGAATGCTAAATATTGACCTAACCTAAATTATAAGGGGATTATCTTGAGAGCAAGTGAGACAGGGAAAAATGGGCACAGCCAGGATTATAAAAAGAGAAATGATTGCTCATAATCTGGCCCAGGAAGTCAATAGGAATCCAAAGATGAAGACTAAAACTGAAGCAGCCTAAAGTAGCAATATGTTCTTCCGGGTCAGAGGTAGATACATTTGCCTGATAGTTAGAAAGGTAATTTATACCCAAAGCAGATGAAAGAGGAAGGGGGCCCGGTTTGCCAAAGACTTCTGTGCTTTCAACAAAAACCTTCTAGAACTATTTCACAGTTTAAATCATATGCATGTAGAGTATGACAAAAATAGAAGCTAGTATTTTGAAAGGAAGGTGTGCTACCTTTCTTGTTGTAACGATTTCCTTTCCTTTAGAACCTCCTCTCTTCTATAACCATGCAATCTCTCCTTGACAATCCAAAACCAACCATGCAATCTCTCCTTGACAATCCAAAACCGATGCTGAAAGCTATGATTTTTCCCTCACTAATAAACAAGGCAGATACATTTTCATATATTTATTTTTTTAAGTTTTAGGTGGACACAATATCTTTATTTTGCATTTATGTGCTGCGGAGGATCGAACCCAGTGCCTCGTGCATGCCAGGAGAGCAGTCTACCACGGAGCCACCACCCCAGCCCCATGGCAGATACATTTTAAAGGCAACATCTATGCACAACTGCATGTAGATAAAAACCAAAAGGTCTCCAATGCAAGAGAAGACTCGGGAGCTCCATGGCCCAGAGGCTGATGAAAAGCCACCAGCACGTTAGCAGGCATTTGCCTGATAGTTACAAAGGTGATTTATACCCAGAACCATGTCCACCCAGGTTGAGAGAATGACTCTCCATTTTACTACATGTTGTATTAATGTCAATCAATATCTGTTTGAGGGCTTTATACATTATGGATAATAATGTTGGAGCTTTGCAAACCATTCCTCTTGGGGGAGCTACTCCAAATTCTGCAGGGGAGCCAGCAGGCAAGCCCTTCTCGGGTTCCCAGGATGCTCCCTGGCTCGGCTATGCAAATAAGGCCAGAGCAGGAGGAGTGTCAGACTGAAAGCAGAAAATGCCATTGGGGGGTGAGACCATCTGAAAAAGGAAAGTAGCATCTGGATGTCTTCAGGGAGGAGGCTGTGGGGACAGGGACGCGCTCCTGGATCACGACACAGAAGAAAGAGAGCCATGAGGATGGGCCAAGGTACTTTGGCCAAGTCATTTAGTTATTTTATGTGTCTGCGACTATTTTTGAGGATTGGGTACACTGATCACCTACACTTGGAGTTGTAAGGATCAGAAAATCTATACAGGTGCTCCTTAAGGTAAGACCAGGTTGCCTCTGGATCAACCCATTGCAAGTTGAAAATATCATACGTGGAAAATGCATTTAGTGCACTGACCGTGACCCCCGAAATAGCCACAGAGCACACCATAGCACATCAGTGTTTCTCCTGGTGATTGTGGGGCTGACGGAGAGCCGCTGTCGCTGCTGCTACCCAGCATCACATGAGGATGAGACCACATATGCCTAACCTGGGAGGTGATCCAAATTCAAAACTCAGAGTGCATCTACTGAAGGTGTGTTGCTTTTTTGCCATAGTCAAGGCGAAAAAAAAAAAATCATTAGTCAAGCCATTGTAAATCCAGGACCACCTTTACACTATATATTCTCTTTGTTTTTTGGTACCAGGGATTGAACCCAGGGGCACTTAACCACTGAGTCACATCCGACACCCTTTTTATTTTTTGAGACAGGGTTTCACTAGGCTGCTGAGGCTGGCCTCCAACTTGCAATCCTCCTGCCTCAACCTCCCTAGGTTTTACTGGGATTACAGGCATGCACCACCAGGCCTGGCTTGTATATTCATTTTTGAATTTTCTATTTCCCCTGGTGGTTCATTAAATTTCTAGACCTGGTTCTGCCTTTCCCTGAATCCACACCCTTTATCATACACCTGGATGGGTAGTCCATTCTATTTCCCCTAACTTGACTTTGAGCTTGGTCACAAGACTCGCTTTGGTTAATAGAATATAGCTAGAAGCAAGTGCTTCGTTTCTGAGCTTAGACCTGTTTGTTTCCGCTTGCCTTCCTGGGTCTCTGCCATCGTCATCAGAGCCAAGCCTAGCTGAGCCACCCCAACCAAGCCAGGTAGGACAGAGAAGTGTATGCTTATGATTATGCCACTGAGAACTCGTGGTTGCTATTTACACAGCAATAGTGGCTGATACACATGACCAAGCCAAGAGGTGGTAAGGACGAGGAGACCAGAGGCTGAAAGGGAAGGAATCCAGGTAGCCCACCTTTGGGCAGCGGCCACCCAGAAAGCACCTAGAGTGTTAAGATCTTAGATCAACAAATTCTGTGCACTCAGAAGCTCAGAGTATCTTACTAGAATTCTTGGACTGGGGAATTCTTACTCCATAAACAGATAATCTCATGCATTTTTAAATATTTACATTTTAGGATTTCCTCTTATCCTTAGCTTTCTTGGTGGCCTGCCCATTTTGCCAAAGGGGAAAGCGAAAGATCTGTGCCCACACAAGGCCCGAAGAGAAAGAGGAAAAGTAAACTCCTGGAATCCAGACACAGTCACGAAATGAGCACAAGAACATGACTAGGAGAAGGGCGGAAATGCAGGGGGATAACAGCCGAGCACGCAGGTGGCTCTTTGTCTGGAGGTATTTTTCCTTTAAGGTCTTCTTTGCTCATCCCCCAGAGTTCTCAGCATGTGTTAGGTTTAAGCATGTAATTTTTTTTTTATTGGTACCACAGATTGAACTCAGGGGCATTCGACCACTGAGCCCCATCCCCAGCTCCATTTTGTATTTTATTCAGAGACAGGGTCTCACTGAGTTGCTTAGGGCCTTGCTAAGTTCTGAGGCTGGATTTGAACTCGAGATCCTCCTGCCTCAGCCTCCCGAACAGCTGGGTTTACAGGTGTACGCCACTGCGCCCGGCTAAGCATGTAATTTTGTATGCAACCCAGATTTACTTGGCTTTGAGTTGAAGGCATAATTCAAGTTCTAACTTGAACTCCTTGGATGCAAGTATGTCTTAGTCCTACATGTATCTTCTGTGTCTAATACAGTGCCTGGACTCTCACATGCATGGATGGATGGATGGATGGATGGATGGTCAAGCAATAGATGGATGGATGAAGATATGGATGCATGGTTGAATAATGAATGGATGGATGAATGGTTGGATAGTCAGATGATGGATGGATGACTGGATGGTTGGATGGTTGGATGATGGATGGACGGAAGTATGAATGAAAGAATAGATGGACACAGGACTACATGGATAGGTGGATGGATGGGTGAATGTGTGCATCTTCACTTCTTAGAATTTGTTGGAGTGTAAATCTGTAGAAAAAAATAGAGGCGTTTTTGCTTGGAGAATAATCCTTTTGAGCAAAGACTTCATCTTAAGCTCTTAAATTATTGTATATATTGTAAGTGCTCAATTATCTATAACATCATTGCTATCCCTTCATAATATTTTGGAGCTCCCTCCACTAGCTACTAACTAACAGAGCTCATTTAAACACAAGTGCTCTGACATCTAGGACCTTCCTGTGTCATGGAATATTAATGCAGTCTTTAAATTGCAACAATATTCATACCTTTGATTATATGTCATTTCTCGATCTCATTAACTTTTTTTTTTCCAGCCTAAATGTTAAGGTGTCGATTGGTGCAAGCATGTGACAACTGTGGGCCACGTGAGCCAGGTGATTTCAGAAAACAGTTCCTCTGACCCACAATGACTACAGCCCGGGCCAGCCTGCGGATTGGAGCCACGGGTTACGAAGAGGAGGGGTGGGTGGAAAGCTCACATGGTTAGCACATCCAGACGACAGTGACTGCCTGTGGCCATGCAGATATGGGCAGAGTACGCTTTCCCAGACACCAGTTGTCCCTGATTGTCTTCTTGTCTCTCTGATGCCCATGACTTTGCTCAGTGCCACGTGCATCCTGGCTCCAGGCTCAGCCCTCTCTCCTGTCCTTCTCTGCCACCTTCCGCTCCACTCCACCTTAGTCCTTAACCTCAGCTCCTTGGCCACCCCGGGAGGGCACTTTCCCAGGCCCTAGACCTCCCGTTGGCAGCAGCGAGAGACCCCAAGTGGCCTTTCCAGGGGCTGCCCATGGCTGGGTTGCTAAAGCGACTGTGAAGAGTACCTGCCCATGTGCAGCCATTGATTCCAATGTGTCATTTTCCGGGCTCCCCTTGCCAGGCCCGCATGGCAAGGTGCGGCCCGGAGCTCCACAGAAGCGACTTCAATATGTGGGCCAGCGCCGAGCAAATGGGAAAACATTTTGAAGCCACAGGCTTCTCCTGAATTAAATATTTACTCATTTCATGCCTCTCCCTCTGTCCACGGAGAATCCAGCTCAAACTAAATAACAAAGGAGGTCAGGCTTGTGATCTGCACAAAAATACTTACCCTGTAATTATAGGAATATTGGGCCTTACAATTAATGCCAGGCCTGTGGAACTTGGACAGGGTCCAAACAACAGCAGCAGAAATGATGAAGGGGCAGAAAGATAAAGCTGGTAAGAAAAGCCCGAGAGGTAGGGCTTGTTTTGAATGGAAAGGACCTCGGGGGGACTTAATTACAGTCTTCAACACATTCCGGGGCTGGAAAACAGCAACATGGGGGTCTCCAGTTCCACTAAGGACAGGCTTAACCTTTACCAGGTTTGGCTCCCTTTTGTGTCCAAAGTTTGGTTTTTGATTCTTTTTTTTTTTTCCCCTTCATGATGAGGATGGAACCCAGGGCCTCACACATGCTAGGAAAGTACTCTGCTATGGAGCTACACCCTCAGCCCTATCCTAAATTCATTCATTCATTCATTCATTCTTTCTTTCTTTCTTTTCTTTTGGGTACCTGGGATTTGAACTCAGGAACACTTAACCACTGAGCCCCATCCCCAGCTCTATTTTGTATTTTATTTAGAGACAGGGTCTCACTGAGTTGCTTAGCGCCTCACCATTTATGAGGTTGACTTTGAACTTGCGATCCTCCTGCCTCAGCCTCCTGAGTCGCTGGGATTACAGGCCTGCACCATGGCTTCTGGCCGTATCCTAAATTTTGATCTCACTTCTGTATGAATAAAAACATATTGGACCCTCATCACATGTTTATTTAGTTTTAACTTATAAAAATGTGTCTTTGTACTAATATTATCTTTATGATGAAACGTGCACGTGACAGGAGGTGCCACCTTGGAGTTCACTGTCTGAACTGGAAATGTTCCCAGCCACAAGGCGTTCGTGAGGGTAGGGACCTTGTTACACTCTTCTTGTCCAGCGCTATGTCCCCAGAACCTAGGACAGCAACTGACTTGGAGATTCCTATGCAAGCGATTCAGAGAGCCACTCACAGAGGACATGGGAAAGACAGGACCTTCAGTGTGATTCTGAGGGAAGCTCAGAAGTGTGAGTTACTCTTCAGCAAAGGAGCTGGGGCTTCAGACACCCCCACCACAGGCGCCTGGTTAACATGGTCTTGGGGATGAGGATTGAGGGGTGATGAACACCAGCAGGGACCTCAAGCTCTTTGGGCAACCTAGGTGTCTCCAGTGTTCCCAAGGGCAGTCCTCCATAAAGGTCCCCAGTGCTGGCTAGAGAAAACACCCTGAGCCAGCACGGTGGTGCACACCTGTAATCCCAGCCACTCAGGAGGCTAAGACAGGAGGATCACAATTCGGAGGCCAGCCTTAGCAACTTAGCAAGGCCCTAGGCAAATAAGGGAGACCCTGTCTCTAAATGAAATATTAAAAAAGGACTGGGGATGTGGCTCAATGGTTAAGTGACCCTGGGTTCAATCCCTGGTACCAGGAAGGAAGGAAGGAAGGAAGGAAGGAAGGAAGGAAATACCCTGAAAGGCAGAGGAGGCTGGCAAAAATGGTAACAGTGTAACCAAGGAGAACTGCCACACTGACGTGTGCTACAGTAACTACTTCATTGCGCATGTCCTTTTCATGTTTGTTGACTGACTCACCAAACTGCGCAATGCCGGCTTCTGAAGCAAGCCCCTGGGCTCCTTATGGGGGTTCTGGAAACTGTCTTTTTCATGAGGGTGACAGGGTGAGGTGACTACATTCCTTGCCCGGACCCAGATTACAGAGGAAGCATTCCAATCCAGGAGACAACTCTTTAAAACCTGCATGGGGGGCGGCCCTCATGAGATGAAGGCCTTTATAAAACACCGACAGAGACCAAGTAGAGATCTGGCAGGCTGGAACGAGCCTGGACTTTGAGAAGGCGGTTCTGCAGGCTTGACTGAGCAGCAGAGACCTGCCGCCCTGGAAAATGTGGGCCAAGGACCGAATGCCCTGTTTGCCAGCTCGTGCTGCGGCTGGGTGACCTTGGACAGAGTTGGGCTTCTGTCTGCAGGGACTTCTCTGCATGCATTCAAAGGCACAGGGCCCGGCCTACCGTGCCTGCTTCCTGTCTGGTGCCTGTAGAAATACTCTGCCTCTGAAATACTCAGGAGCCCTTAGAAGAAGAAAATGACAAGGACCTAGAGCCACTGGTTTGTGATTTGTAGCTTGGACGGACAAGCAGCTGTGTAATAGTGGCGTAACTTGTTAGATATTCTGGATTGTTCTCTGAGAGCCCAGAACTTGTCCCATGGCCATCTTGCCCAAAACTAGAACCCGTGGTTCCCTGCTCCAAGGACATCACCCCATGACCTCCAGGTCCCATCTCTATCATTTTAATGAAGATCTCAATTCTATCCTCCAAGACACTGTGGGGTTAAAAGTGTGCAGATGTGAATTCTAAGGCCACTGGATTTCTGAGTCACCAGACCATGATCAAATTTATATTTTTCTGCGCCGTCCGCCTTTTAGATGGTGTTTGTGTTTCATGTTAAATGTAATTCTCTTTGGCTTCCCCGGCTGCCTGGGACCTCATCCTGCTCTGTCCTAGAGCCCCTCCCCCGGGTGCTGCCTCTCCATGTGGCCTCTGGGGTCGATCCATTTTTCTCCCAGTGCCTTAATGAGTGATGATTTCTCGAGACAATCAGATCGGCTGTGCGGGAGATTCAGCTCCATCATTACGACAGCCGGATACATCACAGCCACCATTTTCCAAACCCATGTTTTTCATCACACAGATATGACTTGATTAAACCTTTGTGATATTACATTGGGATATTTGAAAATAGCCTTTAGTGACCATCACATGCGTCTTGTTTCTGATAAATCTATTACTTTTACATACAGGGTTTGAGAACAGAGACTCTGAACGTACCAGAGTGCCCAAGTCCACATCCCAGCTCTGCCACCCACTGCTGTGTAACTTTGGTCAAGTTGCTCACCCTCCCTGGGCCTCAGTTCCCTAGTCCATTAACCAGAACTTTTCGTAATCTGAATTGGATGTCCATGCTAGCTACCACTTGACCTCTTTCTGCCTTCAAGGTCAGCCTTTATGTGAAGGCTAATAAAAATGTTTTAAGGGAAGAGATTGGCACAAAGATAAGTTGGCTGTGTCCCCAACCCTACCTCTACCCTCTTCAACAAGCAAAAGGAATAACTGAAGGCCAGGCACAATGGCACATGCCTATAATTCCATCAACTTGTGAAGCTGAGTCAGGAGTATCACAAGTTCAAGGCCAGCCTGGGCAACTTAGTAAGGCTCCGCCTCAAAATAAAAAATATAAAGGGCTGGGGATGTAACTCAGTGGTAGAGTTCTTGACTAGCATGAACAAGGGCCGGGGTTCCATCCCCAGCTTGGGGGAGTAGGGGAAGGAAAAGCTGAAACATATGTTCAAGTTAGTGAGCCACTAACCCAGCCTGAATTAGGCACCCACTATATTCTGGGCCCTTGGAACCTCACAGGTATCTAGAGAGCTGGACAGAGGTACAACTAATCCATACACATACACTCATACCAAAAAAAAAAAAAAAAAAACACCTTTGCCAAGTCCTAGGGGAAATTAAAGATCTAATGAGAGGGGAAAAGCAGGGAAACTGGTTATTATTGCTGATTAGCCTGGCTTATACCTGTATTGGTCAGTTTTTTTCCCATACTGCTGTGTAACAAATAACCCTCAAGTCTCAATGGCTTATAATAAAAGCATTTCTTCTTCTCCAGTTGAATTTGGCTCTGAGCTATAGGCTAGATTCAGGTTGCTCCATATATCTCTGTCTTCCAGGATGAGCCACTACGAGGCCAGCAAGAAGCCAACACAAACTGCACAAACATAGTTAAAGTCACTAATCATGTCACTTCTGCTGATTTCCTATGGGCCAAAACACATCACACAGTCAAGCAACATTAATGACATGCAGAAGTATGCTCTGTCTACTCTATTAAGAGTAGACAAAAGCACATTGGGATGGTTGTATAATTTTATTATCCAGATGGAGTTAAGGAATTGGGAGCAAAACTGTAATCTATCGTGAGTGTTGTGGGCAAGGCCAAAGAAGAAAAGAAGGCAGGTTTATCCAAGAGCAAAGAACTGCTCCAGGAGACAGGGTGTGGCTACTTTATTTATTGGGTGAGAAACAGATGCTCAATTCCATTTCCTTCCACTTACACAAAAGAAGAATGCATTTGTTACGTGACGGGGCAGTCTGTGGGGTTATCGGATTCTAGTTGACTATTTCTGAAAGCTCAAATGCTGTCTCCAGGGTTCGGTTGCTCTTGTTGCATCTTTTGGTCCCAATTTTCTGTATAGTTGGAAGTTGAACTTGGCCTGAAAATGTTGTAGCCTTTACAGCTTGAGATACTAAAGCGGGAGGGGGAGGGGGTGCTTCTTCTGCATCATTGACACAACAAATCACATTGCACACTGGGCCAGCTTGTCCCATCTGGATGTCCCTGAATGGATGACTTCCACCCTGCAGGAGAATGCACTGGGTGACTGGCTAGAATGGTGGTGACAATGAATGTCTGCCCCAATAAGACCGCTCTGAGCAGAGGAGAGACTATTCACCAAAGAAAATCAGGGTGTCCAAGAGCCATCGCTCTTATACCTTGTGCTTAATAAAACACCCAAACCCTTAGTAGCTTCACACAGTAACTTATTATTTCTCATGACTCTTCTGCTGATCTTGCAGATGCTTACTCCTGTACCTGCTATCACACGATGGGTCTCCTGGGACTGGAGAGTCCCAAATGACCTCATTCGCATGTCTGGAATTGAGTGCTGGCTGGCTGGCTGAAGTGCCTGGGTTCTCCTCCACACGAGCTCTTACCCTTTGGTGTACTGGACTGGGCTTCCTTGGAGCCTGGTAGGCTCAAGGGTCCAAACTGTCTGGTCTCGTAAGGCCTAGACTCAGAGGTCACCTAGCCTCACTTCCACTGTATTTATTTAGTCAGATTTTGCACTGCAGTGACCAAAAGACCTAACAAGAACAAATAGAGGAGGAAAAGTTTATTTGGGGCTCATGATTTCAGAGGTCTCAGTCCACAGCCGGCTGACTCCATTGCTTTGGGCCTGAGGTCAGGCAAAACATAATGGCGGAAGGGTGTAGTAGAGGACAGCAGCTCAGGACATGGAACCAGGAAGCAGAGAGACAGCTCTGCTCTCAAGGTACAAAATATAAGCCCCAAAGACACTCCCCCAGGGACCCACCTCCTTCAGCCAAACCCTCCCTGCCCACAGTTACCACCCAGCTAATCCCTACCAGGGGATTCACCCACTGATCAAGACTCTCACAACCCAATTACCTCACCTGTAAACTTTCTTGTATTTTCTCACACATGAACTTTTGGGGGACACCTCTTATCTAAACCATAATATTCTATTAGTCAAATCAAGTCACAGGCTAGCCAGATTCAAGGGGAAGGGAAATAGATTCCACTTTGTGATGGAAGGACAGGTGAAGTCACCTGGCAATAAGGCCTGGGAGGATTTGTGACAGTCATCTTATTTTTTTAAAATATTTTCTTAGTTGTCAATGGATCTTTTATTTTGTTTGTTTGTTTGTTCATTTGTTTATATGCAGTGCTGAGGATCAAATCCAGGGCCTCACACATGCCAGGCAAGCCCTCTATCACAGAGCCCCAGCCCCAGCCCCTGTGGCAGCCATGTTTGCAAACAATCTACTCCAGTGGACTTAGGCTCACTGTAGGGGTTGGTCCAGGATTCTTGGTGGTCAACAAGGATGCTCAGGGCACATTTTGAAAGTGCATTAGGATCCTCCACGCTACAGTACTCTCCTATCAGACTGTTCCTCTCACCTCTCCCCTTCAAGGCAAATCCCAGCCACACACCTCCTGCAGGAAGCCTTCCATGACCCTTCTGCTCTCCCCCAGTGGACAACTGCAACCAGCTGTCTTAAGGGTTCTGAAACTGATTCTCTTGTGTCTTTGGGGGGCAGGGATGCTGGGAACTGAACTCAGGGGTGCTCTATCACTGAGCTACATCTTCAGTCCTTTTACATTTTATTTAGAGACAGGGTCTTGCTAAGTTGCTGAGGCTGGACTCAAACTTTGAATCCTCCTGCCTCAGCCTCTCGAGTAGCTGGGACTAGAGGCATGCACCTTGTTTTTGTTTGTTTGGTTTTTGGTTTTGTGTTTTCTCACAAGGAGCCCTCCCCTCCTAGATTACCAGATCTTGGAGGACAGAAAAGATATCTTAGATGACACCTGCCCCTGCCTCATGACATGGAGGGCAGGGATGAGCTCACCAGCACTTAGCAACTGATGGATGGATAGAGCCGCCACTCCCTGTAGCACCTTGCCCTTCCTTCAAGCCTTCCTAAGACATGAACCCTGTCCCTGTGCTTAAGTGATGCTGTGGTTTAGACATGGTTCATCCTCCACGGATTCATATGTTGGAGACTTGGTCCCCAGTGTAGTGAGGGTGGGAGGAGGTAGAAGTTTTTAAGAGGTGACACTTACAAGGAAGCAGTTAGGTCATTAGGGGCCTTGCCTTTAAAAGGGATGAACAGAGTTGCTATAGTCCCTAGTTAGTTCCTAGGAGATGAGTTGTTTAAAAGGAGCAAAGCTGATCCCTCCCTGCTCTCTGGCTGTCTCATGTGATGTCTCCCTCTCATAAGCTGTCCCACCATTGTGCCCTCTAGCAGAGTTGAACAAATACAGTATCAATCTTGGATTTTTAGCCTCCAAAACTGTGAGCTAAATAAACCTCTCTTCTTTATACATTATCCAGCCTCGGGTATTTTGTTATAGCATCAGAAAACTGGCTGACACAGGTAGTTTTCTAGCTCTTTGTACAAAAAAAAAAAAAAAATTCAAAAGTTAGGGGAGCACAGGGTGAAGAGATGAGCTATAAAACATTCCTGGATCCAACATAAAGGAGTAAAACCTGATACAGTTTTAATTCAAAAGAAAAGAGAATAGCACTGCCATCGCCACAAGCTACAGGTTCACTTACCTTTTGCTACCTTCTCCTGGGATAAAGTTATCCAAATTCAGCCATTTGTGTGCTTCTGCAGCTTGGCTTCATTCCATGGGGTGATGAGAATCAAATCCCAAGCACACTTCTTAACTTTCTCATTCATTCAGTTCTTAAAAAACAAGAAAGACCACTGTATTATGAGAATCTCTAACATTAAGTATCTCAGCCTGATTAATCAGGCCAGTCTAATATTTTTTGCTATGTTATTGGACCCATGTAAGGAAAGAATTTGGTTCAGGATCCAACAGGGGCTACCACTGTGAACTCTATGGAGTCCTCTCTCTCCTGCCCATCTCCACACTTTCTAGAATCTTCCATAATGAAATATAATCCCATAAATTGGGAAGAAATACAAAGTTCTCCCGCTATCCCATTCAACAAACACCAGGGAAGTGTCCTGTACTTTTCTGGGACTTTTGTCTTTGACAAAGTTTCCACAAAGCCTTGAGACACTCCCAACAGGCATCTTACCAAAAGCATAAAACGACCTTATTTCCCTTGGCAGAAGGGTCTATGACATAACTCCAGAACCAATGCTCTCCTGGAATGCAGACCGCCTTTCAAACACATGCCACGCATCTCACAGGGTCAGCACTCGCCTCTGCAAAGATCATTTGATTTGCAAGGTTTGAAACACATCCACATTAAACATGGGCTACAGCATTTTCTTTCCCGCAGATTTCATGTCAAGAGACAATCCAGCCCTTTGTCCTTAGCTAAAAGTCTGGAGCTGTGACATGCCATTTCATGAGTAGTATCCCCTAGAAGTCAAGAGAGGTGGCTGACAGCAGGTCACCAGTGTGATGTGTGCTGAGATGGCTAATGTGGTGGGATCCCTTCGTTCATCCACTCAGCAAATGTTCACTGACTAGGAACTAATGCAGGAGCCCAGGGATAGCATGCCTTACACAGCTCACATGGTTACATGCGGAAAAACTTATGAATTAAACTGGGCATGGGCTGCGGATGCAGCTCAGTTAGTAGAGTGCTTCCCTCACATGCACAAGGCCCTGGGTTCAATCCCTAGCACCACAAAAGAAAAAAAAAAACTGGACATGGTGGTGCATGCCTGTAATCCCAGCAACTGGGGAGGCTGAGGCAGGAGGATCACAAGTTCAAGGCCAGCCTCAACAATATAGCAAGGCCCTAGAGAATTTGTGGCTCAGTTGTTAAGCACCCCTGGGCTCCATCCTTGGCCTCAAAAAAAAAAACTTAGAAATTGGAAGTATCAGAAGTGTCTTGTCCTCATGATCATGAGCTGACTAGGAGCTGGGCTTCCTGCCACCACCCAGCATCACCAGAAGATCATTCGACTTATCGCTAGCCTGGGAGAAGATCCAAATTCCACATCCCAACTACAGTTCCTACTGAATGGGAATCACATTCGCACCATCATAAAGTAGAAAGATCATAAATTGAACCTTCTTAATTTGAACCTGTCTGTATTTCATGTTGTCTTTTTCTATGTTTCTATCTCTTCTTCATTTCTCCTCCTCTTCTTTCTGCCTTGCTCCTTCTCTGATTACTATCATCTCTTTCCCCTTTTGGATTCTTTAATTTTTTTTAACGAGGTATTAAACCCAGGGCGCTTAACCACTGAGCCACATCCCCAGCCCTTTTTAATACTTTATTTAGGGACAGGGTCTCACTGAGTTTCTTAGGGCCTTGGTAAGTTGCTGAGGCTGGCTTTGAACTTGTGATCTCCTGCCTCAGACTCCCAAGCTGCTGAGATTACAGGCGTGCACCACCATGCAGAGCTGGATTCTTTAGGATTCATCTTTCCATTCCTGTTTAACCTCTACAACATTTTGCACTTCAGCCTCTTTTTCCTCTGCCTCGTCTTTGAAAAAGCTAGACAAGAGAAGCAACTGAATGTGCTTTGGAGGAGGGGGTCTTCTTTCTCATTTGCAAAATTATCTTGCTTATTTGGGGGGAGGGTGTTGTTTATGATTAGTTGGTTTTGGTGTTTTGTTTTGTTTATTTTGTAGTTGTAGATGGACAGAATGCTTTTATTTTATTTGTTTATTTTTATGTGGTGCTGGGGATCAAACCCAGTGCCTCACACATGCTAGGCAAGCACTCGGCTACTGACCTACAGCCTATGCCTCAATGGGGTTTTGGTGTTTTGTTTGTTTGTTTTTGTATTTTGAAAAGTAAGAAGTGAAGCCAACTTTGAGGAGGAAAAAATAAACAAGTGATCAAGTTATGGATTGTCCTAAGTTGGTATGATGTGTGTTCTTCATTAGGTACTGTCTGTGGTCCCTTGTCCACTGTTCTCAAAATGGATAAAGAACTCAAAGATTTATTTTTAACCCCACAGGAAAGCTCACATCTGTAGTCCCAGCTACTCCAGAGGCTGAGGCAGGAGGATCACAAGTTCAAAGCCAGCCTAGGCAACTTACTGAGATCCTCTCTAAAAAATAAAATAAAAAGGGCTGGGGATGTAGCTCAGTGGTAGAAGTCTTGCATAGCATGCACAAAGCACTGGGTTCAATTCCCAGCACCAGGCCAAAAAAATCCATGGGGAAAAAAAAACATAGGAAAAAAGGTCAAATCATATGGGCAGCCTGGTACAGTGACTCAAGTCTGTAACTCCTACAACTCAGGAGGCTGAGGCAGGAGGATTTCAAGTTTGAGGCCAGCCTCAGCAACTTAGAAAGGTTCTGTCTCAAAAAAGACTAGTGATGTAGCTGAGTGGTAGAGCATCCCTGGGTTCAATCCCCAGTTCCACCAAAAAAAAAAAAAAAAAATAGCAATTCACAGAAAGGAGACCCCTAATGACTAACCATTAGATGAAGAGATCGTCAACTTCAATAACTTATTTCTCTGATATATGCAAATTCAAACAACATCATTGCAAATTGAAGGCATTGGCAAAACTTCTGGAGTTGAATAAAACTGAGTGCCATACAAGATAGGGGCCATGGGAACTCTCATGCACTGCTGGTGGGACTGCAAAGTGATATTGTCATGCTGGAGGATTATCTGGTGGTGCTTAGGAATGAAGCCTGAGCAAATCCTCTGACCCAGAAAGCCCCCAAGTCTTTACTTCAGAGATGCTTGTGATGGTGGCAAAACCACATGCTGGAATTTCCTGTAGCAGTCAGAAGCAATCGACCAGATTTACACACAGCACATGGGCAGATCTTTAAGACAGCATGATGAGTGCAAAGGAAGAAGATTTATAGCTTTATATTAAATTACTATTCTTATAAATTAAAAGCATATGTATACCAAAAAAACTCTATGTATCTTTTTTTTTTTTGTACAAGGGATTAAACTCAGGGGCACTCAACCACTGAGTCACATCCCCAGCTCTTCTTTATGTTTTATTTAGAAACAGAGTCTCACTGAACGGCTTAGGGTCTCGCTAAGTTGTTGAGGCTGGCCTCAAACTTACGATCCTCCTGCCTCAGCCTCCCAAGCCACTGAGATTACAGGTGTGCGCCACCGCTCCCAGCTCCATGGATGTTTCAAAAGATATATATTAGATTGGGTGTTGGACCTGGGGGGGAAGATGGGGAGAAGAATGGAGCAGAGATGGAGGTTAGAGAGGAAAAATAAGAAAGCAAAATGAGTAAGGCCTGTGCCTGGATCAATGAGGGTGACAATGGATCATCATCTGAGGTGTATGATTAACTTGACTCACTGCATCTGAAGGCCAGAGGGTGGAAAGAACAGAAGAAAATGAGAAAGGACAGGAGGGAGGGAGAGAAGGGGAAAATAAGGCAAACCTGGCTGTTGCTGTCAGGAAGTCCACAGCAGACATGATAGATACTCTTTTTAAGAGGAGAAAAATGAGGTTCAAGATGAAGCCATCAAAAGAGTTACCCAGGGTCATGTAACAAAGAGAAGCTCAGGCCCCCACCCTCCTGTTTCTGGTCCAAGTTCTCTTCATAGCCTGTTTCTAGAAATGCAGGAAAGAATTCCCAAATGGCCCCAAATCCAGCATTGTGCCAGATTATCAAGATGGTGGCTTTAAGGATGTAGGGAGAAGGGAGGTGGTCAAGTGGGCCTGTCAATGGACCAAGGACTCGGGTCCATTGGAGCAGGACTCTGCTTTGCCCAGACCAGACAGCTCGGCAGTGGCTCAGAGGGACTGGCAGTGGCCCACAGAGACCAGCAGCCACTGCTAAACAAAACAGCAGGGAGATTCAAGGCTTGAACATACACGGTGCTCACATCCTCAAGGACAAGGCGGGACTTGCAGAGCAACTCTTTGGGGGCCTTGTCTGCCTCTCCTTTTACTGCCCTGGGTTGCTCTGGAGAGTTCCTTTCATCCTAACTCAGCTTTGTGTAAATATGTACACAGAATTTCTTCAATTGTAAAGAAGAGAAACAGCTCAAACAGCCCGTAGGGAAAAAACAGGGGAGTGTTCCTTATCTGTTTGTGTAACTTATCACTCACTGAAATACAGTCCACTTCAGGCATGGCTGGATCCAGAGCGTTCAGCAATAGCAGAGGACACAGCCCGTGTCTCTGTCTGTCTCTGTCTCTCTCTTCCTCCTCCTTCTCTTCTGTCTCTGTCTTTTCTTCAATATTGACTTCATTCCAAGGCAAGATCTCCCCATCTTTCCAGTATAGACAGGTGCTGACCAATCCAGGTTGACATTCCGCTCTCTCAGCGGTACCAAACACCACAGGGTATCTCTTTTCCAATAACCCAAACAGAAGTTGCAGGAAGGGCTGTGATTGGTCTGCCTTATGTCACGTGCCCAAGTCAGAACCAATCATTGCAACCAGGGGTATTCTGAGCTCTGATTGGTAGGCCTCCTGTAACTACCCTCAGAGTGCCTATGTACGGTAGAGGCAGAATGAGGGTTAGTACCAAATGGGGGCAGCAGTTACCCCAAAAGGAAATCAGGTTATTGTGTAAGCACAAATAATAGATGTCCAATATTATGTTTACTTATGTGTATACATGCATATGATTGTATATGTATATATTTATGTATGCCTTTGTAGATGGTATTTTTATGTATGTATGTATTTATTTATTTTTGGTACTGGGGATTGAACCCAGGGTGCTTAACTACTGAGCCACATCCCCAGCCCTTTTTAGTATTTTATAGAGACAGGCTCTCATTGAGTCGCTTGGGGCCTCACTGAGTTGCTCAGGCTGGCTTTGAACTCGCGATCCTCCTGCCTCAGCCTCCCAAGCCACTGGGATGACAGGCATGCGCCACCACGCCGTGCTGTATTTATTTTTATTTAGTTATTTCTACTTAGCTAATATGATCACATGGCTCAAAATTCAAAAGATACAAAAGAGTGGACAACACAGTTGCCTTCCGACTCTCATCCCAGACACCCAGCCAGTGACCTTTCCAGAGGTGGCCAATATTACTGAGTTCTTATCTTTCTTTACAGAGATATTGTGTGCATATGCCAATCTGCAACCAGTTCTCCGCCCCTCTTCCACATCCCCTTTGATCTAAATAGATGCTTTCTGTACTTGGGTTTGCAACTCTAGGCTTGCATTTTATAATGAAGGAGAAGCAGCCTAACGCTGTCAGAGATTCCTCTTGGCAACCCCACCCCAAAGTCAGGCTAGGCTGGGCTGCAGGGAGGCTGGCCTAGGGATGGGTAGTGTCACACAGTGAGGCCTGCAGAGCTCCCTGCCAGCTATTGACCCTGGGAAGAGCCTTTCACTTCCATGAGCATTTATAAGAGAAGCCCAGCCAGCATGGTGGCCTGCCTGCGGCCCGGGACCTCTAGCACAGGATCTTGGCCTGCCTCTGCCCGGGCACCTGTTTTCAGGCCAGGTCAGCAGACCTGGTACAGGCCTGGGCAGTGGCCCCACCCCTCAGCCATTCTACCACCTCAGGGCCAGAGGAATTGACCAAGTTTCATTCTGCTTGCAGGAGCCAGTGCAGGGTGAATTTTTTAAAATATTTCTTTTTAGTTGTAGTTGGACACAATACCTTTATTTTATTTATTTATTTTTATGTGGTGCTGAGGATCGAACCCAGGGCCTCACATGTGCTAGGCAAGCGCTCTACCACTGAGCCACAATCCCTGCCTGACAGGGTAAATTTAACAAAAAAAAAAAAAAAAACCCACGAGTAAGCCGGGTGTGGTGGCGCGCACCTATAATCCCAGCAGCTCAGGAGACTGAGACAGGAGGATCACAAGTTCAAAGCCAGCCTCAGCATCTTAGCAAGGCACTAAGCAACTCAGTGAGACTCTGTCTCTAAAGAAATACAAAATAGGGCTAGGGATGGGGCTTAGTGGCTAGGCACCCCTGGGTTCAGTCTCCAGTACCAAAGAAAAGGAGGTGGGTGAGATTACCAAAGGTGGTCTCTATTCAGATTACCTATGGGGGCGGGGGCTGAGTAGAGATCCATGCAGCAGCCCTTACCTTGGCCTTTCAGGTAAATGAGGTCTCATCCTGCCATAAGCTACTTCCATCCCTGCCTCAGAAAAGGGAGGACTGAATGGTGGTCTTGCTCATCAGGCCCTCTGGCAACATAAACAGAGCAGTGGTTTGGCTTCGCTGCTGGTTACGTGCTCTGCCTGCATAGGTGCTTTTAAAATATGATCCCATTTAACCCTTACAACCGCCCAGTGAGGCAGGAAGTAGTATGATCCCCTTTAACAGACAGGGAGACTGAGGCAGAGCCCTGAGTGACTCGGCCCTGCTTGTGCCCATCTCCTGCCAGTGCTTGACAAACTTCCATCAGGAGCACAAAATGAGAAGCCCGAAAGTGACCAATCATGGGTCGTGGCAAGGGTGCTCTCCCGGCACCTGACGTCATCCATTCACCTGTTGACGCTGAAACCCAGGAGAGGGTTTCCCACCTTCCCAGAGCAGCCCAGGGCCGAGGGAGGGGGCTGGGTCCCGTGCCCTTCCTCCCTCTCACCTCCGTGGAAGCCGCATTTCTAATGGCCAATGGCATGGAGAGGCTGGGAGCAGCGCAGAGCAGTACGGGTCACAGCGGTTAAGTGTTGTCATAATTCTCTCCCCGGAGCAATGAACTCCATCTTCCTCCAGCCTGTGTGGGAGGAATGTAATCCAGTTCTCCTTGGAACTCAGAGCACAGAGTGACTCCTTTCTCTTTTTTGTGGTCAGGAAATGAGTTTCGCTCTGTTTTTCACTTGAGAGCTTATTATGCAATTGCTTAAAATATGCAACGGGATGCAGATATTTATATGAGGATGTTGAAATGATGGCTTTTTAATGGAAGCAATCTAATTATGCCATATCTGCACCCTTTCCATTTTTTAAAAATTATTCTTACGGTGTTTTAAAGAAAGAAGAGGTGTGTGTGTGTGTGTGTGTGTGTGTGTGTGTGTGTGTGTCTGGGTTGTTTTTGTTTTTGTTTAGGGTATGTGGTTTTATTTAATCTCCCAGACTGTTTAAATGGATTGCAAAGGAAAAAAAATCCAAAAAGTATATGGCTGCGACTTAACAAGATAATTAGCAGCTGCACTTTATAACAAAATCTAAGGCAATTATCACTTCAGGAGGACCCGGAGGACTCCCAGCTGCCAACATCCTGCTTCGCTGCCAAAGGGAATGACATCATAACTGCTCCAGACAAAGGGGAGGTGGTTTCTGGTCACTGTGATGTCACTTGCTCCAGTAGACAGTCCCAGACAGCTGGGAGACAGGTAGCTGCTTCCTAGGATGGTAAAGAGGAAGATAGGCACCAAAGGGCATCAGGGCGCCAAACCCTGCGCCCCCAGGCTGCTCCCGATGGGCCACCAAAATGAAACGTGGGGGTTCAGACTTTTCCTCAGGTCTTCGCAGGACCTTCTTTAGAGGTTGAATTTTTCCTCTCCTCCTCTCTGAAGCCTTATTTCTAAATCTTTATCTCAACTAGTTAAATGTTAGTGACTTCTTGGAGCTTGCTCTTGGTCAAGTTCACCACTTAGCCAAAATGTGTCCCCTCACAGATGAGCACTGCTAAAGTGCAGTGGTTAGCAAGTCAAAGCAGGCTGAAGGACTCGATTTGTATTTTCACCTCAAGGTTGCTTTCTTTCGCCCTATGGCAGACTGTTTGACAATCTCGGCTCCCGAGTGCTTCTTTGATCAAAAACAGAGCTCTCTAGCACAAAATGGTCAAATTCTAGCTAACAAACTGGAATTTGCCATTGATTGAATTTTATGTGTCAAATGGAGCCAAGATTATAAATGCCAGCAAATGTTTAAGGGCATTGTGGGAGAGCCCACAATTGAATGCATGGTCAATCTTGCAAGGGTTCCGAAGGATGGGGAAAAGCCATCTGGCTTCCTTGTAAACTGTAGAAGTTACAGACCAACAGACTGATTCTGGTCACAGACAGCCAAATGTGCCTCCACCCACACCCTTCATAAAACTATAAAGCACCAGCCAAAGGCCTTGTGTGTCACATTACCAGATGACATTCTTGATGCCCGGGTGGAAGTCTGTCCTCTTAAAGCCATCCCCCATAGGCCTCAATTATAAACTAGAAGAGAATAAAAAAGGTCAGGACATCTTTCATTCCTTCTCCCCACCTTGGCTAAACGCTGGACCTTATAGGAAAGGAAATGAGGCTTAGCAACCCCAAGAAAGCCACCGATTCCTGGGACTCACTCAATACACTGAGACTAACACCTGAAGCAAGAAAGACAGGCCTGCCCAGAATCTAGCCTCCCTCTGGACCAAGGCAGAGTTTTGCAGCCAGGGGCTCAGTGAGCAACCCGCACAGCAGATTCTTTGGCCCAATGCCATCCTCAGACTTCTAGAAAACTTCCTGCTTCCTTTATGGAAAACAGGTGTCCATGTTTTCATGCATTAGGCCAGATGCCAGGCAGGACCCTGGGCTAAGGGACTGTTCCTGTTATCTGTTGCTGCTTAACAAACTACCCCAACTTTCGTGGTATAAACAGTAACCATTTTAGTATGCTCCCGATTCTATGGGTCAGGAACTCAAACAGAGCACAACAGGCCTATCTCTGTTCCATGCTGTCTGGGGCCTTAGCTGGAAAACAGGAATGGCTGGAGATGACAAAATGACTGGAGGCTAAAGGCTGGCGGCTCCTTCACTCACATGTTCAGTTCTTAGGCTAAAATGACTTATACATGACCTCCTTGTATGGATTGAGCTTCCTCACAGCATGGCAGCCAGTAGTAGTTAGCCATCTTCCCTGAATGCTCTGAGCTCCAAGTGTGAGTGTTACAGTAAGCAAAGCAGATGTTACGTGGCCTTTTATGAGCCAGTTTGGGAAGCCACATAGTCTTGTAGTAATATTTGGGTTGAAGCAGTCACAAGTCCACCCAGTTTCAAGGGTAGGGACCATAGAATCCATCTCTTGACAGAAAGAGTGTCAAGAATTTGCTGCTGTGGTTCCAAACCACCACAGGACTGACTCTCTACAGTGCCCACTCTCACTTTCAGCAAGTTTTGAGCACTAAGGCAATATATTTCCATCAGTAGCACTGACATTATGGTTACATGAGGGATGGGGAGGAGAGAGAATGCAGGCCAGGAGTAAAACTTCAGTTTCTGCTTTTGCAGTGTCTAATTCTGCTTTGTCATTTCTGAGAGTCTTATAAAGGTTGCTCTTTTCTGACCCTCGAAGACTGAATGAAGGCTAGCTTAAGCCCTCTACTCCAGCCTGGGCCTTCTGCCCTGAGAAGGGAAGTACTTGAATAGAAAGCTACGGGCATCTGAGATTATGGACAGGGTTGAAGACAGGACACTGTTCTGGGGTGTTTGTTTGCTACTCCAGTCCTCAAAATGCACCAGGTCGCCTGCCTGGGCCTCTAGGAAGCACCCAGAATTCGTCCAGGCCTTCACAGGTGCTGACATGAGCAGCCCAAGAGAGATCCCCAGGGGGAACTGCAAGGGGAATTCTAACCCAGGGAATCCATCCTCCAGGGCTCCTCCCATGTGTCCCCACCCTCTGTCCTTCTTACTGCTTAGGGAACCAAGGCTCAGACAGCTGTGACTTGTCCAGGGTCACCAACGTGTCAGCAGCTGAGTTGGAACTGTGTGTCACCCTGCCCTCTGCCTTAGGGCATCCTCACAACTGGCTGATGGCCAAGAGTTAGGCCTGAAGGAAAGCCACTAATCGCCTCAGCTTCTGACCGGCTCAGCTAGCCACCCTGGGCCTCTGGGCAGCTCTGGGCCTGTCAGGAGGGTCCTGTCCACCCCCCCCAGCAACCCACAGAGGCCCCCTAGGCTTCCAGAGCCACGTCACCACAGCCTGCGGTCTGCCTGGCTAATGGCAGAGACTGCGGGGAAGCGAAGCCGAGGTAATTACAGCATCAAGGAATCACAAATGGATCTGCAAGATGACATTAGGAGCATTAGACCTGGCACGGACGCCTCTGGAGAGGTGGCTGGGAGGAGGCTGGGGCCAGGACTAGGGACACAGACAGTCAGCCTCTGTCTCACCCCACCCCCTTGGTCCCCAGCCGGGACTGCTTGTGGCAGGACTCACAAGCCCCTTGCAGAAACCACGCTGGCTGCCAGTGTCGCGTGTGTCTTTCACAGTGAACTAGTTGCTTGAAACACAACTGGACTGCCCCCCCAGGAGGTTGCCTCAGATGAAGGGAGCCTGGCTTTGGGGAGGCAGAGGGTAACCTGGTAGACAATCCCCTCCCCAGTTCCCATGATCCTTTGCCATCCTAATGAGGCCAGGCAGGCCAAAGTTCTGTGGACCCATAATTACTATGTCTGTGGTGCAACTTGCCCCTCCCACAAGCCTAGTTGGGGGCAATGGCCATGGGGCGGAGCTTCCTGCATGGAATTTGTCCCTGGAAGAATTCCCCAGAGGCTGGAGGGGACTTGGGGAGGAGGAATTGGGAACAGCCTTGATCAGTCACGCTGGTCCATCTGAAGCCCGGGAAATGGGTCTGAAGCTCCAAGTCTGCCTTTGGCCAAAATTGACACCAGTAGGGTGTCACTGTAGGGAAGGAGGGGCCCCCATGGGGCTGTCCGCTGGTAAAAATAGAGCTTGCCTATGTTCCTCCTGCCAAGTCGCCAAGCCTGGTGATTTATAAGGCTGAGAGCAGACGTGTGTGTAAATGTTTTTGCGTGTGAGATGTGTAGCCAACCGCGGCCTGGCTTTTTGAAACTCACAAGGAGAGTGGGAGGGAGGGAGAGAGGGAGGGAGAGAGGGAGGAAGGGAGGGAAGGGAGAGAGAAGGCAGCCAGGGTGGGAAGCACACGGGCCACTTTTATGTAACACTCCTCTGATACACACCGCAGTGGGGATTGATGCTCTCTTTGAAGTAAATTGCATCCCGGTTCACCATAGCATGAAAGTTAAGATTTACCATGGCTGGGACCTCCGAGACCCTGCTGGAAGCTAGAATAATTAGCACAGCATTTGGCTGCCTCTCCTCCCGCTCTGCAGGCGGTGACAGGAGTGTCACTAATAGATCTTCCAGGCCTGGGCCCTGGGTGTTTGTCATGGGGTCCGTGGTGGTGGTAAGGAAAGAGGACCCCCATCATCAGAACAGGAGGCAGGAAGCAGGGTGGGGCTGGACTGATCTCATTGCCCTGGGCAGTGGGACCTGCTCCTCTTGGGGCTAGATGGCAAACCAGCCTCATCCCCCAGCTCAGCCCAGCCCAGCCGTCAGGTGCTTCGCTGTCAAATGAAGGGGCAGCAGGGTCATTACCAGCTCTCAGGAACCCAGAGAGTTCATCTATGGAACAGATGCCTCCTGCGCTACAGGTGGGCATCTTGGGGTGCCTGGCCAGTTTGGGGTATCCCCAGCTCCAATACTCAATAATCATCAAAAGGTAGTACCCGCATCCCTGCAGATGTGTCTTCCTCCCCTCCCCCTCCTGCGCCACCCCTTCCCCCCAGGCATCCCCTCCTTCTTTCCCAGGGACCTGCTTTTTCCTATGAGCAAAACTGAGAAGTGAATTGATCAAGGCGTCCTAAGTCCCAAGGAGAGAGTCTTAACAGCTTCCTGGTCACCCCAGCTCTGCTGCTAAGCAGCTGTATGACCTTGGATAAGTTCTAACTCCTCTCTGGGCCTCAGCTTCTGCTTGGATTTCAGGATGGGGTGGGATTTTAACCAGATCGTTTTGAAAGGCTAATATTCTGTGATAGATCGATCTACTGCCTACCCCCCACAGCTGCCCCCGCCAAGCTCATGGAACGCTAAGGTGTCAAAGTATAGGACTAATGTCCCGTTATGGGATTCCAAGTATTGTACAGGATGCCCATAGCAGGGGGGAAAGCCACCAGCCACATTGCTGGCCATGATGATTATAAATGCCTCCCTGGCGGGGCTGGCTTCCCTGAGGTGGCAATACGGTGAGCTGATCCGTCACTTCTTCCTCAAAGAGAGCACATTCCCTGGACCCGCTTTGTCATCACCAGAAGGCACCAGGCAGCATCTTCCATAAGACTTCATTGGACACTCACATTTCTTTAAAGTTTCTAATAAAATCGTCCCCGTTTCACATCTGAGGAAACTGAGATTGGCCCAAGTGAGTCAGAGGAGCATGGTGGTTCAAATATGGAATCAAATGCAAAGGAATGCAAAGCCAACTCTGCCCCACTAGCCAGGTGAATTGGAGCAAATGGAAAACTCTCATGTCTTGGTTTCCTCATCTGGAAAATGAGCATTAAGCTAACCTACATGAGGTCTCACGGGGACACACACTAAGGGGCCCACAGGGCAGCCTCAGTATGGGAGGCTGGTGCCCAGTAAATATTTACTGAGCCACTTTACCCCCGTGCCCCCACACAGGCCTCGCTGACAGGCAAATAAAGCTATGAGGATTGAGGAAGTTTCCTGAAGCGAATCAGGAGCCAGTAGTGTAGAACAAGGTTACGCAAGGGGAAGAGTCAAGTTTAAACCACTCATGCTTCAAGGTCTAGAGGGCTGTGGAGATTGGGACCAGACTCAAGGGAACAGAAGTCCTGGGGTAGATTCCGAAGGATGAATTTTCAAAATGTTTTCGCAATCTTTGCAGTGAGCCATCCAGGCCTGGCAGTTTGGGAATATCCCATCAATGAACTGGAACCAGAAGCACAAATGCCAAAGGAGATTCCAGAACATTCTGTCTTCCCGATTTTCTCCCACCTCCCACTGTTTCTCCCCACCCCACACCCTAAATTCCCACCTGCCACATAGACAAGGGTGTGAGAGAGAGATAAAGTGGGAGCTTCCCCTGGTGTCAACCCTGGGCCCAGAAGATGGGGTGGGGATCTCAAGGTCACTTTAGCACTCACTAACTCCTCTCCTGGCTCCAGGTGCTCTGGCTTCAAGTATACTCCAGAAAGTGACTGCACAATTCCACTGCGAGTGCTTTGTAAGACCTGCCTTCTGGCATGGAGAGGTCAGGGGTCAGTGAGAGCTCCTCCCCCATGGGTTGGGCCTGAGGCTTTCCTGAATAATCAGCCAGATCCCGGAGGCATCTCCCCTCCTTGAGGTCTCTTTTGGAACAGGTGACAAGACTGACCTGACCAAGCAGATGAAGCAGCAGAATACCACAGGGCTCTTAGTCTGTTCTCTAAAGGATGGATGGATAGACAGATGAGAGACAAGGGGGTGAATGATGGATGGATGGGTGGGTGGGTGGGTGGATGGGTGGATAGGCAGATGGGCAGGTAGACATGTGGATGGATGGGTGGATGGATGACTGCGTGGATAGATGGATGGATGGATGGATGGATGGATGGATGGATGAGTGGATGGATGGATGGGTGGGTGGATGGATGAGTGGATGGATGGATGGGTGGGTGGATGGATGAGTGGATGGATGGATGGATGGATGGATGGATGAGTGGATGGATGGATGAGTGGATGGATGGATGGATGGATGAGTGGATGGATGGATGGATGGATGAGTGGGTGGATGGATGAGTGGATGGATGGATGGATGGATGGATGGATGAATGAATGAATGGATGGGAGATGGGCAGGTAGATGGGTAGATGGATGGATGGGTGGGTGGATGGATGGATGGGCAGATGGGCAGGTAGATAGGTGGATGGGTGGGTGGATGGATAGATGGGAGATGGGTGGATGCATGAGGAGACAAATAGTGATGGATCGATGAATGAACAAATGGACTAGGTCCCTCCTCCCCCGATGCCTTCTTGCTCTAGAGTTTTTTTTCTACCTGTCTCACCTACTTTCTCTCAATGTGGCTTTAAAACCCGTTTTGGCTGCTCCTTGAGAGATAACAAACAGCTAGGCTCGCTGTCTATAGGAAATTGTCCTATTTAGTTAACTGCTATTCCACACACATGATATCATGGAAAGAGGGAAGAGCTTGGAGAAAGACAGACCCAAGTTTAAAAAACAGGCCTAACCCCACTGAGCTGTGACTTTGAACAATCTACAGAACCTTTCTGAACCTGGTTCAGTATCTGTAGAATAAAGGTTGTATTGTAACCGCTCAGGGGTGTTTCAAGGAAAGGAACACTTCTCAAGATGTGACTGGCACACAGTAGATATTTCCTTTATAAGGAATAACCTAGAGGTGGCAGAAAACCGCTGGGGCTTTGGCTTCTAAACAGGTTGGACTAGAATGTGCTTGATCATTTACAGTGTGGCCTTGAGCCACAGTGGTCCATTCTGAGCCTCAGTCTTCTTCTCTATTAAAGAACCTAATAGTATGTTCCTGTCATGGTTGCTATAGGAGTAGATATAGTCTATATAAAACTCCCAGCACATGGAAGATGCTTAAAAAATGGCAGCCATTATTTCTTATGAAAGGACATAGGGGTACTGAGGTAAAAATGAAACTCTCAGGCCGAGCATGGTGGTACACGCCTGTAATCCCAGTGGCTCAGGAGGCTGAGGCAGGAGGATCTCTTCAAAGCCAGCCTCAGCAACTATGAGGCGCTAAGCAACTCAGTGAGACCCTGTCTCTAAATAAAATACAAAATAGGGCTGAGGATGGGGCTCAGTGGTCTAGTGCCCTTGAGTTCAATCCCCAGTACTCTCCCAAAAAAATGAACCTCTCAGATGGCAAAAGAGTGATTAGATACAGGGTCTCCTCAGTGTGGTCTGTGAGCCAGAATAAGGCACCATTGGTGGTGACATTAACCAAGCCACGTCCCCTCTCAGCAGCCCTACAGAAACCCTCAGGCTCCCCTCTGATTAGGATCTGATTGTAGCTCACAGGGAGGTGGGAATCCCCTGGATTCCCAATCCAGTATTCTTGCCACCCTAGCCAGATGACAAGGAGCAGCAGGGCCATGCCACCATGGCTGCCAATCTTGGTGCCACCTCTTGGGACTGTATGCCTGTTGGTCATGGGTCGGCCCCTCTGTGCCATCATGAAAATAACAGACAGTGCCTACCTTAAAGAGTTACTACAACAGTGAGACAGTGCCTGGCACATCCAAAGTCCCCAATCAATGTTAGCTACGATTATTATTTGCTCTTTGCCACATAGAGCTTTGATCTCTCAAAGACCCATTAATCGCTCAGACCCTTCTTCAAGGGATTAAAAAAAAACCCAGCAAATGAAATTCTACATGAAATCATCATTGTAATACTTCTGCTGCCAGGAAAAATCATTAGGAGCAGGGGAAACAACCTGGCAGTGAGACCACTGGTAATTCAGAAGGAAGGGCGCTGGACCTACAAGGGCAGGAAGGGCTGGCTCACCCAGGAGCCTCCCCAGAGAAGCCTGGGGATGCGGGACCCGGCCCTATAGTCCTGTCCCTCACAAGTGCCCCTGCAGTGTGGCAGTGTCCAGCCAATCTCCGGCTCTGATGCCTCCTCTTTCAAAATAGGGGTGACTTCTCAGGCCCAAGGAACCTGAACTTACCTCTGTTCTCCTCAGGGTATGGCCCGAGAAGCTTCCTTTTCCACAAGGGTGGCCCCAAAAGACAGGAGACCCAGAGCAGCGCTAACTCTACCTCAGTCTGACCTCTCCCAAACTTGGCAAGTTTGTGGTTTGGGAAGGTCTGTTAGGGGCCCATGGGTGAGGAGAGGCCTGATGTGGACCAAGGTTGGATTGAGCCTCCACCCGCCTCTCCCAGAGCCAATCACCCTCAGCCATGACTCAAGGACGAGGGTTCCAGATAAGCATGATTTGCTAGAGTGAAAGGGTTCCACTATGTCACACTCAGTAATGCAAGGAGCCCCTGAGTAGAGGTCTCCAGTCATCCCTCCCCTGCCAAGTGTCTCTTGTCTTAGGAGGCACCAAGGGGCAGAGGGAGCTGGCTCTGGATCCAGGGGCCTCACTGATTCTCCTTCCTGAGCAGCCACTGGCCCCCTCCAGCAAGGGCTGGCTGGACACAGCGCCTTGGCCACAGGCCTACTTCAGAAGCCAAACGCAGCAGTCCCCTCGGCAGCACACTCCTTGGCAGACAAGGAGACTGGCAGAAGGTGTCTCGCTGGTTCCCAAGGGCCAGCTGGGAGTCCCGCTCCGCCTTGGGCCTGGGCTGCCAATGGACATGTCTACCTGGGGTGAGCAGAGGCAGAGGGTGAGGAGCCGAGCCCCACCCAAGCCACTCCTGCTGCGCTTCCACCCCGGCACCCAGCCATTCCCAGCCACAAGGCTCACTTTCCCACCCTCTGGACTTGGCAGTTGAGGAACATTCCGGTCACTCAGTGCCTCTGTGACTTTGCACTAGCTACTTCCTGAAGGGATCAACCATCTCCCTCCCCCTCCCCCACCCACCCTCAGCCTTATCTCCCCAGCCTGCTTCTGCATACCCTTCAAAACCCACTTTCCCTTCCTCTATAAGTTCTCTGATTCCCTCCAGAGATAGCTCCCCACCAACTCTTGTTGTCATCATCCTCCTCTTTCTTCTCTATTTTTTTTTTTGTACCAGGGATTGAACCCAGGGGAGTTTAACCCCTGAGCCCCATCCCCAGCCCTTTTTATATTTTATTCTGAGACAGACTCTCACTAAGTTGCTTAGGGACTCGCTAAGTTGCTGAGACTGGCTTTGAATTTGCGATCCTCCTGCCTCAGCCTCTGGAGCCGCTGGTGTGTGTGTGCACCATGGCGCCCATCTTGACAATTATTATATTTATGGGAACACCCTGTTTCAAACTGCATTACTGGACTGTGAACTCTTTTTTTTTTTTAACAAGAGGCCATTAACCTCTTTTTTTTTAAGAGAGAGAGAGAGAGGAGAGAGAGAGAGAGAGAGAGAGAGAGAGAGAATTTTTAATATTTTATTTTTTAGTTCTCGGCGGACACAACATCTTTGTTGGTATGTGGTGCTGAGGATTGAACCCGGGCCGCACGCATGCCAGGCGAGCGCGCTACCACTTGAGCCACATCCCCAGCCCGACTGTGAACTCTTTGATATGAACTATAACTTTTTATTGGCACAGGTACTTGCATGAGTGTATGCATTTTTGTCCCACCTGCTTACAAAAATAATCTGAGATCACATCAGGAATAAGGGACACCAGCCTTTATCAGCCACCCAGGGTGGGTTTGGCTCCCAGACATTCCCCACAGCCCCCTGCGTGCAGGTCCTATGACTGCGCTTCACGAAGGGGGAAAGTAAAGCTTCAGAACACTGGATATCCCGCCTGAGGTGACATGACCAAGAAAGCTAAGCCAGGACACTGTCATCGTTCTTAGATTCCAGAGCCCAAGGCTTCTGCTGCTTTCTTGCCACACTGTACTGTAAGGTCTTCTCCATTTCTGTCCTCAGTGCTTGCCGGTAGACGATACATCCCTGCTTATACAGCAGGTGGGCTAGGTTAGGGTGGCAAGATGACCAGGAACACTCTGACAATCACTTTCAATGAGTAGTCCTTGCTACTTGAAGTATGGTCCTTGGGCACCCTGGAAGTTTGTACTGATCTCAAGTTCCAGCCAGACCTATTGAAACAGAATCAGCATTTTTAACAAGATACGAGGGTGCATTTTTGCTAAGGTTTAAATATGGTTTGTGCCCACCAAAACTCAGGTTGAATTTAGGTCCTCAAGGTGGCAGGGTTGGGAGGAGGGGCTTAGTGGGAGGAATTTAGGTCATGGGGGTGGAGCCCTCAGGAAAGGGTTAATCCCTTTCTCACAGGACTGGGTTCGCTGTCCCTGGAGTTCAGCCTCCTCTTGTATCTTCTACAGTCACTCACTTGTCCTGCTTTCTGCCATGAGTTGAAGCAATATGAGGCCCTTATCAGCAGCCAAGCAGATGCTAGTGACATGCGCTTGGGCTTCCACAACTGTGAGCTCAAACAAACCTCTTTCCGTTGCAAATCACCCAGCCTCAGGTTTTCTGTTACAGCAATGAAAAATTCACTAGGACAATGTTAAATCTGTATTTTAGGCCCCGTTTCCAAAAGGATGAATCATAAGCTTATGATAGAAGGAACTGGCGGAGTAGATAGAACAAGTCCCTTTTAAAAAATACTTCCAAAGCTTTTCACCACACAGGTTAAAGTTGAAAAATATCTTTCTTGATCCACTTTTATCATTGCTAATTTCTTAGAATGTAAAAAACAAACATTGTGTTTAACTGTATTTTTTCTTTTCTTTGCTAGATTGAGCCTCAGGAATGAAAAAGTGATGGTCTGCCAGGCATGATGGTGCACGCCTGTGATCCCAGCAGCTCAGGAGGCTGAGGCAGGAGGATCATGAGTTCAAAGCCAGCTTCAGCAATTTAGCAAGGCCCTAAGCAACTCAGCAAGACCCTGTCTGTAATTAAAAATTTTAAAAGGCTGGGGATGTGGTTTAGTGGTTAAGTGTCCCTGAGTACAACCCCCACTACCAAAAACAGAAAAAGAAAAGCTGATGCTGTGGAAAACAATTTGCCCTTATCCGGCAAAGGTGAAAATACATCTTCCCTTTGCTTCACCCCTAGGTACACCCCCAAAGAAAAGTTACATGCATCCCTCAAAAGGCATGTTCTAGAATGTTCTTAGCAAAGCTAACCGACCCAAAAGCTCATGGATCATCAACAAATGGATCAACGAATGGTGGACTCGTCACACATGGAAAACTACACATCAATGAGAATAAATGATCTATACCTATATTCAACAAGATGGGCACACTCACCATCCTAATATTGAGCAAAGGAAGCAAGAGCCAAAAGTGGATGGATTGTATTATCCCATTTATGTATGTTTCAAAGACAGACAAAGTTATCTTTGTCTATCTTTGAGTTGGGGACCCCTGCCTTGCGGGAAGCAGTGACTGGGAGGGGGCATGAGGGGGACTCTTTGGGGGCTGCTGATATTCTGTGCCTCCTCCTGGGTCTCCTATGCACAGAGCATCCACCTTGCAAAAATATAAGAAGGTGTACACAGGATGTGTGCACTTCTCTGAATGTACGTTATACTTCAATAAAAAGTTTAAAAAAAAAAAAAAGCTAATGTCGCCTAATGGCCTAAATTCTATGAATATGCAATAAACTTGCAGCATAAGAATTTTGTCCTGCAATTTGCCGCTGACTCGGAGTTCAGGAGGTGTCAGGGTAACAAAGCACCCCAGGGTGAGCATTTGACAGGAAGCATTAGCTGCCCCCCAGGAGCCTCAAATACCTGATGGTTTTTCTCCTGCTTAAAATTAAAAACCTGCCTCCAAAGATGCCGAGGAAGGGAGAACGGAGCCCAGACCCTCATTTTGCAATGTTATGAACTGTGGGAGTTGGACGCGGTGGGTAGTGGACTCGTCTAGGACTGCTGGCTGGACACCAGGTTCCTGTTCCTGGGGGGCCAGGCCCGCGGCTTCTTTATCTTTCCCAGCCCCCTCCCGCCCCAGCCTTAGCCACAAAGCAGAGAGAGGCTGTTGCTTAATAAACGGTTTCCTAGGGGCCGCAGCACTTTGGCACTGCAGAGAGCAGTATCATATTTTAACTTTTACACGTGCTGTTCGCCTGGCTGTAGGAAGCAGTTTATATACATGATCTCATCCACTGCATAAAACCCACTGCTCTGTCCCCACTTACTAATGACAGAAGAGCCACTGTTATTCCCATTGGACAGATGAGGCTGGGCTTGATCATTTTAATACTGAGCACGAGAGGCTGGACCAAAAGCGAATGGACCCTATGATACCAGGTATACCAGTTTCAAAGATAGCTCCCCCAAGGTGGCAAAGCTGGGGTCACATCCAGACAAGGCGTTTGACTCAGAGCCTACATTGTCATGAGACTTTATGACATTTACATTCCCACCTACACACTATTTGGGACATACTTATACTAAAAATATATATACTGGTTAATCTAAAACCCACCTCTTTTATTTATTTATTTATTTGTTTGTTTGTTTGTTTTGGTATCAGGGATTGAACCCAGAGGGGGCTTAACCACTGAGCCACATCCCCAGCCCTTTTTATTTTTTTATTTAGAGACACAGTCTCACTAAGTTGCTTAGGGCCTCACTAAGTTGCTGAGGCTGGCCTTGAACTTGGGATCCTCCTGCCTCAGCCTCCTGAGCCGCTGGGATTATACATGTGCACCACCACACCCAGCTAAAACTCCACTTTAACTGGGTGATCTATATTTTACCTGACACCCCCGCTGCTGAAATCAGCCTTCCTTAACTGAGTGTTCCACATCTATGGATCCAACCAACCATGAATTGAAAATATTCAAAACCAATTTGCATCTGTACTGAACATGTACGGACTTTTTTCTTGTCATTATTCCCCAAACAATACAGTATAACAACTATTTGCATAGCATTGACATTGTATTACGTATTATAAGTAATCTGAGATGACTTGAAGTGCAAAAAAGGATTGCATAGGTTATATGCAAATATGACACCATTCTATATAAGGGACCAGAGCATCTAGGAATTTGGGTGTCTATGGGGGTCCTGGAACCAATCCCCCATGGATACTGAAGGATGATTATGACATATAAATTGTCACTGGGGGTTTGTCATAGAGGTCTGGGTCCAGGACCCCAAACTTCTCCTTCCACCCTGTCTCTATCCACCTCTGCCCCTCCCATGATTTCCTCATACTCTGCTGTCCCCAAACTGGCAGTTTCCCCAGCTTTTGTTGGCTGCCAGTGTCATCTCATCACATGACCAACAGCCATCACACCTCTCTCTTAAGTTCTGTGGCCCTTTGTGTTCACCTGCATTTCATCTACAGTACATAGTGTCTGGGGACATTGCCTAAACTTGGAATTTGCAAGTCTTATTATCCCAACGACATTACAAACTCCTTTAGGATAGAGAATGTGTGTCATATTTCTTGTGCCCTAGTATGTCAGACTTGCTGTGCTGAGGTTCCCCCAAAGTCACAGTTTTAGACCAGCCCTAGGCTGGAGGAGCATGGAACTTTCCTAAGGTGAAATCCAGGGACTCCTGAGTTCAAAGCGGAGTGACTCAGCCTGGCCACAGCTTCCTCTTCCACCTGGAATTCTGGTCCCAATTAGTAGGTGTTGCAGGCATTGCTGGCTGCACAATAAGCTACCCCTAAACGTAGAGGCTTAAAATAATAACAATCATTAATCTTGCTCATGAATCTGCCTTAGAGCAGGTGGAGGCAGGGAAGATTTGTCTCTTACCAAGTAGCGTCATCTGGGGCAGTTCAACTGGGGACTGAAGGATTCACCTCCTATAGAGCTCAGACACAGCTAGCAAATTGGGACTGATAGGAAGCTGGAAACTCTGCCAAAGCTGAGAGCCAGGGGCCTTGATTCCTTGGCCTTTGATCATCTGCAAGTAGCCTGGGCTTCCTCACAACATGGCGGCTGGTTCCCAGGTATGAACATCCCCAGAGATAGCCTGGTGGGTGCTGAATTGCTTTTAATGGCCCAGCCTCATGAGTTCACATAGCATCACTTTTGCCATACTGCCTTGGTCAAGGCAGTCACAAAGATCCACCGAAGTTCAATGCGGGAGCCGGGGGGACACAACTCTGAGTTGCGGAGTATTAAAGTTCTGAAAGAGTATGTAGGACTGGAAATATTATTGTGGCCATATGGGGCTTGTTATTTGAGAACACAATCACACCTTCCAATCAAGGCCAAAGTAAGACCTTTAGAGACCCCTAGCATTAAAAGTTTTATAGCACAACTTTCCCAGATGTTGACTTGGAACTCAAGAAACTATTTGTTAACAAATCAAATCCAGGGTAGAGGATGTATTTCAGTGGTAGAGTATGATCCTAACATGCATAAGACCCTGGGTTTAATCCCTAGCACCATACAAAAGAAAGAAAGAAAGAAAGAAAGAAAGAAAGAAAGAAAGAAAGAAAGAAAGAAAGAAATACATTGAATCCAAGGCAGCTACAATACAATAAATCCTATATGATCTCATTCATATTAAAACATATTCACTGGGACTGGGGTTGTGGCTCAGTGGTTGGTGCTTGCCTAGCATATATGAGGCACTGGGTTTGATCTTCATCATCACATATAAATAAATTAAATAAAGGTATAGAAAATACAACAACATTATAAAAAGAAACATATTCAAAAAACTCTGTGTTTCTGTGTATATGTGTGTGTTTGGAGAGCATTTCTCTTAAATCTTAGGAAAGAAGCATCCGAGAAATTAACAATGGTCATTTCTGAAAAAGGGACTTGGATTTGGGGTCAGTGGAAATAACATCAGGAACTCACTCATGTAGCTTGACTAATTTATAGTGCAGATGTGCTCTAGTGTTAGTTGGATAATTAAAACTAGAAGGAAAAACTACAAAAGAAAGGAAAGGAAGGAAGAATAATACAAAGGTTTCCATATGATATTAGAATGAAAATCAAAATCCTTAACATGACCCATGTGATATTAGATTATTGTGCCCAACTTTTCACAACCCACACCATTTGCCATCTGATTGCACACCTTCTACCAGACTAGGTAGAGGATATGTCCTTGATCCATGCATCACTAACTTGGGGGTTGGCATTATGACTGACTTTGGCCATTGGAACATGGGCAAAGAGGCATTTTTCCAGTTGCCTTCTTGAGTTAACCCTCACCCACAAGAAGAGCTTGGCCCATGTAGCTGTTTCTCCTTCAGGCTTAGTCCCAGAATGAGAGAAATGTGGCGTTGTCCTGAGCCAAATCCAAAGTCAGGAATCCACCCTTGGCCTCTAGAGCTGCAGCTGAGGCCCACTGAACTACAGGCAATTGAAAGGGCTAAAAGTGGGAAATAAATGCTTGCTGTTGCAAACCACTGGGAGCTATTTGTTAAGCGGCATTATCACAGCAGAAACCTGACTAGTGCACTCTCTAAAATCCTGAGTAATCTGGCCTTTGATGACCATTCCAACCCCATCTCTCTTTATATTGTCCCTTTGTTCACCAAATTCTAGCCACACTGGCCTTTGTTGGTGTTTCAAAGGCTTATATTCTTCCCATGAGAGACTCATGCTGGACTGTTTTTTATCCTTATCCTGGCTAACTCCTACTCATGACTCATTTCTCAGAAGGACCTCATCCAAATGTACACTACCTCCCATCTAAGTTTCCTCTTGTTTGCCTCTCTGATAACATCCTGTCTGTCCTTCATGGAGTTAATATTCCTGACACAGTTTATAATTCAACACCTCTACCGTGTTTGAATTTCAGTATAAACAGTCTTCCGCTTATGATGATTCAACTTAGACTTTTTTGATACAAAAGTGATAACATTCAGTAGAAGTCATACTTCAAATTTTGAATTTGGATCTTTGCCCAGGCTAGTGATAGACAGTAGGACACTCTCTCCAGGTACTGGACAGCCGTAACCAGCCGCAACGTCCAGTCAGCCACGCGATCACAAGGGGAGGCGGCTCAGCTGCTCTCGTGTGCTGGATTCAATAAATGACAGGAGACGCTCAGCACTTCATTATAAATTAGGTCCCCTGTTAGATGATTTTGCTCAACTGTAGACTATAATAAGTATTCAATGCACATTTAAGGCAGGCTGGGCTGAGCTACGAAGTTCATAGGTTAGGTTTTTAAATGCATTTTCAACATATGATATTTTCAACTTTCAATAGCTTTTTTGGGATGTTAACCCCATCGTAAGCTGAGGAGTGCCTATACTGTGAGCTGCATGAGGGCAGGGACCATGCTTATTTTTTTCATCCAATAATAACCAGGTGCCTGTAATACCAGCAGCTCAGGAGGCTGAGGAAGGAGAATGGAGAGTTCAAAGCCAGCCTCAGAAACAGCGAGGCCCTAAGCAATTCAGTGAAACCCTGTCTCTAAATAAAATATAAAATAGGGCTGGGGATGTGGCTCAGTGATTGAGTCCCCTGAGTTCACTTCCCAGTACCAAATAAATAACCATGGAATGGTGCCCAGGACATAGTGCTTTATTAAATAGATGAAGGTGACTAAATGCTTCCAGTCAGGCCTCAGGAATCACAGGAGGGCTTCTTTCTCAGCAAAACCTGGGATGCAATGAAGGAAGCAGCATTGAATCTGAACCTGAGGGTCTGGGAAGCATTTGACGCAGGCAAAGACATGGCCTTGGGATGCTCCAATGAGTCTAGGGAGCAGAGAGGGCTGGAGCCATTAGGCTAGGCCAGGCCATTAGTACTGAGACTGGGGAGGTATGGCTGCCTTCTCTACCCAGCTGTGGAGCTCCAACATCTTCCCACAGCTAGCTGGGAGTCATGGATGGGCTTTGAGCAAAGACAGGAAGTAAGAAGGGTCAGAAGGGCCAGGGCTGTGGCTCAGGGTTGAACGCTCACCTGTCATGCGTGAGGCACTGGGTTCGATCCTCAGCACCACATAAAATAAAATAAAATAAAGATATTGTGTCCACCTACAACTAAAAAATAAATACTAAAAAAATAATAATAATAAAAATAAAGGGTCAGAAAAAGTCTGTTCTGGAAGGCCAGTAGCCTGGGCATGGGGCAAGGAGGGCAAGGAATGAAAGCTATCCGGTCATGGCTGGGGACAGCACAGAACAGCCCTCCCACTGAAGGAGATTGGTAAATATTTGCTGGCAAGAATGAGTGGATATGGTGGGAAAAAAATATTTTTTTGTACCAGGGAGTGAACCTAGGGGCACTCAATCAGTGAGCCACATCCCCAGCCCTTTTTTATTTTTCATTTTGAGACAGGATCTTGCTAAGTTTCTTAGAGCCTTGCTAAGGCTGGCTTGGAACTTGCAATCCTCCTGCCTCAGCCTCCTGAGCCACAAGGATTTCAGGTGGAATAATGTCTGGTTTTACCTTCATTGACTAGAGGGAATGGAAATGCTGACTCAGTGAAGACAGAAGAGTGGGCTGGTTTGATGGGGAAGAGAGTAAGTGTACTTTCATGCTTGTTAAATTTAAGCCAGGGCTGGGGTTGTGGCTCAGTGGTAGAGCGCTTGCCTGGCATGTGTGAGGCACTGGGTTCAATTCTCAGCACCACATATAAATAAATAAATGAAATAAATAAATAGGTCCTCACTAACTTAAAAAATTAAAAAAAAAAAAAACAATTGAGCCAGGTGCAGTGGCCCACACCTGTCATCCAATAATAACCAGGTCTAGAGGCTCAGGAAGCTGAAGCAGGAAGATCACAAGTTCAAAGCCAGCCTCAGCAACTTATCAAGGCCCTGCCTCAAAATAAAAATAAATCAATAAAAGGGACTAGAGATGCGGCTCAGTGGTTAAGTGCCCCTAAGTTCAGTGCTTGGGGATTGAATTCTGTGTAAGCACCGATCACCCAGAAGGCAATTTGGAGAGGAATCTCAGGGCATAGGGGAACAGCTAGAGACATGGCCTAGTGTGGCTTTCCCCAAAAGCAGACCCTAAGACAAGGACTTGTGTGCTAGTGGTTTGTGGCGAGGCGATCTCCAGAAACACTAAGAGGCAGGTGGGGAGGTGAGACAGGGAAGGGACAGGAGCCACTGGAGCTTAATCGTGCTGGGAGACAATGAGCACAGGCGTGCCCTGGCCACACACGTGGACTCCCTCAGTCCTGGCTTGTGGGCTCCTCCTGGGGACTACTTACTCCTTGGCATTTCCACATTGCCATGCACACAGGAAGAGAGGGCCCTGGTGGCCAAAGAAAGCCCTCAAGCAAGGAAATGCAGGTTGTGGCCTCTGGAAATGAGTAGCCACAGACAGAAATGTTAGGTTCTTAACCCTTTATGTGCCAGGCATGCCCCTGGATACTTGCAAGTGTTTCCATGTTCTATGTTCACAAGAACCATTTCAAAGATGGGGAAACAGGGTCCAGCGATGTAGCTCAATGGCAGAGTGCATGCTTGGTATACATGAAATCCTGGGTTCCATCCCCAGCACCGAAAAATAATGAAGGAGGAGGAGGGGAAGGGGAAGGGGAGAGGAAGAGGAAGAAGAGGAAGAGGAAGAAGAGGAGGAGGAGGAAGAGCAAAAATCACCCTTAGGGCGATATGTGGCAGGTCACTGGAAACCACTTTGCCACAGGGACTAGCCAGGAAGACATGTGTCTACAGGACATTGGTGCGACTCAGAAACTCCCATCCCCAAGGGCCCACTGTTGCAAGGGGAAGTGAACAGAGAAAACTCAGAAGAACCATAATGACGATGGCCATGTTAATAACTTGTCACAAAAGACCAAGTTTGAAGAGGAGGTGGAAACCCTCTGTTCCAAGCGGGCAGGACCCATAGTAATTGGAAGATTCTGGAGGAAATGAAACATTTCAGTGGCACTTCTGCATGGACATGGGAGAGCTCCTCCACAGCACCTGCACCTGAGGACCAGAACATTCCCCGGGGAGTTGACTCTGGGAGGGTGGCTTCCATGGGGCTGCCCTCACTGAGCGTCAGGGTGCAGTTGATCTCACTCCTGCATAGACCAGAGAAATACCCAAAGGCCACAGATGAAACCCTGAGCTTTCTCAGCCACATCAAGGACAAGTATAAAGGAAATTAATTTATCGATGCTATGTGGAGGCAGAGCTGGTTTTGAAGAATTGTAGCAAACGGCTGGGAAAACATGGACCAGAAAAAATTGGAAAGCTCAGTTAATGTTAAACAAATTATTAATCATTAACAAGAGTTGGAAAACAGGCCTGCGATGGCTGAGGAAATGAAGTGGGGGCAGGAAGACCGCAGAAGGGAGGTGCTTGCCTGTCTTCAAGTGCGTGAGAGATCATTCTCGTCCTCCTGTTGTCATTCGGTGATTACACTTGGGGGGAGGGTGTTAAAGGGAAGGGTCGTTATATCAGAGTTACCCAAAGAGCTTTTATGCTTTTGTAGTTGTTGTTGTTGTTGTTACCAGTGGGGGGGCTATACATCCCCAGCCCTTTTTATTTTTTATTTTAAGACAAAGTGTCACTAAATTGCTGAGGCTGGTTTTGAACCTGTGATCCTCCTGCCTCAGCCTCCGGAGCCACCAGGACAGCTTTTTCAAAATACAGGCGACCCACGCTAGCTTTAGCAAATCCTTCAGGACGCCTGTCTCACGCTCACTTTGGCATCTGACATCTGATATCCTAGTTCTTGTCAAAACTGCTGTTTCGTGTCCCAAGTGTTGGCCTCACCGAGTCTCGCCCTTCTATTGGCTTCGGTGGGAAGCAAAGAGCTGTCAGGGAGTGTCTCCTCCCATGTGCCCTCTCTCACAATACCCAGGCGAGACCACTGAGCCCCTGAGAACGGGACCTGGATGGCTCCATCTATCCTTGTCCTCTTCCCGGCCTCCCCACAGTTCCCAGTACATAGCACACTCCTGGATGTTGGACGGGGATGCAGGATACTCTCACTTCCAACTGGGACAACCATTTCCAGGCATTTCCTCAAAACCAGGCAGATCACTGAAGGGACTTGTGGCCTCTCCCCAGGTGAAAATAGTAAAAAGAAAAATACACACTTGGCGACAGTAGAAAATGAGGCCAATGGCCTCTTGGGGACATTGTTAGTTCCCTCAGCCAGAAGAAGCCACAGCAATGGGCTGGGCTCGATCTATGCTGTCACAGGGCTTCCCCTGCGGCTGAGGTCCCGTGGGGACCACGACTCTCATAGCTGCAGTGGCTTTCCGCGCTGCCGTGGCTGTCGTGGCGAGCCTGAGCTCCCTCAGGAAGGGCTGCTCAGCAGATCCCCACCAGACGGCCCTTGTCCTGGGCCCTGGGTGATTTATGGCCACATCCGCACACACACAGTCACTCATCCCGTCCGCAGACTGACTCTGGGCTAAGGCCCATAAAATAGGCAACAGCTATTGGCAAATTCATTAATTAGGATTCTGTTTGTACTTTTATTGTGAAGGAAAATCATTTGTCAGCTTAAAGTCAGACCCAGCGCCTGATGAGAACTGTTATTCTAAGAAGGTATCGACTGACGGCTCTGCGGCAGCCCCCCTCTCCCCATCCCAGCCTCCACACCCACCCCTGCGCAGCCAGAGAAAGCCCCTGTCCCCTCTTCTCCAATCGGGGCCTGTGTGACCATTTGGTAAATCACCTTCCCTATAGAAACCTCCCCACTTGCCTGCCCACCTAACCTGGATTTTCTTGAGGGAAGACACTGGGCGACAGTCCTCTGCCAACTCCAGACACTGAAGCTTCCTGACTCAAAGCCAGTCATGACAACTCCATTTCCTGCCCCAGTGATACAATTGTGACCAAGGAGGTTGAGCAGAAGTTGGCTAGGTCTCTTGGAAATGGGCTGGTGGGAGAAGCATTCTCTCATCAAGCCTTTGAACTTGTGCTGGAAGATAATACATGTTCCAATGAAGAGCAAGATGGAGGACCAACACTGACATGTGGAGGGCAGTAGAACAAAATGGCAGAAGGACCTGGGGCTTCCATGAAATCAATGAGCCCCAAATCACCAACCAGGAATTGTCCTGCTTCTGGATCTCTTGGTTACAGAGAAAAAATATCTTCCTAAGAAAGCCTCGAATATAACTGCAAACATCTTGCATGCATATGTGCTCAGAAACACACACACACACACACACACACACACACACACAGGCATACACACACCATGTAATTGCCCTATATGCAGATGTCTCTGATAAAGGTTGAGCTGTGTTCCCCTCAAAATTCATCTTAACTTTGGGATTCCTAATACCTCAGATGGTGGCCTTATTTGGAAATAGGGTCATTGCAGGTATAACTAACTAAAATGAGGGTTGGGGGTGTACCTTAGTGACAGAGCCCTTAACTAGTATGCACAAGGCCCTGGATTCCATTCCTAGAACCTCAAAAAGAAAAAAAAGAGAAAGAGAAAATTTAAATGAGGTTATATGGTGGGGTAGGCCCCTCATCTTATGTGACTATTACCCTTATAAAAAGGGGAAGTTAATGGGGTGCAGGGGTGCAGGCCTATTGTCCTAGTAACTCGGGATGCTGAGGCAGGAGGATCGCAAGTTTGAGGCCAGCCTGGGCAACTTAGAGAGATCTTGTCTCAAAATAAAAAGGGATGGGGATGTAACTCAGTGGTTAGATGCCCTGGGTTCAATTCCTAGTGTCAAGAAAGGGGGATGGGTAATTTGAGTACAGATTTGGGGGAAAGGTAATTTGGGCACATAAGGACTGGAGTCATTTGCCCACAAGCCAAGGAACTAGCAAAAACTAGGAAAGAGGTCTGGGCCATATCCTTCTCCAGCATCTTCAGAGAGGACATGGCCCTGCCAGACACCTTAATCTTGAACTATGAGACAATACATTTCTGTTATTTAAGCTGCACAGTCTGTGGTACTTTGTCACAATAGCCCTAGCAAATGAATTTCAGTCTCTTACATAAAATTCAGGGCCATTGTAGTATATGGAAAGGTGCTTCACCTATCAAGGACCCTAAGGCCAAGGTCATATGTTTTCGATAGAGATCAGGTCTTCTCTAAGTTGTGAAGTCCCTGCAAGCATCTCAGATGCAGAACTAGCTGGGTGGGCCAACTGGGAAGCCGCCCAGGGCACCAGTCTATTAGAGGGTCCAAAATACCACTGGAATAAATAGAAATATCCATGCCAGTTGACGCAAGTTTCCACAAGCTCCTACCAAAGTCAACAGCAGCCTTATATGGAAATTTAAAAAACACCCCAAGCTGGCACTGACCCCTCTCTTTGGGTATTTTTGTCGTAGACACATATAGCTGCCATCAGCTCAAGTTCTCAAACCAAATATAGCATGGCGGAGCTGTCTTATTTACCACAAACAAGGCTTCATTTTATTGTATAATTTGTAAACCCTTCAATATGCTCCCCCTACAAATTGTCTGCCTTGAGAAATTGCCAAAGACAACTGATGTGAGGAAAAGTTCTACCAAAAGGCTAAGACATTTGGCCATTTTTTCAGACCATTAATTTTTCTCTAGCCAGGGGAGGTAGACCAGTAAGTAAATCTGTCTGCACATGAGGTTTTTAAATTAATAAGTTTGGCAGAGCCCTCTCCTCCACTTAGAGTATCCTTTCTCTCCTTTTTCCACGCTAAGAAAATCAGCAACTTGAGCTTGACACAAGGCCACCCAGAATGAAGACTACATTTCCCAGCCTTCCCCAGGCGGCAGTGGCCACATGGAGAAATTCTTGGCCAATGAGATAGAATCAGAAGTATCGAGTGATAGTCCTGGGTACTTTCATTGCCAAATAGTTGTGGACACCTTCTGCTGCTGCTTCTTGGTCCTTTCTTCCTTTCTTCTGGCCACACTATGGACATGCTGACTGGTCTCCAGGTCACCTCACAGTCAAAGATGTCAGAGCTATGGGATTCAAGGAGCCTGGGTCCCAACAGACTCCATAAAGCAGAGCTTCCATGTCAGCCATACACTACCCAGCTGGAATAGACATGCAAAAGAGGAGGACACCTCTGCCTTTTCAGATCTCTGTGCCACATATGGTCAAATGCTGTTCTGATAGGAAATCTGCCCACATGAAGAGGCCTTCATAAAGTGCTGGTGTGTCTTGGTTTGACCTGATTCAAGCAAAACTGGCTTTCTCTCTTGGGCTGGATTCTGCAAAGTCACTGCTGAGTGGTAGGTGACAGGATGGCGACCCAATGAACAGAGAGATCAGGCATTGGGAGAACAAGGTCCCAACTCTCAAGTCCCACGTGAACAGAAAGCAAGCTATGAGCCATCAGGGTGTGTCTGAATCATGGCTATAAATTCTTTGATATTTCTCCTATGAAGAGATGAAATGTTGAGCTGGGGCGGTGTGGATCAGTGGTAGAGCACTCGCCTAGCATGTGTGAGATCCTGAGTTCCATCCCCAGTACTGGAAAAAAAAAAAAAAGATGAAATGTAAGCCTAGTGCCGTAGCACACACCTGTCATCCCAGCAGCTCAGGAGGCTGGGGCAGGAGGATCACGAATTCAAAGCCAGCCTCAGCAAAAGCGAGGCTCTAAGCAACTCAGTGAGACCCTGTCTGTAAATAAAATACAAAAATGGCTGGGGATGTGGCTCAGTGGTCGAGTGTCCCTGAGTTCAATCCCCGGTACCCAGAAAAAAAAATGAAATGAAACTTCCTTCCACTTGAATGTAAGCCAGCCTCAGTGACTGGCTTCTAACAAACAGAAATATGGCAGGAATGATGCCGAGTGACTTCCGAGCTGCTCCAGAAAAGATATCATGGCTTCTATCTGGCTTTCTCTTAGGATAATCAGTCTAGGGGTCCATCTGCCATGTTTTGAATAAGTTAAGCAGCCACTTGGAGAGGACATGTATGGGAGTCTGATTGACCCATCTAGCTAACGTCCCAGCCAACAGCTGGCACCAACCAGGAGACAGCACAGTCCCCAGCTCCTAGCTGACAGTGAATGAAACCGAGAAGACCTGTCCTGCTGAGCCCAGCCCAAATTGTATATTTGTAAGCAATATTAACATTATCATCATTTCAGATTTTAGAATGGTTGTTATATAGCAAGAGATCATTGCAACAGCTGCCTGTTCTGCCCACATCCTGCTAGCCAGCCTACGTGGGCCTTCAGTTGCCACAGAGGCTTCTGGAAAGTTCCAACCTCATTTCAGTGGGTTTCTGAGAAGACAGGAGTTCCGGGCCACACCTGGGCTGGTGGGCTAAAGAGGGCAGAGGCTGGTGGAATGAAGTGTCCAAAGAGGGAGAGGTTAGGGTGGAGAGAACCAGCTGCCCTCCCCGTGCCTGGCAGTTCTAACCAGAGAGCACATGTATGCTCGTGTGCATGTTTGTGCTTGTGTGCACGCGTATGCACACACACACACACACACACACACACACGTGTGCACACAAAGATGAACTTCAGGCCACAGTCTGCCGCAGTCTTGGCTGGGCACAGAATCACAAGCCACCACACAGCTTTGTAGATTCAAACAGCAATTCTTTATTCCCGAACTCACACCGGCCTCTACACACGTTCTGGGGCAATCCCAGTTCTGCTGCCACCCAAATCACCTACTCCACGAGGCTTTTTTTCCCAAAATGCTCTCTGAATCTCACGAGAGCTCAATGGGAGCTCAGGCAGCAGGAACGCCCTAATTCCAGCAGCAATAATCCTCAACATCGAACTTCCCTAAAACCCAAGGTCTTAAACTGGGAACGCCCTAAACCCAAGGACCGGGATACTTCCTCAAACCTGATCAGCTCTAAACCCGGATCCGCCTTGGTCTTTGAGCAAGGTCACCTTACATGCAATGTCAACAGCGAAATCATTAACATGGGGTACGCTAGCAAGGAAATTTTGATGCATCATTTCTACTTGGTAATGGCCCTCAGCAACAGTCCCAACCAGGGGTCCACGTGCCACACTATACACTCCCCATCTTGCCACCTAAAGATTCACCTGGTAGGGGCCACCTGACAGGGCCTCACTCTATGCCATGAAAGTCAGTGGCATTACCTACACGGGTCCTGGCATTTCCAGGACTTGCTTTTTTTTTGTACCAGGGATTGAACCCAGGGGTGCTTAACCACTGAGCCCCATCTCCTGCCCTTTTTCTATTTTATTTAGAGATGGGGTCTCACTGAGTTGCTTAGGGTCTCACTAAGTTGCTGAGGCTGGCCTCAAACTTTCAATCCTCCTGCCTGAGCCACTGGGATTACAGGTGTGCACCACCAAAGCTGGCTTCCAGAAGGGTTTCTTGAAATAAAACCTGAGGCCCAGCAGCAGTAAGAGAAGGATGAGACAATCTCCCAAGACACCTAACTTGTAGGAGCATCGCTGAGGCTCTGTACCAAGAGCCAAAGGTCTCTCCCTGCTTTGCACTTTGAACTTGAGTATATTTATGTTTGACTTCCCCCTCCTCTACCCTCCCCCCACTCATTTAAAGAATAAAAGACAAAAGAAGGGGAGAAAGGGAGGAAGGAAGGATGGAAGAAGAAGAAGATGGTAGGAGGATCTGTACTTCCGGCTCAAAGACACTGTCGCCTCCTGGCTGTTTCCTCTCTCACCCTTAAGTGGGCCATTCGGAAAGCCCTTAGGTACTCTGCTGCCATCTGCCCTATTTGAGCACAAGCCCAGTAGAACTGGGTTGCAGGCGACATCAACAATCTGGCAGGACTCCAAGACTTCCAGGTTAGGACCCCAGCTTGTCCCACAGAGCAAGGCTTTGTCGTGCAGTCATTCAGCAAACTCAAGATGGATATTCACCACACAGCTGTGAGCCAGGCCCTGCGCACAGGTGCCACACCACACAAGGCACATGGGTCCCTGCTTTCTTCTGGGCAAGATGGACAACAAGCAAACAAATGAGCATATGACAGATGGTAGCAAGTTCCATGCTTGGAACCAAGGCAAGCGCAAGTGGGGAACTCTCTCGGGTGACCCACAAGCTGAGGTCTACAGGGCATAAAGAAGCCAGGCGTGTGAGCATTGGATGGAAAAGCATTCCAGCTAGTACAGAGACTCTGAGGCATGAATGAGTGTGGTATGCTCTAGAAAGAACAAGAAGGTGCTGGGCACGGTGTCGCACGCCTGTAATCCCAACACCTTGGGAGGCTGAGGCGCTAAGCAATTCAGTGACACCCTGTCTCTAAATAAAATACAAAATAGGGCTGGGGATGTGGCCCCTGAGTTCAATCCCTGGTACCACCCCCCAAAAAAAAAGAACAAGAAGCTCAGTGTGACTAGGGGTTTCCCAAGAGAGTGATAGGAGAAAATATCATGGGGCTGGGCATGTCACGATAAGAATCAGGGATTTCAACTGGGCTCAGAAAGAGAAGGTGACCTAATCAGAGTTCTCCTTTTTAATATTTTTTGTTTTGTTTATTTATTGTTTTGTTTTGGTTTTGGTTTTTTTTTTTTTTTTTTAGTACCAGGGATTAAACCCAGAGGCACTTAATCACCGAGTCACATCCCCAGCCCTTTTTATGTTTTATTTTGAGACAGGATCTCACAAAGTTGCTTAAGGCCTCGCTGAGTTGCAGAGGCTGGCCTGGAACCTGCAATTCTCCTGCCTCAGCCTCCGGAGCCACTGGGATCACAGGTGTGCCCCACCGCGCCAGCCAGAGTTCTCCTTTTTAAAAGAGTGCTCTGCTCAGAAGATAATAAGGGGAAAACAGTAATGCAGTGAAGAGAGCTGGGAGACATGACCGTACCCGACTGGTCAAAGTAAACATCCCCAGTACCCGGACATCACGTGCCTCCTGATAAGCATGCACCAAGGGCAACCATCAGTTGAGCAGCGTTTCTATCTTACATGCAGAATCTGAATATAGTCACCAGAAATGTCAGACAAAGCCAAACTCTGAGGCAGTCTGTACTCTTCAGAAGTATTCATGCGGTGAAAGGCAAGGACAGACTAAGGAACTGTGCCAGATTAAAGGACATTGGAGGGACACAATTGAATACAATGTACAATTCGGGATTGGATCCTGGACCAGAAAAATTTTTTGTTGTTGTTATGAAGGACATTTGTGGGGCAACTGATGAGATTGCAATAAGATCTATAGATGAGGTCATAGTATTGTATCAGTGTTACTATCCTGATTTTGATAAATAGTTCTGTGTTTATTGAAGAGAATGTCCTTGTTATTGTTATTGTCATGTTGTTGTTGTTGTTAGGAAATATATTCTGAAATATTTAAGGGTAAAGGGTAAAAGAACATCGTATCTACAGCTTCAAAAATTTCAGGGAAGACATAAATGTATGTGTGTAAGAATGTGTGTGGAGAGAGAGACAGAGAGGGACATAGTGGCACACACCTGTAATCCCAACAACTCCAGAGGCTGAGGCAGGAGGATTCTGAGTTCAAGGCCAGCCTCAGCAACATAGCAAGGCCCTAAGCAACTCAGCAAGACTCTGTCTCAAAAAAGAAAAAGGGCTAGGGATGTGGCTCAGTGACTAAGCACCCCTGGGTGCCATCCCCGGCACCAAAACAAAGACCAAACAGGCAGAGAGATCCTGCCTGCCAATTGGTAAGAATATCAGCACTGGGGAAATGTGGATAAAAGGGATACGGGAATTCATGACTCTAGTTTTGCAACCTTTCAAGTCTGAAATTATTTCAAAAGCAGAACTTCATGAAATAGAAATGAAAGAGGTCCCTCTGGCCACTGGGTGGGGTATAAATATTGGGGGAAGGGGCAGCGGCTGGAAGAAGGGGGGGGGGGGCAGGGGACAGCCTAGGATTCCCTGCCTGGAGAAGACACGGCCAGCCGGCCGCAGCTTTCAGACCTCAGAGAAATCAAGATCCAACAGGTTTCCTGTCTCAAGAAAGCCACTCAGTCCCCTGCTGTTGTGCTAACAAGGGCCCCAGCCGGTGCCCACCGAAAGCTGCCTTCCACCTTCCTTTGCAGCCCCGCAGAAAAGCAATCAAAGGATGGATACCAGGGAGGGAGGCCGGGCCATGGGACTGGCTCTCCGCTGCTGGAGGGCGATCGGGGGCTGCGGAACCTGCTGATGGCCTCTCCGAGTGTCCCCCACCCCCAGTCACCCTCTAGGCCAGCCGCGGTCCCTCAGGAAATAAGGCTCTCCAGGCCCCAGCAGACCTTGGCCGAGACCCTTTGGTCGGGAGCGGAGGCAGCCAGGCTCGGTTCGGAAAGAATAAAGGAACAGGCTCTCCGGGGGCCGCCCCTCCTCGGCCGGGTGCGGGGACGCGTGGCGCAGGCAGCAAGGCTGTCTAAACAAGCAGGGGCTGAGCCGCACACCAGGCGCCACACTCATTAAACAGGGGGCCCGCCGCAGGGCTAATCTGACAGGCCGCCTCCAGACGCCCGGGGGCTGCAGGTGGACGGGGCGCCTCGGGCGTGCGCGCGTCTCGGAGAGACCGGGTGGTCCGAGGATCCCGGAGCCATGCGCTGGCGACATGGTATGGAAAAAGCCTCCCTTTCCCGCCCTCCTCCACTGTGCACTGAAACCAGCCGCGCTGTGGGGAAGGCCAGAGGGAGGTTTCCACACCCCGCAAGGGCGCCTTGGGGAAGGGGACTTCCATGGAACTTCTTCCCCGGCTCAGCGGGTCCCCATCGGACTCCCGCAGCCTGCTCTGCTGGATTAGAGGCATCAGGAAAAGGAGGCCAAAATGTAGACGTGCTGATAGATGGCTATCAGCAGGCCCCTAGGAGGCCCGGCTCCTTTAGCCTCTGCCACTCTTTCCTGGAGACGCCCGCTGAGGCGCGGTGACTCAGACGCGCCAGAATTCAGAGCAGCCAGGGCCGCGGGTCTGGGTAGGGATGTCGGCCTGTGTGTCAGGCCCCGCCTGGCGCCCGGCCAGCTGGGAGGTTGGGAGGCTGGGAGGCTGGAGGTTTGCAGGCTCATAAAAAGAAATTGCTTGTTCCTCTGCCAGACGAGAATGCGCCAGGTTGGGCGGGGAGAGAAGAAAGGCCAGGCGCTGCTGGGGCCGGCACATTCACGCCCAAGATAGTGTCCTCCTGCAGTTCGGGAGGCTGGCAAAGATCTGCCGCAGCTGCGCTGGGAAGGACTGTGCCTCTGACCCAGTTGCAGGTGACCCAGTTCCAGGTGAAGAAACTGGAGCCCCCTCACCCCAGAGATGGAATGCCTTGGCCTCAGGCTCCCACCAATACCTGCCCACGCCCCTCCACACACACTTCTCTGTGACAGAGCAGCATCTAGGAAATTTGGGGACATAAATAAAGGGCGATCTCCCCCCTTGCAAGTTAGCCCAGCCCCTCCCGTTTTCACTGCCCAGGCTGGGGCAAGCCTGGATGTTTTCCAGTGTTTTGCACTCTCTTTCCTCCTGTCTTGAAATGGCCCCTCATCCAGCAGTGTTTTCAAACTAGGTTCACATGTAGGAACATTCGTGTGTGGGGGTGTGGGGGTGTATGCGTGTGCATGCGCATGCCTGTGTGCATACGCACACGTGTATGTGTGTTAATTAATTCCAATCCATCACACACAGATACTTTGGCAAAGTACAATTAAAATGATTTGCTAGAAAAATGAAATGAACAGGAAGTACAAGGCCTGAATTGTAAGGCCAAACTTTTATTGGTAGATTAAAGAGAGGTAGACATACTCTGTCATCTTGCTGTCAAAGCTTCCAAACACTTGATCCTAATTTCTGAGTTTAGTTCTTAGAGAACACGTGCCAAACACTTTGTGGACTGGCATTAGCCCTCGAAGCACACTTTGAGTAGCAGCAATGAAAAGTCAAGGTCAACGCATGCGAGTTCTGGGGCTGGGGATGGAGCTCAGTGGCAGAGCATTTGCCTAGCATGCATGTGGCCATGGGTTCCATCCCCAGCAAGCACTGAAAAGAAAAAGAGAGAGAGGGAGAAAGCAGTAGGGTTCTAATGTCACCTCTAGTGCTTAACTGACTGTGTGACGTCCCTCTGTGAGCTACACTGTCTTCACTTGTGCACAACAGACCCACAGTCCCCTCACTCTACAGTGAAACATGCCAAGGACGGTGCCAGTTCTCCACCCCATCTCCAGCTGGTCCGGTCTTTCTCAAGCAGTCCTGGACCTGACGGTGAGGAAACGTCAGTTGTATCCAGTACACTAAGTGCAAAGCCATTGCTTAAATGATCCCTTTAGACAAATCCTGGGGCTTGCTCAGATCCCCGCCCTCTGCCCCTCTCTTCTACTCAGTGGTGCTGGGCGCACGGGAAGGATAACAGCTTGCGCCAGCACTTCTCAAATTTGAACGTGCACACAGGTCCCTGGGAGCTTGTTAAAGTGCAGATGCTGACTCGGCGGGGTGGGGGAGTTGGTACCGAGATGCCCAGGCTGCTGGTCTTCAGACCACATTTTGAACTGCAAGGGTTTATGGGGCATCATGCAAGGAGAGGAATCAGGTCTTTGGAGAGCCTTTCCATCCCCCACCACCGCCATCACAAGACACCCTGGAAACTTCCAGGTCTCCGAAGTGGAAGTGGGAAGTGACTGGTTGCTGGGGTGTGGACTGCCCTCTCTGACTGGAGTCTGAGGTTTAAGAACTCAGGGCTCAGGAGGCTTGAACCCCATCACCCCAGCCACTCAGGCCTCCCCTCAGTTCTCACTGGTGCCTTGGAATCCTTGAGGAGTCTGGGATGTCCCCCATCTGGACCCTGGTCCACACCCAGCAGCTGTCACTATGGTCATTTTCTACCATCCCCATGCAGGGACACCAAGGACTTGCCAGGCAGCATGGCCAGCCTCAAGGAACCAAGGGCAGCTCTGCTCACCAAGCAATGTCACCTACCAGGGTTTTCTTTTGTAATGTGGAGCCCACCAGATGAGTGTCTGATGCCTCCTCAAACCGCATCCTCCTAGACCTCCCAGTACAGCCAGGGACTGACTCCACTGGCCCAGGTACACACACCCCTTTCCCTGTCACTTCTGGAACATTCTTCCCTCTGGCCAGATCCCAGAGTGGGAGATCAGATTGCTTCCTGCAGCCCAAGATCATCTTCCCACAGTCCTCCCAAATCAACAGGAACCGCATCTCCCATCCCTTTTTTATTTTTTATGTTTTTTATTGTTTATTTTTGGTACTAGGGATTGAACCCAGGGGCGCTTAACCACTGAGCCCCATCCCCAGCCCTTTTTTTTACATTTTATTTAGGGATGGGGTCTCGCTGAGTTGCTTAGGGCCTCACTAAGTTGCTGAGGCTGGCTTTGAACTTGTGATCCTCCTGCCTCAGCCTCCCAAGCCACTGGGATTACAGGTGTGTGCCACTGTGCCTGGCTCTTCCCATCCCTTTTGATCCATTGAGTAGGGACCAAAGAAATGTGGGAAACCTTTTGTCCCTGGACAATGCTTGACTTGCAACCCTAGGGACTAATTTGACCAAAGCTGAGCAGCGACTTCCTTGGTGGACACGGATAGCTGCTCTTTCTCCGTGTTCTGGAATCCTTCAGGGATCCCTGTGAAATTACAGCCCCAAATGATCTCTGCTTCATTGGAAATGAAGGAACCTTTCTAGCCCCAAGAATCTATGAAAGGCCATCCTCTTGGTGACTTGGAAATGCAGCATACTTTCTAGGGAGACCAGTGACTGAGGCTTCAGATGATTCCATCATGCCACAGATCATTCATGAGCACCTATGGGTGTCGGGCACCAGTGGGGGACCAAGGGGACAGGGGAGCATGCAGCCATGTTCCTGTGTTCAAAGTGCTTACAATTTGGGGTAATAACAGTATCAGGCCTCACCCCTGTGGTGGGTCCTGCGATGGGCCACCCAGGTGTCCTTAAAGGGAAGAACTGTAGCCCAGCCCCCAGCTCTCAGGCTCTTCTTCAGCCACTGAGAGCCACCTGGCAGGAATCATGTCCTCTGGGAGCTGCCCACCCTTGGTGACTGATGGCTGCAGAAGTATCACTTGGGGAAACTCAGTCTCCGAAGCTGGGTGTCCCCCGTCCTCTGCTTTTCACACAGCATGGTACTGTCATTGCTCCTTCTACAGGAGGGGAGAGCGGCACCTGACAACCTGGCTATATCAAGGCTGACAGCCCTGTGCTGAATCAACCCAGGCCTGTGGCTCCACACCAGAAGAGGAGAAGAAGAATATTCCAGTGGGCTGTGGGCTTCTGCCAGTGTCTGGCTCTCAGTTTCCTCACCTCTGAGGGGTCTTTCCCAGCTCCAGTGCACAAATGGCTCACCTGTCCCTGAGGAATATAGTCAGAGACATAATAAGCTGTCCACAAGGCCCACAGCCCTACTGCAGCCTACTCTGCCTCCTGCAAAGAGGCTCCACCCCCACCCCAGGCCCCCCAAAGTGTCTCACCCGTTCTGAGGGGGCCTGAGAGCCAACAGAGCTCAGGAGGAAAGAGGGGCCCTTCTCTAAATATTTTCCCTCGAGGTTTGGTTGAGGGGAGTCACAACCAGTCCCTGCTGAACCCACCAGGCCTGCCAAGAGCCACCTGAAACTGGCTTTGGGGAAGAAACCCCAGGGTGCAGGGCTGGCCCAGCCCCAGGCAGCAAAGGGACAAGGCAAACCCTCCCCTTCTAGTTTGAGCCAGGGCACCCACTGCGGCTTGGAGGGCATTGTGGGCCCAGCACACCCCAGAAAACAGCCTGCACCCTTCAGTCAGCTGCCTGGTGTTTGTTTCCACAGCTGCTGCTGCAGCCTGGCCGGTCCAGGGAGCAAAGGAATCTGTTTGTCTGAGGAAAAGAATGTGGTGGAGAGGCAGGAGGCGGGCCTAGGCGGCTCAGCCTCGGCAACTCCAGAGCTCACCCAAACCAGCCAGCCTCACACAGGAGTCACCCAGGGCCTCGGTGCCAAGGTCACAGGCTCAGAGACACTCTCCACACCTCTCCCCACACCCTCTAGGAGGCTTGGCTCCTCCATGGGCCAGGGCTTTGCCCAGAGTCCTCAGGACAGGTGCCAGGCTGGCATCCAACAGGCCTACCCGCCTGCCTGAGGTATTTTATTTACCTCTTTGTTTTACAGACAACCCCTCCCCCTCCACCACACACACACACACACACACACACACACACACACACACAGTCTAAGAAGGAAATCAGTCAGTTGTGTGTGAGGAAAGAGCACGCAGGACCAAAAGCAAACAACTCCACAGCCAGGCCTGCAATGAGCCCCCAGACAAGGAAGCAGGGAAATGTCACAGAGCCCTTACCCTCAGCCCCAAGGCCAGTCTAGTGGCAGCTCAGCCAACAGAGGCAGAGTTGGCCCAGAGAGGACAAAGGCTATGTGCCAAATGGGAGGTCCAGCCACAGGGCCCAGGCCTGTTGTCCTTGTTCTAGAGAGTTCTGGGAAACCCATCAATAGCCCAGATAAGGCCAGTCCAAAGGTTACCCTTGCTTGGGTGGTTCTGGCCATGTGAACGCCCAAAAGAAATGATCTGACTCTTTAGGCACTCTTGACCATACCCCCTCACCAACTCCTCAGACTGACCAAAAAGTAGCCCTGTGACTCAGGACAGGGATGGAAAGGAGATGTCGTTTCCAGCACATTTTTCTAGTTTACATCAAGCTTCTATCTCTACATGATTTGGAAAATCCTCCACTGGTCTGGACATGGTTGAGAATGCCTGTAATCACAGTGGCTTGGGAGGCTGAGGCTGGAGGATCTTGAGTTCAAAGCCAGCCTCGGCAACTTAGCAAAGCCCTAAGCAACTCAGTGAGACTCTGTCTCTAAATAAAATATAAAAAGGTCTGGGGATGTGGCTCAGTGGTTAAGCGGCCCTGGGTTCAATGCCAAAAAAAAAAAAAAAAAAAAAAAAATCCTACTGCTAGTGTGATCTGGCTTCTGTTAATAGGACTGGAATATATAAAAAAAAACAAATCCTTCCCTTCAATTTTTCTTAGATAAATAACCTAGACATCACTGAGCACCTCCCTGGGTCAGCCTCTTGACATACAATACCTCTGAAAGGTTCTAGGAGGCCGAAGGACTTCCCAAGTTCATATAACAACAGTGACCAATGGAAGGTTAGGTCTTAGGCTGGGCTCTCCCTGAAGCAGCCCCTGAAACATGGATTTGGGGGCCAAGCAATTTGAGAATTGCACAGTGAGGCAGAGAGGAAAGCAAACAGCAAAGGAGATATCATCAAGCAAGTCACCAGACTGAGACACTGGGGTCCCAGCCCAGTGGGCTTCTCAGAGAGACCCCTTGGAAGACACCTCAGCATCAGACCACATGGGGGTGTGGGGAAGCTGAGTTATTTCTCCTCCAGTTCCCACCCACTCTTACCCGGGAGATGCTTCCTGGTGCATTGCCTCCAAGCCCTCCAGTAGGGTACTCACGTCCTTAGAGAATGTTCTGGATTGGAAAGTACCGAAAGAATCATGGTTGAGCGTCAAGAATAATTGCTGCAGAAATTGACCACAATTCTACATGAACCCAAACTCTAGGGCCTCACTGGGCTGCCCTTTACCTGGTCCCTAAGACTAGAATCTTCAGGGCCCTCCAGCTAGTGTCTGATGAGGTCAGTCTATAGCAATGGTGGGAGGGGGAGGGGGAGATAGGGGCACACCAGCCTATGCCACTTGAATGAGATTGGGCTTTTGTGTTGGCCTCCAAATAAAGGATTCTGTTGCAGCCTGTGACTTACACCAGGTAGGCTGCTCACAGGGCTCCACACCTCCAGAGTGAAGACCAGAATCTGATCCCAGATTTACCACTGTGTCACCTTGGTCAGGAGGCAGAGCTAGGCCCAGGTAGAATGAAAGCCATCTGCTAAACAAAGTCCAGCTACAGCCTCCAAGCCTGTTGTCCTTGTTCTAGAGCATTCTGGACAGCCCAGCAGTAGCCCAGGCAGGGCCAGTCCAAAGGTTACCGGCCTTTGGGTGGTTTTGGCCATGGGGACCCCTGGCATCCCAAATGATCCCAACGCCTCTGTCCTTAACACTGAACCAGCCTCAGTCCCTCTAAGGCTTGTTCTAATAGTCAGAAGTGACAGGGTGGTCTTCCCACCACAGCACCTGGTTTAGAGCAGGAGCAGTTAGCCATTTTTATTTTTATTTTTTTTTTTTGAGGTAAAATTTATGTCACGTAAAATTCATTATTATCAGCATTTTTAATGCTATACAACCACCACTACCATCTAATTTCAGAACATTTTGTGACCTAAAAAGGATCCCTGTTCACATTAAGCAGCCTTTCCCTCCCCTCCCCTCCCCCAAACCCCTGGCACCCACTCATCTGTTTCCTGTCTCTATAGATGTGCCTATCATGAACATTTCACATAAATGGAATTATATAATATGAGGCCTTCTTTGCTCCCCCAGTCCTGGAGATTAAACCCAGAGGTGCTCTATAGAACTGAACTGTATCCCCAGCCCTTTTTATTACCCATTGATGGACATTTGGGTGTTTCCAGTTTGGGCTATTGTGACTAGTGCTGCTGTGGACATTTGTGTAAGTTTTGTGTGGCTGTGTGTCTTCAACCCTCTTAGAGATACATCTCTGTCTCTAGCTACAGATACATACAACTAGGAACAGAATTACTTCTGAAATGATACATGGAATCACATGGTGATTTTATGTTCAACATTTGGAGAAACTGCCAAACTGTTTGACCATAGTGGCTACCCCATTCTATTCTTCTACCAGGATGCAGGAGGATTCTAATTTCACCACATCTTCACCAACACCTGTGATTGTGATTTTCTTTTCCTTTTGTTTTTCTTTTCACAGCCATCCCAGGAACATGAGGTATCTCATTAGGATTGGGATTTGCACTTCCCTGATGACTAATGACATCAAGCATCTTTTCATGTGTTTATTGACCCATATACTTTTTGTTAAGATGTAGGTCATTCCAGCAGTAATTATCATGGGATTAAACAAATACTGAAGACTGTGGACTGAGGTCAATGAGGAGGGGGTCTCCAGAATACCAGGTCTCTGTTCCCTTGGTCCAGATGTCAGAACCACTACTTAGTTTCAAGAACTTGGGGTGTGGGGCCGGCTCAGAGTTAGGAGCAGCCCACAGACAGAAAAGGAGGGACGTGTCACATCAATTGATATATTTACTGGTTTTCTTCTTTAGGTTAACTTTCCAAGATTAGCATCAGCAGGACAGGGGCTGGGGATGTGGCTCAGTGGTAGCGCACTTGCCTGACATGCGTGGGGCACTGGGTTCCATCCTCAGCACCACATAAAATAAAATAAAGATATTGTGTCCACCTACAACTAAAAAATAAATATTTTAAAAAAAAGATCAACAGGACAAAGAAGAAAGGCAAAATTGTTGCACTTTAAAAAAAAATTTTTTTAATTGTAGATGGACAAAATACCTTTATTTACTTATTTATTTATTTTCATGTGGTGCTGAGGGTCTAACACAGTGCCTCACACTGCGAGGCAAGCGCTCTACCACTGAGTCACAACCCTAGCCTATTGTACTTTTTTAAAACCACCTCAAGCTAAATGTTTTACTATGAGTTCCCAAGCCCTGGGTATCATTATAGTATTTTGCAATTTTTTAGCAACTACACATAAATTGTTTTATATTTTAATTTTATATTTGCATAATGTAAATATATAACCCACATTTAGGTACATTTTCTTTTTTTGTGACTTATCTGCGTGTTTATCATTTATTAGTATTTTCCTAACAGTTTGGATGAGTTCTTCCATAAAATAACTGTTATTAACCGTACTTTTTGTTTTCAGCCTTTTCTCTATTTATAATTTGGTTGCAATGTGATTTGGATGTTTTTTCCTTTGTGTTAGGCATTTTTTTATACATCTCTGTACAGTCAACCTTTATTTTTTATTTTCTGGTTGCTTCCATCACATCAAAACTTTAAAAATCCTTCCCCAGGGTAGAACGTGGATTTAACATATGATTCTCAGAGGAAAATATTCCCACCCCCAAGAAATCTCCCTGATGGATCATATGACATTGTTTTCTTCCTGTCCCCAAAGCCATCAAAGGAACACAGAGCAGGGGTTTAAACCTAGTTCATTTATTGTCACTCTGGAGCCAAACTGCTAGGTTTAAACTCCAGCTCTGTAGTATGGGCAATTGGCTTAATTCTCTGTGCCTCAATTTCACTATCTGTAAAATGGGAATTATATTAGTCCCTGATTGGTAGGCTTATTGCTAAGATTAATTGGTACTCTAAGTTTATCTAAGTTAGGCTGTGGTGAAGTAAGAGGGTTATGTGAGCACTTTTGTTTATTTATTTATTTATTTGTTGGTGCTGAGGATTGAACCCAGGGGTGCTTAACCACTAAGCTACATCCCCAGCTCTTCTTATTTTTTATGTTTGAGACAGGGTCTCACTGAACTGCTTAGGGCCTTGCTAAATTGCCAATCGAGGTTGGCCTCAAACTTGTGATCCTCCTGCCTCGGCCTCCAGAGCCACTGGAATTACAGGTGTGTGCCATGGGCAAAGTGGACACTTTCTGATCATGCCAAAGAGGACTAGAGACAGGACCAGCCAGCTGGGCTCCTGGACTTTGCCCCGGCTCAGGTTATCAGACCTCCTGGCCCGCTAAACTGAGAAGGCATGGAATGTGCCTGCTACCTGCCAGGGGCCTCTGAACCATTGTGATCTTTGTTTCTACGCACCCAGGGGGCAGTTAGGGATGAAAACAGCCCTGCTTGTTTTGTCAATTGGCCTTCACTGCCAGGGCCACAACCCTGTTATCCCCTCCCCAACTCCTCCCCACACCCCCACCACCACCCAACCCCATGCCTGAGATCCAGGAATTTTAATTGACCTGGAATTAGAAATTTTGTTAACACTCAGTCACTGGAGAAAGGGTTGGAGGAGGGCAGTATTCAAATGCCTATTGCCTGTGACTTTTTTTTGTAGGAGGAATTAAGCCCAGGGGTGCTTAACCGCTGAGCCACATCCCCAGCCCTTTTTATTTCTTATTTTGAGACAGGATCTTGCTAAGTTTCTGAGAGTCATGCTAAATTACTGAGGCTGGCCTCGAACTTGTGATTTTCTCTCTTCAGCCTCCAGAGTCACTGGGATTTCAGTTGTGTGCCACCACATCCCCCTAAATGCCTGTGACTTTCAGGTGGGAGAGTCAAATCCACAGAAAGACAGTCAGTGGGGATAGAGAGGGGGGCAATCCTCAATTGGACAAGCCCTGCAGGAAGACACAGCCAAGACTGAGCCAGAATCTTCATGTTGTGGAAAACTATGTCCAAACAGGACCAAGTTCAAGTCCCAGGTCTTAAAATGCAATCTCCCCTTCTTTCCTAACTGTCCCCCACCAGCCACAAACATCCTGCAATTGCAATACAATGGCTAGGGACTACTCATGGTTGGCCTTTCGACCTCCTTTGCCAACTGTTCCCACGATCACTGATCCAGTCAATGCTATGGTGAAGCCAGGGTGGCGGGCATTAATTACCACTCCCATTTTGTGGAGGAAGCAGTTGAGGCCCCCAAAATGGTGAACACCTAGGTACAGGTATGATCGAGTGGGGTCTCAAGCCAAAGGTTCTGTGTCTTAGCCTGAAACAGCGATTGTGAATCTTTTTTTTTTTTTTTTTTTTGGCACTAGGGATTGAACTCGGGGGCACTCGACCACTGAGCCACATCCCCAGCCCTATTTTGTATTTTATTTAGAGACAGGGTCTCACTGAGTTGCTTAATGCCTTGCTGTTGCTGAGGCTGGCTCTGACCTCAGGATCCTCCTGCTTCAGCCTCCTGAGCCACTGGGATTACAGGCAGGCTCCACTGTGCACAGTTGGTGTTGTGGATCTTTAGCGCATCAAAATTCCCTGTAGGGTTTATTAAAACCTTGGAGTAAAGCTGAGCCCACTGGCGCACGCCTGTAATCCCACTGGCTCAGGAGGATGAGGCAGGAGGATCACGGGTCCAAAGCCAGCCTCAGAAATTTAGCAAGGCTGTAAGCAACCTAGTGAGACCCTGTCTCTGAATACAAAGTAAAAAGGGCTGGGGATGAGGCTCAGAGATTAAGCAGTCCTGGGTTCAATCCCTGGTACCAAAAAGTTTAAAAAAGAAAACAGCAAACCTGGAATAAGAACTGAGGGGAGGGGCGTGGCTCAGAGATAAAGTGCTTGCCTAGCATGCACAAGGCCTCAGGTTCAGTCCCAAGCAACACACACACACACACACACACACACACACGAAGAGCCTCCCCACACTGCATAGGTTCTGATTCACTGGGGCCACAAAGGAGCTTCTCTAACAAGGGATCCAGGTGATGCTGATGCTGAGGGACAGGGGTCTGCATGCTGAGAACCTCATGCCCCAAACTTGCCCCTCCATCCTCCATGTTAATGAAGTAATACTTCCAGCTATGGATGACAGATTTGGGTCTTTGCCAAAGAATCTGTCAATGGCCAGATATCTAAAACATATGGCAGGCATCGTGGGCACTTCGCATACCAGGGAAGGGGCTTGGGCAGGAGGGACTGGGATGGGCTGGATTCGGGGCTTGAGCACATGGGGCTAATTGGGACTCCCTTCTGGGAAGTCCCCATGTCTGGGAAGGAGGACGGTGGAATGATGGCCTCTCTCCAGAACCACTGGGGTCTTGACTGTGTTAAAGCCAATCATTGCTTCCAGGTACTAACGTGATTTACGTAACAGCTTCTTCTTATGCTGAGCAGTGCGTACGTCTTGGCCACCGCTCCAGAGAAATGGCGAACCGTCGTCAGCTATTGAACGAGTGATAATAGAATCCAGGAGGTGGAAATTACAAGTCGAAAAGTAAAATCGATGCCCTTGACTGTGACATGTCTGCCTGCCTGGCGACGAACTGTGGGCACTCAGCCCCCTCCCTCCCCACCGACCCTTAAGATGCTAACCCGTTCAGAAGTTCCTTGAGGGCAGGAAGCATATTTCCATGGTGGATAATCATATCATGTCAGAGTAGAAAAGGGCCTGAGACAGCTTCCAGCACCAGAATGGCAAATGGGTTTCATTTTGGTGCCAGCTCCAATCCGTGAGTGATAGCTGCCAGAAGCGCCGGGCTGGGCAGTTTTCTGTATGTCTCTGGGCTCTGGCCACAATCAATTAGCCATGCTTACCCAGGGCACGAGGTGGCCTGGAGAGAGCGCTTTGCTCTGATTAGCCAACCTCCACTTGTCCCACCTGACAGATGAGGCAAGAACTGCTCCCCTTCTCTGTCCCCAGCCATACCCCACCATATCCCTGCCCCCTAGCAGCCATCCCCTACCAGACCAAGGGGTCTTAAGTAGTATTCAAGGGTCTAATGAACTTGGATGAGAGCGGGGTTACATCTTCAGTGTCACCAACCTCTAAATGAAGACAAGCACTTCCTTCCATTACATACCATAGTCACATCAGTGCCACCTCTGACTGTCACCAGTAGAAACTATAGCTATCTTCAAAGCCCATGACAGCTCTTACCACTATCTTCCAAAGATTGCTTCCACCCCTTCACTAGTACGAAATGATGGTAGTTATTAGATCTGCCACTAAATCTTGTTATTTAACGCATTAATAAAGAAGCACATATATTACTGCCACACAAAGTTGTTTTTTAATATTTGGATAACTGCATTTGGATATAATTGGTTTCCTCTGTAATCCTATTTTATGCACGTAAATACATTAGTCTGAGAAGGGGTCCTGGGCTTCACCAGATGCCAAAGGGGTACATGGCCCATGAATGCTTAAAAGCCCCTGCCAAGGTTTGCTTCTAGAAAGTTCTGAGTGCCAGGACTCTGCCTGGCCTCGGCTTCAGGCAGAAAAGCCCGTGTGGGTAGCGCGGGTGGCCTTTGGTACCTTGTCTTCTTTGCTGTGATTTGGCGGCAGCTGGCAGTTGAGACAGTGAGAATTGGCCGCCCTCCACTCTGGGGAGACAGCTGACCTCGGGGGCTCCCTGGGCTCAGATGCCCAGACGGTGACAGCTCTGGCCCCGTGCCAGGCCTCCCGGGTTTGGCCTTCCGCAGCGATGGTCAGTCTGGGTCACAGTGCCATGTTCGCTGCAGCCTTCTTCTTTCTCCTATGGCAACGCTGTCCCTTCCACCTGGTAGCTGTTCCCCAGGAACCTGAAAGGCAGGCTTGGCGAGAGCCTCCGGCTGCAGTCTGATGGCTGTTCTCAGCTCCAGGGCAGAGGACAAAGACGACCTGGAGATTTCAACCTGCAGCAGAGGCTACATCCCCTGAGCCTCTCTGTTTCCATTTCATTTTCAAAACACACAGACCCTCCTTCGGCGAGGTGTGCAGGTACTGGCGACAGGCCATTAGCCCAGGATCGCAGGGACGCAGCTCAAAAAGAATCATCTCTTCCACGCACACCCCCAGCCCCACGTTCATTTCACAAACCAGGAAACTGGCTGAGAGGGGGAACATGACCTTCCCACATGGCACAGACCTGGGACGAGGATCCAGGGCTGCGAACCACCGGACCAGTCCTTACCCTGACATTGCACAGCCTCATAAATAATGTAAGAATTTGGCACCGTCACCATCTGGGTCACGCCAAGAACCAGTGAAAAATAAAACTGCAAGTTCTTCCCTATTTAAATCACCATTTGAGCTGGCAGCAGTGGCACACGCCTGCAATCCCAGTGGCTCTGAAGGCTGAGGCAGGAGGACCGCGAGTTCAAAGCCAGCCTCCGCAAAAGCGAGGCACTAAGCAACTCAGTGAGACCCTGTCTCTAAATAAAATACAAAATAGAGCTGGGGATGTGGCTCAGTGGTCGAGTGCCCCTGAATTCAATCCCTGGTGCCCCCTCCCAAAAAATCACCATTTGATGTGGAGTGGGGGAATCAGAGCACCTACAGCTGCCCATTTCCAGGGGCCCATGTTCACACTGAATTCTCTGTAACTGGTCAGCCGAAGCCTGTGGCAAAATGTTTGCTTGTTTTTATTTCCAAAGGCTCCTTGAGAAATCCTATAAGTGCTATGGGGTGATGAGTGGAGGGTTCTATTTTCCATCAGCATCACCAACAATTCCTCAAAGATGCTTCAGGGACGGAGGCTGCTCTGTGGCCCAGGAAATCTTCCCACTGCTTTTCTTGTCAACAAGCCTGCCTGGTATCAAGAGGTCCTTCAGGTAGTCAGGACAGACAAGGAGCTGTGAAGAACGTTCCCCAGATCTCCATGACTTCGTGGAATGTGCAAAAAGGCTTATTTCTTGCTCACTTCACAATCCAGTTGTTAGGCATCCCTGGGACAGTGATCCACAGGGTGATTCAGGGATCCAGGCTTCTTCCATCTCATATTGGTTTGGGGCCCACCCAGCTGCCATTCTGCCTCTTTCTCCATATTATCAACTTCAGTAGGTGGCTTTCAAGGTCAGAGATGAACAGGAAGAGTAAATGGAGGAACCAGAACCAGAGTGGGAGAATTTTTTGATTCGGGCACATCACTCTACCACTTTCCATAGGCTAGAACTCAGTCACATGGCCTGAACCTAACTTCAAGGAAGGTTCGGAAATGCAATCTAGCTAGAAACCCAGGAAGACAAGGAAATGGCTGTGGTGGGAACAGACTTCAATGTTATACCATTGTCTGAGTAAAAGTTGTTTAGGTTGCATGTGGCAAACTAGCTTGTGTCACAGGGGTGGGAAAATGGATAGAGATGACCCAAAGGTTGCTGAGTACCTCACAGAATCCAAAGGCAAGTTGACTGGGCAAGTTCATCCACAGCTTCTCATTCTACAAGACCCCATGGGATTTGACCATTTTTCTTGGTTCATTTCATTCATTCACCAATATTATTGAGCACCTACTAGATGCCAGGCCTGGCTTCACATCTGTGATCCAAACAGAGCAAGTCTCAGCCCTTGTGGAGCTGCCATTATGTCCCATTTTTTCTGCAAACCATTTTCTCTCTTCTTTGTATCCATGTTCCCAAAGACTGCTGTGGCCTTCGAACGGGATGGAATGGTGCTGTGCCTCTGGTAGGGCTGTGTTGGCCTGGGGTTCTCGCAACTGCCATTTCTGCTTCTTTTCTCTAACTCGTGCTCCATCTTCTAGCTACAAGATGTCCTGAGAACTGGTGCATGAAGTCACTTGGACAAGAACAGCTTCCTGCTCCTCAGTCAGAGCAAGTGCCTTCATTTGGGTTTCCCAAAACGCAGACCGAGACATGGGTTTGGGTGTCATTTGGGAGGTGATCCCAGGAAGTACCAGTTGAGAAAGGAGGAAATGAGGTACAGAAAGGAGAACAGCCAGCCACAGTGAGTGTGTGCACTGGTCACCACTGTGGGCAGCTAGAGCGCAACCTCGCTGGGACTTCCTAAATGGAACTAGAGCCAAGGAAGTGCGGTATTTTCCCATGAACTCTCTGATGACCATTGGTCCAGGGGAGTTAACGCCCCCACTGCAGGCAGCCAATCACAGAAGGCCCTTGAGCAGAGAGATTGGCAAGCTTGGGAGAGAGGGGGGCGGAGCGGTATGAGGGACTAAAGGGAACCAAGCTCAGAGGCCGACTCCTCCAGCATGATCCATAATGTCCCTTTCGTTCAGCTGTCACCAGTGCAACTTCTTCCAACTCCACGGACCTTCTAAGTCCTGGTATCCAAGGAGGAACTGAGATAGGCACACTCTCTCGGTGAGTGATGACCATCAAAGACTGTGACTCAAGAAAAACGTCTCACTGTGGCCCACAAGACACCCCCACACCTGGCCACGCCTACTAACTAGACCCCATATCAGCTTCCCTCCATCCGGGACCAGTCCCAATGCTCCTGCACTGGCTTTTTCCTTCCACCTCCCATTTGGTCCTTAGCGAGGCCCTAAGCAACTCAACAAGACTCTGTCTCTAAATAAAATATTTAAAAAGGGTCGGGGATGTAGCTTAGTGGTTAAGTGTCCCTAGGTTCAATTCCTCCTGCCAAAAAGAATAAAAGATCAATTGGTCTTAAAACACATCCTTGCAGGGTATGGTGGCACACGCGCCTGTAATCCCAGCGGCTTGGGAGGCTGAGACAGGAGGATCGCGAGTTCAAAGTCAGGCTCACAATTTGCGAGGTGCTAAGTCAGTGAGACCAGTGGTCCAGTACCCCTGAGTTCAATCCCCCAGTACCAAAAACAAAACACACACATTCTCCTTGCCTGATTTAACCTCTCCATGGTAATGACATGAGACATTCATTCATTCTCTCAGTTCTTGCCTGACCTTACCACTAGAGTGGAAGCATCCTGAAAACAGGGGCTTTCTTTGTCTTCTTCACCACTCAATCCCCATGCCCAGAGCTGACTCTAGAGTATAGTAGGTGCTTGGGAAATACTGTTAAGAATGAATGGACATGGGCATCCACCAGCTTCATGAGTTAATTTTAGGAGAAGTCACTTCCTTATACAAAGCAAGGAAACTGGGACTGAGTGTGTATGAGGGTGAGGAGGGTTGTCTTCCAAGATAGCAGGCTCAGCTGCAGGCACGCACCATGGGAAACCCATATATTAGAATGAGTCCATTCTAACCCCAGCTTACTGTTTAGTTGTTTAAGAGATTAAGAAGCTTATTAAATTCACAAACACTAAGTATATTCCTCGGACATAGTAAGTGCTCAATAAATGCTAATTTAGGACTCTTTCTTATGACCTGGGTGTCTATGGCTCATGCCTGGCACACAGGAGACCCCAGCCATGAGAAGGTGGTTTGAACCTATCCCTGTTAGCTTTTGAAGAACCCACAGTGAAGAGGTACTTACCACTAAGATGAGCACATGAAGGAGCTGGAGAGGCAGAACTCCTAGAAATTGGGGCTAATTTGCCAGATGCAGTGGTGCATGCCTATAATCCCAGGGGCTTGGGAACCTGAGGCAGGAAGATCACTAGTTCAAAACCAGCCTCGGCAATTTATCGAGGCCTTAAGCAACTCAGCAAGACCCTGTCTCTAAATAAAATATATTTTTAAAAGGGCTGGGGATGTGGCTCAGTGGTTAAGCGCCCCTGGGTTCAATCCCTGGTATTAAAAAAAGAGAAGAAATTGGAGCTAACTTCACTGGTCAGGCCTTTGGAAAGATAAATGAGAATCAGCTGAAGCACTCATCTGTCAAGTTCACCCTGCAGCTCCCAAGGAGAGGGCTCCGAAAAGCTCTTACACAATTGCTGTCACCCAGAGCAGGTCTCCTACATGGTCATCACCAAGACCCCACTTAGGAACTCTACGAAAAGGGAAGAAAATTCTCAAACCCTCCGGCACCCTTGCTACCTTGTACTTCCATTTATGAACATTGCTTTTTTAGCCCGAGACCCCTTAACTCGACATTGGGTGCCAGGACACGGCCCAACTTGCTCCTGTTTCTATTGTTCCTTTTCTGGAAACTTTCTGGTGGTCGGCTGAGGATAGCAAGATCTCACAGGGGCCAGATGATGAGATTTCAGTTGCTTCTTGCGTTTCAACCTCCTCTCGGATGTGGGAGGGGGAAAGAAACCCAACCCACGTGGGCAACTCAGAGAACAAGCCCAGATCAGAGCTTATTGACAGGCCCAGCGAGCAGGCCCCTCGTTCACAGCGCTTCAAAGACAAACACTTTCCGTTTGTCGATTTGTTTTAGGCCTTGCCGAATCTGCAACTCTGTGGCCTTGACTCTAAAAATAAATCTCCTGCAATAATGACGAGGCTGTTGCAAAGAGGAAAGTGTGCCGAGAGGGGAAGGCAGAGGGAGGAGAAGCAGGGCGGGAGGGAGAGAAACCGAATACCCAAACAGGAAGGAGGGATGTGGGGAAATAGCCCGGCTGCGTCCTCCCCACCAACAGCTTTAGCAACAGCACGGCCACAGCCTGTGGTTTATTAGAACCCAGCCCTGGAGGTGGGGGGGACAGTCCCAGCTAGCCATTAGGCCACCGATCAGCCCGCAGCTCACTGGGGTCCACTGATCACCAGTACCAGCGGGTCACCAGCACCAGCCAGCACCAGCCGCACCTGGGGGCTTGTTAGTAATGCAAATTCCCCGGCCCCACCCAGCCCCCCAGAATCCGCATCTGCATTTTAATGAGATCCCTGGGTGACTCATTCATGCATTCAAGTTTGAGAAGCCAGGCAGGGTCCCTGGTGTGTCCCAAAAGCTCTTCATTCTCTTCCCACCAGACCAATGAGAAGTGAGCCCCTCCCCCACCCAGGGACTTGCTCCCAGAAATTTCCTTGGGATCCAGGAAACTAGCAGCCCCGGGTAGGGTGTGTTGGCCGCAGTCCATTTGGTTAAGCAGTTCCCACACCCCACCCCAGGGTCCCCAGTGTTCCCTTTGACCCGCCCTAGGATCAACATTCACCACCGCAAGATGAAAGCTCCAATTATGCAACTTCTTCCAAGGGCTGTCGCTGCGGATGGCCTTCCTTCCTACCCTCCTGGCCGGTTCTCCTTCCCTGGCTTCTAGCCTGACACGTTCCCGTCTTCTCCTCTTTATGAAACTCTATTTCACGGCCTCAGTGCCGAGATTTTGATACATGCCGACACCCCCTGTCCCCCCACCCCAACTGGTGCATCGCTGCCATATTTCAACCTCTTCTTACTGTTCTCCTCGGTTCTCCAGACACGGCCTCCCTTCCTCCTTTCTGCCTCTGCGGTCATAAACCCAGTTATTTAGTGTGACTCCCGGTTCCCCTCGATCCTGAGGCCGAGGCCTGGCAGGTGAACAGCCAGCCCATTGTTTAGATGCTGAGCAGGTGACAAACAGTTATGGTTGCTCTTTGCTGGAATTCTAAATAGTGGCTGTCACTCTTCATTGACTATAAAATGTACAAATGTGAATGATAAGAAAGAACATAACTGTGGCCCATCTTATCAAATTTATTTTAGCTGTGCTTTAAAATCAATTTAATTTGTAAATTATTCATGGCCTGTAGCAACTATTGTGGACTCGCACTACCAAAAACCTAGGCTTGAAAGATTCTGCAAACTTTTTCCCAGACATTTTGTGAATGCTTTCATTTTTTTTTATTACAAAAGTAATGCATATCTGTTTTAGGAAATGTGGATACTACAGATAAGCAAAAATAATTATTTCATTATTATCACCTTTAATCCTATGACCAGGAAATAATCACTGTTGACATTTAGTGTATCTCTTTTTAGTCTTTTGTTATTCTATACACACACATAGGGACAGCTCTCCCGCATACTCTGTCCCCTGCCCCTTTCTTTTAGGGTCATTGTATGTATGCTAGCTGGTCTCCAAAGATGGACACCATCAATTCCTCCCCTTTGTACTGGACCCCCCTCCTATGCCGCCACCCTCAACGTGTTTTGGAGCCAGCTTCTATCAGCTAGCTCTCCCATACCAATCGCACACCTCTCTTCACACCTGTGTTCAGTGACATCCTGGTGAAGCTTGAGATCAGCCATGGTGGCAAATATTACCCATCAGGGTTTTGTTTTGTTTGGCTTTTTTTTTCTAGATATCCCACTCTTAATCACACACCAGAGGAGGCTCAGGTAGGAGGATCACAAGATTGAGGCCAGCCTCAGCAACTTATCAAGGCCCTAAGCAATTCAGCAAGACCCTGTCTCTAAATAAAATATTAAAAAGGGCTGGGGATGTGGCTCAGTGGTCCAGTGGGACCAACCCCCAGTACCAAAGAAAGAACATTAAGCACACACCGGCAAACTCCTGTCTTGTGTATACAGATGCCCAGGGCCAGCTTCATGGGCACAAAACCTAAGGAGTCACATAATCAGAATGGCCTTGTGGTTGGTTTAATGCTCTGATGTCTCCATCTTGAAATTTCTAATAATTTGATATTTGAAGCCATGCTGTGTAAGTAAAGTGCAAACGGCCAACAGAGCATACGCATGATTAGAGGTTATACATACAATATGTGCGTGAGCCGTTAGTACAGCTTCGTTAGCGTGTGCTGTTCACAATGCCCCTGAGCACAGAATTCGGGTGAACCCACAATATGTGGGAGCTCAGTGAGACTCAAAGCAAATACCAGGTAAGCGTGTCACATTCCCCGTGTGGCAGCGGACAACTGACAGCCCTGAGAAGTCAAGCTTTCCATTTGAAATGGTTGCTGCAGATGCAGAAAGAAGACAGTGACATTTGGAAAAACACAAATGACCAAGAACCCTCTCATATATTCTTCCTTCCTCCCTCTCTTTCTCTTTTGCAATAATAAGGATGGAACCCAGGGTCTTGGGCATACTATGCAAGCGCTCTACCACTGAGTAGTTACACATCAGCCCCTCTTATTCTTTCTCGTCTTACTTTTTTTTTTTTTTTTTAATCAGGGGTTGAACTCAGGGATGCTTAACCACTGAGCAACATCCTCAATCTTTTATTTTATTGCTAAGTTGCTTAGGGCCTTGCTAAATTGTTGAGGCTGGCCTCCAACTTGTGATCCTCCTGCCTCAGCCTCCTGAGCCACTGCAATTATAGGCATGTGCCACCACACCCAACTGTTCTTACCTTCATGTATTAACCAGACACTTAAAAATAATGACAGAGAAAGAAAGGGAAAGATGAGGCAATGCATAGCTTCCTTTCCTTCTAATCCTTATTCATCAGTAAGCTGAAGGCAGAGTATTGGTGGAACGTGCACATATCAATTGTCAAATAAAACAGTTGAGTTACTTTTGTGCAGCTTTTCCGCCATTGCGGTAAGAACAAAATACATATGCATGTACAAGCAATGAAACACAAATTGTGTAATTCCAGTGATTCTGCATACTAGTTAAATGCTCTTATATTTGCATTTAAAACTGACACCGCACAATATATAGACGAATGGTACATTCGTGTTAATAATTTAAATTTTTAATTTTTCTTTACTTGGAAACACATTAAATAGCAAATAAACACCATAACTCAAGAGAGAGAGAGCATGGAAGAAAGGAAAAAGCTTTCTATTTCAGTGTCTGCTAGGGTTTCAATGTTTGCGTCTCCTCCAAAAATTCAAGTTGAAACTTAATCCTCAGAGCGAGACCTGAGGAGGAAGTGGGGGTTTGGGCAGGTGATGGGTGTAGCGCCCTTAAAAAAGGAGTTTGATGGTGGGAGGGGTGGCCCTTTTTGACCCTTTATTCCCTTCTGCTAGGTGAGGGCTCAGACATTCAGAAGTAACAAATAAAGTATAAATTTATTGAAGGTGAAGGGGAAAGTAGCACTCTGCAGGGCGGAACAGACTGGGCCAAGCAAGAGAGGGAAGTTCAAGGCCCGGATGTTGGGAAATGAGTGTCTTATATGCTGAGCTGTGAGGTGTTCTCTTTCCTATACAGACCTGATTGAAGACCCTACCCCCATTTGTTCCCATTGGTTATTTTAAAATACCAAACCTGTGGCAGGAGTCATCGGGGTGACAAGTGGCAGGACTTTACATGGGAATGGGACACCAGAAACAGGGACCCAATGACTCATCTCCCAGTCTTGTTCTCCAGGAACATTTTTCTTGTATCCTGCCTCCGCCATTTTAGCATCCCTGAACTCCTACCTATTGCTGGGGACCCAGCACCAAGGTAGCATCTTGGATGCTGAGACAGGACCCTCTCCAGACACAGAACCTGCTGCCACCTCTGTCTATCTTGCACTGCCAGCCTCCAGAATTTTAAGAAATAAATTTCTATTCAATATAGATGCCCTGTCTCAGGTATTTTCTTATAGCAGCACACAAAAAAGACTAAATCAGGGCTGGGGATGTGGCTCAAGCGGTAGCATGCTCACCTGGCATGCATGCGGCCTGGGTTCAATCCTCAGCACCACATACAAACGAAGATGTTGTGTCCGCCGAAAACTAAAAAAATAAATATAAAAAAAAGACTAAATCAGAACCTTTAATGATACTTTTGTCCGGGTTTTTAAAACAAGGGACCCTGTGCTTTCTTTTTGTGAAATTGTGAAGCCAGCTCTGTTCTTACCACTGCCTGAACAGAGGGCTGGGGCCTCTTCTACCTCCTGAATCTAGTCTGGTCTGCGCCTGCTTTAACCACCTGAATTTCACAGAAGAGACCTTGGTGGGTTGTGTGTTTCACCTTTAAAAGGACTGGAAGTTCCCACTTCTTACCTCTTGGAGCCCTGAGCCACCATGAAAAAAACTCCATGCTACTCTGGGGTAGACGCCATCTTGGATGTTCAGGCCAATGGGACTCCAGCCTCAGCTACTTTCTGAGTCACGTGAGAGACCCCAAGCGAAAACCACCCAGCTGAGCTCTACACTGACCCCACCGAATGACAAGAGGCAATAATAAACTGTTGTTTAATGCCAACAAGATTTAGGATGGTTTGTTGTAAATAGATAATTGGAATGAACACCATTACAGTTTTATAACTGGTGTCTTTAGTTATTTTTTTGTGGGGGGGGGGTACTGGGGATTGAACTCAAGGGCACTAGGCCACTGAGCACCATCCCCAGCCCTGTTTTGTATTTTATTTAGAGACAGGGTCTCACTGAGTTGCTTAGCACCTTGCTTTTGCTGAGGCTGGCTTTGAACTCGAGATCTTCCTGCCTCAGCCTCCCAGACCACTGGGATTACAGGTGTGCGCCACTGCAGCTGGCTAACTTGTATTTTTAGATTGCAAAGAGAAAATTAAGAGTAAATCTCAAAGTTGATGTTGCCTGGATTTACTGGGGATGGAAACAGTGGAGTTATATTCAAACTGCAATTTCTCATTCCGACTCCCCAGATTTGGATGCAGTCAGTATGGCGGTGGCCAAGGGGTCTACACTTACAGGTCCCTACATGATTCTGAGGCAAGCTTTTGGTGGATCACAGTTAGTGGGAGCCTGCTTCAGAGGGTATTAATGCATGGTGGCAGTAGCATATTGATTTCAGGGTCACAAGATTCCCAGAGCTGCCCCAGCTATGAATCATAGAATTTGATGGTAGCCTTAGAGGGTTAACTGAAATAAAGGTGAGCCTACCCATCATAGAATTTTTCTTGTCATATATTTGAAAGACAACAGAGAAAGCAAAGGGCAGTGTATTGCCCTTCCATGTTAAGCAGAATTTTCAGGAAAGGCATTCAACTCTTATTGATTCACTGAAATTAAGTTTACTCCTAGGGACTGTGCATGGGGGTTAAGAGAAAGAAACTGCCCATCTTCCATATGCACTAAGATCCTCCATATATCAAAAATTATTATTACTTGCTAAATGGATTACTTTTAGTTACCAATCTATTTCAAGCATCAAACAAAGCTACAGTCTCGGTGTCATCCGAATGCTGTTGGATATAATTAGCATTCAATGGACCTCATCTGATCCTTGTGGGAAATGTCCTAAAAGAGAGAGACGATGTGCACATCTTGGTGAAATTAATTTACTCAAAGCCTCCTGGAAATGTCTGAATCCCTGGGAAGCAGGAAGAGACAAGTTCAATGATGACAGAGGGGGAACGTTGAAAAGCGTTCCCTGGTTCTTGGAGCATGGCCACAGAGAATGAGTGTGACCACAGACCCTGGACCAAAGAGCATGTGGGCATCTGAGTGGCACCAAGAAAGGAGAACTGAGGACCTTCCAGGTGATAATAATGATTTCTGTGGAATAGTGAGATTGGTACACACCTTGAGGTTTTCACGAGAATTCAAACGTGTAGCACATACGAAGCATGTCACACAGTGCTTGGCTCATACCAGCTCTTCGATAAAATGTTATTTCCATTCTTTTCTCCAAACTCTGACTGCCTTAGATAATTTTCTCATGCTTCGGGTCTCCCTGAAGACACAGTACTGTTTGTTACTAGGGAAACTTGGGAGAGGTAGTGTAGCAGTGAGCTTCTGCTGCATAACAAAACTACCTCAAACCTAGTAGCTTCAAATAACACTCATTAATCTTTTTTTTTTTTCTTTTTTGTACTAGGTGCACTCAGGTGCACTTAACAACTGAGCCACATCCCCAGCCCTTTTTAAAAATTTTTTATTTACAGAGGCTGGGGTTGTGGCTCAGCAGTAGAGCGCTCACCTAGTACATCCAAGGCCCTGGGTTTGATTCTCAGCACCACATAAAAATAAATAAAATAAAGATAATTTGTCCAACTACAACTAAAAAAATAAATACATAAATATTTTTTTAAAAAATTAGAGACAGCATCTCACTAAGTTGTTTAGGGCCTTGCTAAATTGCTGAGACTGGCTTTGAACTTGCAATCCTCCTGCCTCAGCTGTCCCAGCTGCTGGGATTACAGGCATGTGCCACCACACCTGGCTCATTAATACTTGTTTTCGCTTCTCTAAACCAGCTAATCTCAGTTGAGTTCAACTGGGCCACTGTGCTTCTGGCTGCTGGCTATTAGTTAGCTAGGCTTGGCTCCTCAATGCAAATTGGGGTTAGGGCTGACTTTGGGTTCCAAGGGGAGGAGCCCTGCCATGAACAGAATGTTTGTGCCACCCTTCTAATACATATAGGAAACCCTAAGTTGCTGCTATTAGGAGGTGGAAACCTTTCAGTTGTAATTAGATCACAAGGGTAGATCCTTCTGGAATGGGATTAATAGTCTTAGGAAAGGGACCCCAGAGTGGCTGTGTCTGTGGCTCAGCAGTAACGCACTTGCCTGGTATATATGAGGCACTGGGTTCGATTCTCAGCATTGCATATAAATAAATAAAGCTCTATCAAATATATATATATATAAAGGGACCCCAGAGAATTGTCTTGCCCCTTCCACCATATGAGGACACTGTGAGAAGACAACATCTATGAAGCAGGAAGCAGGCGCTCCCCAGACGCCAAATCTCATAGCACCTTGATCTTGAACTTCCCAGTCTCCTGAACCCTGAGCTATAAATGTTGTTTATAAACTTCCCAGCCTCTGGTAGCTCATTAGAGCAACCCAAATGTACTAAGACAGACAGCATGTATGGAAGTCAAGACAGAAAAACCACCTGTCTCCCATCTGCATCACAGTCTTCCTCTGTCATCATTCCCTAAAGAGACATGGGTGGCACCATAATGCCACTCTATTTCCGTTCTTCAGAGAGAAGTGCCTGTCTGGCCCAATCGTGTGAGCACAGTTCAAGCTAGAAGGACAAAAGGAGGAAAAGATGGAAGTATAACCCAAGAAGCTGGGCCTCCTGACAAAGGCTAGGGCCACAGAGGAGCCACAGTTACTACAGGGATGTCACCCAACACAGAGAATGGGGAAGAGGCACACTGGTTCTTCCCTCTTCCTGAGCATGACTTCCATCCCTGTCTCCCATTGGCCAGAGAACAAGTGAGCCAGGGAAATGTAGTTCCCTTGAGACAGGGCAGGGTCAAAAGGGACAGGGATGGATCTAGGAGTAAACAGGTGAATGTGACAATATTTGCTTGGTCCAGACTCTATATGCACACCCAGGCGAGGCACTGGCCAAGCACTTTGGCTCTTATTGCAGCACCCCACCTGCATGGCCTTGGCTTGGACCCACCCCAGCCAGAAGAAGCCCTTGACTAGAGACACCTGCGCCCTGCCTGAGGGCGTTCCCTGGTCATGATGCATGCTCAGGCTGCAGGCTGGACAGCTTGAAGAGCCAGGGAGGCCTCATTCCTGGGAGCAATCCTCAAGCAAAAGGAATAGGAGTTGGTGACTACATTCCCCTGCTTCCTCGTCCCTTGAGTTTGCTCTCCATTGTCCCTTAGAAGTCCTCCATGGGATTGGGCCCTAGGGACCCACAGTGCTGTCTGCTTCTTGCCACATTCTGGTTGACCTTCTTTTCTTTCCCTTCCATACCCAGATAAAGTCTTCATCGGGGAATCCTTGTCTACCCAGATGTTATGGTGTGGATGTGAGGTGTCTCTAAAAGCTCACGTGAGACCATGCAAGAAGGTTCAGAGGAGAAGTGATTGTGTTGTGAGAGCCTTAACTCAATCAGTGAATTGCTCCCTGATGGGATGAACTGAGTGGTCACTGGAGGCAGGTGGGGTGTGGCTGGAGGAGGTGGCATTGGGGACATGTCTTTGGGGTCTATATTTTGTACCTGGAGAGTGGAGTCTCTCTGCTTTCTGATCACCATGTGAGCCGCTTCCCTCTGCCACACTCTTCCTCCATTGCCACAGTCCGGCTGCTAACACTCCATGATGTCCTGCCTCACCTCCAGCCCCGAGGACTGGAGCCTGCTGTCTATGGACTGAGACCTCTGCAACCCTGAGCCCCAAATAAACTTTTCCTCCTCTACAGCTGTGCAGCTCGGGTCTTTTAGTCTCAGCAACGAAAAAGCTGACTGAAACACCAGGCAACCCCTGGGAGAGGCCCACCTAAGACAAACATCACAACCCAACTCAGGCACCAGCCGGGTCTTCTCCCCTTCCCGGGACAGGGATGAGCACAGTGAAGACTGACCCCTCCCCATCAAAGGAGACAGGCCCAGGACTGGGCCTCCCAGTGTCCTTCTCTGCGCTTGACAGGTGGCTCCTCCCACCTGTCAAGTGGCTCCTCCCACCTGTCAAATGGCTCCTCCCACCCATCAAAGCACAGCCTCCCTTTCCTTCCTGCCCAGGAGGAAAGAAGAGCAAGGCCGGAGAGACTCATGGACCCCGTCCAGTAGAAGTCAGGGGCAGACCTGGGCATAGGACATTCTCCCAGAGTCCCTACGCCATTCCCAGTGACACGCCCTGTCATCTGCTCCCCAGCGGCGTCCCACGGGAGGCCACCCCTCGTCAGAAGGGAGCGAGTTAAGTGCGGCGTTACCAAGGAACTGCCACACTAGCCACAAAGTGACTGCTCGTTATTTGAACACTTTCTTCTATTTGACTGAATACAGGAAAAATGTCACAAATAGAATATTCATCATCACCCTGGCGCGCCTTTTCTTCCTGCCTATCTCCCCGCTGTCATGTCGGAAGCCCGGCTTCAGGTTCATTTGGTATGTTGAGTGCGTGCCCGGGGACACGGTGCCGCTGAAAGGTTGGCCCACATGCGACAGCCCTCCCTCCCCGCTGGTGACACCCCACCACCCAAACGCCACTCACACTGACCCCTCGAGGCTAGGACACCGTCTGCCTAAGCGGAGGGGCCTTCTGCTCCACGCGGAGGGAACATAAAGGACCCGAGGAGCCTTCACAGCCATTTAGTGATTCTCGGCATGTCACTTTTACAGACACCTCAGCTTCCAGAGCTTTTATCCTCAGGTGCTTCTTAGAAGACGCAGGATGGCATCCCCACCCCACTTCAAACGCCGTCTGTTTCCAGATCCTCAGAGGGGCTCACGCCGCCTGCCAATTTCTCAGCTAGAGTCGTCGGCGCGCGGCGCCTCGCTGCCTCCTTCCATCAGTGCCAGAGACGCTCCCAGCCCGCTCCTCCTCCAGCCTGGCCCCATCCTGCAGATTGCTGTGTCAGACTGCAGGGGACACGTTTCGAGGACTAGGAAATCAAAGTATTTTATTGCCCTGACAATTAGAGATTATGTTCAACTGCAGGAACACAAGCCTGAACACTGGTGGCTTCAACAAGAGAGGGGCCTGTTTTTCTCTCCTGTCATAGCAGTGCAGAGGCAGGCCAGCCAGGGCTGCTATGGCCACTCCATGAGGCCACCAAAGACCCAGCTGGCTTCTTCTTCTTTCTACAGGATGTGACTGTGATCCCATGCACTTGTGATGGCTGCCAGAACTCCAGCCATCACATCAGAATTTCAGGCAGCATAGAAAGCAAGGGCAGAAGGAGCCTCCCAAGCTGAATTAGCCTCTTTGTAGGGAGGATTTCCAGAAATCCCACCCAAGAACTCCAGCTACGATTTATTGGCCAGTCTGTGTCCTGTGACCATCCCTACCTACAGGCAAGGCTGGAAAATGTAAGCTTTTAGCTGGGCACATTTCCACTATGTATAAAATTGGGGTTCCAGCCAGGCATGGTAGTGCACACATGTAATCCCAGTGCTTGGGAGGCTGAGGCAGGAGGATGGCAAGATGGAGGCCAGCCTCAGCAACTTAGCAAGGCTCTAAGCAATGCAGTGAGACCCTTTCTCTAAATAAAAAGCAAAAAGTGGCTGGGGTTGTGAGTCACTGGTTGAGTGCTCCTAGTACAAAAAAAAATGGGGTTCTGTTGCTGTTATACGCTGAATCATGTCAGTCTCAAAATTTGTATATTGAAGTCTTCTAACCCCCACTAGTTCAGAATGTGAATGAATTAGAAACAAGAATTTTAAAGATGTCTAAAATGAGGTCTTTTTAGGTGGGCCCTAATCCAATATCACAGGTGTCCTTATAAGAAAGAGATCATAATACAGATATGCACACAGGAAAGACCACAGGAGGACACAGAGAGAAGAGAGCCATGCATAGGCCAAGGAAAGAGGCCTCAGAGAGAACCAAGCCTGCCAACACCCCGATCTCAGACTTCCAGCCTTCAGAACTATAAACATCTGTTTCAGCCACTCAGTCTGTGGTATTTTGTAATGGCAGCCTGAGCAGACCAATGCAATTAGCAAGAAATAAGAGAAGAATGGAGGGAGTGCATGCCTGTAATCCCAGTAACTCAGGAGGCTGAGGCAGGAGAATCATAAATTGGAAGCTGGTCTCAGCTACTTAGCAAGACCCTCAGTAATGTACAGAGACCCTGCCTCAAATAAGCAATAAAAAGAGCTGGGGGGCTGGGGTTGTGGCTCAGTGGTAGAGCGCTCATCTAGCACTTGTGAGGCCCTGGGTTCGATCCTCAGCACCACATAAAAATAAAATAAAGATATAAAAAAGGGCAAGTTCCCTTATCAGAGAGAGAGAGAGAGAGAGAGAGAGAGAGAGAGAGAGAGAGAGCGCTGGGGAATGCAGCTCAGTGGTAAAGCACCCCACCCCCCAAACAAAGGGAAAACTGGACATGGGGTTGGCAGGTTCCAGTAGCTCGCACATTTGGCATGATACAGGACAGTGTCTTTCTTTCTCTCCCTCCCTTCTTTTCTTCCTTCCTTCTTCCTTTTCTTCTCTTTCCTTCCTTCTCTCAACTCTCCCCCCATCTTTCTTTCTTAATTTCAGTGCTAGGGATGGAACCCAGGGCCTTGCACATGCTAGGCCCCCACTGCCTCCACTCCTCCAGCTCCAAGATTGTGTCTTTATTACCTGGACTTTAAAAATCCTCTGAAAGGGAAATGAGAAAAACTACCCCATTTACAGTAGCCTCAAAAAAATAAAATACTTGGGAATCAACCTAATGAAAGAGGTGAAAGACCTCTACAACAAAAACTATAGAAAGCTAAAGAAAGAAATTAAAGAAGACCTTAGAAGATAGAAAGATCTCCCTTGTTCTTGAATGGGAAGAATTACTATTGTCAAAATGACCATACTACCAAAAAAAAAAAAAAAGCACTATACAGAATTTTCAAAAAAAATTTTTTTAGTTGTAGATGGACACAATACCTTTACTTTAGTTGTTTTATTTTTATGTGGTGCTGGAGATCAAACCTAGTGCCTCATGCAAGCTAGGCAAGCACTCTACCACTGAGCCACAACCCCAGCCCCACTATACAGATTTAATGCAATTCAAATAAAAATCACAGTGACATTCCTCATAGAAATAGAAAAAGCAGTCATGAAATTCATCTGGAAAAAGTAAGAGACCCAGAATAGCTAAAGCAATCCTTAGCAAGAGGAGTGAAGCAGGTGGCATCACTATACCAGACCTTAGACTATACTACAGAGCAATAGTAACAAAAACAGCATGGTATTGTTACCAAAATAGACTATAGATCAACGGTACAGAATAAAGGACACAGAATGTAATCCACATAACTACAATTATCTCATATTACGCAAAGGAACCAAAAACCTACATTGGAGAAAAGATAGCCTCTTCAACAAATGGTGCTGGGAAAACTGGAAAAAATCCATATGCAGCAAGATAAAATTAAACCTCCATCTCTCACCATACACAAAACTCAACTCAAAATGGCTCAAAGACTTAGGAATTAAACCAGAGAGACACTGCACCTATTAGAAGAAAAAGTAGGTCCAAATCTCCATTATGTTGGATTAGGCCCCAACTTCCTTAATAAGACACCTATAGCACAAGAATTAAAATCAAGAATCAAAAAATGGGATGGATTCAAACTAAAAAGCTTCTTCTCAGCAAAAGAAACATTCAGTGAGGTGAATAGAGAGCCTACTTCTTGAGAGCAAATTTTTACACCTCACACATCAGATACAGCACTAATCTCTAAGGTATATAAAGAAATTAAAAAGCGGGCTGGGGATGTGGCTCAAGCGGTAGCGCACTCATCTGGCACGCATGCGGCCCGGGTTCGATCCTCAGCACCACATACCAACAAAGATGTTGTGTCCACCGAGAACTAAAAAATAAATATTAAAAATTCTTTCTCTCTCTCTCTCTCTCTCCTCTCTCACTCTCTCTTTAAAAAAAAAAAGAAATTAAAAAGCTAAACACCGAAAAAACAAATAACCCAATCAATAAATGGCCCAAGGACCTGAACAGACACCTCTCAGAAGATGATATAGAATCAATCAACAAATATATGAAAAAATGTTCATCATCTCTAGCAATTAGAGAAATGCAAATCAAAACTACTCTAAGATTTCATCTCATTCCAGTCAGAATGGCAGCCATTATGAAGACAAACAACAAGTGTTGGTGAGGATATGGGGAAAAAAGGCACACTATTGCTGGTGGGACTGCAAATTGGTGCAGCCAATATGGAAAGCAGTATGGAGATTCCTTGGAAATCTGGGAATGGAACCACCATTTGACCCAGCTATCCCTCTCCTCGGTCTATACCCAAAGGACTTAAAAACAGCATACTATAGGGACACAGCCACATCAATGTTTATAGCGGCATAATTTATAATAGCTTAACTGTGGAGCCAACTTAGATGCCCTTCAGTAGATGAAATGGATAAAGAAACTGTGGTATATATACACAATAGAATTTTACTCAGCAATAAAAGAGAATAAAATCATGGCATTTGCAGGTAAATGGATGGAGTTAGAGAATATAATGCTAAGTGAAGTTAGTCAATCCCCAAAACCAAATGCCAAATGTTTTCTCTGATATAAGGAGGCTGATTCATAGTGGGGTAGGGAGGGGAAGTATGGGAGAATTAGATGAATTCTAGATAGGGCAGAGGGGCTGGAGGGGAAGGGAGGGGGCATGGGGGTGGAAAAGATGGTGGAATGAGATGGACATCATTACCCTAAGTACATGTATGAAGACAAAAAAAAAGAGGGGAGCATATTTAAATAAAATATGCAATTTAGTTTCAAAAATATTTTTCAAACATTTTATACTTATACTATTATAAAAGATTTTTTTTGTACTAGGGAACAAATGCAGGGGCACTTTACCATTGAATAACATCCCTAGCCATTTTTAGTTTTTTATTTTGAGGCAGGGTCTCCCTACATTGTTGAGGGCCTCGATAAATTGCCAAGACTCGCCTTGAACACAGGATCCTCCTGCCTCAGCCTCCCAAATCTCTGGGATTACAGGCACGTGCCACTGCGCCCAGCTCTGCTTCTTTTTAAGGTCATGTTCATCAAGTGGAGTTCTGAGGGCCAGGCCATCGCCACCCTTCCAGGCCAGCTCAGCAGCCTCTATTTCTCCCTTGTCTTTGCATGATTCTCCTCCCTACAAGTGCTTGTAAAAAACTGAGGCCTCTCTGGAAGGATTTGAGAAGTACTGAAATAGCCCTTTCTCCTTTCCCCTGGCCGTAAATAGCCTGAAAGTCTAAAGTTGGGTGCTTGGTTCATTTGGTTCATGCACTGTCCTGGCGAAAGTACAAATTAACTAGCAAATGATCTAGACTGGTGGATCCTGAGCGGGTTTTGATGGGGTGAGAGCACAGGGCAGGGCCAAGGATTACCAAAGAACCAGAAGCCAGAACAAGGCCACAGAAGGCCCAGGTGGGGCTGCTACAAGCAAAAGGGGCCCTTGAACCCTGAGGGCCCATCCTGCTTTGCTAACAGGATGTGTGAGAGGGTGCTGGGGTCAAGATCAAATTTTTTTTTCCAGGAGTTTTTTTTCCAGTGCTGCAAAGAAGAAAAAAAAAAGTAGGACAAGAATTTCCCAGGGAAGATCCCGTACCCCGGTCCCATTCCATCCTCTGTTAAAAATATATTTAGACACCACATTGTGACATTCACTGTCCTGCCTTCTGTCACCTCCTGCTATGGTTTAATGTGCCTCCCCCCAACTTTCATGTACTGGATACTTCATCCCCAAAATCATATGTCCATGATATTTGGAGGGAGGACTTTTGGGAGGTCATTGGGATTAGATGAGATCATGGGGGTGGGGCCCCATGATGGCATTAGTGGCCTTTTGACTGTGTGTTCACAAAATCTGACTGTTCTTTCCCTTTCTTCAATTTGTTCACTTTTTGTCTTGAGAGAGAGCACTTCAAATAATTCTTTAGGAAAATGTTAAACTTTCCCAAAGTCTTTCCATGTCCAAAACCATTTTGAATTTGCTCTCGCACTTAATTATGTTTTTATTTATTCTCTTTCTGTTTTTCATTATCATTTAGTAGTGCTGGAACCCAAGGCCTCATGCATGCTAGGAAAGTAGCCTACCACTGAACCACTTCCCCAGCCCCACAGTTGACTATCTATTAGCTACTGTGCTACTGTTTACTTGCTGTCTCTCAGTACTATATTTAGCCTTTGAAACTCAACTGCCATGGGGCTGGAGCTGACAGTCAGCAAACTACATTTCCCAGAAACCTTTTCATTAGGTTCCACCAATAGGAGGGCCTGGGAGGAGATGATTGGGTAGGAAGCTTCCAACAGGCTCCAACTAGGTACAGTTGCTTCTTTCTTTGCAGATTGGACCCTGACTGATACAGCTGGGTATAGAATTTGGATCTCAAATGATCTTTCTCAGAAGTTGGATGACATTGCTCCATTTTCTTCTAGCTTCCAGCTGAGGGCTTTAACACTAGCTTGCTATTTTTTACCTTCCTGGAGGATTTGGACTTTTTTTTTTTTCATTACCCTTGGAATTCAGAAATTTCAGTACCTTTAGAGATGCATCTTATAATTCTTGTTGGGTATTCCGTCTGCTCTTTCGTTCTGAGGATTGAAGTTTTTCTTTAGCCCAGAGAAAGTGTTTATTCTATTATGACTTTATTTCCTCTCCTATAGGCTGTCTGTTTTTGGCTTCTGAGAATTCTCCTTAGATACTTGAATTTCAGGTCCTGCCGTGTGTCTCTTAATTTTTCTTTTACACTTTAAAAAAACTCCTTGTCGAGAGAACCTCACAGCCCTGTCATCAATTCAATCTTCAGCCATGATCAGATGGCTACTGGGTCCCTGCAATGAGTATATCACATAAGCAATTGCACTTTTTCAAATTCAGAGAACACTGACATATTCTTTTTTTTTTTTTTTTTTTTTTTTTTTTTGGTACCCAGGATTGAACCAGGGACATTCAGCCACTGAGCCACATCCCCAGCCCTTATTATTACTATTTTTTTTTAATTTTGAGTGAGAGTCTTGCTAAGTTGCTTAGGTCCTCACTAACTGCTGAGGCTGGCCTCAAACTTGCAATCCTCCTGCCTCAGCCTCCTCCACTGCTGGAATTACAGCTGTATACAATTGCCCAGAGTAGTCAACTTCATAGAGACAAAGAAGAATGGTTGCCAGGGGTTGGGGAAGGGGAAATGGGGCTAGAGTTTCAGTTGTGTAAAGATAAAAAAAAAAACTCCTGCAGATTGCATGTACAACAATATGAATATGTTTAACATTACTAAACTAGATACTTTAAAATGATTTAGATGGTAACTTTTATGTTACATGTATTTTCCAGGAATTAAAGATAAAAATAAATACATTATAATGAATCTCCCCCATGGACCCATCAACCAGAACCCAGAGATGCTTTGCTACTGAGCTACACCCCCAGGCCCCTTTTTAAATTTTTTATTTTGAGACAGGGTCTTGCTAAGTTGCTGAGGCTGGCCTCAAACTTAAGATCCTCCTGCCTCAGCCTCCTGAGTTGCTTACAGGCATGTGCTACTGCACCCAGCCATCAACCACCTTGAAAAATATCAGTTGTTTCCTCTGTAGTTACACCATCTCTTCTCCCCTCATACCCCTCCACACACATTTACTTATTTATGTAAAAATTTTCTATCAGATTGGTGGAGTTTGAAAGGGGAAGACGAATGACAAGTCAGCCATCTTGAAGCACAAATTGGTGTAAATGTTTGAGGAGATTTTTGAAGCTGGGTAATGCACACATGAGTGTTCTTTACATCCTCCTCTCTCCTTGTGTGTATGTTTGAAAATTTCCTTAATTAGGAGTTTTTTTAAGTTAAAAAATCAGTATTTGAGGGATGAATGCCAGTCAATGAAATATTTTCTCCAAGATCTTTCTAGGCCAGGGATTCTCAAACTACAGGGGCTCTTGGAGGGTGTGGGGAGGGGCATGATCTTCCTCCCACTTGAGAGAATCATTCAAAATGATGGTGTGTCCTGAGAAGAGTGCTCTGTCCCGAGGAGCTGGGGTCACCCCACCCACCCAGGCCACTGTCCTTGTCAGATAGAAAGTTGACCTGCAAGATCAACTGGACTCCACAGAAGTCCACTGGTGGGTGGGCATTTTCTGGTTCCCCTCTTAAACTGTATTGTCTCCAAGGCCATTGGAAATTTTTTTTTCAATTTTTTGGCGCTGGGGATGGAACCCAGAGTGCCCCTCATCTTAAGCACATGATCTGTGACTGAGCTACGCCTCCAGCCCCACCGTTGGAAATCCGAACCTTGATTCAGTATTTAATTGTATTAAAGAGTAAATTACCAGTCTTGGTGGCTCACACCTATAAAATCAGCGGCTCAGGAGGCTGAGGCAGGAGAATCTCGAGTTTAAAGCCAGTCTCAGCAATTGTGAGGCTCTAAGCAACTCAGTGAGACCCTGTCTCTAAATAAAATACAAAATAGGGCTGGGGATGGGGCTCAGTGGAAGAGTACCCCTGAGTTCAATCCCCAATACACCCCCCAAAATGAGTAAATTAGAGCAGGGTGCAGTGGCACATGCCTGTAATCTCAGGTACTCAGGAGGGTGAGTCAGGAGAATGGCAAGTCTGAGGCCAGCCTGGGTCACTTAGCAAGACCCTGTCTGAAAATAAAATTAAAAGGGCTGAGGATATATTTGAGTGGGAGAACACCCCTGGGTTCAATCCACAACACCCCCTCTCCTCACACAATAGCTATTAATTTTAAAAATTCTATATCACCCAAATGTCATTGTGGCTATGTCCTCTTGCAGAAATACCTACTAAAACAATTGTAAATGAAATAATGTGGTGTCTGAGATTTGCTTCAAAAAAACAAAGGAAGGTGGGTGGATATACCTGTATGCATTCACCAAAGACACACTAGAATATTCACAGCAGCTATTTAGAATGGCCCCAAACTGGCACTCCCCAAATTCCAAGTGAGAAGAAATTGGATAAACTTCAGCATATCCGTACAACACAGAGCCACTTCACAATCAAGTGTGAAGAAGTACTCACCCACATGCCACCCGGATGAATCTCACCAACATGATGGTACCCATAAGAGGTCAGACTCGGGGACCCAACTGTGCCTATGAGGCAGAATTCCTTTTATGTAAAGGTCCAAAATGGGCAAAATTTGTCTATGACATTAGAAGTCAGGGCAGCAGGGGGTGGGGGTGGGGGAGGGGGGATAATAACTAGAAGAGGGCCTGAAGGAAGATTCTAGGCCCTGGTCATATTTCATTTTCTTGTGTTAGGTTCTAGTTCCATGGGCCCGCCCCATGTGCTATGTCTATTTATTGTATGTGCACTTTTCTGTAGAGTGTGTGTGTGTGTGTGTATAATATTTTTAGTTATAAATGGATCTTTTATTTTATTTATTTATTTATTTATATGTAGTGCTGAGGATCGAACCCAGAGCCTCACACTTGCCAGGCAAGTGCTCTACCACTGAGCCACAACTCCAGTTCTATGTAGACTATGTTATACTTTGATTTTAAAAATTGCAAATCATAAATATACAAGAGGGGCATATGGACAGAGCAGGATGGGCCATGGATTCACGGCTTGGGTTCCAGTGAGGGGTACATTGGGGCTCATTATAATGTTTAATCTGCTTTTGCTTGTGTTCAAAATTCTCCACAATAAAGTAGCTTTTTTATGTGACCTTATTTATAATATACATCTTTTCTCCAGGGAGGGGGGTGTGATTATTGTTTTTAATTGGAAGAAGGGGGGCGGCAATGTCGTGTGCTTCTTTCCATAGCGATAAGGGTAGATTTCCTACCCAGAGCCATTGATGTTCCTCTCATCTCCCTCCTCAACTCCCCTCTGTGACCTCAGGATCCCAGCCTGTATGTTCAGGGACAATTGTTTTTGCAAGAAGAAAGCTGTCCAGAACTTCCATTAGCCACTATGCATTTTTATTGATTTCTATCTGCCTTGTTCCAAAGATGTATTTAAGTTTTACAAAGATGCATACAATAGAACAGCATAAAACAAATCACAAGTAAATAAGAACAAATGAGGTAAAGGAAAAATGAGAATAAGAAGGTAAGATGGCTATAAAAGGGAGGTGACTCAAAATACCTGCCACAAAACCCTCTGCGCTCTCTGGAGGCCAAATGGAAGTTTGAATCTGAGTTCCCCAGCAGCCTGGGTGAAAAAGTCATAACTGTAATTTGCAGAATCAGTGATATAAAACCAAGCAGGAAAAGCTCAACCTCTCCCAACATGGAGACCAGGGAGGCGAGTTTTGACCATAGACTACCATAAAATGATATCCTGAATGTATGAGTCAGATTTTCATTGCTGTGACCAAAATACCTTCTAAGAATAACTTATAGGAAGAAAATTTTATTTTGAGCCTTAACTGGTTTCAGAAATTCAGTCCATGGTTGGCCAACTCCATTACTCTGGGCCCAAGATGGCAGAACAGCATGGTGGAAGGGCATGGTGAAGGACCATTGCTCCATTCACAGTGGCCAGGAAGCAAAAAGAGGGAGGGGAAGGGGACAGGAGGAAGATGTACCTTTCCAGGACACGCTCCCAGTGACCCACCTCCTCCAGCCACATCCCACCTGCCTACAATAACCACCCAGTCAGGCCACTCAACCTAGGATACACTGATGAGGTTGCAGCTCTCAGGATGTGATCATTTCATCTCCAAACACTCCTGCATTAACACAGGAGCTTTTGAGGGACACCTCGTATCCAAACTGTAACAGTAAACAACCTCCTAAAATCACACACAGCAAGAAAATGCACCAAAACGTCTCACCCGCATGTCACCATATTTCTATATGGCAACAAGAACAATGATACTGTTTGGGGGTGTTTTAGTCAGGTTTTTCACCGTTATGATGACAGGACAGACAAGAACAATATTAGAGGAGGAATGCTTTATTTGGGGGTTCACAGTTTCAGAGGTCTCAGTCCATAGACAGCAGGCTCCATTCCTCAGGGCTCCAGGGGAGGCTGAACATCATGGAGGAAGAGTGTGGTGGAGGGAAGCAGCTCACATGGAGATCAGGAAGCAGAGAGAGACTCCACTCTCCAGGTACAAAATATAGACCCCAAAGCCACGCCCCCCAATGCCCACCTCCTCCAGCCACACCCCACCTGCCTCCAGTCACCCACTCAGTTAATCCCATCAGGGGATCAATTCACTGATTGGGTAAAGGTTCTTATAACCCAATCATTTCTCCTCTGAACCTTCTTGCATTGTCTCACATGTGAGCTTTTGGGGGATACCTCACATTCAAACCATAACAGGGGGAAACATCTTGGGGGAAGGGGAAGGGGCTTCACACTGGGTGGCTTCACCTGCACCATATTTGGAGTATCTAAAGCAAAGATTCAGAGCTTGGAAGCCATGTATTAGGACTCAGGGGGTCAGGAGTCCTCAGTGTCAAAGGTGAAACTGTGCACAGACGTGTTTTCTCCAGGGAGCAGGTCCCAACTTTTACTAGATTCTCAAAGTGTCATCAAATCTAAGAAAAATAAAGAACTCCCCATGTGGAAGAAGAGCAGCACATACTTCCAAACATCTTCATAAATGCTGCTTCCCTTTTGGCTCATTTCTCAAGGTCGTCAGCGAGGGATGGAAACACAGAGTTCACATTTAATGGAGCTGGGACTCATATTCTCTCCTGAAACTGAGCTGAATCAGAACCAGTGTCCCCATTGGAATTCCCCACCACCCGGCTCTGATTGCCGCCAGCGGGTCCCCTAGGGGCCAGGTAACTTTGAGACGACTGAGTGATCAAGGTGCCAGTGTGGTTCCAGGTCATCAATCAGGGCCCAAATAATCTCTACCAGAAGAATTTTTTTTTAATTGAAGACAATGATAACTAAACACTCACCTAAATGGTTTTTTAAAAGTCATTAGTCTTTGATCATGAGACTTCCTAATGAATCCTCCAGGCTTGACTAGTGCAAAATGTGCTCCAAGGTGACCCAGGTGATTAGTTGCTGGGGTTGGAAGCCAAGTACCAGGTGCAATCTGGGGAATCCCTGTCACAAACAATGGTTTGGATCCAGAACAATTAGACTGTAGTTCTTCTTTCTGCCAATGAGATAGAAGCTGTTTATCAAAGTCATTCTTGAGTGTCATTACTACTAATAATAAGAGCTACCATGTATTAAACATTTATTTCATGCCAGACACTGTATTTTCTAATGAATTTTTTAAATTTTTTTCTTTTTTGGTACCAGAGATTGAACCCAGGGGCCCTTACCACTGAGTCACATCCCCAGACCATATATATTTGGGAGGGTACCAGGGATTGAACCCAGGGGCCCTCAACCACTGAGCCACATCCCCAGCCATACTTTATATTTTATTTAGAGACAGGGTCTTGCTGAGTTGCTAAGCACCTCACTATTGCTGAGGCTGGCTTTGAATTCGAGATCCTCCTGCCTCAGCCTCCCAAGCCTCTGGGATTACAGGCATACACCACCTTGCCAGGCTTCTAATGGGATTCTTACAACAATGCTGTAATTGACTAGCCCATCATTCCCATTTTACAGATGAGTCTATGTGATGCTAATGACATAAGCACATAAAATACTACATACACATGAACACTTTGATCCAACAGCACCTGATTGAGGAAGGCATTTTTTCTCTTTATTCCTTTGACATATGAGGAAATAGAGGTTTTTTTTTTTTTTTTGCTTTTTTTTTTTTAAAGAGAGAGTGAGAGAGGAGAGAGAGAGAGAGAGAGAGAGAGAGAGAGAGAGAGAGAGAGAGAGAGAGAATTTTTTTTTAATATTTATTTATTTTTTTAGTTCTCGGCGGACACAACATCTTTGTTGGTATGTGGTGCTGAGGATCGAACCCGGGCCGCACGCATGCAAGGCTAGCTCGCTACCGCTTGAGCCACATCCCCAGCCCCGGAAATAGAGTTTTAAGAAGTGAATTAACTGGCCCCAGGACTCAAAGCAAGCAGGTTGGGGGGATGGGGAGAGGCAAGAGTTACCATGAAGGTCACATGACTCCAGGGAGTGCGCCCTAGTGCCTGATCCTGGCTGGGTGAGTGAAGAGTGGCTGGGACTAGCCAGGCACGGTTGCACACACCTGTGATCCCAGCGCCTCAGGAGGCTGAGGCAGGAGGATTGCAAGTTAAAGCCAGCCTCAGCAATGGAGAGGCATAAAGCAACTCAGTGAGACCCTATCTCTAAATAAAGTGCCCCTGAGTTCAATCTCCAGTACCAAAGAAAATTTTTTAAAGTGTCTGGGACAGGTCCAATGAGTCTAATTTTAATTCTTCCAATAACCCTGAAAAGTAGCTCTTATTAACATTAGCCCCATATTACAGATGAGGAAACTACTTACAGGGCACCTTCTAAATCATAAAATGAGTACAGAGTTGGAGTTTGAGCCCAGGGCTGACACTTTTTCTGCTAGACAATGCTAGACAGAGGAGAGGGGATCAGAGAAGAGCTAGGCAGGAATTCAAGTTCAGAGCTCAATAATAATACCCCAGTATCATTCACATCCATTAGCCAATCCATCCATTGATTCAGCTATTTATTGACCATCTCTGGTGTATTACACTATGAAAAGGCTCCTCCCACTGGTCTTAGCCCTTAAGAAATGTAATTTTATCTAGCTATCTAAGATAGATAGCCATATGTGTGTGTGTGTGTGTGTGTGTGTGTATAATAGATAGAGATATACATATGCATATTCTATACCTCAAACAAAATTTCTTTTGTCCTCAAAATGAACACCCTAGCAAAATCCAGGTGCCAGGGAATGGCAGACTTCACTGCAGGGAACAGACCCTGCTTTGGGTATTTTAACAGAAAAGGACTTAACCCAGGGAAATGAATGTTGCTAGCATCATCTCTGGGCCCCAGGTGAGGCAGAACGTCATGGCAGAAGGGTGTGGTGAGGGAAAGCTGTCAGCTCATAGCATCCAGGGAAAAGAGGGAGAGAGCAAGGAGCGGGGACAAAATATAATCCCCAAGGACATGTCCCCAGGGACCTTCTTTCTCCAGCCACACCCCACCTGCCTATAGTTACCACCCAGTAATCCTCTCAAATTGTCTACCAAATGGTTACAGCTCTTATAACCTAATTATTTCACTTCAGAACATTCCTGCATTGCCTAACACATGGTTTTTTTAAGGGACAACTCATATCCAAACCATAACAGTCACAATCAGAAAAGTGCAGATAAGAAGTCTCCATTGGGATTAATGAATTCAAGAACATAGCCAGAACTGTGATATAAAGGTCAAAAAGCTGCTGATATCCAGTTCAGACAATCAAAACATGGAGACTGGCTACTGCCAATTCTCACCACCCACAAAGCCAGACACTGGCTATCAGAATGCTGCTGCAGAAAATTCCATGTCTCTACAAACTTGCTTACATATTGAAGGCCTGCCGAAGATTCAGAAATATGATCTCCAGTTTTCGTCCATCTTCCAAGTCCTAAGCAATTGGGGCAAACACATCTACTGGGTGGAAACTCCTTTGCAATCTTGAACCCTAGTTGCAAGGGAGTCTGGCAAAGGTGGTCATTCAGCTTTCTAGCCTCTTCCCTAGGGGAAGGCACACAGATGGGGGTGGAAACTGAGTATCACTAGACTGTTGAGTTCCTCAACTGCTCCCACCTCTCAAAAGAGAAAAAGCAAAAAGCCCCAATTTGTAGCAGTTGCCAATTCTCCTGGTGTCAATATTCTCGTAGGGACTGGTTTCAACGTACTGAGGGGATGTCACTGGAGTCAGAGTTGGGAAAAGATGGGTACAGTTGACTCACAAGTTGGAACACACTAGTCCAGCACATGTCTGCTAATGAATGACATCCAATTTATGTCAGAGGTGGTGGGGAGAGGACATGGCCGTGATGGAAGGACTGATGACATGTAATTTCTTTCCAATTTAAGTAAAGCAGGTTCCCTGCTTGTAACTGAAGCAGGCCTGTCGTGCCCACTGTGAAGTATACCCATCCCTAAAAGAATGAGTTTTGCAAAAGAAGATTTATTCACAAAGCTCCAATCTCATGGAGATTCCAGAACAAGTCTCGAATTCACCTCCCTGGGTACAGGCTTTATGGGCTAATGAAGCATGTGGTCCTAAGCATGGGGAAAGGCAATTGGGAGTAAATACATCAGGGGTCTGGGAACACATACCCCAAATTCATGGCTCTTCAGAGGACGTGGGTTCAGAAAATGGCAGTGTTAAGATGACCCGTGGGTGGAGTTTTGGTCCTTTGATGTCAAAAATTCACACATCAGGGGCTGGGGATGTGGCTCAAGCGGTAGCGCGCTCGCCTGGCATGCATGCGGCCCGGGTTCGATCCTCAGCACCACATACCAACAAAGATGTTGTGTCCGCCGAGAACTAAAAAATAAATATTAAAAAATTCTCTCTCGGGCTGGGGATGTGGCTCAAGCGGTAGCGTGCTCGCCTGGCATGCGTGTGGCCCGGGTTCGATCCTCAGCACCACATACAAACGAAGATGTTGTGTCCGCCGAAGAACTAAGAAAAAATAAATAAATATTAAAAAATTCTCTCTCTCTCTGTCCCCCTCTCTCTCACTCTCTCTTTAAAAAAAATAATAAAAAATAAAAATAAAAAAAAAATAAAAAATCCTCTCTCTCTCTCTCTCTCTCTCTCTCTCTCACTCACTCTATCTTTAAAAAAAAAAATTCACACATCAGACACCTACACAGGCCAAAGTGCAGGGGTCAGCAGTTTCGACCAGTTGGAACTAATAAAGGCTACCTCCCAGTTCCTGAAAAACAACTTCAATAATCGTTGCCATAGTGACCATACATCAGCAGTGTTATCTATATAGCAAAGCTAGTAGGGGCCTATTTACTTGATCATTTAGCTACGCAACTGCTAAAAGCAGTGATGAAAGCCAGTAACTAGAAGCAAGTAAAGCTAAAGAGTTTGTGTGCGGCATCCTCCACCTCACCCCGCCCCCCATCATGGCTTCCTTACTCCCTCACCTTGGGCTCTCCTGCTTATTTCTCAGTGCTACAAATCCCATCTGTTTGGGGTGCAGCTCTACACAATGGAAGGAACCCAGCCAGGGAAATCAGAGCTTCCCCACAGATGGGTCTCACTGAGTTGCTTAGCACCTCGCTGTTGCTGAGTCTGGCTTTGAACTCGAGATCCTCCTGCCTCAGCCTCCTGAGCTGCTGGGATTATAGGCATGCACCACTGCGCCCAGCCATCATTCTCCATTTTTCTTTCAAGGGCTCACAAGATGCTAACACCAGAGAAGTATAGGACACCAAGCAACAGAGCCAATAAGACTGCTGAACAGTTTGAAAATTTGGGGCCAGAAGGAGAGAACCTTCTGGGCTCTTATTTTTTGGCAGAGAGGAGGGATTCGTTTCATATGAGCTTGGAGAAAAACCCCAAAGTTCAACTCCCGTGAATTAGTGAACCGAAGATAAACTTCAACAGGAAAAAAATTATAATAAAAAACAAGATCTTAATTTAAAAGGATACTGGAAATATAGGAAAAACGAAGAGGTACTTTTATATTTTAACTAACAAAAGCAACCAATTTGTGGTTGGGAGCAAAGAAGGGACATTTCCTGGTGCCTCCCAACAGAATCCCAGCTAGGAAATCAGGCCTGGCCTCTTTGCCAAGTTCTAATTGGCTTAGGCCAACAGTAGTGTGGGAACCCAAAGCGGGGGGTAGGGTGCCATATATAAAAAGTTACAGGACAGTTTATCTACCTCAAGTGTCTTACAGCGCGCGCACCTCTTGAATTTTAACGACCAGAGTTACGACTGGGCAATTAACCCCAGGTGCAGCGGCCCTCCACCCAAGACAGCTCAAGACAAAAGGCAGAGATGGTAACAGCTTCTCTGGGGTCAGTTGAGTTAGGTTAACACCCTCCTCCTGGGTAGAAGTAAATGGCTTTTCTTTTCACACCCGAGTCTCCAAAAGAGAAAGTGCGCATGTGAAGGAACTATTATATAACTGTATAATTTTTTTTAACCTGGTCTTGTTTCATTCAAACGCACTATAATTTTACATGTTTACAGGACCAGAGGTAAAAGTTCCTTTAAAACTCTGAAAGACCTGAAGCTAGTTTTAAGCTGTTAAGAATACTGGCTACTTAACCTGTAGCTGTTTGATACAAAAAAAGGGGGCGTGTTTTTTTTTTTTTTTTTTTTTTTTTAACCCAGGCCAGCAGAACAGTGGGAGAATGAGTTATAGTTTCCAAGGAAATCTTTTGCTCAGGGGAGGGTGGCAGTTGGAGAGGGGTTTGTGCAACATTTTGGAAATGAGGAGCATTTTGCTATCTATGTCCATTCTCTTCTGACCAAAGCAGGAGGAAAAAAAAAAAAAAGAGGGGTCAGGGGAATGGGGACAGTCTGCAGCTGAGAAAGCCCCCCTAGCTGCAGGGGGCAGCCATTGCTCTTTGCAAAATCAGGGTGATGGGGATAATGAGGATGGAATGAATAGAAGATGTCCTCATTTCCAATATAGTGGCTTCCGATCCCCGAGCTGCCTCGAAAGCAGTTGCAGAGACAGAAGGGATAGGATCATGTGTAATCCCAAAGCTCTGGAGAAAAAAAAAATAGATTTATTAAGTTAAGTCATGACACCCCCCCCCCCCAAGCCCCTCAAGTCATGTGAAGGTACGGGCTCTCGTTCTCTTTCAAGGGCTTGCGTGATCCTGTCTCTCCTGGTTATATACTACCATAGACTGCTATGTGAGGTTTAGTTAAATAATTTATGTGATTGTTTTAATAGAAAGTTCACTCTTTATAGGAAAATCAATAACGGCTACATCGTGTCCTACTTTCGTGCAGGCGTGAGTTGAATGTATTCCCCAGGACCCTGCCGCCCAGGATGGGTGTCTGGCTAGCAGAGCCGGCTCTGAGCCGGAGAACAAGGACTGCAAAAGGAACAGCAAGCCCCCTAGGAGCAGGTCCTGAGCAGCGATACCTTTTAAGCTTGAACCATAGGATGGCGCAGGGCCAGCTCTGTTAGGCATGTCAATAGGGCAGCCACACATGGCCCATGCTCAGAAGCGTCCTGTGCTGGGGGTGGAACGCCCCATGGTGGGTAGCCGGCCCTCTGTACCCCTGGGCTGCACACCTGGGGATTCAACCAACTGCAAATGGAAAATATTCAGGAAAACGTAGCATTTGGACTGAATACATACAGACTTTTTTCTTTTTCCCGTCATTCCCTAAACAATACAGTATAGCAACTATTTACATAGCATTTCCATTACATTGAGTATTAGAAGTAATCTCGAGATGATTTAAAGTATACAGGAAGGTGTACGTGGGTTCTATGCAAATTTTCTGGCACCTTATATAAGACACTTGAGCATCTGGGGATTTTGGTATCCTGGTTTTAGAGGGTGGGGATCCTCGAACCAATCCCCTGCAGACACCAAAGGAGATTATATCTTTGGTTTTTGGTCAGTAAAGTCCAATGGGACAAAGAAGCATGAGTTGTGGGCACAGTCCCATCTCTGCCACCTCCCGGCTTCCTTGGTGCAGTCCCTTAGCTGTTTGTTGGTCACCCACAGGTACCCTGGTCCCACCCAGCCTCCTCTTTCACCTCCTCCCACCCAGCCAGCAACCACTGAGGCTCTCTATTCCTGGAAGAGGACAGAAGTGGAGACAGGCTTCCAGGACAACTTTCAGCAGGTCCCTGGCCAAAGGGAGGCCGTGACCCATCCCCATCCTAGATTGCAATCTCTCAGGGCTCACTCTCCCACCACCCTTCCACCCCAAGTGGAGACAGCACCTCTAGGGAAGAGGAGACTCTGTCCCCTACCTTCTGCCTTATAGGTCTGGCTGGAAAAAGAGGGATCGTGGTAGCGGGTGGACTGCCGATACAGAATCAATGGTGAGGCAAGACCAGAGGCACCTGTGGGGGGGGGGGCTGTACTTGTCCCAGGAGGATTACCCACCCACGAGAAACACAACATTAAGCAGCAAACACAAAACACCATGAAGGGCTGAGCGAGCAGAAGAAAGGGTTCCTTTTTTTGGGTACTGGGGTTTGAACTCAGGGGTACTAAACCCCTGAGCCACATCCCCAGCCCTTTTTTCTATTTTAGTTAGAGACAGGATCTCGCTGAGTTGCTTAGGGCTTTGCTAAGTTGCTGAAGCTGGCTTTGAACTTGTGATCCTCCTGCCTCAGCCTCCTGAGTCACTGGGATTACAGGCATGAGCCACCACACTCAATTTAAATCTTCATTTTGTTCTGGCTTCCCCAAATTTTATGAATAGCCCTGTCACCATATTTTACCTCTATTTTGCTCCTAAGGGCTACCATGCATTCTAGATTGTTCCTCATCATTTGTATCATTTGTCCTCCTCCCATTTGTATTGGGCCCTCTGGCTAGCAGAGTGAACCTTGCTTAACCTAAGCCCTTTCCTATCCAGACCCATGGCTGGGTGCCCCCAACAGGAGACCTTCCCGAAGCAAGCCAGTAAGGAAGTCGCAGGGCTGGGAGCATGACTGAGTGGTAGAGCACTGTCCTAGCACACATGAGGCCCTGGCTTCCACCGCAGCAGCACAAGACAGGTCAGGTGGGAAAGCAATGAGGGCTAATAGCCCTGATTGACCGCAATTACCCATTCCTATGGTGTAAATATTCCTGCCATAGCCAATTTCAAGCTGTTGTGATGCAATATCACTGAACCCAGAACTGAGAAGAGATGCAGTGTCCTCTGGCATGTAGGTAGAAGCTGGTTCCAGCCTATGACACTGGGTCCACATCCCCCAGGCCTTAAATCCAGACCACAGGAAGCAGAGGGAGTGTCTCTCAATGTCTAGAGGCCCTGATGTAGAAATCATAGAACAAAAGTGCTGTCTCCCAGGTTTCCCATCTTGGTGGCACATTGGAATTGATTGGTGACCTTTAAAAATCTATATACCCAGGTGCTGTGATCTGAACGTGTCCCCCAAAAGTTTCTGTCTTGGAAACAATCTCTAAAGTCATATGTTGATGGCACTTGACTGTGGAGCCTTTGGGAGGTAATGAGGTTTCCACGTGATCATGAGGGTGGAGTCCCCATGGTGGCATTAGTGGCTTTGTGAGAAGAGGAAGAGGCCAGACTTGGTGGCACACACCCATAGTCCCAGCTACTGGGGAAGCTGAGATGGGAGGATCGAAAGATTGCATAAGTTTAAGACCTACCTGAGCAAATTAACTAGATCCTGTCTTTAAAATGAAATGAAAGAAAGGAAGGAAGGAAGGGGAGAAGAGAAGAGAAGGAAAGAAAAGAAAAGAAAAAAGTGGAAGACACATTGGCACACCTGCTCTACCTCACCATGTAATGCCTCTGCCATGTTATGATGAAGCATGAAGACCCTCACCAGATGCCGAGCCCAGGCCAGCACGTGCTCTTGGAATTCCCAGCCTCCAGAACCATAAGCCAAGTAAATTTCTGTTCTTTGCACATTACCCAGTTTCAGGTATTTTGTTATAGTAACAGAGAACAAATAGATACAGGCCACATCCCAGATTAATGACATCAGCATCTCTGGGGGTTAACCGGGTATCAATATTTTTTTTGAATCCCCAGGTGATCTCAAAGTGACGGCATGATGTAAGCCAGGGTAGATCCAGTGTCACACTAGAGTATACAGCAGACTCCCCCTGGAGGGCTCGTTGGAACCCCCATTCTTGGGCCCCAAGTTTCTGATTCTGTGGCCTGGGGTGAGATCCAGGAAAGGTTGCTTCTAACAATCTCCCATGTAATGCTGACGCAGCTGGTCACACTTTGAGAATCACAGTTCTAGAAAAATCCTGCCTGGCACCAAGCATCCTAATTAAGAAGGAGCTAAGTATAAAGCCTAGTGTGTTTAATTAAAGGCCCCAGACTTAGGGTTCACCAAAAACCTCACTCCTGTGAAGAAGCTTTTTGGTAAGAGTAAGAGGCAGGACCCTGGTAGTAAAAGGTAACACGTGTCATGGCTCCATCACAGTGGCCAGGTTGATCATCCCTAGGTAGTCAGCTTGAAGGGATTTACTGCCTAGCAGGGGTGAGGGTGGGGGCAAAGAGGAGGCTGGGTGGGGGGGGCGGGGAGCTGGCCTCTCTCTCTAGGGATTGCTGACCAACTTGGCCTGGTCAGAGATATCTCAGTAGCCCACACCAGCTCCTTGATAGACTCATTGCTGTGTTCCTCTTTCTTCTACTTCACTCCCAACCCATTTCTCCATCCAAACTAGGAAGCCATGATCGGCAAACAAAATCTACTTGTTAATAACAATAATGAAATCAATTTTTTTTTAAGTTTGACATTGGAATTTCTTGCTACCTGGGAAGGCTAGTTTGGGGAAACTGTTGTTCAAGACACAACAATCCCACCTGCTGCCTTCTCTAAGCCTCGTTCTTTATAGATGACATCTTACAAAATGGAATTGAAACTCAAACTGAACACATGCAAATATTCTAACCCAAGAATCCCAGTCCTACAAACATTCAAGAGAAATGAGCTCATTTCCCCATGCAAGAACTTGGGAATAACAACTTTATTCATAAGATAAAAGGGGGAAAAATAGAAACCACCCAAATGTTCATCAGTAGGAGAATGGATATGTAAATTTGTGGTTACCATCTAGCAATGAAAAAGAGCTACTAATATATGCAAAAAATAGATGGACCCGGTATGGTAGCTCACACCTGGAATCCCAGCAGCTCAGGAGGCTGAGGCAGGAGGATCATGAGTTCAAAGCCAGCCTCAGCAAAAGTGTGGTGCTAAGCAACTCAGTGAGACCCTGTCTCTAAATAAAATACAAAATAGGGCTGGGGATGGGGCTCAGTGGTTAAGTGTTCCTGAGTTCAATCCCTGGTACCAACAACAACAACAAAAAAAATCATAGATGGACCTCACAGGTTTTATATGGAGTGAAAAAAAGCTTGACTGCCTATATTCTGATTCAATTTATGTAAACTTCCAGAACAGGCCAAATTTATCAATGGTAATAGAACTCAAGATAGTGGTTAAGAGACTGGGATGCAGCTCAGTTGGTGGAGTGCTTGCCTCACATGCACAAGGCCCTGGGTTTAATCCCCAGCACCACAAAAAAAAAAAAAAAAAAAAAAAAAAATAGTGGTTAAGGAGGGCACTAACATTGACTGAGAAGGGGCAAAAGAGAACCTTCTAGAATGCTGGAAGTGTTCTATATCTTGATCTGGAAGATGATTACATGAATCCAGACATATGTAAAATTTACTGAATTGTATACTTAAGATTAGTACACTTTATGATATAAGTTATACTTTGATTTTTTAAAAAATGTTTTCATGTAATTGAAAACATCATTTTAGGCCATCTGGTCTCAGACAATATTTTTCAATATCTGGGAAGTGAGGTTTGCAAAAGTTTGACAAATTAGCAAAGATTTTTTTTTTCTTTTGAGTTGGCCAAGATAAAGAAAGGATTCTTGCCAACTCGTTCCCCAACACATCCATGTGTGACGGCCGCCACTGGTATGCAGGAAACCATACCCTCGTCCAAGCCCTGGGCCAAACACTGTAAGTTCCTGCTCATCCTCACAATATCCTTGAAAGGGGGGGCCTGATATTACCTCTATTTCATGGGCAAGGAGGCTGAAGTTCCAAGAGATTGAATGACAGCTAAGAAGGAAACACGGGTCTGTTGTCACCACACCGAACTCTTAATCACCATGAAACTGAGTGGACTGCAGAAGACTTCCTGTGTGTTTATGAGACCTGTGCTTACAAAGGAGTCATAATTTTGTTTGTGCCCTGGACTCTTCATAGGTTGGTGAAGCCCACTGATACCCCTTTTTAGAACAACACATACAATAAAATGCCAAGGTATGGAGAGTTGGGCCGGTAACTCAGTGGTGGAGCATTTGCCTAGCATGCATGAGGTGCTGGGCTCCATCCCCAGCACCAAACAAACAAAAAAAAACCCCAAACCCCAGTAACAATGAAAACGCCATAGAATTGCAAACAAATCATTAATATTGCTACATTAATGATATCAAAATATTGGGTGACAAAAGCCAGTAATTTCAGCTACTCGGGAGGCTGTGGCAAGAGGATTATAAGTTTGAGGCCAGTCTCAGCAACTTTGCAAGACCCTGTCTCAAAATAAAAAATAAAAAGGCTGGGATGTAGCTCAGTGGTAGAATGCCCCTTGGTTCAATCCCTAGTACCATACATACACAAACACACACAAAAAAAATGATGATATAGTAGTCATTTATGTGTTTTTATTTAATGCATTAAAAATGAAGCAAAACAACTGCTGTAATTTCAAAACAGTGATGAGTGAGTGTAAATGGTATTGAGATTCCCACAATAACTAATGTAGTATAAAATATTTGTGATTCCTTGTGGTGACTACTATGATTTGAATATGATTAGTCCCCCCAAACTCATGCTGAAATTTAATTCCATTGTGAGTTTATAAGAGGGTAGAAACTTAATCTGAGGTTGGGCCTTTGGGAAATGATTAGGATTTGGATTTGACAAGGTTGTTAGGGTGAAGCCCCCACCCTAATAGCTTTAAAAGAAGAGGAAGAGAGACCAGAAGAGAATCTCTCTCTCTCTCTCTCTCTCTCTCTCTCTCTCTGCATGTGATGCTCTGCACTGCCTTGGAACTCTGCCAGCAAGAAAGCCATTGCCAGATGTGACCCCTAGAACTCATACCTCCAAACCATGAGCCAAAATAAACCTCTTTTCTTTATAAAGTAGGCTGCCTCAGGAATTTTATTATAGTAAGAAAAATGGACTAACGCAGTAACAAAATCACAACTACTGCCAATATCAGTGCAGTTTGTTTCCTACATCCATTAAAGGAAACGCTCAATTTTGGTTAAAGGTTAGTAAAAATAAAGATGTAATTTTTCTTTTCCCATCCAAGTTCATGGACCTCCTAATGTCTATCAATTTAATAATCATGGGGAAGCAGCCAGGCTGGGTTTCAGGTCTGGCTGTAACAAGAGCTCACTGGGTGGCCTTCCAGAGATCACTTCCTTTCTCTGTGGCTGGGGTCCTCTGCTTTGTAGGAGGTCCAACTTAGGTACCCTTCATTGTCCTTGTCTGAGTGCTTGTCCCCAGAAGTTCCTGGGCTAGCCCCAGGGCTGTCCTCAGCCAATTGACAAGTGTTTAATGGGGCACATCTTATGCTAGAAGTTGGGGGGATCCCTAAGAGGGATCCTCTGAGCTTCCCAAAATGCAGCGGGGCCTTCCTTCCAAACCTGGGAGCAAAACCCCCAAATGAATAATTTCCTTCCCAGCCAGCTCTGATCGTGGCCTGCCTACATTCTACGCATCCCCTCAGAAGTCTGGGAAGACCAGGAATATCTGCCTTCATTCTTGAGTTAGGGCCTTTGCATTTCGAAATTCTTTGTCTCATTGATTCTGTACCCAAAGGAAAGAACTGGGTTAAATGAGAAGAGGGAGTGTATAGATCCAGGTTGGAGCTGAAGCTGTAAACACTGGAGAAGATGAATAACAAGGGGAGGGTCAGATAATAGACTTGGGAAGGAGTGATTAATTACCAAACCTCCGGTTCCACAAGCAAGCCCAACCGCAGGAAGGAAAGGTCCTTGGAGCCAAGCCCTGTGTCCTGAAGGCTTTTTCCAGGCCAGAACCAAACGGCCAAGGGGAGGATGCTCTGTGCCAAAGTTCAGTCGGTTAGGTTCCACCAGGCCTCAGACCTGGCTGCACAGCAGAATCATCTGTGGGCTGTGTGTGTGTGTGTGTGTGTGTGTGTGAGACTGGGGACTGAGCTCAGAAGCCCTCTACCACTGAGTCGCATCCCCAGCCCTTTCTTTAACTTTATTTGGAGACAGAGTCTCACCAAATTGCTGAGGCTGGCCTCAAACTTGTGATCCTCCTGCCTCAGCCTCCCTGGAAGCTGAGATTACAGGCATGCACCAGTCTCACTTGGGACTTTTTTAAATCAGTGATGCTCCAGTCTCCAGTTCAGAGTTCATTTATTTGGATTTAATTTGAATGAGGTGGGGCCCAGGCAAGGAGAATTTTTAAAAAGCCCTCCCCCTAGGGAATTCTAAAGCTGAGCCAACAAGACCCTGGGCTGAGGTGGCGGTAGTGAAGGCCCTACTAGGACCCGCTGGGAAAAGCTCTCTCCTCTTCCCCTCTGAGGGCCACGGGAAGGTCACTAGCAGAAGCCTGCAGGAGAGACCCTTGGGAGAAAAGGGAGGGTGGGAGGAGACACAATGCAGATTGGTGGGCTCTCAAGTAAAACTGCCTGTGAACACCTGCTGCTCCATCTTTTCCCTTTTATGCAACAAAAAAACATATATACAAAACATCTGGGCAGACCAGAGCACCTAGCTGAGGGGCTGCCTCCTCCAGCCTTACCTGCCCCTGTGCCTAAGCAGTCACCTTAGCAGCCACAGCAAAATACTGCCAAGGGCTAGGTGCCAACCAGGTGTCAAGTCTGAGAGGGCATCTCAAGAGCATGGGCCTTTGTAGGGGGGTAGTTGTCCACTGAGATAGGGGAGAGGGCTGCAGATGGAAAAAGAGGTGTCCGCAAGGAGATGGCAAGCCACATTTGAAGAAGCTTCAGACACTGAATGCTGTCCCCCATCCTGCATGCAGGTGACCCACATCCTTCTATCCTCTGTAGTCTTTCCCGTCTCCCTCCACCAGAGAAAAATCACCATCCCAGGCCCATTCACCAGCTGCTGGAAATACTTGTAACTACTGTCACCTGATGTCAGCCAACATGGGGAAACATTTAAAATAGAGACCAAAGTTTCCAAGTAAATAGTGGGGGAAACTGTAACTAGGACTTGATGTTGAAAATGACACTTGAATAAAAAATGAGGGTTTTTTTTTATCTTACTTTTATATGGAATGAAAAAAAAAACTGAGAGAAAATAGGATGATACTGGGTGCAGTGACCCAGGCCTGTGATCCCAGCCATTCAGGAGACTGAGGCAGGAGGACCGCAAATTCAAGACCAGCCTCAGCAACTGAGTGAGGCCTGTCTCAAAATTAAAAAAATTAAAAGTGCTGGGAAGGTAGCTTAGTGGTAGAGTACTGCTGGGTTCATTCCCCAGTACCAAAAAAAAAAGGAAAGAAAGAAACGATACAATGGTGGTAGGATGTGGTTACCAGGCATGGGGGAGGGGAGGGTCAAAGGGTCCAAATTTTCCATTATGTAGGATGAGTATGTTTTGCATGTATAACAGACAACATGGAGCCTCTGGTTAATAATAATGTGATGAAAGTTGCTAGGAGAATAGATCTCAAGTGTTCTCACAAAATAGAGCCATGTGAGGTTGATGAATATGTTAATTAGCTCAATTGTGGTAGTCATTGCACAATGTGCATGCGTATTTAAATATTGTACACTTAAATACATACAGTTTTTTGTCAACCATAACTCAATAAAGCTGGGAAAAAAATGGGTTATTTTATCTTTGTCAACGTGCAGTTTCTAAGTGCAATTGCGCATTTGTTAGCGATAACAAAGGGCAAACAAGTTTGGTTGGGAGTTCAAAGTTTTTCTTTACCCCCCACACCCCCTACCAAATCATCTAGCAGCTCAACAGCCTCCGATTCACCCTTGACTTTCAAACACCATCATGAAGAGGGTCATTTTGGCCAAAAGGTTCAAGGCCTTCATGGGCTATCCCAAAGGTTTCTCTTAGTTCTTTCTTCTTCAAAGTATCCACTTCTGGAACCTCCTATCATGCCTCTTGCTATGGATCTTCTCTTTTGAGACCGTGTAGACTGAAGATGTAGCTCAGTTGGTAGAGAGTGTGCTGAGCATGTGCAAGGCCCTGGGTTCCATCTGCAGCAGCCCCCACCCCTCTGCAAAAAGATCCCAATTAATGACACCTTGCAATACCCCAGCACCATACTCAATGACTTCAGGCAATACAGCAGCTCAGGACTTCACCTGTCACAGTGCTGGGGATGAAACCCAGAGCTTCATGCTTGCTAGGCGAGCGCTCCACTGCTGAGCTGCACCCCCAGCCCTTTCTTAATCTTATTCTATTTCGAAACAGCTCTCGCTAAGTTGCTGAGGCTGGCCTCGAGCTTGCCATCCTCCTGCCTCAGCCTCCTGAGTTGCTGAGATTCCAGGCATGCACCACCGTGCCTGACTCTGACCTCACTTTACAATGACTCTGCCTCTTGTTGGGCTGTAATCCTGGAGGTTCAAGGGTAGGGTGGATGCAGTTAGTAAAGAGGGAGGGACATTTGGGTGGGGACAAATTTCATGTGGTCAGTTCATTACTGAATACTTCTGTAATAGGACAACTAACCACGTAACTACAGCCACCCAGAGAGCAAATGTTTAAAGAATAATAAGAAAGCCCAGCACCTAGAAGGCCCAGGGCATTCTAAAATACCCCAATGTGTACCCCAGTTCCAGCTGCATCTCAGAGAAAGAGAAGCCCAGAAGTTTCCCGAGCAGCAGCTACAATTCCACGACCCAGAAGTCTTTCTAAATCGCAGGCGGCACTGTGTCCTTTGTTCTGCTGTTTTTCTTTGCCGCCTGACTCCAGAGGTGGAACATTACCAGTGCCGAGTCCTGCACCCACAAAGCCACGTTTATGTAATCATTCCAAAACTCACAACTCTTGAAAACTTTGAGGAATGTTATTAAGCCCTGTAGGCCAGAAGGGCCGTTTCCAGGGTAACAGCAATCCACACTAAAGAAGCCAGGCCTTCCCCTCCCCACCACTCCTCTGGGAGTCCCAAGCCTGGGGGACATTTCTTGTGGCCCTTCCCCAACCAGCCCAGTGCCCACGGTGTGGACACACCACTGGCCCCTGTCACTGGAGGGGCACACCTCCAGCCTCAAGTATCCCCTTGCTGATGGCCTGCCATAAATCCACCCAGGCCTACCCATCAGCAAGTCCCAATCTGTGGTCTGGAAAAGTCGGCAGAGATGTGAGAGGCACTCCTCAGGCGTTTGTTTTTCCATGGGGTAGCCTGGGGCCTACTGGCTGGCTTTTGTTTTGAAAGAGATGGAAATGGAAACTGTCTCTAAAGGACAGAATGCTCTTTCCAGGTGCTGGGGGTCGGGTGACTGCAGGCCCAGAGAACCCCCCTGTGGCCCCTCCGCCTGGGCTCCCATGCTTCTCGCCCCATGCAGACTTGGAACTGAGGCGGGAGGCCCGCAGGGGAACTGTCTGGAAGAGCTGTCCACACCAGCCTTTCTCATGTAAGTGCTTTGACCTGTGTTGGTCCAGCCTGGCTTTGGCAAGACCACAGAAGGGGAGCCTGAGTGGCGGTCCCTCTATGGCACTCAAGACATTTCATCGAAATCCAAGAATGGGGCTAAAAAGCTCCTGGGGTCAAAGCAGGTGGTGGCCATGAGGTCTTTCTACCTGTTCCCCCATCTCAGGGTGCCCCCTCACCCCTACTCCATGGACACAAAAGCATGACATCTATTTGCAAGTTGTATAAACCATGGCTGGAAAAAAAAGAAAAAGAAAAACGCTGCTTCTTCCAATGACATTGACCTTCCCTGGTTTATATGGAGTCAGACCTTCGGATTCCCTTTGGGTATAGAAAAAGTGACTAACAGGAAGCCCTTGGGATTTGGGGATTTACCCTTGAGAATGGGAGAGTCCAGTGGAGAGAGAAAATGAACCATGTATCACTATTGAAGTTCATTCAGGATTTGGAGAGGTAAGCTCTCCTCTCAGGTGGGCTGACTTGGGGTGGAGGTGGGGGCTGGGGAAAGCGTTGATAGGGCTAAATCTTTGGGGGGAGGGTCCCAGAGATGGAGCCCAGGGGCACTCAATCACTGAGTCCCATCCCCAGCCCTATTTTGTGTTTTATTTAGAGACAGGGTCTCACTGAGTGGCTTAGGGCCTCGCTAAGTTCCTGAGGCTGGCTTTGAACTCATGATCCTCCTGCCTTGGCCTCCTGAGTCACTGGGATTAAGGTGTGTGCCACCATGCCGTTTATAGGGCTAGATCTTGAAGGAAGTCCATTTCCTGGCCTCAGAGCCAAAGCACAGAGGAGGAGACATATTCAAGCAGAGAGAACAATCCACAGAAAACAGGTTTGCTCAGTTCATTTAGAAGATCTTCTAAGACAGATTTGAGTTGTTTACCATCTCCAGGTTACCGACCTTGGGGTAACTGCTATGAGCCAGGCACCATATTGGAACCCACAGAGGATCCGAGGCTGGTTCAGCCGGACAAAGGACCAGAACAGAGTGACCTGTGGGTCTAAGTTTGGGCCCCACCAGAAGCAGACCCTGAGATAAGAGTCTGAGTGTCAATATTGATCTGGGAGGAGGCAGGACAGGAAACGTGGCTCGTGAGCAGGGCGAGGGAACTAGGGTATTCTCCACCAGCTCCTCATCAACCCTTGCTTGAAGCTGCTCCCAGGGAGCAGGAATCCTCGGCAGGGTCTGCCTGCTCATGAGGGCAGAGAGGGCTCAAGCCATCCGGGGGAGCCCCCAGGCACAGAGACACAGGTGCTGGCAGCTGTGGGCGCAGAAATGCTAAACACACGGGGACCCAGATGAGGGAGGCATCCGTGGCATGTACTCCACCTGTGGCTATATGGGGGCAAAGAGGATCTGGATTTGTGGCCTCAGGGAAGACACCAGGACAAGTTGAGCTCCTAAACAGTCCTTGGGAAGGCCTACAGGCCTTAAAAGAGCTAGGGACAGGACTGGATGCAACACAGCGTTTCAAGTTGAAGTGAGAACCTGAACCAAGAGCAAGGGTCTGGGGAGGTGGAAAGGTGTGACGGAACTGGGGGACAGTGGCTAGGAAGGTCTGGGCCATATAGTGGAAACCTCAAATACCAGGCAACAGGCAATAGGGAGCCACTGCGATTGTTTGAGCAGGGCTAGTAGGATTCTGGAAACGTCTGCTGGCCAAAAAGCAAGGGTGTCACTTGAAGGTCAAAGAGCCCAGGTGAACATTTGTGAGCTGCGGTGGAGATTATTCTGCAGGCAGGAAGACCAAGGGAGCTCCCGTAGCTCTGGCCCCAAGAGAAAGGCCCCTGAAAGGAACGGCGTGGGAGCGGCTAAAAGGGGGACCAGCCCCTCAGCTGCCTGGCTCGATTGTTCCTCCCGGCAAAGATGTGGGCCCACTCATTTCTCTCCTATTTTCTTTCTTCCAAAACCGCTTTTGGCCTCTGGTTTCCGAAAGCTTTGCTCAGTGAGTTTAAACAGCATCTCACAGCATGGCCGGGCAATAACAAATGGCGCCTGGTGGCTCTCCTGCTGGTGGCTTAAAAAACAATTGATGACTTTTAATCAGCTGAATGAGCATGGGACAAATGACAGCATGGCCTGAATGCAGCTCAGACGTCATCGGCTGACATCAGCGGGGAGGAGGGAGGTGCCCTTCTGGAAAGCCTGGGAACAAACAGGAGCAGTTCCTGGCTGCTCTGGGCTCCAGGAGGCAGCTCTGGCCACACCCCAAAACCGCTGCCTTCTTCATACCGTTTGGGGAGGCTGGGAACACTAGCTGCAGAATCAGCAAGGCTAAATCCCCGGGAAGTTCAGAAACCGGCACATGTTGTTGTGAGATCTGCTGGAGCAGGGCTGGGACACCAGAAAATCAGGGTTCAGGGTCTCCAGTTGTCGCTTGGTAAACGTGGACAAGTCAGTTCCCCTTCTGACCTCAGTTTCTCCATCTGGGAAATGGACACCCTGAACAGTAAGCTGGCTTCTTCTGTTAGGCTGCTGCCTGTGAAGTTAGCTTTAGGACAGGGCTGAAGCTCTAGAGGACCCAGTCCACCTCTTTCTATGCACTAGCCCATCAACCCCCAGGGTTAAGGAATTCGCTCATCATTGTAGCCCTGGTCAGCCAAGGGAACCTGGCCTCCAAGTGCTTATTTTTTCTCACTTGCAGCTCAAAACAGAGCACAGCAACAACGTGAGGAAATAAGAGGCCAGGGGGAAATGCAGGCCCATTTGCTGAGAAATAGCAATTAAATTAAGAAATGCCAGACCAGGCAGCTGAAAGTAATGCTTCCGGGCCACGTTCCTGTCCTAACTGTAGGAATGCAAGACCTTTGTGTGAGGAATCTTCCCTGAGCACAAAAAGAAGGGATGAAGGATCTGCTTCCCAGAATTCTCCTGGTTTGCATCCCGGGCCAGGCCTCCAAGAAGAGACGCTCCCTCCTGGCCCGCTTGTCTACCTTCCATGTCCATCTTCAGGCTGTTTGTCTCCCAGGAGAAGAACTGTCCCTCCCACCCCACCCCCGCTTCTGTCATGTTGCCTGGGAGATGGCTTCTGAGATGGGAGACCAGTGCTTGATCCGGGCATTCTCAGGAATAACAACTGTGTGGGAGGCAGGCGACAGGATGGGACAGAGGGAGAAGCAGAACTACAGGGCAGTTGCAACAGAGGGCTCAGCTGACCCCACAGAAAGTTCCAGAATTGGATGGTCCTTCAGAGATGTCTGGATTTTGCGGGGGGGGGGGGGGTGACTCCTTGTATGCCTCCCCGCCCCCACCATAGAACAGTCACTGAGTATGAGTTGCCAGCCAGAAAGTGGAGGGGTAGGGCACTACTTTGGGCAAGGCGGCTCAGCCCCCATCAGCCAAGGGCAATTCCACCCTGAAGAAGGGATCCGAGGTGGTACACTGCCACATCCTCCTCCCTGTCCAACCAAACTCCTCCTCCTCCTGTCATGGGCAACTCAAGCCTGACCTACCCTTTCGGGACTCCTAGCCACTCCCCTGGGCGCCTCAAGTTCACTGCTGTCTCCATCTGTAGTGACAGCCTTGCTTTGGAAATGTGCCGTAACTCTTTACCCCCATCTGGAGAGAGCAGTGGTCAGGCACCTTCACCGCCCCAGCCCAGAACCTGCTCCAGACCCACAGAAGCCTCTCCGCAATGCTGAGTAGATGGATGTTGCCCGGGAGGCACCGGCGGGCCCACGGGAAGTCCCAGCTTCCACGATTTCCTCCCTGTCAGTGCCTCCAAGTGTCTACGTGGCTCATGCCGATGACACACAAGCACAGAGAAAACTTGCAGCCACAGCCAACCTGGCAACATCTCCTGGGTTCAGGCCAAGAAAGTCCTGTCCTTGTTCCCTTCCCTGTCCAGCGTTGTGCTGCAAGTTCATTTCCTAGCTAAGAGGGCCAAGTGCATTTAGAGACCTCCGTGCCAGGGAAAGCCCAATGTCATTGCCAACCACACTACATCGCCGTTCTTCTGAAGGAAATTACTATTGATCCCACGGCTCTCCTCCCCATGCTGTTTGCTGGGGACAGCCAAGGATCCCCGTGCCAGCTGGGCTCCCACACGGCTCGACTGTTCCTGCACCAGATGGCCAGACCAACACCCTCTGGCTGCCTCACGCTCCCTGGGAGACAAGGCTCTGACGTCTATCAGCCTGGCTTTTTATGCACGAAGATGAGGACAGCAGGGTCAGGGATTCCAGGGCCATCACAGTACACTCAAAACCTCTGCAGAACGAAAAGATGTCCAAATCCCAGGGGCGAGCCAAGGAACAAACAAGGCCGGAAACTTGTCATGTAGCCTTAACTTTCACTGCTCCTTTTACAAGTATCCCTGCAGGCCACCTTGGCCTAAGGGATGCCAGAGTAAATAAGCGAGTGCCTTGCCCTCAAGCAGGTTACACTCTATCAGCAGGTAGACTTATTGATCACACCAGGACACTTTGGGGACATTGACAAAAAGGTGCTCTTCAGAGTTAAGCCAGGACACTGAGCACAAACAAGGTCTCTTTCCAAGCAAACCTGGATGTTTGGTCACCCCGATAGTTACCCCATGACCAAAGTGGGGGACTTAGGATGGCAGGGGGTGTGGTGCTGTTAGGTAGTGCCACAAGGTGGCGCAATTGAAAGCTTTTCTTTGTTTTTGTTTTCAATCTTTGACAAAAATTCATTTTTCTTTTTATCGCCACCCAGCCAACAGAACTCTAAGGCCTTGGCGGAACTCTAGAGCCGAAGAGCCCTGGTTTGTGAGAACTTCTCAGGAATTTTGTGTTAACTTTTCAGGAATTTTGCGAGCTGGTTGTTACACCCAACTGTTACCAAACAGTAAAATAAATTAGATTAAAATAATTGAAATTTAAAATGGGATAAACTATATTTAAAAACAAAAGCAATGGATACTTCCAATCCATGCCTTCACAATTACTTGGCCACAGTCTGCCATTACCTCTGTCTCTGAGGTCATCCGGTCTCTCCTGTCTGTGAGGTGGAAATTCAAGGCCACCACCATGGGCATGTCTCTTCCCAGCTCCACGTGGGGAGCCTGTGGCTGGCGATGGTGGGAATATTTCCATCATGGAAATCAGCAGATGCTAAAAAGGAGGGCTGGGAGACGGGGCAGAGAGCCGGTTGATAAGCATTGACCAGCCCAGCACTGAAACCACCCTTTCATTTTGTAATTTATGAGGCTAACTTCATGTACTTTGTTGGGTAGTTTCTATCACATTCCCCCAAATGACAGAGTCCTCCCTCCCTCCCCGTCAAAAATCAAAACAAAAACAAAAAACCCAACAAACTGCAGGAGGCAGGGGTTATATTGCTCCCATTACCTCATCTGGACACTCCGAAAAGGGGAGTCCACACGGATAAGCCAGTTAGGGTTAATGGCTTGGCAGGGGTGAGTCAAGGAGTCCAACCAGGCTCTAGACTGGGGCGGGGAGCTTACCTCAAGTGATGGACACCTTGCATTTGCATATTCAAATTGGCCAATGGGGGAATTCAAGATATCTTGTCTGTGATTGGTGAGATGACTTTGGACCTAACCAAGGGCATCACTCCTATTGAAGAGTATGGCGAAGGAACTGGAGGAAGATGCTAGAAATCAAGAGAGATAGGGAAGACTAGCAAGGTGCCTGATGGCCTGTCAATGCCTCCCTTGGTCAAGCCCACCTGGAAGCCAAGGCAGCCCATGTGATCTGGTCCACAGGATCAAGGATCAGCCTGCTGGACACAGAAAACAGATGGGGGTAAAAAATGATCTGCCCAACCAATATGGCGCTGCCCTAACTGGTCTGGAGGCTACAAGGGGACATGCCTGTGACCACTCACCTACTCACTCGAATGAGCCCTGGCTTGGCCTAGCAGAACAAACCACACTTTGTGAACTCAGAGGCAAGCAAGCCATGGCCAGGAAGTGTTTTATACTGAAGAGTCCAAGGAGAGGAGTCCAAGACTCTGCACTTGACCCCACACATGGATGTGTACAGCTGCACACGTGCCCATACTGAAGCCTCTGCACAGATAGAGATTTTACCTTGGTGTAATAAAGCTCAAAGTTCAGGGTTTGCATAGAATGCTTCTAAGGCCCCTGGTAGGGCCCTAGAAGTAGTAATTTGTATCTCTGAACTACTTTTATTTTGGTACCGGGAATTGAACTCAGGGGCACTCCACCACTGAGCCTCATCCCAAGCCCTATTTTGTATTTTATTTAGAGACAGGGTCTTCCTGGGTTGCTTAGTGCCCCGCAGTTGCTGAGGCTGACTTTGAACTCCTAATCCTCCTGCCTCAGCCTCCCAAGCCACTGGGATTACAGGTATGCACCACCGCACTCAGCCTGAACTATTTTTCTTAAAAGCCCCAAACCCTGTGTGAGTTTTAGGCCCCCAAACTTGGATCTGACCCTGCAACTCTGACAAGACTGGGCTAGTTCTCTGGATTCTTCTCCCAGGAGAGCAGAAGTCAGGCCATAGGACAGGGACTCTGTCTCCACTAAGAGGGGTTTCCATTCCTTTCTTCTTGCTTGGAGAAACATTCTCCAAGCCTCCACCTCTGTTGGGAGAAAGGGTTAATAGATAAAGATGTAGGCAGCGCTTTTGTGGCCAAACACTTCTGGAAAGATGGGCACACCCCCTGGAAGATACACTGTGTACATTAGCATAGTAAAGGCCCCAGATAAAGGAAACATTGGGCTTTGTTTACCGTGGGGGTTGCCCAAACTTCCTGGAGTTTAGGCTGAAAGGGAAAGGATGCGTAGGAGTTAGATAAGCGAATGCTTTAAGCTTGGGGCACAGTCCGAGCAAAGGTCCCCCCAAAGCCCTGAAACCTAGGAGAAGCTGCTTACAGCTGGCAGGAAGAGGTAGGGGAGGTGGAGCAGGGAGCAATAGCTACAGGAGGCCCAAGGGCACCAGGTGACAACACACCAGAGCTCACCCACCTGCCCGCCTGCCCGCCTGCCTGCCCAGAATCAGAGAGCCTGGCTCTCCTCCTCCTTATCGGAGGGGCGGGGAGGACAGCCTGCAGATTGCAGGGTGAGCAGATCCTCCAAGAGCTTCTCCCCCATAGTCTCTGGCAGAGCCATGCTGCCCAGGAGCCCCCTGAACAGCAGATAACCCAACTGGCCCCTCAGAGGGAATGAAAGCCTCAAGCTCGTGTTCCGGGAGCTGAAAAGAGCTTGTAGATCCCCCAGATCCCCCAGGACCAAAGATGTCACCCCCCACACTCCTGTCCAGGGAGCCCGCAAGTGAAGTTTGACTCTGGGGGAAAAAAAAATAGCCCACCGGGCGGGCCACCGCGGGCTCTGGCCTCAATCCCATGAGCCTTCAGAGCTGCCAGTGGGTAGTGAGACTTCACAGATGCCTCCGCTCTGGAAAAGGTAAGGGGATGGACTGCGCATCAGACCTCCCTGCCACTCACTCTCCCCCTAGCCTAGGGCCTGTCCTTTGTCCCCAGGGAATAATATCTGTGATTCCATCTCCCAGGCCAAGGAGCAAGGCGACCAGGCTACCAGACCTTGATTTCCAGCATCAAATAACTGCCCTCGTGATGTCAAAGATGACACATTGCCTTAGCTAATGACCTTTGCTCCCACCTTAAAAAAAAAAAAAAAAGCCGTCTGTTTCATCCGCCTTTGGGCTGATGGCTGCCTTGTCTACCGGCAGGCGGGGGCTCTAGCTGGGCCTTTTGCATTTTCTCTTGTCGCCCCCACACACACCCCACCCTCACACCCACCCCCCACCGCCACTTTCTATCCAATTTGGCGATTTGACAGCCCTGTGAATGTCATAGGGAGCTGGGTTCCCAGCCCCCTCGCCCACCCCACCTCCTGCGTCTTTGGAAGCCAGTCTGGGGATTCAACGTCCAGATCAGCAGGGCTGGCTCTGGGCTCTCAGATTCCTGCGTAGAAAGAGCTCCGAGTCCTACAATGAGGTCTGGCCTCTGCGCTGATTATCCAGAGCAACAGGGCAAGCTGGTGAGTGGCACCAGCCTTTTGGACAGCAGGGTCCCAGGGCAGAGATGAGCCCTACTCTACCCAGGAGCAACTTGAAGAATAAAAACAAAACACATACAACATGCCACCCAGCCCCACAGGGGACACCTTAGAGCATCTAGAGCCTGGAACCTTCTGGAATGGTGCAAACGAGTGGCAGAGAGTAGCACCACTCTGCTCTCTGAAGGCTCCTGAGCACACAAAGGTTCTACTGCAAATGGAGGAAGCCATGCCAAGTGTTGGTCCCTGTCAAAGTCTAGGTCCTCCAGTTAGAGGACAACACGATGGAATTGGAAGTATAAGAGATGTACTGGGGAAGGTGCCTGTAAAGAATAAAGAGGAAGAGTGGGCGCAGTACAGACCTGTAATCCCAGCAACTCAGGAGACTGAGGCAGGAGGATCATGAGTTCGAGGCCAGCCTTAGCAACTTAAACAACCTGTCTCAAAAGAAACGATAAAAAAGGACTAGGGATGTAGCTCTGTGCTAAAGCCTCCTGGGTTCAATTGCCAGCACCCAAATAAAGAGGGAGGAAGCAGGAGATGCCCGGGGTGGGGTTGGGGGTGATACCAAGGAGCAGGTCTGACCCCTGTGGAAGGGGAGGAGGAGAGAAGGAGGGGTGGGAGAGAAAAGTCCCCCATATGGCAGCACAGCTCTGACAAAGGATGGGGCACCCAGAGGTCTCATCAGAGAGGTCCTGAGTCAGGCAAGAGGGGCCCAGTTCTAGTCGCCTACACTGTGCCCAACTCAGTGAGAACAATCTGGGGCAAAAGTGGCCTCAGCAGGAACGCTACAGAGGATCCTGAAGGTGTGGCAGCAGAAGGCTGTTGGCCAAGGACAGTCTCCCAGAATAGTCTCCTCTGAAGCAAGCTCTGGGTAGCTCCGTCCCATGGAGACCACAGTTCTTTAGCAATGACGTGAAGGGGTGCACCAGGGAGGGGCACTGGCTCTAATCCTGGCCCCAAGACCTCAGCCAAGTTTTCCAGCTTCGTTTCTTAGTGTGCGGATGGAGAGAATGAGCTGTCACCTCTCTAGGGGACACTTACCACCCTGGATTCTGGTTATTTGGGGATAATAATAACCTTTGAGTTCCTGGAATGTAAGATGTCCATCAGAAAAGATGAGGACTAAGGCTGGGAAAGTTCTGGAATCCTTTTCTATCTTCAAGTAGAGAAGAAATAAGGAGCTAGACTGCCACCACTCAGCCACCTAGTTACTGATTTGATGATTGAACAAAGATGTGCTACACACCTACTCTGTGCAGATGACTACTACGTGTTCACAAGCATGGCCGGAGAAGAGCCTGTTGCCCACTCCCCCGCCCACCCGCCCACCCACCCAAGCTTCTCGCCTCTCAAAGAGAAGGGATAACATCCTAGATCAATCCCACTTGGTGCAGAGGTAGAGAAATGAGGAGGTTCAGGACAGAGGCACCCCAAGAAGGGAGAATATAATCCTAACGATCCTCGCACCTACTCCCCCTGCACCCCCCACTCACAAATACATGCTCGTTCACACACAGTCATTTTGGGCATCATTAATAATTCATCTCTGTAGACGCCCGTGTGGTTTACAAATATTAAAGCATTATCTCATTGTTTTCATGAGAGCAACTGCTTTGGGATATTCTTATTCTTACCGATAATGAAGCTAGGCCCAGCAATCAGACCTGCACAAGGTCAAAGAGCTGGTAGGGGGTTCTTAGCCTTTGGGGCTGTCTCATATCCTTTTAAGAATCTCCACTTCAGAAAAAAAATGCAGTGGGCTGGGGATGTGGCTCAAGAGGTAGCGCGCTCACCTGGCATGCGTGAGGCCCGGGTTCGATCCTCAGCACCACATACCAACAAAGATGTTGTGTCCGCCGAGAACTAAAAAAAATAAATATTAAAAATTCTCTCTCTCTCACTCTCTCTTAAAAAAAAAAAATGCAGAGCTACTCAGAAATGTACCCACATTTTCTGGGGCTTTCCAGTTCTGTCTCCAAGCCCTGGTAGGGCTCCTCCATCACCCTCTGCCCTTGGCCCGGGGTAGTTGGCCAGACTAAAGTTTGGGCATCAGGGTGCTGAGGTGGACGGGGCAGCCCTAAGATGCAATCCAGAGAGGATTCTGGAGGATAGGACAGCACTCTTAAGAATAAATCTCACAGACCAGGGTGGGCACAGAATGGGTTAAAGGGTGTTGGGTTTTCTTTTTCACCACTGAGGACTCTGTTATGGGTCATTAAGAATACACAAGGCCCAGGGAGCATTCCATTCGCTGGGCCTGCCTCCAGCTTCCCCTCTGCTTCCCCACAAGATAAGTCCTGCGCAGGAAGGCAATCTTGCTGCCCAGAGAGGCAGATGGGAAACCGCCCCAGATAAGGCAGTTGCCTGGAGGGTCCGTGTCACACAGGGCCTTCCTGCTGCAAGAACCGCACCACCAAGAAAGGCTGCGTTTCTTGCCTGCTAAGGAGGGAAAGCTTTTGGAGAAGTCCCATAACCCCTTGCTGTTGAGGCAGCTCTGGAAGGAGAGATACCTACCCCCACTCACGGTGCAGGGCCAAGCGGGCTTCCTCCAGGTGGTGGAGAGACCTCTGTGTTCCCGTGGTTTGGGGACAGGCCCCAGGGATGCCTCGGCCACCTCCTGCTAGGCCCTCATAGAGTGCATTACAGAAACACCTCACCGGGGCCATCAGGGCACCCCCTGCTTTCATGCACCACCCAGGTGGTACCTGTGCCCGCGCAGGTGAGGAAAAAGGCCTCTGGAAAACACCATTACTGATAAGTAACAGCTCCTTTCAGGTTTAATGACACGTTGCATCCATCCTAAAGCTCTCAAAAAAAAAAAAAAAAAAAAAAAGATGAAGGGGAAAAAAAAAAGCCCTCTCAAGGGACGGCGCCTCGCGCCTGTAAATAGGAACGACAGGCCGGGGCGCGCGGGGGAGGGCGCGCGGCGCAGCGCGGGTGTGTAAATTAACTGGGGGCAGCAGAGTAAATACATTACACACGGTATTTATTATGCGTCCGGACCTCGGAGGGCTTCTCCGGCTCCCAGATGTGGCAAATCTTGGTCCCGAGCGCCGCAGGCCGCGCTGCCCAGGCCGATCGCGAGGGGGGTCGGGGGCGGAGGGCTTCTGGTCCGGTGCCAGGAGCCCCCACCCCACCCCAGGCAGCCCCGGTCCAGAGCTGGAGAGGGGCAGGGCTCGGGCGAGGGGAGCTGTGGCCCCCGGGCGCCGCTCGGGCTAGGGGCCGGCCCGGAAGGGTGGCAGGGTAGCGGGTGGGGACGGGCGGCGCGCCCGGCCCCTTAGCATTCCGCCGGCGCGCCCGCCATCGCCGCGTGCGCCCCCGCGCCCCGCTGTAATTACCCCGATTACCAAATGAATCTCGCGCTTTTGTGCTCGGCGGGCGGTGGGTGCGGGGAGGCAGTTCTAATAGTTGTCATTAGGGCCGGGGGAGGCGGGGCGCCGGGGGCTGGGGGTGGGGAGCGGGGGCGGGGAGCCCGCGTTCCCCGGCTGGCTCGCTCGCTCGCAGGCGGTCCCGGGCGGCGCGCAGGCCGCTGCTGGCTGCTGAGTAATGATTTTTTTTTCTAATTGGAGGCGAACAGCGGCCCTAATGGATGGAGCTGCTCTCGGCGCGCTCACTGCGCCCGCCCCTCGATCAATACGGCTTGCTAAGCCCGCCGGGCCGCGCTCCCCGGCCTTTTGTGGTCAGAGATGCTTCAGGGACCCCAATCTCCGCCGCCCCCACCACCGCGCTCGGAGAGACCCCTTTCCCAGACACCCCCCTCCGGCCCTCCCTGCAAATTCCACCCCCGCACCCCTACGGGGACCCCTAAATCCGCGCTCCCCTCTCTTGACACCATTCGGTCCCTCCCGCGTCCCCCACTTTCCCGGGCCCGGCATCCGCTCCTGTCTTCACACTACTCCCCGCAGCCTGGCCCCCGCGGCTTTCCAGCCAGTGCGGGTTAGCAGGGAGGTGGAATGAGAGAACGGCCCTGGATGGCCACCTCACCCGCCCTCCGTAACTGCTCTGCTACCCTAGACGCGGAGGAGAGCCTGGCACCCGCGGCCGCCTCCGAGGGTTGAGCAGGCTGGTCCTGGAAGGGTTGGCTGAGTTCAGTTATATTCCCCACGTACTTTCCTTCCCTGTCCCTTTGCAGCTTAGACCCGTTCCAACACGGACCCTTCAGCTTTCAGAAGGAACAGAACCCTGCATGCACACACCCGGGGGCACCTTCTCCTATAAGCCCCCCGCAGTGTTTTGCTAGGAGACTGGATAGGCTGGAGGAGTCCTTGGGCGTGAAAGCTAGAACGTGGCCCCTTGTTTTGCAGGCCTGTTTCTGCTTTGCTGCTAACTAGCTGGTGACCTTGGGCAAGGACTCAGCCTGAGGGAGAGTCCCTCCCCAACACACCCTGTAGAAGTTTATCCAACCCCAGGAGCTAGGCGTCTAGGACACACTCAAGGGAATGGCCAAACCTACCCACTCCTTATGGTTCCTTCCCACCAAGAAACTCCTGAATCCTGGAAGGAACTGGCTGTTCCACTCTTTACCATCCTTCCTTCATCTGATCACTTTCTGTGCTGCCATTTATACATAGCATTTAGTGTCACCTGACATTTTATTGTCAATCTTCTCTCACTGCCACATCATCTACATAAAAACTGGGATTTTTGTCCATCTTTTATCCCCCCCTGCACCTAAAACAACCTGGAACATAGTAAGTGTTCAATAAATATTAGTTGCATCAACAAATTGAAGGAATTTGAACTTGGTCCAACTTCTTTCCTCTCCTGGAAGGGAAGACCTTGGCTTCTCACTCCTTGGGCTCTGTGGTACATTGTGTTGTCCAAAAATGTTCACACGTCCTCTTCCAGAACCATGCCATTATCCTCCTTCTAGAAGAGGGACCTAGGGCTGTGGTTGTGGCTCAGTGGTAGAGCGCTTGCCTAGCATGTGTGAGGCACTGGGTTCAATTCTCAGCAACTCATATAAATAATTGAATAAAGGTCCATCAACATCTTTAAAAAATTAAAAGAAAAAGAAGAATCATCTATTTCCCTTCCACCTGAACTTGGGGTGGCCAGGGTTAGGGGGTGAAAAACAAAGGACTAGTTCTGGGGATCCACTGGGTAGGGCATTCATATAGCAGGGGTTGTCAGCGGTCACCCCACAGTACTGGACTCTATTGTGTCAGAAGGGAATTCTATAAATATGTGCAAGTTTAGAAGGGACCATGACAGCCTTGGAGACATATTGCTTAGATAGCCCTTCCAGAGAGAACTTCCCATGAGAAGAGCAATTAGTTGTCAGGTGTGGTGGCACCCGCCTGTAATCCCAGCAGCTTGGGAGGCTGAGGCAGGAGGATCACAAGTTCAAAGCCAGCCTCGGCAATTTAACAAGTCTGTATGCAACTTAGTAGATCCTGTCTCTAAATTAAAACTAAAAAGGACTGAGGGTGTGGCTCAGTGGTTAAGCACCCTGGGTTCAATCTACAGTACAAAAAAAATGCAATTAGTTGACACCCTTCAGTTATGGGTGCCTTTGGGCTCTGCCTCAGCTCTCAGGTCAAGGTTGTGCACCTCCAGGGAGTGAGCATGGCTATTTCTGGCTGGCACAGGACTTTGCTCTGGGTCATCTTTCCACTGGCACTCCCATCTGCATGGCTGAGGTTTTCCACAGAGCTATGTGGCCATCTGGGACTCTCCCTACCCACCCTTCCTTCCTTTTGCTCCCCTGGTCTGCAGACTTCCCTGTCTCCTCCTCCTTCCCACCCACTTCAACTTCCGCAAGCATGGCTCCAATAAACCCCTTGCACCTCCAGTTCCATCTGGACATTTGCCTCCTGGAGGAGGCAGCTGACATGGGAGAAGAACTGACACTAGTGCTTTCCTTTTCGTGAGCCCCATGGTCAGTGTCCCCCACCCCCACCCCCATCTCATTTGTCCTCCCAGCATCTCAGAAGGTGGGTACAATGGTATCTTTACTTGACAGATGAGGATAGGGGCTCAGAGAGCTCAAACGATGTGCACAAAGTCGCACAGCTAGGGCTTGATAGAATCCCAAATTAGGCCTGGGTGTGTCTGACTCTCGGTGACTATATACTGGTGACTCGTTATGGTTAAGATGAAGGTGTCCTAGATAGTGGCCAAGTAGACGAAGGAAACTGGACCAGGCTGTGCCCAGGTCTCACTTTTCTCATCTTTGGGGAACCTGTATGCAGGAGAGAGCGTGTGCGCGCGCTCGCGCGCACACACACACACACACACACACACACACACAGCCAAGATCTCTACCTGTTCCAGGGAACCTACCTGTCACACTGAGGTCACATATACATTAGGACATTAGACATTAGGAGTATAGAGATTATGATTCCAGTTTGAGGGTTTTGGTCACCAGCTGAGTGACCTTAGGCAAATTACTTGGTTTCCCCAGGAACCTTAGTTTCCACAACTGTGACCATCTGATTTTTTTGATGATCTTTGTTGTGTCTCTGCTAAAGCCTAACTTCCTGTCCATGGAATGTCTATTCCAGGTGCCCAAGGCAGGTTTTGTCCTCTTTCAATGTGACCTGTGCTCTTGGTTCAAGAGTGCCGCAGTCTGGCTGGGCACAACTCACCGAGCCGCCACACTGCACTTGTATGTTCAAACAGGAAACTTTATTGCCCGAACTCCACCAGCACTCCACGCACACACACACCCCAGGAACTCTCTCAGCTCCCCCCCCCCCTCTGCACCTACCCCACTCAACCAGAGAACTCAAGGGAACTCCAAAGTAGCAGGCACCTGAGGTGCAGGAGCCACCCTATTCAGAGCCACCTATTGCCGGACAGCAGGGGTCCATATACAACTGAATACACAGCTTAACATAACCATCATCATCTCAATGGCTCGCTGGAGTCACCTCTCAACCACTCCCTTCGGCTGTGGCCCTCAACACAAGAGACTGAAAGATATGTTTGTAGCCAGAGGTTGGAATACCTGAGGACCACTGAAGTAAACAATCCTATCAGGCTTTTTCTGGATGACAAGCTAAGAGCAGTAAGGGGCCCACGAGTCCAACTAGAGTCTGTACTTAGCCCTGCAACAAAGACACAACAAAGACACACCCAGACCCCTTGGGGAAAGGGTGTGGTTGCTGGCGATGCCCCTCTCAGCTGCCTGCCGTGGGTTCTAACCAGTGGTGTGCTGGTACAAGTTAAACAATCGGCTCTCTGGGGGGGGGGGGGGGAATCCTAATTTCTAGCATTTGCCAATTTGCATAGGGCAAATCTTCTTACAATAGCCAATTCCAAGTTACAGTCTTGTGGTGTCTGAACACAGAGGTGGGAGCAGATGTGCACAGCTGGTTCGGCTCTCGTGAGCGAGCGGGAGACAGTTCCAACACACCCTTCACTGGGACTAGCCCCATGGCTGTATGAGGAGCAGCTTCCCATGGATGGCGGGACACGCTTGAGTACAGAGAACCCAGTTGGAGAGCAGAGGAATTCAAAGGAAGGGCCAGGGGTGAGGGGCTTGAACAGGTTGGGCTGAAGGTCTAGGAGGGTCATGTCACTGCGGATGCCAGATCACAGCCCAGGGTGTCGCTGCACCGGCTGGCCCAGCATTTGCTCCTGTCGTTGCTGTGTCTCCTTCTGATGACACTCTAGAACTCAGGCCTTAGATCCAGCAGATGCTCGCCATATTTCCAGAGGAGAAGCATGTGTGTGCTCAGATCCGGGCCTGAGACAATAGGGACGCCCTGCACGGGGAAGCTGTTTATAAAGACCTGGAGAAGGGCCGAGGCTGCAGGGTCAGACCAGGAGGAGGAAAATTGCTCAGAGAAAACAAGGGCCCTACTGGGGTGGGATAAGAGGTTCAGAAACCCAAGGTGGTCACAGGGGCTGTGTCTCTCTGGGCCCCAGAAGATGAAGACCGATCCCCAGCTGCCTGCCCTCAGATGACCTTCCCACACCCACCCCTTTCCCCGACTGACCCAGGATCCTTTTTCTTTTTTTCTTTCTTTCTTTTTTTTTTTTTTTTGTACAAAAGGGTGGGGGCCCGTCCTGCTCAAACCTGCTACTCTCCAGGAATTTGCTAAAAATGAGACTGAAGGACGCCAGGAACGCAGCCCAGCAGGGCTGGCTCCCAAAGCTGCACATGGGCACCTCCAACCACCACCTCTGTGGCCTTTCCTCCTGGCCGCAGCTCACTGGGGTTTCTGGGGCCAGGCCAAGAAATTGCCAAGGACAAGACAGGCGGCGCCTGGCTGGAAGCTGCGCAGAGCCCGCTCCCCTCCCAGGCCCTTCCGACTGCACAAGAGAGAGCAAGCTAGCGAGGGGGCGAGTCACGCTGAGCTAGAGCCGTGCCTGACAAGTGACACTTTGACGAGAGACGCGATGACGAGTCCCTGGGGAGGCTGTGGAGTCTGGTTCCTGCAGACAGTGTCTCCCCTGAGGCAGTCTCCATGCTTGAGTGCTGAATCTGTGCGTTCCTGTGCATGTGTGTGTGTGTGTGTGTGTGTGTGTGTGTGTGTACGCACATCTTGCTGCTTCCATGGAAGATTCTCTGAGCTCCGCAGCAAGCTTGACAGAGGATCCCAGAACGCTCGCTCGTGGGGCCCACAAACATCAAGAAGCCGCATGACAACCAGCCACTGGTTACAGAGTGGGAGCTGCAGCTCCCAGGATGGCCAGGGAGGGAAGACTGGCCCCTGGGTGTGTCACTTGGCCTGACTCACTCCAAACCCTTGCGTCACGCCTGACCATCCGCCCTGTGCTAGGCCCTGGCCCAGACAGAAATCCACAAAGCAGGGTTCTTTTCAGAGAGCTTATGCTCTAGGCACTAGAGATTATGGTAAGCATCATACGTTCCAAAGAAGCCAAGGTCACGTGAAAAACTTTCTGAAGGAGAATGTGAAGGCCTGTGGACGTGGAAAATATCCACAAAGGTCCACTGAGGTGGAATAGGAAGGAAGAACGCTTCTGTCTTCCTGTAGAGGCTGTGGTCGGTATCCAGAACTGCCTTTGGAAGAGCTGGGAGCCGTGGTGCACACCTGTAATCCCAGCAGCTCAGGAGGCTGAGGCCCGAGGACTGCAAGTTCAAGGCCAGCCTCAGCAATTTAGTAAGGATCTAAGCAACTTAGCAAGATGCTGTCTCAAATTTAAAAAAAAAAAAGGGGCTGGGGATGTGGCTCAGTGGTTAAGCGCCCCTGGGTACCAACAAACAAACAAACAAAAATCAAGAGTTGCCTTTGGGGGAAGTGCATGGAAGGAATGTAGACAGGAAGAAGGAATTAAAGCACAGTGCGGGAGTGTGGTCAGCCATGTGGTCCCCCTGCTCCCCTCTGGAAACCAACGAGTAGCCTCCATCTTTTCCTTCACACTCTGAAATGATGGCACCAAGGTCACATGTGGGACACTTCTTCTTCATTTTTTTGGTACTAGGGGTTGAACTCAGGGGCACTGAGTATGGTGCTGCTATTCTGGTCCACTCCGTCTCTCTTTCTCCATTGGTACAGCCTGAGCTTTCTGTATGGCAGTTCTATTCAAGAGAACAAAAGTCTAGTAGGCTGGGGGTGTTGCTCAGTGATAGGCACTTGCTAAGCATGCATGAAGCCCTGGGTTCCATTGCCAGCACAGTTTAAAAAAATAAATAAATAAAAAGAGAGACAGAGAGCTGCTGGGAGGCTGAAGCAGGAGGATCCTGAGTTGAAGTCCAGCCTCAGCAACTTAGTGAGGCCCTAAGCAACTCAGTGAGACCCTGTCTCTAAATAAAATACAAAATAGGGCTCAAGATGTGGCTCAGTGGTTGAGTGCCCCTGGGTTCTAATCCCCCCCACCAAAAAAAGTCTAACTAGGCTAGGGTGCAGCTCCGTGGTACAGCACTTGCCTAGTAGGCATGAGGCCCTGGATTCCCTTCCCAGTACTGTAAAGAAAAGAGGCCAAAAGTCTAAGACCTAGAAGTCACATGGTAACCCTTCCACTGCATGCTGTTGACCAAACCAAGTCACAGGGCCAGCCGGATTCAAAGGCAGGGGAAAGAGACTGTGGTTTCCCTGTGATGGGCGGAAGCCCAGGCAAGCACAGGCCTGCAACGAAGTCCTGGCAGCCAGGTTTACAGATGGTCTGCTGGAAACAGCCACAGTCACACTCCTCTATCGGAATTCTCCAGGCTTACAGAGTCCGCATCCCCCCAGAAGCTCCCAATAGGTCGGAGAACTTTCTTGAAAGTCATCCCTTAGGGATCTCTTAGGGCTGCCGCAAAGCCTCTTCGGGTGCCCCATGGGAAATAGCACGACATGGAATATTGCGGGCTTTCAAGGAAAACTGGGAAGGTGGGCTGAGGCCAGAGTAGGCTGTGCGCTCTAAGACTACGGCCCAAATGTCTGGGACAGAGGATGGACAAGGGAGATGGGCCTCCTGATCCAGGCTACTCAGAGCCCCCCTTGTCCAAAAAGCCCTTAGGAGAGAGCTTCCTGATTGTGAAAACTAGAAACCCGGCCACAGCACGGAACCTGGTATTCTTTAAAATCCCTAGGCTCTCCATGCCCCAGCCGGTCACTTGGGGCAAGCTCTGTGATGTCCCTCATATTGTCCCTGGTTGTTATTTATCTTTGGCCATGTTAGGCTGCCAGGTGCTGGATAGAGCCCTGAGGACTAGCCGAGATCTACCTTTTTGATGGCTAGAGTCTCTGTCCTTGCAGTCTCTCTCTCTTTCTCAACTTTAATTTCTTCTTTATATTCTCCTGTATTCAATTTTTTTTGGTATAGTGAGTATATTTTACTTTTACAACAAGAAAAAAAAAATGTTAGAAACAAATTAACAGAGCACCCCAATGAACATGTTCCTTGCAGTATTATTTACATTCACAAACACCTGAGAAGAGCATCAATGTCCACAATAAGAATAAGTTATGATGAATCCATGGGATCCCAAATTCTGAAGCCATTTTGAAGGAGGTTCTGTAAGAGTTTTTAATGATACAAGAAAATGCTCATGGGAAAATACTCACTGGGTAAGAAAAGAAACTGAATTCAAATTTTTTAAGGAGTCTGGTCGAAATGGGGATATATAGAAATACCTGAATAGCTAGTGTTCATTGAGCATTTACTATGTGCTGGCACTTACTTACAGAAATAATCTCTCATTCAATTCTTGTACTATCCCCATAAAGCACAAGTCATTCATATCCCCATTCTACAGATGAGAAACTTGAGGCACAGAGAGGTTAAATAACTTTTCTAAAATGACACAACTAGGAGTTGGGGAGCTGGCTCAGCAGTGCTTGCCTAGCATATGCAAGACCCTGGGTTGGATCCCTGGACTACAAGGGGGAAAAAAAACAACAGAAAATGACATAACTAATGTTACAGGGCACAGATTTGAACCCAGAATGCCAGATCCTAGTCCTACGCTTTTAACTGCTATGCTTTGTATGGTTTTATTACAGGATAGAAAGAAATGTGTCAAAATGTTCAGGGCAGTGTCTCTAATAAGGGATTATAGGCCCTTTCCAGTGTCTTTGTTACACTTTTCTGTCTAGTCCAACTTTTGCACAATAGGGGATGATCTGCTTTCATTACTGCAAGGAAATAACAATTATTTTTCAAGAAGTATAAAAACAAATGGGACCCTGCCGGGCACAGTGGCACACGCCTGTTATACACAGTGGCTGGGGAGGCTGAGGCAGGAGGATTGGGAGTTCAAAGCCAGTCTCAGCAGCAGTGAGGCACTAAGCAACTCAGTGACAGCCTGTCTCTAAATAAAACACCAAATAGGACTGGGGATGGGGCTCAGTGGTTGAGTGTCCTTGAGTTCAATCCCTGGTACCCCACCCACCTACACCCAAAATGGGATCCCTGACCAGCAAACCTTCTTCCACTGAATTTAAGGTATGAAGAATTTGCTACTCAAACGGGCCTCATCCGGGCTTCCTCTGGACCTCTTGGCTCTTCTCAAGAAGCAGAGGGAGCGCCCTTATTGGCAACTTGTCATCGTATTTGACCAAACTAGGCTGTACTGCCTCCCCGTGCACAGCGCCCCGCCCTCGCTCCCAACCACGAACCGCCCTGGCTTGGCTGCCCGGCATCTGGCATCCACGTGTGTCTTATCCCCAACGAAATCATGCACTGCTCTTGGTGCAAACTGTGACTTGCACACATCCTGCCAGCACCCACGTCACCCACAGAGCCCGTTGTCTCCACACAAACAACAGTGTCTGAGAGCACATCTACTGTGGGCTGCTCCACATGTGGGAGCCCAGACACAGTGCGACAGCTCCCAGCTCAGTGGGGGGAGTCCCATGCCAGACCCCGGCGTCCCACTGGGGGTGGATGTGCAGAGGGAGGGGGTACAGCGAGTTTCAGACCAGAACCAGCAGAGCAGCCAGCTCAAAGCTCTTTAAAAAGAAGCAAAATGGGGCTGGGGTGGTGGCTCAGTGGTAGAGCCCTTGCCTAGCATGTGCGAGGCCCTGGGTTCGATTCTCGGCTCCACATGTAAAATAAAGGTCTCATTGACAACTAAAAAACTGTTCAAAAATAAAGCAAACGGAGCACCAGGACTCAGTTCAAGTGGTAGAAAGTGACTCGGTGACATTCAGCCTAAGACCCAGGGAATGTCCATATTTATCAGTCAATTAACATATTTACTGAGCCCAGCGCAGCAAATGACAAGGAACCTGGGTTACAGGAACCTGGGTTAGGACAGGGGTTCGTGGAGACTGGGGAGGGACAGTGAGCCCCTTGTCTGTCTTCCCTAAGCCCCTTTTCTTTCCCACTCACTCTGCGATCATATGCATAGGCGCATGCACACACACATTTTAGAATTTAGGGGCTTAGGAGATTTGTTCTTTTGGGGGGGGGTACCATGAATTGGACTCAGGGGCACCTAATCACTCAGTCACGTCCCCAGCCCTATTTTGTATGTAATTTAAAGATAAGGTTTCACTGAGTTGCTTGTGGCCTCACTAACTTGCTGAGACTGGCTTTGAACTTGAGATCCTCTTGCTTCAGCTGCTGGGATTACAGATGTGTGCCACTGTGCTGGGCAGAAGATTTATTCCTATGGACTTAGTAGGGTGTATTGTTTTGTTTTGTTCTTTTGGAAGTGCTGGGGATTAAACCCAGGGCCTTGAACATGCTAAGCAAGTGCTCTACCACTGAGCTACCCCAAGCCCTAGTATGCTCTTAATGGCTTGCAAGCTATTGGACAGAGTGGGATATAGATCATGGGTCTCCAATTCCCCCCCACCTCCTTGGAATTATGCACCCACATCCTTTTATATGTGACCTTGCAGTTTCACTCACTAGAACTAGAGTACATCCCTCCACCTCTGGACTTTGGCCTTGATCCTGTGCCTTGCAGGTGGATTGCCAGCAGGTGGGTAGCAAGGAGAGCATCACAAGGTGCTTGTGAGATTGGGCTAACCCTCATGGGAAGAATGGGGCCCAGCTCACCAGCAGGTATGAGGAGCCAGTGCATACATCTCTCCATGGACCATCTCTTACCTCCATCTGGATCCCTGGCTGTCACGTGAAAGGTACCAGACTGAGCACTCTAACATCTACTATCTCACCCAACCCATTCAACAGCTCTGCAGGATCCGTTCCACTTGACCAGGGTCACAGAGCCAGGGAACACCAAGTGACAATATGACCTCAGCTGTCTGGTTCCAGAATCTTCAATGTGATGAGCCACCTTGGCAATTTTGGGGGGGGGGGCGGGGGGGATGCAGAGGATTGAACCCAGGGGAGCTTAACCACTGAGCCTCATCCCCACCCCTTTTTATATTTTAAATTGAGACGGGGTCTTGCTGGGTTGCTTAGGATCTCCCTAAGTTGTTGTGGCTGGCTTTGAACTTGTGATCCTCCTGCCTCAATCTTCTGAGCTGCTGGGATTACAGGTGTGCGCCGACACTCCTAGCTACAAATAGTTTTTTTTTTTTTTTTTTTTTTTTTTAGCACTCTCTCTTGACTCCTGAAAACCTCACCAACCAGTAGGGTCTGGGCTCCTGGCCAAGGGGAACGTTCCTCATTTGCGGCAACCCGATAACCATGTCTCATCTCAACCCCTGGCTGGCAAAGATTCTAGACTGTTCCTGCCCACTATCACTATCAGCACCACACTCACCTGCCTCAGGAGCTGCCATGAAATCCCCAGGGAGGTACCTGGGGTCAACCTCCTCATTCTCCCATGCTAGAATTTGAAACATGGGGTAAAGAATAAGATGCAAATTGTCCCAGTCTCCTGCCAGGGCCGTGGGCCATTACAGAGCAGGCCCTGGGCCTCTAGCTACAAATCTTCAGGTTCATGGCAGGATTCTCAGAATAAGGATCCCACAGCCCCAAACCATCCCAAACCCTGATCGTGAATAAGAGAGGTCCCTCTTTGATGTATTGCCCCTGACATGTCCCTACATTTTGGGGGCACATGGTGGCTTGTGCAAATATGTACACAGATGTCACGTTAATTTAGGCCTTAAGGTCTTCAGGGGCAGGGCAAGAACTGTCCAGAAGATTTTGTTTGTTTGTGTGCGTGTGATGTTGGGGCTGAATCTCCGGGGCCTCACACATGCCAAGTACGTGCTCTACCTCCCACCCTCGGTTCATTTTTTGTTTACAATAATTTCAGCTCCCAATGGGTTTATCAGGAGGTACCCTCATCATAAGCCAAAGAGCATCTGTACTTAAAAAAGGTTAAAATGATAATTTTTATACTATTTGTATTTTACCACAATTTAAAAAAACAAACAGTGGCTTCAAACAGCAACCATTTATCAACCCATGATTTGGGGGGGTTTGCAATTTGGATTGGACTGTGGGGGCAGTTCTGTGCGCCCAGTGGACTCGCTCATGTCACTATGGTCAGCTGGCAGGTCATCTAGGGACCGATGGGGCTAGGATAGCCTCATGCATGTCTGGTGGTTGGTGCTGGGTGGCAGCTGAGTGGCAGCAGTGACTGAGCCATTTGCCTCCACCTGCTTCTACTAGGCACATTTACTTGTTGGTAGAGTTCCAAGAACAGCATGTTCTACGGTTTGAATGTGTCCCCCAAGAGTTGGAAACTTAATCCCCAAAGTCATATGTCAATGGTATTCGCAGGTGAGGCCTTTGAGAGGTGATTAGGATTAGATGAGGTCATGAGGGTGGGGCCCCCATGATGGTATCAGTGGCTTCAGAAGAAGCCAGCACACTTGCTGTGTCTTGCCATGTGATGTCTCTGCCATGTCATGACGTATCAGGGAGACCGTTGCCAGATGCTGAGCAGATGCGTCTGAACTTCCCAGCCTCTACAACCATGAGCGACAGAAACTTCTATTCTTCATAAATTACCCAGTCTCGAGTATTTTGTTATAGCAACAGAAAATGGACCAAAGCAAAATGAGAAGGCAAGTCCCAATGCACAAGGACTATTTTCTTAATATTTTTTTTAAATTTTTTAAGTTTATTTATTTATTCTAATTAGGTAGATATGCCAGCAGAATGCATGTTCATTCATTGCACACAATTGCAGTGAAACTTTTCTTTTCTCTGGTTGTATACGATGTAGGGTTACACCATATGTGCAGTCATATGTGTACCCTGGGTAATGATGTCCATCTCATTCCACCATCTTTCCTGCCCCCATGCCCCTCCCCTCTCCTCCTTCTCCTTTGCCCAATTAAAGTTCCTCCATTTTTCTCATGCCCCCCCCCCCTCATTATGGATCAGCATCCACTTATCAGAGAGAACATTCGGCTTTGGGTTTTGGGGGACTGGCTAACTTCACTTAGCATGATATTCTCCAACTCCATCCATTTACCTGCAAATGCCATCATTTTCTTCTCTTTTAATGCTGAGTAATATTCCATGCACAAGGACTTTTTAAACCTCTACTAATTATGTTTGATAGTGTCCCATGGCCCAAACAAGTCACCCAGCTAAACCCAGGGACAGTGTGGGAGGGAACTACCCCAGTAAGTGAATACCAGGAAGTGTGAACAAACTGCTTGTCCACAAATTACTGTTGCCTCTACAAAGGACATGTGTAGCACGTGGCATTAATTTTCAAAACAGGAAAGCAAGCTGGTTGTTCAAACCAGCAGGTGCTGTTGTCAGTGAAGGCACAGGATGCTCCAGGTAGGAGTGTGGTTTTCAAAAATGAAGACCAGGCCAGGCATTGTGGCACATGCCTGTAACCCAGCAGCTAGGGAGGCTGAAGCAGGAGGATCACGAATTTGAGGCCAGCCTCAGCAACTTAGCAAGACCCTGTCTCAAAATAAAAAAATAAAACAAAAAGGGCTGGGGATGTGGCTCAGTGATAGAGCACCCCTGGGTTTAATCCCTAGTACAAAAACAACAACAGCAGCAACAAAATTGGAGATCAAAAGGATGGAACATTTCCGGCATGAAGTCCTCCTATGGAGACCCAGAACAGAGCCCATATTTCCAGCTCCTGGGGAGTTTTGCAAAGTCTAGTCACCCCTATGTGACCTTGATCAGGTTACTGAACATCACCCAGCCATTTCCACATAGAGATGTGCCCTTCCTGGAAGGACTCCCGAGGCTCCTATGTCCTGACCCGTGCGCGAGACTGTTTGGAGCACACAGAAGATGCTAACAGTCATGGCTTGTCTTTCAAAGTGACTGTCCTTCCCAAGCCACAAAGAAAGAAGTGACACCAGAGTGACAGGGCACTGACACCACTTTCAGTCCTATGTCTGGGCAGCAAAACCTGCCCTGCCTTCATTTGGAGGGTCTGATCATGACAACACACCCCCAACCCCCTGGGCCTGCCTCTACTCTCCCAGAAGCCACCCAAAGTCTCTGCCTATCATTGTGGAAGGTTGTGCTGACCCTACTTCACTGGCCAGACACGGAGGAATTATCACCTCAGGGTGGGAGCAAAGGGTCACACGTCTCTTTCAGGGTACCTCGCTGCAGGCTGCAGGAAGCAGGCCAAGCCTTGGCCCCAGCATGTGGGAGTCGTACTATTGAAAAATTTTTGATATTTTTCTTTCCTGGATCTCTATCTCACCTGACCCTTCAAATATCGGTCAGGGGGAAGGATTCCAGGAATAAGGATTCCCTCTCCCCCCCCCTTTGGCACTGAGGATTGAACCCAGGGGCACTTCTGAGCCACATCCTCAGGTCTTTTAGATTTTGAGACAGGGTCTCCCTAAATTGCCCGGGCTGGCCTACAACTTGCGATCCTCCTGCCTCAGCCTCCTGAGTGTCTGGGATTGCAAGCGTGCTCCACCTTGCCTGGCTATGAAGGATTCTTAATGACTTCATGTGCTAGCCACAGTCCCCCAGGGGGGATCCTTAGGAAAACAACTACACCTCTTTCAACCCTAGTCTATGACACAAACTCCCTAAACCATCACCACCTGATTTCACAGACCCTTGGGTATGCCAGATTTTACCGCTCAGCAAGCTCAGGTGTCCCCAGCTGACCTGCAGCACCCACCTGATTAAGCAGGTGCCAGTGCCCAGATTCATTTTATGCTGACCCAGTGAGCGCTGTCCCTACCGGGTTCTGCTGCTTTAATGCAAGTTCATTGGTCTCCCCTCCCCCATTCCATCAATCTGTTCTTTCTTTCTATATGTCACCTCAGTTATGTTTTCCCCTGGGTTCATGATATAACAAAACATCCCTGACTCCTGAATCTTACTTACATGGGGCTGGAGAAACAGAGACTATAGTGAGAACCTAGAAGTCTGCATGTCACCTGGCACCTGGGGACACTTAGAGGCTCCCTTCCTTGGGTTCTGCCACAGAGGCTGCAAAGCACGCCAAGCTACCTCTTCTCTGTCCAGCTGGGAAGGCTGCCGGCCTCCTGCTGCTCCCCGTGGGCTCCCTGCCTCCCCAGGACCAGGAGAATATTGTCTTTGATAAATTGGGGGAGGGGCACCCAGGCACAGGGCCAGGAGCCTGGAGAGGACATTGCAAAATTCATCGTGGCTTTGAAGCTCCAAATGGGAGCCTGCCCTCCTGACCTCCTTTCCTGACCTGGGCAAACAGCTGCCCCTCCCAGGGCCAGGCCAGGGCCCAGATCTGGCTGGAGGGAGGTAAGAGCTGGCTGCAGGGAGGGGCGCGGTGACGCCGCCACTTCTGCTGCAGCCCCCTGAGTATAAAACTCCCTTTGTATGCAGGTCGCCGGCTGCTCCCCAATGCCAGGTGCAGCTGCCAGGATTCTCAATGCGGTTTGAACACAATTTGCCAGTGTTGGTTCAGCCCCGCTGGCTTCCAGTTGGGGGGCCATATGCTGCTTTTAATCTGCCTCTGCGATTCTCACCCATGTCAATAGGCGCGGGCGGGCGGGTGGCTCAAATGGCCTGAGAGCTGAGGCTGGGCTGGTGCCCTCACCGCTGCCAGGCGGTCCGGCTCTCCGCGCCACCAAGGGCCACCAGCGGGTCCTCGTGGGGGGCTGTGGCCCCGGGCAACAGGGGCAGGCAGGGCCCAGCGGCTGGCAGCGACCCTCTGTTTGGCGATGGTGCAGGAGAGCCTCGGGTTGGGCCCTGCCCCTGGCCATCGCTGGGCCTTCCCCTGGGCAGAGATCCCTGCCAAGGAGTCGCCCGGGAGGTGCCAGCGCTCAGGCCAGAGTTTGCATTTCTCTCATTATTTCTTTAATTGGATTTTTGGTCCTGCTGGGCCAAATAAGCTCTCCACTGGCAAAGCGCGCCTGCCTCCCCGGAGCACAGGGTGGTGCACAGGGTGGTGCCCAGCGGCTGTGGGCAGAAGGTCGCCTCCCTCGCCCACCAAAGCATTCATTCCGTTTCTCCAGGGACTCCAGACACACGTGTGGACAAGCGCACACCACGCACACACATGCACATGCTTGATTTTGAGGCCTCTGACAACAGTCCCTGTCACTTCCCACGGGAAGATCCCTCTTGGAATGGCCCCAATGTGCACTGTGGTCTGAGCTGGGGCTGCGGGGACCACGCTCTGGCCCGCTGTCAGCTGTACCCTCCTGGGCTAGGTCACTCCACCCTGTAGGGACAGCCTCCTTCCCTGAGGTCCAAAAGGCCTAGTTTGGTCACTTAGCCACCGACTAGAGGACCAGGAAGCCCTCTCTGGCCCTTCCTAGACACCCGGGCAAGCAAGCCGAGGCCTGCCCGTGTGTGTGTGTGTGTGTGTGTGTGTGTGTGTGTGTGTGTGTGTGTGTGTTTTCTAGGGGTGGGGGATGTTGAGGGGGTGCTGAAGGAGAAAGCAGCAAGCAAGCTGGAGACTGACAGAGAATGTCATTCAGAGAAGTGGCATTTTACTAGCACCACTCAACGTAAGATATTGGGACACTCTTAAATCTTGGACTGAGCATTAGGGAAGAAAGAGAAGGGGGAAGGGAGAGAAAGGGTAGAGGGGGAGGGAAGGGAGGGGGAGAAGAGGGAGGGAAGAAAATGGGAGGGGGAGGGAGGGGAGGAAGAGGAGGAGGAAAGGGGGAGGGGAGAGAAAGGTAGAGGGGAGGGGGAGGGAGGAATCTGAAAGGAGCAGAGGAAAGAGAAGGAGAAGGGAGGGGGTGGCAGAGGAGGGTCACAGAAAGAGGGGAGAAGAAGGGAGGGAAAAAGGAAGAACAGGAAGAGGAGGATGTAGAGGCCTGGCCCCGCCCCCTGCCTGGGGGACTCTTCATCCCCCTGAGCCATCAGGCCCTGGCCAGGGGAGCCCAGCAGGCCCCTGTCCTCGACTCAGGGCTCCTGAGGCCCTTCCCACGCAGGAGTGCCTGGGGTTCTGGACTCAGGACCACCAGCAGCAGCCCCAGTCCCTGGTTGTTAAGGTGCCTATTAAAATACACCCGCTTGGCCCCACCAGCAGGCCGGAAAGCTGCTGATGGTCACATACATCACAATATTTCCCAGTCCCTGTTAACAAGCACCCTTTAAAATGTGACAACCAGGTAGGAGCGCAGAAAGCGCTGGTTTTGAAAAAACTCAAGGGCTTCCTGCTGCTTCAGCAAGACAAGGCTGTGTCCCCTGTCCCTTGCATGTTGAGCCGGGAGCACGAGGCCTTCACATCTGGGTGCTGCCTGGTTAAATGGAATGCTGGGTGTTTATTTGCCAGGCCACATCTGAACCCGGCTTGTTAATGTCACTCAGCCTTTTTTTAATCAAAAGATAAAACGGTCGGTTATCAAGGATTAATGACTCTTCCCGCATCCATATGAGGCTCATATTTATCTTTTAAAAGAAAATGGAAGGAAGAAAAATGATCAGATTTTGTTTCGGTAAGCAGTTTAAATCTGCCCTGGTAAGTTGAATTCATTCATTCATTAATTCAGTCCTGTGTGGGAGAAGCCAGCAGGAGCCCCTTCCATCATAAGAACTTCTGACTGTGAAATAAACCCCTAGTAACCAGATTAACTATGAAGTATGTCTCCGGCGGGTTTTAGGCATCCGTTCAAGGGTAGTTTCTGTGCGTTCCGCCTTATTGTAGCAAGTCGCCGATTTCTGGGTTCCCATGCAAGACCGTCTCTGTGTCCCCTCTCCGGCTTCCAAACAGAGCTCGTGTGTGCAATGTCATTATTTCGGAGTGTTGATTTAACTGAGAATATCAATATTTTAAATAGATTCCCATATGATTCATATAGTTTTGCATAGCACGGAGTGTGTAAATATCTCTCCACCTCTGAACACACAGAGGCCTGTGGGCACGCAGGGGCAGGCACACACACGGACGTGGACACACACACACACAGAAGTCCCCCATCATGTACGCACACAGAGCGGGCGGCGACCCTCATAGTCATTTGTAATTGTTTGGGGGTTCTATTTACAGCAGATAGTATTACACAAGGATCTGTTATTCAACAATGCCACATAGAGTCGGGCCATTAACACGTAGGCAAGCACACAATTGGCCTCACTCTCACCCAAATTGGGCCCTGCCTGGTTTTTTTTCCCCTGAGTGTCTATATGCTCGGGGAATGAGAGCCAGTACTATTACATGAGGACACTTGAAATCACAACCAGAAATGTCAAGGTGCTCCTTTCCACATCAGCAACAATGGCACACACTCAGGTGACAATGCCGGCCATCTTGGAAATGAAATGATGTTTACAACACTGCAGGAGCGCAGCCTTATCTGGCTTCAAAGAAAGGGAGATACTGATTCTGGAGGGGGCTGGGAGACCACTAACAAATGCAGAATGCCTCCCTGTGGCTTAATGTCTTCCTCCTCAACTATAACATGGTGACATTAACACCTGATGGGGGGACAAGGAGGAAGGGACAACAGGAGTTACAGGAAAAACCTCACGGGGGTGGGGCAGGGGTGGGGGGCATGTTTCCAGTTCAGCTCCCACAGGGAGGGTGGCACCTGGGGGATCAGAACTCCTACTGTGGTGCCAGTATTGATGGTCTGACCTTTGGTTAGGAAGAGAGGCTTTGGGAGTGGGAGTATGGAGGAGGCCTAGCAAAACATTCCAGAAGCCCCTCTCCTAGAAGAGCTTCAGGTGAGTTTCATAGAGACAGAAATGCAAGCAAAGGTTCCTTCTGCCTGCTCGTGCCAGCCATTTCTTGTAGAAACCGAAGCCCTCAAAACATTGAAGAGCTTTGCCCACTTCAGAACTCTGAACCACAAAACAAAGAGCCGCCCCGTTACATTGAAGAAAGCTAGCATACATCACCTTTACCCCCTGATGAAGTCAACAAAATGATGTCACTTACCGCCTAAGATGCACTAAGGGGTCAGAGCATCACTTTTACAGTATTCTTTCCAAGCACGCCCAATTTGACCCAAAACACGAGGAAAGGTCGAGCAAATGAGAGCTGAGAGACATTTTGCAAAATAAAAAACTTGTGTGCTTTAAAAATATCAAAGTAAACCTGGTGCGGTGGCGCACTCCTGTAGTCCCAGCAACTTGGGAGACTGAGACAGGAGGATTGCAAATTTGAGGCCAGCCTCAGCAACTTAACAAGGCGCTAAGCAACTTAGTGAGACTCTGCCTCAAAATAAAAAATAAAGCTGGGTGCAGTGGTGCAGGCCTGTAATCCCAGCGACGGGGGAGGCTGAGGCACGAGGATCACAAGTTCAAAGCCAGCCTCAGCAATGGCGAGACACTTAGCAACTCAGTGAGACCCTGTCTCTAAACAAAATACAAAATAGGGCTGGGGACGTGACTCAGTGGTCGAGTGCCCTTAAGTTCAATCCCTGGTACCAAAACAAACAAACAAGACATCAAAGTAGCCAGGACACGTGTGACACACCTACACTCCCACCTACTCCAGGAGGCTTGCTTGAGCCCAGGAATTCAAGGTCAGCCTGGGTGACACAGGAGACCCTGTGTCATAAAAAAGGAAGGAAGGAAGGAAGGAAGGAAGGAAGGAAGGAAGGAAGGAAGGAAGGAAGGAAGGAAGGAAGGAAGGAAGGAAGGAAGGATCAACAACACAAAAAACCCACAAAGACCAATTTGTTAACAACCACATTTCAGGGGCTAAAAGTGTAGCTCGGTGGTAGAACACTTGCTTAGCATGAGCAAGGCCCTGGGTTCCATCCTCAGCACCCCTCCACACATACACACACACACACACACACACACACACACACACATAATCATGAAACTCCACTCAAAACTGAGAAACTGTTTCAGATTAAAGGTAACTAAAGAGACAAAACTATAAAATGCAATATCTGATCCTGTTTGGATCTTGGGCCAGAAAATCTTTTTTCTTTCTTCTTCTGCTATATAAGGATAATAGTAGGGACAGTTGAAGAAATGTAGATTAGGTAATGGCATTATAGCACTGTTAATTTCCTGACCTGGACCTTTGACTGTAGCTGTGTTAAGAGAATGGCCTTGTTCCTTAAGAGACCCATGTCAGATGTTAAGGGTTAGCATCTCTGCAACTTATTCCCAAGGAATTCATACACACATACACACACACACACACACACACACACACACACACACACATGCAGACATGTGGGTGTGCGGTACACACGCAAGCAGCCACACAGGGAGAAGAAAGGAAATTGGCAAAAATAGTAACATTTAGAGAATCTGGGTGGAGAGTATATCAGAATTAGTCACACTGTTTTTGCAACTTTCCTGTGAGTCTTAAATTTGTTTATGGGGGGGGGGGGTGCTGATTACTGGGGATTGAACCCGGGGGTGATTTACCACTGAGCCACATCCCCTGCCCTTTTTATTTTTTGAGACAGGGTCTCGCTAAATTGCTTAAAGCCTCTCTAAGTTGCTGAGGCTGGCCTCAAACTTGTGATCCTCCTCTCTCAGCCTCCTGCGACTCTGGGATTATAGGCATCAAGTTCTTTTTTTAAGCTGGAGATGAACGAGTATACAAAGAACTTTGAATTTCTTTTTGGAGTGGCAAGGAACGATGGCACACTGCAGTTGACATGGAAAGAATGAGGATTCCCAGGGGTCATTAGATGGGGGGGGAGGGGTGGCCATGACCCAGTGGAGAGGAGACAGGACAGGGCCCAGCTGCAGTGCTGTTTTCAGCCATCGGTAGCTGGTCACCGCATCTTCTGGCTGAGGGAGGGAGGGAGGAGGGAGGGAGGGAAAGAACACACGCCCCTCCCCCACCACCCAGGTCTGAGCCGGGCTCCCCGGGAGGTTCGCGCCTTCTTGCCGGCCCCAGCTGGGGAGAAGCCTGGAGCGGCTCCCTGCCTTCATCTGAATGCTTATGCGAGATTCATTATTTCAGCCGCAGCCGCAGCCCCCAAATAAACACGTGCCTGCAGCCTGCAGCAGGAGCCCGATTAAACACACAGCAGCCCAGGGCCCGGCCGCGCCGCTGCGTGCAATTTCCAGGCAGCTCACTATTCTTTTGTTACCGCCTTTTTTATTGGTTTTCTCAAAGTGGTTACAATGCTGTTATTGTAAAACCCTCACACCAGAAGAGCGAGAGAGGCCCCGCGACAGGATGAAGCAATTTCTGCCAAGAGAGCCTGCAGACCCGGTGGGGGGACTACCTGGTACGAGTGGGGGGGAGACTTTTCTTTGGCCCAGGTCCGCTGGACCAGGTAGCTCATGCCGGGGCAGCCAGGGCGGCTTTGAATTCCCTGGAGGGCAAGTGGCATTGGTGACTTTTGCCCCTTTGAAGCCCCTTGGAAGATTCTAGAAGCCCCCCCCCCCACCCCTGCCTGCCAGCTTCTTCTCAGTCTCACTGGGGCTTTGGAGGCAGAGCCGAGGCCTGGCCTGCCTTGGAGGACAGAAACCATGCCCTTGGGGGACAGAAGCCGTTTCTCAACCTGCAGAAAGGACTCTTTTTCTCATTTCCACCGGGGTTATATGTATTGAGGTCTGTAATTTATGTGCAGCGAAAGGTGCAAATTTCAGGTGTAGCCTCAATGACCTTTTATAAGGCCCAGCCCAAGAAATAGAGCCCCCCTTGTCCCATACAACTCTGCAAAGCTGGAAATGGAACCGCTCTCTATGTGTCATATGTGGCTATTGAGCACTTGAAATGTGGCTAGTGCGGCTAAGAAGCTAAATTTTTAATTATGTTTCATTTTAATTTAAATAGCCATGTGTGGCTAACAGCAGCTATATTAGGCACTGCAAATATAGAACATTTCCATCATTCCAGAAAGTTCCCTTGTGCCCCTTCCAGTCAGCACTCCTTAAGAGATAACCTCTTTTCTGACTCCTGTCCCCACAGACCAGGGTTCTCTGCCTTGCTGCTATTCAGGTTTGGGGTGGGACCTTTTTTTGTTGTGGGGGACCGTCCTGTGCACTGTAGGACATTTCATAGCCTTAACCCGGGAGATGCCAGCAGCACCCCCTCACCTGGCTTTGATAACTAAAAATGACTCCACACATTGCCAAAGCTGCCCTGATGGAAGGGGAGTTGAACCCAGATTGAGATCCTGTGCCCCTAAATGAGTGGCCTTCTTGTAAGCTTCATATTACTGGAATCACACAAGGTGTTCTTTACCTCTAGCTTCTTTTGCTCAACAGAATGTGGTTCATCCATGTTGTTATGAGTATCTGTAACTAATTCCTTTTTACTGCTGTGTACTACTCCATAGCCTGAGGTACGTCTGTTTATTTATTCATTTGTTTCTCATCATAAGCACCTGAGATGCCCAACAGCAGCAATGCTGGGTCACAGGTGGCCATGTCTTCACCAGAAACTCTTTCCCAGATGGGACATACCGTTTTCCACTCCATCAACAAAAGGTAGTTCCCCCTACCTTTGCCTGGGTCTTTAATTTTAGCCATTCTAGTGGTTGGAAGGAGAGACAAAGACCCCAAGGCCAGCCACAGGAGTCAGACAAAAAGTGGAACCATAATAAAGAAAGAGTAATAACTGGAAGAGACCTGGAGACCACACCTTTGTGAGACCTGAGTTCAGGGAACTGCGCATTCCTTAGGGTCCCCACACCCTTACTGCTTGCTTCCTGCCAATACACTATCTGCTCTACAGCTTGCAGGAGGGGGAGGCCATGGGGTGAGCCACCAGGAAAGGGGAGCCATGGGCAGGAGACAAGGTTTGCATCACAAACAAGAATAACAGGAAAAGCCAGGTGTGGTGGCACACGCTTGTAATCCCAGCAGCTTGGGAGGCTGAGGCAGGAGGATCACAAGTTCAAAGCCAGCCTCAGCGAGGGTGAGGGAGATGGAATCCAGGGGTACTTCTCTACTAAGCTGTGTCTCTAGTCCTTTTTTTAATGTTTTTATTTTGAAACATGGTCTAAGTTGCCCAGGCTGGCCTCAAACTTGCAATCCTCCTGCCTCAGCATCTGGAGTCTTTGGAATTGCAGGTGAAAGATGTGCTCATAGGAGACCCTCAACCCCTTCTCCTCCTATGCACCTACACACACACACACACACACACACACACACACTCCTCCATGAGAAACACAGGACAAGGATTCCTTTGCAAGGGGCAGGGTGATATTGATTAAGAAGGGACAGGGACAAGAAGGGTTACTCTGCTGCCACTTGGGGAATTCAAAATGCTTTGGCTACGGACTTGCCAACTTTTGGAAGGCTCGTCCTGCACGAGTTGTAAATGACATTCCAGAAGATGGGAAATTGGTCAAAGAAATAAATCCCAACCCCCACCTCCATGGAGCTTCTGGTCTAATTTTCAATGGCAAATAAATAATGCAATTCTGAAGTTAGATATCATATAATACCACCAGGACCTGGACACTGAGAGCTGTCTGCATCGAGACTGACAGAGTGTGACAGGCTAATCCACAGGGGCTTACCGGAGGAAGACGGGAATCCGAAGGCAGGAAGCACCCGGAATTAAGCCGGAGCAGACGAAGCACCCCACCATTCTAATGAGAATAAGTGACTTAACATGCTCTTTTGTTTAGTCCCTGTTAACTGCATGTTCTCCAAACTTTTGATCTTAGGAAAATGTTACCCCCAACCCATACAAAAATCCGTCTATTTTTAGATTCATAAGAAACTCTTGGTCTGGAAGCAATCTACCTTTGCTACCACAAGTGAAGGTGTCCCAGGGAGGGAAGGTGTCCAACATTACCCTGTACAGGTAGGGGGAGTGGGCAGAGGTAGGGGACAGGGTGTCCCCTGAAGTCAACATCATCTGCTCTGTTAATCACTTTGAAAAGAAATGGCAGATACTGAGAAGTGGCCCCTCTAACGTTCAAAAGGTGAGTCTTAGTCCACCTAGAGAGGAAATCCGAACCTAGTTCTCCTGGGCATAGATTTCTTGGGACTGGAACATTCCTTTGGTTTCTATTGTTGTTGTAGTTGGTATGTGTGGCTGGGGATGGCACCCAGGGCCTCATGTGTGCTAGGCAAGTGCTCTACCACTGAGCTGCACCCCCAGCCCTTGAGACATTTTTGTGTATGTGTGTTTGGTACCAGGGATTGAACCCAGGGGTGCTTAACCACTGAGCCACATCCCCAGCCCTTTTTATTTTTTTTATTTTGGGACAGAGTCTCGCTAAGTTGCTTAGGGCCTTGCTAAGTTGCTGAGTCTGGCCTCCAACTTACGATCCTCCTGCCTTAGCCTCATGAGCCTCTGGGATTACAGGCATGCGCCACCACGCCTGGCCTTGGGAACATTCTTAAGGACACCACCAGTAGTAGTAGGCCTCAGAGGAGGCATCTGCTCGAGGAGAAGCAATGTCAGGCAGCCAGGAGCTCATAGCAGAAGGGACATCAAGCTGAAGATGAGTCAACTCTGAATTGTAAGCCAAATGCTCCAGGTTCCTCTTGTTTATTTCCTCCCTGCCTGCCTCCAAACTGTTTATTAAAACGTGAGCTCTAGGAAGGGCAGGAGCTTCATGTGTCTTGCTCACATCTGTATCCGCAGCTAGCAATGTGCCTGCCACATGACTTACTAAATATTTGTGGAACGGATGGATAGCAAAGACCTAATTGAATACTCAGGCTTGACTTAGCTGAGCTACTGAATTTCTGTAGAGGACTACAGAGCAGAGGGGGCCTGGCCAGGGTGTGGCAGACTAACACAAAGCACCCTCCAGGCCAGCGTGACTCTCACAGGGTGACCAAAGGGAGGGGGGACTTCTCTTAAGTTTCAAGTGTCAGCTGTGTCTCAGCCCCTCTGTGCTGGGCCTATCTCCACAGCCACTCTCTACTAGATGGAAGCCCAGTTTTAAAAAGTGTCCTAACATGGCCTTGACTCCTCATCTGAAAGTTCGAACCTTCTAGGAGGCGACAAAACCAGGTTTCCAGGACAGAAAAGTTCAAGGCAGCTAGGCCACTTCCCAGTATCAGCCATTTATTTTCAAAGTGATTAACAGAACAGATGATGGTGACTTCAGGTGACACCCTGTCCCCTACGTCCTCACCACCTCAACCTATACAGGGTAGTGTCAGACACCTTCCCTGGGCAAGCACAAAAGACCTTCACTTGTAGTAGCAAAGGTAGACTGCTTCCAGAGAAGCTTCCAGAACAGCTCAACACCCTGCCCCCCCCCCACACACACACACACCAACTTCCCTTCTGGAGCCTGCCGGAGTCATTTTCTTGTTCTTCTGTCTCAGGGATGGCACCTCTCAGCTCCTCCAGTCTCTCCCCCAGAGTGTGAGGGTGCAGCCAGTCTGTGGATGATGCAGGGGAAGTGGTTGACAGCCAGCAAATAATAGAGCTCTCTGGGTCCCTGTTATCTAATCTACCTACCTCTGGAGCCTCCCCTGGTAACTCATCAGGAAGCGCCCCTCCCCCCACGCCATCTGGAAGTGGTTTTGAAAAACCTACTCATTATTGTTAAAAAGCAACACACAGGTTTTCACAAGATACAGTTACCACGGCAGCCCCTAGACTGCAAGTTCCCAGGAGGGAGGGATCTTGATGCCACTGGCCACACTGCATAACCGTCACCGGGTACATAGTAGGGACCTGCTAAATGACTACTGAATGAACACAGAATGAATAAATTCACAGTAAGAGTGTTCCCATTATTTCTGCACTTAAAAAATTACTCTGAAATTTAGCAGCTTAACAATCGTTTCATTAAGCTCACAGTTTGTGTGGGTCAGGAATTTGGAGAGGAACAACAGTGATACCATGTCTGTCTCTCTGCTCCATAACTCAGTCTCCACTGAAAAGACCAGAAAGTGTCAGGGGATGGAATTTTCTGAAGGCTCCTTCATTTACATGCCTGCATTTGGGCTGCCATGACTCACTTGGGCTCAGCTGGGATTGATCTGAGCACCTCTGTGTGGCCTCTTCATGTGGATTGGGCTTCCTCCATGCATGGCTAACTCAGGGTAGTCAGAGTTCTTATATGACAGCTGCTCAAAGGGAGAAGCTGCATAACCTTTTATGACCCAGCTCAGGCCTGTTCTTGATTGAAGCAGATACCAGCACATTCAGATACAAGAGAAGGAGAAACAGACCCCACTTCTCATTGGAAGGTGTGTCACAAAACTTTCGAATTGTGGTTTTTTTAAATTTAGTTTTGGTCCTGGGGGTGGAACCTAGAACCTTGCATATGTACTACCACTGAGCTATATCCCCAGCCCAGAGGGTCATGTTTTAAAATCACCCAGAAGGGCAAAAGATTAGAAAGCCCTAAAGATTGTGCATCCGTTCCTTCAACAGAATTTCTATTGGGCACGCAGCACTGGTTAAGGTCTAGGCTGAGTAATGTGTAGGGACTTACCAGTGGACAAAATGGGCATTGTCTCTGCCCTCATGCAGCCTGAATTCTACTAGAGAAGACAAACATTAAACCAAGAACCATACACACAATCGCACAACTGCAGATCCTGGCTACCTGGTGGGGAATGTCCTGAGAAAGAACAGAGACTTAATTTTTTTTGGTACCAGGGATTGAACCCAGAGGCACTTAACCACTGAGCCACTTCCCCAGCCCTTTTTAATTTTTTATTTTGAGACAGGGTCTTGCTAAGTTGCCAAGAGCCTTGCTAAGTGGCTGAGGCTAGCCTTGAACTTCTGATCCTCCTGTTTCAGCCTCCTGAGCTACTGGGATTACGTGTGTGCCACCATTTCTGGGTACAATCTTTTAAGTGATAAATAGTAATAATGAAGCCTGTAATCCCAGTAGCTCATATCAGTCAGACTGAAGCTACTCTGTTGTTATAGACAGAATGTTTGTGCTCTCCCAAAACTCACATATTGACACCCTGGGCTGGGGCTGCAGTGCAGTGGTAGAGGGCCCGCCTCGCACATGTGAGGCCTTGGGACCCATCCCCAGTACTGCAAAAAAAAAAAGTACAACAACAGTCACTAATATGGCATTATGTAAAAATGTGGATGTGTAACCGACGTGATTCTGCAATCTGCATTTGGGGTAAAATTGGGGGTTCATAACCCACTTCAATCTAATGTATGAAATATGATATGTCAAGAGCTTTGTAATGTTGTGAACAACCAATAAAAAAAAAAGTACAAAAGTTATACACGGATATCCCAATCCTCAAGGAGTCTTTGGGAGGTGATGAGGTCACAGGGTGGAGGTTTCACAAATGGGATCACCTCCCTTTATAAAAGAGACCACAGAAAGCTCATGCCATTTTTCCGCCATCTTTCCACCACCTTTCCGCCATCTTTCCACCATATGAAGTCCACAACCCAGAAAAAGGCCCTCCCCAGAGTATAACCATGCTGACACCCTGGTCTCAGACTCCCAGCTTCCACAAATGTGATGAGTAAATTCCTGTGGTTTATAATCCACCCAATCCAGGCTACTCTGTTGCAGCAGGCCAAGCTAAGACACTCTACAGAGGAAGTTAGTGTGCACTTGGCTTCCTGTCCCTCCTGGTCCCACTTTCCCCAGGCCCTTAATGGCATATCCTGGGAACCCTTCATAATAACTCACCTCCCCACAAATCCTTATCTCAGGGTTGGCTTCAGGGAAGCGGAAGTGACATGGCCCGTGGGCTGGGCAAGAATAACAGTTATTACAGACGGCACCTCATCTAACCCGCTCAGCTCACCAGCTGCACAGGGATTGAACACACTGCACCGAGGAGGAAACGGAAGCTCAGAAACCAGAAGGGACTTGCCCAGGACGGCGTAGCTGGTGAGTAGAAGCGCCTGGGCTAAAGCAGCTCTTGTCAGGCTCAAAGCCAGCTTTTGGTCCCCTAGGGCCTACTGTGTCTGAAAGGAGCTCACATCTCCTGGGCCCCACTGCCAGGGGAGACCTCAGTCCCCAAAGCCCTGCTGGATTGACCAAGTCCCCACAGGCAGCTAGGGGCCCACTAATGGATGACTCAAACCTCTAATGGCCACTTTTTCCCTCCAGTACTGGGGATGGGACCCGGGGTGCTTCACCACTGAGCCATATCCCCAGCCCTTTGGATTTTTTATTTTGCGATAGAGTCTTGCTATGTTGCCAAGGCTAACCTTGAACTTGGGATCCTTGGGCCTCGGCCTCCTGAGTCACCTGGCATTACAAGCTTGCGCCACTGCACCCTGCTTCCATGAGGTTCGTCGAGACAACCCCCTCAAGGCCAGAGTTACTAGGAGGAGTTCAGAAATGGCCCCAAGTACCCTATGAATAAATGTTCAGGGTTCCATCCGGAGACACCCGTGGTGACTGATGAGTCATCTGATGGCCAGCTGTCACCACAGAGCACTATATATAGAAAGGAAAGGCCAGAGGAGTGCCTGGGACCTAATGCAGAGAGGAGCTTGAACTGAGGAGGTGAGGCCCCAGCTGGGGGACAGGCCTAGAGGACCTGGAAACTGCACCTGCAGGTCTGCCCCAAATGGACTCTGGGTGAGCCAGTCCCCAGCACGGAACACTCCATGGACTAGAAGCCACAAGGCTACAGCCAGGCTCTGCCAGCCCATTAATGAGGATCATCACTAATGATGGTGGGGGAGGGGGAATAACGGGGCTCGGCCAATTCTCCACGTGTCACTGCGTAGGTTTTCCCTCATACATGCACTTGAAGGCCACGTTCATATTGCTGTCATTTAGGTGACCAAAACAGAGGCTCAGGACCCCAGGCTGGGTTAGGCTAGGCCTACACTCTTGGTAGCCACTGGCCACATGTGGCTATTAAGCATTTCCCATGTGGCCAGTCCCAACTGAGATCTACCCTACGTTTGAAAATCCACTGGCTTTTTAAGACTTAGCTCCAAGAAAACAATATCAAATGTCACACTCGTCATTTTTTTCCCCTCAGTCACAGATTGAAATGGTCATATTTTGGAGAAATGGGTGAGATGAAATATATTATTCACAGGAATTTCACCTGCTCCTTCTTAATGGCCCCTGAAGCATTTAAAATCATGGATGAGGCTCACATCTGCAGCCTGCATTCTATTTCTACTGGACAGTGCCGGGTTACAGGCTAGAGGCCAGGAACCTTCAGGAAATCCTGGCCATGCCTTCTCCTGACGAATAAAGCCTGCTTCCTACTTCAAGGCTGAGAGAGGCCAAAGCTGCTTTCCAGACAATGCCAGTGGCCAGCTGCAGTTCCACGTGGATCAGTCACAGAAGACTCAGGTGACACAGAAACCCTTGAGTGTCCAAACCCCAAACTTGCTCCTTATGTCTTTGGAAAATGCAGAGCCTTGCAGGAGAAGGATGGTGAATCCTCCTTGGATCCCTTTTCTCCCTTCCCCTTAACTCCCAAGACCACTGAGTAAGGTGGTGCATGTCTGTATTCCCAGAGCCTGAGGAGGCTGAGGCAGGAGGATCGCAAGTTGGAGGCCAGCCTCAGCAACTTAGCAAGGCCTTAAGCAACTCAATGAGACCCTGTCTCAAAACAAAAAAAGTTCAAAAGGGTTGAGGATGTGGCTCAGTAATTAAGCACCTCTGGTTCAATCTGTAGTACCAAAAAAAAAAAAAAAAATTTTTTTTTTTTCAAGAGAATTGTCTGCAATGTGATAACAACAAAGAGATGGGAAAATAAGGCTCCTTGCAAGCCCCTTCTGTCACATAAGCAGTGACTGCAGAGAACTGAGGGAAAGAAAGGAAATGAGAAGCAGAATGGGAAATGCAGACGAGACAGACGATTCACACTAAGAAGGAGAAACCCTATCTCAGAGACAGGCACGCAAATGTCACCCGCTCTGCCCACTGAGACCTGGGGAGGGGGAGGGCGCTGGAGAGTGTGTGCAAGCATGCCTGTGCAGACGTGCCGGCTGAGCAAGAGAACCCCAGAGGTTGGTTTGAGAAGGAAGCAGCCGGAACGGAACAGGGAGGCAAAACCAAACGGAGGTCCTGGGAGTTGACAGCCTGCCTTTGTGGCCAAGGCTGCCCTTTTCTTTCTGTGTCACTTTAAATTATTCACATCAGGACAATGGAAAGAATATAACAAAATAAAAAATGCATCGGGGCCACGCAGGCCCTGGATTCTTGTGTGGTGGCAACGGGGCAGGGAGAAAGGACTGCAGCCGGGGTGCCCGGAGTGGCCCAGGCTCTGGGCTGCCCGTGGCTGCGCTGGGATGTGCTTTTCCACCGCTCAGACCCTGCACCATCCCCCGAATCGTGGCAGAGCCTGGGCCCAAGTGAGCACCTTTAGGGTTCAGGCCTGCGACATTGAGGGGGATGCTCCAATTACAACACCCACAGGCCACAAGCTGCCTCCTACTTCCACCTGCCCCCAGGCTGGCTGCCACTTTGCCTAGCCTGAGATGACCCCTCACTGGTGACTCCAGGGGCCCTGGTCCAGTTAATGCAATCCTGACAGCCCCTGTGTGCTACCAGGCAGTGGCGGGGGGGGGGGGGGAGAGGGCTGCCCAGCCCCAGGGCTCCCACCCTTGTAAGGAATGTGACATCCGGGGCCTCAGGCCTTCTGGGAACCTGTGCCCACCTTGGTCACCTCATCTGAAGGCCATCTCTTTCAAGAGGAGGCAGGACAAATGTTTTAGTTTGCTTGGACTCCCACAACAGAACCCCCCAATGTGAGTGACTTGAACCACAGATGTTTATTGTCCTACAGTTCTGAACGATCCAGTCCAAGATCAAGGGTAGGTTCCTTCTGAGGGCTCTCTCTCTCCTGGGCTTGTAGAGGGCCACCCTCTCTCCTGAGTCCTCACGTCATCTGGCCTCTATGCAAGTGTCTCTGGTGTTTCTCTGTGACCGAGTCACCTCCTCTTTGAAGGACACCAGTCATGTTAAACTAAGCCCACCCTCATGGCTTCATGTTAACTTAATTGCTTCTTTAAAGATCTCATCCCTAAATGCAGTTCCATTCTGAGGTCCTGGGTCAGAGCACTTCAACATGTGAATGAGAGGAACGGGGAATCAGAATTCAGGTCCAAGCTAAGGATAAACAATGAAAGCCCAGGCCTGGCCCACGTAAGAATAGAGGAGGGCAGTTCTGAACTCTGGCTCCCCTGGAGACAGTATAAAACTAAGCAAGACTTGCCTTTGCTTAGAGCCTTTTCCATCTATATTTATAAAAACCAAAGGCAGCAGGGCATGGTGGTACACGTCTATAATCCCAGCAGCTCAGGAGGCTGAGGCAGGAAGATCTCAAGTTGGAGGCCAGCCTCAGCAACTTAGCAAGGCCCTAATGAGACCCTAAGCAATTCAGCCATACCCTGTCTCTAATAAAATATGAAAAACGGGCTGGGGCTGGGGCTTAGTGGTTAAGCCCCCCTGGGTTCAATTGCTGGTACAAAAAAAAATCACAAAGACAACACCTCTTCAGGACAGAGAGCTTGGCTAATAGCTGGTGTCTTCCCTGGAAGCAGGGATTTTGTGTCCCCAGCTCCCAGCTCAGTGCCTGGCCTCGCAGGGAAACTGATGTGGATAGAACAGAGGCTATTAACCAAGGCTCTGGGTCCTTACTCATTTAGCATCTTGCCACCAAGGACAGGGACTCCAGAATGAATTTGAGCTTAATTCACAGACAGTTGAGACCCTTTCAAGATGAACAACTCTAAGGAAGGATGCTGCAGCAGATTCCATTTTCCAAGATGGCTGCAAGACCTGTACCACATGCCTTTCTTACAATCTGATATTACTCTTCCCAAGGGCTGGGGAACATGGTCCCTCCCCTTGAATGGGGACAGACTTGTAACAAGAATAGAAGTGTCACTGTGTGACTCCCTTACTCTTAGAAATCAGTCACCATGTGGCGGGGAAGCCCAGCCTACCCGGAGAAGCCATGTGGAGATGCTCCCACTGAAGTTCCAGCCAACAGCCAGCCTCAGTGGCCAGCGGCCTGAAGGAAGAAGAGAAGACTTTAGAACAACTCCAGCCCCAGACGTTGTCTGAGATAGAAGGCGAGAGACAGGGAGAGACAGGAGAGAGAACCTTCTAGCTCAGGACAGTTGACCCTCCAGAACAGCAAGGGATACTAATAACACGGTAGTTGTTTTTCTAGGTATGCAGCCGTGGGTCATCAGAGCCCAGGCCAAAACAACACTGTGGACATGTAGCCTCCTCCCCTGGCACATGAAAGCCTCTCTTTCCCGGACCTGTTTGAAGACTCCTAGCAGCAGGCTTGGGGGCTGGGGGCTGGCTCCATAGGGGCTGGGGGCCAGGCTGCCAGTACTCACAGCCCTGTTCATCATGTAAGTGTCCAACCTTGGGTGAGTAAATGATCCCTCCGTCTCAGTTTCCTCATCTGTCAACCAGGAAGCATTAGTAAAGCCCTTTGCATGAGGCCGCAGGCCGATTTGCCACGCTGGCCTAGATGGAGGGCTCAGAAGCTCGGGCCCATGGTCAATGTTTGGCAACTGTTCACGAGGGTGACATTACTCAATATCTCCCTTTCCTCTTCCTAACAGGTGGGCTGACAGACAGGCCATTTCTGGCAGCCACGCCATTGACAGGCTTTTTCCATCACACTGAGGTCACCGGCTCAGCCCTACATTTGCTTTGTAAAAATGTCAGCAGCTGGGCCCCATCCCTCCCCTCAGTGCTTGTGGGAAGCCAGCTCCCCCGCCCCCTGCAGAGCCTGAGTTCTGTCCCTGCGCTGTCATCTCACACGCCTTTGCCTTGCAAACCACAGATTAGCACAAGACAAAGCGCCGCTGGGCTAGGAGCTGACCTCAATACCTGCTTTTGAAAGTCCCTTGGCTTGGTCCGGAGCTGGGGGACACAGGATGAGTGGGCAGTCCACAAGGACAGTTGCTGGGCTCGCAGGATCCTCCCGTCTGCGTGTGGTGGGGTGCCTGATGGCAGCAGCCCTGGGAGCACCCTGGTTTATGCTATACATCTGAGAGCAGGAGGGACACAGTTCCCGGAGGGGACTCCATGCCAGAGCGATTCTGGCATGTGGACCAGAGGCCAGGATCCCTCTGAAATGGAGAAATAGAGGGCGGGACACAACAGAACTGGCAGCAGCAGCCCTTTTTATCTGTCCCAGGCCTGCCTGGAAGGGTCCCCTCTGCCTTTTTCTCAGGGACATCCCAAGTCCCTGTCTTGGCCCTCCGTCTTCCTTCTAGCTGCCCTACTCTGGGGGACCCAGCACCATAGTGATGAGCCCATTTCCCCTCAGGCCCTTGTCACTTTCCATTTGCAGCAACCAATTCCCCTACCCAGCAGCACCCCTCCCCCACAGGGCCTTGGCTCCTTCTGACCTCCAGGGGGTCCATGGGCCTCGGCTCCCCCAGCCTCTTAGGGCTGCCAGCTGCCCAGGCTGTCCACGAATTCTGTCCCTACCCCAATCCCCTGGGTCACCTTAAAAAATGATCCTTAGTCTCTAATGAATCAATTGGTTCTTTAGAAAGGACACCTGGAACTTTCTTTGCAGCTAGTAGCCCTGTCAACAGGAGCACTATTGGAATTGGGGCCTGGACAAATCCTCATTGTATGGGACAGTCCCTTCCCCATTGTAGGATGTTGAGTGTCCCTGGACCCCTGGCCACTGAGTCTGGTAGCACCCCCTTAGTCATTGTGGCAACCAAACAACAGAATACATCCCCCCATTTCCCAATGTCCCCAGGGAGGGCCATGGTTCCTGACTAAGGAAGCGCCATTCATCTCAGGATCAAATTCTTTTTACTCCACAAACAATTGCCAAGCAGCATCTCCCCGCAGGACCAGTTATGTGTGCCTGATCAGGGCCAGCTCCCTACCCTCCACCTGGGGACCACACAGAAGAGTGCAGCACTTGAGTGGGCGCCTTTTCATGAAGGAGTAGGGGTGGGTCGTTCCTGGAAGATAATTCTCAGCAAAGCATTTCCTGGGAAATCATTGGCATCATTCCCCTCCCTCCTCTTGCTGATGTCCCCTTTTAAAAAAAAAAAAATCAATCAATCAAAATAAAAGAACAAGCATGGTTGGGAGAGTTGCACTGGAGATGCCGCCTGGTCCCACGCCCAGGTTAACCCTGGATGCGGCTCCCCTGCCTCAAATGCTAGCGTGGTATTTGTTCATGAAAAAGAAAGGGGAAGTTTAGCCTTTGGGGACACAACGACAGCTCTCCCCCTGGGTACTGCTGCCTTCTGCCTTGAGCTGTTTGGACCAAACCCCGAGGCCAGCCTGGCAGGAGGCGCGCACACCTGAATCCGCAGGAGGGGACAGCAGCCATCTCCACAGAGTCACAGAACCGAGCCACCAGCCCTGCATGTCTGTGGGTCTAGCTGTGACAGATCCCAACACCTTGGGCTGTTTTCCTTTTTTTGGACAATAGATCTCAACATCAGTAGCTTGTTTCTGATGCTACAGAAAAATCTCATCTCACAGGAATGAGCGAGGCTTGGGGGATCTTCATCTCCTGGGGTCCATTCGTGTGGATCTGAAGAAACTGTGACCTCTCTTCTCAGAACAAGATGTGCCTATACACGCATAGGATGTGCCCTCGTGGGGGCACCCATTCTCCCAGGATTATGCAGATGATCATAAAGTAGCCCCCCAACCCCGCAAGCTAGGTCACAGGTTGTGGATTTGGAACTCACCCCCTTGGTTTACTCCAAGAGGAAATCTAATGTCAGAGCAGCTTTGATGAGCGGGCTGCAGCGGGTGGCTCAGTGGTAGAGTGCTTGCCCAGCATGTGCGAGGCCCTGGGTTCCAACCCCAGCACCGCCAAGAAAAAGCTTTGGTGGCACATACAGATACAGGTACAGAGACGATTCAGTCGCAGAGTAAGGAGTCCAACTCTCTCACAAGTCTTCCTGAAATGAACCAAGGGCCTCATCAAGGTGAAGGTCCCCACTGATTGAAAAATATAAAAGGAGATGGTGAGAGAAAGCTTTTGGAGACCACTGTTGTTCTTGAACACACCAAATTTAGGCAGACCTGCTAAAGAGAGAGGCCATCAAGCAACATGACCTTGAAAAACGCAAAACTCATTGCCCCAAAGTGAAACAACTCGGACCAATGGCAGTTTCTGGAAATAACTGTCCCGCATTGCATTATGGGTACCCAACGCTGCTCTATGCCATGGATGTCCTAAGCACTCTGTGAAGGCTGGGCCAGCATGACTGTCCCCACATAGAGGTTGCAACTATACAGGAAGGTCCAAAGAGACAAAGTAATGCCCAAAGGGATGCGATGGCTAGGAGGAGAAGTTGGGGATCAGCTGCTTGCCAGCCCAAAGTTCATAGGAACTGCAGGGGGCTCAGACACCATCATGGGCTAATCAACTAGCAAGTCATGGAAAATCTGCGCTCGAGTTTCGTAACCCAGATGGATGTCTAAAGGTCTACCCACAATGCTTTGGCAGCCCTGGTGCTGAATTCTCTCTTCCAAAATAAGTGCTTGACACCCTCGCCTTGAAAGATATGCTACTGTCCCCAAGATCCTCTCCTCCTCCCCCGACTAACTAGTCAGTGGTTGCTAGAGTTAGAAGGGACACCAGTAAAAGACGACAGAGAAAGCCAGAAAAGACGAAGGAATGTTGTATAAAAGAGAAGATCCATCCTAATGCAGCTAAGAAAGTCACTGGACTCCCAGAGCAGAAGACTGGGGGGCAGGAACCCCTAACGCCACCAAGGCCATCTAGCACCCAACCCTAAGCCAGCATCACACATTTCAGGGTCGTGGTTACGGCCGAATCCCACTTCTGGTACCCATGTTTGGGTAGGCCAGGTTATCCTGAGGTAGCAAGCAGCTCCCCAAATCCAACTCTCCAATCGCCAAAATCTGGATCATACTGTGGGGTCTTTTCATCTGAAGGAGAGCTAGACCAGACTTTGTCCCATGTGAGGGCAATAAGCAGCTGAGTCTGCTTCTGTTACTATTACAAACTGCCTTAGACTTTGTAATTTATAAACCACAGAAAGTTATAGCTCATTGTTCTGAAGGCTGGGAAGTCCAAGGTCAAGGCACTAGCAGACTTGGTGTCTGGTGAGGGCCACTCTCTGCTTCATAGATGCCCTGTTGCTGTGTCTTTGCATCACAGAAGGGGCAAACAGCCTCTTTTGGGCCCCTCTGGTAAGGATGCCAACACCATCCATGAGGGTAAAGCCCACGTGACTTCTTAAGGTCCAATCTCTTAACACTGTCGCCTTGGAGAGTAGGTTCTACCCTGTGGATTTTGGAGGGGCACAAACATTCAGACTATAACTTATCAAATAGTGCTTGTTGATGTCCCATTGGTCAAAGGAAGTCACATGACTAAACTTATAGTCAGGGCTAGAGGGCCCTGCCCAGGCACGTGGCTATTGGCAACCATGTACCTTACACATAAACAAAAGTATCTCCCCACCCATGTAAGGCCTGAAACTTCCATCATTTCTCTTTGGGGCCTCTGAACGAAGAATTGCCTTCTGTTGGCTTGCTCCTGGAAAAATCAGGCATGACTTCATTGCATATCCTACGACTCATGATTTTATTTCAAGGGATATAGCCAAGAGAAATGAGTGCTTATGTCCACCAAAAGTCACACACAAATGCACATGGCAACTCAAACGCCTATCAAGAACAGATAAACGAATCATGACATATTCACACCAAGGAAAAATATACAGCATTGAAAAAGAAAAGAACAAAAGACTGCTACATGCAACAACAGGATAAAGAAGCCACATATATGCAAGAACACATGTCATACCATCTATTTTCAAACACAGACAAATTGCCAGGCAGGGTGGCACACCTCTATAATCCCAGTGACTCTGGAGGCTGAGGCAGGAGGATCACAAGTTGAAGGCCAGCCTCAGTGATTTAGTGAGACCCTGTCTCAAAATAAACAATAAAAAAATGGGGGATTGGGGATGTGGCTTAGTGATAAAGCGCCCCTGAGCTCAATTCCTGGTACCAAATAAATGAATAAATAAATACCAGACAAATTAAGTCTATGCCATTAGAAGTCAGTTTAATGAAGCCACATGGGGGGCACCTTAGTCCCAGCTATTCAGAAAGTTGAGGCAGGAGAACTGCTTGAGCCCAGGAGCTTGGGGCAGCCTTGGAAACACAGCAAGTTTCCTCACGGAAGAAGAAGAGGAAGAGGAGGGGGGGGGAGGAAATCAGAATAGTAGTTGCCTTTGGAGGCAGAGCAACTGGGAGAAGGCTCAAAGGGGCTTCTGGGACAGGTGCTGGGAATGGCGTGTGTCTTGCCCTAGGCGACTGTGGGTCTGTCTATGCAGAGGCATAAGATCAGGGTATCCTTTCTTGTTTTCCTCTATGCAGGTTCAATCTTCAGTGTTTTTCAAGTAGAGTATTAATAAGACTGGGGATCCTGTGCAGCTGCGGGGGGCTCTGCCTTCTGCATCCGGGAGGGCAACAGGGGCAGACCTTGCTGGGTGTCCTGAAGGGCACCCCTCTGCAGCCCTGGGGGGTGGGGGTTCCTGGACTGGGTCTCCTCCAGGAGGACTGCTTTGAAAGCCTCTGTTCCCCAGAGTTGATCAAGGCTATGAGCTGCTAATGAACAGTAGAAATAACAATAATTAATAATGGGCAGGAGAAAAAAATGGATTTCAAATCCTGCCTAATTTGCCAGGAGACTTACTCTTGAGGCTGCCTCCGCTCACCCCTCTCCCCCCTTGTCAGACTGCAGGCTTCAACAAGGAAGTGGCGACACCACCCAGAGAGCTCAGGGGGGAGGGGGAGGGGAGGAGAGGAGAAGGAAAGAGGGGGGTGAGGAGGGTGAGCAGGCTAGGGGGGAGGGGGCAGCAGGCAGGAGGGTGGTCCCCACAGGGCCTGAAGGGGCTCTTTGGAGGTGTTCACAGCAGCACAGGTACAAGTGACCCTAGGGAGAGGGGAGTAGGCAGAGCTCAGTCATGGTCTCTGTCCCTGCTAGGAAGGGGAGGAGACCCCCAAATCTCAAGGATGCCCCTCAGAGGCCCTGCAGCTCCCCGCAGCCCGATGTGGGCTCCAAAGCCCAGAGGCTCCTGTCTTGAAGCCTTGGTGCACACCCCCAATGGCCCCTCCCCTCCTGGAGCCTAGTTGGAGGGGGAGGGGAGACCACAACAATGGAAGGAAACCCCTTGTCAGGAAAGGAAGATTCTAATTGGAGCCCTGAATGTTCCCGAAAGATTCTCTCTCTAGTTCCCATCACAAAGAGAGCAACGGACAGCCCCCGCCACCCTTTCCTCCCCGTCCCACCCTACGCAGGCTGCTCCCTACAGCTGGCGTCTTGTGGTTAAGACAGGACACCCAGAGATCCTTCCAGCTCCTTCTAGGATAGGGTGAGAGGCAAGCAGGGCCTCCTGCACTGGTTTTTCATGTGGGAGATGTCAGTATGCAGCCAGGTCTGAGATCTTCTGAGGTGAGACTCAGGGCTTGTAATATGAAGGTCAAGTTCATGAACACCCGCCCACAGCAAGGGTCTAGACTGTGGCTAGGGAGAAACGTGCTTCTTTTCCCACCATGTCTTTCCTGATGTCCCTCACCTTTCAGGGTTCCTCCTTTGGCCCTCCCACAAGGGCCCAAGCCCTAAACTCAGTCACCAACACCATCTCCCCTCCCCAGCCCCATACTCCACTGTTAGGGATTGGAGGTGAGGTATCCCTCAAAAGCTCACGTGAGACCATGCAAGAAGGTTCAGAGGAGAAGTGATTGGGCTGTGAGAGCCTTAACCCAATCAGTGAATTGCTCCCTGATGGGATGAACTGAGTGGTCACTGGAGGCAGGTGGGTGTGGCTGAAGGAGGTGGCATTGGGGGGCGTGGCTGTGGGGTCTATATTTTGTACCTGGAGAGTGGAGTCTCTCTGCTTTCTGATCACCATGTGAGCCGCTTCCCTCTGCCACACTCTTCCTCCATGATGTCCTGCCCCGAGGAATGGAGCCTGCTGTCTATGGACTGAGACCTCTGGAACCCTGAGCCCCAAATAAACTTTTCCTCCTCTACAGCTGTGCTGCTCGGGTCTTTTAGTCTCAGCAGCAAAAGAGCTGACTGAAATACCCACTTTGTTCTTCTCCATCGTCACCAGATGTGGAGGACGTCAAAGCACATGCACATCCTTGTCTTTGACCATGAATCTGTCAGAGGCTCCATGCCTTGACCCCAAGATGGATGGACAAGCCTGGGGACCTCTTCAAGTCCCAATACTTGAGGGGATGCTCACATGGACCAAATGGCTCTCTCTTTTCCACTTGAGCAGAGCGGCTTCTTCTTGCCAAGGGCCAAGTTCTCGCTGAGTTGCAAGTTTGAGAAAATGAGGCCATTGTGCGGCTATTTCTGAAGGAATGGAGGCCTGCGGTGCCAGCCCCAGCCCTGTCCACCTCCCACAAGAACCAGGCACCATTATTTTTACATTGGGGAAAATTCCATCTCCTGTTTCAACAAAAACAGCTGAATCTGGCTGCGTCTTCCACCTTCTCCCCTACACTGTGGGGACAAGGTGTGGGCGTCATTGTTAGAAACGGTGCAGAGCAAGTGACCAGGGGAACTTTGAGATTAAGATGATTTTGCTGCTGAGGGCAAGGAAATTGCAGAACTAGTCCCCTGCCCACCCCCACCAGAAAGGGACAAGGAAAGTTGGGGTTCCTAGACATTTTGTTTCCCCAGTACCAGGAGTTAAAACCAGGGGAGCTTAACCACTGAGCCATATCTCTATTTCTTTTTTATTTTTTTATTTTGAAACAGAGTCTCAATAGGTGACCTAGGGCCTTGATAAGTTGCTGAGGCTGGCCTCCAACTTGTGATCCTCCTGCCTCAGCCTCCTGAGCCACTGGGATTACAGGCCTGTGCCATGATGCTCGACCCTGGCAGCTTTGGAAATCAGTTATATTCGTTTGCTTGGGTTGCCATAACAAGGGAGCACAGACTGGGGGACTTAACAGAATTTTATTTTCTCACAGTTCTGGAGACTGAAAGTCTGGGATCAGTTGTCAGCAGGGCTGGTTCCTTCTGAGGCCAGTCTCCGTGGCTTGTAGATGGCCACCTTCTCCTTAGGTCCTGACAGTCTTCCCTGTATGGGAGTCTGTGTGCTAACCTCGTCATCTTATGAGGACACCTGTCATGGTGGATTAGGGCCCACCACCGTGACCTCATTTTCACTTATTTCCAAATACTGTTCCATTCTGGGATCCCAAGGGCTAGCACGGGAATTTGGGAGGGGACGCAGTTCATGTGGCTTCTCTTGCTTCTGCAATGACAACCTATTCATGCTGCAGTCTATGGGGTTCCAAGGCCAAGAGAAGCTGCACGGTTGTTGATCACGCATGAAGGTGTCCAAGGGCGCCCTGCCTTGGGGCTCCCTTCCAAGTAAATTCTCAAGTTCAAGTCCCACCTCTTCCAAGATAACTTCCCGGAGTCCTGAGCTCACACAGAGCACTCCCTTGGCCAGTTCCACAGGGAAGGGTCATTAGAGCGGAGCCCTCTGCATCCTGAGCATAAATTTGCATCATGAGTAAGATCTCTGTTCTTTTAGTTGCTGTTGTTGTTGTTTGGAGTTCTTTGTTTTCTGGGATGCTTAGCCATTGAGCCCCATCCCCAGCTTTTTAAAAAGATTTTATTTAGAGACAGGGTCTCACAGAGTGGCTTAGGGCCTTGCTAAGTTGATGAGGCTGGCTTTGAACTTGTGATCCTCCTGCTTCAGCCTCCCAAGCAGCTGGGATTTCAGGCATGCACCGTGGCACCTGCCCTGAGTAAGATCTTTGAAGACAGACAACCACCCGCCACCCACACACTGCCTATATCCGTTTGCAACTCTCCCAGCCTGGTGGTTTAGAGAGCAAGCCCGCGCCCTCCCCCCTCCAGGGATCCTCCTGGTTGTCTTCATCCCTGGTCCCATTGGTCTGATTGGACCAGTTGACTGAACTGGTCCAATCAGAGTGAATTTCAGGACTCTCTATGGAAATGCTGGGACTGTCTCCTCAGTTGGATTTGGTCATAGGAGCCAGCGAGGCTTAGAGAGCAACAGCTGCAACTGAGTGACCGGGCTGGGGGCCCAGGGCGCTGGAAGTTCCGGGGATTTGGTGGCTTTGGAGGGGTGAGGCAGGGAATGATCACCATGTGCAACCATCAAGTCCTCCCAAGGAAACAGAGCAGATGATGGATGCTGGTGGCACCACCCAAATCCTTGATCAAGCCATACCTGAAGCGGGTTACCTCTGAACCATTCAGTAAACAGATAAATGTCCCCTTTGGGTAACATTGGTTTGGGCTGGGTTCCTAGTGGAACAATCAATACTGATAGAATCTTTCAGGTCCTCCAAGAAGCCTGGCCCCAGGGTAACAAGGAATAAATTCTATAGAACCACAAAGTATCAACCTGTGAGGATTTTGTAGAGCAGAGAACTGTGACCAGAGTAAAGGGATTTGCCCAGTGTCATGGCTAGTTCGCATCAGAGCCTGGTCCCTGGTACAGTGCCATTCTTACGGCACCCCAAGAGAGGACCCCACTTTTCCTCTGTCCCTGCCCCCCTATCTTGTCCCAGGGCGAGAGGGAGGGGCCAGAGAAAGGCAGTGTGAAGTGACAGCACCCTCAGCCCCCCAAATAGGAAGAGTCGGTTGCGAGCCAGAGGGGCAGGGGAGAGAGGAGGCAGGAGATCTAGTTCTGAGTCACCTGGGGCTGTGAGCAAGCAGCTCGTGCAGAGAAGGAGAGCAGCTGCCAGCCCAGACAGTGAGCATGTCAGTGTCCCAGGACTTACAGGGCCCAGTTGCCCTCAGAAAGTCTGTCCCCAAGTGGGGCAGTGCGCTTGGCAGGTTCTGAAAGCAGCAGAAATACAATGTGCAGACTTGCATGGCTCCTGCCTGGGCCAGAGACACTCAAATATGGGATGGGGGAACAGTCTGCAAATTAGCTGGGCTACCTTGAGCATCTCTCTGTCTCTAGCATAGGGGCTTCAGGGGCCAAATTTCTTAAATGGCAGCTCAGAGCGTCAAAGACCTGGGATGGAGGAAGCAGAGAGAGAGAAGGAAAAGAGAGTGAGGAAGCCATATCACCTTTTAAAACCCAGCTTTGAGCCAGGTGTGGTGGTGCACGCCTGTAATCCCAGGTACTCAGGAGGCTCAGACAGGAGGATCGAAAGTTGGAGGCCAGCCTCCGCAATTTAGCAAGGGCCCTAAGCAATGCAGTGAAACCCTGTCTCAAAATAAAAACTAAAAAGGGCTGGGGGTGTGGCTCAGTGGTCAAGTATCCCTGGGTTCAATCTCCAGAACCAAAAAAAAAAAAAAAAAAAATCCCACAACATAAGCTGTGACTCATTCAATTTGTTGGAAAATAGTTTGGCCCCATATTTAAGGAGAAGGAATTTGACCACTGGGTTGGGAAGACCGTCAAAGAACATTCAGACGTGATTTCAAGCTATCATAGAGGGCTGGGGCCGGGGAGCACAGTGGTAGAGCCCTTGCCTAGCATGTATGAGGCCCCGGGTTCCATTTCCAGCACCCAAACCAGGTCAATGCAGAGGGGCCACGTGTAGATGGCTGCCCAATAGCCCCAGCCGGGGGCTTCAAGAACACCCAGAACCAACTGCCACCCAGTGAGCATGAGAGGCCTCCCTTCCAGCTGTGTGGCTTGCACAAACCCCCTCCTCTGCAGCAGCACCAGCCCAGAAGTCCCCGCAGAGACAAAGGCACAGATGTGTCCTGAGTGCAGGTGGGATGCTGTCAGAGTGAGCCGAGCCAAAGCCCCATGGAACCGCCTGCCACTGGTTGCCACAGCTGAAAGCAAAAGAACGAGTGATCCACCCTTCTTCAAGCCCCCATCTCAGTTTCCCATATGCAAAATGGAAAGCACAACAGGGCCCCGGAGGATGAAAGGAGCTGAGCTGTGCAAAGTGCCAGACACTCTGGAAGGGCTCCATAAATGTTAGTCTACCAGAAACGAGAGAGGCTTTTGGGGTCCCAGCAAGACTTCCACAAATCTATCATGGATAGACCCACCGCTCTTGACAGCCACGACTTCCAGAGACGAGCACCAGGAAGACTGGAAACAAACAGGGTGTCTTAGAATTCTGAACTGGACTTTTTTGATTTCTTGGACCAGAAACATGGATTTTATATTGTAATACAGAGCATGGGGGAGTCTGGGAGTCCCACGAGAGGGGGAGCAAGAGCAATTTTGCTGCCACAGGGAGAGGGAATAAAGGTCCCATCAGGTTGAGGGCTTAGCTGACTAGTCAAAGGATCATGTGCTGACTGGGTTCCTAGAACAGGCTTGAGGCTCTTATGGTGCTGGGACAGGAGAGTAGTGGCATCTTAGTCCATTTTCTGTTGCTATAATAGAACACCTGAGGCTGGATAACGTACAAAGAAGAGAGGTTTGGGACTGGGGATGAGGCACAATGGTAGAGTACCTTCCTAGCATAAGGCCCTGGATTGCATTGCCAACATCATAGAGGAGGAGGAGGAGGAGGAGGAGGAGGAGGAGGAGGAGGAGGAGGAGGAGGAGGAGGAGGAGGAGGAGAAAAAGGGAACTATTATTCACTACATTGGGGACCAAGCTTCAGGCTCCTTGAATGTTATACGGACACAAACCATATTCAAAGTGTAGCACATAGAGATCCCAGAGTTCCAGGCATGGAGAAGAGAGGGGTCCAAGGGTCATTCCACAGCAGTGAGCAGAAGCCTCGTGCCCTCCTGGCAGGGCCCACCATTAGCATGGAGCTACAGACTAAGGTGGTCGGGGCTACACAGCAGACCCAAGGGTGGCCCAGGGCCTGCACACCCGAGCTCAGTGACAAGGGCGGCCAGGAGCACCAAGCTCCCATGGCACAGGGAAGGGCTGACCCGAGGCGCCCACTGGGCTCACGCATAGAAGCAGCATGGGAGGCCTCTAGACTGCAGGCCGTGGCCACATGGGACATCAGGATCCATGTTCAAGTTCAAGCCAGCAAGCCCAGAAGATGAGGCCAGGAAACAGAAGACAGCAGGTAGACACATGTCCCCTACTTAATGCTGGGACAATGTAGGAACAGCAGTCCTCCACCCCGGATCCCTGTCCCAGGGCCGCAGCTCACACGTGCCCATAAAGAATGAACAAGAGAGACTCTAAGGCAGCATTTGCCTCCAAGGGACCATGACTTAAACCAGGAGTGACTGTTACCTTAGAAGCTAGAGTGTCCACCATCAACAGAGCCGGGCAAAGGGCACATGTCAGCGCACCCGGGGGCGAGGAGAGTCGAATCCAAACCTACTGCACAAGAGTCTGCTGCAGACTGGGAATCAGAGGCTGGAATGAGGACAGAGTGGAGTTTATGCATAAATCATCCCGCTGACAAGCTGAACCGCGCCTCAGGGCCCACATCCCTGCAGGAAGCGCACACAGGGAGAGGCGGGCGGCCAGGGAGGAGGGAGGTCAGGAGTGTGTCCAAAGGAAGACTGAACTGTGTGACTCTCGGTTTTGGATCCTGCTGCCTCTCTCCACAACTCTTAATTACCAGCAATCAGCTCTTAATTACCTACAACAAGAGAGACCCGGGAAAACACAGATAAATGAAATCCACAGATAATCCCCAAACCCCAATTTGGTCGATAACATCCAGCAGCTTCCCCAAGTAACCTCTTGCCAGGACTCCTGTGCTCCTGACCAGCTCCAGAGCAGAATGGTCCCCCATTTCTGGTCACTCTTTGCCCCTGCCCTTGCCTGTTGGCCAGTGGTGTGGGGGGAGAAGCAGGTGCCAGGCTCCAAGCCTCCTGCCATTGCACTATTTTCTCTGTTTGCCCAACAAACAGGAGCTCTGGCTGTGAATTGAAGCCACCTTGGAAAACAGAAATGAGGACAACAGGTTCCCGCGCAAGGGTCTCTGGGATCATGACCACCCAGGACTGCCCTGGGCTCCAAGCATCCTGCAGGCCTGGAGCCTCTTTGTCCACACCTCAGTCAAGATGGCTGCCCAGAGCTGGGGACAGAACCAAAACAGGTTCAAACCCAGAGTGAGAGGTAAAGGAGGGGAAAGACGCACAGGGGTCCCTTAGCGCTCCTTCCTCTTGAGTGGGCAGGCAGGGCTCAGGCTCAGGCCCCAGGCCTGGCCTAGCAGAACTGGATAGCTGCCTGCTCTGCTTTAAGACGAATATCCTGGGCTCATCAGTTGGGGGGAAATGCCCAAGAGTGACCCAGGGGCATAGTAAATGGCTCAGTTTGAATTCATTAAAAAGAACAAAACAGCTGGGCGCACTGGTGCACATCTGTCATCCCAGTGGCTCAGGAGGCTGAGGCAGGAGGATCGCAAGTTTCAAATCAGCCTCAGCAACTTAGCAAGGCCTTAAGCAACTGAGACCCTGTCTCCAAAAAAAAAAAAAAAAAAGGGGCTGAGGCTGGGGCTCCGTGGTTGAGGCCCCCAGGTTCCATCCCTGGCACCAGGCAGTACATATAAGCAATGCTCCCCCCACCCTGCCCAGCACCGGCCAGGGCAGCTGTGGACGGGGGTCCTGCGGAGTTCAGAGGAGCAGCGACAGGAACACTGCTCTCCCTTTCCTGATGTCCCTTCCTCCTTCTGTCCAGCTAATGAAGCCGCAGGAGCCCAGGTGCCTCCTGATTGCTGGAAGCCTGGAAGCAGCACGTGCCCCACCAACGAGCCCCCTCCCCTGTGTCCCCACACCCCCCACCCCGGGGCTGACTAAGGGACACAGATGCCTGCCCCTCCCCCCATGCACCTTACCCACCCTCCTCCCTGGAAAGAGGTTGCCTCCTGCAAATGGGGACCAGAGGGGAGGGGGGCAGCACACTGGGGAGGGAGCACGGCCCGGATGAAGGAGGAAGCAGAGGAAGGCCAAGGGCGGTGGGCCCTGCAGCCGTGGCCTTGCACCTCGCACACCCTCCCGACAGCCCCCAGCCTTGGCCTGGTCACAGCCCTTCCGCGGTCTAAATGGGCATTAATGCAGCCAGCTCCGGCTCAATTTCATCACAGGAGACAGGAATAATTGGTCTCCAGTCTTTGCTTGTCCTCCGACGGGGACATGGGTTCTGCCTGTTGAGGTTAGATTTGGGGCCTGTGGGGCTTTTTCTTCCCCCGTTAGATAACTACTTGAGCAAAGGACAGGAGGGAGGGAGGAAGCATCGCAGCTCCAGGGACAAAGCACTTTCTAGAATCCAAAGCCACTGTGTTTCAGGGGCAGGAAGGTCATTGTACATCTCTCCTGTCACCTGGTAACCCCAGGATGCCAGAAGGCCCCATAGCACAGTGGGCAAGATGTGCCCAAAGCCCTAGTCATCAAATTGATGTGATTGATTTCTCCCAAGCCAAACCCCAGGCACCCTAGAACTGTTGGCTTTAGCGGTGCTGTGGATCCAACCCAGGCCCTCGCGGGTGCTCGGTAGGTACTCTACCAGGGCCCTCACCTGCCACCCCTGTTTTCAGATGATTTTGGAGGGGGATACCAGGGATTGAACTCAGGGGCACTTGACCACTGAGCCCCATCCCAGCCCTTTTTGTATTTTATTTAGAGACAGGGTCTCACTGAGTTGCTTAGGGCCTTGCTAAATTGCTGAGGCTGGCCTTGAACTCGCCATCCTCCTGTCTCAGCCTCCAGAGCTGCTGGGATTACAGGTGTGTGCCACTATGCCCGGCTCTGATTTTAATCAGCCTAATAACATGGCAGGTGGAGGTGGCCGCCTTGCAGCTCAGAGACTGGCTTTTCTTCTCCCTCTTGCAGAATCATACATTTTGCTCACTGAAGTTCACGTGCAGCTAAGGGAGAGAGGGTGGCAATCGATCTTCTAAGCCCAAAATACAACCCTCCCAGAGGTGGTTGGGGGGGCCGGCAGTCTCTCTGCGGTGACTGGCTGCAGGAGGCCCCGTCACTGTGTTGAGTTCAGCGTTCCACCGTCTCAGTCTCAGTCGCTTGGCTCACTTGGCTCACTTTCCTCACCGATAATAGGAACTGGGGAAACTGGGCTTCATTTCTTCCCTTCTGCCATCTCCAGGCCTCTGAGCCCCATGGGGTGCGCGGTCTGGCTGTCTGGAGCCTGGCTAGGAGCACTCCCCTAGAGTGCTCACGCCAGAGTGATGCGGAGGAGTCACAATGCCACAAACCCCTCAGGAGCACAGAGAGAACAGGTCCAAGGCTGTCACTGAGTGCCACAGCCCATTCTCAACTCAAGGTGGCTGTCAAAGTAGCCAAGGCCAGAAACAAGGCTTGTATCTGGCACACGCAAAATAGCCAAAAGTCACCAGAGAAGGTTAATCAACATATTAAATAGGAGTCACGTTTATTTGAATACTAATGATGGCATTCTGCCGCCTGCTAGGACTAGAAGCTAGGTGCCTCTGTGTGTGTCACTTTGTTTGATGCTCACAAGCAAGGCAGATGTTACCACGCCATCTGACATCCCAGAAATCTGGACAACCTGCCTGTGAGTTCATCAGGGACTGCTAATGCTAATGTTCCCTTCTCTGGACCTATGTGTGCAGAGAGTGGGGAGTTTGGGCAAAGAGCAGACTTCTAAGGCCTCCTTGCAGCTCACTCAACCCTCCTGTCCATTGTTTAGAGGAGCCCTCTCTTTTTTTCTTTCTCTGTATCTCTCTCTCTCTCTTTTTGGCCAATCTGTCCCAGATTGGAAATTTATTTCTTTCTGACACTAGTACACACATACATACCTTGGTTAATATCTTCTGTGTCAATCAGTTTGGGATCACTATAACAAAATGCCTGAGATAATCAACTTACAAAGAAGAAAGGTTTACTCTGGATCACAGTTTTGGAGGTTTCAGTCCCTGATCACGTAGACCCGTTGTTTTTAGGCTTTGGGTGGGGAGACAGGAGGGGATGGCAGACTTCCCAGATAGGAGGCCACTTCCTGGTGGCCAGGAAGTGCAGAGAGAGAGAAAGGAGACTGGGGTCCCACAATCCTCTTTCAAAACCATACCCTGGATGACCCAAAGACCTCCCCAAGAGGCCCAACCCCTTAAAGGGCCCATCACCTCCCATTAGCACCAAGCTGAGACCATATTTTCAACACATGGTCTTTGGGAAGACTGTCTAGATCCAAACTATAGCATCTTCCTTCTTGATTGTAAGACAATCACCAGGCTAACTGTCCCCAAAATTTCCTGATGCTCATCATCCTCCAGGTTTTCTGAAATTGGGGAGAAGTTTGATCCTAATGCTTGAGGAGCCTGCCCACTGTAGGGGACAGGACATCAATCAAACTGTTCATCGAACATTCCTGTATTCAAGGCCTCAAAACCCACTGTTATGGTTTGCATGTGAGGTGTTCCCAAAATCTCATGTGGGAGGCAATACAAGAATACTCAAAAGAGAAATGGTTGGGTTATGAAAGCCTTAACCCAATCAGTGACTTAATCCTCTAATAGAGATGAACTGAGTGGTGGCTGGAGGCACAGGGGTGTGGCTGGAGGAGGTGGCATTGGGGGTGTGGCTTTGGGGTCTGTATTTGTACCTAGAGAATGGAGTCTCTCTGCTGTCTGATCACCATGTGAGCCGCTTCCCTCTACCACACTCTTCCTCCATGATGTCCTGCGTCACTTAGAACCCCGAGGAATGGAGCCTGCTGTCTGTGGACTGAGACCTCTGAAACCCTGAGTCTCCAAATAAACGTTTCTTTCCTCTCTGCAATTGTTCTTGTGAGGTCTTTTAGTCACAGCAGTGAAAAAGCTGACTCAAACACCCGCCACTAAGCCAGGTGACAGGGCAAGGTTAAAGAGATGACCAGTCCCCTCAGCAATACCATACAAAATGTACACCCAAGGGGGTCCTCCTCACCACCGACAGCTTACAAAGTCACACATGACTCAAAACTCCATGAAACTCCACCCAGAAAGGTGACCGAGAGACAGCATGGAAAAAGGGGTTTCACTGAATTAAGCTTCGTCTTATGCCTGTCTCCTTCTCTAAAGTATTATTCCCTGAGTACCAATAATCTGTTTGGAGATGATCCCAGGAAATACAATTGAGAGTTGAGAAAGTTAGATCAGAAAAGGGGAAAAAGGTAAAAAAAAAAAATAGTATGTTAATGAACGGATTATTGTCGTGGGCAAACTGTTGTATTAACCTAGGCTGGTGGTGATGAGCGCATGGTCCACAATTACCAGAGACAGGAGGAGGGAATCGTGGGGCAGTTTAAGGCAAACAAAAAGCATGCCTTAGCTGGACACAGTGGTGCACGCCCTGTAATCCCAGCAGTTTCGGAGGCTGAGGCAGGAGGATAGCAAGTTCAAAGCCAGCCTCAGCAACTCAGTGAGGCACTGAGCAACTCAGTGAGACCCTGTCTCTAAATAAAATACAAAATAGGGCTGGGGGTGGGGCTCAGTGGTTGAGTGCCCCCGAGTTCAATCTCTGATACTCCCCCAAAAAGAAGCATGCTGTATTAGGGAACCTGGGCTTTGACAGACAGGAATGCAAATCCCCCCTGTCCCAGCAACTTGGGAGACTAAGGCAGGAGGATTGAAAGTTTGAGGTCAGCTTCAGCAACATAACAAGACCCAGCCTCAAAATAAAATCTTATAGAAAGGGTTGAGGGGGGCTGTGGATGTGGCTCAAGCGGTAGCGCGCTGGCCTGGCATGCGTGCGACCCGGGTTCGATCCTCAGCACCACATACCAACAAAGATGTTGTGTCCGCCGAGAACTAAAAAATAAATATTAAAAATTCTCTCTCTCTCTCTCTCTCTCTCTCTCTCTCTCTCTCTCTCTCTCCTCTCTCACTCTAAAAAAAAAAAAAGAAAGGGTTGAGGGTGTAGGTCAGAGGTAGAGCACCTGCTTAGCATGTACAAGGACCTGGGTTCCATCCCCAATATTGCAAAAACAACACACACACACACACACACACACACACACCTTACTTTTGATACCTACTAGCTTTCTGCTCACAGGTAAAATGCATGATCTCTCCAAGCCTCATTGTTCTTTCCTGGAAAATGAGGATAACAATACTTATCTTAAACAGCTCTTGTGAAGGTTGGGAGAGTAAAGATTCTGTTTGCAAGCTGACACTGGAAGTGGTGATGATGATGGTGACGGTGTGATGGTGACAGTAGTGGTGGCAGGGGACATAGTGGCGAGGATGCTGTGGATGCCATAGGGCAGCATGAAAGTACTGAGGTTAAGATTTTGGGGAATAAAATACCAAGAATTAGGAGGCAAGATGAAGAAGAAGCTCCCAATATATCAAATAGAAGATACCCGGGTGTGGTGGTGCACACCTGTAATCCCAGCTGCTTGGGAGGCTGAAGCAGGAGGATCGAAAGTTTGAGGCCAGCCTCAGCAATTCTAGTGAGGCCCTAAGCAATTCAGTGAGACACTGTCTCTAAATAAAATATTAAAAGGGCTGGGGATGGGGCTCAGTGGGTGAGTGCCCCTGGGTTCAATTCCTTGGAAGAAGAAGAAAAAGGAGGAGAGGAAGAATGAGAAAAAGAAAAAGAAAAGGAGAGAAAGAAATAAAGAAAGAAAGAAAGAAAGAAAGAAAGAAAGAAAGAAAGAAAGAAAGAGAAAGAAAGAAAGAAAGAAAGAAAGAAAGAAAGAAAGAAAGAAAGAAAGAAAGAAAGAAAGAAAGAAAGAAAGAAAACTATGAAATCCAGGATTCTAGAATCCAAAGGAAGAAAGAGTTTTAGCTAGGTAGCTGGAGCTCAAAGCAGACAAGGAACAGATGAACAGCAGCCATTACATTTTATAAAAATAAAGTGACTATGACCTGGTGAAGGGGCAAGTTGGTGGCAGGTGATTATGAGACTTCCCTAGGTAGAAATCTGGCAACAAAAGGACAGAAGATCAAAGAACCCGTATCTGTCAGAAATGCCTTTGGCTGCAAGTAACAGGATGTTTTTATTTTTGTTTTCTTGAAAGAGGTAGGAAAAATAGTGGAGAAATACTTGTTAAAATGCCTTGCATTCAGAGTTAAAATGATCATCCATAAAGAGGTAAAATATCCATAGCAAAAAATTTAAAATAACATTGTATTTAATTTAGAGCTTTTTTCTTTACCTAAAGGATTTTTTTTTCTTTTGGTGCCAGAAATTGAACCCAGAAGTGCTTAACAAATGAGCTACATCCCTAGCCCTTTTTATTTTTTGAGACAGGGTCTCACTGAGTTGCAGAGGCTGGCCTTGAACATGGAATCTTCCTGCCTCAGCCTCCTGAGTCCCTGGGATTACAGGCATGTAACCTCTCACTAGGAACCTTAAAAACCTCTCACTAGGAACTACCTAAAACATGTTTTCAGAGCATTTACCTTAAAGAACCCCAATATTGGGGGGCAAGATTGAACCTATTGTTCCTAGTCTTAGCTAGCTACGCATGCACGTAGCAGAGGAGAAACGCTAATTTCCCAGCTAGGTATGGTCCACTGGACAAAAGTAGAAGTCCGTGTGTAAGTTTCCAAAAACCTTCCTTAAAAAACATCCAGTCTCGGGGCTGGGGATGTGGCTCAAGCGGTAGTGCGCTCGCCTGGCATGCGTGCGGCCCGGGTTCGATCCTCAGCACCACATACCAACAAAGATGTTGTGTCCGCCGAGAACTAAAAAATAAATATTAAAAATTCTCTCTCTCTCTCTCTCTCTCTCTCTCTCTCTCTCTCTCTCTCTCCTCACTCTCTCTTAAAAAAAAAAAAATCCAGTCTTGGATGCTGTAGCTCAGTGGTAGAGCTCTTGCCTAGCATGTACAAGGCCCTGGATTCCATCCCCAGCACCTCTAGAATAAAATATAAAATTAAACAAAACAAAAATTTTTTAAAGACACTCTTTAGAAGTTCCTTAGAATAGTAAAAAATAAAAAATAAATTGTGTGGGGAGACAGCTGGTCTATGCCTCACCATTCATTTCTTCCTGTATTCTGGTGCAGTAAACCAGGGTATCATGGGGTGCCATCTTGCACCATGGGGATCAAGTCTTCATTCTTCGAAAGGCAGAGCCTTGAGCTTACAGGATCCCAACCCTCCAGCTCCAGAATATAACCAAAGCTCATCCTCCTGGGTAATGGTCCCCAGGGAGGGAATCTCTGGCCTGGATGCCCACTAGGGTAGGGTCTGAGAGAATCCCCCAGAGACACCTGTCCTCTGTGTCTGTGTGACATAGAGCCATCCCCCATCCTCCTAGGCACCACTTTGTGAAAGGGGAGAGCGACCTCCACACGGGCCTTGGCCTCCTCTGGCTGGAATAATCCTAAAAGGAAGGTTCTAGAACAGCCCTTCAGAGCAGCCTGTGAGACGCCCAGCCTTAGCGCTGGCTCGCTGGCAGGAGGACAGGCTCTGATGTCAGTCGTGCATAGTTAACAAGCAGTGACTTTCAAGGACAAAGTGTGGCCTGATATCTGGAGGTGAAAATCAGAAGCAAGTAGCACTGCCTTGTTATTTCTAGAAGCAAGGGAACCGCTTTCACAGGCTGATTCCCTCTCTGCTCTGAGGAGGGCTGGTCCCCAGCCACAGCAGTCCCCCACTGCCACCCCCTGAGAGCTTCCACATAACTTCCCTTAGGGACTCATTCAGCAAGTGCCACCTACTGCCTGGTTCTTTGGTTAGTTTGGGGATGGGAGTCTTATCCCCCAAATCCCTCCTGTGACCCTGCTGTGAACACCAGGGAAACAGGGACCCTGACTTCTTGACCTTTCTTTTTTTGGGGGGAGGTTACCAGGGATTGAACTCAGGGGCCCTCGACCACTGAGCCCCTCCTCAGCCCTATTTTGCAATTTATTTAGAGACAGGGTCTCACTGAGTTGCTTAGCACCTCACTTTTGTGGAGGCTGAACTCATGATCCTCCTGCCTCAGCCTCCCAAGCCACTGGGATTACAGGTGTGCATCACCATGCCTGGCTTCTTGTCCTTTCTGATGAATCACTGCTGTGTATAATTTGCTTGTGAATAAGAGGAAATCACTATGTCGATCCCCAATGGCAGGCCAGCCAGGCAAAGCTGTCTCGTCCACTGCGAGAACCTCTCACTAGGAACCCCAAGTCGTACCCGCCCTCTCAGGAGAAGGTAGTGATATAAGTTTCCAGTGACGAGCTTAAAGTTCTCCTGTCACAGTTTATAACCACTCCATCTGCTCTCGACGTCAGTGTGACAGGCCAGCTGCTCCCTGCCACCTACAACCTGGGCTGACATTCAGCCGAAATGCACCACTACGACAGCTGTACTGGTTGTTAAAATACTGAAATGCTTCTGTCACCTCACAGTAAATAGCCAGTGCCCCGGGTCCCCTGAGTGTCCCCACCTGCCACCCTAGCCACTCTTGGCCACTTCCCTGAGACCCTCAGGCTCCCTTCCAATTCAGGGCATACGGGGGCCCTCCAGACCCCAGATCTTCGAGACAGCTGTAAGTGGTTGGTCCCACATGTGCATCTCGCCCTCGCCTGTCCCTTCCCCATCATGCAGCCTGTGACTCCAGCCACTTGTCCCCTACCCCCAGGCATCCACGGCCTCTGGCAAATGTGTAGCTCCTGTGCCAGACCCATATCTGGGGTGGGTGTGACAAGCTGTTTACACTGAGAGGGGAGGTAAGCCACTCACCAGGGTGAGTTGGGGATCTGTTGCCCATAGAGGGGACAGGAGCCTACAGCCTTGTCTGTGAAGCCACCAAGAGCCAAGATGGGGGCTGGGCTGAATTCAGCTGGAGCCAGACCTGAGCAGATGCCCAGGAGAGACGGACTCCCAGGACAGGTGTGAAGTCAAAGCCAGGCAACAGGCAGGCTCTCCCAGACTAGCAGGCCTCTGTCCTGACCCTGGAAATGCCAAGAAGTGAGGGGACAACCCCTATTCCAGAAGCCAGCCAAAGACCCACAGGAAGCCCCAGGAGAGACAGAAGGCTGTCTTGAAGTGGCATCTAGAGGGAGGGTGGGTGGCTGAGACCAGAATTGCACCTCCCTGTGCGCCTGGGGCTCGAGACCGTCATTCCCTGCCTCTTGGTGGCAGAAATCAGTGGCAAGAGCCCTCGTTGCTAGTGCCAGGCACCATCGGGCAACAGAAGCCCTCGTGAGTGAGGCGCTGATGAAGAAAGGCTCTGGGCAGAGCAGCATCTCCCAGGTACCCCCCTCCCCGCCAGGCCCCAGGGCTGAGGGGCCAGGACCTGGCAAGACTGTCTCTGCTGCAGAGTGTTGAAAGGAAACACCCCAGCCATCCAAGCTGCCTGGCCCAGTGGCAGCCAACTGGAGTGACAGACGCTTGTTCAGTGATCCCAGGGACTCTCCTTATTCTTCCTAGGCCTGGCTTAGGCCCCTCCCCTCCCAGGGCGCAGGATGAGGCAGCTGACCCCTCTCAATCTCCAGACCAGGCCTGCTTCTACAGCTCTGGAACAAATATTTCCGGTGTCATCAGCCCCTTTCTCTCTAAGCAACCCCTCCAGGGGCAACACCATTTCCTGATTTGTGACCTTGTCCCTTTACTGAAGTCGATTGGTCCAGAACAGGATACCTGAGGAAACAGAGTCAATGAGACTCTTCCCTATGATTTGGGGGCCAGAATGGAGGAAGGTGAGTGAATCTTTGACCGGATGGCTGAAGCTGTGAGCTCTAATGCCCTGGAGCAACAGCCATGATATTCTCAGTCACATGAAAAAAAGTAGTCTGCAGGAGAGAGATTGCAAGAAGAAACAGGAGATGTGGAGAGAAGAGGTTCCTGGGTTCCTAATGTCCCCGAGCCAGCTACATTGCTGCCTTGAGTTCTATGAGATGCCCATTTCTCTAGAAACAATGGGGAAATCTTAATGCCATTTTCCTTTAAGCAAGTTTGAGTGTGGTTCTTTCCAACGCATGAGCATTGCTAATAAACAAACGTCAGATTTTATTGGAAAAGCTTGTTTACTGGATCGTCACTGCCAGTGGCAAGCTCTCTGGCCTGTCTTCTTCCCTGTGGAATCGGCATGCCAGGCACGATGCTTGGTGCACAGTAAGTGCTCAGCTTGCCTGTGGGAAATATCATTCTGGAAGTTTCCAGAATCTTCTGTATATTCAAGAACCAACAACTCCCCTGTCCCATCTGGTGCCTTGGGGGTGGGCACAGGGGAGGAATGGGTGGAGACTCTGGGATTCATTTCAATCGGTCACTCAGGAGCCCAAAGGGTGCCTCAGACAGCTTTAATGCCACTCCTGAGAATCTTTGGGCCTGATGCAGGGACACTGCTGAGTTATTGCCCTGCAGGGACCTGGCTGACCCCTACCCCAGGTCCAGGAGTGGATCTTGCTGTTATTCAGGGGCTCTTTCATTTCCAGAGCTTGATATGGGGACTTATGTCACAGAAACCCATTCCCACGTGGCCTCAGATACTTCCAGAGAAATGGGATCCTACTTCAGCAGACCAGCCCAGTGACATTTGAAGAACCCAGGATTACATCCCAGCTCGAAGCAACTCACAAATGTGTCTGGAAAATGTATGTGACATCCTTTAGAAACGGCAGCCCCTGGTCAAGAGCGGAGGGCGGGGGAGTGTTCTGTCACTGCCAAAGTTCAAGTTAGGCATGATTACTGGACCTCACAGTTCAGGGGCCCTCCCACCCCCATTTTTGTTTCAGTGCTGGCAATCTAACCCACATTCCCAGTCCCCCCTTTTTCACATTTACAGAAGTTTCTAGAAGCCATACAAATCTGTTGGTTGTTTATTTTCCTCTCCGTTTTTATTTTATTGTTGCCCATGTGAGAATATTTTGTCTTAATTTTCTGAATATGTATTATTATATCTTCGTGGAACTTATTTCTATTTATACAATGAAAAATGCAGCCCCTTTGTCTTGGCTTCCTATCTCCCCAGTCCCCCCACCCCCACGCATCTACTCCCAGCAGTTTCTTTTTTCTGTTTCTAAGGTTAATTTATGCAAATATAAGTAAATACAAATGCACATATTCTTATTTCTTTCCCCTTTTTACATAAAAGGTAGCATATTACATGCACACTGTCCCACACCTGTTTTGTTGGTTTTTTTTACTTAACAATATACCTTCGGGATTTTTCCAATGGAACACAGAAGGATTCTTCTTCTTTTCAGCTACAGATTATTCCAGAGTGTAGATAGCATAGTTGATGTGCCCATCCCCTCCGGCCAGCCCTTTCAATTGTTTCCATTGCTGGCGACGCTGCAGTAAGTAACCATGTACAAATATCGTGTCGCCCATGTGGTCCCAAGTCACATCGATGGCCCCAAGTCTTTCTCTCTCCCTTGTCCTTTGACCCTTGACTGGGAGAGAATGCATTTCCTTCCCCCCTTCACCATATGATTTGCTTAGCAGATGGAACACGTTGGGAGCAGATTCTGTCCCGGTGAAGGGACCTCTACCCAATCCGCCTGCTGATCGCTGATACACAAGTGAACTTCGACAGTATGAACTTTGTCTTGCTCAAATCAGCAGAACCACTCAACCAACCAACTCATGAGAAGGGATAATAGTTGTGGTTTTAAGGCACCAAAATTTGGGATGGCTGGTTATGTAGTACTAGCTAAGTGAAACAGGATATAATACATATGCATGTAAGAGAAATTCCCAGAAGAGAATTTGCTGGAGCAAAAAGTGCATTTGAAATTTTAATAGATACTGTTAATTTTTCTGCATAAAGGTGGGACTAATTTATATTCTTGCAAACAATGTGTGAGAGCACCTGTCGGTAGGTAGCCTCACCATGATGTTATCAGTTTTTCAGATTTTTTTGCCAATCTGCTAGGTGGAAAATATCTCAGTAGAATTTTAATTTGCATTTTCTTATCTCAAGTGAAAATTAGCAATATTTCATATGATTATAAGCCATTTGCCACTCCTTTTGACTGAATGATGTGTCCATATTATGTTGCGTAGTTTTCCTACTGGATCACTGGTACTTTTCTCATTGATTCCTAGGAACTCTTTGTATATTGATGAGATTAGCCTTTCGCCTGTGGTAACCCTTCCTTGAAATCATCCACTCCCAGATGAGAAGTCTAATAGCAAGCAGTGCAGAATAAATACAGAAAGTAGAGTTTGGGTAGAAACAATCAACAAAATCACACACTGCATAAGAAAATTTCAGTCAACAATGGATAATGGTCCCATAAGATTGTAATGGAACTGAAACATTCCTATGGCCTAGTGACTTTGCAGCCATCATAACATCAGAGCACAGTAGGTTTGTTTATACCAGCCTCACAAATGTGCTGTGTGTCATGCTAAATATACAACAGCTTCTCTGGATCACATTGAGGGACCACAAGGAGTGCTTGATGTTTGCACAGTGACATGATCACCCAATGGCACGTTTCTTAGAATATGTCCCCATCATGAAGCATTTTCAGAAAGAAAAAAAAAATGACCCAGTACTCAAAGAATGTTCTAGAGATGATTGTTGTTAAATTCTCACATATTATCTACCCAGGGTACCTGCTAACCTGGATGAAACCAATTACATTGTCTTCTGAGATTTTGAACCCAGAAACACAAATTCAGAGACTGATGGTCCCTGGAGCTATCAAACCATTTTGCAGAGTCGGTGCCACCATTTTGGGGTAGCCAAATGGAGCTATGCATGGTCAGACAAATGAGCTGAGGAAGAGCCCCAGTGACAAGATAAAACACGGTAGTCACCCAGAGAATTGCAGGGGGCAGCCACCACGGGCCCCAGACCAAGGGAGGGACACAGAGAACCTCGGCCCCGCTTCTAGCTGTCCAGGCCTCCCTCCTACCCCCATGGTCTCCAGTGGTTCTCCTGCTGTTGGGTTTTATAAGGGACCTTCCTGCCTGGCCCCTCAGCCTCCTGTTTCCTTGAGCTAATTTCAGTAGTGTTCTGTGCCTTAGAAAATACTTTGTCCTTAGACAAAGTATTTTCAGATCAACCGAAAAAGATAATACAGCATTTTCATCCTATGTGATGTATTTCTGCTTTCAAGAATTTTGTGGTCGGGCTGGGGATGTGGCTGAGTGGCAAAGCCGTTGCCCAGCATGCGCCAGGCCCTGGGTTCTATCCCCAGGACTAAAAAGAAAGAAAGAAAGAAAAGAAATTGTGGTTGCCATCACCCCTGGTTTTATAGCTAAAGAAAGTAAGATGGAAGAGTTTGGGGGGGTTGGCCAAGGTCACCCTTACCATAGAGGGCAGAGTTTGGCTGCCGTGTGGGCTCCCCCCACCCCACCTCTCTCTCTCTGCAGGCCAAGGTGTTATGTAAGAATGTGCTAAATCACCCGCCAGAGATCCAAGTGCTGACCAGCTCCCTGGAGACGGTGATCAATACCTGCTAGTGTAGCCAGGGAGGCTGGCCAGCGGGCACGCGTAGCCCCGAATGACCTCTCTGGCTGCCACCAGTGCCCCCCCTCCCCACATTCAGAGATGCCCCCCGGCCACTCGTGCCTATATTCTGCATTATGGAGGCCTTCCTTGAAAGAAGGCTTGGCCCCCAAGTCCCTCAAAGAGACACGCTTGGTCTGCATGGGCCCTGATGTGGCCCCTACAGAGGCCTGGCCACCTCTTGGGAGAGTCAGGCTTGGAGGTGGGAGGGGAGAGGCCAGGGCAGGCCGGGGCTGCTTCCAAATGTGAGGGTCTCCATGCTGGGGGTGAATGCTCAGCCCTCCCCTGGACGGGCAAATGGGTCCCCTTGAAGGAATCTGCTCTGACCAGAGGGTCCACAGCCACGACAAAAGAATGAGTTCCCCCAACGCTTCCTAAATGCCCATGATGTGCAAGACACCCTGCAGAGCCCTGGCGTGGTTTCTAGAAGCTTCCAGGTGCATAGTCTACAGGGCTAGAGGCTGGGGGGAGGGGAGCCGGAACTGAAGCTGCCAAGCCCCACAGGAACTGCAGGTCCCCCCTCCCCCTGCCCCCCTCCTGCCCTCCCGCAGGCTTACTTATTCTCTCTCCAATTATAGTTTTAAGCATTTAGGGTGTTGCTGTTTTAGTTTTAAAATTTGTTAGGCTCAATTTATGCCACTTAGTAAAACCTCTATTCCAAATGAAGCCAAATTAGAACTAAAACAGTACAGGCAATAAAATGTGGGAATTTCACTGGGGCTGGGTGGCTTTTGGATTGTTTGTGTAAATGGAGCCGAGACGACAATTCTGGACCCTGATTGAGGCAGGACCCGGTGACAGGAGCCATTCCCTCCATCACGTCTCCCTGGCTGCTGGGGGCTGGAGGGCACTGCCTTCCCTAGAAATGCCCTTGCTGACCCCAGAGCTGACGGTGACCGCCACATGGTCTCCCAATAGCAGGGTGACCATGGCCTCTTCTGTGTGGCCTTGCTCTGGCTGGTGCAGTCACCCACGGCCACTGCACAGTGTACAATAAATATGTTGAAGTCAACAGGCTGCACATGGGGACACGGTCTGGAAGCTCCGTCACGCTCTTGCCAAGCAGCGCCTGAAAATATGCTCCTAACTCCAGGGACGGCCCCACCCTTCCCTGACTCGGGGTGTGCACGAGGGTAAAGGTGGGGCCCCAGGAGGAGAAGGAGGAGGAGGAGCGGGAGGAGATCCTGAGCAACTAATTAGGCATCTGGTGTTAGGGATGCGGCTGCCAAGCGGGGCAGAGAAGGTCCTGGCTGCTGAGCCAGCATGGAAGCCATGAACTGGGCCCCCACCGGGCCCAAGGGAGGTGACATTTGGGGTTCCCAGGCTGGCCTGTCTGAACCTGGGGAAGAGGGCAGAGAATAATACTGTGAGGACTAGGAGACTGAAAAGGGACACTAAGGCAGCAGCAGTAGCCACAGTGATGAGACAGTGACGAAGGGCCAGCGAGCAGCTTGCCAAATGATTTGGCTTGTCCTCACGCCAACAGTAAAGGCCCAGTGTCTGGCAGGAGACAGGGATTCTGTGTGCAGAGGGACACCTTAGGACCGACCCTGGCAGAGAGCCACAGTCATCACAAGCAAGAGAAGAAAACTGATATAAGGTGGGCAGAGGACAGTGTCCTTTAGAGGCTCAGAGACTGAACCTTCAGAGGTTCAGGGTGGGGGTAGGGCAGGAAGAAATAGAGTAGAATAAAATTTCTGTGGAGGACAGAGTTGGGGGTGGGGATGGCCCTAAAGAAGGAGTCTATTATGTTCGGAATAATTTCCCAAAGCAAATGGAATAAAGTACAATCAGTGGTGGAAACTTCTGGAACAATTTAAGGGAAACTGGACAAAACCCCTGGAGATTATAATCAAATGGCATCTGGAGTCCGGCTGGTCCCTGGGATAGAATCCATGACCCAAAGGCATAAGTTACCCTCTGTGGCAAGCTAGGGTCTCTGGAAGCAGACACTTAGATGGAGATTGGGGGTTAAAGGGACTTGTGACGGCTCAGTTCCTCTGAAAAGAAGGAGTGGGGGAAAACAGGACCCTGCAGAATGAGCAGTTGAGCTGGAGCTGAGATGCAGACCCTCCAGAGTCTGCAATTATCCTGCAGGAGAAAGTTCTAGAATGTTCCAGAACATCCAGTACAGTGTGCTGCCTTGAGCCAAAATGGTGGAACCTTTGTAACAGTTCCCCACCCCCACTCAGCCACAGGATGCAGGCCATCCCAAGAGAGTGTGGCCTCAGGCGAAGCCCTGTCAGCAGCTAGAGGCTGTCTGCGGAAGGCACCCAGCCACAGCCGGGTAGCCAGGCCTTCCTCGAAGGGGAATCTGGGCACCGTGCCTCCCCTGTCAGCCACATCCTCTCCCCTCCCTGAATCCCCAGGCTCTTGGCACATCTGGAAGGATAAATCAATCTCTCCCCCCTCCAGCCCCCCACGGGCCTGGTTGCCCCCTCACAGTTCCTCCAGAGGCTGATGGGTCTGGAGCCCAGTGTGACCCTGGCCCAGCCTAGTGTTTTTGAATTACTGCATTATCCCAAGCCCCTGGATCAGAACTCTGCTCTGACTCCCACATCATGCTTTCGTCTACACTCTCTCGCACTGCCATCCAGTAACCAGCGGCCGTCACAGCTTGCGACGGCACGGGCCTAATGCTCATGGCTTGTTTTAGAGGTGGGTGTTGGTTCTGCTTTCCTGGTCATTAGCTTTTATTGTGTCACCCACCAGGGCACTGGCCAGCCCAGGACCCGCCTGGGATAAGCCCAGCCACGGTTCAACGGGACAAACCAATCAGAAGCACAAAACGTCCACTGATTGGCCCATCGGCTGTGGCAGCCAAGGTCCTTACTGGTCTCTGGCTCAAGCTCAACCCCCCTCCCTCCCAGCCTTGGAGTTCACCCCTGAAGAATCCAGAGCTCAGCTCCACTTTCGAGCCTCGTTGTTGGCATGAGGGGCACATTCTGCAGATACCTGCATCTCCCTGGTTTGCCAAGGCTGATCAGAGGCCCCACCTCTCTCTCTAGACTCATTTTAAGGGGTCTTGAAGAAGAACTGAACAGGTCTGGGGCAACATGGGAGCTGAGCTAAACATTCTGGGCAAAGCCCAGCCCTTCTTTCCCCTCTGATGTCTGTCCCAACCTCCCTGTTTCCAAGCCCTCAAAACCCACTCAGAGCGGCTACTTCCCCTGCCACAAGTAATGCAGCAAAGCCAGCAGGAGCTCTGGCTTTTGTGGTGGTGGAAAGGAAAGCCTAGATCATTTATCCAGCACTACCTGAGGGAGAAGTTGATAGAGCAGAACACAAAACGAGAGTGCACAAAATAAAAGCTGTCAAAACTGGGTGCGGTGGTGCACCTCTGTAATCCCAATGGCTTGGGAGGCTGAGGCAGGAGGATTGCAAGTCAGAGGCCAGCCTCAGCAACTTAGGTCCTAAGCGACTCAGTGAGACCCTGTCTCTAAACAAAAAATAAAAAGGGCTGAGGATGTGGCATGGGGGTTAAGCACCCCTGGGTTCAATCCCCAGCACCCCCCCCCAAAAAAAAAATAGCAGTCAACTCTGGCTCACACTAAAGAGTGGTCTGGATTTGAGCTTCCCAGACCACTCTTGCTTGTAACTTGGGTCAGCAAGGAGCTGTGGGCTTCTGGGGGTGGGATCCTCCAGGAGGCCTCCGACAGGCCTACTTAACCCCCATTACATCCGTTCCCTAATATACTTTTCACCTTCAGTAAATAGTGCAAATTTGAATTTTGACTCACTGATCAAATATTTACCCTGTGAGCTGCCGATCTGGCTGCGCCTGACTTCTACAATTCTCCACGTTTGTATTAGATGAATTAGCATTTTATTGTTGGCCCTCTGGGTGAGGATTGCACGGAGAGAGAAGACCAGAGGGAGCAGCCCAAGACATTCTTCAGGGTTCAGTCTTGGGTCTCAGTATAGGTGACAAGTCTCCCAAGCAACCCATCAGATGTTTTAAGACATGGCTTTGGAAGGTATGGAAGATAATTTCTTCAAAAGAAAAACAACAACTTTTGTCCTCATCTTCACACCTTCAGAATCTGTCATCTGGGAAAGTGGGTTCAAGGCTCGTATCATGTGTTTTTGCCATATGAATTTGAGGAAATCAGAGCACCTCTCTGAACCTCAGTTTCCTTTTTCAGCATAATGGATACAATAATGGCTATCTTACCCCTCTCAGAAAGATGTTGCAAGGGTCAAAAAGAAAATCTGAAGCTGGGTGTGGTGGCACATGCCTGTCATTTCAGAGAGTCAGGAGGCTGAGGCAGGAGGATCGCAAGTTCAAAGCCAGCCTCAGCAACTTAGCGAGGCCCTGTCTCAAAATAAAAAAAAAAATATTAAAAAGGGCCGGGGATATGGCTCAGTGTTTAAGTGCCCCTGGGTTCAATCCCTGGGAAAGGAAGGAAGGAAGGGAGGGAAGGAGGGAGTGGGGAGGGAGGGAAGGAAGAATGGATAGATGAAGGAAAGAATATTCAAGGTAACAACAGTGTAACATGTGAGGCACTGAATGAAGAGTTGTCTAAAACTAGAAAGTGGAGCTGTTTTAAAACATGGCCCCCAGATTCTTCAATATTCCTCCATCAGGAGACTGTGTAGCTGCCAAAGCTGGAGAGACAAGGCCATTCGAGTTTCAGCTGGTTCTCTTGGGACAGTTGCCATGGGGGTAGCTCCAGGTGACAGCCCATCTTTGCTGAGGCACTAGACACATGGGTGAAGCCATCTTGGACCTTCCAGAAATGGCCTTCGTGCCCCTGGAGATGCCATCAGAGCAAGAGAACTGTCCAGCTAAGCCCTTCCTGAATTCCTGACCCACAAATCCTTTTGCACAAGAATCTGGTTAGGGGTTATGTCCCTAAGTTTGAGATGCTTTGTTGTGCAGCAACAGTGACTGGAACAAAAACTAATGATTTGAGTACTTGTATTGGTGAGCTTTCCGTCACTGTGACTAAATACCTGAGAAAAACAGATTTAAGCAGGAAAGAGGTTTCAGTCCAGAGCTGGCTGGCTCCATGGCTTTAGGCCTGAGGTCAGACAAAACATGGCAGAAGGACATGGTGGAAGAAAGCTTCTTAGCTCATGGCAGCCAGGAAGCAGAGGAAGAGAGAGAGAAGGGAAGGGGCCAGAGAAAAGACACACCCTTCAAAGCCAAGTCCCCAGAGATCCACCTCTTCCAACTAGGCTCCCCCCAAGGATTCCACCACCTCCTGATTCCACCAGCTGGAGCCAAACCTTCAACTCCTGAGACTTTAGGGAACATGCCCATCCCCACTGTCCCCATACTCCATTGAATATGCATGATTTTTATGTTTCATGTATCAGTTTAAAAATTAATTTTTTAAGCTGTGGTGGTGCACGCCTATAATTCCAGCAGCTCAGGAGGCTGAGGCAGGAGGATTGTGAGTTCAAAGCCAGCCTCAGCAATAAGACCCTAAGCAACTCAGAGGGACCCTGTCTCTAAATGAAATACCAAATAGGGCTGGGGATGGGGCTCAGTGATTGAGTGCCCCTGAGTTCAATCCCCAGTACCAAAAAAGCATTGAACTTCCCAGAGCCTACACTGCCTGGAAGGAATTTGGCAGGGTCCCCAGGGGCGCGACAAGCATCCTGGTGGTGGCCTGCCAGGGATCTTTAAAATCCAGAAAAGTGAGCAACCTGCACCTGGTGAAGGCTGCCGGCTGCGCGGGGCTGCTCCCAGCCTGGATCCCGTCTGCACTTGCCGCAGCACAGCCTTCTAATTCCAGGTGCTCGCGAGAAGGCACGTACGTCCCCCATGACGTCAAGCCACCCTTTCAACTGAGCACAATTTCTTTCAATGATGGGCTTGGAGGGGTTTCAGCGACTGGGGGGTTTTTTGTGTTTTTTTTTTTTTTAATGAATCCTAAACACGCAGATCAGATTTAGCACGAGGACGGCGGTGGCAGAGCGTCGCTGTAGTTTCTTGCTCGGCGCTGACAGCAGGATGAACCCCCAAACAGACGGGCAAAGACACCCTCCCAGCCCCGGGGCTTAGAGAAGCATAATTACAGGCGGGGTTCAGTAGTCATTAGCATCCCCCTGGGCAGGGCACCCCCCATGCAAAGAGCCCCTCCCCCCCAGCGCCTGCCAGCCTCAGTTCCCTCACCCAGGAAGGAGCGGCCCTGTCCTTGCAGCAGTGGGCTTCTTGGGGGTGATCGGGGAGAGCAGGGCTGGGTGGAGGCCATGCCACATTTTGCTAAATGGCAGCTGAACAAGTCCCCGCGGCTGAGGATCCCTCGGTGTCTGTCATCAAAGGCTGGGGAGTGGGGGCTGGGGGTCAGAGTGCTGGGCCAGTACTGGTCACTGTGGAAGCCCCAGGATTGCCCAAAGGGGCCAACCGAGCCACCACTTGGCTATTTTCGTGGCAATCAATAAAGGCCTCGTAAAACTGTGTCTGTTCTGTGCAGCACCTTTCCAACCGGAGGCAGAAGGCAAAGCCAACTCCGGGGTCTGCCAAGGCTGCTGCGCCCTCCTGCCTCTTTCCAATCAGTTGGGCGTAATGAGCCTCAGCCCTGCGCAGGTCTTTGAGGTGGAGTTAAGAAGGGCATGCAGCAGAGAGAGCAGGCAACCTCGAACCCTGAGGGTGCCAAGGTGACTTGAGATCTTTCAGCTCAGTGTTTTCTAGGGGAGAAATGCCTGTACCCACCTGTTGTTACCCAGCATTCCCAAGTGCCTGCTTGACATTCTGCACTCCACAAAGGCTCCGTCCTCCTGACAACACTGAGAAGCCGGGATCACCACTACCACCCGACAGGTGAGGAAACTGAGGCTGTGGGTTCAAGCTTCATATCATTGAGTTTTTGCCATACAAATCAGAGTTCCTCTCTGAACTTCAGTTTCCTTTTCAGCAAGAAGGCTACAATCATGACTACCCCCTCAGAAGGTTGTAGCAAGGGTCAAAGGGAACAGTCGAGGTGACAACACTGTCAAATGGAAGATGCGGAATGAGCTGTCAAAGACTGGGAACTGGGGTTGTTGTAAATCATGGCCCCCAGATTCTTTAATACTCTTTGATCCCAAGAACTGGGGTCTGTTTCTCCTCCCCTTGAATCTGGGTGGGTACGTGATTCCTTCAGCCCTGCACAGAATGGCCCAGTGAGAACATATGACCTGCCAAAGCTAGCTGAGAAGAAGCCAAGCTTGGCTGACCGATGAGGAAACTGACCTGGAAGCCAGCAGCTTTCCCTGAGCCTCACCCCGGGCTGCACAAGCAATCTCCTGCGACCTTTTAGAACTCCCACACCCAGGCCCCACCCCAGGCCAAAGAAGTCAGAAATTTCTGAAGCACTGCAGTTCAGGGACTCAGCCAGAGCTTCTGAGTGTTCTTGTCAACTCAATTACCCCCATGACACACTCTCCCCAAGGACATGCCCCCAGGAAGGAGACCTGAGTACACTTTAAAAACCCCAAGGTGGTTCTAATGCAAGGTCCAGGTTGAGAATCTCCGTGCTGAATCACTGCAGTAATCTATCTTCTGATACCAGTGTTGAGAATCAGGTTTGAATCCCCTTCCCCCAGTGTTGAAGATTGAACACCCCCCAAATGCCAAGGCAAGCGCAAAGAGTTTTATTTAAAGGATAGAACAGACAGAGAGCCAGACAGAGGCTCCTCCGCAGAAGAGGGGGTCCAAACTGGTGCCTGAGAGAGTGGGAGGTGTCCTTCCCCTTTGTGTCCCCTCCTCCCCTTACCTTGCTCCAAGATCAAAAGGTGGGAAAGGAACCTTCCCGGGGTGCCTTTCAATACCTGTCCAAAAGGGCAGGAAGGGAGCCCCTCAGGAGGTACTCTTTAACAGCTCCTTGTTAGGAGGAACAGTTCCCTGGAGGCAGGTAACCTTGGCAACAGGTGAAGAGGAGGGGGAAGTGTCCTAAAGGTATTAGCACTTTATTTCTTTTTGAATCAGCACCCCTTTCCTGACTAAATCATTCATTACCTACACTGACTGTCTTTTTAACTGCTCTCCCTCCACACACACTTCTCTCTCTCTCTTATACTGAGGATTGAACCCAGAGGTACTTTACCACTGAGCTACACCCCCAGCCATTTTATTTTGAGACAGGGTCTTATTTAGCTGCCGAGGCTGGCCTCAAACTTGCAATCCTCCTGTCTCAGCCTCCTCAGTAGCTGGGATTACAGACATGAGCCACCCTCTGTTTCCATCTTTCCTCCCTTCTATTCAACAAGAATGCACTGAGTGTCTGTTAGATAGCAGCCCATAAATGTTCAATGAACCAACTTTCTTTCCTCTATCATAATGTTCTCAGGAGTGTCAACTGTGAGAGGAACATCCTCCCTGGCCTATGACCCAGGCTGACAAAGGATGACAGTGCCAGGAGTGTGTTTTCAAGAGGGGGTCATAGTGAAGGCAGAAATCAGGGTGCAGTCTAAGGAGCTGAAGGTTCCCAGATAAGCAACCTTCCATCTCTGCTTGGAGACAGTGTCCAACAGGAAAAAGATCCACATCAACCAAGACCCAAGCTCAGCCCCAGGCCTACAGGGTCACCCACAACCAAGCCACGGGTGTGGGCTCAGCCAGACCAAAGGAGTCCACATCTCCATCATCAGGAACAGAAAGACAGTGGGAGCTCCTCACTCTCAATTCTAGAACCTTCCCTCTCTCCTGGGAGCCAGGGGACAGCGCTGCAAATCTGTTGTTTTCCAACTAAAGGATGTTTTAACGTGCGTGCTTCTTGGTACCACGTTGAAAGGAACGCGAGGCTTTCTGCGTCAAGTGAGATAGAGTGAATTTTCTCGAGCAGCCAGATGAAGTATTTTATCTTGAAGACATAACATGTAGGGAAATCGCTAACCCTTCATTTAACGAGCCTCGGGAAGAATGGGTTCTTTCAAAGAAATGAAATGGCAGGAGAAGTCAAGCTCAGCCCCTGTAAAACAAAACAGAGCCGCAAAAGTGCACGTATTTTTAAATAAACCCAATCTAAACCGTGCTCCATATTTCCCTGCTTCCTTAGACGGCTCTGACCAAGTTGATGTCATCTTGGTGGCCCACTCACTCAAGATACCAACAACTGTATCTTGCCACGCCCCTCCACTATGCAGCTCAGCCTCCTATCCTCTTTGAGCTCTGATTTCTGGGTTGTTCCAGGCTCTTCGTCTGCCCTGATGCTAAGAGTAACCTCTTCCTGCTGCTTCAGTATCCCAGGGGCCTCTGGATCTCTGTGTGGATTGGAACTCCTTACCTTTACCTGGAACTTGCTTCTCTTCCTCTCCATTTCTGATTCTAGTTAGAAAGATCAAAAGGAAATGAAAATGAAAAGCAGGGATTGGAGGCATTTTAGAATCTTCTAGTATGTTAGGACAGTGGGCGAAATAAAGAGTAAAGAAGTTCTGATGAAAAAGAATCTGAGCACTTCTATGTGAAGAGCATCAAGGAACTTAACAGCAGGAAATTCCTGACATATTTTAGCTGGTGGAGCCCATCTCACTTCTCAGGGACAGGGCTCACATTCCTTTCAACGTGGTACCAAGAAGCACGCACATTAGAACATCCTTTAGTTGGAAAACAATGGATTTGCAATGCTGTCCCCTGGTTCCCAGGAGAGATGGAAGGTTCTAGAATTGGAAGCTTCTGACCTGTCTCTTCATCTCGATTCCCTGAAGACACAATCCTCCAAGTTGGAAACAACAGCCGCTCAACCAGACCAATGTGTAATGAGGCCTAGGCTTCTTCCTTGATAGGGACCCCCACCTGCCTCCTGAACCAGTTAAAAACCGGGGCCGGGGCAGGGCTGAGCTGGAACTAGCAACAACCTTGGAAATAAGGTTTGTTCATGTTACAAGAGGGAATCCAGCAGACAGCTAGTGGGAGGGAGCCATCCTGAGCTGACTCAGAAATAGGGTGTCCTCAGCTCACTGGGTGCACACCACGGTCTGCCAGTCTGACATTGAATTTGAGTCACCCAACTCCAAAGATCAATGTATAACTCGATGCCAACAAAGCCAGTCACAATGGGGTGTATTTCTTTCCCAGGGCAGGAAAACCCGGGCCCACCTCTGGGCCAACCTCTTTGAGATCCTGGGAGACTAACTCAGAGATCAGAGTGGTGCACGTTTGCATGCAAAAGAGAACCAGAGACTGCAGCCAGCATCTCAACCCTAGATAGCACTGGATAAAACCCGCCGGTGCCCAGAGCAGACATCTAGACTCTCTGCCCACCACTCCTATCTATGGCAGGATCTAGCAAACTGTCACAATACAACAGGCTAGGCTTCCTGGCTGTCCTGGGACTGTACCCCTGACATCCTGGGTGGACCAGACTGTCTCAGCTCTCCCCAGGCCCACCCTTAGATGAAAGGAAGGGGAAATGGTTTTGGACATCAGATAAGATGGACTTCTGAAATTTCCAGAAGTTCCAGTCATCTCAAACCATTTCTTGGGGAAAATGAGAGAGTCCTCATTTTCCCAAGCTCTGAGCCCTGTCATTTCTCATAGAAGGCCCCTATAAACTGACTCCAAGTGCCACTCGTAAAATAAACCCCTCTGGCCTTCCCCACCAGCTTCTAGGTACCCAAAGGCTAATTGCAAAACTGGTAGAAGTTTCTGGATTCTTGGAGAAAGCCTGAAAGGAGACTGAGGTGGGTGTCTTATCCTACTTCCCATGAACACCTCGTTGGGCAGGATCGCTTAGCGCCACCCAGGGAGCTCAGTGTGCTTTCCTGAACTGTCACTCACCACAGGAGCCCTCCTTGACCTCCTGGGAGCCACTGGGAAGCCAACTTGGCAGAGCAGCTGACCCACAGCCACCGCCTTCTCCCTGACCCCCAGGGCAGCTAGTGGGAGCCGTGTCTTTGGCTAAAGCAGGAGCTTTGGAATGAGGCAGTGAGAGACACGAGCAGTGGGGGTAGGGGACCTTTCTCTGAGCTTATTAAAAATCTTTTGTGTGCCATAGAATAAGCCCAGTCTTGTCCGCCTTGCTTCCCCTGCACTTAACTTTTTCAGTCCTGATGAGCTTAAATGCTTCAGTTTGTCCATGAAACCAAAGACCCTCCTTGCCTTTGGCTGGCTGGGTGTCCTTTATGTGGCCATCATAATTAGACAAGTGGCCCGAACCCACGGCCCAAGGTGCTGTGCTCCGGCTCTCCACAGCCCTGTCCTGTCTCTGGGGACTCACACGTAGTGCCAGGCTGAAAGAACAGTCTGGAAGGACAACCCATTGTCCAAGAAATCATCATTGTGGCCACGGGGACCCTCCGGGGGCTGCTGACACTCAGGCCGGCAGCATCAGAGACTCACACCTCCCGTGTGTGGTGCTGAAGCCCCCCCAGTTTGGAGACAGAAAGCTGGCTTGTGGCCAGCGGCAGCAGGGGACACTTGATCTAAACAAAGGAAAGGGGAAGGGGTGGGGTGCGCACTGGGTGGGTGGCTTCGGGCTGTGATTTTTCTTTTCCCTTTTGTGGTTGTTTTCTTTTTTTTTTTTTTTTTTTAATCTGTTCAGTTTCTTGTACTTGGCAAAACGTGGCAGCAACATTCACACGGCCTTTCCAGTCCAAAAGGCTCCGGTCCACTTTTACAACCGTGCGCTACAACTGCACGCTCATCTCATTGCCAGCACCCCATTATTCATTTCCGCGGCCTATGTGGCCCCCTATTTTTCCCATGTGGTGTGACTCCCTGGAGCTGCTCCGACTTCCCTTAGCCCTTAAAATGCCGATTTCGAGCTCGGAGGTGGTGAGCATCTCATCTTTTCTGGCTGCTGCGCTGGTGAATGGCATTTTCCTCTCTTGCGCTCGGCTCTCGTGCGCTGGAAACCATTGTTACTAATAATAACCTCACCAGGCTCACCATCAAAGAGCCCGGATGGCCCCTGCCCACTGGGGTGGGGTGCACACACGACTCAGAGGGACACTGCTGGCCTGGGTCAGCGGGTGAGGGCCACAGCCTCAGCCACTCCATGTCTTGGAACTGGGCCTTTCATTCTTCTTTAATCCTTTACACAAACAGTGTGTGTGTATGTGTGTGTGTGTGTGTGAGCATGCATGCATGTGTGTGTGTGTGCATGTCTGCGTATGTGGCTTTGAAAACGTCCCCCCCCTAAAAAGGGGTTTCATGGTTGAGCTTGACCCGGTGCAATGCAGAATACATTATTTCTTCCGAGCGTGGCCAGCAGACCTGCACGTGCAGCCCAGATCAAACACGGCACCCAGAAACAATGGTAGGAAGCATAGCCAGAGTGAATCGATTCCTTGATCCTGCTCTACCAAAAAATTAAAGCCGAGCACTCCTGCGGTTCTTAACCCAGATAAGACTTCAGCCACGGCCGTGTTCCTCGTGTCCCTGCATTTCTCGTTCCGGCTCCCTTTTCCTGTGCACAAAATGCAGAATATAGAGTGGGCAGAGTCAAGTTGTGCCAGTCCATGTGGCTGTGAAACACATTACCTGACTCCATTCCTTTGACCTCAGCACATGTGTGTTTGCACGCACGCGCACACACGCTATAGGCTTGTTGCACTTATTCCCCAGAAACAAGCCACACACACTCTGCCATTTCTCTCAACAGGACAAGGAGGAGAAGGCAGAAAGGGCCCTTCTGATTGCTATTAGCTCCTAAAAGGGAAAATTCTTCCCATAAATAAAGTTCCAGCCCCAAGCCTGAGACTCGCCCTGTTTCTCCGTCCCCAAGGGTTGACACAGCCCGTTCACTCCCCAAGATCCTTTTAAATATGTAGGTGGTCTCTCTCAAGTCAGCTGGGTTTTATGTCGACATTGACCCTGGGCTGACCCCAGTCCTGAGGATCCCAGATTGCCCTACAAGGGAGGCCAGCCCGCCCCTGGCCTGCTGATGGGCCACGAAGGCCACCCTGTTGGGCTGGTCAGCTGCAGCCGGGGTCCTCTCCTGACCTCTGCTCTAACCCGACCATGCCCTTTACTTAGACACCACCATCCAGCCTGATCCTCAAACCCCAGATTCACTAGCTGGAAACAAACCATGGATGGCCCTTGGCTGGTTCCAGAAGGCTCCCCAAAAGAGGCCACCAAGGCTTCCGGAGGCAGGCCTGGCTCAGACAAGGCTCAGGCTGAACGGGAACAGAGATGGCAGGTTGGAATTTCCAAGACCCAAGTTGGAATTCCAGCTCTCTCCCTGGCTCTGACCTTGATCTTGGTGCCTGTGTGAAGACAGAGCCCAGAGCTTGCAGATACTGGCCTTGAAATGTGTGGTGATGCAGTCACAAGCCAAGAAAGGCCAGTGGCCACCACAAGCTGGTAGATACAACAGTGGAAGTCTCCCCTAGATTCTCCAGAGGAAGTATAGTCCTGCTGACACCTTGGTTTCGGTCCAGTCAAACTGCAGAAGTCTGGCTTCCAGAACTGGAAGAGAATGCATTCCTATTGTCTTAAGCTGCGGGCTTTGTGGTCATTTGGTATGGCGCCATAGGAGACGAGCACAGACTGTACCAAGGGCTGCTGGGAGATTACAATGAGGTGGCCCTAAATATTGAGGTGGGGCTTGGATTATTATTTTATTTTATTTACTTATTTTATTTATTTATTTGGGAGAGGTGCTGGGGATTGAACTCAGGGGCACTCAACCACTGAGCCACATCCCCAGCCATACTTTATATTTTATTTAGAAACAGAGTCTCATGGAGTTGCTTAGAGGCTCGCCATTGCCGAGGCTGGCTTTGAACTTGATCCTCCTGTCTCAGCCTCCAGAGCTGCTGGGATTACAGGCGTGGGCCACTGCGCCCAGTAGGTTTAGGTTATCTTAATGAGTGTCACAACAAGCTAGTAAAGTAGTGGATAAGGTAGGCCTTATCTGTGTTTCACTGATTAGGAAAATGGAGGCCCTGAGAAATGTAATGTTTTGTTCAAGGTCATGTGCAGTTTGGTGGCAAAGCCAGGACTAGAACAGAGGTTACCCAAAACCAGCCATCAGCCACTGTGCCCTGTGCCCAGGTTTTCCCCACTGAATAACTGCAAGCAGCCGAAAAGGAGGACTGGGTCCCCTTGGGAACTTAGCCAGGTTTCTCAAGGACCAAGAAAATAAAGGAACCCCTCTCCTGTCCTTTCCTGAGACACAGGCCACAGCGGTAGAAAGATGTCCTGCCCTAAGCTGCATCTCTCCTCCCAAAGGAAAGAGAATCTGGGGACATAATTCTGTCTTGATGACTCACCTCTGAGCCCTGTCAGGTCTCCCCAGGCCTCGGATTCCTCTGCAGTGACATGGAAATATGCACAAGGCCACCCCGTCCTCTGAGGAGCTGTGGGGCTGGAACATAAGCCTGTGCACAAATATGCATGTTGAGTGGTGACCGTGCCCTGCTCTCCCCCGAGACCGGGTGGCCTCCCTAAGTCCTTGGAGTCCGAGGGCCCCAGGGGAGCTTGCCAAAGGCAAGAAAACCTTCAGGGAGGCCCAGAGCCATCTCTCGCCACATGGGCCTGGGGGCCACCATGACTCTTGACCCTGCCCAGAGAGCCCAGGACAGCCAGGCCCTGGGGACCACACTGTAAGTTCCAGTTGCATTCACTGAAGTGCATGCTCACTTTCTGCCCCACCCCCAACTTTCTCATGTTTTCTCCATCTCTGGGACACTCTCTCAGACCATTGCACACCCTTCTATTTTCTTGGGTTGTCTCTTCCTCCCACGATGTCATCCCAAGCAACACACACACACACACACACACACACACACACACACACAGGGAATAGGCTGAGGCCACACTCCTCCCCTGCTTAACTTCTTCCCACATCTCTCTGGCTTCTCTCATTCTCTCACTGGCTTCTCCTGAGAGCCCGTGCTCCGTAAATCACTGGCATGTGAGGCCCCATTTGAGGCTGTGCTTCTAGAACATTCTTAGCTACAATATCACACGAGGTCCTAGGGAAGCCAAATCAGGAAAGATGGAGCCTTGTTCTCCAAGAGCTCTGGTCTGGTGGGGGAAGCAGCCTGGTCAGGAATAAAAAGGCACTAGCTAATGCTTTAGGTACCACGACGGAGGTCTGCTGGGCCCAGTATGGAGCACAGGATTCTGGGTGATCTGTTGAGTGTGTGGAGGGAGTGGGGGAGGGGAGGGAGAGGGAAAGACAGCAAAGAAAAGCTGAAAAGGCCACATTCTAGCTGCTGGCACAAGGTGAGGCTAGAAAAGCAGTCACAGCAGGTCTTGGGGGACTCAGCTAAACGGTTCAGACTTTCTCCTGAGGCGATGGGGAGCCATGGAAGGTGTTGGAGGAGTCCGGGTTTGTTTCTGAGAGCTTACCTGGGCTGCAAAATAGAAGGATTTGAGTGAGGCAGGGATTTGGACAAGCTGACTTCTGAGGGTTCTTTCAACCTGGAAGCTCTAGAAGTTTCCAGAAAGCTGTGGGGTATGTAGGAGAAAGCAGAGCAAGGGCTGGCCGGTTGAACCCCCTGGACAGCACCTGACAGGAGACATGATTAAGGCCCTGGCAGAGAGCGTCCCTGGGTGTGGAGTTAGCCAGACTCCTCTAGCCCCAGCTGGGGGCCATTCCCACTGTGCCCATCATGTGACCAGAGCCCTAAGGGTCCTGAAGATGCACAGGAAGAGCAGACAGGGCAGGAGGACCCACCAGGACTTGGGAAGAGCCTCGTCGCGCTCTGGGATGGAGCTAGGCGGGCACAGATCCCTTTATTCCTCTATGCGACACGTGCCCTTGGGACCCCTGCCTTAGCCCAGACCTGTGTTCCCCCAGCAGCCACACACAGGGCCAGGCAAGATGAGGAGCAGAACGAAGGGTGGCCTGAGAGGCCCTGGCAGGTCTCAGACAGCACCCTCGAAGGAAGCCTGGTGTGTGACCACCCCGAATCCTTCCTCTCAGCCTCTTAAAATACAGCACAATCCCTGGTGACTGGGTCACCATTGCCAGGGGCTGTATGCAGAATTGCTGGGATCAAGGCAGGACAGGACACCCAGGACCAGGAGTCCACGGAAGACAAGAAGATGTCTGTGGGAGGTCTAGAACCCAGAGGAGGCCACGGGGCCCAGGGCTGGCGGGGGCTGCCTGTGGGGAGTGGGGCCAGGAGCCCTGGCTCCTGCAGTGGGGATACTGGGGAGTAAGGTGACAGCACCCCCACACCTCGGAAGCCCCCTTGCTGTTCTTTCTGCCTAATCCCTTTGCTTTCCAAGACCTAGTGGCAGAAGGTGACAGCTTGCTCACTCTTTCGGTCCCCCAATCCCCACCCCCATTCTTTGCAGTGCCAGGGATCCAACCCAGGGCTTCGAGCATACTAGGCAAGCGCTCCACCACTGAGCTACCCACCCCCAGCCCCTAGGCACCAATTTTAATTTCTTTCCACATCAATCCACAAATTCAGAAAACTCCAAGTAAATGAGGAGGATCTGGGAGAATGGGGGCAAGGCAGGAATAAGGGGTCTCGAAGATACGAATTTTTCTGGCTCCTATCCTTCATGAGTTCACGGTCCAATAGGGTAAAACAGAGATCATAGCCACAACCACCCACAATGCAATCATATATGGCAGCTAAGTGTCCTCTATGTTTAGTAACAGGGCAGAAGCGATTTGGGGGAAAGTCATCCCATGCACTATACCGAGTACCTAGGTCACCCATGCACCGGGCTGAGGGGTTTGCGAGCCTTAACATTTTCCATCCTCACCCCAGTTCCCTAGCAACAGCTCATTTTACAGATGAGGAGACAAAGGCACAGAGACATTGAGTAACTTCACCTAGGTCACACAGGTGGAATGGAGATTTGTGCTTCAGAGCCTGTTTCCTTTAGAATGACATCTCCTTAGCGGCCCTGGTGAGCAGCGGAGAGCATAGAGCCCTGGACGTAGGAGGCTGCAGTGCTCACCTGCACTCTTTCTAAGCCTCAGTTTCCTCGCCGGTAACATGGGAGAACAGCAGTACACGGGCTTCATCTGGGGGCTGCTGGGGGAAGTCAATGAGCTGGGAGCAGACGCCCGCTGACAATTGTGAACTGCTCCGTTTACCTGGGGCTTTAAGAACCAACCACAAGACCCTTTTGTGTTCATTCATCTGACTTAGAAGCCAAGGAGCCTGGGGGGGGGGGGGCTGGTGCCAGGTCCCCGGGGGGGGGGGGGGGGGGGGAGGGGGGCTGGGGGCTGTGCTTATCTCTTCCCAGTAGAAGAGCCAGGTCCAAAAAAAAAAAAAAGAAGAGCCAGGTCCCCCAAGAGTCTCCTCAAGCTCCCCCCTGGGCTTCATCTCACCCCAGACTCCTGTGCGGTCACACAAGGCCGGCCACCAAGCCCCTCCCATGTCAGGGATCTTTCCAGGCTCAGCAGCCCTCAGTGTTCAAGGACCAGGGCTCCACCCCAGCTGACATCCAGATGAAGGACCTGGATCTTTGGCCAAGGGAGGGAGGACAGGGGTGTGGAATGGAGGAGCCGCAGAGCTGCCTAGAGTGAGCTCCCTGCACAGATGGTTCCCCTATGTCATCTAGGGCCCTCCCTGGCTGGCTTCCACCGTCTCAGATGCAATTAGGGGGACATAATGCGTAAGCTCCAGCTAGAGCCGGTGCTGCTGGAGGCAGGCAGAAGCCGGCTCTGTCTTGGGTTTCAGCCCTGGGCTGCTCCCCACCACCGTGACCTTGAACTTCTGGAACTCTGCACTGGCTCTTTCCTCACCAAGCATCCTGCCCCACACAATTTTATCTGCTAGAAAGAGCTGCTTCCAGCCCCCATCTCTTCGATGACATATGGACGAAATCCCATTCCCGACCCTCACGCATTCGCAGACATGCACAGACTCAAAGGCATGCCCAGGTTAAAATTGACCTTCCTCTCCTTTGTCCATTTTGTGGCATGTTTAAACATTTTTTATCTAAGAAAATACCACGTGATGTTCTATATTTTATATCTTTTATGGGCCTATCCTGCAGTTCCACCTTCATAACAGATCACCCCAAACTTCACATTTTAAAATAACAACTTTGGCCAGGTGTGGTGGCGCAGGCCTATAATCCCAGCAACTCGGGAGGCTGAGGCAGGAGGATCACAAGTTCTAAGCTAGCCTCAGCCACTTAGTGAGGCCCTAAGCAACTCAGTGAGACCCTGTCCTTCAAATAAAACATAAAAAGGGCTGAGGATGTGGCTCAGTGATTAAGCACTCCTGGGTTCAATCCTCGGTACCAATAATACCAACTTTGATTTTGTTCACCAATGTGCAATTTCAGCAGGGCAAGGTAGAAACAGCTCCTTCCTGCTCTAAGCGGTGTCACCTGGGCCAGTGGGAGGCTGGGCCTGGAGGTTCGCGCTAGCTGGTGGTCAGGATCTTAGCTGCAGCTGGAGCCGGGGACTTATATATGGCCTCTGCTTGTGGCTTTGAGCTCGCTCCCGGCATAGCTGAGGTCCCAAGAGGGAGCATCCAAGGTCAGACAGGAACTCCAGATACCTTTACGACTTCACCTGGGATGTCACAGAGCATCGCTTCTGTTGTACTCCTGGGGCCACCAATTCCCAAGGGGAGCAAAGACTGCACATCTCCACAGAGGAGTGTCAACATCCATTGGGAAGAAGATGACATGAGAGGGGACATATTAATGCAGCCATGTTTTCAAAATACACTCTGCCATGGTCCCTACAACCCATGAGGACAGGTGGCTTTAGTTGGTGCTAAAAATAAATCCTTGCAGAAGGCAGGAAAGGAGGAAGGGGGGACTCAAGAGGAAGAGAGGGACCATATGAGAAAAATTCAAAGGTGGTCACAGCCTCTTTAGAGCTACACATTGCTGACAGCATCATCCTAACTCTCCCATTCTGCAGATGAGATGACTGAGGTTCAAAGATACACTCTATCCAAGGCCTCAGAGTCATTTCGGTAATATCCAATCTCCGAGTCCTCTTTCTCTCCACCATGGAAGAGGGTGGGGTCACCTAGCACTTTCCCGGGGTCTTGTCCCCATCCCTGGAACCAATGCCTCCCAGCATTCAAGGGGTGTCAGACTCTCCGGGAACTATCAAGATGCGTTTCTCAGGCTCGATCCTCACCACATCCACAACCCAGGCCCTGCCCGCCTCTCTCTGCCTGGACCTGCCTGGGGCCAGCAGCCAGGGCCACCTCCACCAGTCCTGGGCTGCCCTGCCCTCCTCCTCCTGGCAGTTTTCTTGGACAGAGTGGGGTCAAGGAGAGGCTGCTGGCCAGGGAGGATGACAGGTCTCAGTTCAAATACAGGCTCAGGTTGATGTGGCCCATGGCTTGGGGCCTCTTGGCAAGCAAGCGGAAAGGTTGAAAGAGAGGTTCATGGTGAGGGACTTAGCAGGTCATTAGAGGTGCCGGAAATGGAAGTTCCTCTTCCCCACCGCTTCCGGAGACTCTGCGGCCTCAGGAAAGGCAGCAGCACCTGGCTCAGAGCATTCTGGATTCCAGAAGATAGACAGAGCTTGGGGGAGGGGGGGAGGGCAACTGCTGTCCCTGTAGAGGGGACGGTACTCACCAGCTTCCTTTCCCAGCCAACTCCAAATAGTCTGGTTAACTCTGCTGCAGAACAAATAACCCCCAAACCCAGTGGCTTTAAAAACCAATCACTTTATTATCTTTCATGAGGTTGGGGATCAGGATTTGGGGGCAGGGCTCAGTTGGACAATTCTTTGGCAGCACACAGCACGGATGAGGGTCACTTGGTAGCTTGGGTCTCGTAAGTTCCCCTGGTCTAGAGAATCCAAGACGGCTCCACTCCTGGCCTTGGGCCTGGGCAGGGGAGGCTGGGAGATTGGCTTGGTCTGGCCTCTCCCCCTTTCTGTGTGGCACCAGGACCTCTCCATGGGGGTCTCTCAAACAATGTGGTCCAACTTCTGACATGGTAACTTGGGGCTCCAAGAGACCAAAGTTAAAGCTGCCTGGCTAAGTTGACTCAGAGCCTCGAGTACAGCACTCTAAATCCATCCAAGCAGCCGGAGTTGAACCCCAACTCAGGGAAAGGATAGTAGCCCCCACCTCTCAATGACAGGCACATCAGCGATCCGGAATTCTGTTCAATCTGCAGGAGCTAAGCAACCTTCAGACCCACGTCTGTCTGTCCCCTAGACTGTTTTGTGCCCATAGTCAATCTCATTATTCATTCCAGATGGCTTGTTATGGGCTGAATTGTGTCCCCCAAAATTTGCAAAAGTCCTAACCCCAGGACCTCAGGATGTGACCATATTTGGAAATAGGGTCTTTTTTTTTTTTTTTTTTTTTTTTTGGTACCAGGGATTGAACCCAGGGGCACTTAACCACTGGGCCACATCCCCAGCCCCTTTTATATTTTATTTAGAGGCAGGGTGTTGCCAAGTCACTTGGAGGCTCACTAAGATACTGAGGCTGGCCTCCAACTTGTGATCCTCCTGTCTCTGGCAGACAGCTCCCAACCCCCAAGCCAACAGCCGGGCCTTGTTCTTCCCTAACGGTGGCCGGGGATCCCAGGCCAGGGGAAGTGGAGCCTTTCAGGGAGAGGATTCCCCAGGGCTATCTCCTTGTAGCTTGGGGAGAGCGAGCTGGGCAGGTGAGGATTTTGCTCGCAGCCTTGAGAAACCTGATGCGCCCACAGTGAGCGGAAATAGACAAAGATCAACTGAACAAGGCCTGCAGAGGCCCATGGTCCCCCAGCTCCGCTAGGGAGCTCAGCCCTGCTCAGGGCTCTAGGGCACAATCCAATTTCCTCATCGCAATGGCTCCAGGGGAGAAGGCTTTGTTTGAGCTTGGTTGTATAAGATCAAACTGAGGCTCAGAGAGGCAAGGTGATAGACTTAAGATCACACAGCTGGGAAGAGGTAGAGTCCAGGTTCAAAGGCAGGCCTGTCCAGCACAATTTCTGCGCACTTAGATTCTACTCCAGCTGTGCCTCCAGGACAAGAAGCCACCAGCAACTGGAGGGCGATGGGGTGGGGCGGGGGTGGAGAGCAACAGAAATAGATTTCAGCACAATACAAGGAAGGATTTACATGACATTTCGGTGCTTTAAAAGTTCATCAGCAGTGGGCACAAGTGGCGCATGCCGGTAATCTCAGCAGCTCAAGAGGCTGAGGCAGGAGGATCATGAGTTCAAAGCCAGCCTCAGCAATTTAACAAGGACCTAAGCCACTTGGTTTGATTGGGGCCAAAAATATGCTTCAAAGCTCACCCATGCGACAGTTAGCAGGAAGCTTCAGTTGCTTCCTATATGAGCTTCTCCAGGGGCAGGAGGGGTAGATCAGTGGTGGAATACTTGCTCTCACGAGGTCCTGGGTTCCCTCCCCAGCATCACAAAAAATACTAAAACAAAAAAGAAAAACTTACATGGGTATAATGAGAAAGGAACTGAAATGCGTAGGTATCACGGGCTTTGCCAAGGGACATCCACTGGCGGTTTCAAGAACTGGCAAATACCTGTAATCCCAGAAGCTAAGGAGGCTGAGGCAGGAGGATCTCGAGTTCCAAGCTAGCCTCAGAAATTTAGCAAGGCCTAAGCAACTCAGCGAGACCCTGTCTCTAAATAAAATACAGAATAGGGCTGGGGATGTGGCTTGTTGGCTGAGTGCCTCTGAGTTCAATCTCCAGTACCTCCCCCCCCAAAAAAGAATTGGTAAATAGTGTTGGTAAGAACTCCAAATCAGCTTTTCTCTGGATATTTCAAATGGCAGGTTACAAGCACACCCACAAGGAGCCATTGCACACCTATTCAAATTCAGCATACTCCTCCTGGAACTGAAAAATGGCCCAAGTTTAAAACCACAGTGAGATACCACTTCAAATCCACAAGAATGGCCAAAAGAAAAGAACGGCAATATCACAGGCTCACACAAAGTGAGAAGCGAGTGGGACAATCACACATGGCTCGTGGGTATGTAAAATGGCACAGGCACTTTGGAAAACCGTGTGACAGTTTTGTTTTTTTATATATAAAGTTATGCAAGCACTTACCATAAGTCCTGGCTATCCCACTCCTGGGGACTTTGTAAGTGAATTGAAAGCACTTGTCCATAAAACTATCTGAACGTGCCAGGCATGGTGGCCCACATCTGTAATTCCAGCAACTTCCAAGGCTGAGGCGGGAGGATCCACAAGTTCAAGGGCAGCCTCAGTAACTTAGGCAGACCCTATCTCAAAATAAAAAGGGCTGGAGGGGCCGGAGTTGTAGCTCAGCAGTAGAGCGCTCACCTAGCACGTGCGAGGCCCTGGGTTCGATCCTCAGCACCACATAAAAATAAAATAAAGATATTGTTTCCATCTATAACTAAAAAATATTTTTTTTAAAAAAAAAAAAGGGCTGGGGATGTGGCTCAGTGGTTAAGCACCCCTGGGTTCAACCCCTGGCACTAAAAACTAAAAACATTACTAGGAGCAAACTATTAATAGGCCCAACAACTTGGATGAATCTCAAATACAACAGGCTGTGTGAAAGAAGATACACTGTGTGCTTCCGTTTATATGAAGTTCAAGAACAGGCAAGATGAAGCTACCGTGATAGGAATCAGAAATGGGAAGGAGCATGAGAGAATGAGATGGTAGAAATGAGCTGGATTTCTACACAAGATACATAGGCAGAGGCATTTCACCAGGCGCAGTGGCGTGCACCTGTAGTCCCAGCAGCTCAGGAGGCTGAGGCAGGAGGATCGCAAATTAGAGGCCAGCCCCAGCAACTTAGCAAGGCCCTAAGCAACTTAGGGAGACCCTGCCTCAAAATAAAAACTAAAGCTGGGTGCAGTGGTGCATGTTTGTAATCCCAGCTGCCTGGGAGGCTGAGGCAAGAGGATCGTGAGTTCAAAGCCAGCCTCAGCAACTTAGCGAGGCCCTAATCAACTCAGCTAGACCCTGTCTCTAAATAAAATATTAAAAAGAGGTGGGGATGTGGCTCAGAGGTAAAGCTCTCCTGGGTTTAATCCCCAATACCTAAAAAAAAAAAAAAAAAAAGTACTGAAGTGAACGAGAAGAGTCTGTTGTTGCCTTCATTTTCTTTTAAAAACTTGTGTGCACACACACAAAGAATCATTTCCCAGCATTAACTGGTTTCCCTCAGGTGGATTATAGTTCTTTCAGCCACAAGATTACAAAAATAAAGAAGTTCCAGGCTGGGGATGCGGCTCAGGGACAAAGCACTTGCCTAGCATGCACATGGCCCTGGGTTCCATCCCCAGCACCGGGGGAAAAAAATCACACACTAAAACAATAAAGAAGTCCAAAAATTGCAGTGGCTTTGCCTCATCCCACAAATTAACAGCAGCTGGTGCTTCCACACGCCCCAGAGGCCAGAGGGAAGGCAAATTTCAAACTGGCAGCAAGAGCGAGTGGGGCTTGGCAGGGCCAGTCCACACCCTCTGCCACCTGTGAGTCAGAAGATCACCATGCAGGTGTCCAGGGAGCCTCGGAAACCTCTCCCCTCCCTGAGGTGCAGAAGCTCTTTGGCTAATGCTGAGATGCACCAAAGGACCAAGGGACCAAAGGACCAAGGGACCAAAGGACCAAGGGACCAAAGGAGAAGGGCCTTGGCCCCAGACTGGATGACAATATGATATATGCATGTGCAGGTGTTTGAGTCAGTTTTTTCACTGCTGAGACTAAAAGACCCGAGCTGCACAGCTGCAGAGGAGGAAAAGTTTATTTGGGGGCTCAGGGTTGCAGAGGTCTCAGTCCATAGACAGCAAGCTCCATTCCTTGGGCTGGAGGTGAGGCAGGACATCATGGAGGAAGAGTGTGGTGGAGGGAAGCGGCTCACATGGTGATCAGGAAGCAGAGACAGACTCCACTTTCCAGGTACAAATATAGACCCCAAAGCCACGCCCCCAGTGCTTCCTCCTCCACTACACCCACCTGCCTCCAGTCACCACTCAGTGAATCCCATCAGGGAGCAATTCACTGATTGGGTTAAGGCTGTCACAATCCAATCATCTCCCCTCCAAACACTTGTCTCACACTTGAACTTTTGGGGGACACCTCACAATCAAACCATAACACCAGGTATCTTAGGACTCCCCCCACCTTGTTTTTCTGCACTTGGTCTCCCTCCCACACACAAAGAACCCCTGTCACTCACGACTTATTGGTCTCTCTACAACTAAAACTAGAGCCTCTACAATTCATTGAGGAACCCCCGTGAGCCGGGTGCTGTATCACTTCTACAAAGCTCTTTGATTGTGAATAACTGAAACTGCTTCTGAGCAACTTGGGCAAAAAGGAATTCACTGGAAGACAGCCGGAAATTGGCAGAATAGATGGGAAGAAGGCTTGGTATCTGCAGGAGTCAGGATGGACCTAGGGACAAACAAGCAACTCTTGGCATTCTGGTGTCCCTGTCCTGGGGCTCGAGATTCAAACACAAGGCAGGAGTATACAATGGTATGGCCACTTTGGGGAAAAATCTGGAAGTTTCTCCCAAAGTTGAATATACGGCCAACCTACAACCCAACAATCCTGCTCCTGGGTTCTCACCCAAGAGAAATAAGAGCATATGTCCGTAAAAACATTTGTACATAAATGCTCATAGGCACCGTATTCGTTAACAGCTCCAAATGGAGTCCACTCAAATCTCCATCCATTTGAGGGGGGGGGGGGTGGATCGAAGAAGCAAATTGTAGTCTAGCCAAAGGACGGAATATTACTTAGCGATACAAAGGAATGTGCTGGCCAGATTGCAACAGCTTGAATGAGTCTCACAGGTATTTTTCAAGAGAAAGAAGCCAAACACAAGAGAGCACATTCTGTATAATCCATTTGTAGAAAATTCAAGAACAGATGAAACAAACGACGGTGATAAAAATCAGAACGGAAGCTGCCTGGAGTGACCAGAGAAGATTAACTGGGAAGGCAACAAGGGAATTTGGGGGTCAGGTGGGAACATTCTAGATCTTGATGGCAGGGGTAGTTACCCAGATACATGTATTTGCCGAAACTCATCAGAAGGCACACCTTCTGTGCATTTCAATGTATGGAAATTATGTTTTAATTAAAAATTAAATTAAAAAGAATCACAGGCAGGGTTTGCGCCAGGAGCAAGAGATACAGTAGCAAGCAGGCAGCGAGCCCTGTCCAGAGGGAGCTCCCATCTGGCCCCAGAGCTAATAAATGACAGAGCTGGGGACGAGCTGAGACTATCCTACCTCCCAAGCCAGTCTCAGCTTTGCATATCACAGCCCAGAGCACTACGGGATCTGCAGGGAGGTGACTGGGATCTGCACCAGAGGCCACAGGCCCTTACTCCAAAAGGGCTGGAGCCTGCGCAGTACCATCTGGAGTGCGGTGAGGAGACAGGCTGGGGGCCTGCAGCTCCTGCCCCCCCCCCACTGCCTGGCCTCCCTGCCCTGCCCTCCCCTCCCCCGTCCTCTCCTGACTGCTGGCGCACAAGACCCCATGGGAAAGGGAAACTATTTCTTGATTTCTTCACAGAGGAAACATAAAATATTCAGAACCAGAAACGAGAACATCATTCGGAACATATCAAACTAATAAAGGCTTTTCTCGAATATTCTAACTGGTTAAGAGGTAGGAGGGGTCACCCGCGGAGACTGAGGAGTTGAGGACCTTACTAAATTGCTGAGGCCCTGGCCTTGAATTTGTAATCCTCCTGCCTTGGCCTCCCCAGCTGCTGGGATGACAGGCATTCGCCACCACACTTGGCTATCAGTGTTTATTTTAAACTGCTAAGTTTCGAGGTAATTTGTTAAACAATGAAAGACAACTAATACAGCTGGTACTCATAACTGGCCCTCCCCTCACCTCCAAGTGGTCTCAGACCAGAGCATATGATCCCGACTCCCGTGTCCCTCCCCATACTCCCACTCCCCCCCAACAGTTTTGCATGATTTAGCTTCCTTTTCCCATGTTCCTCTCTTTCCTTCCTGTGCTAAAAAGCATGTCAAAGTTGCTCCTCCTCCACAGAGAATATTCCAAACTGCAGTTGGGTCAGCCTCAGGGGAAAGTGAATCCTGAGGTCCCCTGCAACTGTTCCAGTCACCTCCACTGCCTGGAATTCATTCCTGGTGCCTTTCGCGTGACTGCCGCTGTTTTTCTGCACACCCTAAATTGCCTCTGTGCCAAATGCTGAATGTGACCAGCAATGACACAAGATGAATAATGTGGCATATAATTATCACCACATTTCAGAGGAGGGCAATATGCATTTTTCTCGGAGCCGAAGGGATGCAATTTTATTTTGTAACACAAAATGCTCCATTTGGGGGTCAGTTTGCGAGCGGCCCTTCATTCTGAAGCAATTTCACGTGAATAAAAGCATTTATACCCTTGTGCTGCGCAACACACATTATCCCAGCCTTGACTCCTGGCGTGCACCCCTCTACAGTTTCCAGCTCCATCAATGAGCCAGCCCCAAATAGCCATATGGCAAGGTGAGCATAATGATGGTTTTATTGAGGGGTGGGTGCCAGGAATTGAACTCAGGGGCACTCAACCACTGAGCCACATCCCCAGCCCTATTTTGTATTTTATTAGAGACAGGGTCTCACTGAGTTGCTTAGCACCTTGCTGTTGCTGAGGTTGGCTTTGAACTCTTAATCCTGCTGCCTCAGCCTCTGGAGCTGCTGGGATTATAGGCATGTGCCACCGCGCCCAGCCCACAGTGGTTTTTGACTTATTCCATGTCTTGGAATCTTTGTTTCCTTTCCTGCCAAGCAAGAATGAGATGGTTTCTCTACAAATTGCTTTTAAACTCAGTCCACGAGGACTAGATCTTTCACATCCCAGACTTTAGGGTGGCACTGACCTTTCACTCCCGACTTTTTATTTTGTTTTGTTTTTGTGGAACTGGGAGATGAACCCCGGGGGCACTTTATCACGAAGCCACATCCCCAGACCTTTTCATTTTGATTTTGAGACAGGGTTTCACTAAATTGTCCAAGTTGGCCTTGAACTTGCAATCCTCCTGCCTCAGCCTCCTGAGTCACTAGGATGACAGGTGTGCACCACCTCACCCAGCTAGTCCCTGAGGTTTTATGTCTTAATTTTCTTTCCCCTCAGAAGCAGACTCTAAGCCAAGGATTTGGGACTGGGTGGTTTATTTGGGAAGAATACTAGTCTTCTCGGGCTGGGGGCCTGAGCAACAGAAATTTATTTTCTCATAGTTCTGGAGGCTGGATGTGTAGGATCCAGGTGTCGGCAGGGTTGGATTCCTCTGAGGGCTGTCGCCTTGGTTTGCACATGGCTGCCTTCTGCCTGTGTCCTCACATAATTATTTCTCTGTGCACATGACCCTGGTCTTTCTTTTTGTGTTCAAATCTCCTCTTCTCATAAGGACACCAGTCAGGTTAGATTAAGACCACCGGCCGGGTGCGGTGGTGCACACCTGTCATCCCAGCAGCTAGGAGGCTGAGGCAGGAAGATCATGAGTTCAAAGCCAGCCTCAGCAACTTCGCAAGGCCCTAAGCAATTCAGTGAGACCCTGTCTCTAAATAAAAAATAAAAAGGGCTGCGGATGTGGCTTAGTAGTTAAGCACCCCTGGGTTCAAGACCAAAAAAAAAAAAAAAAAAGATTAAAGCCACAGTAATGGCCTCATTTTAGCTTAATCACTTCGTTAAAGGTCTATCTCCAAATAAAGTCACATTCTGAGGTCCTAGGCGGAGGACTTCCACATATGAATTTTGGAAGGACTCAATTCAGCCCAAAGTGGCACAGTGAGGTACCGGTAACTTGTGACCAGGAGGGAGGGTGCCGATAAGGGATGCATTGGTGATTGGGATTCTGTTGTGGGCAACTGGGACCCAGTCTCTCAGGGAACCTCAGGGAGCAGGTGGGGAACACACTACAGAACCGTCCTCCTGAGGGTGAGGAATGCTGGGAGGCTCGGCACAGGTGCATTCCACATTGGTCAAGAATTCACCCTAGAAGGCATTTCCTCACCAGTACTTCCCAGGCTGAACGCACACACAAGCAGGACTAGAAAACCCCCTTAAGCAAAGACACCAGAATCCTTAGGGATATACAAAGGAAGTGTCCCCAGAGTTCAAAATGATGGGTACCACTTTGAAAAGAGAGCACAGTGTCTGGACACAGTGGTGCACCCCTATAATCCCAGCTACTTGGGAGGCTGAGGCAGGAGGATTGCAAGTTCAAAGGCCAGCCTCAGCCACTGAGTGAGACCCTGTCTCAAAATAAAAAATAAAAAGGGCTGGGGATGTGGCTCAGTGGTAGAGTGCCCCTGAGTTCAATCCCCGGAAAAAAAGAAAAAGAGAGAGAGAGAGAGAATGGAAGGATGGGAGGAAAGAGGGAAGGGCAGGGCAGAGGAGAGGAGATTTAATTTCCAGGTTCAAAATGGTTATCATTTAAAAGTCACCGAATAGCGGCTGGATGGGGACAGTGGCTCAGTGGTAGAGCGCATGCTTAGCAGGCTCCAGGCCCTGGGTGCCATCCTCAGCACCAAAACCAAAATAACCAAACAAAGAAAAAAAAAAGTCACAGAATAAGATCACAGGATATGAAAACTGGATCATCTACACTGAGCTCCTTTCTTTACAGACAGGCAGCCTGTGGCCCAGCCAGGTCACCTGCTGAGCCCCAAGTTGACAAAGCAGAGGACAGAAATCAGAACTAGATCCTAATCTCTGGCTGGCAGGCCCATGTTCCCCCACATCAGCTCCACTTCCTCTCATTACCTCTTTTCTCAGGAAGCAAGAGCAGCCGTGGATTTGAGAGTCCCTTGGCTGGTTAATAAATGCAAGTGCACAACACCAAAAAAAAAAAACCTCAGAAAGGTCAGGGGTCATTTCTTTGTCAAACATATACCGCTTCAGAAGCAGCCACTCAGCGACCTGGGAGCCCATCAGGGAACAGAAGCCAGGCTCTGGTCTAGGAAGGCTGGAGGTACAGCTGAGCCTAAGCCCCGGATGTGTCAACCAGCTGGGGGTCTCGTCAGAAAGGCACCATGTTCTTGGTCCACACAAAGATTCCCCCATCTTCCAGAGAAGCATGCTGCCCCTGGGACTCTGCACTAATAGTAATAAAACAAGACATTTGTATAGGTGACCCAGTTTATGTTATTTACTTAGTCTTTACCAAGGACCTCTTGGGGTCACTATTACTAGCCCCATTTTATGGATGTGCAAACTGCTCACCCTTGCTCAGTGAATGTCATTTAGGAGCAGGTAAATGAAGCACTTCACCTTGACATTGAATCGCTCATTCCATTGGGGTAAAAGTGTCCTCCAAGGCAGCCTGCAAGGGCTGATCAGAAAGTGACATCTCTTGGTTTTCATCTCTACAGGATGCCAAGGGCTGCTGGCACCAACATTGCACTGGGCCATGAAGCTTCTAGAATGTTCCAAGAGCAGCAGCCCCAACCGTAAGTCGTGCCAACTGCTGCTGGTTGTGAGCAACAGCAAAGCAAGGAGAAGCCTCAGGAAAAGGAAGAGGGTGAAAAGTCACCCTACTGTCCCCATTAGGATTATCTTAGGTCAGCTGAAAAGGAAAAAATTGAATTCCAGGAGCCTGTCCAGTCTTAGGCCCAGGAGTGGTAAGCAATGCTTCTGCCAGAGGCCAGCCAATATTTGAGGGGTGGGGTACTGGAATTCAGTTCTCAGTTGGGTGGTGGGAGAAGGTGTCACAAATCATGAGTCGGGAGAGTGGGGAGACAACCCTGAGGGTGACTGGGAGCAGAGTCTCACAGGCACAGGGTTGAATTAGATGCCAGGCCCAGGCTGGAATTAGACATTTGGGGATTCATCAGCATCTAGAGGCAGTCAGATGGGAAGACAGCACAAAGGGCCCAATAAACAGAAGAGAAGAGATTGAGGACACAAGGGATGCCCACTCAAGTAGCTGGTGACAGGCCTTGAGAAAGTCCCATGTTGAGACCTCTTGGATTCACCAAGAATGTATAGCCAAGTGACGGCTTTCCACAGACTATGCCGTGATCCCTAGAGACAACGGCCTCTGCTCAAGAAAAAGGGCAACCTCAACCGCTTCTAGGGATCACGGCATAGTCCTTCCTTTGGGACACCTTATTCGTGGCAGGCAACAAAGATCACTGGTGTGCAAAGGAAGAAAAGCGCAGGACAGGGAGGGATGGGCAAGGTTCCAACACAAAGGACCCCTTTCTGGTTCAGCCACTGGCTGGATTCATCGAGGCCTGCCGCAGACCTGTAATCACCGGTTGCTTATAACTCTGATTGACTAAACAACAGTCCAGTGAATGAACTTGTGACCACCAATGTATAGACAGTCTCAGGAGGTGACACCCAACCTGCCTCCTGACTGTAAGATAGGAGTGAGTCAGGAGGGTCCAGAGAACATTCTAGAAAGAAGGAAAGCGAAGTGGAGGAGGCTACAGCACCATACCTGCGGGACGTCCAAGTCCCTGGTGTTGCTAAGACACAGATTTTGAGGCAAAGTTCCATGAGAATTGAGCCTGGAGAGGTTGCACACAGAAGGGTGACAAACCACTGCCAGGAACTTGGCCTTCAGTCTCCAGACACTGGAAACCCCACAAAGGGTTTTCAGGAGGGAATCACCAAGTCCAATGTGCATTTTAAAGAGCCCATTCAGGCGGCTGTGCAGAGAGCAGGGTTGAAAAGCATCAGGCAGGGGGCTGGGGATGTGGCTCAAGCGGTAGTGCGCTCGCCTGGCATGCGTGCGGCCCGGGTTCGATCCTCAGCACACATACAAACAAAGATGTTGTGTCCGCCGAGAACTAAAAAATAAATATTAAAAATTCTCTCTCTCTCTCTCTCTTAAAAAAAAAAAAAAAAAGAAAAGAAAAGAGGCAGGCAGAGGGTGGGGGCGGGGGTGGGGGAACCCTCCTCCAGGGGCTTCTCCATCCCCCTCCCCCATACACACCCTGGAACGCAGCGGGTCAGGACTCTCTGACCTTCCCCACAGAGCCACTGTCAACCCACTAGCCCTGGAGGAGACATCATAAAAGGGGCCCACGGGGAAGGAAGGGTGGGGACCCTGTGCCAGGGAAGTCTCATCCATCAGCCCTCCCGTAGTCGCTGACAGCCAGCCCCTTGGGAATGCCAGCGATAAGGCGTCCTCAGGCCAGGCAGCAGGCTGAGCGCAAAGGCAGGAAAGTGTCCTCATCCCCAGTTCCGCCCCTGGCCAGCCAGAGAGCTATCACCACGGCCGGGGAAGGAGAGGGTACCCTGATTCCACATGGAAGCCTTGGTCCCCCCAAAGGACAGAAGACCTGTTCTTCAGATGCCCACGGCTCAAAGGGAAGGTTGGGCTGCCCAGAGGCCCTGGGCGTGCTCCCCTCGCCCCACTCTGCCTACTGAGTAATGGACAGCAAACCAGGTAAACTGAGGCCCTGGCACCGCAGCTGAACTCAGTGCTGAGAATGGACACCCCCAGCCTGGCCCCCAGCAGGGCCTCCCCCTCCTGCAAAACACCTCCTTGCTCACTGTTATTCTTCCTTTTCCACAAAGATTCCTCGTGCCTAGTTCTGCTAATACCCAGGGCTGGGGTTCACTCTGCCCTACATCGCAGGCCTGGGAGATTAAACAACTCCCCCCAAATCCCCCAGCCAATCAGAGAAGCACTGGGGTAGCCAAGATTCCCAAGCAGTGAGCAGAGAGCAAATCCCATGCAGACAACAGGGACCCTCTCCAAGGCCTCTGAAAGCCACCGGCTGACCAGCCAGAGACTTCATTAAAACGGCTCGGTGGCCTGTGGCCTTCATTTGCTGCAAACCCATTAAACAGCTGACATAATCCACTCATACATAAAAATAAGGGAAGGGGAAGACCGTCCCACAGGATGTGTGTCTGAGAGAAACAGTTTCCATAAAAATCCAAACAGAAACCAAGTTCACAGGGAGGTTTTGGCTGCAGTTGGTTTTGGCTTCTGGAAATTCTAGCCAGGAAAAGATTCCCTCTGTGGCCCATTTGGAAATACTCTGACGAGGATTCACAGAAACGAGGGAGGGGAGAAGGGCTGCCTACTCCCTTCACCGACCACCCTGCAGCTAAGCGATTGTTCTAGAAACCCGGGGTGCTTGTTCAAGGGAGCCAGCCAGGATTCCAAGTGGCAGGGCTCAGGAGGGAGAACAAAGCTGGAGGTAACAAGGACCTACCTCGGCCACCCCTAAGCCAGGCTCCTAGGCTGGGTGTCCACGGCAGCTGTGGCCATGGAGACACGCACAGAGCTCTGGAAAGGAGAGGCACACTGCAGGATTTAAATAACTCAGGCAGCAGGATTCCTGTCCCTTCCCATGGGAAACTATCTCACAGGCCAAGAAATGCCACCATAGGGACCCCTCTCTACAGCCCTCACTGAGGCAGGGACCCAAGAAGGACAGACGTCTTGCAGAAGAGTGGTTGCATTATTTTTTTCTTAATAAGCCTTTGAGCTAGTATTTTTATTCTCTGACATCTTCAAAAACACACACACACAAGACAGAAGAATGTAGCTAGTTTCTTAAATTAGAGATCTGTTGTGTAATTAGTCCATTTTATCTTCTGCGAATTGTTGCTGTTTTCCTTCTGTGGTATCCAGAAATGTCATTGGCTACGCTTAAAAGTAGGGTTTTTTTCCCCCTTCCAGAGAAAAATTCTATAAATATTTTCTCCCTTTTAGCATGTTTTAAATTTGAACGACATATTGTAAAGATAGCAAGAGTTATGAAAGTCTCTCTTGGCCGCCAATGAAATGCAGTGGGAAAACAGAGAGCGTCGCTCGGCCTTCCCTGGAGGGGTTCAGGAACCAGGGGACCCCAGCTGCTGCTGCTCACTGGCCCTTGGGCTTGGGAGCTTGAGAGAGGGGAAGGTCACTTCCAAAGAAGGCGGTCAGGCCACACTTGGACAAATGGTCAGAATTCCATCCCTAGAGAATCATCTCTATGAATGGCATCTGAGGCCTGGATTCAAGACAGGTATGCATTCATGGGTTTTCAGGTTCAAGTACAAAACCTTTTCTCCAGCCAGGGTAGACAGACAGACCATATGTGAGTCAGAACCTATGTCAAGGACCTGGGGGTGGGGCAGCTCAATAGTACAGTATGTGCTTACATCCCAAAAGGCCCTGGGTTGCATCCCCAGCACCACCCCCCAAAATAGAGCTATATGCATTAGTTCAGAATATTCTGTGAAAATGTTGTGTCAAGTGAAAAAACAGAAAGCAAGGAATATTATGGTATATTTGCAGCCTGCCATTATTTGTCTCTTTAAAAAAGATGTTTATGAAATTCAAGGCCAGACTCAGCAACTTAGTGAGGTCCTAAGCAACTTGGTGAGACCTGGTCACAAAATAAAAAGAGAGCTGGGGATGTGGCCCAGGAATTAAGTGCCCCTGGGTTCAATCCCTGGTATCAAAAAATAGAAAAGGATATATATGAGCTGGTTACAGGGAAGCACACCTGTGTAATCCCAGGGACTCAGGAGCTCAGTCAAGAGGAGAATAGGTTCAAGGCCAGCCTCAACAATTTAGTAAGGCCCTAAGCAACTCAGTGAGACCCTGTCTCTAAATAAAATACAAAAAGGGCTGAGGATGTGGCTCAGTGGTTGAGTGCCCCTGAGTTCAATCCCCAGTACCCTCCCCTCAAAAAGGATACACATGGGCTGGGGATGTGGCTCAAGCGGTAGCGCGCTGGCCTGGCATGCGTGCAGCCCGGGTTCGATCCTCAGCACCACATACCAACAAAGATGTTGTGTCCGCCGAGAACTAAAAAATAAATATTAAAAAAAAATTCTCTCTCTCTCTCTCTCTCTCTCTCTCTCTCTCCTCTCTCACTCTTTCTTTAAAAAAAAAAAAAAAAAAAAAAAGGATACACATGAAGCAGTACATGGTGACCCATCCCTATAATACCAGAAGCTGAGGAGGCTAAAGCAGGCGGATCACAAGTTCAAAGCCAGCCTCAGCAACTTAGTGAGAACCTGTCTCAAAAGGGTTGAAGATGTAGTTCAGTGGTAAAACACCCTTGGGTTCCAGCTCTAGTACCAAAAAAAAAAAAAAAAAGCATTAAAAGTTGGCATCAGGGGTGGCCTTCAAGAAGGAAAATAGTCAGGAGGGTGACGGGCTCTTTAGTACATATGTTGTAATCGTGTCGTACCATTTGTTTATAATGTGCTATATTTGCATATTTAAAAAGAATACACTTATATCTAACCATATACATAATAAGTCCTTGTACACACCACAACTATCTGGGGAAGTATATATAAGTACATAGAAGAAGTTGGGGACAACATGGGGGGTATCTTCTAATTCCATTGTATGTCCTTGAAGAGATGTGACACTTTTTGTTTTGGTAGCAGGGATTGAACTCAGGGGCACTTGACCACTGAGCCCCATCCCCAGCCCTATTTGTATTTTATTTAGAGACAGGGTCCCTCTGAGTTGCTTAGGGCCTCGCTAAGTTGCTGAGGCTGGCTTTGAACTTGTGATCCTCCTGCCTCAGCCTCTCAAGTTCCTGGGATTGCAGGCATGTGCCATCACACCTGGCTTGCTCTGACATTTTAAAGAGACTGTTCTACCAGGCTGGGGGAGGCTGATCCTGGGTGGAGGAGCTGGGCCCTGAGAAGGTGGAACAACATGCTTTATGCTTGTCCTGAATGGCTTTGGCCTTGGATCCACATAAGGAAGCCTTAACATTGGCAGGTGCTCCCAACCCAGCATTCCCAAAGGCCCCCAGCTGTGCCCTACTCTGTGTCAGACAATGCCCACTGTTATTGCCTCATGTTAGTGGTCTGGTATCTCTTCCTGTCTCCACCCCTGGACAGGGGCCTTCTTGTAGGCAGGCTCAGGGCTTGCTTCTGTTTGCAGCCCGCAAATGTTACATGGTGAGTATGCCCTCAAAGAAGGCACTGGAGTCAGTCAGATCTGGGGCGTTGCTCTGGGGCCCCAGAGCCTCGGTTTCCTCACCTGTGAAATGGACTAATAGTAACACCTTCTCCATCATGCTGGTACAAAGATGAAGTTAGATCACCAATATGCCTGGCACCTGGTGGGTGCCCAGTGCCAAGAATCACTTAGCAGAAGATGGCATCTCAGTAAATGTTTATAGAATGAATGAATCCATCCATGAGGCCCAGATGGGTTAAGATGCAAATAATCCTGATGCTAGCACTTTCAAGACTCTATGGTCAGAAAGAAATCAGTTCATCAGATGCCTGGTCTGGGCCCCTTTGGCCACCTGTGAACACTTAGTGACCAAAGAGGGTGGGCACAAAAGGAAAACCAAAGAACACGTGCTTGCCCAGGAGCCAGGGCACAAAGCACCCCAAAATAATCACCACAGACATCCTTGGCACCTCACTGGCTCGCATTGCGCTCTGATTTCAAAAGTATCATCCAATGGAATTTTCATAAGAACCCCAGAAAGAGTTCTTATTGTCCCCAATTCAGAGACCAGAGACCAGGGGTCAGTTCTATGTGACCCCCAAACTCATGCTGTCAATCAGCCTTGCCTGCCTGCCCATGGGAGGGGGGGCCTCCTGGTGGCCCTGGACACACCAATAGTGGCTTTGTGTATTCCAGTTGTCTCGGTCTGTCACACCCCAGAATGTCACTTCACCAAATGCCAGGGAAGACTTCCTGCCAAAGGGGCTTACAAACTTTTCAGTCACAGATGAAAAACAAATCTCTGTCACGTTTGTCAGTGGTCAGGCCCTGGGGACCTCTCCTCCTGTGACACATCACCCGGAAGGCAGGTGGCCTCTTCTCTGCCTCTCCGCCTTCTGTGTGGCTGTCTGGAAACTGCTGTTTGGAAATCACTAAGCTGTCCAGGGACAGAGGAACCAGACTAAACCCCCGTCCAGCCCTCCCAGGACGGGCCCGCCACCCCAGGGCACATGAGGTCGCACATTTTGCCTCGCGTGATCCCAGGGTCGGAGAGCAGGGAATGAGTGGGGGAAAGGGGACCTCACTGGGACCAGGGGAGCTTCGCAGAGGAGGCTCTGTGGCCAGGGAACAGCCCAAGTCCCTGCCAGCGGCGTCTCCAGCCTACCAGGAGGCCGCGGCCTAGCACCAGTCAGCCCACAGGGAAGGCTCGTGCCCCACAAATAACACTCACAAAAGCAAGCAAAGGGTATGGGGTTGGTTTTGTGTTTCCCTCAAGCTAAAGTCAAGCTGTTTCTGGCACCTGAGCTTCTAGAAGAAAGGGGAATGTCCCCTATCCAGAGTCTGCCAGTGGAGTCAGCTCGGGGCAGAATGAGAGGGACAGGCAGAATGGCTACCCATAGCCAAGATGGCCATCTGCTTGGTCACTCTTAGCCCAACAGATGGCCAAATATGGTGAGCTTCTGAGTGACCCCAACAGCTGAAGGCAGCCAAGCCCAAAGCAACTCAGTGAGACCCTGTGTCTAAATAAAATATAATAAAAAACTGGGGATGTTGCTCAATGGTTAAGGACCCTGGATTCAATCCCTGCTACAAAAAACAAAAACTGAGTCGCTGCATCCTGGGGTCCAGTTCCCAAAAGAAGCCAGATCCCTTTGCTCGCCAGCTCATTCCCGCCCTTTGCATGCCACGGAAGCCTGCACATCTTCTCTCTGCCCTTCAGACCAAGTGGGGAACTTTTCCTGAACCCCCAGTGTGGAAAGGCACCGATAGACCAGCAGAACGCAGAGACCCTGGGCCCCGGAGCCAGGGAGGCTGAGATCCAGGCTGCGGCCCCAGCATACACCAGGTTCCCAGGGGCGGCACTCAGATGCACCAACTGTCGGCAGAATGCTCCACCTCCTCCCTCCCCTTCCAGTCACATCCCTGGAGCCCCCTGTGCCACCCTGCAGGACACCCCCACGCGCCCTCAGGGCCAGAGCCAACACTCACTGACAAGCAAGATGGCTTCACCAGAGTCTATTTGTTCTTCATTCTTAAACTCTGAGCCGCCTTGGTTCCTGAACAACGCATGTGCAGCTATGCAAGGGTGACAGGCTGTGGGCCAGGGTGACAACAGGGCTTAGAGGACAGAGGTCAGGCCCAGAGAGCTTGGATGCTTTGTGAACTTGGAGCAGCCTTTTCCTGAACCCTGGCTCCCCGCCAGCCCTACCTCAAGGCTCAGATGACTTCCTGGCTTCTGGATCCAAAATATTTTCTCTAGGACACAGTTCACAGGTCTTTTTTTTTTTTTTTAATTCATTCAGGGCGCAACAGCCTAACCGCAGCGGAGGCAGGTTCGGTTCCTGCAGGCATCTGAAACTGGAGTGCAGCCCCTGGCCACATGGCCCAATGAGCCCTGTTTATATGCCACGTGCAGAGCAAGTGTCACCTCTGGGGATCCCTTCCCACCAAGGACGCCGGCCCACTCCCACCCCCACCCCTGGTCAAAACCTTCTCTTTTATTCCAAGGGCTGTTTTCATGACCTGGGCAAAACAGATGTACCAGATGTGTCCTGAACCCCCCTACACACACACCCTAAAAAAAAAGTACAAAAAGAAGGCCCCATCAGAACTAAATGAGGTGCGGTGGTGCACACCTGTCATCCCAGCAGCTCAGGAGGCTGAGGCAGAAGGATCGTGAGTTCAAAGCCAGCCTCAGCAACAATGAGGCCCTAAGCAACTCAGTGAGACCCTGTCTCTAAATAAAATACAAAATAGGGCTGGGGATGTGGCTCAGTGGTCAAGTGCCCCTGGGTTCAATCCCTGGTACCAAACATATAAATAAATAAAAACAAACAAAAACTAAAGAAAGGACGAGGAAAGGGATATGAAAGGATATTATGAGGACACCAGATTTTGTATCATATCTGCCATCAAAAGTCCTCCCCCCGCTGCACATAGACATTCATACAGACTCACAACATAGACGGCAAATAATAAGACCTAACAGTGGCCATCTCTAGGGAAGTGGGGATTGGCTTTGCCTCTGTACCCTGGCTCTCCCCTCACTAGCTGTTTTCTCATCTATCAAATAGGAGGGGCTGGGGCGTAGCTCAGTGGTAGAGTGTTCACCCCATCCGGCATGTGTGAAGCCTAGGTTCCATCCCCAGCACTGCAAAAACACAAAAGAATGGCATCAGAATAGTGTACATCCCAGTGTGTTGTTGTGAAGATTAAATGAGATAATACATGTCAACATCAAGAGCAGAGCCAAGCATATATACTAACAGAAGTAGTCAACATAGCAATCAGAATTATTTCTGTTTCCTTAGCCTTCTAAAAAGGCATGCATCACTTTTTTTGTTGTCTGTTTGTTTGTTTTAGTTTTTGGTACTGGGGATTGAACCCAGGGGTGCTTAACCCTTGAACCACATCCTCACACCTTTTTAAACTTTTTATTCTGAGAAAGGGACTCTTTAAATTGCTGAGGCTGGCTTTGAACTCTCAAACTTCCTGCCTCAGCTTCCCAAGCCACTGGGATTACAGGTATGTGCCACTAATCCCAGCAATTTTTTAAAAAAATATTTTCTTGTTTTAATTCAGAAAGCAAAATGAGATTATAAAAAGATAAACAATTTCCAGGAAAAAAAGAAAGACGAAACTCCCTCCTCTCTCCTCCCAGATTCTGCTCTTGTGCCTCTGGGGAGCCCAACCCTGCCTGACCACAGAGTTCAAGTCCTTTATCTCTGCATTTATAAACACATGCAGGAATTGTTGTGCACGAATGAACTTGATATACATGTGGATTTGTAATTGGCTTTTCCCACTTTGTTTCTAGGAAAATATTCCAAGTCAGTCCATGTTATTCTTTTTAACCATTATGTGGTATTTCAAGACATAAATGCTTTTTTTTTTTACCATCCCCTTCTGTTGGACATACTGATTATTTCTAATTTTTTTTTTTTTGCTATTAAATGATGATTCCATAAAAATCTCAGAATATATGCCCATGTGCTTATAGGATTGAAGGAACAAGAACTAACTAGGAATTCTGGGCTAAAGGTTATAGCCATATTTGAATGTGCATATATATATATCCCAACTGTTCTCCAAGGAGACTGTCCCAGTTTAGATCCCTAGCAGTGGCATGAGTGTGCCTGTTTCTTTTGTTGTTTGTTTGTTTTTTGTGGTGCTGGGGACGGAGCCCAGGTACTCTATTCTAGCTAAATCTCCAGCCCTTTTTATTTTTCATCTAGTGACAGGGTTTCACTGAGTTGCTTAGGGCCTCATTAAGTTGCTGAAGCCAGCCTCAAATTTGCAATCCTCCTACCTCAGCCTCCCAAGCCACTGGGAAGTTTCTTCCCCATTTTTGCCAGTGTTATGCATAAAAGCTATCATCCTCTTGTCACTCTGATTTGCATTCCTCTGCCTATAAATGAGGTGGGCATCATCTCTGGATGCTGTTGGTCTTTTGCGCTGGGGAGCCCTTCCTGCCCGCGTGATTATTAAATAGTTCATTCTGAAATTTTATCTTGGGTTTTGATAATTTTTTCTAATGTTTCTTAATTTTTCATCCATTTGGTGTTCATTTTTGTGTAGGGTGTGAGATTGGACCCAAATTTTATGCTAGCATTGCTTACAAATAATTTTTTGAGAAAATATTTTAAAAGAAATACACACAAGCCAAGAGGCCAGTGTCCCCATAGTCAGTGTTGCACCCATGTGGTTTGTGCTGGCCGGGGCAGTCCCCTCCCCCAGCCAAAACCAGGTCTCAAGTGGAAAAGGGGGACACTGGCCACTAATTGCTCCTGGGTTCAATCCCCAGCACAAGAAGGAGAAGAATGGGTATGTTTGCATGGATGGTGTGACTACATCATGTCCAACCAGGAAATGAAAAGTTCTGCTCCATTTGTGTATTAAACAAATAAAACTAGGGGCTGGGGCTGTGGCTCAGTGGTAGAGCACTTGCCTAGCATGTGTGAGGCCCTGGGTTCGATCCTCAGCACCACATACAAACAAATAAATAAAGTTAAACATCCTTTGGCAACTACAAACTATCAAAAAAATTAAAAATTAAATTAAATTAATTAATAAAAAAAGAAGGAGGAAGGGGAGGAGGGGAGGGGGAAGGAGAAGAAAGGATGTCTTCTTTCTTTTTTTTTTTTTAATTGCAGAAGGGGATTTATTGGGGATCCATTCCAGCGCGCTGGGGCTCTGTGCTCACTCAAGAAGGGAGAGCAGCCCAGAGCCCAGAGCAGAGGTCAAGCAGAGCTTAAGTACACTTTTGGGGGAGGGTGGGGGTTTTGCATACAAAAAGGATGTCTTCTTCATCCCCACTCAGACCGGAAGTGTTTACCCCTGCATAATTACATTAAGCTTCTATGATGGGGACCTGGGTGCATTGCCATAGCCTTTTGCAGGGGTGGACTCTGCCTCCCCAGTGTCTGGGTCTACCTGCTTTCTCAATCTGTGGCCTGGAAGGCGGGGTGTGTAGACAGATCCCCTTGTTTTTTTTTTTTTTTTTTTTTTTTTTTTTTTTTTTAAAGATAGAGTGAGAGAGGAGAGAGAGAACTTTTTAATATTTATTTTTTAGTTCTCGGCGGACACAACATCTTTGTTTGTATGTGGTGCTGAGGATCGAACCCGGGCCGCACGCATGCCAGACGAGCGCGCTACCGCTTGAGCCACATCCCCAGCCCAAGACAGATCCCCTTGCCAGGCCCAGGTCTAGCTGTGGGGCTCCCTTAGCCTGGCAGGTTGCTGGGGGTAGTGAGTATTTTTATATTTTATTTCAAGACAGGGTCTCGCTAAGTCGTTTAGGGCCCTGCTAAGTTGCTGAGACTGGCCTCCAACTTAAGATTCTAATGCCTCAGCCTCCCAAGCTGCTGAGATTACATGCATGTGCCAATTCCCCCTATCAAGGAGACATTCTAATATGGCCAAGGTCCCACTGCGACAAGAGAGAAGTAGCTGCCAAACCAAAGGAACCACTTGGCTTCCAGATACTTCACCCCCTACCTGGCCCACCCAAAGCCTGCAGGGTGTCTAGGGCTGATTTCCAGAACAAAGATCTTGGCCCCACAAGAAGGTAGGGGCTTTGGCCAGTCTGAGCACTGCCCAGGGAGTAATGCTCTCATCCACCATTGGCGGGACCACCATGGGGCCTGACCTTGTCTTCAAGAAGCCCCCAGACCTGTGAACATGTGCATGAAGATTTAGAGAAGGAAAGAGCAGTGTCACTGACTACAGCCTTGGGAGGTTCAGGAAAGTTCTAGAATTTATAAGTGCATGGAATGAGAAGAGTGTCCCTTAGCTGGAGATCCACTAGGTGCAGAGGCTGAAGTAACTGAGTCTAAAGTCAATGTGCTTGAGGCTGGATCCGGGAAGTGACGGCGGTGGGCAGAATAGGCAGCTCTGGGCATGGGTTGGCATCACCAACCCCTCACCCTGCCCCAGGAAAGAAACCAGAAATGAAACAGAACTGCCTGTTTTGTGGCCATCTCCTTCTCAGCTGGCCCTCCCCACATCCCACCTTCCCCAAAACACTTCAACTCCTGAGACACAGCCAGGGTTAACCATCCCGCATCATTGTTAATAGCCTGTGGACAGCTGTTCTCCAGAACTGGCCTGAAGACTCTAGAAGATTCTAAAGGTTTCTTCTCTGTATGCCAGTCCTCTAGCTTAGCTCTGGAGATACCACAGAAAACCAAACAGCCCTGGTGCCTGAGTCCAACTAAAATAACCAAAGCACCTGTAATTGTAACGTGTGGAAAGTACTAAGGAAGAATGGGAGCAGAGACTACAAAAGAATACAAAAATGCTTGGGCCGGGCGTGGTGGCACATGCCTGTAATCCAGAGCTCTCGGGAGGCTGAGGCAAGAGGATCTCGAGTTCAAAGCCAGCCTCATCAACTCAGCAAGGGCCTAAGAAACTCAGTGAGACTTCATCTCAAAATAAAAATGAAAAGGGCTGGGGATGTGGCTCAGTGGTTAAACACCCCTGGGTTCCAAAACAAAAAGAAAAAAAGGAGAGAGCAGCCTCCACATGGAGGCTGAAAGAGACTTGGACCTTCAAGGAGCTAACAAAAAAGACCAGTGTGGCAGGGCCCAGAGAACAAGGGGGAAGGGACATTTTCCAAAGCATAGACTTTTACAAAGGGACCTCAGCACTCTTCCCATGGAGAGGCGGGGTCCATGTCTCTTCCATATCTGAATCACTGGTGTGTGGCAGGAGTACCAGCGTATGACTTTGGAGGTTAGGTCAGAAAGGGAAATCGGCTGGGACCTTCTTCACACAACACTGGTGATAGGTTCTTGGGCCCCTGGGGTAGCGCCTAAGTAATATAACTGCCCTGAAGAAGCCATAATGTGAGGTAGCCCAAGACACTTATGAAGGGGCCAGTGTTTATGCTCTGATCGGGGGACCTATTGTCCAGGACTCTTCCATCACAAGTGCCTGCCCCCATGGAGCACAGAGATCTCCAAATGGCCCCACCCCCAAGTCACCAAGCCTTCTGGCTGTGAGGCCCCAGACAGAGGTCAGAAATAAGCTGTCTCCATTATGCCCTTTGCAAAATCCTGACTCACAGAATCTGCGAGCAAATCCAGTGATGGTGCGTCTGGGGCCGTCTGCTCTAAGCAATAGTGCCTGGAATGAGGCGCTGGCGAGAGGCAGGAAGGACCCAGATATTGTGGGCCAGGGAAGAGGCCAGACTGCTACACCCAGGCGCTCGGGAGTCACTGAGGGATCGTGAGTAGGAAAGAGGAGGAAGGGGTCTGCCTTTGCTTTTGCTGTGCTCTGAAGTGTGGATTGGAGAGAGAAATGGAGGAAACCAGGTGAAAGACTACGGCAGGGTCCCCAGAGACAGAGCAGGGTGTGGCGATCATGGCGACAAGTGGCTAGACCTGGGAGACATGCTGAAGAGTTGGATGTGGAAGAAGCTGAGGTATCTAGAATGGCCACCAGGGTTCTAGAATAATCCATCAACTAAAGTGGGAAAGGCTGGCAGAGAAGCAGATTCCAGTTGGGGGTGGGGAGCCAGGGGTTCCCCTTTGAACACGGTGGGTTTGTGGTGCGGGTGGAACTGCCACACGGGGTGGCTGTAGGCGAGGGGCTGTGGAGGTCTGGAATCCTGAGGCGACCTGGTGTCTGGTTATCAGGACGTGGACAGCATTTTAAAAGCAGAAAGGAAATGAGGTCATCCAGGAGAAAGGCCAAGAAAGAGGAGCAGAGGCCCAGAGCAAGCCCTGAAAGGGGCCGGGAGGAGGCCCAGGGGGCCCTGAGGGAAAGCCAGATGTGCTGGTGTCCTGGAAGCCAAGCCAAGGGACAGTTTTGAAATGGAGAGCAGAGTGACAGGCATTCCACTCCCACTCAGAAAATGGGACCTTTCACATAAAAATCCAGAACGTCAATGAACTTCACATGGAATCATCTTGGCCGTGGGGCTGCTGTTCGAGATGGGAAGCCAACAGCAACAACAGGGGCCCTTTCCCACACACAGCCTCCATGACACCTTTACTTGGGGTCTAGGAGCCCGTCCTCCAAAAGCTTGTGGTCTGACTGAATGCACAGGTCCCCAAATAGGGCAGTGCCATGAATGACAATAGCCATCTGGGTCAGGGAGTAGTAGCCAGCCCCCTAGGTTTGCCCCCACCTTTCTCAGTAAGTGAACCCCCAAGTTTTACCTGCACCCCTGACTACCCTGAATGAAGACTACATTTCCCAGCATCCATTGCGGATAAGTATAGCCACATGTCTAGACTCTGGTGAATAAAGTTGCAAGAGAAGGGAGTGTGTACAATGACCAGGAAATGAGAAGCACAAGAACTGAGGGCTTCTGAGCCCAGATTCAGCAACTTCCTAGATGTGTGATGTTGCACGAGTTACTTAACCTCTCTGTGCCTTCCCTTCTTTGTTGGCAAAAGAGGGCTAATAATGGTAACCACTTGGTAGGGTTATATGAAAATGACATGTATTTGGCGCAGTGGTTCGCACACAGGTGGTCATGCATAGACTTGCTATTACTATTATCCTCCTTATCACTAACCCTAAAGAAAAGCAGGATATCCTTCTGTTTCCTTTTCCTCTTTCTTCCTAGGTGGAATATAGTCAGGATGGCTGGGGCTGGAGCAGGCATTTGGGTATATGAAACAACCTTGGGAACCAAGGCTACACATGGCCGGCTGAGCTGGTCAGGACCTCTTGGGGAGTCGGGATAGATGGGAGTGTCTACTCAAACTGCCAATGTCTTGGCTGGGCACAAGAATCACGAGCCACCACACAGCTTTGTAGATTCAAACAGCAATTCTTTATTCCCGAACTCACACCGGCCTCCACACACGTTCTGGGGAAATCCAAGTTCTCCTGCCGCCCCATTCACCTCCTCCACGAGGCTTTCTTCCTAATACTTTCTTAATCTCACGAGAACTCAACAGGAACTCAAGGATCGGGCGTGCCTGAGGCAGCAGGATAAGCCCTATTCCCCCCCCCCCCAGCAGGGTACACCTTAAACCTGGAACTTCCCTAAACCCAAGTCTTAAACCGGGAACACCTTAAACCCAAATTATCCTAAACCGGGATACTTCCTCAAACCTGCAGGATACACCCTAATCCTGGATCCACCCTGGTCCTTGAGCAGGGTCACCTTACATGCAATGTCAACAGCGAAATTCCAAGGCAAGTCCATTTAACATGGGGTACGCTGGCAAGGAAATTTCGATGCGTCATTCCTACTTGGCAATGGCCCTCAGCATCAAACCACTAAGCCCAAAGGAACACGACAACTAGACCACCAAGCCGTCGCAATCCCAGCTCAGAGTCCCTGCTGATCAAAAAAGGAGCAAGCATCTACCCAGAGGTTATGATAGAATGGAAAAGGGAGCCAGTCATTTCAGTCGGTAGAGTTTCTTTCTGCTTTTGTTTTTGTTTTTGTTCATTTTGGTACTGGGGATTGAACCCGGGAACACTTCACTACTGAGCTCAGGAGGATCACAAGTTCACAAGTTCAAAGCCAGCCTCAGCAACTTAGCAAGGTTCTAAGCAACTCAGAGAGACCCTGTCTCTAAATAAAATACAAAAAGGGCTGGGGATGTGGTTCAGTGGTCAAGTGCCCCTGGGTTTAATCCCTGTTACCAAAAAAACAAGGGAGCTGAGATAGGTAATCACTTACCCCTAGCCTTCCCTCAAACAGCCATGAATTCCCTAGCATTTTAGAAGTGCCCACTCCAGACGGGTGCAGTTGTGCACACACCTGTAATCCCAGCAACTTGGGAGGCTGAGGAGGAGGATCGCCAGTTCAAAGCCAGCCTCAGCAACTTAGTGAGGCCCTAAGCAACTCAGTGAGACCCTGTCTCTAAGTAAAATACAAAATAGGGCTGAGGATGAGGCTCAGTGGTCAAGTGCCCCTGAGTTCAATTCCCAGTATTCCCCCCCTCCAAAAAAAAAGTGCCTACTCCACCCCTCTCCCACCACCCACAGGCCTGTCACGGTCCTGAAACCAGAGAACCCCTCAGGCCGAGATGCAGGAAGCCACTGGCCTGTAAAGGCACAATCTGCCATAGCCCCCAGCACAGGCCAACAGGGCACTAACAGCACCTGCTACATTTTGTCACAGAGGAGGAGATACACTCTACTGCTCCAAGATGCTCAAAGCAACTCCGAAGTTTGTCTACTGCATTGCAAACAACACAAACCCAAGTCAAATTAGCAGAGACAAGAAAGACAAACAAAGAAATTCACCAACTCTTTTAACTGGGGACTCCAGGAAAAAAAGAAAAAAAGACAATGGCTTCAGGTATAGCTGGATCCAGGGACTGAAGTGGAGCCAGAACTTTGCCTTCCTCCATGACTTGGCTGGACTTGATGCTGTGAACAGCCCTGTCAACCCCGGTAGCCGCACATTCACAGGCTGCCCGGGGAGCAACCCCAGCAGAAATAAAGAGCCGTTGCCTCATTGGCTCCAGCACAGATGCCTGAGGGAAGATCTAGATTTACCTGGCTAGAATCACACACCCATCCCTTAACCAATTGCTGTGCTTAGAGGAATAGGAAACTCTGGCCAGGCCAGAAACACTGGGTCCATTTCTGTGGCCACAGGACGGTGGGACACCAGGATTGACAGCCTCTTGGGCTACAGGGCATGGGAAAAGCACCCCACCCTCCAAGAGTAGTGCCTAAGTGGAAGCAGCCCATTCTAAATTAAGAAACAGGCATAGCAACCTAGCAACCAAGCGTCCAATTTAACTGGGTTGTTTTGTTTCTTTGAGGTGCTGGGGTTTGAACCTAGGGCCTCGCACATATTAGGCGAGCACTCTACCACTGACCTACACCCCCAGCCCTTTTTATTTTGAGACAGGATCTCAGTAAATTGTTAAGGGTCTCACTACATTGCCCAGGCTGGCCTCGAACTTGCAATCCTCCTGCCTCAGCCTCCTGAGTCACTGGGATTTAGCTGGGTGTTTTTGAGCAATGGTCTTAACCTCTGTGACCCTCAGTGTCCTCTTCTATAAAATAAGACTAATGATACTTTCCCATGGGCTGGTTCAGTAATAAACTGACATAAGCAATGAAAAATGCTTGGTATGCACACCCACAGTGTCACTGACCTCCTCCAAAATCACACAGCTTCTTTTCCCATCTAGTATCTCCATAAGCCAAAAAGAAAGGCAAGGCAGGGCTGGTGGGGTACAGCTCAGTGGTACAACACTTGCTTGGTGTGTGCGAGGCCCTGGGTTCCACACCCAGCACCACATACACACACAGAGAAAAGGAAAAAGAATCCCAGCGGCTCAGGAGGCTGAGACAGGAGGATGGGGAGTTCAAAGCCAGCCTCAGCAACTTAGTGAGGCCCTAAGCAACTCAGTGAGACCCTGTCTCTAAAGAAAATACAAAACAGGGCTGGGGATGGGGCTCAGTGGTTGAGTGCCCCTGAGTTCAATCCTGGAACCAAAAAAAAAAAAAAAAGATAAAAAAGCATCTGGGGGGTCTGGGAATCTTTGAAATGGTATCTTAAAGGACCAACAGAAGGTTGTCTGGTGCCACATGATCCCTTACCTGGGGGATCTGCTTCAGATGGCTCCCTCACGTGGCTGAGGGCGCGGGGGGTGGGGCAGAGACCACCCGAGTGTCTCACCACATGGCAGCTGGCTTCCCTCCTGAGGGGAAGAGTATCAGGGAACACAGGGACGCATCCTTCAGAGCCCTGGTGTCCGATTGAGGGCAGAGAGCTCGAGCGGCAGCCTCCTTCCATCCTGCAGCGCAGCTGGACTCCCTGACCCCCGTCTCACCTGGTGTGAGTCACGTGATCCAGGAAAACAAGTTTCAGAAGGAAAACCTGGCTTGTCTCAGAAGTGGCCATACAGGTCACACAGAAGAAATGGGAAGGGCAAGGGTGGCTGCCCACCATGGGTGGGGCCCCCAAGGCGTCGCCACTGCCATACCTGAGCACTCTAATAACCCAGGACACGTGGGGACCGTGTGTTCTGCACCACACATTTGGGTGTCTCCCCTGTTTTTAAGCCACTGTGGCTGGAATCTCCCAGGACAAAGGTAATTGAATAGCCTGGCAGCCACCACAGAGGGCCCCACCATCCTCTCTCCCTGACTTTCTGGAAAGTCATGAGCACATCAGTCTGTGGCCCCACAGCCAGTTTCAGATTCACCCACAGTATTCACCCACCTGAGCAGAGAGAGGCCGAGACAGGGTAAGTCATCACCACATTTCTTACAATTTAACCCAAAGAATCACGAGCTCTCAGCCAGTCAGCCCTGGGCCTCTTCTTGTCCCAGCCTCACAAACACTCACTAAGGAGCTGCTATCAGCCCCATTTTCCAGAGCAGGAAACTGAGGCTCAGAGAGGTAAAGTGAGTGGCCCAAAATCACACAGCCAGGCTCTCAACCTTAGCCATGCCCCTTGCACTAAACCATTTGTATATTATGGTGTGTATACTAAATTATATAGGAAATGACTTCTTTTTTTACATTTTTTTTTTTGTACTGTGGATTGAACTCAGGTGTGCTTAACCTCTGAGCCACAACCCCAGCCCTTCTTATATTTTATTTTGAGGCAGAGTCTCTTTAAGTTGCTGAGACTGGCTTCGATCTTGTGATTCTCGCAAATTGGAGAATAGCCTCAGTAACTTAGCATGGCCCTCAGCAATTTAGCAAGACCCTGCATCAATATAAAAAATAAGAAGGCCTAGGGATGGCCTGGTGTAGTGGTATAGTCCTCTAATCCCTCAAGAGGCTCAAGAGGCTGAGGAAGGAGGATCACAAGTTGAAGGCCAGCCTCAGCAACTTGTGATCCTCCAGCCTCAGCAATGGCAAGCCCCTAAGCAACTCAGTGAGACCCTGTCTCTAAGTAAAATTTTAAAAAGGGCGGGGATGTGGCTCAGGGGTCGAGTGCCAAAGAGAAGTAGGTACCCCTCCTGCCGCCACAGCCTGAGTCTAGCTCATGATTGGCATGCTTCCTTGTTTTCTGTCACCCTGTGCCTGGGGGATCCCCAGCAACTCTAAAGTGAGGCAGAAAAGGGAAGGCAAGGGACGATGTGGAGGGCCACCTGTCCCACCTTGAGCTTCCTCCTCCCCACCCCCACCCCAGATTGGTCCAGAACAGAACTCTGCACGTTCTGGAATGGAGTGGTGGCCGCTGTCACAGCCAACCCCAAAGTGAAGGGGTTAAAACCATCTTTCATCTCTCGGCAGCGCTTTATATAGTCCGAGTGTGACTCTGAATGGTGGTGGCTTTATATAGAGCGTGCTCTGTGCAGAAAGAGAGGACAACAGGATCCAGGGAACAAAGCGGTGCTGCTCTAATGACCGGCTCTTATTTTGTGGGGTGGCCTTTGGGTGACACCTGCCATGTTGAATTCCACCCGTGAACCCGGCAGATGCAGACGGAGAGGGCTAGGAAGGCTGCTCGCCCTGTTAATTGTTTCTGGGAAACAGGAGAAGTCACACGTCTCCCTCTGAATGTTTGCACGCGTAACCAAGCCTTAGAATGTCAACGTCTGCAAGGTGTTTGACCTAAAAATAGTATAATTTCGGTGTCATTTGAAAAGGCTGTTTCAAATGACATACTTTAAGCCTGGTTTTTCCAATATACATCTCGAGTGACAAACCAAAGTCACATTATTTAGAGACAGAAACGACTAGAGACCTTCATTTTGACGCAAATGCGCCTCTCCCTGTAGTTTCTCGTAGGGGAAACCTGCTTGGATTTTTTTCTTGCCGACGAGAGTCTCTTCTTTGTCTCTTGGTGACTAAAAAGAAACAAGAAAAAAAATGAAAGAAAGAAAGCAAAGAACCTGGGGAGGTGAACAGAGGCGGCAGCAGTGTCTGGGGGCATCGGAGATGGTAAGCAGCCCTCCTAGCTTTGGGGCACTAAAGGATTTCCAGCCACGATGACCTCGCGGGCCAGAGCATGTCACCGCACCCTGGCAGGCTGGCAGGCAGGCAGGCTGCCAGAAGCTGGCGGTTTGTTTAGACAACATAGGTCACTCCTGTCCACACCCCAAGCTGACGCAGCTTTAGAGACCCAGAGCACGGAATGCAGTGCGTGGAGTGGCTCTGGTCACACATCCATGCTACAGAAGGGCAGGGTGCTGTGGGCAGGTCCAGGTGTGAACTTGGGGGAAGCACATTTCTCCACCTGCTTAGAGGACTCCTGGCTTCTGACAGAGTGGACCAAGCAGGGGCTGGCTGGTCTCCTCTTGGGACCACATCCAAACCCTGGGAGTACCAGACTAGGAGGCCAGAGACATGAATTTGAATGTCACCACTGCTGGAGCCTTGGAGCACATCACTGATCTTTGCAAACTTGTATGTTCCAAATATAGGGGGCACTCGAGCACTGAGCCCCATCCCCAGCCCTATTTTGTGTTTTATTTAGAGACAGGGTCTCACTGAGTTGCTTAGGGCCTCACTAAGTTGCTGAGGCTGGCTTTGAACTCGTGATCCTCCTGCCTCAGCCTCCCAAGCTGAGCCGACAGTCCTGTACCACCTCGCCCGGCTGAATTCTCAGTTCTTAAATGTACGCATGCGCAAGTGAACGAAGGCAAGAACAACCTGAAGCAGGAGCCCAAGGCCAAGCCCCCTCTGCCTTCCATCCACAGCCACCTCCCTCTCACTCTCTGAGGGTGTTTCATCCCGAAAAAGGCAAAGCATCTTTTGCAGTCCTTCCTACAAATGGACACCCACAGACACGTCTTCAATGCTCCCGGGCACCTGGAGCATTTACCTAAGGAGGTGGCCGCCACCGTGTCCAACTCTGTCACCCTTGCCGCCGCCCACCACTGCTTCCTGCATGGGTGCCCCAGGGAGCCCCAGCCCGCAAGTTGCCACCCCCAACCCCAGGAAGAAACCCGAGGCTTCTGGGAAAGCCCGTGGGTGGATTTCAATGAGAACAACATGAAAACATGGGCGGATTCTCTCTGTCTAAAAGAAAAACCCAGGGACAATAAGCTGAAGTCATAACAGGCAGAATGTGGACATCTGCTCCCGCCTGAGAGGACTCCCCATCTTGCTCCTCAGCGGGACTTGTCACATACCCCCAGGGCACGGATTGCCAAAGCCAAAATTCATTCACCTACAGAGACTGGGCATGGCGACCTGCTGATGTGTTGCTGGCGACTTCCTTGTTCATTCATTAAACTGAGATGTGGCGGGTCCTTCTGAGGAGCAAGGCGCCGCACAGGCTTCATTTGAACCAGCCTTTTAGGAAGTCTGCGGGGCAATGGGGGACGCGGTGACAAGCCATTAATAACTGCGAGGCAGGGAGGAAGGAGGCCAGGCATCAATGCACGATGTGCCGGGAAAGAAAAAGAAAAAAGGAAAACGCAGGTTGTTTGTGTGCGTTTGGGTATGGAGGTGAAGTCCAGGAAGGCTTCGTGGAGGTGGTGGCATTAAGGTCGGGCATCACACAAGAGTGATCAGAAGTAAAAACACTCTGGATAGAGGAGCCTGAGTGACAAAGAGTACTGATGTGGGTGAAAGCCAGGAACAGAGGTCCCAGCGTCATCCTTATTGGGCACAGTGACAGTGGCGGATATGCCGGGCATAGTGTCCAGGAGCAAGACGTACAGCGCGCAGCAAGGTAGCAGTGAGCTGGGAGCTGATGGTGGGGAGAAGGGACCTGCCAAAGGCCACCTAGCCAAGGGGTGTGGATCGCTCATTTGTCTTCTCTAAAATCCATTCCTCGCCCTGCTCCGGGTAACAAGCAAAGACTACATTTCCCAGGCTCCTTTGCAAGTGACCTCTGTTCACGGTTCACCTAAATGGAGACAATGCAGGGGGACGGGAGGTGGCCCGAGAGAGAGCAGGCGCGTCCCCCTCCTCTCTTTGCCTTGGGCAGCGTCTCCAGCATCCATTGCTTTTCCCGCATCTTCTCGGGGCTTCTAGTCCTGTTGATGACCCCAGCTCCCCTGTCCCCTGAATGCCCCCTGTTCCTGGTTGTCCCTATAGCCCTAAGAATGTTTGCCTTCCGGCTGTTCCAGCATGGGGGCCAGTCTGAGATGCACTTCCCCGGGTTTAAGCAGCTCCTCTTTGCCTGGCTAGATCTCCTCTAATGCAGGGCAATTGGGTCCAGTTTTTCAGAAGGCTCACATGGCTGCGGAGGGCCTGCAGGGACAGCTCCTGCCACCTCCCCCGAGGGAAAGGCGAGGCCGGCCTGGATCAGGGCAATAGCTTAGGAACAGGCAGGATGGGGTGAAGGGAAAGGGCGCGCATGCGCAGGGGAACAGCCCGTCAACAGAGGTGGAACAGCAGGGGACAAGCCGCCCTGGACAGCAGCTAATGAGCTGGACTTTCCTTGATTCTTCTTCCCCCTTTTTTATTGCTTTTCTCCTTCTTTAATCCATGCACTCAGCTGTCGGGCTTTTCCTTATTGATTTTGGATTATGGATATTGGAGGTGGAAACCTCGAAAGGGCGAGAGCGTCAGGAGACAGAACGGGCAGAGCACTGCTCAGAACGGAGTAGGAGCCCAGTCACAGGCAGGGCCTGGAGGGAGAAGGGGAGGTGGCACACGGGACGACGTGGAGAAAAGCCACAGGGCTTCAGGGCCTGAGCACTGGGTAGAAGCCAAGGAGACAGGTGAGGAGACTGGACCTGGAGCATCAGCCATGGTTGGTGGGCAGCAGTGGAACAGGAGCTCACGGGAGGAAGGGGGTCCCGGGGCGGGTGCAGCCAGCCCAGAGAGGTCTTTGACCAGAGTCTGGAAGGCAGCAGAAGGCCCGCCCAGAGACAAGGGAGATTTGGGTCAGTGGGAAGAGGCCCCCCAAAAGAGTAAGTGTCCAAAGGTGTAAGGTCAAGTTTGATCTTTTGTTTATGCATTCAACAAGTATTTACTCAGTGTCTGTTTTGAGCTCCAGGGACAGAGCAGTGAAAGAGGTGACAGTCCCTGCCAGCTTCGCTTCTATTTGAAATGGTAATGGCAGAAGACGGGGTGCAGAAAACAAGAATGGGAAAAGAGGACGCCATTTAAATAGGGTGGCTACCAGCTGGGCACAGCGATATGCACACCTGTGGTCCCAGCTGCTAGGACATGGAGGAGGAAGGATCCCTTTCAGCCCAAGAGCTTGAAGCCAGCCTGAGCAATGCAGGAAGACGCTCCCTCAAAAAAAAGAAAAAAAAAAGATTTGAAAGAAATTAGTAAGGGGCTGGGGATGTGGCTCAAGTGGTAGCACACTCACCTAGCACGTGTGAGTCACTGGGTTCGATTCTCAGTACCACATAAAAATAAAATAAAGATATTGTGTCCACCTTAAAAAAAAAAAAAAGAAAGAAAGAAATTAGCAAGGTGTTTGGGGAAGGCCTCGTTGGTACGGAAGAAGGCTGTGAGGATATCTAGAGGAGGAGCATATCAAACAGAGGGAATAGCCAGTGCAAAGGCCCTGGGGTAGATAGAAGTGAGGCCACTGTGGCTGGTGTGGGGTGAGTTGGGAGGGATGGACATGAGGTCAGAGAGGACAGGGACAGGATAGGGAGGGCCTTGTCCATCCAAGCGAGGGTGTGGCTGTTATTTGAAGGGAATGGGAGGTCACAGGACAGTTTTGAGCAGGAGAGGGATGTAATTAGATTCAGAGTAGTGAGTAAGGAAAGGAGTGGGAGCTAAGGTGGGGACAGGGTCCAGGAGCATCTCAGGCCTGAGTCACTCATAAGGCTAAAGTATGCAAGGCCCCAGGGATTTGCCGGCACATTGTCAAAATTTCCCACCCCATGAAGGGACCCCGAGTGTCACACACACACTTCTATGGTACAAAATATTTCTGAACCTTGGGAAGACCTCTCTGTCCCCTCCAAACCATGAGCCAGGGTTTTCCTGTTCACCGCCTGGAGCCCACTTGACAAGGTGGCAACTATGAGCCCTTTGGACTCCTCTGCTCCCAGAAGCCCCTGCACTGAGCCCCCCCACCCTCACACCCACCCCTGAGGATCTCCAGGCTTCCAGCTGCTCTGTCCAAGAGGCGACCTGCAATGGGGACAACCACCCGTGGCAGGCCCTACCCCTGCAGCCCTTTCCCCTACACCCACGCACCAGCGTGGACCTCAGCTCTCCTGCTGCGCCCCTCATTCCTCAGATAGCCCACCTCTGCGAAGGCCCTGGCTGTGGCTTCCACAGTCCTCCAACCAGTAATGGAACCAGAAAGCCACACAACCATCCACGAAAGCACCTACCTGGTCGCACGCAGGCTGACCGGACCCCTCCTTTAGAAAAGTGGCCCCTCACAACCTGAAACCGCCATTTTCCCTCAGAACTCTGAGAAGAGCACACAACAGGCCTGACTGGCAGCCATGTTGGAACTGGTGGCCATCTTGGAACTAGAATAATGACAGCACTGGTGGCCTCTTTTGGAAAGGGTCTATCCCAAAACATGCATTGAGACCTCATCACTGAGGACATGATGCTCTTTGCAGAAATGCTGCTGCCACCCTCTCCACAACCCTGAGCTCTCTTTCTTGGGGACCCCATGTATATGCAGTGGGGTGTAAAGGCTTGTGGGTTCTGCCTTTGGCTTTTAAGTCTGTTCCTAAATCCTTGGGGACAATAAAGTTGAGCCTCTGCGCTTGCCTTAGGAAAGTCAACACTTTGGTGCTCTACATAAAGTTGAATGTTCAAAATAATAGCTTTTGTGTTGGAGTAGACGCTTTCAATATTCATTTTCCACGCTTCAGGATAAAATATATGACCATTAAGTCACCACAATAAGTTGAAAAACAAGATTACTGCTTTCACATCTTGTGTGAGTTGCTAATAATCTTGTTGTTATCCTAACATTATGGTCAAAAGATATTGCTTTTAAAGTTATTGGGATGCAGCACACCTCACAGGATGGTTGTTTTTAAAACCCACAGCAGTGAGAGTCAGATGGGGGGGCACACTGGGGTTTTATGGGGTGGGGTGGCTTTAAAATTTTTTTTTATTATGGACAATTTCCGACATATGCAAAAGTCCAGAGTGTTGTATAAAGAACACTGTGACCTTATCACCGGCTTCAGCAACTCCAACCCAGGGCCAATCCCATGCCACCCTCGTGCCACCTCCCATGAGGTTTTGAAGCAGGCCCCAGATACCACAATTGCTCCTCCTTTAGGTTCTTAACATAGAGTTTTGTTGTCAAGTGGGAAAGCCTCTTCCCAAAGCCTTCCCTGTCCAGGAAACTGGGAGATGAACTCTATCAGGACCATTCCCCAAGAGGAGGACATATTGGTTTCCAGACATGGGCTCCAGTCTGGACACCCAACAGAACAAGCGTCTGCAACTTAATGAGGGCCTCGAGGGAGCTGACTCGGAGGCTGTGTGCAAAACTTTGCCACCAGTGCCACCCTGGGTCCCTGCCACCTGGGGAAAAGACACTCTACCTGCAAGAAATGACCTTCTGGAAAAAGTTCATCTGATCCTATCAGTTGATTTATTTATGGGGTGGCACATGCTTGTAATGCCACTGACAAAGGAGGCTGAGGCAGGAGGATCCCAAGTTCGAGGCCAGCGTCAGCAACTTAGGGAGACCCTGGTCTCAAAATGAAAAATAAAAAAGGGCTGGGGATGTGATTCAGTAGTTAAGCACCCCTGCATTCAAACCCTGGTAGCAAAAAAATAAAATAAAATTTAAAAAGGGTTCAGCTATAGCTCAGTGCTTGTCCAGTATGAGCAAGGCTCTGGGTTCTGTCCCTCCTACTTCCCCCCCTCCAAAAAAAAGATCCTGGATGCTACAACAGACATTGCAAAACTGCATTCCAGAGCTCAGGACGGCATCCAAAATCTGCAATTGCCAGCCAAGACATTCAAAGGTGCTGGATTGTGCTAGAAGGGGCCCTGGCCATAGAAAGCCAGCTGGCCTCTGCAAAGACCTTCCCAGACCACAGCTGTGCGCTAACCTGACAGAAACAGCTGTCTGCAGATGGAAGCAGGGGGCTTTCAGAACAGGGCTCCCCAACCTTCCCACAAACAAGGGCCACTCTTAGAAGGTCCACAGAGTTCCCCTCCTTGCGATGTTTCCGGGATCCACTAAACAATACTGAACAGAGCTGGGGGCGTGGCACAGTGGTGGAGTTCTCCTGGCCTTGGGGTGGGGGTGGGGGCGGGGGCGGGGGGCCGATAGTAAAGAGCATTAAGCAAGTAGAAATTCTCCAAGGCTTGGTAATGACATATTTGACTCACCACGTCAGCATTACAAACATGGAAAATGGCCCTCTTTCTACATGTGACACATAATAGTTATTCAGCCTAGATGTGTCCAGACCGCCTGACCCAGAGACGGATCTGAGGACCCCTTGCTGGAACCAGACAGAGGGGGCACTGCAGCCACCAGTGGCCAGGGAATCCCAGGAAGCGCAAGAGGGAGAAGGCAGCTCCTAAGATGGCTGGTAATGTGTGCAAAGGGATCAGGTTGGAGAAAATGGCTTCCCAAAGCCCTGTTGGGAGAGGCAGGAGGTGGCACTACATATGTTGATAAAGGTCAGAGACTAAATGGCAAGTCTGGGCCACCCTGCATGTGGGGCTATTTAGTGAATGAAACCCTCTTCTCAAAAATGTTGTGCCCACACCCAGTGCCTTGTTCTGTTGTGGACTGGCAGAGTGACCTGGGGAAAGTCAATGCTAAACTAGGCATTTGAGGAAGTGACTGTGGGAAAGCCCAGCAGTTTGCCACTGCTACCTGGCCTCCTTTGCTGCCCTCCCAGCTAGGTTGTGTCATCTCCTGGGCCTGCAGCCTCAGGGCCTCTCTATCCTGCCTCAGGACCTTTGCACGGCCTCTCCAGCCTTGGAAAGCCCTCCCCCACTGCGCTCATCTAGTTAACTCCTTCTTATCTGCCCAGCTTCAATTCAATGTGGCTTCTGCAGAACAGACTTCTCAGACTGCCAACTTGGCCTAAGTCAGGACCTTTATGCTCTCTCAGACCCCTGATGTCATGGTTCCATGACAGACACAGGTGGCAGTTGTGTCCCTTTCTCAGGTGTCAACTCTGCAAGGCCAAGCATGGGGTCTCTGCTTCATTCCAGTGGCCCTAGTGCCCATCGGTGCCTCCCATGTGAGCCGTGCTCGATGTATGCTTGTTGAGGAAATAAAGGTACAAAAAAATGTTTATTTTTAATTACCTTTTCCTAATTTCAAAAAGCAGTATGTTCCTTCCGGAAATGTGAAAAAAAAAAAAAAAGAGAGAGAGAGAGAGAGAGGGGTATGGTGATGCCCGTCTGTAATCCCTGTGGCTCAGGAGGCTGAGGCAGGAGGATCTCTTCAAAGCCAGCCTCAGCAATGGTGAGGCACTAAGCAACTCAGTGAGACCCTGTCTCTAAATAAAATACAAAATAGGGCTGGGGATGTGGCTCAGTGGTCGAATGCCCCTGAGTTCAATCCCTGGTAGCAAAAAAAAAAGTAATAATAAATATATATCTATGAGAAAGAAAATTGACCACATTTACAAAGATAAGAATTTTTTATGCCTTCCCTTTCGATCCTTCCCTAGAAACTTTTTGTTTTCTAAAACCGAGACTCTATTGCATACACAGTAGAGAACATTATGTATAACAATTATTTCTCAAAAACGTGACTGTACCTTCCCTCTATTCTTTTTTTCTGTCTTCCCCTCCCCCCCTTAACCTTAGCATGTAGCCACTGTAGAAAATTTGGGGAATTACCAAAAAAAGCTGCAAAAAATAAATGTCAATGACCTATAATTGCCTGCTAAGGAATTTCTAAGGGTAACCTGGTCCCGTGTTTCCTTTCAGTGTTTTTTTTTTCTATGCATAAATTTTGTCGTGTTTATTTCTGATACAATCTCACACACACACACACACACACACACACACACACACACACAAAATACCCAGGCGATCCCCAACCAGAAACGGACAAAAAGTGTTTCAGGTGGGGTTTTCACCTGGACACCGGCTTCTCCAAGCTGCTCAAGTTGTAAGGTGTCCTCTGGGGTGGGCGGGCCGCTGGGGACCTCTGGCCTCCATCCCCGCCCCGCCTCCACTGGCCGCTGGCCCCGGGTCTTTTGTTGGCCCCGGGCCTCCCGCGAAGCCATCGGGCCTGGCCTGCTTCTGTAACCCGATCCCCTTCAACCCCTGCCATTCTTGCAGATTTTCTTAACAAGGCCAAATTTATGTGTCCCACCGGGAACCCGAGCTGCCGGCCTCCCCCTCCGGCCTCCCCCTCCGGAGCCTACCCACCGCCACCCCCAGAGCCCCGGGGCATTTCCAAGGGGGTCCGCGGGCTTTGATGACAGCGAAGGCCCTGGATGGCAGGTCGGAAACCCCACCTCTCCCCGCTCTGGGTTCTCAAGACCAGAGTCATCAACAGGAAGCGGCCACCGCGCCTGGGGGGCGGCGGGCGGGGCTGCGCGGCCCGGAGTCGGAGAAAGCCAGAGGCGAGACAAGGGTCCCCAGGGCCACCTCGTCCAGGCTCTCCTCCTGCAGGGGTGCCGGCTGTCATTTACACATGGACTTGGCAGCCAGGCTCTAAGTGATTCAGAGCTCAGGTGACAGACAGAGGGCAGGGCGTGGGGGAGGGGCGGGGGACAGTCCCCCACTAAAGGCCCTGGAGGTGGGGCGCAGCGACCCGTCCCGATCTGCTGAGAATGAGGGTCACTCCAACCCTCAAAGCCCTCTGGAGGCTCCCATGGCAGGAACCTGGCCCCCAGCCTAGAGCTGGGGCACACGTCCCTGCCAAAGAAAGCTGTCCCCAAGTGAAGTCGCCAGAAAACGCCTTCCTGGAGGAGCAAGCACCGGAAAAATGAGCTTCCCGGTGCAGCTGGACAGTTCCTCGGCCTCCGCTGCTCCGGAAGCATCACTTCCGCAGGCTTCCGCTCGCACCAACAATGGTGGGGCCAGTACCCGGCAGGTCGAGGCAAAGAGGGGCCTCCTGGGAGGGGTGCCGTGGAGCAAGGCACACCAGGGCCGCACCCCGGGTCCCATTTCACTCCAAGGCGTCATCGGCCTTGACTCCCAGTTCCTTCCTGAAGCCCACAGAGCGCTGAAGAAGCTGTGTTGTGAGGCCCGAAGGTATTCCTTGGTCAGGTGACTTTGGGAAACAGGGTGGGGTAGCCTTGATGGCCCCAACCCTTTACTCCTCCTGGGATCCATGCCCTTTTTAAATATTTTCTTTTTAACCAGAGATGGAACTCAGGAGCCCTTAACCACTGAGCCATATTCCCAGACCTATTTTGTATTTTATTTAGAGACAGGGTCTCACTGAGTTGCTTAGAACCTCGCCTTTGCTGAGGCTGGCTTTGAACTCGAGATCCTCCTGCCTCAGCCTCCCAAGCCGCTGCAATGACAGGCATGCACCACAAGCACCCATTGAATCCAGGCACTTCGCCTGAATTTTGCAGGGTGCTCCTGTTGTGGGGAAGGTTCCCTGCTCAGCCTCAGGACTCGGCCATGTGATTTGGCCAATGCCATGCCAGCAGGCATGAAGAAAGCTAGCACTTGACTGCTGGCTCTCTTGGGCCCACCCAGGGCCTGATTGCAGGGCAACAGGAGGGACACAGCAGACCGGCCCTAGTCATCCCAGGAGGACCAGACCAGACACACCTCCAGCCACCAGAGCCAAGCACCGCAGAGATGCCCAGCCAAACCCCAGGCATATGGTGGAGGTCCCTGAGGTTTCGAGGTGTGTGTTTCGCAGCATTGTTGAAGCAGATGACAACTGAGAGCATCCTGCACACCAGGAGAAACCGGCTTAGCCTCACTGAACTCTGCCGTTCCCAAACTATTTGCTCACTGAACTCTGCCGTTCCCAAACTATTTGCTCATGAACTTTTTTTCCCCCCTAGTAACACCTTAAGGAAACACTTTCTCTTTAAATTTCGTACTGGGGATTGACCCAGGGGGCACTTTACCCCGGAGCCACATCCCCAGCCCTTTTTAAGTTTTATTTTGAGTCAAGGTCTTGCTAAGTTGCTTAGGGCCTCCTTAAGCAGCTGAGGCTGGTCTCAAACTTGTGATCCTCCTGTCTCTGCCTCCAGAGTGGCTGGGATTATAGGCCCACTATGCCTGGCCCACCCCTTGTTTTATAAATGATGAAACCAGACCCAGAAAGGGAGTTCTCCCGGCTTCTGGGCTACAGTTTTTTCTCCTCAGTGACACTGCCATTTGCTGTCAGCAACGTTGCTATCTCCCTGGACCGAATCAAGGTCTGAGCCACACAGCCTCCCATTTGACTCTTTGCTCTAGGTTTTTTTCCAATTCAATAAGAAAGTTTGAATGAGTACCAACTGTGTTCAAGGAACAATGCTAGGCACCGGGACAGAGAAAAGTCACCGTCCTGACCATCAAGCAGCTGACAAACTAGTGGCAGAGGAAGGCAAAGGGAACGAGGGTGACAATCTATTGGGAGAAGTACTGTGAAAAGCATTGGGTGCTATGGGGTGGGAGGGTGACATATCAGGGAAAGCTGCACGGAAGAGGTGACATCTGATCTGGGTGTGGAAGAAACAGTGAGTAGGAGCCAGGTGCGGTGGTGCATACCTGTAATCCCAGGGGTGCAGGAGGCTGAGGCAGGAGGATCACAAGTTGGAGGCCAGCCTCAGCAACTTACTGAGGCCCTAAACAACTCAGTGAGACTCTCTGTCTCTAAATAAAATTTTTTAAAAAGTGGGGGGGGGGGGCTGGGGATGTGGCTCAGTGGTTGAATGCCCCTGGGTTCAATCCCTGATACAAAAAAAAAAAAGTAAGAATTACCTATATAAGAAGGACGAGCTAAGATGGACCAAGGCAGGGTGGAGGCATGGGGGAGGGCTCAGAGGCCCTGGGAGTGAAAGCAGGAGTGAGGAGCTGTCAGGGGTCAGGGGTCACTTGAAGAGTGATCCACTCCAGCCAGTTGAAACAGAAAAGGATTCCTTGTGGGGTATTAAGAGGCTAACAGGATTATTTGGAGAGCTGAAGAAGGCCACTTGATGCTGACGAAAGTTTCCCAAAGCCACACCACAGAACTGAGCCGCCACCCTCAGGAAGCCATTCCATAGTTGAAGCCATGTGGCCTCAGCCATGATCCACAGGGACAAAATGCCTTCCTCTCTCTCTTGGATGGAGATCCAAACTCAGGTCTCCCACAAGAACATCTCCCGGGCAGAACCTCCTCATGCCTGCAACCCTAGCTGCAAGGGAGTCTGGGAAATGGACTGGTTTGCTGTCTAAAGGAAGCTGACATGAGGTCTGCCGCAGTCCAGCTGCAGCAAAATAACCAGGGGGTGAGGAGCAATTTGTGTAGATTGATACAGCAGGAGTGGGAGCCGTTTATTGTAGGACAGGAGGGGTATATATACATTCCACACAGCTTATCTTAATTAACATAAACTAGATACAGCAGTCAACCAATAAGGAATCTCCACACTTAATGGCTCCCTGGCGTTACTTCACAAACCACTCCCTCTGCAAAATGCCAGGTGCCATCCTGACTTGTTTACAGACTCTAACAGAGGTCAAGCCACCAGACCTCTACAAAGTTCACCTGAAGGAACTTATAGTGGCTGGAAAAAGCCTCAACTCTTAGGGGTTCTTTATGAGGTCTCCCTCATGGTACCTCCCCCTCCAGCCCCCCCACTTCTAGGCATACCAGAGGCGCTCATTAAGACCTCCAGAATGCCCCAGCATATCTCAACCGGCCTCCTCGCCACTAGATCTGTGGGGTGGGCGGGTATCAAGATGAATAAACGCAAACTCTTTTTCGTTTTCTTTTCCTTTTTTTTTTTTTTTCGGTTTTGCCTGGAATAAATTGCTACTTTCTCAAACACAGAGAAGGTGTATTATTATGAAGGTGTTCTGTATTATTACTGAGAACAATTATTCAGAAGCCTAGAGCTGACTAGGTTATATTCTCGGAGGAGAAATTCCACAAAGCATTCCTCATTCACTTTTTTTGCTCGCAAAAATCACCTTTCTGTTCTCTCTAGTGGCTTTCCACTCCAAGAAGGGACTCCATACTCCACACTCCTGCTCCAGCCACGGGAGGGAATGGCTGACTGGGGAGGCAGGGATCTCCATTCTGATCCCCAAGCCAGTGAGCAGTCCCTGGACAGGGCCTAGATGGAGCCCTCCACAGGAAAGGCCTTGGCAATGAAGATTCAGCTTGGGAAAGAAAACAAGAATGTTTTCAGAGAAGTCCCAGGCCTGCTGCTCATGATGGAATCCCCACCTGCCCAGGCCTCCCTGGAAGTGACAGGTCAGGTGGCAGGGTGCTCTCCTCCACTGTCCAACCGAAGCACGCTCGCTCTGCCCTAGCATCAGGAAGGCACTGCCCCTGGATCAGACATCTGTCCAAACCCCACAGGAGGCGCGGGAGGCCTAATTAATTAATGTCTGTGGGGCACCTGTATGGCCTCAATGAGAGGCGGAAGGCAACCACAAGCCCCATTAATTACCACTGCTGACGGAGCTCCGGCCCAACTCCCCTTTCATTTCAGCCGGTTGCCCAATCTCTGGGCAACCTCAGGCAGGAACCGACTGACTAGGCCGCTGACTGGGAAGAAAAGCCCACTGAGCCCAGAGGTCCTGGCCAGAGCCTCAGCTCCCTGCAAGCGCTCAGAATCACTGGAGGGTTTCTGTGCATGACCAGTTTCCTCAGAAAAAAAAATGACTCTATTCCTCAGAGTATACAAATGTCTTCTCCAAGCGTTTTTCTCTCCTCAGAACAAGGTACCAGAGTTAAGTTGAGACATTCATCTAAAACTCTAGTCCCTGCCCTGTGTGGTGGTGCACACCTGTGATCCCAGCATTTTGAGAGGCTAAGGCAGGAGGAACAGAAATTAGAGGCCAGCCTCAGCAACTTAGAAAGGCCCTAAGCAACTCAGTGAGACCCTGTGTCTAAATAAAATATAAAAAGAGCCTGAGGATGTGGCTCAGTGGTTAAGCACCCTGGGTTCAATCCCTGGTACAAAATAAATAAATAAATAAATAGAACCCTGGTCCCTGCTTTAAAGTGGACTAGATCCCTTGTGACTGTCTGCAAACCCCCATATTTATTTATTTGGTACTGGAGTTGGAACCCAGGACCACTTGGCCACTGAGCTACACCCCCAGTCCTTTTCTTATATTTTATTTTGCCACAGGGTCTCTCTCGTTGCTGGCCTCCAACGTTCGATCCTCTTGCCTCAGCCCCCCCACCCCCCAGTCTCTGGGATTACAGGCGTGGACCATTGTGCCTGGCTCCAAGGACCATAGTTAAATGCGCCAAGGTCAAATTCAGATTTCAACGCCCATCTCCTTCTTGACTTCTGTTTTTCTTCCCCATTCTTTACCATCACCCCTGGGGAGAGGGAAGGAACAGGTTGATGAGTGAGAACCTGGTTTTCCACAAGTTAGTGAAGGCACGACCATCCCTAAATGGAGTGGGGAACAGGAAGGGCTATTTCCCACAGGGCTCCTTGTGTATTTTATTGCATAAGAGGTCACTGAGTGTTTAATGTTCAAGCTCCAAGGACACCCTTCGGCCAGCTCATCACCCTGGATGGAAGTTCAAGGTTGCCCCAGCCTTCCTTGTGCACAGGCCGCCAGAGCCGAAGAGCTCTGGGAACTAGCAGTATGGACACACTAGAGCATGCAGGGAAGCTGGAGGTGGCCACTCAAGGTCAAGGTCAGAGAGAACAGGATGTGTAGGACCTGGGCCTGCTTGACCAAAGTCTGTAAAGTCGGCAGCGGTGTGCCCCAGGCTTGTGTGGACAAAGTCTGTGTGGCTATTGCCACCTTCTTCCCTGTCTCCTGACCCAGAAGAGGGAGGTGCAGAGCAAGCCAGAAAGGAAGCATTGGGGAGGTGCGAGGAGGTTATGTGAGAACTCCCAGGAGGACCCTGGCACCCCTTCTCAGAGCCCAGGGCCCTCCCTCCTTCTCCAGCCACCTCCTGCTTTTCTCTCCAACCCCCACCGCTTTCCGGTGGGGGGAGGGGAGACACAATGAGCCAGGAGTTGTGAGTGCAGTGGCCCGGGCCACCAATCTTGCCTCTCTGGGTAACAGCTCAGGCTTGTTTTCTTTACCTTTCCTGACCTCCCAGGCTCCAGCCACATGGCTCAGGCAGAGAAAAGCCCCGAGGCCTGGCAGCCTTCAGAACGGGGAGAGACCTGGAAATACCACCAGAGGAACCGGCAGCCTTCATTATTAATACCAGGGTTAATATTTAATGTCACAAAACTGCAACTCTCTTCTTCGCACGTCATTAGACCTAACCCGGTCAAACTGACCAGGACTCTCCCAACCCAGCACCCCCTAAAGCTCCATGCCAAGACCAAAACAGTAGTTTAGATTTTGAAATTTTAGATGCAAAATGAATTCTCAAAAAAGTAAATTCGCCAGGTGCGGTGGCACATGCCTATAATCCCAGTGACTCGGGGAGGCTGAGGCAGGACGATCGCAACTTGGAAGCCGGTCTCAGCAACAGTGGGGTGCTAAGCAACTCAGCAAGACCCTGATCTAAATAAAATATAAAAAAGACTGAGCATGTGGCTCAGTGGTTAAGTGCCCCTGAGTTCAATCCCTGGTAACAACAACAACAAATTCAAATGAAATAAGGCTAATTTTTTTAAGAGACAGTGAGAGAGGAGAGAGAGAGAGAGAGAGAGAGAGAGAGAGAGAGAGAATTTTTAATATTTATTTTTTAGTTCTCGGCGGACACAACATCTTTGTTGGTATGTGGTGCTGAGGATCGAACCCGGGCCGCACGCATGCCAGGCGAGCGCGCTACCGCTTGAGCCACATCCCCAGCCCAAGGCTAATTTTTTTTAATGCTTTTGAAATTAACTCTATTCTCTAAACATTGCCGATATTCTGGGTTCAAGTGCCAGAACATTTGATACATGGGGCAAGGAGTAAGTACAACCCTTGATGTAGCAAAGGTTTATTCCTCTTGAGTATTTTGCGTGGGGTTGATATTCTGGCAGTATTTTTTTTAATTTTTTTTTTTTTTTAGTTGTAGATGGACACAATACCTTTATCTTATTTATTTATATGTATGTGGTGCTGAGGATCGAACCCAGGGCCTCACACGTGCAAGACAAGTGGCCTCCACCGAACCGCAGCCCACGCCCTGGGAGTCTTTCTCAGCCACTCGCTCTGTGGCGTGAATGCCCTCAGCTAAATCCCGGGATCTGAAGGACATCCTGAGATAAAGTCAAGATATCGAAAGAACAGGAATATCTACCACTTAAGCAATCGGCTAATTCTTAACTATCAAAACCAACCTGTTTCTCAACCTGGGGCACTAGTAGCGTTTAGGAAGGGACACTCCTCTATTACACAGGACTGGCCTGCTCACTAACCCCAGAATGGTCCCCTGACATTGTGACCACACAAAACACCAAGGACCCATTTCCAAACGCTGCCAGATGGCAGGGGGTGCAGCCCCCGAGTGAGAACCCTTGATCTGGGGGCACCGGGCTGCGGTTGCCTGGATCAACTCTTTGGCCACCACAGAGGTGTCAAAGCAAATTCAGATTTTTCCAAGGCCAGCAGACCGGAGGGAGCTGTCCTCAGATCAAGGTGGTGAAGGTAGCAAGGTCTGAGGTTTGGCCACCTAAGGAGAGCCAAAACAGTATCTTACCCGCACCCCATTCCACCTTCAGCCTACCCTGACCCCACCCGACCCCAGAGCGGCAGTCCCCTCCCCTCCCTGCGAACAGCAGGCTGCCACCTCCATTGGGGATAGGAGTGGCCACGACTTGCAAAGCTTTCATCTTTAAGACTTCAAAGGACAGACTAGAAAAAAAATGCCCCAGGCACAATTTTCCAGGATCCAGGAAACTGAATGATTCACCTGCGCTGGCACCAGCCTAGGTCCCACCTCGCCTCCCTAGACTTGAACCACACCTACCAGACCTCACTTTAGCACTGGCTCAAGGCAGACATTCTTAAAAGGACCCGTTCCCTACCAAGCTGGGTGCAGTGACACAAGCCTGCAATCCCAGCAACTGGGAGGGCTGAAGTAGGAGGATGAGAAGTTCAAGGTCAGCCTCAGTAATTTAGCGAGACCCTGTTACAAAATAAAATAAAAAAGATGCCAGGTGTGGTGGCGCATGCCTGTAACCCCAGCAGTTCAGGAGGCTGAGACAGGAGGATTATGAGTTCAAAGCCAGCCTCAGCAAAAAAGTGAGGCCCTAAGCAACTCAGTGAGACCCTCTCTCTACATAAAATACAAAATAGGGCTGGGGATGTGGCTCAGTAGTTAAGCATCCCTGAGTTTAATCCTGGATACCAAAAAAGAAAAGAAGAAAGAAGTTTGATAGTTTGTGAATTTTTTTTATCAAGCTAAACATTGACCCCACGACCTAGCCATTCTACTCCTAGGTATTCACCCAAGAGAAACGCAATCATACACACACAAATGTGTTACATGAACATTCATAGCAGCTTTCTTTATTATAGCCTCAAACTGGAAACAACTCAAAGTCCACCAACATGAAGGGATAAATAAATGGCGATGTATTCCTACATTGGGATTCTTCTTACTGATAATAGGGAATGGACCACCAGAATATGCCAGATGATTCCATTTATATTAAAATTCTAGAAAATGCAAACTATTTTAAGTGATGGAAAGCAGATCAGTGGTTGCTTGGGGGTGGGGCATTGGGAGAAGAGGCTGGAGGGATTCCGAGGAGACACAAGGAAATTTGGGGAGGCAATGGATTTGTTCATTGTTTTGATTGTGGTGATTTCATGGGTGTGTGCACATATTGAAGCTTATCAAATTCCATACTTTAAATATTGCTGGGTGTGGTGGTGCATGCCTGTAATCCCAGTGGCTTGGGAGGTTGAGGCAGGAGGATCGCAAGTTTGAGGCCAGCCTCAGCAACTTTGTGAGGCCCTAAGCAAGATCCTGTCTCTAAATAAAAAATAAAAACAGGCTGGAGATGTGGCTCAGTGGTTGACCACCCTTGGGTTGAATCCCTGATACCAAAAAATAAATAAATATGGTTTATTGTATATCAATTAAATCTCAATAAAGCTGATTTTTAAAAAGATGAGTATTTACTACATGAAAAATATGTCCCCCTTTTTTTTGGAAGTGGGGGATACCAGGGATAGAACTCAGGGGCATTCGACCACTGAGCCCCATCCCCAGCCCTATTTTGTATTTCATTTAGAGACAGGGTCTCACTGAGTTGCTTAGGGCCTCACTAAGTTGCTGAGGCTGGCTTTGAACTCTTGATCCTCCTGTCTCAGCCTCTCGAGCTGCTGGGATTACAGAGGTGTGTCACCATGCCCAGCTATCTCCATTTTTTTAATGCTAGAATCATCCACCATCCTTCTTTCCAAACACACACACGCAAAACATAGGGGTCCCAGAATTCCACATATCATCCAAGCCATGGGATGAAGCAAGAAAAATCCTACTTTAAGCCCAAGGCAGCGACATAAATGTGGATGGCACACTGCAGAAGTGCCTGGCAGGCAAGTGTATGTGGCAGAGCCAGACCTGCCTTCCCCCCATGTGGCCCCGGCTCTCACTTATATCACAGACTAAAGGGCTGACATAAAAAACAGGCAATTATTCCCAGGGTAACTAGGGTGGTGCACGGATTTCCCCCCATCTCCACCTTCCTTCTGTCTGCTTCTCCGTGTTCCTCTTCCTTCTTAGGGGTGACTATTCTCGGCAGGAACTTCAAACCAGCTACCAAAATACTGCACCGTGACAACTTCATCTCTTAATTACAGTAAATATTTACATAATGCTCAGGCCTTGCCAGTGCAGAAAGATTCGTTAATGCAGAAACGTGCCCTTTAACCATCCCGTTTTATTACACAAACCCCCCAGGGACCTGAGCAGCCCAAGATTTGCAAAAGATGATGGAGAAATTGGCGGAGATATTAAGCCCCTTTCCAGGTGCAATTAAAAGTGGGACCCAGAGCCTCCTGCTCCCAAAGACGCATGTTTCTTTCATTTGGAATTGGCACAGAAAGCATCCCCCGTACCCGATCGTCCATTGATAGGTAACATTTGCTGGAGATGGGGTTTTCTTTTCATTCTCATTTTCGTCTTTCCATTTCTGAATTGACAACCCCGCAGGTTTGGCTGTGCGGTCTAATATTTCCACCGTCACCCAAGCGCGGGGCCTTGGAAATAAGCCTGAGCAGCAAAGATCCCCATAAACATTATGAACATTCTCCTTGCTTCGAGCCTTCAATTCTTCAATACAGGCCCTCTCTGCAGAGACCAACTTTAATCACATCGCCTCGAGCAACAGCCAGCTCGCCTGAGGAGGGGCAGCCCAGGCCAGGCGAGAGAAGGCGGGGATGCCAGGGCGGGCTCCTCACTTTCAGGAGGATCCAGAATAGCATGCAAGGAAGGTCACCTAAGGAGGGAGAGGAATGACATCAAACCTGGGCTTTTGCAGGGAGCGGTGGTGCACACCTCTAATCCCAGCGGCTCAGGAGGCTGAGGCAGGAGGATCGTGAGTTCAAAGCCAGCCTCAGCAAAAGTGAGACCCTAAGCAACTCAGTGAGACCCTGTCTCTAAATAAAATACAAAATAGGACTGGGGATGGGGCTCAGTGGCTGAGTGTCCCTGGGTTCAATCCTTGATACCCAAAATAAATAAATAGAGAGAGAAATAAATAAATATTAAAAAGGGCTGGGGATGTGGCTCAGTGATTAAGCACCCCTGAGTTCAATCCCTGGTACAAAAAAAAAAAAAAAAAAAACTGGGCTTTTTCCCAGACTCCCCCTCTCCTTCCTGCTGTCAGCCTCTTCCCAGCTGTGTGACCTGGGAAAAGTGGCTCCTCCTTCCTGTGCCTCAGTAGCCCTGTCTGTTAAGCTATGCTAACGGGACCCACTTTGCCGGGATGTTATATGACTGTCATGAGGTACCTCCGTACAGAGCCCTCAGCCAGGGCTGGCTGATCAGTCCTGCACCGTGCTTGGTGGCTGCTCAGAGGTACCATTATTATTTTCTCACAATCACTGGTATTATTGCCATACCTCTCAGACCTTAGGAGGCAAAAAGGATCGCTCATGTCACCTTGCTAGCAATGAAATGACACTCAAGTGCCCTTGCATCCTCCTTCAGCATCACATGTGACCTGAAAGACGAGCCTATACCTAATCGGCTTATGAAGTACACCTCTGGGGTCCCTCTCAGATTGGCAAGAAAGGACCCTGGGCTGACCAGGATAAAGGGGCAGCTCTGAGCAGAGGGCTGGGTTGGCTGCCTGGTGGGAGAGAGGTGAGTTGGGAAGGGTGTGGGACGGAGGGAGGGAATACGGAGGGCCAGGCCAACCATGAGCCTGGAGAGAAGTTCAGCATCTACAAAGAGCCGCGTACAGTGGTGCCTGCCTGTAATTCCAGTGGCTCAGGAGGCTGAGGCAGGAGGATCGAAAGTTCAAAGCCAGCCTCAGCAACAGCGAGGCCCTAAGCAACTCAGTGAGACCCTGTCTCTAAATAAAATACAAAATAGGGCTGGGGATGGGGCTCAGTGGTCAAGTGCCCCTGAGTTCAATCCCCTGTACCAGAAAAAGGGGAGAGGGGACTACAGATGTAGCTCTGTAGTTAAGGTCCTTGGTTCAATCCCTGGTACCCCCCCCCAAAAAAAATAGAACTCTTTGACCTTGAGTCATAGTATGAAACTCTGCACACACACACACACACCTCACAAAAGGTTCATAAAGCGCTACTCCTTGTGACGCACTCTGCAATCCTCCATTCTCTTCTTCTCTATTCTAGCTCAATCATCTCACTGGTGGCCGTGACACACATAATTGATTTTTATGGTCCACTAATGGGTTCTGACCCACAACTGGAAAAATACTAGCTTATGCACTAAGAAAACTGATGATATCAATAACAAGAAGTGCAGGGTCGTGGGGAAGCTAGCTCCAGGTAACGAATTTTCAGCAGATCTGCGTCCTCAAGGATCTGGGTGTCCCCATTTGCCTGCAATGCTGGCTTCAGATCAACCTCTGGCTAAGACTGGTTGGTGTCTTTGGAGGTCATGAGGTACTCAGGGCCATCCTCGGTGATACATCTGAGCAGACACGAGTTCAAAGGAAGAAAAGGCAGGTTAGACCCAGAGCACCTTTCGTAGGAGCCAGCCAGTATTTCCCAGAAGCCCCCAGAAGATCTATCTTCTCATTGTTCCGAACTGAGCCACAAGTCCATCCCCGACCCAATCCCCAGCGGGAGAAATAGATTCACCACCCAGGGAGATGATAGGTGTCAAAGATTCAGCCATGTGATCCTCTCCACAAGCCCACAGGGGCATGCCCTCATCATGGATGCCAGCCAAGAAACTCGCCCTGGGGTTTTCAGCAGAGGTGACGAGGTTAAACAGACAGGTGTCCTCAGTGGCCTCCCAGGGCTAATCCTAGACTGTGCCATGGGAGGTATGTTGGGTACCGACCAACATGGACAATGGGTGGGAACTAGCTACCCTGACCATAATGTGGAGGCTGGCTCTTGGAGGGCGGCATGGAAGACTGAGGACAGGGTGCCTATTAGCACCCAGTCCCAGTCTTACCTCTAGAAGAGACCCACATGGGACATTGAGTGAGGCATGGCAGCTATGAGTCAGGATATAGGTAACGGAGGGCAGGAAAGTTTTCCAGAGGAGCCGAGCCTGGAAAAGTGGGGTGGCATAGAACCAGGATGAGTTGGAAGTGGGGTTCAATCTACAAGAAGGAACATGGAGGGCTGGGGATGTGGCTCAAGCGGTAGCGCGCTCGCCTGGCATGCGTGCGGCCTGGGTTCTATCCTCAGCACCACATACCAACAAAGATGTGTCCGCCGAGAACTAAAAAATAAATATTAAAAAAATTCTCTCTCTCTCTCCCTCCCCCCCCCTCTCTCTCTCTCAAAAAAAAAAAAAAAAAAAAAAAGGAACATGGAAGCTATCTTAGCCCATTTTGTGTTGCTACAGTGGAATGCCACACACTGGGCAAAGAACACAAGTTTATTCCTCCCTGCCTGGAGACTGGGAAGGCCAAGATCAAGGTGCCAGCATCTGATGAGGGCTTTCTGGCTGCATCATCACATGGCAGAAGGAAGAAGAACAAGAGAGGGACAATTCTGTTCTCAGATGATAGAAGAGCAAAACCATTCCTTGAGCTGGGTTTGTTTTGTTTTGCTTTGTTGGTATTAGGGATTGAACCCGAGAATTCTTAACCACTAAGCCACATCCCCAGCCCTTTTTGTTTTTTATTTAGAGACAGGGTCTCCATAAGTTGCTTAGGGCCTTGCTAAATTGCTAAGGCTGATCTTGAACTTGGGATTCTCCTGCCTCAGCCTTCTAAACTGCTGGGATTGTAGACATGTGCACCAGGCCTTGCCCCCTACTTGAGTCTCCCCCCCACCCTTGAGCCTTTTTGATAGGGCACTAATCCATTCATGAGGATGGAGCCCACATGACCTAAACTCTTTCCATTAGGCCTCACCTCCCTATAATGTTGCACTGGGGATTCAGATTCAATATGACTTTTTCTTTCTTTCTTTTCTTTCCTTTTTTCTTTCTTTCTTTTCTTTTCTTTTTTTTTTTTTTTTTTTGGTACTGGGGATTGAACCCAGGAGCATTTAACCACTGAACCACTCCCCAGTCCTTTTTATTTAGAGACAGAGTCCTTGCTAAGTTGCTGAGGTTGGCTTTGAACTTGTGATCCTCCTGCTTCAGCCTCCCAATTCACAGGGATTAGGTGTGTGCTACTGTGCCTGCTCGATATGACTTTGAAGGGACAAAAACATTCAAACCACAGCAGAAAATGTTCTGGAGAGGTTTACCCAGATATAGACTTTAAGACAAGAATTCCTGGCTGGCTGCGGTGGTGCACACCTATAATCCCAGCAACTCGGGAGGCTGAGGCAGGAGGATCATCAGTTTAAAGCCAGCCTCAGCAACTTAGCAAGGCCGTAAGCAACTTATTTTGAGATCCCATCTCAAAATAAAATATAAAAAGGGCTGGGGATGTGGCTCATTGGGTTAAGCACCCCTGAGTTCAATCCCTGGTATATATAAAAAAAAGATTCTAATGCAAGAAGTTCACGTATGCTTCAGTTATCTATGGCTGGGCAAGGGAGCACCCCAATACTTGGTGATTAACATAAACATTTATTTGCTCATAATTTTATAATTTGGGCATCAGCTGGGGCAGCTTGACCGGAGCTTGAAGACCTATTTCGTGAGGAGCCAGCAATTCAGCCCAGGCTGTTGCCTGGCAGCTCAACTGAGGCCCGATGCTCCCCTGCAGGGGCCTCCCCATGCGATGTGGTGGCTTGGACTCCCCCAGAGCACTGCGACTGGGTTCCAAGACAGAGCAGAAGCTGCCAGGCCTCTTAAGATCTAGGCCAGACCTGGCACAGCACCCTGGCACCATCTGCTACTGGTCAAAGGAGTTCCAGGCCCAGCCTAGATTCTAAGGGGTGGAGGACACCTTGCTCCTTTCCTAGGGCTGCCATAACAGATTGCCACTGCCTAGGTGACTTTGAACGATAGAAATTCATGCTCTCGCAGTTCTGGTGGCCAGATGTCCAAATTCAAGGTGCCGGCAGGGTTGGTTTCTTTGTGGTGGCTCATTCTGGCCTCTGGTGATCTCCGGCCGTCCTTGCCATTCCTTGGTGTCTGCTACATCACCCAGGCCTCCACCTCTGCCGGGTAATCACATGGCACGTCTGTGTGTCTGTCTCTGCATCTTCACAAGGCCCTCTCCTGAGTGTCTCCATGTCCAGATGTGTTCTTAGAAAGATGCCAGTCACAGCTGGGTGCAGTGGTGCACACCTGTAATCTCAGCAGGTCCAGAGGCTGAAGCAGGAGGATTTCGAGTTCAAGGCCAGCTCAGCAACTTAGTGAGGCACTAAGTGACTCAACAAGACCCTGTCTGTAAATTAAAAAATACAGAAAGGGCTGTGGATGTAGCTCAGTGATTAAGGGCCTCTGGGTTCAATCCTTGGTACCAAAAAAAGAAAAAAAGAAGGGAGATACCAGTCATTGCATTTAAGGGACCCTATTTCCAAACAAGGTCACACTTACAGGTACCACGGGTGGGGACCTCAACATATCTTTTGGGAGTACATAGTTCAATCAATAACAACAACCTAAAATAATAATAATAACAACAACAACAACCTGCCTCTTAGACGTACAAAGAATCTGCTGCCGTCATTTTGTGCCACAGTCAGAGAACGACGCCAGGAGGGGAAGCTACACGGAAGGAAGGAGAAGGGAGGGGACCTGTTAAAGCTTACGCAATCAAGGCAGCTGTTAGTGTGGGCCCTGGGGCCCAGTCCTACCGGGGACCTCTGGGACACAGTGGGGAACTCAGTTTTCCCCAACCAAGAGACAAGGTTTTCATTCTGGTGGCCTGCCCTTTGTGCAAGAAGACTAAGCCACAGAAAACGCCCTGTGGCAGCCACGGGTGTTTACAGGAGTGGTCTCCTGAGCACTGAGGCCAGGCTCAGGCAGGCAGGTGGGGCACCCAGAGTGTCTGCTACAAGGGGCAGGTCAGGGCAAGCCACGCGCAGGGGCAGAGGTACCTCGTGGCAACGCTCCAATCCCTCAGATTGAACCACTAGTAGAGGTCTGGGGGTGGGGGACATGGGAAGACAGAAATGAACCCCAGGGGCTACCCCACAACCCTCTGAATCCGAGGCTGGAAAGCAAGGGGGGCAGAACATGGCTTTTTCATGGGTGGGCCGCTGGGAGCCCCGTTGGGGGCAGGATGAAGGCCTGTCACTAGGCCCAGGCTGTGGCTCTCAGCCAGGATCTTGGGCAGGCCCAGGACTCAGGGCTCAGCCTCAGGAGAGTGGTTTCCTGGCCTGGGAAGTTTGGGGTGGGGGTGGACCTAACCACATTGGTTCCTAGGGGAGCTAAAGTCTAGCCTGCGTCAGATCTAAGCGAGGCTGGATCACCCAAGTGGTTCCACATGGCAGCTGCGGAGACCCAGGCCTTAGGAAAACATGGCCCATCAAGGGAAGGTGAGCAGCAGAGAGGGAAAACGGTTCTGTCAGCTTCTCCCTGCTGTTCGCCTTCCCTTGATGGCCCCCCCAAACCCTCCCAGGCTCTCATGGCCAGCAAGGCTGCCTGCAGAACGCACAGCCGTGACTTTCTCGTGAATGATTTTAAATGATTCGTGCTCTGTCCGTGGGGGGAAATCAAGTATTGAAAATCCAGCAGAAGCTGGAGCCCATGGAGGGCTGTCCTGACAGCATTGCCACTGGCGTTCAAACCACAAGGGGTCCTGGGAGAGAAACAAGCTCCCCAGGCCAAGGCAGGCATGAGCCTGAGGCCATCCCCTCTGAAAATCAGGCCACGGTGCCCCTACTCCGGGCCTCTCGCAGGCATGGGCTCGTTTAATCCTTGCAGCCCGGCTGCAGCTCAGCCGTTCATTATGCAATGAATAATCACAAAGCACTTGCTATATGTCACTTGCTGTTCTAGGCCCTAGGAAACTGTAGTGAGCAAAACAGATTTTTTTTTAAATCCCCAGAGCTACGGAGCTTACATCCGTGTGGGGGAGAAAAGTAGCAAACAAATAAATAGGCCAGACCTATAGAGGGTATCATGGTGGTCGGTGGGAAGGGGACATGGAACAGGGAGGCAAATTAGTGAATGCTGGCACTGGAGGCTTGGGGAAGGGGACAGGATTCAGAAAAGTGACAGGGACTTACTGAGAAGTTGACACTTCAACTAAGACCTTACAGAGGTATAGGAGGGATCCCTGCAGATCAATAGACAGAGCAGGAGACGGAACAGCATAATAGCAGGAGGAACAGCAAAATCCCCGAGGGAGCCAGGCACCATGGCGCATGCCTGTAATCCTGGCAGCTTGGGAGGCTGAGGCAGGAGGATCAAAAGTTCAAGGCCAGCCTCAGCAACTTAGCGAGACCCTGTCTCTAAATAAAAATATTTTTTAAAAGGGCTAGGGATGTGGCTTAGTGGTTAAGTGGCCCCTAGGCTCTCTCAGATAATGTAGAAATGTTCTGGAACATTCTTCACAGACAGGATGTGACTTGGGTTTTAGGGGATCCTTCTGGAAGCTGTAATCAGAACAGACTGTGGAGGAGAGAGGGCAAACGGAGGTCACCAGTGAAGAGACTAGAGGACCAGTAATTCTCTCCACGCAGATACTGAGAAGCACACAGCTGTAGTTGGAAATGTTATTTTAGGCCAGCATGGTGGTGTGGGCCTATAATCTCAGCAACTCCAGAGGTTGAGACAGAAGGACGGCAGGTTCAAGTTCAGCCTGGGCAACTTATTGAGACCCTGTCTCCAAATAAAAAATTAAAAGGGCTGGTGATGTGGCTCAGTGGTAGAGCGACCCTGGGTTCCATCCCCAGCACCAAAAGCAAAATTCACACTCACTTCCCACATGACCATGTGCGTAGCTCCTTGGTTTTCTATTACTGTGTAACAAATGACACGAACCAGCAGCTTGAAATTCCACCCATTTATTATCCCCCAGTCCTAGAGGTCAAGAAGCCCAGGTGAACTTGATTGTTTGTGCTGGATATTACAAGACCAAAGTCAAGGTGTCAGTCACGAGAGGTTTTCATCTAGAGGGTTTGGGAAGAACTCACTTCCAAGTTTGTTCATGTTATTGCCAAAATTCACATTCCAACCAGGGAAGGCACTTTTAATTCTATTGCTTCCAATCTCTCTGACCTCCTGCCTTCCTCTTCTGCCAACAGCCAGAGAAAATTTCTATTTTTATTTATTTATATTTTTTGGTAGTAGGAATTAAACCCAGGGGCACTTTACTGCTGAGCTCCGTCCCCAGATCCAAGTTATATTTTTGGTTTTCTTTTTAGCCCAGTTCTTTTTTTATTTTGAGACAGGATCTCAATAAATTGGCCAAGTTGGCCTCAAATTTGCTGTCCTCTTGCTTCAGCCCCCCTAGTTCACTGGGATTACAGGCATGTGCCACCACACTTAGCAATTCTCTTCTTTTAAAAGTCTCCTGAAGTTGGGCTGGGGCTGTGGCTTAGTGGCAGAGCGCTTGCCTCGAACATGTGAGGCACCAGGTTTGATCCTCAGCACCACATCAAAATAAAGAAATAAAGATATTGTGTCCACCTACAACTAAAAAAGTATTTTAAAAAATAGAAAGAGCTGTAGATGTAGCTCAGTGGTAGAGGGTCCCTAAATTCAAACCCCAGCATCACAAAACAAGTTATTAAAATAATAATAAAAAATAAAAGGTGGGCTCAGTGGCACACGCCTGTAATCCCAGCAACTTGGGAGGCTGAGGCAAGAGGATAATGAGTTCAAAGCCAGCCTCAGCAATTTGCTGAGGCCCTTAGCAATTTAGCAAGAAAATGAAAAATAAAAAGGGCTGGGCTGTGGCTTAGTAGTTAAGTGCCCCTTTGTTCAAACCCCTGCTACCATAAATAAATAAATAAATAAAGGGCTCCTGTAGTTTCCTCAGAAAACTAAAAATATAAGTACCATATGATCCAGCTATTTTCACTCCTGTATATAAATCCAAAGGAAATGAAATCAGTATATCAAGGAGACACCAAGTTTACTGCAACATTAATCACAATAGCTAAGATATGAAGTCAATCTTGGAGCCCATCAAACAGATGAGTGAATAAAAATATGTGGTCTGTATACACAATGGAATATTATTCTGCCATTAAGAAGAATAAAATTCTGTCTTTTGCAGCAAACTGGATAGAACTGGAGGACATTATCTTAAGCAAAATAAACCAGACACAGAAAGACAAATACTGCCTGTTCTTTCTCAAATGTAAAAACTAAAAATAAAGTCGACAAGGCCAAGTACGGTGGTGCATGCCTGTAATTCCAGCATCTCGGGAGGCTGAGGCAGGAGGACCTCTAGTTCAAAGCCAGCCTCAGCAATTTAGTGAGGCCCTAAGCAACTCAGTGAGACCCTGTCTCAAAATAAAAAATAAAAGGGGCTGAGGATGTGGCTCAGTGCTTAAGTGCTCCTGGGTTCCATCTCTGGTACCAAAAAATAAAATAAATAAATTAAAAAGTCAACTTGAATGTAAAATAGTGATTGCTAGAGGTTGGGAAAGTCACATGGGGAGGGTGGGGGGGGGGACTGGATTTGATCCATACATTTTATACGCATGTGTGGAAATAGCACACATGAGCCCATTCATGTGTACAATTCATATGTGTTCATAAAAAATTAAAAACTTCAAATGTTAAGCTCAATGCTAGAGTGCCTGTCTCTCAAGAATATGGGTTCGATCCCCAGTACTGCAAAAAAGAAAAAAAAAGGAATGTATTTTGGGGAGTACTGAAAATCGAACTCAGGGGTGCTCTACCACTGAGCCCTTTTTGTTTCTTATTTTGAGACAGGGCCTCACTAACTTGCGCAGACTGGACTCAAACTTGGGATACTACTGTTTCTGCCTCCTGAGTCACTGGGATTACAGGCCTGTGTCACTGTGCCTGGAAAGAAAAAACAATTATTTAAAAAATAAAAATAAATACAGGACTCCTGAGATAAGATGAGGCCTACCGGGATAATTTCCCTACTTTTAAGTCAACTGCCCCAATCAACAAAACACCATCCCAGGGCTGAAATGGTATCACATTTGAAGGTGACTTGGGTATGGAATTTTGATGGCCCAGCATGGAAGCAAGCCCTACAGACAAATAGCCCAGCTCCCTGGCTCTTTGGGTGGATCAGCCCCACTCGGTTAATAATTCCCTTTTGGGGGGAGGAGGAGGTACCAAGAATTGAACTTGGGGGCACTCAACCACTGAGCCCCACCCCCAGCCCTATTTGTATTTTATTTAGAGACAGGGTCTCACTGAGTTGCTTAGGGCCTCGCTAAGTTGCTGAGGCTGGCCTCAAACTTGCGATCCTCCTGCCTCAGCCTCCCAAGCCTTCTCCAGCTCACTCCTGCACCTCGGTCCTGGTGCCTCCTCCCAAATAAAACAACTTGCCCCTCCTGATGTCAACACCTGCCTCTGGGACCTGAGCTAAGATCGAAGGACACAAGGGATTGGAATGGGTATGAGATTGTTTCAATGTTTTATGTTTTTTTTTTTTTTTAACACAGAATGTATTCATGTATTATTAATGCAATTAAAATCCATTTTAAATAATAAATGTTTGAAGAGGAGAAACTCCAGCTAAGGGACAGTGAAGTCGCTGAAAGACACCACACCCTGCATGCCGCAGTCCCTCTCCTCTTGCTCTGAGACCTCGCTGTCCCACTGACCTCCACATCTCCCCCCACACCCCCGAGACACAACAATAGGGTGGGAGCATTTCAAGCGTTTGAACGGGAGCTGACATTTGTGGAGCAGACCCTGTGCACAGAGTCGCCCTGTTATCTATTTAACGGACCCAGGCGCAGCCCACTAGCCGCCCCTGCTGCCCAGGTCCCTTTCATAGGGGTGTCAGCAGATGAGAGATTTCAACACATTGCTGGGAGACAGAGAGCAGAAAGAAAGGTGGTGACAGGTGACACAGAGCAGACAGAGCCCCAGCTGGGTCCTCCCAGGCCAGGAGACAGAAGAGAGAGGCTCGGGCTGACACGGCAGGGGTACCCAGAGGGCATGTGGCTGGAAACTGAGCAGACTGAGGGGGCTCTAGATGGCTTTAGTGGCCATCCCACTACCATCCCCACCTGTGGGGTGCCGGGGGGGGGGTATCAAGCCACGAGCAAGTGTCTTAGTATCTTTTTTTATTTTTGAAACTGGGGATTGAGTCCAGGGATGCTCTACCCTCTGAGCCACATCCCCAGCACCGTTTTTTTTTTTTTTTTAATTTTATTGTTTATTTTGAGACAATACCGAGGCTGGTTTTGAACGTGCAATCCTCCTGTTTCAACCTCCCCAGCAGCTGAGATGAAGGGCAGGGGCCTCAGCCCCGACAAGCTTCTTGGCTTCTACAGTTGATATTGGAATTGAAGCCTGTTCTTCCCAATATTTGTAACAGTGAAAAATCTGGAAGACCCTTTTTAAAAGAATAGGAACAGTTGGGCGTGGTGGCACATGCCTGTAATACCAGCAACTTGGGAGGCTGAGTCAGGAGGACGGCAAGTTCAAGGCTAGCCTCAGCAACTTAGAGAGGCCCTAAGCAATTTAGTGAGACCTTGTCTCAAAATAAAAAATAAAAAGAGCAGGGGATGTAGCTCGGTGGTTAAGTGTCCCTGGGTTCAATCCCTGGTACCAAGAACTAGAACATATTTTCTCCTTTTCTTTTTATTTCTTTCTTTATTTTTATTTTTATTTGTGTGTGTGTGTGTGTATGTGTATGTGTATATGTGGTACTAAGGATTAACCTAGGAGAAATCTACCACTGAGCCCTATCCCCAGCCCTTTTTCTATTTTATTTAGAGACAGGGTCTCACTAAGTTGCTTAGGGCCTTGCTAAATTGCTGACGCTGGCTTTGAACTCTTGATCCTCCTGCCTCAGCCTCCCGAGTTGCTGGGATTACAGACATGTGCCACCATGCCTGGTTTTTATATATTCCTCCACTCATTCCGTGAATGAAACATCCTATAGAGCCAAAAGCAATCTATTACTGAGCTACACGGTCAGCCTTTTGTAAATTTAATTTCAAGAGAGGATCTCACTAAATGTTCCCAGCTGGATTTGAACTTTCAACCCTCCTGCCTCACTCAGCCTCCTGAGTCCTCCCAAATACCTGAGATTATAGGTGTGCACCACTGTGCCCGGCCTAAGGGGAACACAATTTCTGAGGACAACTGCTGCAGTTTGTGTGTACAGTAGTGCTTTAGAAGAGGGTCTCCCGGAATCCATCATTTGGGAGATCGTTGCTCACAATCCTCCCCAGGCACACATCTTTTAATTCACCTCCAGGTCCCTCTCGCTCTGTGGGAAGGTGCGACCACCATGCTTGGTCATCTCAAGAAAGCCTGCAACATAAAAGGCAAAACCAAAGGGAATCAACAGAAAAATTGATCCTCGAGGAAACAGAAATAATTTCAGGAGTAGAGAAAAACTTTAAAAAGAAGAAGAAGAAGAAGCCAGACACAGTGGTGCATGCCTGTAATCCCAGCAGCTCAGGAGGCTGAGGCAGGAGGATCGTGACTTCAAAGCCAGCCTCAGCAAAAGTGAGGCCCTAAGCCACTCAGTGAGACCCTGTCTGTAATAAAATACAAAATAGGGCTGGGGATGGGGCTCAGTGGTCGAGTGCCCCTGAGTTCAATTCTGGGTACCAAAAACTAAAAAAAAGAAAAAAAAAGAAAAAGAAGAGGAAAGCTTTCCACAGTCCTCTCAGAGAGATTTGAGAAGCTATTGCATCCATAGGCAATTAAAGAGAAAAGAAGCACCCGTGGAAATTAAAACTATGGGGACACAGTGAACAAAATGAATTGAAAGCCAGAAAGAAAGAAATCAAGAGAATCTTCCAGAACATAGAGCCTAATGAAAGAGACAGAAAACATAAGAGAAAAGATGAGAGACATAGAGAATCTTTCTGGGAGGTCCAATATGTGACTAATAATAGGATTTTTAGAAAGAAAGAATAGGGAAGGCAGAGGGTCGAGCAAGCCTGCCAATAGTCCTGAGCCTCGTGGCTTATGACAATGCTGGAAGGGACAGGCTGGGGGAGGCTGGGGGTGACCCCTGCACTTTGTGAGCCCGGCTGCTTTCATGGTTTTTGTGTTCTGTGTCAATTTCCCGTTTAGTGCTGTCGGCTGAGCCAAGAAGAGCCAATGGGGAAGAGTGTGTCTATGCAGGGGACCCAAGTGTGAAATGGAGAGGGGGCGACATCGGAGACTAGTGCGGTGGAATCAGAGGACCTCAAAATGAGGTCCCTAGGAGAAAGGGACTCTAGGGGCACAAGGTCAGAGCTGCTCACTTCTCAACCCTCTGAGAGAGTATGTATCCAGAGCTGGATTCCCGCAGGCCCTGGGTTTGATTTGAAAAAGGAGAGCCTGGGGCTGGGGATGTGGCTCAAGCGGTAGCACGCTCGCCTGGCATGCGTGCGGCCCAGGTTCGATCCTCAGCACCACATACCAACAAAGATGTTGTGTCTGCCGAGAACTAAAAATAAATAAATAAATATTAAAAAAAAGAAAAGAATCTTTAAAAAAAAAAGAAAGAAAAGAAAAAGGAGAGCCTGGTTTTTCCCCCCACACTCGTAGGCTGCCTGGCAGGTGGGGAAGTCAGCTTCTCCTAGATGTCCTGTATTCAGAGGGCACTAGGGTCAATAGAAGGGCTTCGTAGGAGGCAACGGGAGCAGAAGTTATTGAAGACTGCTTGCCGGGTGCAGTGGTGCACACCTGTAATCCCAGCAACTCAGGAGGCTGAAGCAGGAGGATCACAAGTTCAAAGCCAGCCTCAGAAACTTATGGAGGCCCCAAGCAACTCAGTGAAAGCCTGTCTCAAAATTTAAAATTTATATGAGTTGGTGGTTTAGTTCAGTGGTTAGCACCCCTGGGTTCAATCCCCACTACAAAAAAAAAAAAAAGACTTCTTAGCCAAAAGCTTCTTCTTCTTTTTTTTTTTTTTTTTTTTTTTATTTGTACTACAGATTGAACTCAGGGGCGCTTAACTACTGAGTCACATCCTCGGTCCTTTTTTTATTTTATTTTCAGACAGGGTCTCACTAAGTTGTTTAGGGCCTTGTTCAATTGCTGAGTCTGGCTTTGAACTTTCAGTTCTCCTGCCTCAGCCTCCCAAGCCACTGGGATAACAGGCGTGTGCCACCTTGCCGGGCTCCATAAGCTTTCTGATACCCTAATGAGATGTCTGGCAAAGGAGTGAGCCTTCTGTCACTGGAGGTATTGAAGCAGAACTCAGATAAACATCTGTCAGCAAAATTGTAAAAGGAATTGGAACTCTAGATTAGGCAAATTTATAGAGACATAAAGTATACTACAGCAGAGCTTGGTGGTGCACACCTGTAATCCCAGTGATTGGGGAGGCTGAGGCAGGAGGATGGAAGTTTGAGACCAGCCTCAGAGATTTAGCAAGGCGCTAAGCAACTTAGCAAGACTCTGTCTCAAAAAAAGAAAAAAAAAGAGCTGGGGATATGGCTCAGTGGTTAAGAGCCCCTGGGTTCAATCCTCAGTGCCAAATAATAATAATAATAATGTAATAAAAAGGAATTGGAACCCCCATCCATTGCCGGTGTGGATGTAAAATGGCCCAATTGCTGTGGAAAAGTCTGGGAAATCGCCATATGACCCAACAATTTGACTCCTAGTTATAGACCCCAGGGAATTGAAAATATGCATGCACAGAAAACTTCTATGCAAATATCCCTGCAATACTATTCACCATCACCAAAGAGTAGAAACAACAAAAATGTCCACCAACAGGTGAACGGACGAACCAAATGTGGTACATCCATGCAATGGAATATTATTTGGCTGTGAAGTGTCGACATGGGTTCCAACACAGATGAGCCCTGGAAACTGTACGCTGAGTGAAAGAAGCCGGACACGAACATTATACACTGTATGATTCCACTTATGAAATGCACAAATAAGAAAACCTACAGAAACCAAAGGTATATTACTGGTTGCCCAGGTTTGGGATTAGGGAAAATGAGGAGTGACTGGTAATGGGTATCTTTTCTGGTAATAAAAAGTGATGATGGAAAGCCTAGGTTGGTGGGATGCGCCTGCAATCCTAGCTGCTGGGGAGGCTGAGACAGGAGGATTGCAAATTGGAAGCCAGTCTCAGACACTTAACAGGATCATGTCTCAAAAATTTTTTAAAAAATTTTTAAAGGGCTGGGGATGTGATTCAGTGGTAGAGCACTTTCCTAGCATGTGTAAGGCCCTGGGTTCCATCCCTAGCACCACAAAAAAAAAAAAAATGTATTTTTTTATTATTTTTATTTTTTTGTACCAGGGATTGAACTCAGGGGCACTGAACCCCTGAACCAGGGCCCCACCCCCCTTTATTTTCTATTTTGAGACAGGGTCTTTCTAAAGTTGCTTGGAGCCTCACTAAGTTGCTGAGGCTGGCCTCGAACCTATGATCCTCCTACCTCAGCCTCTCAAGCCACTGGGATTACAGACATGAACCACCACACCTGGCTTTATCTTATATTTTAAAGAATGGTGATGGATTCATAACTCTGAATGTACTGAAAATCTCGGTCTGTGAATTATATCTCAGTAAATCTGGATTTGTTGTTGTTGTTTTTAAAAAGGAATAGGCGTTTCCCACTGAGAAACTGGAGCTGGGGCCAGATCACCTCTTTCCATTCCAGACGGGGCTGGGGGTGGTGGGAGGGTTGTCAGTAGCTGCCAGATGCGCTCCCCTGCCATGGTGCCTGCTAGTGGCAATCCAAAGCTTTGGGCAGCCCCAAGAAGACACCCCCGCATCCAACTGTCAGCCTGGCCCTCGGGGTTGGTTTGTTTTTCCAAGGCAATAAACGTATTTTATGGAGAAATAAATGCACGATGATAAAGAGGGGGAGGGGAGAGTTTCCACAGGCCCACATTTTATCCAAAGGGGCCATGATTTGGCATCCCTGGCTGGAATATGAAATTATTACACAAGAATTGACTCTCGGTGTCTCCGATGCTCCCTGGGATGATTGCTTCTATAACTTATGGAGACAGCTGAGCGTTTGTATTCAAGTGATCACATAAATTAATATCCATATGTGGAAATGGTGTGCTGGGAGCCGGCCTGGTTGCAGAATGCATTCCTTGTAATGATCCTCACACCTGAAGAAAAATGCCCGGCCAGGGCTCTGCGTGCAGGTCTCTTGGAGGATCAGGAGGCTTGCGAGGCAAATCAGACCCGCCAAACATCATCCCTTCAAGTGGCCAAGAACTGTGTGCTACCTTCAGCCATGACGTCATCAGAGGGAGAAAATAATTGGGGTTTGTTCTTTCTTTCTTTCTTCCTTCCTTCCTTCCTTTCTTTCTTTCTTTCTTTCTTTCTTTCTTTCTTTCTTTCTTTCTTTCTTTCTTCTTTTTTTTTTCTTTTGCAGTACTAGGGATGCAACCCAGAGCCTTCTGTGCACCAGGCAAGTGCTCTACCATAGAGCTACACCCCCAGCCTTCATTTTTTTTTGCAGGGTGTACCAGGGATTGAACCCAGGGGCACTTAACCACTGAGCCACATCCCCAGCCCTATTTTGCATTTTATTTAGAGACAGGGTCTCACTGAGTTGCTTAGAGCCTTGCTTTTGCTGAAGCTGGCTTTGAACTCGTGATCCTCCTGCCTCAGCCTCCTGAACTGGTGGGATTACAGGCATGCACCAACATGCCCAGCTCCCCAGCCCTCTTAATTTTAAAAAAATACACAAAAAAGCATGTGCTTTAAAATGTAATGTTCTGCTCCTAAGGCAGAGGTTAAGCCCAAAGTTCTCATTATATGCATGGCAGTGAAGGCCTGACAGTCTTCATCCTTGCCAAAAGCTTTTATTTTGCTATGTGATAGGAGACAAAATTATTCTCTTCTCCTTAGGAGATCACCAACACCATGGCAGTGGCAGGGCACCAGTAAGAAATGCTGATTGCTGGCTGCGATGCCGCATGCCTAGAATCCCAGTGGCTCAGGAGGCTGAGGCAGGAGGATCGTGAGTTCAAAGCCAGCCTCAGCAAAAGCGAGGCCCTAAGCAACTCAGTGATTCCCTGTCTCTAAATAAAATACAAAATAGGGCTGGGGATGTGGCTCAGTGGTCAAGTGCCCCTGAGATCAATCCCTGGTACCAAAAAAAAACAAAAAAACAAAACTGCTGATGGCCTTCATAGGGGCAGGGGATGAGATGTGGACTTAGAAAACCCACGTCCTGTCCTCAGATCAGGTAGGTAAGGCCACAGGGCACAGCCAGGCAAAGCTGCTGGGACCCAGAGAGTCCCAGGGACAGGAACCAAGAAATATTTGCTGAATGAAAACACAAAAGAAAAGGATCTAGAGTTATATGAAGCAATTTCCACCTCCTTCCTTCCCCAACTCCCTCCGTCACTTAGTAGACACTTTTGTGCTCTCTGTGTGTGTCAACAATGTCCTAGAGAAACCTGGCCAGGCGTGGTGGCGCATCCAACTCTCTGGAGGCTGAGACAGGAGGATCTCGAGTTTAAGGTAGAGTGCATGCTGGTGGAGTATTTGCTAGCAAGTGTGCAGCCCTGCGGTTGATATCCAGGACCAAAAACTTCTAGCTTCACATGAAGGGGAGTCAGATAGCAGAGCACTCTCACCAGTTGCACTCAATTCATTCTCGGGTTTTTCTTTCTTTCTTTCTTTCCTTTTTTTTTTTGGGGGGGGGTACCAGCGATTGAACTCAGGGGCACTTAACCACTGAGCCATATCCCTGCCCCTTTGGGTACTTTATTTAGATATAGGGTGTCCCTGAGTTGCTTAGGGCCCTGCTAAGTTGCTGAGGCTGGCTTTGAACTCTCGATCCTCCTGCCTCGGTGGTTTCCTGAACCAGTGGGATTATAGGCATGCACCACCTCATCCAGCATTTAGGACACTAAACTCTGTGGAAGCTTACCAAAGTCTCTTCCAAAGTTTCAATGGTATGAACTACAGTGTTTAACAAGCGACTCTGCAGGGGTGGGGATGGGGGGGGGGACAAGAACAAAAGCCTGTTTGTAGCGTTGGCCAATTTCTATGGTGTAAACACTCTTGGTGGCCGGGCACTGCGGTGGAATCCCAGCAACTCAGGAGGCTAAGGCAGGAGGATCGCGAGTTCAAAGCCAGCCTCAGCAACAGTGAGGTACTAAGCAACTCAGTGAGACCCTGTCTTTAAATAAAATACAAAATAGGGCTGGGGATGGGGCTCAGTGGTTAAGTGCCCCTGGGTTCAATCCCCAGTACAAAAAAAAAAAAAAAAAAAAAAAAAAAACTTCTGCTAGGCTGGATTTCAAGCTACCAGCTTCATGGCACCAGTACCAACTGCATATTTGGGAGGAGATGGGTGGAATCAGATGTCCTTGGTTCACAGGCACCAGGAGCCCAGGCAGCCACCTTCAGAAATCAGCCTGGAACAAATACCTTGGGAAGTACAAATGGCATCATGGGAAGGGCTACATGGGCTGTCACAGGTTGACTACCTCTTTGCCTGGGACCATGCTGACTCTGAGAGGTAGTCACATGCCCGCTGCCTTGATCGTCCCTAGAATCTGTTCCAATGAGAAGGAGAGACGGAACCCTTCAAACTTCCAGCAAAGTCTCCCATTTCCCCCAATTTCGAGAATATTCCTGGCTTCTCTCTCCTTGCTTTCAAAGGACCCAAACAGTAGCCACCAGGGAGAATAGACTCCACACTCTAGAAACTTAATTGTGATTTCGTTAAAAAGCCCAGACCTTCACAGTCCAATATTTCTTAATAAGAAAGTGGGAATCAAAATTCTTCCCGCTAAGAATGAACAGTGGAATGAGAGACGGAGAAATCACTGAGGTGGAAAAATTGATTTGCAATATCCACAGCAATGTCCTTAACAGCACCTGGATGAGCCCCATGCTTCTGCCAGAGACTGGATGTTTCTAGAACAGCGTGCACTTTTACTCTGAGCAGTTTGCATGCAAGCCATGAAAGCTACGTGGCAGCTTGTGATACCAGCTTGTGATACCCCAGCTCCTTCTCACTGAGGACCTGGTGACACAATTACTGGGCCCTTCTTCCCTCTGGATGGCATTCTGTGTCACAAGCAGATGAGTCTTGGTAGCTGAACCCTTAATTCATTTTTTCTTTTTTGGTACTGGGGATTGAACCACATCCTCAGATCTTTTAGTTTTTAAGTTTTACTTACTGATTTGATTCCAGGGGATTGAACCCAGAGGTGCTTAACCATTGAGCCACACCCCCATCCTCTTTTATTTTTTATTTTGAGATAGGGTCTCACTAAATTGCTTATGGCCTTGCTAAATTGCTGAGGCTGGTCTTGAACTTGTGATCCTCTGACCTCAACCTCCTGACCTGAGATTACAGGTGTGCACCACCTTGCCCAGCTTAATTTTTTACTTTGAGACACGGTCTTGTTAGGTTGCTGAGAGTCTCACTAAGTTGCTGAGGCTGGCCTTAAACTTGCAGTCCTCCTGCCTCAGCTTCCCCAGTGGCCAGGATTACGCCACACCAAGGTTGCACTGTTGATCTTTGCTTACACACTGCATGCCCTGTGGTAGACACATGGTTTTTCCCAGCAAATATTCACTCCACCTCCCCACTCCAGCCCCTCCACGGAAGGAGTACACTTCCCAGCACCATGGATGTAGGGTTTAGACTTGTAATGCTTTGATCAGTGGAACAGAAATCATGTGCTACATAATGATGTCACAGCCAGTGTGGACAGCATATATGACAGTGGTCTCATGAGAGTAGAATGGAGAGGAAAACTTCCAACTGCCTAGCAACATGGTGCTGTCATGGTGCAATACACTACTTGTGTTTGTGGTGATGCTAGTGAAAACGAACCTACTACACTGCCAATCATAAGACTGTAGCACAAGATGGGTGCAGTGGCACATGCCTGTAATCTGCCGCAGTCTAGCTGGGCACAAATCATGAGCCACTCAAGCAGGAACAAACTTTATTTCCGAACTCCCCCAACGTCACCCACCCAGCCCTTCCAGGGACACCACACACCAACCGGAACTCCCTCCACCAGAACTTCACCAACCAACGGGAACTCTCCAGGAATCCCCATGAGAACTCCAAAGTAGCGGGCGCCTGAGGCAGCAGGAGCCCCCCATTGCTGGAGCCGCCCCACGGCCTGACAGCAGGGGCCTATATACAATTGAATACACAGCCTGCTTCAATCCAGCATCATCCAGTCACAGCTTAACTTAATTATCATCATCTTTTTTTTTAAGAGAGAGTGAGAGAGGAGAGAGAGAGAGAGAGAGAGAGAGAGAGAGAGAGAGAGAGAGAGAGAGAATTTCAATATTTATTTTTTAGTTCTTGGCGGACACAACATCTTTGTTGGTATGTGGTGCTGAGGATCGAACCCGGGCCGCACACATGCCAGGCGAGCACGCTACCGCTTGAGCCACATCCCCAGCCCCAATTATCATCATCTTAATGGCTCGCCTCTCAACCATTACTTCTGGCAAAATGCCAGGGGCCATTCCGACTCTGTTGTGGCTCTCAACAGAAATCCATGGGCTTGGGAGGCTGAGGCAGGAGGATCTCCGAGACTCTAAGCAACTCAGCAAGACCCTGTCTCCAAATAAAATATTAAAAAGGACTGGGGGGCTGGGGATGTGGCTCAAGCGGTAGCGCGCTCGCCTAGCATGCGTGCGGCCCGGGTTCGATCCTCAGCACCACATACCAACAAAGATGTTGTGTCCGCCGAGAACTAAAAAAAATAAATATTAAAAAAAAAAAATTCTCTCTCTGTCTCTCTCTCACTCTCTCTCTAAAAAAAAAAAAAAAAGGACTGGGGAGGCGGCTCAGTAGTTAAGCGCCCCTGGGTTCAATCCCTGGTACCAAAAAAAAAAAAAGAAGAAGAAGCCACATCAAGTGACTGACCTCTACCATCTAAGTTGGCTTAAGTACTCTCTGTAATGCTTACATAATGCGGGACTCACTAAGAATGCAGGTCTCAGAATGTGTTCCCATTTTAGGGTCACACATGACTGCAAGCTTAAAAGTCATCTGGGGAGAGGTTTTGGACGCATGCGCCTGCTTCATCTGTCCTGGCCTCCTACCCTGCCGCCATCCATCAGGAGGAGAACATGGCCCAGGTAGCTGTGAGACCCTGGAATGAGATATGGGTGGAGCTAACCTGAATCCAGCCACAGCCTGAAGTAGGGGCGCTCCAAGCATCCCTGGTGAGGATGTGGGGGTGGTTTGTTCTGCTGCGTGGTAGCCATAGTTATTACGCACACTCGCCTTATGCTTCTACAGAATAATTGGCTTCTCACCAATATAGTGTCAGAGGCCCTCATGTAAATCAACTCCCAAGTAACTACACTAGTACTTGAAGCATGGATTTGTACCATTGGCCACCCATTCCACACACACATGCCTACCTGAGTTAGCAATGGTGTTTGGTCTATTCTTTGTCTGTAAAAAGAAATCAGTGGCTAAGGAACTACTATATACTAGACTACATGTGTCAAACACCCAGACCCCATGACTAAGAAGGCCACAGTTACACATGAGCATATGAGTACATAAATAGGCTAACATTTAAAAACTCAAGTGAGTCAGGCATGGTGACACACACTTGTAATCCCTGTGACTCTAGAGTCTGAGGCAGGAGGATTGCAAGTTGGAGGCTAGCCTCAGCCATTTATTGAGGCCCTAGGCAACTTTGTGAGATCCTACCTTAAAAAATAAGAACAAAGTAAAATAAATAGGTCTGGGGATGTGGCTCAGTGATTGCACACCCCTGGGTTCAATCCCAGACAAAAGAAGAAGAAGAAGAGAAAGAAAGAAAGAAAAAGCCCAAGTGAAGGATATAGATAGAGAGTGCTGGGAATTCAAGAGGGAAAGAAAAATATCAGTTTCGGATAGGAGGGAGGAGCAGAGGAAATCGAGAACATTTCATAGGAAAGGAAGAAAATGAGATGACCCTTAAAGAGAGAATGACTGTCAGATGCAATATTCTGGTCAATGAGTCCAGGTGTGATCACGGAAGGTTTAAGGGGCAAGGTGCAGAGCAGACCGTTAGAGGGACAGTAAACTGAGCCGGCTCGCAGGGGCTTTCAACATCAAAAGACTCGATTCTATTCTGGGGACAGAAGCACCATGAGCCATCCAGGGTAAGGTGCAAAATCTTAAAGGTGGAACAGACTTGGAAGTTAGACCACATGGCAGTCTGAGATGATAAACCTCAACACAAGGTTAGAGACGACAGAAAAATACAGGAAGCTACCACTTAAAAAATCAGAATAGTTATTTTTTTAAAAAATCTCCTAAACTGGGTGTGGTGATACACACCTGTAATTCTAGTGGCAGGGGAGGCTGAGGAAGGACGATCACAAGTTCGAGGCCAGCCTCAGCAATTTAGTAATTAAAAGGGTTGGGGATGTAGCTGTCATAAAGCACTTGCCTAGCATGTGTGAGGCCCTGGGTTCAATACCCAGTATTGGGGTGGAGAGGAATGTGGTAAGTAACAGAAATCCTGATAAATAATGTCTTGGACAAGTCAGAGGTTCTTTTTGTCATGTAATGACAAGTCCAGAGGAACCAATAGAATCCAGTGCTTGTACATCTGCTCAAGTTATCAAGCACCCGTCTCCTATCTTCCCCCTCTATCATTCACAGCATGTGATTTTCCTTCTTATGGTCCCAAGATGGCTGCTGCATCTCCAGGCATAGCACCCTTATTCCAAGCAGGAAGAAGGATTCAGGGTTTTGCCTTATTTGGGAAGGGAAACTCTTCCCAAAGATTTCTGCTTACCTCTCATTGAGCAGCATTGAGTCACATGGCCACCACTATCTCTAAAGGAACATGGGAACTTGAGAATTTCACTATCTATTCTCTAAGATAAAGACAGAGAAGTCAGACGGGAATTTGAATAGGTTTGAGTGAGACGAACTAGAGTATTTACTTGATCCCAGTGTCTCTTATCTCCTGATCCAGGGCTCTCAGTAGTTTACATGTGACAAGGCTGGCTGCAGGGAGGGAGAGAGGAGAAGGGACCACACATTTACCTAGGACAGAGCCAGAGAAAATGGCCACCTCTTTCTTAGATTTTTTTTTTTTTTTTTGTACTGGGTATTGAACCCAGGGGCACTTAGCCACTGAGCCTCATCCCCAGCCCTTTTTTGTATTTTTTATTTAGAGACAGGGTCTCTGGCTAAGTTACTTAGTGCCTCACCATTGCTGAGGCTGGCCTTGAACCCATGATCCTCCTGCCTCAGCCTCCCAAGTCCCTGGGATTACAGGCATATTCTATAGCGCCTGGCTCTTTCTTAGATATTGATAAGACATCAGGAAAGACTTGAGGCATAACAAACTCCTCAAAAGAAGGAAGACAAAGAGTTAATAATACATGGTAGACAAGAGGGAAGGAAGCAGCGTCATTCATGCCCCAACAAACTAACAGTGACCAGCACTTGCTTGCTACTTTGTGCTAAGCACCGTCTTGAGCCCCGGCCCCGGGAAGTATTGATAAAGCAAAATAGAAAAGATCACATTAAGGCAATGAATAGGAATCAAGAAAATGTCCTTGGAAAGGGGGCAAGAAAACAAAACAGAAAAGCAAAGACGAGAAGTTCATCTTGAGAGCAAAGCGTGAAGTCCTGAACAGACTCCATCACAAATAAAAGCCAGCCTTCTCCCCTGGCATGGGACAGCCCACCCGGCCCAGTCAGCTCACTTCTGGGCGGGTCCTTTGGAAAGAAAAAGAAAACTGAAAGGACAGCAAAGCTCCTTGGTCATGCACTATGGTGGAAGAAGAGAGCACGGTTTCCATCCTGGTTCCAAACCTCCTGGATTTAACTTCTGCAAATTTCTCTGGGCATTGACCTCTATATTCCCCTGAGGAGGCAAATAAAACATGACTCTGTCACCTGCAAGGAACAGAAAACCCAGGCCAAAGTGATAAAAGCAAAGAAACGAAATGTATTGGCACATATCCAGGGACAGGGTCTGGCTTCAGGTTCAACAGGATCCAGGAACTTTAACTGTCACCTGGCTCTGCTCTGTCTTTGTTGGTTTCATTCTCAGGCTGCCAATCATCCCAGAAATAGAGCCTATCTTTTTAGCAATCTCAGTAGAAAGGGTGATTCTCTTTTCCACTAGAAAAAGCAAGTTCGGGAATTTTTCTGGGACTTCTGAACCAAACATTGCCAGCGTCAGGTGAAGGAGCAGGTGCAGGATAGTCCATTCATCCCACTTTGGCATCCAGAAGAGGAAATCTGTCCCTTCTTCTCAATGCACAGGGACTGAAGGTCAAAGAGCAGTGGTTCCAAAGGGCCGGGTCTGCATGTAGAACAGGGATCAAATGTTGGACAGGCAAAGCCAGAACTGTCACAGTGTTTCTAAGGAGCTGCCAAAAGAGCCAGAAATACCCAGCCCCCCCCCCCAATCCATCAAAAGCTGCCTTTTGCAAGCACCCAGCTGCACCCAGTCTTGGAGATTAGAACCCTAGCTCCTGCCAGCCCTTGTCAAAGACAAGGTCAGAATGTCTGAGCTGAGGCCCTTTTGCAATCTTCCCCTCTTCAACTCAGCAAGGCGCAGGGAGGGAGGAGGCCTGTCTGAGCGTTCAGGGCTCACTCATAGCAGACACCAGGCAGGAGCCCACTGTCCCTTCCACCTGCAGCCTCCCTGGGAATGGTTTACAAAGGACTAAATAGAGCCCTGGACAATGTCACCAGGAATGCGAAGAGGGCCGGGCCAGCCTACTATGAGAGCTCAGTGATGAATTTCTTCAGGGGTGAGGGGTGGGGGAATAACTCCTCTTGGACTGAAGCTGAACTAAGGGCTGGAATGGCCAGGACCCCTCCAGCCTGGATCAGGGTTTAGGGATGAAGCCTTTTTCCATGAGAGACAGATTTGGGTTGAGGAGGGCAGGTCCAGGGCCGAAGGACCCCTCGGGACATCACGAAACATATATCAAAGAGAAAATTGGACCAAAGGGCTCAGAGACACCACAGCTTCTTCTGGATACCAATAGCCCTGGCATCTTCTCAGCCTGCCACTGGGACCTCACCCCACAAAGAACGCCGCTTCTGGCTGGCTCCCCAAGAAGGCCAAGGTGTGCCCTTCACGTTGTCACCACAAGGGAAAATACAGTCCCTCCCCCGGCTTCTCTTTGATCTTTCCCTTGCTGGCTACCAGCCAGCAGTACCATTTCTCAGAAACTTGGGGACACACTTAGGAAGTTGATCTGAGCAACGTTTCCCACGTCAGAGAGGCAAGTTGGGGGCAGATGGGTTGTACCGCTCTCCATTAGAGAGGCCTTTCTGTTTGTCTCTCTCTTGTGTTTTTCTTTTCCTTGTCTTGTTTTTTCACAGGTCTCCAGCAGGAACACCAAAATGCCTCAGACCCTAAGGAATTTGAAAGGATTATCGTGATGGCTTAAGCAGGAGTTTCGAGTGGGAAGCTAGGAAAAGCCAACGAAGCTTCTAAAGTTATAACCCTTCCAAGATTGGCCAGATAAGTGTGGGGCCCGAACAAACAGACAAACCAGGGCGACACTGCTCTCCTTAACTCTTTCAAAGCCTGGAAAACACACACCGAAGGTCTGCGAATGTCCCTTTGGACCCCAGGTCTATAATTTACCAAGACAAGCCTTCATGCCTTAAATAAAAGTTCATGAACCCGTTCTTTTCTTCACTTGCTTTTAGTTCTCCTCCTGGGTCCTCCAAGGAGATACAGCTTGGTCCTTGGCCAGCGATCTCCTTCAATCAGGCACAAAGCAGTCCCCAAGGGAGGAAAGTTGGGTTTCTCCCAGGATTAGGGGGGCTTTCAGAGCATCCAAGCCAGCAGCCAGTGCTGGGGATTAGAACCCTAGCTCCTCCCAGCCCTTGTCAAACACAAGGGCGGACTGTCTGAGGTGAAGGCCCTTGCCCAGGGTCGCCCAGCCTTGCCTATCCCTTCTCTGCTGCTGCAGGGCCAGTCAGAGGCTATCCAAAAAGCCTCATATCTGGTGGCCACAAGAAGCATCCAACCCCCTGGCAGCAGAACCAGATGGAAGGCTTAGGCTGGTGGCCATTCTGGTCTGATCACCTAGGAGGGCATTTACATCGCCAGGGGCTTCCACTGGACAAAAAGCTGCAGGATTCAGGCCACGTCCTCTCTCCAGATATCACCTCCGGACAGGACTGGGGGTGGGGTGGCTGCTGGCTGGTGCCCAAGGGTGCTAAACAGGGCGGGGAGCCCCCCCCCTCAGGCCATAAGGGCAGGGAATCTCTGCTTTCAATTCCCCCCTTTTTTTTGCAAAAGAAAAAGAGATTCTACAGAGTGCTGGCCTGGGTCTGGCTGTATCAGGGGACAGGTTTTATTTATGTGACTGAAGGCAGACCCAACACTACAGCTTTGTGCAAATGAAGGGAAATGGGGAAGAAGTGACATTTGGTTGTTTTTTTTTAAAGATAGGTGCCTTTGAATTCTACAATGCAGGAGGGCACCAGGACAGGAATGGTAGTGAATTTTCCAGGAACTGACAACCCCTGTGGGCCTTGCCAATCCTGGACCCAATCCTGATGCCAGGAAAGGACAAGGGGGGAGGGGGGTATTCATCTGTCCCTCCCAGAGCTTCAAAGCCAGCCCTCCCCGGCTGCAGACCGCACTCACCCCAGGCCTCCTTCCTACCGGCAAGGGCTGCGAGGCGCCTCTGCCTGGAACCCCCACAGCCCACCCCGCCCCCACGCCATTTCCAGTCCTCTGGGCGAGGGGGGGTCAATGTCGTTCAAGTAATTTCTCTGCGAACACAAGATGGCAGCCTTAAATAAATGCAACCCTGCGCAGCTTTTAATCTTACACATCATTAAATTCCTAATTTACACATTATGTTTTCGTGGGCCAACCCATAACTCATTAGTGTTGAACTCACGAGGTAGAAAGACCAACGCACGACGGGCGCCGGGCGCCGTCACCTGCCTGGGTTAGCAGTGCCCGCCGCGGGGACAGGAAGGCCGGCGGAGAGGGGCGCCGGGGCGCCAGACGGGCAGAGGCCGGGGCGCAGGCGAGCCCCAGGTGCCAGGCCCGGTGTCGCACGAGGCGCCTGCAGCGCTTGTGCGGGGAAAGTGCCCAGGCCGGTTCGCTCCTCCGCTCCTGGGCCTCGCGGGCGCGCGCGCGCACACACACACACACACACTCCCCGCACACGCACACCCGGGTGGCCGCGCGGGGCTCAGAGTCGCGCAGGCCTCCTTGGCAGACATCTTCCTGTGGGAGGATTTCAAACGAGCCGTGAAAGCCAGAAACTACACGGGTTACAAACTCCGGAATCCCTGGCAGGTCCCGGGCCTCCCCCCACCTCGGCCTGGTCCCCTCCACTCGGCCGGGGGCCAGGAGCCCACCAAGGGCAAAGCGCACACGCCCAGGCCGCTGGGCGATCTGGGGCGCAGACACTGCTCCCCAAGTCTGGTCTCCCTTATAGCCCCAGGACCTGCGCAGCCGAGCCATAGGGGTCCAGGGCCAACCCAAGCGCGCAGGCTTGGGGGCCCTTCCAGGCCGGAGGTGGAGCGGAAGGTCAGGATGGCCATCTGACACTCCAGGCTGGCCGTCGAGGCCCCCCAACGCCCCTCTTCAGGGGAGAGGGAGGCGGGGTCACCTGGGCGCAGTTGACAGCCTCAGGCCCCAGCCTAGGTGCACCCTAAATTAGAAGGAGGTGCACGCCTGTAATCCCAGTGGCTCAGGAGGCTGAGGCAGGAGGATCGCAAGTTCAATGCCAGCCTCAGCAACTTAGCGAGGCCCTAAGCAACTCAGTGAGACCCTGTCTCTAAATCAAATATAAAGGGGGGTGGCTGGGGATGGGGCTCAGTGGTTAACTGCCCCTGGGTTCAATCCCGGGTACCGAAAAAAAGAAAGAAAAAAAGATGTGGGAGCCTGCAGCCTTAACGGCCCTGGGGCTAAGGGAACTGGCCCGCGCGCAGGAGGAAGGAACCAGAGGGGAGCGCCAAGGACAGCTGTCCAGGCAGCGAGGGCCACGGCTGGCCTCGCCTTGCGCCGCGCCTGGTGGCTGGGCCCACGAGGTGCACGGCGCCTTCTTCGCCAAAAGCCAGCTCCGCGCCGCCGGCGGAGTGGGAGGGAGGAGGCTGGGCGAGCGCCCCGCCCTCGCCGCCCGCGGTCACAGGGGCAATTACACTCCTCGCTGCAGACGGTTACCAGCTCGCTCGCGCATCCCTCTCCAGCTCCCCTCCCCTCCTCCGCCGAACTGCTAGCTCCATTTTAGCGAGGGCGCGGGGAAGCGCAGCCGAGGCCAACTGCCTCTAGGGACCTCCCGAGGCTCCTCGCTCGGTGCGCAGCCCCCGGGATCGCCGGGGCCGGCCCACCGCCCCCTGAAGCACATCCCACGAGCACCACGGTCTTGGAAGTGACTTTCCAAGTCGCGAAAGGGCGGCAGGACCCTTCTCTGCGCGCTGCAAGACCCCAGCAGCCACGCTGCGCCCTGCAACCCTGCCCCCAGCCAACGCAGCTGCCCTCGCAGCCCCAGCCCCAAAAGAGCTGTTTTCTGGGTCTCTCCCGCGACCCCCTGGCGTGCTTTCCTGTTCCCAACTGGACGCCTAGACCTCTTGCCTGAAACCTTTACTCTGCCAGGCGGCTTCTGCTGCTAGTAAACAGTCCCCCTCCCTCCCCCTATGGTTTATACTATTCCGGAAGGTGTCTTAGAAACTGTGAATGAAAACTCGGGCTTTGGATTAAGGGCTTCAATTTCGACTAGTTGCATGATTTGTAGCAAGTTTCTTAACCTCAGTTTCTTTATCTGCAAAATGGGAGAAATTATGCCCACCGAAGTGTGGCTGCTCGGTTTAAGGAGATGTATGTAATGAATATGTGACATGCTTGGCACAATGTCCTCATGGTTGGCAGCATTATTACCACGTGGCCAGAACTGTGGTGACATTAAAAAGAGAGATTTTTTTTTTTTTCACCCTACCAGGAGTATGCCCTGCAGAGTTCTGGGACCTATCTCACAAAACCAGGGGATCTCAAGCAACAGGATAGGCCTGAAGGGAGGACAGAAAAGTCGAGGGACAGCCAGCCCAGCCAATCATTCAGCCTCCTGCTTTTGCAAATGAATAGGGCTCTGTCTAGGCTTCCGGCCATTCCAAGGCCAGCTCTGGAACTCCTAAGGTTTAAACCGGGTGTGGTGTAAAGGTAAAAGTAGCCTGAAAGCAGCCCCTCTTAATGGGTGAGGACCCCTCCCTGGAGGAAGGAAAGGGAACAGGGTTAGGAAATGGAGTTGCAGGGCTCAGTGGTCAAATGCTTGCCTAGCATGCCCAAGGCCCTGGGTTCCATCATCAGTGCAGAAAGAAAGGATTTTCTCTGGGAAGAGGGACCCCGGATAGGAAACATTCAGGGCCTCTGGCAGACCATTGACAAAAAGTAATTGGACTCAAAAGAAGCCTCCCCAGAAATTGGGCCACCGTGGGAGCTGTGCCCATCTGGGAAGGGCTGCCTACGGGTAATTGGGTTTGCTCGAGTTGCCTCTATAATTAATAAGTGATTTGACTTGGAGATTGGAAATAGTCATTGAAAGAAAGCCGGCGGGCGTAGGGGTATGAAGCCTGGGAGCCCCCCTTCCAAATTCAATGACCAGGAGGAGGACAGTTTAAAGAACACGAGGAAAGTGATAATATTGGCATCTAACCTTCCAGTGTTTGAGTAATTCGTTGCTTAGCTACTTTGGATAGGCCATTATTTTGCAAACTGGAAACATTTGCAAGCGGTGATATTTTGCTCCTGCCTGACGCAGGGGCTGCAAACCTACCCCAGCTCTGCTGAACTCTTCGAAATATATATGCATAAATTGTTCCTAATGAGACCATCTGTTTTTTATGGCCCCTCTGGAAGCAGGAGGAACCCGAAGACTGCTCTGTCTTGCAGAAATCTGAGGCCAGGCAGGCCTGGGAAATAAATAGGGGAGATTAGAACAGTGTACGCTGATTTAACAATACGGGGGCAGGGGTTTGGTGGTGGAGATGTGTGCTGCTTGGCTTCCCAGGGGTGCGGGTCATTTAGGGTGATTCCGGGCTACTTGGGGCATGGTGTCTGCCGTGGATGGGCCTCCTAAGAGGCCCCAGGGCTGTGCTGGGGTTTCAAAGCATACAGGAACCTCAGTATTTCCATATTTGGAGCATCACCAGAACCACGCAAAACCCTAAGCTTGCCTCCTGCCCCAGGGGCCCTGGACATGTCCCCAGCTGTGGGTGGCCTCAGGCATCGCCCACTAGCCAGAGACCCCCAGCTATGGAGGTGAAAGGAGCCGGCCTGAGTCTCAGAGGCTAACACCGGGCCTCATTCCACTCCACGACCGGATCAGAGCCCAGCGTTCACCGGGGCCTGGTCCCAAAGGCTGAGCTTTCAATGCTTCACGCGTCTGGCAGGCCCAGGAGCCGGGCCTGAGCCCGCACCGAGGGTGGCAGGACAAACACTTTTTACATTACCGGGGGGCTGTTAATTGGGGCAGTGCAAAAGATGCCGCGCCTGCCCCTCATCGGCGGGGGAGGGGGCGTCAGGAGTGGCCAGTGGGGTCTGCTTAATAATAGAGGGGCTGCCCTGGGGAGCCTCGGATATCGGTAACCCCCATGATTAATTCATAACTCTCCACTGCGCCTGGCACCGTCTCGGGTCTTTAATCGGTTCTGAATGTCAGCGAGGCTTCCCCGACAGCCTGAGCGCTGCCTTTTGAATGTGTTGAAAGTCGCTGCGCGCACACCAGGAGACAAAGTTGCCATCTGCTCCGGGGACCACGGCAACTGGGCGCTGGGAGGGGCCTTCCTCCTGCGGCTCCTGCTGCCCAGAGCGGCCTCCTCTTCCAGGCCTGCCCTAAAGCCAACACTGTCCCCCGCAACACCTCGCCACCTCCCGTCCCGGACTCGGGGGCATGCATGGTAGAAACTCCAGCTGCGAAGTACAGCGTGGTGGCGGGGCGCGCAGGGACTCTGCGGTCACCCAGACCGAGGCCTATGCTAATGAGATTATAAACTCGGGTTGTTTGTGTGCGCGGACGCGGGGGTGGGGGGAGCAGATAAAGTGCGGGGACGGGAATGACTTCGAGGGGGGGAGGGGGAAGCCCCGGGAGAACAAAGCTCCTGGCCTTCGGCCTCCGAAGAGTCGCAGAAGTGACCGCCACTGCCAGTACACAGGAGGAAGCGGGGGTGATGGACCGGGGGTGGGGGGGGCAGGCCTTTAGAGAAAGCCGAGAGGGCACGGGGGTGGGAAAGGCTCAACCTGCAGCTAAACATTTGGCCTTCGGGAGGTTTTTTCTTTTTTTTTTTTTAAGGAGCTGGATCCCCGGAAGGTGGGGTGGGGTACATCGCGCCCCGTAATGGCAGGCAGGTTCTACTCTGCTTCCCGGAGGAGCCCCGTCCTTTCTCCCCTCCCCCGTCCCGGCCTGCAGAACGGGCGTTAAGCGGCCTCTCCGATCGTGACCCGGAGGAGGACGGAGCGGCAGGGGGCGGCTGGGGGTCTCCCAGCCTCCGGCCTGCGCTTCCGCACTCCTGGGCTCGGAGCGTCGCCTCCCTCGGCAGCGCCTCGCCACCAGACTGTAATTCCACACTCCCGCGAGCGCTGGGGCTGCGGGAGGGAGTTGGAACTGCATCCGATGAGCACGCCGGGAGGTGAGATCGGGTAGGAAATAGCCCAAACTTTTGAGTTTTGTGCTGGCCCACCCCCACCCCTCACCCCCCCACACCCCCCACACACATAATTTACCCTCCCCCTTCCCAGCCGCCACCTCCCCCACCCTCTCGATTCCGCAGGGTTTGCAGCCAGTCCTGTCATATGGTTTTGTTTCTGAGCTGCTGCTTTTTTTCAGACTCGAAAATTGGACACGTGGAGAATTAGCCCGGCTGGAGAAGCGCGGGATGCCGACTGAACAATGGTTTCCAGCACCGAAGCTGGAGGGGGCACCTTCCCCACCCAAGCCCCAAGGGCGGCTGCCTCGGTACACTGTGGGCATACCCCCTACTCGCCCCCTCCCTGAGCCCGGGAAGGGAGCAGCGCGGGTCGTGCTTTGGGGAGTCCTTTCCCAAAAAACAAACCCGGGGTGGGCCTGGGCACTGAGGTCACTGTGGCTTGGGTCTCCGGGGACTTCCAAGTAAAGAGCTTGCAATTTTTCCTGGAGAAGGTTCTGTCTCAAAGACGCCACCCCAAATGTTAATGTTTGAAAACCCAGCCAAGCTCCAGGCACCCCGTTCTTCAGCAATTGCACCCTTCTTAGGCTGGACTTTCTCAAGCTGCTTGGAGGCCCCCCTCATCTGATGAGGGTCCCTAGGTGGCAGCTCCTCTTCCGAGTAGCTTCCTTTAGCCACAATCTTCTTGCACTGAAACCCCAACCTTCCCCCACCAGGACGCGCTCAGCCCTCTCCTCCCCCCAGCAGGCACCCGCAGCAGCCCTGGTTCCCCCAGGCAGTTTCTCTTGCTCAGAACGGCCTGTGCCTCTCACTGGGGCAAACGCACACGCTCGCGCGCGCGCGCGCGCACACACACACACACACAGAGCCACAGAAGCTCCCTTGCCTCTTGGAGCCGGTTTCCTTTTACAGGCTCCCTTGGAGCTGCTGGGGCTGTGGCAAAGCCTGCAGCTCCCTGTGCAGCTGTGGGTCTCCCTGCAGCGCTGTGGGCTGTGAATCTGCCTTCCCTTCCCTTCCTGCAAAGGTCAGGCTGCCTCCTCTCCAGTGGCCACACTTCAGTTCCGGCCTGCAGAGCTTGCACACTGCAGCCTGAATGTGGGAATGGAGTGAGTGTGCATGGAAGGGGGAGTCACCCCCTAGCCCCAGGGGCAGGGACCAAGGAGTGTGGGATTCAGGGAGGGAAACACTGCAAACCCCAAGACAGTTCAGTACTTGCAGGCAAAAACTCAAGAGGAGACAAAACCAGGAAATGCTGTTGGACCTTGAGTGCAAAAGCGGAGGCCTTTCTCCCTCAGGGGTCTACCCTAGGAGCAGGCCAAGAGGTAGGCCTGGGACCTTTGTGGCATTGTGTCCCATGCAGTTTCTGGAGCCCTTGCAACTTGGGCAAGGCTGCAGTTCATTTCAAGCAGGGGTCAGAAGCAAGCTAACAACTCAGGCGTGGAATTCATCAGCCACTTGATATCAAGTCAGCTGCAGCCCCATCAAAGAGGGACCCCCAGAGAGATCTTTGTGCCACCCCAGCCCCAGAGACTACCGGGCAGAAAGTTGTGGAGAGAAATGGGAGGAAACGCCATTAAACTTGCTTCCTCTAAAGAGCCGCTACCCCCAGTCTTCTCTGAACTGTACCTAAAAAGTCAGGAGAGAGAACTCGTTAACTTTTGTTTGGTTTAACATTGCCAGCTTCAAGTCAACCGTAGGCCCCCCGAAGGTTTTGTAAAATATTTAATCTAGCTGAGACAATTTCCTGCAGTCCCTAATCGGACCACCCCACTTACTGAGCCGCTGCCAAAAAGCCAGCTTGACTGCAGGCTGGTAACCAGAGGCCTTTCAGCCGCCTGGCTGCCCTGTGACCTCCACCAGAGGAGCCACAAGACCTTGCATAGAACCCAGAGAGATCCAGACCTGGGAAAGCCTGGAGGTGCAAAGGAGTGGGGAAGCAGCCCAGGAAGTGGAATTAAAGACCCTTTTCACACTGAACTGATGGTTGTCCCTGTGACCTTCTGGGGCCCTCACCCTCTGAACTTTGTAAAATACTCTTGGATGGTGTCTCACCTCCCTCCGGGTGTGGAAGAATGGGCCCTATGAGAGGGTTGGCCACTACGGGAGGGTTGGCCCTCTGTGTGTCCCCCAGCGCCCTCCTGTTCAGTCCCATTCAATGTTTTCCTGGACTTAATCTTACTAGAGAATAGGGCGGGAGTGGAATCCTTCGACTCCGCTGAGCCTCAACCCTTCCCAAATGTGAGGCTCACGGGGAGAACGCTCTGCCCAGTTTCCATTCCCGCCTCCAGAAGAACGAGCAGAAAACATGTGTACTGTAAATAAAGCCTGTCTAAATACAGCACTCGGGTAAAGGCTGCCGAGAAAACACTCGGCATAGCTCTGCTCAGAGAGTGAGTCAGCTTCCCAGCCCCAGCCCCCGGGGAACAATGGGGACCTTCTGTCGACCCCGGACGAACCCCAGGCCCGTTTAGGTGGCAGGGGCGCGGGCACCCTGGGACCTTCGGCCCCGAGTTGGGGGGGGAGGGGCTCTCCCGGTGGCAGAAATAGGGGTCCACCCCCAGGATCTGCAGGCCCGGGATCCCTCTGCCCACAGCTGCAGCCCAGGGGTGGAGGGTTAAACAAACACCGGGCAGAGAAGCCAGCCTGCGGGGCTGCGCGGAGAAGGGAGGGGACCCGGTGCGTGCCTCGGAGCCTCCCGACGGGAAGACGCCCCCTCCCTACTCCAGGCTTCCACTCTCGCCCACCCGCTGGGACGCCTCTCCTCCGCGGCCTCTAAAGTCTCAGCGGAAAGGAGCGTAGCAGCTGCCAGAGTCGCCTTACTCCTTCCACTGTCCCCATAGGCCCAGCCACGTGAACTAGCCCTCCACACCCACACACGCAAGTGTGCTGGAGACTTCAGGAAGCCTGGCCTCCAGCTGGCAGTGTGGGCACCCATACTGAGCGACTCGGCGCCTCTCTGGCAGAGGGCACAGAGGTGGGACTTGTGGTGGCCTCCAGCACTACGTCTTCTGTCGTGACCTCTGGGTTTCCTTGGGGAAACTGCACTCCCCGGCGAGTGGGGCCATGTGGAGACCTAAGGTTCGGCGCCGACTGGTGTGATGGCCTCTGCTCTGGTGTGGGCCGGCAGTTTCCCCGCGCCCGATGACCTTGAGGGTCAGGGATCCACCCGACAGGCCCGCGGTTTCCGGAGCCGCGCAGCCAGCCCTTCCTCTCAGCCTCGCCCGCTCAGGCCTCCCCCAGCCGCCGAGCCTCGCCGCGCTAGCCCAGCTGGCTCCCCGCCCGGAAAGGGGGCGCAGGGGGCGCAAGCACCCAGGGCTTCACCCACGCCCTGAGCACATGCGCCCGGCCAAGAGCTGGGGCCGCCACAGGCAGCCAGAAATTGCCAAATCGTCGCAGGGCAGGGTTGGGGGTGAGGCCTTGGGAACCGGGTTTGAGCAGAAGAGGAGGAAAACAAGTGAAACGGGAGGGGCGGGCTGGGGTGACGGCTCGTAAATCACCCGGCCCCACCCTCGGGCCTCAGCGCAGAGGCGCCCAGGCCCCGCGGGGGAGAGGAGGGTCACTCGGCCACTCCTGGCCGACCTCTGAGCTCCCCCGAAGCCGCCGCCCCACCCTGGGCTCACGCCGCGCTCGGACCAGCTCCGGGCCCTGATCGTAAACCGCCCGCCGGATTCGGCGGGAAGCCGCCCTTGGACGCAGCGCGCATCCGCCCAAGGGGAAGTTTATTTATAGCTTGTAAACGTAAAGGAAACCAGACCGCGCTAGCTCGCCGAGCCCGAGCCCCGAGCTCCCCACCTGCCCACCAGGAGGGCGCAGCAGGGCGGGGGGACTGGCTGTGCTCCCCAGGTCGCTGGGCACCCAGGGGAGACCAGGGTGCGGAGATGTTGGCAAGCCTTCATTTCCTCCCGATGTGCCTGTGCGGTGCCGTGAACGGCAGAGAGGGTGGAGGCCAGGGCTCGGGCACCGCGTGGTTAAGGTGGGGGAACCGAGTTGGCCCACTTGGCACGCACCCGCGGGCAGGCCAGGCGGCGTGGCGCGGGGTTCTGCACATCCCGCTCCAGGCCGGGGGAAGTCCTGGAGTGCCAGAGAGCTGGGGAGGGGGCGCTCCGGGAGCCTCTCCTTGGAAAGCGGGATGCTTTCCCCGTTTCTCCTGCGCACGTGTCCTCCTCAGAGCAGGCAAGGGCTGCGTGCCTGGGGCTGCGATCCGCGGGTGACTACGGCTGAGATCGCGCCCTTTCCACTCCCCACCCCCGCCGTCGCCGCCTCTCCCAGGGAGCTCCAGGCTCCGGGGTGCGCTCGGGGCAGGCCCGAGGAGCCAGAGAAACGGAAAAGTGCCAGGGAGGAGATGAGGAAGAGAAGACCTTCAAAAAACGCAGCCCCGAATAGACAGCAGCCGAGCTGGAAAGAGACGCCCGCACCACCTCCCCCCCCCCCCGCAACCCTCGGCGCGGGCGGCCCCTCCCAGTCCCAGCGGAGCGCACCCACCCCGGCCTGGGTCGGGGCGAATTCCTGTGTGTGTGTGTGTGTGTGTGTGTGTGCGCGCGCGCGCGCGCGCACCCGGCCGCCGGGAGGGCAGTTGCGAAACGGGCTGTTGGCTGCAGCGCGGCATAATGGAGGTGGCTGGAACAATGCGCGCTTTGTGCGCGCGGGGAGTTGTTTTCCACCCGCCTCGCCCCCCTCGCTTGGGCCGTATGGCACTTTAATCCCCGCCACGGCTCGGCACAAATGCACTTGTGTCCTGCGGGTCACCGGGGGCCGCGCGACCGGAGCCGCCCCTAGCCCTCCCCCGCGGACCCCACCGCCGGCCGCTCCATCTTCCTTCCTGCGCACCCCCCACCACCACCTCTATTCCCGGCGTGGGCCGGTGAGCCGGCTTGGAAGCTTCCGGACCCGCCGGCCACTTTTATTTTCCGTGAAGGCGGCCCCTCCCCCTCCGCTCGCGCGCGCACACACACAGCGGACCGCAGGCCCCACACTCGCCGCCCGCCCTCGCCTCGCCTCGGTCCGCCCGCCCCCGCCCCGCGCTCCGGACTCCTGCGAACAATAGTAAATGTCAACAGATTCCGCGCGGCGAGTGTCTGACTCGGCCGAGATAAGGGTGCGCGGTTGGCCCTGAGCTCCGCGACGCCGCGGGGGGAGCCCACCCTGACCCCAGCTGGAAAGAACCGGCTGTGATGAAACCCAGGCCGGGGAGTGGAGGGCAGGAGGGGAGAGCCCCAGCCCGTGCCCGGGGGGAGCCTCGTGGGGACACCAGGCCTTGCCCCGCCCCCACCCCTCTTAACCCGGTGCTGATGGGAGGCCGGTGGGCACCGGGAAAGCGACCGGGTAGATGGGTAGACGTGGCGTTTGGGCCTGCTTTCAGCTCACGTCTCCTCCGATCCCCAGCGGAGGCCGGAAAAATGCTGATCCGGGGGAGGACTCCAGCAGTTTTCGACCTACTGGGAGCCGGCACCCGAAAGACGCGAAGGACTCGAGGGCTCGTCTCTGGAAACTCATTAAAATATTTTTTGAAGCGCGCACACGCTCGCGGGTCCTTCCCCTCGGTTGTCCGCAACCCACCACCCAACCGAATTAAAATTCGCAAATTGATTCCCACGCGTTCGTATTAATGGGTTGTTCCTCTTAAATTGTTACCAACTTTGCTAATGGATTATTATTTAAATGATTTCTTTTTCATAAAGTACTTGTTGTTTTATAGATGCGTATTTACTTAAAGAAATCAACTGCATCTATTAACATATTAAAGAGAGAATAAAGCATCGAGGCCGGTGTAATGCACTGTTCAGCCTTACTTTGGGTGCTGCGAAGATAGGAAAATCTTATTTGTTTAATAATAAGTCACTCATGAATATGCAAATGACATCGGTGCAGTACCTCACTTCTGTCACTATTAATGAGTTGCAAATTAATGTGACAACAAAAGGAAAATCTATTTAGTGGAGGAACTCCGGTTCCTACCTGGGGAGATCACAAGCAGAACTGGAACTTGGGTCTCAGGAAAGGAGAGGGCTGCGGCTGGACACCTCTCCATCCAGCCTTTTCCCAGAGCCACCACTATTGTCTGGACTCCAGGCCTTGCTTTGTCAGAAGCCCCTTAAAATTCCTGCTCCAGGCCAGAGGAAGAAAGGCTGCTCCCGGGTAATTAGGGCCAAGTGTGATTAATGGAAATCAGCCCACAGTTTGAAGTAAAGCAATTGGTGAAGCACATTTTTGGGGGGTCTCCTCCCTCCCCTGGTTTAAAAATTCCCCAAAGCCTTTTTGGCCTCTGTTGCTCTGGACAAGGTTTAGGACTGGAAATAGCGAGTTAGGCCTCACAGGCCTGATCACAGGAATTAAGACAGCACCCTATGCACTCGCGTTTTACGAGGTGACTTTGCTGATGGGAGATTTAAGAGCAGATCAGCTCATTTTCCTGCCAACCTGCTTCCCAGAGGTTACGGACTGAAGTCTGGTTGTCTTCCATGTGAGCATTCTCTCTTTTCTGGCCCACACAGCTGAGCCTCTTTTTATTTCATTGGTGGATGCTGAAGAGAGTGTTTTTAATTCAGTTAAGTTTGGAAACATCACTGAGAAAAAATAAATAAGCTGCCCAGGACCACGGGACTCATAATCCAGGAGCCTGGGTAGGATTTCAAGAAGCTGTTTGACCAGGGAATCTTCAGGGAAGATGCAAATCTTCTGTATCTCACCTGGTTAATGGTTACATGGTTTTATACATATATGAAAGTTCATCAGAGCTGTACTCTACTATGGCTAAGGCATACCTTGTTTGGGTTAGCTGTAACTGCATAAAGCTACCCCAAAACTTAGTAGCGTAAAACAACAACAAGGAGAATGTATTTTGCTGAAGAACCTATACAGTCTGGGGCAGGGCTAGGGAGGGGCAACTCACCTGGGTTCTGTGCTGTGTCACCAACAGGGTTGGCAAGTCAGTACTGTTTCCCCTCCATGTGGGCCTCTCCACGGGGTGGCTTGGGCTTCCTCCTAGCATGTTGGCTGCAAGCCAAGTGGTAGCATCCCGAGAGAGGAAACGGAAGCTACCAGTTACTTGAGGCCTAAGCCTGGAAGCAGATTTTTGTGGGTCTCCTCTTTCCAGCTTAAAGTTTCCCCAAAACCTTTCGGCCTCTCTCTCTCACTTTGGACAGCGTTTAGGTCAATAAATATCAAGTTAGGCCTCGTGGGCCTGATCCCCTATATGAAGATAGTACCTTCTATACCTTACCACGGTGGCACTTCTGCCATAACCTATTGGTCAAGCAGTCCCAGAGGCTAGATTCAAAGAAGAGAGGACATAGATCTCTCCTTCGCACTTCTCAGATGGGAACTGTGTCGGAGATCTGGGAGCTCTTGTTTGAAAACTTCTATACAGGTAATTTTAGAAGAAAATAGAATGTATGACTTCATTTCTTGCCTCATGTCCTACCCGTACCCTTTTCTTTTTTCAGGGTGCTGGGAATTGAGCCCTGGAAGAGACACATGCCAAAGAAGCACTCTACCACTGAGCTATGTCCCAGTCTGCAAGTCGAATTTTAATTCCTTTTACCTTAAAATTGCAAGTCTAAACTGGGCGTGGTGGAGTTTACCTGTAATCCCAGTGGCTGGGGAGGCTGAGGCAGGAGGATCATGAGTTCCAAGCCAGCCTCAGCAATTTAGTGAGGCCATAAGCAACTCAATGAGACCCTGTCTCTCTCTCTCTCTCTCTCTCTCTCTCTCTCTCTCTATATATATATATATATATATATATATATATAGAGAGAGAGAGAGAGAGAGAGAAAGGGCTGGGGATGTAGCTCAGTGGTTAAGCACCCCTGGGTTCAATCCCTGGTACCAAAAAAAATTTTTAGCTCACAAGTCTGAAGTCTAATACATGATTTTAAGTTGGAATCAGAAGAGTAATCTATCAGATTCTTTAATGCTCTCAAGTTTTCATATATGCTAGGAATTAAATCACAGATTGTTCCTGAACTTAACACCATAATACCACTCCAGTATATTTGATTCATTTCATCTTCACCATCTTCAATTCTCAACCTTCCCAAGGTTAAAAGGACATTCTCTGAAGAACACATTTTGTCACGTCAAGGGACTTGAAGTTACTTGATGTCAGGGAAGATTTAAGGCTTTGGAATAAGCAAAAAAAAATGGGAACACCTATATACTTACAAATCTGTGAATACTTCATATCTCTAGACTAGCAAATAACTTCTATCTGAAAGAGGGACAACCCCACCACCCCAAAGCCAATTTTGCATCCATTTGCAAATTATTTCAACGTTCCTGATGTCTGTTCTTGGGATTCTCCTTTTTTGGGAAATAGGGGGGGAGCAGGGATTGAACCCAGGGATGCTTAACCATGAGCCATATCCTCAGACCTTTTTATATTTTATTTAGAGACAGGGTCTCACTGAGTTGCTTAGGGACTTGATAAGTTGCTGAGGCTGGCTTTGAACTCATGATCCTCCTGCCTCAGCCTCCTCTGGAGCTGCTGGGATTATAGGCATGTGTCACTGTTGCTGGCTGGGATTCTCCTTTGAATCAGTTGTAATATCTTCCCTGTCCCCTCATTTAATTATATTATATTACATTACATTATATTATAAAGTATATTCATTGCATGCAATGAAACGTTTTGTTTTTTTTTCTTCTTGAGGTCCTGGGGATTGAACCCAGAGCCTCACACATACTAGCCACTCTACCACTGAGCTCCATCCCCAGCCCCTTTATTTTATATTTGTATGAGAGTACCAATTTCGCCTTCTCTTAAAAATGAGTCTTGGGCTGGGGATGTGGCTCAAGCGGTAGCGCGCTCGCCTGGCATGCGTGCGGCCCGGGTTCGATCCTCAGCACCACATACAAACAAAGATGTTGTGTATGCCGAAAACTGAAAAATAAATATTAAAAATTCTCATTCTCTCTCTCTCTCTCTCACTCTCTCTTTTAAAAAAATGAGTCTTTACCATTGGTCAACAGCTCATCCTTCCATATGGATCATATTTGTGGCCAGCTAGCAATTAAAAACCAGGAAGCAGGATACAGGACCTGCAGAATCTAGAAGGAATTCACTTACGCCCCCAACCAACCAGCACATTCTTTTAATCCTGTTTATTCTTTGTCTACTTTGTTTTTGTTTTTGTGTTTTTAGGGTCACCGGGATTGTATCACCCAAGGCCTCTTGCATTCAAAGCACGCACTCTACCATTGAGCCACCCCCACCGTCCTGATCCTATTTATAATTGCTATGACAACAGAAGATCCAAGGCCACACCCTTCAGGTGGAATTTTTTTCTCAATCTTAAGTTCCCAGTTCAAGGTAAATCCTTACCTGATTCCTTTTGAACCTCCCCTGTTTCAGCTCTGTCATCCATGGGAGGAAAGGAAAATATGTAGCTACCATTCATGTCGCTGAAATACTTGATTGGATTCAATTAACCTATTTACCGCCTGTGGTGGTTTTAAAATATGTCCACAAATTCTTTGATTCCCCTCCCTTCAAAAGGTGGAGCTTAATTTTCCTCCCTTGAGTTGTGGACTGTAATTAGTGACTTGCTTCTAATGAATAGAATGTGACAGAAGTGACTGTACGCGACATCCAGTATTAGGATGTAACAGGCACTGTGGCTTTCTCTTTGCTCTCTGGGGGAATCCAGCAGCCAGGTCATAAGGACGTTTACGCAGCCCCGTGGAATAACCCATGTGTGGAAGAACTGAGGCCTCCTGCCCACAGCCATGTGAGGAAGCCATCTTGGAAGCAGCTCTTGGAGCTCCAGTCGAGCCTTCAAATGATGGCAGCCCCAGCCCACATCTTTTTTTTTCTTTTGTAGCAGGGATTGAACTCAGAAGCACTCGACCACTGAGCCACATCCCCAGCCCTATTTTGTATTTTATTTAGGGAGAGTTTTTCAGTGAGTTGTTTAGCACCTCACTTTTTGCCGAGGCTAGCTTTGAACTCGCAATCCTCCTGCCTCAGCCTCCTGAGCCCCTGGGATTACAGGTGTGTGGCACTGTGCCCTTCCCCAGCCCACATCTTGATGGCAACCTCATAAGAGATGCTGAACCAGAGGTGTTCAGCTTAACTGTCCCCAAATCCCTGACCCATAGGAACTCTGAGATAATAAATATTTGCTGTTTCAAGCCATTGAATTGTGGGGAGATTTGTTACGCAACAGTACACGATTAACATACAGGTCAATCTTGCATTCGGACACAGCCCTATGCCATTCTAACACTAAACATAGTTCGGCTTTGCTCCAGGTGGTAAATGTCCCTCTTTCAACCTCCAAGGCAAGACATTCACCTATTTATTCCCATCCTTGAAAACTATTTTTTAAGAGTCACAGGGAATAACCTAAATCACATTGCCGAGAGTGAGAGAAAAGAGGGAACATATATAGCAAAATAAAGTTTCCGGCATAAAAAGTGATAATAAACTAACAGAAGCAGTAAAACAGTTTTAAATAGTTCTTTTGATCACTTTGCAGTTGAAAGTCGGATCTTTGTAAGAATTCATTAGCATTTTAACTTACAGAGAGGAACCATTCTTGAGGGTAGAGTCAAAACGAAACAAAACAGACATTCATACCCTATAAGAAGCCACCAAAGTGTGAAAAGCAAACCCAGGGTGATTAAGTTGTGGAGGAGTGAATCTCCTATAGGTATGCCCCAGTGTACTGACACATCAAACGACTTCCTCCCTATCAGCACTGGTATTTTTTGAACAACTGAAATGATAAAACATTTGGAGAGTGACCTAAATGACTCAGGTTGCTTCCTGTCCCAAAAGCAGGGGCATTGTAGTATAGTTAACACTCTCCTTCACAAAAGGAGTAGAGGTTCATCCCATATTCAAATGATTTAGTCCTACTCCTCTCTAGGTGCTTAGATGGGACAAAGGAAGATGTGTGTGATTTCAGTAAATTTAAAATTAAAATGCAGTAAACTGATGAAAAAGCATAAGTAATAAAAAGCAGTGCAGTGGCACACGCCTGTAATCCCAGTGGCCCAGGAGGCTGAGGCAGGAGGATCGCGAGTTCAAAGCCAGCCTCAGCAACTGAGCAAGGCCCTAAGCAACTGAGTGAGACCCTGTCTCAAAATAAAAATAAGAAGGGCTGGGGCTGGGGCTCAATGGTACAACACTCACCTAGCACGTGTGAGGCACTGAGTTGGATCCTCAGCACCACATAAAAATAAATAAATAAAGGTATTGTGTTCATGTTCAACTAAAAAAATAAAATAAAATAAATTAGAAAACAATGATCCAAAAACATAGTAGACGTAACCTTTGTTAAAGATACTCATAGTGTGGTAGAGGGAAACTAGGGCCTAAATAACAGTGACATACAATAGAGTGTCATAACAGCTTCAACAAAAGTCTTTTTAGGTTATTAGGTAACTAGACAACCGAAATTGTATAGACATGTTCACCAAAAAAGCATGGTTGACAACAGTGCTGGTGATAATGATCTCTGCTGGGCCTGGTGGTGAACGCCTGTAATCCCAGTAGCTTGGGAGGCTGAGGAAGGAGGATTGCAAGTTTGAGGCCAACCTCAGCAACTGAGGCTCTAAGCACCTTCTGAGGCCTTGTCTCAAAATAAAAAATGAAAAGGGCTGCGGTGTGCCTCAGTGCTTCAACATCCTTTGGTTTGATCCCTAAAAAAAAAAAAAAAAAAAAAAAAAGTCAAATGCTCATCAACAGGAGAATGGACAAAAGAACACTCTTTTTTTTTTTTTTTGTACCAGTGATTAAACCCAGGGTCCCTTAACCACTGAGGTCACATCCCCAGCCCCTTTTTATGTTTTACTTTGACACAAGATCTTGCTAAGTTGCTTAGGGCCTTGATAAATTGTGGAAGCTGTTCTCCAACTTGCAATCCTCCAGCCTTAGCTTCCTGAGCTGCTAGGATTACAGGTGTGTGCCACTGCGCCCGGCTGACTATGGAATCTCCACACGATGGAATAGTATATGCCAGTGAGAATACACAATCTATAATCACACATTACAATATGGAGGGGCTCACCAACATATTATGGAAAGAAGAAGCCAAACAACAAAGGCGTAGACGGGGTGATTCCAAGAAGATAAAGTTTAAAGCCAGGCCAACTGGGTGAGGTGGCACATGCCTGTAATTCAGTGACTCTGAGACGCTGAGGAAAGAGGATCCTAAGTTCAGCCTTAGCAATTTAGAGAGGCCCTAAGCAACTTAGCAAGACCCTGTCTCAAAATAAAAAAATACAAAATAGGGCTGGGGAGTGGCTCAGTGGCTAAGCGCCCCAGGGTTCAATCCCTGAGACCAAATAAATCAATAAAACAAAACCAGGCCAAACTGACTCATGCAGTTAGAAGTTAAGAGAATAGTTACCCTTCTAGGGGGAGGGGTGTAATAAGGGGAGGTGGCCCCAAGGGCACCTCTGGGAGACTGGGAATGTTCTGGGTCTTAATCTGGGTGCTGCTTACGTACAAAGGCATCAAGTCTGTTCCGTTTATGAGAAGTCATTGAGTCAAGCAACTTACACTTTCTGTATGTGTGCAGTGCATCAATAAAATGTGTTAAACACACACACACACACACACACACACACACACACACACACACACACACAAGTCCTCCCTCGGGTGCAGTGGGTGGCCAGTGAAGAGGGAGAGGTCAGGCAGGGAATTCCAGGAGATTCCAGGAGAGGAGATGTGGGTCTGGTCCTCGCAGGGAGCTCCATTGTAGCCTTGGGGACAATAAGGGAAGATGTTGGGGAAAGGGAAGCGGTCCAGCAGAGCAGAGCCCAGTGGCTGGAAACAGCCCAAGCCCTGGGGACAGCTGGCACAGTTTGATCAGAGCTTGCTCCTTGCTCACCAGTGTCACTTGGGAGTGGGAACTGGAGAGGGCAGGATGACATTTTTTGTTCTCAGAAGCTCTCTCAGCGACAAGCAGGACCGAAAGCTGAGGGAACTTTCCAAAATATGATCCAGGCCAGGGGCAGGGTGCGCTGAGGGGGTGGGGACAGAGGATTCTAAGGGACAAGAAGAGGAGCTACAGAAACATGAGAAAGAAGCTCAGAGCAAGGAGGAGAATGAAAGGAGGGGTATTTTTAAAGCTTCTGGTTACACATATAAAAATACAGTCTGTTCAGCTTTCTATAAAGACAGTTTCCCTGAATTCTTAAGAAGGACCAGAATTGGTCATCAAAGGGATGCCCCGGTTTCTCTCTAAAATAGGGCTTCTTAACTTGGCATCCAGAGATGGAATTCAGGGGACTTGGGAACTTGGATAGGGGGGGGCGTTTTTCTTTTTCTTTTCATTCACCTTGAATTGGCTGAGCGCAATGGCACACACCTGTCACCCCAGCAGCTAGGGAGGCTGAGGCAGGAGGATCATGAGTTCAAAGCCAGCCTCGGCAACTTAGTGAGGCCCTAAGCAACTCAGTGAGACGCTGTCTCTAAATAAAAGGCAAAATAGGGCTGGGGATGGGGCTCAGTGGTCAAGTGCCCCTGAGATTAATCCCTGGTACCCCCCCCAAAAAAAAGACAATTTAATGGTTAAAACAGCAATAATCAAACAGCAATAATCATAACAATCTTTTTTGTTTTTAAGAGAGAGTGGGAGAGAGAGAGAGAGAGAGAGAGAATTTCTTAATATTTATATTTTAGTTCTCGGCGGACACATCTTTGTTTTATGTGGTGCTGAGGATCGAACCCGGGCCCCACACATGCCAGGCGAGCGCGCTACCGCTTGAGCCACATCCCCATCCCCAATCTTTTTTGTTTTTTGAACCAGAGATTGAACTCAAGGGCACTGGACCACTGAGCCCTTTCCCCAGCCCTATTTTGTATTTTATTAGAGACAGGGTCTCACTGAGTTGCTTAGGGCCTTGCTCTTGCTGAGGCTGGCTTTCAACTTGCTATCCTCCTGCATCAGCCTCCCAAGCAGCTGGGATTACAGGCGTGTGCCACTGCGCCCAGCATACAATCAATTTATTGTGTGTGTGGAGGGGGTACTGGGGATTTATTTAACCCAGGCACAATCTACCACTAAGCCACGTCCCCAGCCCTTTTTATTTTTCAAGACAGGGTCTCGCTAAGTTGCTTAGCACCTTGCTCTTGCTGAGGCTAGCTTTGAACATGTGATCCTCCTGCCTCAGCCTCCCAAACTGCTGGAATTACAGGTGTGAATCACCACATGGGGCATTTGTTTTGGTCTTGAATCTGCAATTTGACCAGAGCTTGGCAGAACATTTTATCTCTTTCTGCTCCAGGGAAAGTCAGAGTTCTCTGATGGAATGACCCAAATCACTGGTAGCTTTTGGGGCATCCCTGCCTGTCTGTCCCTCTTCAAGTCTTCTGACCTCTCCATGTCCCCCACCCTTCTCTCTCTCTCTCTCTCTCTCTCTGTGTGTGTGTGTGTGTGTGTGCTAGGGATTGAACACAGGACCTCGTACATGCTAGGCAGGTATTCTACCACTCGGCTATACCCCCAGTATCTTTTATTTTTAATTTTATTTTGAGATGGGTTCTCAGTGGGTAGCTGAGGCTGGCCTCGAACTTGCCATTCTCCTGCCTCAGCCTCCTGATTCATGGGGATCATAAGCATGCACCACTGTACCTCGCCATAGCTGAGCTTCTTACAGGATAGCTCACAGCCCCCAAGAGTATCACAGTGTGCAAGGTAGAAGCTGCCGGGCTTCCTCTGAACTAGCTTTAGAAATTCCAGAATGCTGCCCCTGCCATGTTCTATTGGTCAAACAAATCTCTTACTAAGATCAACCCTACACATAAGAGGAAGGACCATAAACCCCACCTCTCAGCTGGGGAAGTATCAAAAGAATTTGTGGTCACTGAGCATGGTGGTGCACGCCTGTAATCCCAGAGACTGGGAAGAGGCTGAGGCAGGAGGACCGCAAGTTCGAGGCCAGCCTCAGCAACTTAGCAAGACCCTCTCTCAATTTGCTTGTTTAATTTTAAGGTACTGGGGATGGAACTCAGGGTGTCACACATGCTAAGAAAGTGCTCTATCACTGAGCTACAACTCCAGCCCACTGGATACTCTCTCAAAATAAAAAATTTTAAAAAGGACTGAGGCTGTAGCTTTGTGTCAGAGTGCTTGCCTAGCACGTGTAAGACCCTGGGATCTATCTCTAGGATGGCAAAAAAAAAAAAAAAAAAAAAAAAAAAATCCCACAATGACTATATCACAAATGTATGGTTTTTTTAAAAAATATTTATTTTTCAGTTGTAGTTGAACACAATACCTTTATTTTATTTGTTCATTTTTAATTGTTTTTAGTTGTAGATGGACACAATATCTCTGTTTTATTTATTTACTTACATTATGTGCTGCTAAGGATCGAACCCAGTGCCTGACACATGCAAGGCAAGCGCTCAACCACTAAGCCCCAGCCCAGCCCCCTTATTTGTTTATTTCTATGTGCTGAAGATTGAACCCAGTCAGTGTCTGACACATGCTAGGGGAGAGCTCCACCACTGAGCCACATCCCCAGCCCCGCCCCACCTCCTGTTTAAGAAAATTTGAGACAACCTGTCACCGAATTGCTTAGGGCCTTGCTAAATTGCTAAGGCTAGCCTTGAACTTGCGATCCTCCTGCCTGGACCTCCAGAGCTGCTGGGATTACAGGCCTGCTTCCCTCTGCCCGGCATATTCTATGCATTTTTAAATATAATTATGAGAAGGTGCTGATAAGCTTTATCGGTCAGGCCAAAGAGTCAATGATGAAGAATCTCTGCTCCAGAATGTTGCTGTCATTATAAGCATTCTCTTGTCCACTCCCCATGGCCCAGATTCCGTCATTCTTTTTTTTTTTTTTTATTTTTGGGGGGTTACCAGGGATTGAACTCAGGGCACTTCACCATTGAGCCACATCTCCAGCCCTTTTTAAAAAAAAATAATTGTATTTGTTTATTTTTTTAGTTGTAGATGGACAAGATACTTTTATTTATTTGTATGTGGTGCTGAGGATCAAAGCCAGTGCTTCACACATGTGAGGCGGGTGCTCTACCACTGAGCCACGACCTCAGCCCCGCCAGCCCTTTTTATATTTTATTTTGAGACAGTGTCTTGCTAAGTTGCTGAGGCTGGCCTGGAATTTGCGATCCTTGTGTCTCAGCCTCCCATATTGCTGGGATTACAGTTATCCATCAGTACACTGGGCTCTCATTTGTTCTTCCATTCACTCAATGAATGAAACATCCTATATAGCCATAAGTAAAATGATCCATTGCTTGGGCTGGGGTGTAGCTCACTGGTAGAACACTTGGTTAGCACAGGCAGGGTTTGATTTAAAAACAAAAACAGGGGCTGGGGATGTGGCTCAAGCGGTAGCGCGCTCGCCTGGCATGCGTGCGGCCCGGGTTCGATCCTCAGCACCACATACCAACGAAGATGTTGTGTCCGCCAAGAACTAAAAAATAAATATTAAAAATTCTCTCTCTCTCTCTCTCTCCTCTCTCACTCTCTCTTTAAAATAAATAAATAAATAAATAAATAAAAACAAAAACAAAAGAACTATGCATTTCTAATGAGGAGGATCCCAAAGGCTTTTTGTGGCTACCTTGTATGTTTAGACCTAGAACATCAGACATGGGCCGGGATTGCAGGCTGAATCCCACAGTCATTAGCAGACCTCATTGTCATGGGTCTCACACCCCTGTCACCCCCATTGCTCCATGGGCTTCTCCATAGGCAGGTCCCCAAATGACAGTTGTCTTCCCCTAGACCTAGTGATCCAAGAGAGCAATATACAGACCAAGCAGAGGTCCACAGTGGTTTAGGACCTAATCATGTCCCCTTTACTCACTTCATTGGAAGTGAGTAAGGAAGTCTAGCCCTCACCCAAGGGAAAAAAAACTTGGCTTTACTTTTTTTTTTTTTGGGGGGGGTACTAGGGATTGAACCCAGGGGCAGTTGACCACTGAGCCCCATCCCCAGCCCTATTTTATATTTTATTTAGAGACAGGGTCTCCCTGAGTTTTGCTGAGGCTGGCTTTGAACTTACGTCCCTCCTGCCTCAGCTTCCTGAGCCACTAGGATTCTGGGTGTGCGCCATCACCCCCAGCTTAGTTCCACTTTTTGAAGAAAGCAATGGCTAAAGAATTTGTAGACCACCAGGGGCTCTGGAGGCTGAGGCAGGAGGATTGCAAGTTAGAGGCCAGCCTCAGCAACTTAGTGAGGCCCTGTCTCTAAATAAAAATAAATAAATAAATAAAAATAAAAACAGATTGGGCGGGGGATGTTAGCTCAATGGTAAGGCACCTCTTGGTTCATCATCATTACCATTATGGACCACCACAATTACCTCCCTGTACGTACTTAAAAGCACATATCATTTAAATAGCTACTTGCTTAGGTTATTTGCCTTTTCTACCATCAAAGCCCAAGAAGTTGTATTCAGACTTCCCAGAAAGCTTTGAACTGAGAGATTTTGTCAGCACTAGTGTACTGGGTCGCCTGACACAGCTTTCCAAAACAAGCGACCTGCCTTTGCTGACTAAGTAGCTGGGGACCGAGGGTTTCCATATGAAAATGCACCTAAAGCTAAAAGAACTCATTGCTCAATCATGGGGCTATTTTCTTGGTTCCTTCTTTTTGTGTCCATTTGTGGCCTTCAAACAGAACCACCAAGTGCATTCAGTGGTCTTTATTTTTCGTTTGGTACTGGCAGTTGAGCCCAGGACTCTACCACTGAGCTACCCTTTAGGTTATTTATTTATTTACTTATTTGGTATCAGAGATTGAACCCAGGGGTGCTTAACCACTGAGCCACATCCCCAGCCCTTTTTATTCTTTGAGACAGATTTTCTTTAAATTGCTGAAGCTGACCTTGAACTTGCAAGCCTCCTGCTTCCACTTCCTAAATTAATGGGATTACAGGTGAGTGCCACTACACTGGCTTAAATGCCTTTATTTTTGGGTACCGGGGATTGAACTCAAGGGCACTCGACCACTGAGCCCCATCCCCAGCCCTATTTTGTACTTTATTTAGAAACGGGGTCTCACTCAGTTGCTTAGCACCTCAGTAAATTGCTGAGGCTGGCTTTGAACTCTCCATCCTCCAGTTTCAGCCTCCAGGCAAATGCCTTATTTTTGAAAGCAGGCATTAAAAGACTTATTCATGACAATATCCAAGTAGTGGTGTTCCCCAAAGATGGTTAAATCTTGGTCAAGTTTCTTTCTTTTCTTTCTTGGCCTTTGGTTTTGGTATGCTGATTCTGTCAGGCGACCTCTTTAAGCATTGCAAACTAGCATCGGTGGAGATCACTTCAGGCTACAAGGACTTCCCCAAGCACCCCATTGTTATTCAAAAATAAAGTAACCGAGGGTGTCCTGTAATGCAGCAATTTTGCTTGGCCTTAAATATAAGACCACCACCCAGGGACACCTGTAATCCCCAGCAACTCAGGAGGCATATATGTATAGGCAACTGTGGAATATTTACAGAATGGTAAGCCACACAGCAACCGGCAAGGTACAACAACTTGGACTAATCGCTTTAGCCATATGGATGAATCTGCAAATTAAATGCTCAGCAAAAGAAGCCACACAGAGCCAGGCCCCCTGTCACATGCTTATAATCCCAGCAACTCCTCTGGGGAGGCTGAGGCAGAAGGGTCACTAGTTAGAGGCCAATCTGCACAACTTAGCTAGACCCTGTCTCAAAATAAAAAAATGAGAAGACTTGGAACTGTGGCTATATGGTAGAGTAGCCCTGGGTTCACTCCACAGTACCAATTTAAAAAAGAAAGAAAAGGAAAAAAAAAAGAGAAATTTCATACTAATCTGTTTCTTTTCACTTGCTCTCAAACCCAGTATCTTCTGGAATCTGCCCAACTGTGGACAGTAAGCCCAAGAAGTTGAGAACTGTGTGTTTGCCATTTGACCTCAGTTCCTGATATGTGACCTGACCTATAGTAAGTGTTCAATAAATAGTTTTTTTTTTTTTTTTGTACCAGGCATTGAACCCAGGGGTGCTTAACACTGAGACACCTCCCCAGCCCCTTTTATGTTTTATTTTGAAACAGGATCTCACGAAGTTGCTGAGGATCAAGAACACTTGATCCTTCTGCCTCAGCCTTCCAAGTTGCCAGGGTGACAGGTGTGCACACTGTCCAGCAATGAAGTTCTTGAATAAGGTGAATATCAGGTTCGTTTTGTGACTTGTATTATGCCATTGCTGTGATCTCTTGCCTCCTACCTCTGTGTACTGGGCCCTCGTCCCAGGCCATGCTTTTGAAATCCTAGCGTCCTTCAAGAGCAGGTATTTTGTCACCTCTTCAGGAATTCATCTGTTTTGAGTTGAATTATGTACCCCTAAAACTCATATGTTGAATTCCTGCCCCTAGCATGTCTGAATGTGACCATATTTGCAAATAAGGTGTCTAAAGATGCAGTTGGTTCAAGTGAGGTCATAATGGAGTAGAGCAGCCCAGAATCCAATACAGCTGATGTCCTGGTTAGAAGAGGGGAAACCTGGTTGGGCGCAGTGACGCACGCTTGGAATCCCAGCATTTCTGGAGGCTGAGACAGGAGGATTGTGAGTTCAAAGCCAGCCTCAGCAACTCAGTGAGACCCTGTCTCTAAATAAAATATAAAAGGGGCTGCGGATGTGGCTCAGGGGTAAAAGGCACCTGGGTTAAATCTCAAGTCCCCCCCCCCAAAAAAAGGAGGGGGAAGACAGCCAGAGGTCAGAATGATGCTTCTACACATCAAGGGACCTCCAAGACAGCCGGCCAGGCAGTGAAAGCTAGGTGAGGAGTGGGAACAGATTCTCTGTTCACTGTATGCAAAGGAGCCAAGCCCAGTAACACCTTGATGTCAGACTTCCAGACTCCAGGAGAGACAATAGCAAAGTACTGTCATTGTGGCCCTTTGTTCTAGCAGTTCCCCAGGAGCCCTCCTTGCACTGTCTCAAGCAGGTGACGAAATTCAGAATTGGCTTTGCTCAGGGTCCTGTCGCCATAGTCCTGCATGTGAAGCCCTGAGGCAAAGGCCCCAGGAGTCCTGCAGTACATAGTGATCTTTGCCCGATACACCATAATTCACAAACATTTGTGAGTTTGACAGGGTCACGGAATTTTCCAGAGCCCTGGAAGTTAGGCTATGTTTGAGGTAGTACTGTGACTTGGCCATATTTTCCTTTCTTCTAATAATGATTACTAAGGGGCTAGGGATATAGCTCAGTTGGAAGAGTGCTTGCCTCGCATGCACAAGGCTCTGGGTTCCATCCCCAGCACCACAAACAAGCAAACAAACAAATAATAATAATAATAATAATAAGTAAAAAATAGAATCTACACCCTCCAGTAGAGAGAATTAGTACATTTGTAGGATTTTTTCATTCTTTTTTTCTTTCCTCTTTGGTACTGAGAATTGAACCACCCAAGGGTGCTTAACCACTGAGCCCCATCCCCAGCCCTTTTTATTTTTTTATTTAGAGACAGGGTCTCGCTACGTTATTTAGGGCCTCGGTAAGTTGCAGAGGCTTGCTTTGAACTCTCGGTCCTCCTGCCTCAACCTCCCATGTTGCTGGGGTCAGAGACACGGGTCCACCAGGCTCTGGATTGTTTTCAAACCAAGCAATACAATCTAAGAAAATCTTTTTTTTTTTCTTCTTGTTCTTCTTGGTAATGGTATTGCTGCTTTCAAGAAATGATCTGTCTGCTTTATAGATTGCCCAATTAAAATGATAGGAAACAGGAACAGGAAAAACCAAGGGGGACATGGGGCTGGGCAGGAAAGGCTGTCAGCGTGAGAGAGAGTGGCCCAAAACACAGCTGTAGAAGGGAAATGGAACTTTCTAGGTGTTGATGAGCTGGCGACTGCAACGTACGCTTCTTAAGGGTTTGTTTTTTTGTTTTCTTGGATTATTTTATTTTATTTTTTTGAGACGCAGTTTCTGAGTTGGTGTGCCTCCCAACTCCTGGCTCAAATGATCCTGCCATCTCTGGCTCGGAATAGCTGGCACCGCCCAAGGATTCTAAGGTCAAAATCCCTGCTGCCTGAATTCTGAAATTCTGCAGGGCTGCATGTTTCCCCAAAGATGCTGGAGAGTTTAATTAACTAGCAAACAAATAAACAAACAAAAGAAAACAACCTCATTTCTGCTTGGGGCTTCTAGGAGTGGACAGGGGCTTCCTGTCACTTCTCTTTGCTAACACTGAGACAGGGCCTTGTACAAGTGCTCAGAGAACACAAAGAAAACTCTCTTCAGCCTCCAAGATCTTGCAATTTAGTGACAGACAATACAAATTCCTCCAGGTAGGTTGCCCGGGATACAAATTGGCCAGTGTAGAGTGACCCAGCCTCAGAAATGGGATGGCTTCACTCCTCGAAACTGGTAATTAGGGAACCCAGGCCAAGTCTGCCTGCGTCCTTGATGGGGAGGCCATTGTGTGTGGAAGGCTGAGGAGACCTTGGTCCTTATCTTCACAGAACTTAGGACACCCAGGGCAGAATGTAGTGCGCCTGTCAGAGTCTCTGGGCGTGGAAAAGAAATGAGCTGAGACCCAAGAGCTTCTCTTTCTCTCTCTCTCTCTCCCTCTCCCCCACCTGGGATCGAACTCAAGGGCGCTTAACTACTGAGCAGTCACATCCCCAGCCCTATTTTGTATTTTATTTAGAGACAGGGTCTCACTGAGTTGCTAGTGCTTCACTTTTGCTGAGGCTGGCTTTGAACTCAAGATCCTCCTGCCTCAGCCTCCCCAAGTCACTGTCAACTTTACTTTTTTTTTTTTTTTATTCAGTGCTAGAGATTAAACCTGGGCCTTGAATCTGTGCTACCACGGATCTCCAGCCTCAGCCCTTTATGTTAATTAATTAATTAATTAATCATTCTGAAATTGAACTCAGGGGCACTCAACCACTGAGCCACATCCCAGATCTATTTTATTTTGAGATAGGGTCTTTCTGAGCTGCTGCAGCTGGCTTTGAACTGGTGATTCTCCTGCCTCAGCCTCCGTAGCAGCTGGGATTACAGGTGTGCACTACCTCCTCGGCTGTTTTTATTTATTTTTAGAACTGTGAAAGCAAGAGGGATTTCAAAAGGGCTAAAAGAGGCAGGTTTGGGGGTGGAGCCACCGCTCTGGGTGGAGGGAAGATTTGGAAATATTCCCACAGAATTGGTGGTGGTGGTGGTGGTGGTGAGCTGGGGCTGTAGCTCAGTGGCAGAGTGCTTGCCTAGCATGTGTGTGGCACTGGGTTCGATCCTCAGCACTATGTAAAAATACAGAAACCAAATAAGGGCATGCTGGCCATCTACAACTACAAAAAAAAAAAAAAAAAAAAAAGAAAAGAAAAAAAGAACCGTTGGTGGGGAGGAAAGGAAGGCAGTTCTGAGGATGATTGGGCCAAAAATATGACTTGTGAGCAGCAAAAGGACGCCCCACTGGGGACTTGAGGTAATAGGGTACCTTGTCATACAGCCACAGTCAGGGAGAGGCTCGGAGTTGAAAGTAGCAGAAGGGGTGGAGACAAGGCCTAGTATGTAGAAAATGGCAATCTTCCAGAAAGTTCTGCTCAGAACAGAACATCTCTCCCCACCCACACCCACTCCCTCCTCAGGTAAGGCCGCGCCCACATGCTGCACCCTCTGGCCAGCCCCTTCCCCTGCCCTTGGACACAGCTTTTCTTGTCAAGGTGCCTCACAGTGTGACTTTATGTTGGGGACACACAGTGAGCCTGAATCACACCCATCAGTAAAAACAGGCCCAGTGAAGGTTAGTAGCAAAGTCAAGAGGTCAGGACCAGTTGGTGGAGGTTCTGCTGGAGACAGAGGGTTTGTACAGGGCAGGAACAAAGAAAGGAAGTGACTAGAAGGAAGGAATCCGAGGGCAAGCAGAAGTTCTAGAAGTCCTACGTGACAGGAGCAGCCCCACCTATGCCTGAGGAGCCTACTATGAGGCCACTTTTTAGTCAAGACAGTGCGAGCTTTGGAGGAGGCGTGAGACTTGGGGCCTAACCACTTGGTCTGGTTCTTAGTGCTCCTACCAAGTGCAGGAGTGTGACCTTCCTGATGAGCCGCCTTGAAAGGTATCAGGGTGGTGGTGGGGTCACCGGGGAGACAGGACCCAGGATTCAGAAGACTGACATTCTTTTTTTTTTTTTGTTGGTACTAAGGATTGAACCAATGGCTTTTAATTGCTGAGCCTCATCCCCAGCCCTTTTATATTTTATTTAGAGACAGGGTCTCACTAGGTTGCTTAGGGCCTTGCTGAATTGCTGAGGCTGGCCTTGAACTTGCTAGCCTCCTACCTCAGCCTCTCAACTTGCTGGGATTACAGGCGTGCGCCAGCACGCCCAGCATTGGATTCTAAAATTGCTTACCGTGAGTTCTACACCGGATTCTCTTATGTATTTACCAGAAAATTAACCAAGACCTGGAGCTCAGGCTCTTGAAATGCTCTTCTTGCTCCTGCACAAGGTATGAAGGATATGAATGATCATGGGAATTTTTTTTTTTTTTTGATCATGGGAATTTTTAAAAAAAATTTTTTTAGTTGTAAAGGGACATAATACCTTTATTTATATGTGGTGCTGAGGATTGAACCCAGTGCCTCATGAGTGCTAGGCAAGTGCTCTACCACTGAGCTACAGCCCCAGGCTGAAATTATTTTTTAAAAACTCTTATTATATATTTTTATGTTATTTATTGATTTTGGTGCCAGGGATTAAACTCAGGGATGCTTAACCAAATCCCCAGTCCTTTTTTTCTCTGATACCGAGGATTGAACTCAGGGGACTCAATCACTAAGCCCCATCCCCAGCCCTTTTATATTTTTATTTAGAGACAGGGTCTCACTGAGTTGCTTAGGGCCTCACTAAGTAGCTGAGGCTGGCTTTGAACTCGTGATCCTCCTGCCTCAGTCTCCTGAGCTGCTGGGATTACAGGGGTGTGCCACCACACCCTGGTAAAAACTCTTATTACATATTTTTGTGAGGGGAAAACTCTCCACCACTTTCTGCCAGAGTTTTCAATCTGGTGGCCCTTGCTTTGAATCCAGTTTGGAGATGGTTCCATGTGGCCTACTCCATGTTCTACCAATGTCATGAAAGAATAAGAGTTCACATAAAAATCCAGATTACACAAAGAAATTTTCAAATAAGGCAGGTGTGGTGATACACGCCTGTAATCCCAGCTACTCAGAAGGCTGAGGCAGGAAGATCGAAAGTTCAAGGCCAGCCTGGGCAACTTAAGGAGAACCTGTGTCAAAATAAACTTTTTAAAAAGAGCTGGGAATGTAATTTGATGATAGAGTGCTTGCTTAGCTTAGCATGTGTGAGGGGTCTGGGTTCAATCTCCAGGGCTGGGAGAAAAAAAATTTTTAATTAAAAAACTTAATAGAAGAAAAATTTTAAAAAATTTTAGTTTTAGGTGGACACTATATCTGTATTTTATTTTATTTTTTAGTGGTGCTAAGGATCGAACCCAGTGCTTCACGCATGGTAGGTAGCCATAACCCCAGCCTGTGGCATTTCCCTCTGTAAAGATTCTGAGTGCATGGTTTGGGGGTGGGGTAAGGGAGAGGGCAAAGGCTTTTGAAATGCACCTGATGATTCTCCAACATGTCCCACAATAAGTAGGGTCTAATCATGGCTTCTTGAATATAGGCTGGTCTTAGTTACTGGCTTCTAACAGAAGAAAATGACATGTTGTCACACATCCATCTGCTAGGTCAGAAAAGGAAACAGAGGTTCTGAGTGGCCCCCATACCCTCAGGGGATGCTCACCCTTGTAACCTAAGTGCCAAGGAAGAGACCTGGGCCTCGTGCAGAGTGAAGGTTCCAGCCAACAAACTGCTCTTACTGGGGTCCCAGCCCACAACAACCACCTTCTATCACTAGCCAGAGGAGTGAAGGAGCTTCCAGAAGATTCCAGCCTCAGTCCTTAGGGTCCACCAGCTGACTCCCAGTGGAAATAGGTGAGCTCTCCCAAGGAAGACCTGCTCAAAAGGCAGATTCATAAGCAAACTAAATGTTCTTGCTTTGAGACATGACGTTCCTTTTAAAAATCTTTATGGAGATATAATTTTCATGCCATAAAATTCACTCATTTAAAATGTACAATTAAATGGTGTTAGTATATTCACAGAGTTGTGCAACCACCACCACAATCAATTTGAGAATATTTTCATCACTCCCCGCCAAAAAAGAAAAGGCCCCAGGATTCCTGTTCCTGTTCCCCTCTCCTCTTCCTAGTCTCTGGGAATCACTGTTCAACTTACTGTCTGTCTGGATTTGCTTATTCTGGATGTTTCTTTTTCTTTTCTTTTTTGGTACCAGGGATTGAACCAGGGGTGCTTCACCACTGAGCCACATCCCCATTCCTCTTTTGTATTTTATTTAGAGACAGGGTCTCACTGAGTTGTTTAGGGCCTTGCTAAATTGCTGAGGCTGGCCTCAAATCTACAAACCTCCTGCCTCAGCCTCCCAAACCGCTGGGATTATAGGTGTGTGCCAGTGTGTTTGGCTGCCTAAATTCTTATACTCTAGAAATGCCCAAGCCAAGTGCAGTGGTTCATTCCTATTATCTGAGGTGAGCAGAGGTAGGAGGACCACAAGTTTGAGGCCAGCCTCAGCAACCTAGTGAGGCTTTGTCTCTGAATCAAACAAAAAGGGCTGGGGATGTAGCTCAGTGGAAGAGCAGCCCTGGGTTCAATCCTAAGCACAAAAAAAAAAAAAAAAAAAGAAGAAGAAGAAAAGAAGAAACCCACATTGTACCTGCATTAAGTCCCCATCTTTTGGCCACAGGGGATGGACCAGGACGGTTGCTCCTTTATGGACGAGTGAAATCAATTGGCAGAAGAAAACCAGGAGGCGAACTTGAAAGGTTTCAGGCTGGCCCTTGTGTGGCTCTCCTTTTCCAAGAACCCCAGGGCAGTTAGGCGTGGGGGGTGGTGGGGGCAGATGTTCCCACGGGGCTAATCAGACAGCGTCTCTGTTGTCTCCTAAATGCGGAAGCCATTCTCCCACCCCACAGAAGGAATAATTGCCAACTGTTATCATTTTCCTTTTAGGATTGTGCACACAGGATGTGTTCGCAGACCAGAGCCACAGCTCTCTCCTGTTATTTTAAGCTTGCATTTTCTTCGTCTTTCTTTTCCCTCTCTTTCCCCCTCCTGCCCTCTCTCCCTGTCCTTCCCTCCTTCTTTCCCTCCCTCCCTCCTTTCTTCCTCCTCCCCCCTCAGGTCATTTCCTTTGGCTGCTTCAGTTAACTCTTTCCTTGCTCCTCGCTGGCCCACCCACAGGTAGCTACTATTGTGGATTTGGTAGCATCACTCATCACTTATAACGTGGTATGTTGCCTATTTTTAAACTTGATGTCAGTGTGTCCTATTATACATATTCTTCTGCCATATGCCTTCTATTTTGGGTGGATCTTATGTTTGTGGCATTTATCTGTGTTTCATGGACAGGTGGGGAATACATGCCATTGTTGCTCTACAAGTCAATTTATTGACATGTTCTGTTGAAAAATCACCTCCCCAGCATAACCTTTCCTGATCTGACCACCTAGCTCAAACATCTTTTTCTTTTTCTCTCATCTTCTTCCTTTTTCTTTCTTTCTTCTTTCCTTTTCCTTGAGACAGGGTCTTGCTGTGTTGTCCAGGCTGCTTTTGAACTCCTGGGCTCAAGTCCTTCTCCTACCTCAGATTCCTGAACAAATGCCTGGCACCCTGTGCCGCAGTCTGGCTGGGCACAAATCACGAGCCACTGAAGCAGGAACAAACTTTATTTCTGAACTCCACCGGCACACTCCACACACGCTCCCCAGGAACTCTCCTGAACGCCACCCACGTGGCTCCTCCAAGAACCACCAACCGGAAATCCCTCCTCCAGCACTACCCCAACCAATGGGAACTCTCCAGGAATCCCCATGAGAGCTCAACTGGAACTCAACGGGAAGTCCGACTCGGCTGTGGCCCTCAACAACCCTGCGTGGCTCCTCCTCTTGTTTCCTTTTTTTATTTCACTTTATTTTTTCAGTACTGGGGGTTGAAGGCAGGGGTGCCCTATTATGGAGGAGCCACGTCCCCAGCCCTTTTTTGTATTTTATTTAGAGACAGGGTCTCACTGACTTGTTTAGGGCCTCACTAAATTGCTGAGGCTGGCTTCAAAGTAGTGATCTTCCTGCCTCAGCCTCCTGAGCCACTGAGATTATAGGTGTGTGCCACCACACCTGGCTCGATTTATTATTTTGAAAAATCCAAAACGTATAGACAATTTGCAAGAATAGTTTAAGATATACTTTGCCTAGGCCCCTCAATTATTAATATTTTGCCATGGCTTGTTATCTGTGTGTGTACTTCTTTTGCTAAAGCATTTGGAAGTCAATTATAGATTCCATGCTAATTCAGCCCTGAACACCCTAGCATACACGCCCCAAGGGTAAGAACATTCTCTCATATAGCCACAATGCCATTATCTGTCCTAAGAAAATTAACATTTATTCAGTAACATCCTCTAACTTACAGTCTCTATTTGAGTTTCCCCATTGTTCACAGAAAAGTGTTAGGAGGGAAAAAAAAAAAAATTAAAAAAAAAAAAGTGTTAGGAGGGACCCCTGGGCTGTGAGGGAAGTTTTTCTTTTTGCAGTTCTGGGAATGGAACCCTGGCTTTGCACAGGATAGGCAAGTGCCCTACCACTAAGTCACATTGCAGCCCTTTATATTTTGAGATAGGGTCCCAGTTACTTGCTGAGGCTGGCCTCAAACTTTCCTCCTGTCCTAGCCTCCCTAGTAGCTGAGATTGCAAGCATGCACCACAGCATGTGGCTTGTGAGGGAAGTTTTCTTTTTTGTGTGAGGGAACTTTTCTAATGGAAATATTAGATTCTTTATTGGGAGTGGTGTTTCCATGAGTGTACAATTACCAAAACTGAGAATTAGACACAGGGCGTCTTTCATTTTATATATATACATATATCATACCTCAATAATATTGATTGTTATTAAAGATTCTTTTTCTAATATTTTTTTTAGTTGTAGTTGGACACAATATCTTTATTCTATTTATTTTTATGTAGTGCTGGGGATTGAACCCAGGGCCTTGTGCATGCAAGATAAACATTCTACCAACTGAGCTATATTCCCAGCCCCCTATTTTTTAAATTTTGACACAAGGTCTCATTAAGTTGCCTGGGGTCTTCCTAAATTGCTAAAGCTGGCCTCAAACTTGAGATCCTCCTGCCTCAGCCTCCCAACTCACTGAGATTACAGGTGTGCACCACCATATCGGGAATGACATTAACTTTAAAAAAAAATATTTTTAGTTGTTGTTGGACACAATACCTTTATTTTATTTACTTATTTTTATGTGGTGCTGAGGATTCAACCCGGTGCCTCACACACCACACACGCTAGGCAAGCGCTCTAACACTGAGCCACAGCCTCAGCCCCCATGACACTGATTTTTGAAAAAAGGGGAAAAAGTGAAGCTAGCTCTTCCCAAATATCCCACATTCTGGGTTTATCTGCTCTCTCATGACTGGATTTGGGCCACATGCGTTTTACAAGAATGCTGCAGAGGTACTGGGGGTCCTTCTTTGTCACCTTAGGAGTCAAATGGAGCCCCTCTGTCCCACTACCGGCCAGGTGTGCCTTCTGTGATCCTTGCTACAAACTCTGGGCTGGTGGTTCAAGACATCCATCATTCTTGTCGGTGGGGAACGGCATTTAAAACCCCCAAATTTGGTGCTACATGTGCTCATTGCTACTGGGCTGACAATGGTTCTTAAGGCCTTTTACTGAAAGAACTTGGAAATCCACATTTTATTTAATTAAACCTTGATTGGACAATTCCTATCCGACATCATGTTACCTTCTCCCCTCCCTACATTCCATATTGATATGTCCCTTCACACACATTTGTTCCCATTAGATTTAGCATTTGTTATACCTTACAAGGTATATAAAAGACTTTCAGAATCATAATACAAGAAGCCAGGCATGGAAAAGCATGCCTATAATCCCAATGACATGGGAGGCTGAGGCAGGAGGATTGCAAATTCAATGCTAGCCTCAGCAACTTAGGGAGACCATATCTCTAAAAAAAAAATAGTTTAAAAAAAGAATAGGAAATTATAATACAAATACTTCTACAAGAGATCGGTTGAGTAAAGTTCAAGATAACTGTGCACTTATTTTGTCTTGAGAATTGATTCCATGGGGGATTTATACTAGAGCACTATGCTCAAACTTAGACTAATTCTTTATGTGGGAATGTTATCAATGTATATTTATTTTTGAGAGAGGGAACCAGGGATCGAACTCAGGAGCACTCAACCATGGAGTCACATCCCCAGCCCTTTTTTGAGTTTTTAAATTTAGAGACAGGGTCTCACTGAGTTGCTTATTGGTTGCTGAGGCTGGCTTTGAACTAGCGATCCTCCTGCCTCAGCCTCCCGAGCTACTGGGATTACAGGCGGGTGTCACTGCATCCAGCTCTTCATCTATTTTTAATATTTTAAAAAATGTTTATTTACATGGTTCAAAAGTAAAAACTATTTGAATAAGCATACATAGAGAAATCTGCAGGCTGGGATGAGGCTCAGTGGCAGAGTGTTTGCCTCGAATGGCCAATACCCTGGGTCCCATCCCCAGCATAGTAATAAACCAAAAAGCACCCCCAAACCACAACTCTGGTTTTCAGAAATTTGCAAATTGCCTGAGAAAGGGCCTCATTGTATTGCCCAGGTTGGTCCCAAACTCCTGGGCTTAAGTAATCCTCCTGCCTCAGCCTCCCCAATAGCTAGTACTACAGGTGTAGCACTGGGCGAGGCTCTGGTTTGTTCATTTGGTGGACCTCGAAATGGATCCCTGGGTGTCCCATATGCTAGACAAGTGCGCTACCACTGAACTATACCCCCTTTTCACTTTTTTTTTTTTTCTGATGCCAGGGATTGAAGCCAGGGGTGCTTATTTTATTTAGAGACAGGGTCTCCCTGAGTTGCCTAGGGTTTCACTGAGTTGCTGAGGCAAGCCTCAAACTCTGGATCCTCCTGCCTCAGCCTCCCAAGCCACTGGGATTACAGATGTGTGCCACTGTGCTCAGCACCATTTCACTTTCTAAAATGAGGCTACTAGAAAATTTTTAACTCCATGTGCGGCTGACACTGTATTTCTATTGGACAGCACTACTATGGAGGCTTGGTCAATTTCAAGGTCAAGTTTTTGGTCATTCCATCATTTCTTCTGGACTGGAATACTTCCATAAAGGAAGGACAAATGCAATCTTGCCTGCATGCCAGGTTTCACATGGTGACATGCTCCTCCCCCATATTCTCTGAAGGGGCTCAAGGAGTTTGCTATCTTGCATACCATTGTGACCTCATGGAATTAAGCATACATAATGTTTGTTTATATTTATGTCTATTATCCACATCAATGTGCCCACAGGACTATGTTGATCCGGTGGGTTTTTTTCAAAATTGGCTCCTGAGATTTTTAGATATGACCGACCCCTGGCTTATTGTATATAGTGACACTTTCCTCCAGTTCTCCTGTGCCAAAGTGGAATCAACCATTTCTCAGAGACCTGCAGTTGTTAGTGGGAAAGGGTATTTAGAAACCACAGTCTGGGGACGAGTGGTGCTCATTTCTATCAGTCACTGTTTTTAGGATTTTTCAGTGCAAACAAACTTTCTAAGAAACAGGATATCACAGCCAGGTGCACCCCTGTAATCCCAGCAGCTCTGGAGGCTGAGGCAGGAGGATTTAGAGTTCAAAGCCAGCCTCAGCAAAAGCAAGGTGCTAAGTAACTCAGGGAGACCCTGTCACTAAATAAAATACAAAATAGGGCTGGGGATGGGGCTCAGAGATTAAATGCCCCTGGGTTCAATTCCTGGTCCCCACCCCCCAAAAAAAACCCCAGTATATCAAAAATTCAGTGATATTCTTTTTGGAGCTTTTGTGGTGCTAGGGACGGAAGCCAGGACCTCACACATGCTAGGAAGTGCTCAACCACTGAGCCCCACCCTCTGTTCTCATAATGCTATTTCTAATTTCGACTATGACATAATTTTTTATCTCTCTTGGGGCTGGGGATGTGGCTCAAGCGGTAGCGCGCTCGCCTGGCATGCGTGCGGCCCGGGTTCGATCCTCAGCACCACATACAACCAAAGATGTTGTGTCCGCCGAGAACTAAAAAATAAATATTAAAAATTCTCTCTCTCTCTCTCTCCTCTCTCTCTCTTTAAAAAAAAAATTTTATCTCATCTCATCAATCCTGTATTTCCATCTCCTTTCTTCCACGTTGAAAATCCCAGTGGTCAATACCAACATTTCTTTTTTCTTTATCTCACAACAGGACAGACTCAGAATAACAATATTGACACCATCACCAAGGATAGGATTACTGAAAACACTTTAAAATGTTTTACACTTCTTTCTGTCCTTAGGGTAAATCCACAAGAGATTATACAATCGATTTATTTTGTCTTAAAGTCACTCAAAATAGTTCTGTGTGATTGTGCTACCAACTGGATGCATGGGTTTATTTTTTAATTATATATATTTTTTGTATCAAGGACACCTAACCACTGAGCCATATCTCCAGCCTCCTTTTATGTTTAGAGATAGGGCCTTGCTAAGTTGCTAAGTCTGGCTTGGAACTTGCGATCCTCCTGCCTCAGCCTCCCCAGCCCTTGTTCTTTTTTTGTGAGGATGGAACCCACAGTCTTACTCGTGCTAGGCAGGTGCTCTACTACTGGGCTACACCCCTAGCCCCTCATTTTGCTTCTTGACTTACAGGAATTGCTTCTGATTTATAATTCTGTAAATACTGAAGTCAAATCTATACTCTGGAAACACTTGAAGAAGCAGAGCTTCGGCACCAGTTCTTTCCAAGGGGTGACCATTTTTTAAGTCTTTGTGAACACTCATTTTTAAAAATAAAGCCGAATCGGGTGTGGTGGGGCATCCCTGTAATCCCAGCAGCTCAGGAGGCTGAGGCAGGACGATTTAGAGTTCAAAGCCAGCCTCAGCAACAGAAAGGCCCTAAGCAACTCAGTGAGACCCTGTTTTGTTCCTGAGTTCAATCCCTAGTACCCTTCCCCCAAATAATTTTTAAAAATAAAGCAGATAGGTGTATATGCTTTAAACTGAGGATTTTCCTTCATTTTTTTTTTTCATTTAATGATAATATGCTGGAGTCTACTGGACTAACTCCTTGATTCTCCTGATAGTTGCATAGTATACCTTGATAATTCCAGCAGTGCCCGAATACTGGAGACGTGGGTGTGGTCCCTCTTGCTATTACAACTATTAGACCAATTTTGACAAAACAGGAAAACACGGCTGAGAGGGTAAGCAGTTTGTCCAAGTTCACCCAGATAGGAAGCATATTAATGAGATTTGATTTGGCTAGAGGAGGAGAAAACCTCAAAAGAACAGTAGTTTTAATATAATAGTTTGTTTCTCTTAATAGCATAGGCCAGGTGGGTGGCACAGTGGCTCTGGCTCAGGGACCTGGGATTCTTCACATTTCTTGTTCTGGAGCACTTGATGTCATAACCTCCTGCCCCAAGGTGGCTGCTTTAGCTGCAGCTGTCACAATAGCATCCTACCCAGGAGGAAAAAGAACAAGACAAAGGGCATAACCTTGACCTTTGGCGACTCCTGCAGAAATTGAAAGGGCTACTTTTGTTGTCTATCCCTAGGGAGGACAGACCCAAAGTAGGGTCCTCTCTAGAGGGCATGCTCTGTACCTGTTCTGTTTTGGGTTCTACTGTGTTAGTCATCACATCTCACCCATGGCATGTCCCCTCCAACCCGGGTGAGGTGCATGCCCTTGGGTCACCTTCTCGGACTGGGGTCACTGCTTCAGTATAGGGAGCGCCACGACCTCTCCACCCTAGTGATGAGTGCCACCCCAAGAAGACGGGGTCTGTGTGTGTGACCCCTCCACTGCTATGAATTGCGCTTCCTTCTACCCCAGACCTTGCTCTGCCCCGATGACGTCATCGGTGGGGTCCAAGGAGTCTTCAGCACTTGTGCTTCCAACCATCTCGTAGGTTCTGATGGCCAGTGTTGGTTCTAACTGTCCGCTCTTCCATCTGGTGAAGCACAAGTTCGGAGGTCTCCTACGCCAAGAGGTCATTATGTCCCCCACAGCCCTGAAGCCCCGGGGTGCTCAACCCTTCTCTTGGCTTCATGAACCCAATGGCGTCCACCCAAGATGGAAACCCCAGTGGGCCTGGGGATTCTCCCTTTGCCTCAAGCCCAAAGGCAAAAAGGTAAATGCCACTGAGTGGTCACTATTTTAAACACTTGAAGCCCCCAGGGAGCCCCTGGTGGCCTACAGGTGGCTGCGGCTCACCGAGTCCACTTTTGTTGAAATCTTCTCTGCAGGTCCATGTCGCTGGGCTGAGTATCTGCTTTTGGAGGTGGTTTCCTAGGAAATAAAAATCCAGCCAACTATTAGCAAGAGAGGGCAAGGGGGCTGGCAGAGGAAGGAGGAGAACCTCATTTCTAGAACGCTCGGATGTTTATAATCAGAAAAACGGGGAGAGCCAAACAGTTGTATTTGCTGCCCTTTTGTGTTGTGTTTGGAGTCCATTCCAAATTTTGTTTGGTACCACGTCTCCCAAAAGAAGTGTGTGTGTGTGTGTGAGAGAGAGAGAGAGAGAGAGAGAGCGCACACGCCGTCTGCCGTTCCCCATGGAGCTCCTGCCTCAGCCTCCTGAGCTGCTGGTATTACAGGGATGCCCCACCACGTCCGATTTGGCTTTATTTTTAAAAATGAGTGTTCACAAAGACTTAAAAAATGGTCACCCCTGGGAAAGAACTGGGACCCAGCTGTCCCTTTCTGCCTCAAGAGTTCTCTGGGAATCTGAGCAGGATGGGAAGACATTTAGGACATTCGGGACATCAATATGACGCAACAACTCAGATGTTTATCAGGTTTGTGGAAGGGCTAAAGGAACCAGTCAAGGAAAACTCTGGAATCCTAACACTGGTGATGGGGCCTGCATCTCACTGAACGCATGGCCCAGCAGCCACCGAACCAGGAAGGGGCCTCCACCCCATGCAGCCCTCCCAAGGGAACATGGCTGGAGAACCTAGCTGCAAGGGAAGCAAGTAGTTCCAGCCTTCTAGACCCTGCGATGAAGGACAGGTGTTGAAGAGATGTGGGATGAAATCAAGGGCCAAGTGACAGTGCCCAGAGCAGATTCTTCAACTTCACTTGAGGCCAGGCAAGCTAAGGGCCACACAACCAAAGGAAGCCGGAAGGGGGAGTGGCCAGCAAATATGGGGGTTCAGGAGAAACCCAGCTCCCCTGAAGATCAAGGGCTGGCCATTGTTTTGGTCAGAAAAGACCTGATGAGAATAATTTCAAAAAGAGAGTTTATTTGGGGCTCACAGTTTCAGAGGTCTCAGTCCATAGACAGCAGGCTCCACTCCTCAGGGCTGGAGGTGAGGCAGGACATCATGGAGGAAGAGTGTGGCAGAGGGAAGCCACTCACATGGTGATCAGGAAGCAGAGACAGACTCCACTTTCCAGGTACAAAATTAGACCCCAAAGCCACGCCCCATCTGCCTCCAATCACCACTCAGTTCATGCCATGAGGAGATTCATCCTCCTGTAAACCTTCTTACATTGTCTCAAACACAAACTTTTGGGAGATATGACAGCCATGATGCGGGACTGCTGCAGGCCAAGGTCAAATGCAATGCAAAAGCCTGCCAAGGCATCAAAGGAGATGAATGGGAAGAGAAGAACCAAGGACAAAGATTGATATCTAAGAACTGCACTCCTGGAATAGGACTCTGAATCCTACTCTGAAGGCGATTCCTCTGAAATCTTGTAGTCCAATTTTCTTTTTTTTTTTTTTTGGTGCTAGGGATTGAACCTAGTGGTGTTCAACCACTGAACCACATCCCCAGCCCTTTTTGTTGAGAACAGGGTCTCACTAAATTGCTTATGGCCTCAGTAAGTTGCTGAGGCTGGTCTCAAACTTGAGATCCTCCTGCCTCAGCCTCCTGAGTCACTGGGATTACAGGCGTGTGGCTTCCACTTTGGTTTATGGGAGACTATAAGTGGTTCAAAAGTTATCCATAGAGAAATGATCATCAACCTGTTACCGACAACCACCACCACCCTTTAGGAATACATAGGACGCAAGATACTACCGTTTTCTCCTTTCCTCAACAGTTTTATTGCCTTTTAAGAAAATTTTTGTAAAATATAAATACAAAGGCAGAGAATTTACTTACAAAGTTAAAACACAGATTTCAAACATAAACACACAATCCAGAAAATTTTAGTTTTATGTACATCTTCAAGCAAACTCAACATATTATGTTAGTTTTCAATATTTTACAGAGTACAGAAAAAAATAGCTCAAAGTCTTCTTTAAATAAGAGCATAAAATGTTTAAACATATAAACAATCCGGTTTGATGCGTGAAAACTAATTTCACAGCTTTTAAATTAGGATATAAAAGTTTCATACAATTAGTTGTCGTGTGTGGATATGGTTTGGGTTTATATTACACACTACTGGACCTCATCCAGTAGCATTTACCTGGCCCGAGCAGGTGCTCTGTAAACAAAACATAAAAGGTACAACTCCACCAAGTGCCTTCACCCAATGCGCCCCTGCAAACCAACCACACGGTCCTGACCACACGTGACACGGTTACCCACCGCGTCACCAGAGCTTTGTATGAAATGAAATCAAAGTGTGAGCTCCTTGACAGTTTTTTTTTCTCCTTAAAAAAGAACAGAAAACAAACAAATGTTCCAAGTAAAAACATACATATCTCAAAGCACTGGAAAGTAAAGAAACATTATAACAACTTCGTAAAAACCGACTTAAAAGATTAAAAAGAAAAGAACAGGTTTCTGAGTCCTTCTGACTGGAGTAATTTCTCTTATATAAAGAAGAGATATTTTCATATGTAATAGTGTCCTTTCTTTACAGAAATAGTCGTATTATGACACATATGCACAAGGGTTGACACTATGACACACTGTACATGGGGCGCCTGTGCGCTCACCAGTAGTCCTGGGGTGCCGTGTCGCTGGGGTGCAGCCACTCCACGGATGAGCCCAGCAGCGTCTGCAGCTCGCTGGTGAACTCCACCAGATCCAGCAGCTCCTTGCTTTCGGGGTTGAAGGCTTCCAGGTCTTTGGAGCAAGAGAACAAGAGGCTCGCAGAAACCTGCCGGAAGAACTCTGCCTCGGCGATCGTGACGACTTCCACGTTGGGAAAATTGCAGCGGAATATTCGGGAGGACATTTTCAACTTCTTGAGCACGTCGGAAAGCAGCAGCCAGTTCCGTGGCCTGCAAAAAAGCAAGACGAGCGGGTGAGTTTCTGGGGAGGCTGAGGCAGGAGGATGGCAAGTTGGAGGCCAGACTCTGTGATTTACTGAGGCCCTAAGCAACTCAGCGTCCCAACCTCTTTGACGTCTCCCCAGACTCTCACCAACAGAGCATGACAAACGCAGAAGGCCCACATCCCACCCTCTATCCCTCAATCTTTCTGGAGTGACATTTTAAGAAGGTGTTACATTCCTTATGTACACCCTGCCACACTTTCCGATTTCTGTCACTGTTTGTGATGGCATACATGTTCAGATTTAGAGCCTGAGAACCACCTTACTCATGAAGCACCTTTGGTAGCATGAAGGCACAGCAGCCTGACTTGGACACCCCAACACACTAACTACCCAGATCACAGGGGCCAGACTGGATCTAACCAAATCTGAGGATCAAGATTCCCCAGTGTCACATATCCTTAGGTGAGAAGGTAGTATGTCACTGAAGGCCATCAGACCTCAAACGACTGGGAGGGCCCTATGGTGACCTGTTGGAGTCTGAAGAAGGTGGTGCCTACCAGGAACCCCTTTCCAAAGTGTTCAGTGACTCAAGTATCCAAAATGCTGATTCTTCTGTGAAATTCTAGCTACTGACTTCAATGCCCCTTGGTCTTGCGAGGGTGACTCAAACCTTCTTCAACTGAGAGCTATCTGTATTCTGCTGCACCATCCTGGTCAGCTTAATTAAGCTGACGTGTGCTCTTTGTGGAAGAGGCTGATGGCAGTATCTGAGGTCCATGGACATTTGAGAACTCACCCACCCACCCGTCTGTTTACAAGCCCCCCCCCCCCCGCATGTGGCCCCAGCTGAGAGCCATGCTCACCCCTGAGCAACGGACACTTGGATGTTGTAGCATGGCAAGAGGGGGCTTTCTGAAAACTCAAATTCAAACACGTCGCTGTAGGAGTCGTCGTCGTCATCCTGGTCTTCAGGACCTGGGGGGTTTGCTAAAACATCATATCCGCTTTCATCATCGGGTTCTAATATGGGGCAAGAGAGAGAGGGGGGGAGTCGGTTAAACTAGAACGAGGGGGGTGTCCTAAATAACAAGATTCTCTCCAGCTGGGCCCTGCTTCTGCTGCCCACCACCCCCTGCCCTCGCCCACAGACTGGACCCTGCCAACGCATCCCCTCCCCAGGAGAACCAAGCTGCTCACCACAAACAGAGCTGCCGTAGAACTCCCAAGTGCCACTACAGTCATCATCACTGCGACCCTGGAGGTCATTTAAATAATCTGCAGAGAACGGGAAGAAAAACAACACAAAGACCTCCAGGTGAGAACAAAACGATGTGCACATGGGGGGGCACCCCCCGCGCAGGTATTTTGTCCTCTCAATTCACAACAGGCTGGCATGTCCCTTCCTGTCTTCCCATTTTGATCACCGATGCCATAGCCGCAGCCCTGTTCTCCGTGGTGTCTGACAAGATCTGTTCACCTCTTTCCCCAAGGCACAGATCCACCCTGGCCCCCCAAACCAGAGCTAGACTGGGGAGTGAAGGGGTCTTCCAGCCTCACACCCCAAAACAAAGTAGCATCTTCTGCGTGGACCCTTTCTTTGATGTGCTGCGCAACACAAGGCAAACAAGGCTGGGCCACCAGGGAGGCAGGGGTGTTCCTTGGCAGGAAGAGTCTGGTAAGGAACTGAGTCGCAGTGTCTGGGAGCGCCCGGGGCTGAGAAGACAGGTCAGCCCAAGACCACGCACCGCAAAGTGACCCAGAGAATCCCGCTCAGGGGACGTTTGAGTCATTTCACCCAGACTCATGATGTAAACCCAAAGAGCCATACTCTAGTGAAAAATGCATTTGAGGAAAATGCAAATAGCTTTAGGAAACATTTTAGAATCTTCAAGCAAAGAGATCAACTGGCCTCGCTAGCGTAGGGTCACCTCATACCAAAGGCCCAACGCCCGGCTGCTGTCGCTCAGAGCTTTAAAAAACCCAGCCTTTTTGGTTCCTGCCCTGTCACATCCCAATCTAAAAGTAGCTCCTGCCATCTGACTTGTGGCGTTCCTTGGCAGGAAGAGTCTGGTGAGGAACTGTCTTAGTGCTAGGGATGGAACCCAGGGCCTCGTCCGTGTCAGGCAAGAGCTGTACCGCTCAGCCACACCGGCCGGTGGCCCCCAATCTAACTTTTGGATGAGAACATTGCTTGGGCTCTGTCATACCTGTGAGAAACTTCTCCATCAGTTCGCTGTGGGTCATTTTCATGATGGTTCTACCTGAGTATGTAGCCAAAGTGGGATCAGCACCATAAGAAAGAAGCAAGCGGACAATTTCCAAGTGGTCATTCTCCACGGCATCATGCAGAGGCCTGGGGACAGAGGCACAACGACATTCAGACTAGGCCCGTGCCACTTCCTCCCAAGTAGTCTCATTTAGTAACAGGCACACCGGGCACACGGGTGCCACAGGCTGCTGGGCCTCCTGGGTGTAATATCTCACCCAGGAGGGGAGTAAGGTGAGCAAGGTCGTTGCTTTTGCAGAAGGGGAGGCTGAGGCACAGGGACGGGCCCCAAAGCCCTGCAAGTAATTACTGTCATTTTGACACTTGACCTCACTCCCAGGCCTCAGGAGGTTGTCAAGCCTAAAATAAAAGTCTTCTCAATGAACTGCAATTGCGATTCGCCAGGTAAAGGAAACTGACTGGGATTAAGAGAAAACAACCCAATCTTCACAGAGGCCAAGGCACAAGCCATTGCTATAGCATCCAATGGAGGCGGGGCGGGACTCCACCACGCCCAGTGTCCAGTGCACAGACACTGTTCTGAAAGCCTGGCTCGGGCCACACACCGACCGACCAATGATGCGCAGGGCTGGGTGAGGTGTGTCCTTGGGAGGGTACAGAGCCCCCCCACTGCCCCCAGCCACGCCCCATTCTGAGGGAATGCCAACTGCCAAGTGCAGAAGACCAGAAGTTTCTGTGTTCTGTGTGGCTCCTTTGTCCGGGAACCCCATTGCCCTGCCTCCAGGTGGGGCCCTAAGGTGCAGGAGCCAGGAAGACGCTTGAGCTGACTCAGACCTGGGTCTCTGACCAATAAACTGAGGTCAAGGACAGGGCGAGGGCCAGGGCCTGGGATGTGGGTGGTGAGGCAGGTCCTGTGGAACCGGTGGAGGGAGGGCAGTTGGCTCTGTCTGTGTCTTAGGACTTCCAGCTCACAGATATTTTTAAGTAGTGATTTCAGAGACGGTGATAAGCAGCCCAGGGTCTTAAAGGCCACAACCCTGACCATTCACACAGACCTTGACTTTTTTTTTTTTTTGGGGGGGGGGGCTCTCTGGTCCATGGGAGCGCTGTAGCCCTGGCCAGAAAGGTCTGTTCGATTCAATTCGAGAATTCAATTCCCTCTGAGGTTCTTCCCAAGGTTTCCATGTACCCTGAGAGCCACTGTCTCGGCCCTGCTGGGCCAGGCCAAGGGAAGACACACTACTGACCTGGTTCCATCCTGGGCACTGCAGTTGACATCAGCGCCATATTCAAGGAGGTGTCGCACGATGTTGAGCCATCCTCGAGCACAAGCTTCGTGCAGGGCACAGTAACCTGCGTTGTCACGGTGATTCACATCACAAATCTTGTTCTCCAGGCAGTACAAGACCACTTCCTGTGGGGCGGAGATGGGAGACACCACTGGATCACCACAGTGACCTCACCAGGGGAGACTGTTTTGCAGTATTCGAAGACTCACACCCCGGGGCCCCAGAACCCACGGCGGCTTGGCCAGTTCAGGGATGGTGTCATCCAGGGCTCTGTAGCCACTGACTTTGAGACCTGGCTCGGAGCCAATGATGCTTCAACTTTTTCAGTCTCCATTTCCTCCTCTGGAGGAGCCCACACCCAGGGCGGTGAGAGGGTATAAGCAGACTCACAAAAATTCTTAGCCTAAGCAAGGCCTGGGTTTCTACTGCACTACAGTTCTTTCTTTCTTTTGGTACCGGGAATTGAATCCAGGGATGCTTGACCACTGAGCCACATCCCCAAGCCTTTTTTTTTTAAATTGAGAGACAGGACCTCACTGAGTTGCTTAGGGCCTTGCTAAGTTGCTGAGGCTGGCTTTGAACTCAGGATCCTCCTGCCTCAGCCTTCTGAGCCCCTGGAATTACACACACAAAAAAATCCTTATCCCAGTTTCCAGCATGAGGTCAGAGGGATTCAGCTGCTACCATTTCAAACAAAGCATTAGCAGGTATAAGGGCATTCTCATTTCTCAGGCCACTTAACAGGCAGGAATGGGAGGCACAAATCTAGATGAAAAGTGGGATGAGACGGGCACAATGGGGCACGCCTGTACTCCCAGCGGTTTGGGAGGCTGAGGCAGGAGGATCACGAGTTCAAAGCCAGCCTCAGCAACCAACAAGTTACTCAGTGAGACGCTGTCTCTAAATTTAAAAACTCAAAATAGGGCTGGGATGTGGCTTAGTGGTTGAGGGCCCCTGAGTTCAATCCCTGGTACACACACGCAAACAACAACAACAACAACAACAACAACAACAACAACAACAACTCCCAAACCAGGATGACCAATGCAGAACATCCCCCCAACACAGGAGGTTAACCAGGACAGAGAGGTGTGTTCATAGGTTCAACAGATGGCAGAGGGTGTGTCTAGCGTGCTCAAGGCCTGGGTTCCATCCCCAGAACCTTGGGGGGGGGGGGGATGACATAAAGGCTTCACACAGCCCCACCCCCCACCTTCCTCCACTGTCCCCCCACTCTGGGCTGGATCAATACAATATTTTCTTATTTACTTAAGCTAACGACGGCAACCTACACATTTCCAAAATGAAACAAAACGAGCCTCCCCTCCCCCCTTGCAGAACGCGCTCTGTGTCAACAGTTTGCATGAGAATCACTGGTATTAATCTTCCTTCTTTGGCGTGTTAAAATATTAATATGAACCGCTCCCAGTAAGCCGAGCAGTAATTTATGCAATGCTTTATTACCTTGATTAAGAAAGTTTTAAAACACACTGAACATTACCTGCTACCAGAAATCAGGTTTCAGTATTTCCTGTCGCGCCATGCCCAGCGGAGAGCTGTCAGGGACTGAGAACGGGGGTGCGGCAGAGCATGTGGGGGGCCTGGGGAAGGGGGAGCCCCGGGGTCTCTCTTAAACTCTTAGGTCACTCATCTGTAAGGCCACCCAAGGATGTGAGGTGTGTTCTGGAAAACCTTTTATGCCCTTTTCTAAGACAAGCCAGTCAAAGGCGAGGGCTGGCTTGGGTGCTAACTAGAATGTTCCAGACCCCCCTCCCATATGAAGCGAAGGCTGCACACACACTGGACAACCTGGCCACCCGTGCCCTGTTGCTTCAGGTCACTGTGACAGCTCCCTTCCCAAGCAAGAGGAGGAGGAGCCGAGGTATCTTCCTTGGCGTCCTAACCCGCCAGAAAGCCACAGTCCTCTGAGCTCCTGGGCCACCTGCCCCAAGCACTGGTATCCAGGATACCGCATGAAGCCGCTGCTCTTTTAGCAGGCCCTCCCGAGCCGGCCTCGAGTGGATGGCTGCAAGCTAATGAGTTGTGCGCCCCAGCCAGGGAGAGGCACCGGCAGGTGACCCGGGATCAGTTCTGAGCGCGCCGACCGCTGTGTACAGATCAATTTCCGTGGGTCCCCGCGGCCTGCCTGGTGTCCTCCCAACCCGAGGGTTATTTGTTCTGACAATTATGGCCTTCACCTGGAAACCTTCACGGCCACTAGGGCTGATGGGAGGGAACCTCCAAGCGAAGGGTCCCGGAGCCGAAGGGAAGGCACCTGTTCCTGGAGGAAGCAGGAGCCCGCACTACAGGGCACAGCACTGCCCCTCTGCCCCGGGTGGCCCACAGCAACCTCAGCGCTCAGGAAGAGGAAGGGGAAGGGCTCCTGCTACACTCGGGAGACTGAGTTAACCCCAAGTTCAATGAGCATGAAGCCCTGGGCCTGGCACTCAGGCCTTCCGCTACCTGGTCTGCTGGGGAGAGTCCAAAGGCCCAGCTAAGGGCCCAGGATAGAGGGCTGGGGTCCAGCTGTGACCACCATCCCTCCGACCCTGTCTATTGGGGTCAAGAGGGCTAAAGGTACATTCCTAGCTGGCTTCAAAGATGGCGCGACCGCTGTTACCAACACAGAGAGTGGCGAAGACGCGGGACAACAGTGTCTACCCGCTACATTTCTTGGCTCCTTTTCTATGCTAGAAATGGGAACAAGGAAGGCAGCCCTCCTGTTCCCAAACAAAATCAAACTGTTTTTGTTGGACAATTTTGTTAAGCAGCTATAAGCCGAATGCCATTAACCGCAAAATGTAACCATAAAGACCATAAACCCGACATTGTTAATTAATTAAATGCCTCATTAACTTTTTTAAAAACATGATTTATTCAATTCATAGAAAATTTAACCACCACCACTAAATGCACAAGCAAGTGGTTAAACACTGGCATTTGAGCCCCAGAACCAGCCTCCCCAGCGGAGGGAGAGGTTCCAGGGGGTCTGGTCTTTCCGGAGGTCTAGTTAACACAGGAAGGGAGAGGATGTTTCTAGGGAGCCAGATGAACAGGGAGGAAAGCTCCATTACCTTCTGGATTCCTGGGGGTAGCTTTTATGCAAAGTGGGAAACAATAAGACCCTTGGGAAACCACTCCCAAAGCTAGGGTTCCAAAGGCACCTTACCCTAGGAAAGGGGTATGTAAATGGCTACGTGGGCATAGCCCAATTCTGCCTCACAAATCAGGAGAGAAGCTTTATCTAGTAGTTAAAACAATTGGCAAGAAGAAGGGTGACCTGTGACATTTACATACTGCAATTTACATTTGAAGCAGGTGGGGAGGTGTCCTTATGCAAACATTCCCAAGGCCATCAAAGGCTCAGTAGCCTAAAAAGTGTAGTTCAAGTTCTCCTTGGTCTAGGCCCTCAAACCTACCCACTGGAAGTAGGAAAACTGTACCTCAGAGGACACAGAAGGGGTGAGACTGGAGCAAAAGAAGCCAAGATCAAAGGTCAGGCCAGAAACACCCCACCCCACCCCAGGGACACAGGCTCTGGCTGCCCTCCCTCCCTCCCTCCCTCACCGTCAGTGCTTGTGGGAAGCACAAGTCACAGTCAGTGGTGGGTGGCCTTGCTCCTAGGAAGGCAAGGCCTGGCACCTGCCCTGTTCTCCTAGTTCAGCTTGTGGGGGATGGATTGGTTGCCACTCAAATTTAATCCACAAGCAACTGAACTAGTTACCAAGTCCTTCCTGAGAGTTCTTGCCAAGATCATCCAGACATTCCCAAAGAGACAGGAGGTACAAACAATGGCACATACACCCCAAAACACCCTGCTGGCACTTCAAAGGACTGTCCCAGAGGTGAGAACCAACTTCCAAGTTCCTACCCTTTCGGCCATGCCTCTGGGGTAGGCTCTAGGTCAAGGGGTGACCTGAGGCTTTGGTGAGCCCCAAGAAAGTTCCAGGAGCCAGGTGAGGTGGTGCATGCCTGTAACCCCAGTGGCTCCAGAGGCTGAGGCAGGAGGATCATGAGTTCATAGCCAGCCTCAGCAACTTAGAAAGACACATCTCAAAATAAAATATAAAAGGTCTAGGGATGTGGCTAGGTTCAATCCCTAGTACCCCCTCCCCCGCAAAAAAAAAAAAAAAAAAAAAAAAAAAAGCGTCAAGGCACAGTAGACAGCAGCAGGGTCAAGATATGGGAGCCAGGCTCCGGCGAACACCTGGGCCTCAGCGCAGCCCGGCCAGCAGCCGCCACCTAGGCACCCCTGCACCTCCCCTCTTGGCTCCCTGAGCTGCAGTTTATATTCCCCATCCAACTCCCAGAGGACTGATGCCAGCATCAAAACCGCCTTGGCCTGTGGCCATCACAACACAACTTCAACTGACTAGTGTGTGGTGGGGAGTCGTGCAGGGGCCGCTCCAACCAGAGCTAGTCTGGGGGGCTGGGTTCAGAGCCCTGCTGATTATTATCTCTCCAAGTCACTGAAGCCTTTGGGGGCTCAGTTTCCTCATCTGATACGGGGGACAGGGGGATAATACCAGTGGCTATGACACAAAGGTGAGTGCCTTGTGATCATGTGGGCTTAGGAAAAGCATGTAGTCGCTATGAGCTATGGTGGCCAAGGTCAGCCAAGCCAAGCCAAACCTGCAGGACAGGTGGTGGGAAGGAACAGTGAGCCTGGGGCAAAGCCCGGAGGCTACTCATTAAGACATCACTCAGATGGGCCTTCCATTCCCCCACCTCAGAGGGCCAGTGCCCCAACCCGGCACAACCACTTTGTGCTTGTAACGGAATGCCTCCCCCTCCACCAGCAACAGCACAAGCAACTCCAAAACCAGTCTCTTCCCCTCAAACATCTGAATCCAAAGGGCGCATTCAAACTTCCCCCAGCCTCGAGGCCCGGGTTCTGTCAGACTTTCTATCAGAGGCGAGGGAGTGAGTGGGGAGGCCGGCAGCCTACCTGCCTGCACACGACCTGAACATCAGAGGGGCTTTTCTTTTCCTACTGCGACTGAACAAGCCACAGCAAACCAGCTGACACCAACATCCTGCTGCCATGTGGCCCAGCCCCCTGATGTGGGGGTGGGGTTTGGGCTGGTCTCCAAACCCCCCCCCCCCCCCCCCCCCCGGCCAGCGCCCCAACCTGAAACTGCCGCCGCCTCTGCTGGGCGCTGTGGAACCCAGAAGGCCCGCATGGACACTCACCTCATAGCCAAGCCTGGCTGCCCGCTGCAGAAGGGTCTCCCCGGCGTTCTTATTGACAATAAGCCTCCGTGCCTCTGGTGGCATGGGACGCGACTGGGTGGTCTCCTGGGGGGAACTGGCGCGAGGCAGCTGCGTGGACTGGGGGGCTGGTAGCAACTGCTGCAAGCGGTCCAAGGGCTTTGGCTCCTGCTTGGCTGGTGACAGATCGTAGTCCGAAGTGGGCTCAGGCCGCTTCCGGACTCTCCGGACAGTCACCTGTTAGGAAATCAGGTAGTGCACACTTAAGTCGGTGTCCCTTCAACACCCCCAGGCCACTTGCCCTCCGGCCCCCAGAATGTAAGACCCATTTTTTTCTCCTGGTCTTTTTTTGGGGGGAAGACAGCTGGAGTGGGGGGAGCCTATCAGAGGAGGGCTGGGGCAGGGGTTTCATTCTTGCGAGTTTGAAACTGTGCTGCCACCCCAAGACATGCCTCCCCAGGACAGGAGGGACCTGGGGGCGGGGTGGAGGCAGGAGTCTGGGGACAAGGCGGCCCTGGCCCAGGGGTGCTACCTTGCCATCTGAGTTGTCCACGTAGTAGTCCCCGGTTAGCGCCGAGCTCCGCCTGGGCTCCTGTGGGATCAAGTGCTTGGTTTTGCACAGTCTCTTGCCGGACGGCTTCTCGCTGTTCTCGGGGTCCTTGTGCAGCAGGGCGGCCGCCTGGCCGTCGGCCTCGTCGGCGCTCGGCACATCTGTCTTCTGGCTTTCTTTAATTTTCTGCTGTTTGGCAGGAGGCCTCGAGGCCGGCGTGCAGCTTGGCTGAGTCTGCTTTCTGCCGCTCGCGTTGCTGGATGAAAGGCTCTTCATGGGCGGGGAGCCGGAGAACACAGGCAGGCCTGCAGAAGGGGGGCGGGCGCGGGGACAGGACAGGGACAGAGAGGCAGGCGTTACACAGTTGTAGCCGGTGCGGGGAGAAAAGCCCATTGTGAGCACCGATCACTGGAGCGGCTTCAGCTTTTAGAGGTATACCAATTATGTTTTCAAAGCATTAATATTTTAATTATCCCACATTCAAATGGCAAATAGGTTAACCCACAAGATGCCAAGTGGCAAGTTTCTTCAAAGGGCCAGGACAAGAGGACCGAAGCCAGCTCTCCAGGCTTGGCCACCCCACCTACAAGGTGGGGGGAACCCAGGGACTGGTGACTGGAGACAGCCCGAGGTTGGCAAGGCCCCGGGGCCACCCACACTTCCCTTCCTGCCCGGCTGTGGGGTAGTCAGGAAGGAAGTGGGGAGGGCACAGGGAACCGGCCGGGACATGGTGACAACTGTGCCCGCCACCTCCTAGTCACATTCAACTTCTGGGGCCTTGGTCCCTCTAAGAAGCCCCTCCCACAGCAAGTGACCTGCCCCCGCCTACCTTGCTCGTTGTCGCTGGACTTGAGGGACTCTTCCGTCCAGCCTCTGTTGCCCTTGGCCTCTGCCCTTTTCCTGGCGGGTTTCTCTTCGGTGGTGTTATTCCCCTGGGCTGTGACCTCAGGCTGAGTGGCCTGGGTCACTTCCTTCCTGCTTTGGCGGCCAGGTTTGCTCTCTGCTGCGGACACCTGCTGCTCCCAGCGTTCCCTAAGGTGCAGCAGGTGGCGTTGCTTTTTAGGATGGAGCCCTGTTAATTCAATGCACACCTTCAGGTTGGTCAGCTCACTATAATGTGGGTCTTCTAAGTGGTTAGAGGAACTGTTTGTCATTTCCCTCTCAGGCCAGTCATCTAATGGAGAAATAACTACAAATTAATCAAAAAGCCCCCTGGGGGGAGAACAAACCGTCTTACACATCACTAATGGGGTGGGGGAGGGGGAGGGATGCGGTCAATGTCAGCTGGAGCAGGTCACCTATTTTGTCTTTGGCCATCTCTGGGCTGGGGCTGGCATGTGCCATGGGGGGTGGGGAGGGAAGGGGGCAGCGGCTTCCCAGGGCTCCAGGGTGGGGTCTGGTGGAGGTGGTGTGGGAATGGCCATGCTCACTGCTGTGCCTCGTGGCCCCCCTCTCAGATGCTGTCTATGGGGCCAGGGCGCCAACACGTCCGCATCTCCTGGCCATCCGCCGAGGCCACATGCACAGGCCTCCTGAGCAGGCAGCCGAAGCCGGCCGAGCTCACCTTTGGGGACCCGCCTTCGCTTGGCTTTCAGCAGAGGATCCTCTGTCAGCTCTTCCGCAGTGGTCTCAGTGTGGCTGCTGTCACCTGAGACTTTGCGCTTCCTGTCCAGCCGGAGGGTGGGACTACCGGGCACCTCAGCAGCCCCCTGCTCAGAGGAGGGTGGCTCGCTCACAGGTGGCCTGTCCACCAGGTACTTCTCCACGGGGAGGTCTTTGTCCTCTGGGGCTTCAAAGGGATCATGTTTGTTCCCAGCAGTAAACTCACCTATAGGGATGGGGGACGAGAAGATGGGAATGCAGGGTTGAGACCCAGGCCGGCACAAGATGGCGGGGCTGGAAAAGCAGGAGAGACCGCCCCGCCCAGGGTAATCTGTTACCCTTCTTGGGGGATCAGGGTCCTCCTGCATTAGCAGAGTGGAAGGACACTTGGAAAGCAGATCAGCAACTACAGCAGCAAGCGAGGCCTGGGCGCCGACCCACGCTCTCTTTCCCCACCTTTTTGCAAAGGGGGCATGAGGGGCTGGAGGAGGCAGATGAGGTGCCGCCACTTTGAAAGTGCTTGAGGCCTCTCAGCAAGACCCAACCAAGCTGGCCAGGTTGCAAACATCTCTATGGAAACCTTTGTTGAGGTCACTGTTTTGAAATACACGAAGGGCTGATGTAATAAAGACACTAAATACCCCCCCAATGTCACCTATGGGACACATACCACCCATGTTCTCTTGGGTCAACAGGAGAGACAGTGAAGAAAGAGGACCGGGAGGCGGGATGTTGAGGACCAGGAGGCGGCCCAGGGCTGCAGAGATGGGCCAGCCCAGCCAGGGGAGGACTCTCAGTACACACCCAAGTTCAGAGACAGCTCCAAAGGGCGCAATCTGACAGCCAACACAGAATGCCTACCGCTAACACTAGGGGCTGTTCCAGTTTCCTGTCTGAGATAGGGGAACCCCCACGGGGACTCTGGTCATGTCTACAGACAAGACACCCCATCTCCTTCAGGGCTGGCCGTGTCTGGTTGGCTTGGTCAGGCCAGCTGCTTGCAAAACTGCTCACTCAGGCTCCTTTGGAGCCACTTCTGCTTCTTAAACTTGGCCTGCTTTTGCTCTAGTCCAAGAAATAACCATTGATTGCTCTGGTGTCCCCTTTCACCCCCAATATACAATAAAACACAAATAACCATACAGCCACCACAGCATGGTTAGGGTGTTCACCCTCAGCCCATGAAAAGGATATCCACATTCCCAATGGTGGGAGTTCACCGTCTTGGGAGCACGGAGCTGATCCACAAAGTCAATTTGAGGTGAACCGCTAACGGTACGCCTCCCAAGGTGATCTCGGCTCTCCTTTCCTCAGCCCATTTCAAATACCACTCCTTCTCGAGACCAGCCCGGCTTCTGGCCACCTCGGTTTCTCCGGGGCATTGCCAGTGTCTAGTGGTGGTTGGCTGCACAGAAAACTTCCAACTTTACCTTGGCCTTGACTTGCCCACACTGCTGCTGCTGCTCCCTTTTGTTGTTTTTGGTACTGGGAATTGAACTTTTGCTCTACTATGAAGCCACATCCCCAGCCCTCTTCTATGTGTTTTCTTTTATTTTGAGACAAGGTCTTGCTAAGTTGCCGAGGCTGGCCTTGAACTTGTTGTGATCCCCCTGCCTCCGCAGGTGCTGGGATTACAGGCACCTGGCTAGCCTGTGTTTTCAATGGCAGAAAGGCCCCAGCAAGCCCGTGCCTGCTCTCACTGAGGAATGACTGCACCTCCCCAAATGCTCTCCATGATGATGATGCATCATGTGCACCAGGAGAGTGGAGCCTGGGACTCAGCAGCCAGGCTCCCTGCAGGGAATAGCTTGGCGGGCCTCTGCAGATGCATACCAGCCCAGGATATGGCCAAGGCCGGCCTGTCATCATGGTGGAGTTGAGACAGAGCTAGGCAGCAGCCAGAAAAGACACTTGGGGGCCTAACCCTCCTGTCTAAGCTCACATGGGTGCTGTCGGGATGGCCGCCACACTGAGCTTGGCAGGGCACATGGTGAGGGCTGGCTGGGGTCTCACTTGTACTGCTCTGTGACTCTCTTAAGCGCTCTGGCAGTAACAGGGCCACTTTACAACTCGGCCCCCTTTGGCTGCAAAGTGGGAATACAATGGCATGTGGCCTCCCTGGGGATGGGCTTCATCAGCTCAGGCTGAGCAAAGCAAAGAGGCTGCTTAGGCAGGATGGTAAGATCCTGCAGGGCGCTTCAGCGCACGCTTGTGATCCCAGCAGCTCCAGAGGCTGAGGCAGGAGGATCGCGAGTTCAAAGCCAGCCTCAGCAACTCAGGAAGGCCCTAAGCAACCCAGTGAGACCTGTCTCTAAATAAAAGACAAAGAAGGGCTGGGGTTGTGGCTCAGAGGCCAAGTGCCCCTGAGTTCAATCCCTGGTACCCAAAACAAACAAAAAAACGATGCTAAGCTGCCCTTGCTGACCAGCCTGACATTAGCCCCAATATTTTAAACTTCTAAAGTGTACTCTCTCCCCTCTAGTCTTTCATAGAGAAGATGATCCAAACCGGGTGGCTAGCAAGGAGACTGGGTAGTATCACAATGCCTCCAAGGTCAGTGTCAAACAGCAGCTTAGCCAGTGTGGGGTCCTCCCACAGAACACACCGTCCCCCAATCAGTAAGGATCTTACAGTCCTGAGTGTGTCCCTTCCTGCGTTCTCGTGTCACACTATAACTATCGCAGGCCTGGGGTAGCTCCCTGTGTTTTTAATAGTCTGGCTGGCCCTTGTCGAAAGGGTCTCTCTCTGAGAGGTTTTCAACTTAAATTTTCAGCCTCACCGTCAACTTCCTTAACAGTGAGATGAGTAGATCACACCCACTCGACCTTTTGGGAAAACTGCCAGTATCTTCCACCCACAGGAAACCACCTGGAAGACCTGAGATCATCAACTTCACGGCGCAGGTGGTGACCTAGAGGACCTGTCTCCCTGCTTGCTGAACAGGAGCACCCCATGAGATGAGAGGCCTTGTTGCCTGTCTCTGCTGGGGTCCTCCATCTGGGAAAAGTTGCCCACTGTGGGGGCAGGTGAGGAGGGGCACACTGCACACTCATCCTGTGCCCTGTAGGCCAGGGCTCACCATGTGGCCAGTCCCCTCCTGCCCTGTCCTGAAGGGCCAATACCTGAGGCTCCCTATCCCAAACTATTGCCAGTCCCTGAGACTGCATCCTGCCATAGTGCGGCCGCTTTCTCCTCATCTCTTCCCAAACTGGGTCTATCCTCCCCCTCTCCCTATGTCTCTGGGGACGAAGATTCCAACTCCCTTGAGTGAGGCTGCAGATGAAGCTCCTTGGGAGAGCTCTTGCCTAGCATATGGGAGGCCCTGGGTTCCCTTCAGTGAAGGCCCCCCAAGATCTTATGTTAAGATCACCTTCCATGAGCCAATAATAATCCCAAAGAATATCCACCCTGACGGCCCAAGGTGCACCTGGCCACCAGCTATGGGGAAAGCTCCATGTCACATTCCTGCACACCTCGAGTTGGACCTCCTCAAAGGGCGCTTCTCCAGTCACTCAGCACAGGGTCACCGCGGGGGCAAAGGGGTGGGTGCACAGGGGGAAGGCAGACGGGTCGTGGGGTCGGGACCAGTGGGCTCCCTCACTACGAGGCCATGCTCTTGGCCTTTGTCAATGTGGGCAGCCATGTCCCCTTGGCCACATGATGTAGGCAGATGTAGCCATGACTGTCGTTCATGGTTTAGCACTTGTTCCCTGCAGCACTGTCATATGACTTGCAGCACATATATCCCATAATCTATCATGGTTGTGCCATAGCAGTACCTCTCAGAAGCATCGCCATGGCAACATTTACAAGTCACCGTGGCAACAAAGCGACTTCACCACTGTGGCAGCCATGCCCAGCGAGCCCTACACAACACGCGAGAGCTGGAAGCTTTGGGGGGTCGCCCAAGAGGTCACTTCCGTCTGCGGACAGCCCCGCCATCGGCAGCCGAGGCCGACCTTGCTGCGACTGGCGCCCGCCACAGCCAGGGCATTGGCGTCTCTGCTCCAAACTCAACGCGGGTCACAGACTCGCTGGTGCTCTCCTGACGGGGAGAAGTGTCACAAGCCAGGAAGTCCCGCGCAGCCCCCCTTGTCTCAGGGACACAGAGTCACCCGTGTTCAGCAAAGAATGGGTCAAACGGCCCCTTGTCCCTTCTCCTGTCTTCAAAATGCCATTGGCGCTTCCTACCAACGAATGTGAGTGTGGGGAGGCCTCCTTGCTTGTTTGTTCAACCTCTAAAATAAAAACTGGACACAGCCACCCCTGCTACCATAGAAGAAATGAAAGGGACAATCTGGGGGAGGTGTCCCATACCCTATAGGTGCACCCCGCCTCCCGTAGGCATGCAGTTTGGCTCCTGCCTACGGTGACTCCTGGGAGAAGACAGCAGAAGAGACCCAGGCAGGCGGGGCACGGTTGAGGGCCACCCGAGGTGTGCTGTTCATTTGCGCCTGGATGGCTCCAGCAAGTGCTGTCCCTGAATAAGGTGGTGGCAGCAGCACTAAGGGAAACGACTCCTGGTCAACCACAAAGTCCACGTCCCTAGAGGGTCTGGAGATGACGACCCACCTCCTTCAAATGAGCCCCGCACCTTCCCAGCCCCCCTCCCACCCTCTCTGCCACTGAGAAGCACCTTGTGCTGCAGGCCCAGGAACAGAGCCGCTGTGTGCAGCTGGGACGGGCTTAGGGGACAGGGAGGAATCATTCAACTCTCGCTCCCTGCCAGCACCCCGTTTCAGGCCTCCAGGTTCAGCAGGAGAAGGGAGGGATGAGAACCTCTGGGAAGCGGGCAGGGGCAGGGGGCTGTACTCAGGTTTGCCTTTGAGCGCAGCAGTCACCCGGGTTTGGCAAGTCCCCACCCCTTCCTCTGGAGTCATTTGCCATCCACTCAGAACACAGAGGGGCTTCTCCCCTGGGGACAGATGGCCCTTCCACGGACACCTTGCCTTTGAGCCCATCTTGAGCCCATGTCGCCCACGGCTCGGGTCTGAGAAACCTTCTTAAGAGCCAGTGTTTCCCAGCAACTTAGAACAAAGGGTGGCTTCGTGCCTGCCCCAGGTCAGCAGGAAGGCAGTCTCTGTCACTTTGCCTAAGAGTGACCTGGACCGTCCAGTGTCCCATATATCCACCCTGTGAGGTGGTGTGTAAGGCAAGTTCAGGTCCATCAAGAGATCCTGCCGCCTGCGGAAGGCCACCACTCGCTAGCAACAAAACTAACTTCTTCAAGACTAACTCAACAGAGGGGTCCTGGTGTAGCCCAACCTGGGGCCTGGCTAGTGGCCTCCATTGGACGGAGGGTAAGAAGGACATGTTCTGGCCCCCCCATCCCCGAACACAGATCTCCCCACAACTCCATCAGGCACGGCCAAGTGTGCCGGGAGCACCCAACCCACAGTGACTAATGGAACGAAGCTCTCAGAGGCACCCAGTAAGTGTGACTAACCTGTGTATGAAGGGTTTTGTACCCACCCTCTTCCATATTCACCCAGACACCAGACTTCACCTTGGTCAGAAAAACATCTGAGGTCTGTCGTTCACATGCGTGTTCAAGAATGAAGAGAAAACCTTCTCCAATAGACGCCAAAACCTCTCTTGTCCTGGGAAGTCTCGCGAGTGACTGCCTAAGTCAACCCCTAGTGCCTGTTGCGACTGCAGAGTGTCCTGAGGACACTTTCAGCCCCCATTTCACCTCTAGGACATAAGCCACCTGTCTGGTGGACAGAGCCACCTCATGTATATGCCACGTTCTCTTGGATTCTGTTGCCCACTCCCCAAAATGGCAAATGCAGCTAACAGCTGAGCTCACTATGGCGTGTTTCATCGCCCTCAACCGGGTTCCTACAAAATCTACACCTCTGGAGGGAGAAAACGGTGCTCTCCATTCCAGAGCAGACTGGTCCCCGTGGGTGCCGGCAGTGCCACTCCACCTCTACTAACCCCTACCACGAGTGGCCTGTGGCCTGCGGTGTCCTGGAGTGTCGCTAACTACAGGACCAGGTATTTCTTTGAAAACATGGGTCCCAGGAAGAGTCTTCTGCAGTCGCCCCATTCCTATCTACCTGCCATGACATTCGAAAAGACCACTAACCCTTCCTTGCTTCCACAGGTGGCAAAGTGGCCCACATCTCCAAGTCACCACCAACTGGACTTCGGGCCACCATCCACGAGGGGCTTCCTCTCGCCTCCCCGGGTGCCAGGAGCAGGGTGGCCCTGTTCTCTCTCACCCACGGGGTACCACGAGCCAGCCACTCGGTTTAACTTACATCGCTCGCTGTCGTTCTGGTCGGCAACGGCCTCCTCCAGGGTGACCGACTTTGGCTTTTTGTCCTGATTTCCTTTCAACCTTTCCCAGTCGGCTGGGCTGAACTTGCACACCTCGGAATCTTTGGTTGCTGGGTGGCCACCTTCTCTCTCTTTCATCTCCAACTCTGAGAAGCGCATCATTGCACGCTAGAAAGAGAACGGAGACGGGAGAAAAAAAAAAGAGAACACACACCTTACCATGAGAGCGAGTTCATGCGCCTTACACTAAAGGAAAGTATTTTCAAAGAAAAGTTTGCCCAAAACCAACCACAATTTACGAGATACAACTCAGATATTTTAAAGTTTAACAGATAAAATTTAAGAGTATCTATATGAAAGTAGCCACACATTCTTTATCCATAAAGTCGTGTGTGTATAGATACAGATGTGGTGTGTATGCATATCCACACATACACTGTTGCAGAGACAGACATTCTCTTTGGAAGGTAAATAAAACAAAACAAAAACACAACGCAAAGAAAACAGAAGAAAAAAAAACACAACAGAAAGGAAACAAAAATGCACAATGAATAAAGACGACCATGGCCCACAAACTTCCCTTTGTATATTTGGAAATGAAATTTAACTCAAAAAGGTTTATGGAAGATTCTAGTAATAAAAATTTGAAGAACTGACCTCACAGTAAGCAGCAGGTAGACATAAAATACTGTCCTCTTGTAATCCTTCCATCTATGTAATTAAAATGGGCACTCAATGGATCATTTAGATAACTTCATCCATTTTTATAAGCATAAACCAATTTTTTTCTTAACATTGCAAAACAATTTGGCTTTATTCATCTTTTAATTAAAAGTAAAATATCTTAAGGAAAATTCCTACACAACATCTATCATAATTCACTAGCAAATTAAATACATACTCTATCCCTTTAAGCAAGCTTTCTTTTTCTCTTTCTTTTTGGTGAAAAAAAACTGCAAGATTCCCATAGACATGCGGCTGCTACACATCTCCAGCAAGTATCAAGTAAGGCATTCTAAGGCAGCGCTTCTATCTACTTGTTATCTTACAGGCAGAGAAATCAAAGCAATTGATAGGTAAACGTCATGCAGTCTTTAGACATCCTCATAATAATTAAAACTTATCAGCATTCCAGTGGAGTTCTCTCATAATCTACAGAATAATCTTAAAAGTATCCAGACACACGAAGCTCAGCTCTGAAGAGCTGAGCTACCACTCGCTCGCTGAGCACCCTTGCACACATTCAAATCACCATAAGCTCCATTAACCCAATCTGCCTGCAGCCCTGCCCTACCCGACTGTCCCGCCCCCAATCCTCTGTGCACATTACAAAACTGACAACCGAGAAAGGTACTGAGATGCGGGTGGGGGGCTCACCTGCAGTGCCCGCTGCTCCCGACTGAGCTGGCTGGAATCTGCATACAGTTCGGTCGTGACACACTTGAATCGGTCCCCCACGTAACCGGCCGAGTTGGCGATTCTCTTGGCCAGCTTAGATGGCTTCGGTTTCAGAACTTTGCCATCGTTGGATTCGGCCTCGTCAGCTCCATCTTTGGTATAGGTGGGGGTGACGTCCACACTCGGAGGGGCGCCACCCATGCAAAATGGTTTGGGATCCTCTTGGCTTTTACCAAAAGTCACAGTGGGGCCGTCGCTCCCCAGAGTTGGCTCCAGGAACGGAGCTGCGACCGGCATCCCCAGGCTCTCTTTGTTGGCTCCTGCGGGAGCGCTATCCTTGCCCATGCTGAACACGGGCTGGCCTGAGGCCTGTTTGAAGGCGTAGGCCTCGTGGAAGTCGCCGATGCGCCCCAGCTCCTCTCTCAGGGCCATGAAATCTCGGTGCTGCTGCAGGCCCGGCTCAGCCGGGGGCTTGGCGGGCTCTGCGCTCTGGCCGACACTCTCGGCTGCAAAGCTGGGTTTGGACACATTGGCCTCCGTCTTGGCATCCGATTCTTCTCGGAGGAGGTCGACGTAGACAAGCTTGTCGCTTTTGACGACCGTCTTCCCTTGACTCCAGCTAGGGTTCAGCTTTGGGGTCTTGTCGGCGGGGACCTCGGGGTGCAGCTTGCTGTTGTTGGCTTCCAAGATCTCCGAGAAGCGGCTGCGGAGGGTGGGGTCCTCGTAGCGGGCTCTCTCGTGGGACCGGGACCGCCTCTCTGGTTTCTCCTCTTTAGTGATCTCGATGGGGGTGTGCGGGATCAACATGGGGTGTACCATGCCCAACCCCAGGGCGTCTTGGTAGGTCACAAACTCTGGCCGGCCCGTGGGCAGCCCGTAGGGCAGGCCAGGCTTTGGGGCAAGGTGCCCGGGAAACAGACTGCCGTTGGGTAACAAAACAGGGTGAGGGTACACGGGTCCTTTGCCGTGTAAGGACAGCGGACTGATTGCGATGCCCTCAGGGGCCGGGTAAGGGAGGTAACTTCTGGGGTAGGGGATCGGTGGGGACCTGAATGCCTCGTTTGGAGACAGAAAGATGGAGCTTGGCGGAAGCCCGTTCTCGCTTGCTTTGAAAGTCGGTTCTGGGTTGCTGGCTTTGGCGCCCTTGCTGCTGGTGCTGCCACCATGCTTGGCGGGCGTAGTCGGGGGCTGGCCCACGTGCTGAATGACGGACGGCGTGGTGTCCACGGAGCTCCTGCTGGTCTTGGTGCCATCTGCATTGGCATTGGGCGCTGGTGATGCCGAGGCTGGGCGGCCCGCGCTCGACACTGCCCCTGACACATTAGTGATCACGGCGTCTGTGCCACCCATGCGGGGACACGAGGAGCTCCGCTGCTGTGGTATGGCCCAGTCCAACGCCTTGTTTTTCAGCGACATGCTTTTGCCATTGGTCTCCTCGTTGGGACTTGGCCCCGGCACCACCCAGGATGAGGGCGCAGTGCTAATGATCTCAGATCTATAGATAGCACAGCCGTTTCCGGGAGGAGATAATGTTTCTTTTGGAATCTCACTTCCGGACAGCACGAGGCCGCTTGCAGCCCTGCTGTGAACCAGCACGGTGGGGGCCATCTTCTTCATATGGTCAGCTTTGGAAGCGTCCACATCTATGACTTTAGAAGACAAGTCCAGCGGCTTATCTGTGACGTCTTTGGTAACGGTCTGCTTCTCCAACAGAGGCGGCGAGCCCCCGTCCTTTCTGTCTTGAACCGCTGTCTTCCGGGTGTGCCCGGGCACCGGCTGGGCACCCTCTCCGCCCTCTGACGCTTTGGAATACTTGCCGTTGGAGAGCCGGCTCATGGGGAACTCGCTGTTGACCGTCATGTATGGCTTCGACAGGGTGACCGAGGGGGAGGTGGACAGCCTGGCGTAGTGCTTATGGAACTCGGAGTAGGTGTCTGCGGCAGGCTGGCTGGGAAGGTGGACACGGGGCGAGGGCCGCGGCGATGGAGGCAGCAGGAGAGCGGAGTCCCCCGGCAGGCCGCTGGTGACCGCCTTCGCAGAGGGCACCCTGGGCTGTTTGCTGTTCTGGATGTGGGGATAGGCGTGGGAATCGACGGGGTTCCCAGGACTGACGCCCATCTTCCACGGGAGGCTTTTGTCTGGGCAGTGGACGAGAGGTGGGATGGCCGGGGAGGCCGAGGGCGTAGAGAGCCTCATGGGAGAGGCCAAGGACGACGGGATGTGGGGACTGACGTAGTGGGGCGGTGGCAGGTAGAGGAAGCGCTCCCCGTTGGTGCACACAGGAGAGTACAGCGGCTGGGCCAGGCTGTAGGACTGCTGAGGTAGCAAGGCCTTGTACATGTTCAGGGAATACTTATTTGGCGAGTCGAGGAAAGGGTAGATGGCTGGCGTGGCGCCCTCCATGTAAGGGTTGACCCAGGGCAGCCGCAGGTAACTAGCACCATTGATGTTGAGAGGGCTCTGTTTGTCGCTGGCGGGCCTGTCCAAGCCCAGGGTTTCTGCTGTGGCCACAGCACTTTTTTGTATTCCAGGTGGAGTTTTGTACATAGCACTGAAGCCATTGGGGGCCTTTCCGGAGACGGAGGGCGGCTCCACGGTCTCGGGCGTATTGGGCTTGAACTGCATCTCTGGATTCCTTTCCGAAGAAAACCCAAGGCCTCCGAGAGTGCTCGCGGCAGCCTCACGGCCCTTCTCGGAGCCCAGTCCACACAAACTGGAGTACACAATGTTTCCGGGGACCCGGAGGCCTTCCCGGATGAGGCTGCTGCGGTCCATGCTCAGCGCAGCCAGGCCATCGATCCGATGGGCTGTGCTCGCATCCACCTTTGCAGAGAAATGGACACGCCGATTACGTGGGACAGTCATTACAAAAAGCAGTAGCACCTACCCTGAAGAGACACCCCCAGCCAGGCCCCAGGACATCAGCCTTAACATCCCCACCAGAAAAGGTTGAGGGCAGGAATCCTGAGGCTCCCGGACCCTCCCCGCTCCCCCAGCCCTTTGCAGCCCGCCCCTCACCCTGGCTCACTCCAGTACCCTGAAAGCACAAAGCCTCCTCCCTCTGGACTAGAGGCCCACCCGTTCATTCAGCCATCTATGAACTCCGGACAATTCACCCTTTCAGCAAAAATTCTTGACTGTAACCCAGAAGACACCAATGGCCGTCTTCTCTGCACCCTGTCATGGGGCCCAGGGCTCTCTGGTCCCTCCAGGGCCCGGGAAGGTTTAAGGAGAGGGAGGAACGGTCACTTCGTTTTTCCCAGTCATAGGAAGGCATCACTGAACACGACAAGAAAACAATCTGCAGTGGGACACAGCAATGGACGGCTTTAGCTGTCTGATTTCTAAATCAATAAAGAGGCCAGGGGTCAAACTGCGGCTGCGTCTTTTGACTTCCTCTCCCTGGTGCCCAAAGAGACAGTCATGTTTTACATCTTACTGGAAAGGTAAACCCTAAGGGGATACTGGGAGGCTGGAAACTTAGCCAGCTGGGTGCACCAGGTGGCACACACCCCACCAGGACCTGAACCATGGGGGGGGCCTCAGGGGGTGAAGCATGTCAAAAAGGGTACAATGGGTGGAGATGGGGCTCAGTGGTGGAGCGCCTGCCTAGCATGCATGAAGCCCTGGGTTCATCCCCAGTACTGGGGGAGAAAAGCAAAACCCCCAAAATGGGTGCATCGCCCAGAGGGCAAGGCAGCAGGGCTTTCTACATGGCTTAGCCTGGAAGCCCTCCCTCACCAGGCCCCTTAATGTCATGCAAATTAATGCACGATTGATTACAGATCACTGATATTCAGATATCACATCAACAGAAGCCATTAATCTCTTACCACGTTGTGGTTCAAGGGGTTCTCTTCTCTCAGTTCCAGTCTGGCTTTTGAAGCGTCACCATCATTTACAGGAATTTTCCTATTTAAAAGGATACAAACTTCATGAAAACATTCCTTACTGAATCCTTCTTTCCCAGATCTCCCCAGACCAGACCAGTTCCCACTAATCCCAGACTTTTGACTGTCCTTAACCCCCAGATGACCCACTTTGGAAGTTGCCTCCAAAACAGCGAGGAAAAACAAGAAAGACCCGATAGTGGGGGACAATGGAACATGTCCCCACGGGGGGGCAAGTCAGAAATTGAAGCACATCCGTTTCTCCCGGGAGATGTTTTTCCTCTAGAGAGGCTGCGTTGGCTGGGCCAATCCTCACTAGCCGTCCTGGAGGGCAAGTGTAACAGCTGGAGACCAAGCCGGGTGGAAGCCGGGAGCCTGCCGCCGGCCCCGCCACCAGGCACTTCTGTGTTAAGCACAAGGGCAGGCTTTCAAAACTTTTCCCAAAACAAAGTTAGGGACCATGTCCTAGGAAAATGGGTTTCCATGGCGATGATGAAGTCATATTCAACTGCCTTTATCAAAAGGATTGGGGGGGAGGTACACACCAATATCACACAAATGTCAGCTGCTCCAGGCTGAAGAGGAAGCTACACATCTGTGCCAGGCTGCTGTGGCTGCCCTGGGACTTGTTATCAGAGCGCATCGATAAAGAAAGTGCTCCATGCCAACTTCCAAATCCCCAGGACAGAATCGCTGACAAGCAGCAGAGGAAAAGTTTCATCATTACCCCAAAAAGTAGCTCGGGCCGTCTACTTTTCAGCAGGTCGCCTCTTCCCCATTCCCAAATTATTGATCAGGAAGCGTAACAGAGCCATCGGGCATCTGAAAGCAGGGCCAATGGCCTCACCAAACGGGCAGCACAGGGCAAACCCAAAGCCCGGGCTCCACCACAGGAAAGGGTGGCCATCTCCCCGTTTATTACTGAGCAAACTATTTGTTTTAAAAGCACATGGAATGCCGATGCACCTGGGCCCACACTCCTGACATTTAGAGTTAAAGCAGCATCTAGACTGGGATTAATTCTCCTTCATAAATATGAAATAATAAATTAAGGACGAAAGTGCACGGAAAGGCCGCTTTAGGGGCTAATCTTTTAAAGGGCGGCAATGCTTCGCTGAGCCAGGTTGCCTGTTCCAACTGTAAATCAAGGGTCGCCAGCCAGGCAGGAGATGGCTCTCCCCCAGCCCTGCCGGGGCCCCTGCGGCTGTGAGGTGCTCTGCTCAGGAGTGCAGGGGAGCAGGGGAGCTCTCCCTCCCCAGGCCCGGTCGGGCATGCGCCTTCACCTGTCTTCGCTAGTCCCACACATGCGGACCCGTTCGCTGTTCATCCAGCTGTGAACGTTCCCATACAGGGGGGTTGCTGAGAGCATGTCGTCCTCTTGGATGGCAGCTTGCCTTCAAGCGTCTAGTCTGTTTCAAAAAGAGAAAAAGGAAAAAAAAATTCGCAGGAGGTTGAGGAAAGGCGAAGTAGAGAAGGCCTCTCTCAAGGCAACCCGTACAGGCTGTGCTGGATGATCTACAGATGGCCGCAGGAGGACCACCTGACCCCCATATCCAGCCAGGGGGACAAGGCTTCCCTGGCAGGGGGCAGTGGGGGAGGGCTGCAGATTAAAGGGAAACAGCCCACGTCACTGCACCAGCTCTCCCCTTTCCCAGCCTTTCAAAGTGTACGGTGGTCAAGAAAGAAGCATTCATTCTTGTCACTTACTACAGAAGGAAGTGTTTGGGGGGGGGGGGCGCTGTGGCAAGAGCCACAGGGAACAGTGCCGTGGGTGCCAGATCACTGGCAAGCATGCGCTGACCCTCCCAGGGGCTGTCGTCGAAGGCACAAGAGTACAAGAACGAGGTGCTGGCGGCAGGTCTGGGGCTCAAACTCTGCTGGGTTCCCAGGGCTGCATTTCCAAGGTTGCTGCGTGTGCAACTTCCAGGTGGAGGGTGAAACCGGGGCGGGGGGCTGCCGGGCTGCCCCACCAGAGCCCTAGATTAGATTAAGCACCTAACCCGGGTGGTTTTGCCTGGGTGGTTCTGCCTGGGAGCTGCAGAGGGAGGAGGCTGAGTAATTCAATGACGCCTGCTCGCTGGGGACAAGAAATCATTAGTGAGCGCAGAAGTCTTTGCAGCCCAGGCTGATGGGCTGGGAGCCGCTGGCACTTGGGAGAGCTGGCCAAAGCCACCCATTGCCCACCTCCGGGGAGGGGAGGGGAGGGCTGCCGAGGCGGAGGAGCCCAGGCCACCACCCCCCCCTTACCTTCTCTTCCCACCGCCCCCACCCACATCACATTCTAGTTTGCTGCATGAGTGAAGGGTCAGGACAAGCTGCATTTTATTAACAGGATTATCACGGCGCGTGATTTATCCTCGTGCAGGATTTTAATTGCTCTTTGGAGGTTGAGCCGTTTCTTTTGACTGCGCTTCAGCCCATATCCTGCTGTTAAATGCTGGGTTAATAAGTAGGGGAGCCTTTAATGCCTGGGACCGATGGCCCTCGGCAATTCCCTGCTCACAAACACATCTCAGTTTCCCTTGTCCGGGCCAGCCACGGCCTTTTTCCACGGGACTAAAACCTGAGTGTGAAATAATTGGTGTGCAGATCATCAGGGGAACTTTTCTCTCTCCTCCCTCACACACCCACCCACACAGTTTCCGAAAGCCCAAATGTTCCCTAAGTCGACACATTTCCTTTGTTAGCAGGAGAAAATATGCAAATGCTTGCTTTTACACTTTAGCACACGGAGGAGCAGACTGCCAGGTCGGTTGGTTGGAGGAACCAGGTCCGGGGACTCTTCTGCCACAGTGACGGGGGACTGGGGGTTGGGGGAGCACCCAGGAGGGCAGAATCCCAAAGCCAGGCTATCCTTCTTCATTTCTTTGTCCTAACTAGGTCTTTTGTCCACCAGCATCCCCCACCAGCCCCCATCCACAGAACAACGTCTGTTAATCACAATCCACATGCACCGACACACCACACAGAGTTACAGCTCAACAATGAATCGGGAAGGGAAGGAAGGAAGGGCCGAGGGACAGGCAGCAATCGGCAGAGGCGCCAGGCAGGGTGGGCTTCTGAGAAGCTATTTCCCTAGAAAGGGTCTTTTCTTCAGACAGACTGGAGCATTTCCGAGGGGTTAGCCACAGCGCCCCGAAAGGACTGACTCAGGTGTTAGGGAAGGTGCGGGGGGAGCTCATGGGCTCTTCTCCCATCTTCTAAATAAACAAAGCAAGGCCTGCAGCACAGTGCGTGGCAGACCACAGGGCACATCCCACCAAGTGTCCCCTTCCTAATCTCCGCTGCCCCTTTTAACAAAAGGATAGACCTTCTGGGTGGTCTAATAAGAAAGCAGACCATCATTCCTTGGTGTGTCCTGGTGGTTGGGCAGTGGCAGTGCCCATATTATGCCATCCCCTTCCTATGCATGGATGAAATGCAGGAATTCCATCAGGAGCAAAAGGCTTACTCCATCAAGTCCCCAAGAAAAGGACACAGAAGAAGCAGATGCCTAAGAAAAAAATCCATTTTGTGGTATCCCGGTTTTTAAAAACTGGCCTTCCCTTTAAATGAGCTGCCCCGCTCTACACCTCCCGAAGTAGACACCTTGGTAAAAGGGCGACCTCAAGGCACCTTAGAGAGGAACAGAATAGTCCCACTAAGTGCTTGACCCCCTCCCCTCCCACAAAAGGCTAGTAGCCTGTTTACCCAAAGAGGGCTTCATTCAGAGAAGGCCACCAGGAACCCCTGGGTGCTCATGAAACTTCCCTGGTCCTTTGGGGTTTTCCAGAACAATGCTGCACAGACAAATGACACCCACTATCAGAATGAAGTGTTTATACCAGGCGGGGAGGCGCATGCTTAGAATCCAGGTTACTTAGGAGGGAGAGGCAGGAGAATTCCAAGTTCAAGGCCAGCCTCAGCAACTTAGCAAGACACTCTCTCTGGAGAGAAAGTTAAAACAGAAAGGGCTGGGGATGTAGTTCAGTGGGGCAGCACTAACTTCGCATGAGCAAAACACACGCACGCCTGCCACCGAAACTGCGTTCCTGGCCTCAACCTTCCACCTGATCCCGTGCGGGTCAAAACATGTTTCTCTGCTAGGAGCCACAAGCATATATACGATGTATGGCACCTTTGGTTGTAAAGTGACGCCAGCTAGCCACTGAGATGATTATGTTAAAATTTACATTCATATGCAAACTGGACTCCCGCTGTTCACCTTGGCCTGCTACCGGACTCAAGTTACGGGACTTTACGGGACTGCTGGAGAGTTCCCATTGGTTGGGGAAGGATAGTAGGAGGGAATTCCGGAGGAGGTGGGAGGAGACGGGGGGGGGTTCCGGTCGGCGTGCGGTTCCGGTCGGACACCCTCGTGGGAGGACCGGTTTTTGACTTGCTGGCGCTGAGAGTGTTAGCGGCTTTTTCAAAATAAAGTTTTGTTCCTGCTTGATTGGCTCGTGATTCTGTGCCCAGCCAAGACTGCGGCATTTCTCCTCTTCTTCTTCTTTTTTTTTTTGGTGGTGGTATTGGGGGAGGAACCCAGGGCCTCGGTCATGCAAAGTTGGGTGGGGGGGGGGCTGGGGGTGAACATAAAGAAGCAAAAGTGGGATGGCATTGTTGGATCCTGCTGTGGACTACACACACACACACACACACACACACACACACAATCTTTAGCTGCCCCATGAACTTTTTGTGAACTGTTTAAAAGTGGAGGTCTGTTGAACAAACAGCGGCGCCACTGCCAGCCATAATTTCATTGCAACAAGCTAAAGACTTTTAACTCTTTGGGTGCCTGGCCAAAGATGGGGCAGAGTGGAAAGGGCCAAGAGACCGTGGCCCCACCTGACAGGAGGCCCTTCTCCAGGGTGACAAAGAAAGAGCAGCCCAAGCCCCCAGCAGGAGTAACAGATGTGGCAAAGGCCATGCTGCTTTGGCGGAGTCAATGTCAAAGAGAATTCCCATGGCCCACAGCCCACAGCCCACAGCCCACAGGCACACGGAGGGCTTCCCTGGGATGCAGAACTCTGGGGTAAAAACAAAAAGATAGAGAGGGAGAGGCATGGTGACTTTGTTTAGTCACTTCAACCCAATTCTAGAAGCTGCTGTTGAAACAGATGCCCCCCCCCCAACACACCTCTAAGGCAAAAGGCTTCAAAAGCGACCATGCTGACCCTTGGCTGTGGGATATGGCAAGAGAGGGCAAAAGATCTGATCTCGATGACAAACAGAGCCCCTCAAGGCACTTTCCTGCTGTATTTAAGGGCTGGTTTGCCCTTACTTCTCAACGGCTCCCCCCATGCAGACTATGCTTCTAGAAGTGCCGAGACGTGTTAAGTCACTCAGGAAAAGCACTTTACAAGCACCAACCTGTTCGCAGTGGGAGCTGCTAAGCTGTACCTTGGCTCTGGGTTTTAACCCTTTTTTCCAGCAGTAGAGAGAAAGGGACAAGGAGGGGGAGGGGAACGAGGAGGGAAGATGGCTGAGACAAGAGACCAGACAGGAAAGGGTGCCTGGTTCCTAAAGAGCAGGCTGTGACTGCAGGAGCCAGCGGCTGGAACACCCAGTTCCAGGGAGACCCACTTGCAGATCAAGCACGCACAGCACGGCTCCCAGCTCTTAGGGCAGGGGCAGCTGAAAGCCTGGGTCACCGAGACACACTAGGAGCAGTCATTTGCTCCATGGCAAGGGCTAGGTTAGGGCACCTGCACACATGGCCTAGACAATCAAGAGGAGGGCCTGGCTGGCAGAAGGGGGGGTCAGAGGGGCGGGGTTTTAGAAGACACCCCAACCTTGGCATCCCTGAGAAGGGGCACTGTGCCCTCCATGAACAGAAGCGAGGGGAACCACAGGCTCCGCAGAGCACCCACTGCTCATATTTTGCTGAGTCCTGCCAAAAAGACACCATTGTGGACCGAGGCAAGGGACAGCACGCTCCTCTGTAGAGAGCTGGAGCTGAGCGGAAGGGCAAGAAGACAACGCCAGGCCCCTCCTGCCCCACCCCCGCACCTGGGCCAAGCCGGGCCTCTTTCCACTGTTCCGCCCTTGAGGTTCCATGTGTTCCATGCTGCAGTTGCACTTGTCAAAAGGCACAAACAACACAAAAGGCATGGCCGCAGCACTGTACCAGGGCCCAGAAATCAAGTCGCACCTCCCTGCCCGCCACACAGACATTGGCGGCACCCCTTCCCTTCCCTAAGTTTCCTCACTAGGCTCCTTGGGTCCCCCAGGGCCATTCGTCAGCCAGTGACCAAAAAGACTAGACAGGCCTGAGGGGTCTCTGGCTCAGGTGGCTGAACAGTGTTCCCAGCCAGCGACAGGGGTCCTGTTCAGGTAAGGGGCCGCACCCAGTGCACAGCTGGTCCTGTGTGTGGAACGCTCAGGAAGAACATGGTCCGGGCAGCCTCCCAGCTCCCACCCTCACCTACAGCATGTCTCTGGGCAGGTGGCTGAACCTCTCCAACCTTGGTCCCCTCTGTAAATATTTGGCACTGTGTTTTCCAGAGGATTAACCTGCACTATGGACTTGAGTTTTGCCTGGCAATAGCTGGTACCGGCCACGTTTAACCCCAGGGAACAGCACCTGACTGTGCCCCGCACAAGGTCTAGCGAGCCCTGGGTGGCTGTAGAGCCCTGGTGGCTGCTCGGGCCCTTTGTGGCAGTACCATCCCACTCACTCGCAGGGGGAGGCGGAGGCAGGGAGGGGTGGCCTTCAGTGGAGTTGTGTGGATTTCACCGAAGCCCAAAGCTAGCGCCAGCGCTTCCTGGGGCTGCTCCAAACCCAGACTGAGTCACAGCAGCAGCAGGCTCCTGGTGTCAAGGGAAGGAGGGGTGAAGAAGTTCCTATTTTCGGATGTTGGGGGGAGGGCCTGTGTGGGGGTGGGAGATGAGAAGAAAAGGCTTGTCGGGCTGTGTGTGGGGCGGGTCCTCCCCGCTGCTCTCCCTGGCATTCTGTAGCTCTGGAGTAGGGGGTCTGCCAGCCGTTCCCAGGTCCCAGGCCATCAGGGCTTCCAGGGTTGTGATGGAGGGAGAGCACTGGCCAGGCATCCTCTCGGCCTGGTGGGGCTAGGGGGCTGATAAAGCCCACAGGGTGCTGTTTCTTGGTACTTTCCAAGGACTGGCCATGGCCTAACCTCCCCCAGTGCCCCACCCATACCCCCAAGTTTTGTGTGACAGATTCAGCCAGGGAGCAGGAGGGGAGAATGGGGGAGGGAGGGGGGTTGCCGGGCCCTGACCTTTTCGCACTCAGAACCTTCCCAGCCTCCTCCCAGAGCGCAGGGGTTAGAGCAGAGAGCCACCTGGGTGGAGAGTGAACTTGGCCCTGGTGGCGACGACGAGGGAGAGAGGGGGAGGGGCGCCCCCTCTCCGCGCCTCCGCGAGCGCGATCGGTCTGCAACAAAGGGATTTCTCTCCCACCACACACACCCGTGCTGCTCAGGGCTCCCGCCCCTCCTCCACCAAGGTCCCAGCGGCGACGGCGCACACTCGCGCCCTCGGGACGCGACCCCGCTGGGCCGGGCCTTCCAAGAACTCCCAACAGGGTCTCCCAGAGGAGGCCGACCTCCCCGGTCCCCGACCCCAGTTAACCCCTCGGACCCTGCCGCCCCGCGCCTCCAGCCCAGCTTCCCGAGCGAGCGAGACTCCGCCGCACCTCCTGGCCCCGCTGTTGAATCTGACAGAAAGAAACTTTGGGTGGGCTGGGAGTGGGGGAAGCCCAGACCTCACGGGAAATCCTGCCAAGCCCATCGGGGGAATCGGCACTGAGACCCCTCCCACCATCGTTCTGGGCTCCCTTCCGATCAGACAGAGGGATGGCTCCTCTGGACGCCTCCTCTAGAAAGAGGCAAGCCAAGGGTAGCCAACTGCAGAGGGGGAGGGGAGGCACCAGCAGGGAGCGACCCTGAGAGTCGCTGCCAAATCCGGGTGGCTGGCCTCCACCCCCAGGCAGAGCCAAGGCCCGGATCAGGTACTCGGGCTCTCCCAGCTCAGGGACCAGGAACAGAGACACTTCCCCCTTCCCGGGGATGGCCTGTCCTGGCCCAACACTGGCTTTTTGTTCCTTTCACTTTCCTTCATGGTCAGGGCAGACCAGGGAACTCGGTGTGTATTCAAGAGGGCAGGAGGGAGTGAACTTGGAAACAGGTGTCCCTCAACAGGAGGCCACACAGCACCAGAAACCTAAGACAAAAGACAGGAATTCTCCTAGCGACCGACACCCCCCCCCCCCAACACACACACAGCACCTTTGGTCTGCGTCCTCTCTGGAGAGTGTGCACAGCCTGGGCAAATCCCCAACAAATGCTCCTCGCCAAGCCACCCAAGGCCACGTCTATGCACTTTGTCTCCTTCAGGGCTTTGTAGGGATAAAATGCATTTGGTGCCACCCGCCCCCAGCAGAAAGGAACAAGCTATACTATACTGCAAGGCTAATAACAGCTATCACCGGTACACACAGGAAGCACAAAGGAACTTTTAACATACTTAAAACCCGGGGATCCTGCCATGTGCATGGAGGTTCCTTGCTGACTGCACAGCCTGGGCATCCTCGGAAGGCCGAGCGGGAGGGTCAGGAGGAGAGGGACACCCACTTTCTTTACAAGAAACAATAGGAACCCCATGTCTGCTATTCGCTCTCAGAACTCCAAGCACCCCAAAACAAAGCCGTGGAACTACACTATAGATGGGGGCCCAAGAATTTTTGTAGCTGTTCGGAGTTTAATTACTCCTCCTTGATCCGTAGGACTAGACGACACGACACTGCCAAGGTTAAAATGCCCCGAACAGCGCCGAGCAGATGTGAGCGAGCTGGCAGACGCGCAAATGAGGCCTGCCTCGGAGCACGATAACAAGTGACTAATACATTGCATATCGTTGAAAGAAAATTATTTTTCTCTAATTTGCATTTGCTTGGGGGGAAAAAAAAGCCAAGCCAGAGTCCCTCCTCACAAGCATGAGTCTAATCCTGGAAATACAGCCCGGCTGCTTTAAGAGAGCTGGAAGGAGGGAAAGACTGCCAGTGTTTTGGCGTTGCAGGCTTGTTTATCTTTCCGCCTTTCCTCCAAGGCGAAACTCGTTTTGCAAGCAACATTCCTACAGAAAATGGCACACGTCATAAAAAGAGACCAATTTATAGAACTGGCACCGAAGTTCATGTATCACTCCAGAAGCATCTCCCAGCTCCCCATAAGGGAACCCAAGTAGACGTAGAAGTCAGTCCACATTAAAACTCAAATGGTAGACCTGGAGGGGAGCGGGGGACGACAGCCTAGATCTGCAGATATTCAGCAGGCTGCCCATCCAGGGACAAGCCACACAGAGGGGCAGGATATACAATGAAATCAGCCCTAACTGATCCTCCAAACCTCAGGGACAGCCAGGGGCCCAGGCCTGGAAAGCTTCAGCCTAGGGATTCCTGGGGGGTTGAGGTGACGCTTTATAGTCCCAGTGTCCCAGGCCAGCCCAGAGGCAGGCCCACGTTCCTGGCCATTCATGCTATCTCCAAGACTGGCCTTAGGTGATGACTGCCACCAATTGCTCTCCCTCCCACCTGGCTGCTCCCTGCAGGGCCTGGCAGGGGACCAGGAACTCAGAAGCCTGTGGCTGTGGCTATCAAGTTGGTGCCCACAGAGTGGGTGGCGCTGTGGACAGGCCTCAGGACTGCCCCTTCGCCTCCTGCAGCTGGAGGCAAATGCACCCCGGAAAATGGCAAGGTGAAGGGACTCGAGTCATCAAGAGCTAACCTGCACCCTTCCCTGAATTACAACCCATCCCCTGGGAAACATCGTCCAGAGCTCAGAATGCAGTGCCCGCCTGTCTTCAACTTGTCTGAACACAGAGCCACTGCAGAGGGGACCCGGCCTCCAGAGCCTCTGTGACCTCCAGGAAGCCTTCAGTTAATACATTCTTCCCAACAAGCTTACTTAGGACTGCGAGGTAATTTCCCCCAAATCTTACAAACTCTGTCCCAAGCAGCTGAGGACCCCGTGCCTGGATCCTGGCCGAAATCCCCCAGACAGAGACACTCCTGATCCAGCAGGCCTTCCCCTGCCACCTCGGCCTGAAGAGCTCCCTAAACCACAACATCAGAACCACCTGGCCTCCCGCCCCTCCCCTGGGAAGTCATAAAGGTGTGTGCCGGTTGTGGGGGGAGGGGCGTGTCTCTGAGCTCCCTCTCGTCGGGAGGACACGCTGGCCAGAAAGTGGCGGCCACCTCTGCGGCTCCTCCGCGGGCCTGCATAGTGCGCGCTTTGTGCAAGTGCTGAGGAGGCGCAGCGCTGCTCGCGAGCCAACAGCTGTCACATTATTTGCACTCGCTGTAAACAGCCTTCACATTCCCCCCTTACCACATAGTTAAAGCCAGACTAACAATCCACAGTTAGAGATCAAACCAACAACAGCAGCATTGTGTCTGCCTTCGCCTTCGCACCAAGCCCAGCAGCTGGCAGGTTTCTCCGGAACAAGGGACCCCCGCCCCCCCCCACCCCTCGGGGCTCCAGCCAAGGCCAGCCAAGGAAGCATGCGTTTGTCAGTGCTGTTTGTTAAAGCCAAAGAGCACCGCCATTTCGCAGAGATTTCTCGGTGGTTTATCAACCCTCTCCCAGAGTTGGTGCCTTCTGGGGGCCTGGAGAAGCAGGGTGGGAAGCGAGGTCGCTGGGACTCCCGGGACAGTCGGCCCAGTGGGGGCAGGCCCGAGTGGGCCAGGCTGGGGTCGGGGCAGGGAGGCCCTGGGGCAGAGGCCAGGCCCGTCTGGGTTGGTGCAGCCACACCGCCGACCGCCTCTGGTCCTTCAGAAATTGCCCAACTCACGGAAGACTTACTGGCCGCCCCACTGATCAAAATGTCTCCTTTATGATTTTTGGTTAAGTTGAACATTTCCATAATCGTCATTATTAGTGCAAATTACACGCCTAATCGGTCCTTAAATAGATTTTAATTAAATAATCATACAAGGCTCATTTTATGACTTAAGAAAGGCATTACTTTTCGTTATAAACTTTCCACCAGGATACGGAATGACGACAGCAAGACAAATACTTATTCTTTGAAAATGACCAATAACCAATGGGCAGAGTAGCCGGAAACGGACCGGTTTCATTCACCCTCCAGGAGGGAAGGGAGACCGGACGCACAGCACAGCACAACGACACAACTTTCCTCCTGGGGTGGGAGAGGGCATCTCTTCCTCCCAGGCAAGACTTCTGTCTTCTCTTTGGCCAGGAGAAACAAACCCCCTGACCTGACGGGAGAGATTCCTCCAGCTTCTAGAGACCACTGCTCCCCACCCCCACCCATTTTCCACCCCAGTCTGCTCAAAGTCTTGCGCGAAGCAAGCAGGCCGGGCTTGTTAAATGCTGTGTAAAATGCTGTTAATAAAATAATAAATACAAAGGATGGAGGCTGCGGGGTCCACGGGTGTTTTGACTGGAAATGCCTTGGCACTTGCCACGTGTTTATGGAGAGCAGACAACTCCAGGATTTACATACTTTGGACATTTCTGTACTTCATTTATTCTTTCCTAAATGACGTAGGCCTCGAGCTATTTCAAGTTTGCATTTGTACAGAACTGTGAAATGCCTAGGAGTTTCTCCAATTAAACCAAGTTGGAAATCAGACCCAAAGCTCCAACAGACTCCCTAGCTAGCAGCGACTCCACCCTCAGCCTCTCTGGCTGGAGAAAACAAACAGACCCTCCAGAACAATCCTCAGCCCTCGAGCTCCCCACCTTCCCCCCCCCTTCCTGGAGGGCCCCCAGGGCAAAGGTTAAGGCGTCTTCAGATTCCAGGCCCAGCCTGCCTACACGCTGTGGCAATCCCAGCAGCTCGGTGCATCCTGGCTGTCCGCTACCTCTAAAATAGGGAGCTCAAATGGGGGCAAAACTGCTGGCCTGGTAAAAGCCACTGCTCACACAACAATGTCAGCAAAGGCTGGAAGGCATTCTTTAGAGGGACCAGGGATTCGTGCCTACTGAAGCTCTTTCAGCACAAAGGCTTTTAGGGGAAGAAGGGAAAAAGAGGGAGGGGGAGAGGAGAGAGAAAGGGAGGGAGGGCTCCTGTTTCAGAGCAGGCATCCCCTGAGAGTCAAGAACCAAGTGTAGCTTCAATCAAACGCTGACTTCCCCTCTGGGAGTCGAGTAGGAAACCTGATCACAGTAGCTTACTACCGGCCTGGATCCATACAGGTCTGGTTTTCTTCTCATGCTAGTAATTTTTTTAAATACATATCGATATAAAAGAAGCAATCCCTGGCAGACTTTATTGAAAACCACACTGAGCCCTCATAACATCCGGACTTAATCCCTATCAAACAAACCACAGCACCTCAGGCCTCAGCAGCGGGCCACCCCCCTCTCACCTCTTCCAACCAGGTCTCTCCCCTCCAGACACCCCCGTCCCCTCCCCCAAAATAAAGACAGGAAGACTTGCCCAAAGCACCTAGATAGTGGTTCTGGAATCAATTCCTAACCATATAATGATCCCACGGGGGGGGGGGGGGGGCAAGTCTTTTCATATGGAATCCTTTAAAAGGCAGCATGCAAAGACCTGGAACAAAGGCAAAAAGAGGAGCCCACAGAGGCAGACTCAGAAGAGTACCCAGGGAGGGGCCCTTAACCAGCATCCTTGGTCCCTCTCTGGACACTGGCCTAACAGGTCTCCCAGAGCACGGGGTAGCAGGGGATGGAGGAGCAGGCTATAGGAACATGACCAGTTATTCAAAGCAATTATTAATCCTCGGGGCCTACTATGTGCCAAGTATTCCTCTTTGATCCTAAAGGTGGATAATTATTCCCAGTCTTACAAATGAAGAAACTTAGTGAGGCTCAGAGGCCATAAATAACTTGCCCCCAAGGTCACACAGCTAGTAAAAATGGGCCACGGTCAAACTCAGTCCTGGAGTTTCGGAGAGGAGCCAATTATGGGTCTAATTGTACCATTCAGAATCCCTATTTTCCCATACTGTCTCCTCAAAGAAGTTGGGAAGGCTTCTTGGGCCTTGTGCGCCCACGTGCAGAGCAAAAATAAATAAATAAATAAGATAGATTGTACTTAACACCTAAGTAACTGGGTCCACTACTAGCCCCAAGCCCAGTTTCTCTTACACCCGATCATCTCTGAGTCCACTTTCACAATCTCCCCCTACATCTTACAAGTCTCCCTACACGGAAATATCCTGGTGTGAGGCCAAGGAACCCAACAAGGCGCCACTTTCCCTTCCTAGCAGCCCACAGGAGGCAGGGTAGGTGAGTTTGCCACTCCCAGGCCTCCAGAAAAGTGCTGACTACCAATCACTGGGAACTTGGGGCTTGTCACCCTAAGTTTTGCCACATAAAGCAATAAATCAAATTATCTAGATGGAGCAAAAGCCCTTTGGAAGGAGCTCCTACACCTACCTCTTCTAGGGTTGAAACGAAAACCCCCAGGGACCAAAGTGAGTGGGAGAGGGAATTACCAGACAAGTGGCTTGCAAGACGCAGGCCCTGGTCGACCGGAGCGTTCCCACAGAAGGCGAAAGCCCGAGGCGACCTGGGGAGCGGGGTGCCCTTCCTTCTCCCAACCTTTCCTACGAAAACCCTTGGGCGCCAAAGCTCAGGGCCCGACTTTCCCCACCTACCCTATCCCCAATTTCGAGGTCTGCCCCAGGCTTTCAGATGTTCCAGGGAAACTACCTACATCCGAAGCCGCAGGCTCCACTGCAGAGGGCCAGCTCCAGCTCGGGTCAGCGGGGACCAACCGGGGCACCGGACGCCCCTGCGAGCTTCCTGGCCCGGACCGCTCCCTCCCAACAACGTCGAAGCTCCGGATGTGCGAAATGGCCCCGCGGCGCGGCTCCGCGGGCAAGGGCCTCGGTGGCGAGCGGGGTCAAGGGGCACCCGGCACTCACCCGCTCGCGGGCGGAGCACACCCCGCGGCCCGGCGGCCCCTGGCTCCAGGCCAGCCCTCCGCAAGTGGCTTTCTTTCTCTTTTTAAAACTTTCCAGCCTCGGCGAGCGGGCCGAGTTTCCAGCCCGCCCTTCTACCCAGCCCAAGCAGGGCCTCCCGACCCCTCCCGGGAGGCGACCTCCCGCCCCGGGCACCCTAGCCGGCGGCCTGGACAGATGCCCCCCCCCCTGTCCACCGCACCCCACCTCACCCCCGCCTACTTGGGCCACCTGGAACCGGAGGCTTCCCGGAGCGATCGCCGTCCAGTCAAGCCCGCGGCCACGGCGTCTAAAGAGAAACTCTCCTGCATCTCCAAGGCGCGGGCCTGCCCGCGGCGCGCGTGAAGTGCGCCCCACACATTGGCGCTCTCTCGGAATGGCCTAACGCTTAGGAAGGGGGAGGGGGGAAAGCGAGGCGGGAAGGGGGAAGGGCTGCCTTTTTTTTTTTTTTAACTCTTCCGAGGCAAGAGTTTTTGGTGTCCCTAGCACGACTGCAAATGTCCCGGCAGAACAATAGAAATGGGGGGTGGGGAGTGCCGGAAATGGTGCTGGAAGACCACTATAACCTTATAAACCTCCTCTTCCCTTGCAGTCACTATTGGCATGGAGAGACCCCAGTGCCTACCCCGCAATAGTGCCTTTTTAATAACTTTTTCCTAAACACGTCCCCCTCCCCACTTTATGAAATCACGAGGGCTAAGATCGCTCCCAAAGTTGTGACCTCCTGAAGCTCCAGCCTCTCACCTGCTCTGCCCCGGGCACCCTGACCTGGCTCACCCCCTCCCCCAACAGTTCCCGGGGTTTGCACCTAGACAATAAATTTAGTTTAATTTAGCTTCCGGTCTTTAATTTTAGCAGGTCTCCTTTTTGCATGCAAATCAATATGGCAATTACCATCTAAAAGCTCGCCCAGCCCCGGGTCAATGTAAATTGATCATTGTCCGCCTTCCACAAAATAACACCGGGAGTCTGTGGTGCATAATGAGATTATACTGGAAACTGTCTTTTAGATCACAAATTATATTTTATGCTGTCAGGATCTTCTCCGAGTGGACTTTCCCGCTTGTCTAATCACGGGGAGCCCAGCCCGTGGGTACTGGCTGGGGAGACACGACTCTGCAAGAAAACCAAGTGAGAATCCGCGTTTGTGAGACCCTCGACAGACAGCACACGGGAAAGTGAGCCTGCGCCCCGAAAGGGGCCTTCAGAAAAAAGCAGCAGAGCACCGTTAATGAACTCCCACCCAGCAAAAAGTCAGATGGCCCTTCCTGGGGAACACGTTGGGGCTACCAGAGAAAGCCGTCGGGGTAGCGTAGGAGATCAGGACACGCCCCGGGCCAAGTGCTCGCGTCGGAACGCGACAGGGTCGCCACCCGGGAGGACCAAGGAGGCCCCAACAGTCCTGCAGGGCGGATTCTCCGGGCTTCGCCACCTAGGCCTCAGCGGCACGGCTGACTGTGCAAAAGGAATCCCGTCGGCCATAAACACTGGCAAAGAAACGGTCGGGCCACGGTCTCCCTCCTCTAGTCCGGGCGAGTCCCCCACCAGGCCCGATCTGGCGACACTGGCCGCCCGGGATCCCAGGCAAGGAAAAGGACCTCCCTCACCCAGAGCACTGCTCTCCCGCCCTTCAGCGGCCCCCGGGGCACGGGTGTGACCCCGAGGCCTAACAAAGGGCCTTCAGAGCTCCTTTCGGCCTCAGGCCGGCGGGGGAGGGGTGGGGCACGGCGGATGAGGCGGACCCACGCGGTCCCAGGCCCAGCCGAGACGACTGGGCCTCTGGGCCTGGCGCCCTCGAGGAAATCAGCAGGGTGGCATTGTCAGGGGCTGGCGGTCGTGCCTGAGAACCATCCCGGGTTTGGGGCGGCACTTTGGCCACAAGAGACTGCAAGCCTCTGGCCAGCCCGAAGCCCAGCCCTGCCCCGCCCGGCCGGGGCTCCACCCAAGTGCGGTCTTCCCAATAAAAGCTGGAATTCCCGGCTGGGCTCAGACAAAGAGGGACCGCGGCAAATCGACGCCGCAGGCAAACTAAACCCTAGCAGGAGTTTACATGCGCGTCTGGGGTCACCCAGGCGCCTGCTAATCCACCCTACACTGGCCAGCCGGCACCGTGTCCCCCAGCAAAAACAAACAAACAAACAAACAAACAAACACAACAGACCCAAATAAAAGCATGCCTGCCTTCCCTTTAATTCCTCCCAGGAGCCACACGTTTTTCCATTGGTCTTTCCCAGTCTGCCAGGCTCTGCCTCACCTTAGCCAACAGGCCCCAGCAGTGCTACATCCATTCCTGGAGGCCACAGAGTGGCAAGCTATCCCCTTTTCCTCCACCATCCGGCCATTCAAGGTGAACTTCAAATCTCTTCGGAATCCCTCCTACCTGCTCCGCACACACCCTCACCCCCTCTTGTATTAGACAAGAGACTCCATCCTTTGGGAGCTGCTCTGCCCCTGGTTCCTTCCAGCCAGAAACACTATTCCCTTGTGAATTGTGCGTGTGAATGTGGTTGTGTGGCCTGCACTTTTGTATCCACATTGGTCTCACTGGGCAGGAAAGTCTCCGTCAGGCATTGAGGGTGTTTGGTCATTCAGCCTGTGCATCTAAGCATGGGTGTATGCATATGAATGCCTTTTGTGTTTCCAAGTGACCCTCCTCACACCTTGAAATGGACTTTTGTTTCTGGAACCCACTTACTGAAATTCTGCCCCAGTTTCCAGCTCAACAAAGTTGGACTTTTCTTAGAACATCGCCATACATCTTTGCATTTGCACACCCATATTTACATTTCTCTTGGCCGGTTCTTTATCTCTTATGGATCTCTTGTTCCATTTGGACATTGGAGTCCCAAGTGTCTTGATTTGTCTCAGCACCTGTCATTCAGGCACATGTCTTAATCTGAGCATTCCTGTCCAACATACATCTCCTTATACTACTTATGTTTTTCTTGCTTTGCCTATATGTGGCTCATGCCCAGGACCAGCCAGTATGGGTTTACCATTTAAAAGTAAATAGAGGATCCCTAGACCACAAACCCTTAAAAGAAAGGTAGGGGAGAAGAGCGTAGAATTAGTAGCAAGTTATTGATGTATAGGGTCACACAACTACCAATTAATTTCAGACTCTGGAAAGAACTAGACTAATGTGTGCAAAGTTGGATTAAATTTTCAGACCAATTCACTATTAGCACCATGTGTATACAAATGATGGATCTCCTAACAACACATCAGTGTCCAGCCCAACTTGTATTCGCAGTCTGACTCTCTTGCATACAAGTTCACAGTTAAAAGTGTTTATTTATACGGACAACTCAAAGACACCCCCCCCCCGCTCTCTCAGGGCATACCTGTACATTCTGGCCTGGCATTTCAGGCTCAGGTTCTTAGTCTGCAGCGCTCAGTCAGAGGCCCCACCCTACTAGAGCTCTGTGCAGACCATCCCTCACTTGAATGCCAGCAAAAACTCTCTCTTGGGAACATTGAGGTGTACACATCTGCATCTCCCAAACTCAGTTCCTTAAGCGAGGGTGCCCATTGTGTGTGTTCACAGCTCCCCCACTGACAAGTATCCGGTCAAGCTAGATCATTTAGCAGCTGCATTTGGTTTGTATTAAGATACAGAGGATGCACCAGGATGTGTCCATGCACACACAGAAGAGAAAGGAAAACCCTAGGCTTAGATTCCTGACTCCTTTCCCCTGGGGGGCTGGCTACTCGGCCTCCAAGAATTTCTACTCGACTCTTTGCTTTGCACCCCTTCCCCATTACACTACCTCTACCCACCTTAAAGGGTTAAGACAAGGGGGGGGCAGCCTTCCTTCCACCCAGCTCTCTGGGCCCGCAGGCTAGCTCGCTCACTCGCTGCTCGCGGGAGTCTGCTGCCGTCTCCGCGTCCCCCCCCCCCCCCCGTCCTTCAGCCGGGAGGGAGCCTGCATGGCTGTCTAGACCGATCTATCACCGGCACACCAACAACACCCGCGAGAGCGCGGAGACCCTGCCCAGGTCCCCCGGCCCGCACGGTTCACGGCGGACAGACTCCGGGGAGCGTGACGGAGCCTGCGGGGTGGGGGTGGGGGACTACAGACGCTGGCCGCCCAGAGCGCCCGGCGGGTGCTCCCCAGCTCCTGCCCCCCGCGCTCCCACCAGCCCGGCTGCCGGGGCACAGTCACAGCTCTGCGCGCTGGGCAGTCCTATTTTTATCTTGTCTAATCCCAAACTGGGCGGGGAGCACAGGCGTCGTGCTTAGAGAACAAGAGATAGGCGAGGGAGGCGGGGAGGAGCAGCCAGGCAGCGACGCGAGCGGGAGCGAGTTAAAGACACAGAGGAGGCGACCGTGAGCAGGAAGAAAGAGCGGGCTGCGCGGGCCTCGCGGCGCCGCACGCAACGCGCCGCCCGGCGAAGTTACACTCGCCTCCCTGCGGTCCCTAGCTGCCCGCCCCTCCCCACTTCCCAGCGCCGCTCTCCGCAGCCAGGACCGCGGGGCCCCGGCCTGTGTGGGAGGCGGAGGCCAGGCCGGCCCTGCAAAGGGCTGGAGAGAATCGCTAATGAGCTGTGCGGCCCATTGATCCAGAGAACACTTCCTAATTAACTCTCAGTCACCTACTGGTGACAGAGCCTCAAAGGACAGCGTTGGGGCCGGCCAAGCCCCAGCCCCGACCTGGCGGCGGAGCGCCCAGCGCCCGAAACCCGCGCGCTCCCCTAACCACCCTGGGCAATTTGCGTGCCTGGCGGTGTATACCCGCACGCCGAAGGCCAGCATCGGATTAGACCTGGACGGCATATTAATCATAGCTTACCCCCCACTTCCTCTACGCGGTGAAATCGTGCCCAAAATAAACACTAGAACCTACACTGCAAAGCCCAGACCAGACCAGATAACAGGTCGGGGGCGGAGTGGGAAGGGTCGAAAAGGGAGCATATCCTCCAAGTGTCCATGCACAGGAGCCAGAGGCTGACAATTAAAATGCCTTCCACACAAGCAATTCTGTTGGCAAAACCGAATCCAACACCTCTTAAGGGTAGATTTCGGTCCGCGGTGTCCGTTTCCAGTGCCACAGGAAGTGTCAGATGGCTAGAAATACCCAAGTCTGTCTGCGCTCACCACCCACCACCTTCTGGGGTGGGCCATTTCCTCCTCATTTTTACTCCCAGGCCTTTTAAAGGGTTTTTCTCCAAGGGGTTACCCCTAGAACCAAACACCAGTACCCCTTTCTTCTCCCCTAGTCCCCTCTCCAGAAGGGGAGGAAAAACAGCCACAATGCTAAACCAGGAGCTGTCTAGTCTAGACGCAGTGAGGCTGTGCGAATACCTATTTGAAGCGCGTTGGTTTCTTTTTAAGGTTTGTTTTTAAATACACATAACCCTCCTTCCTCAGTCGCTCTTCCATTCCCCCAACCCCCACACTCTAGACGCCGGCGGCGCGCGTCCCCGTGCGCGGGCACTCACAGTCTCTAGCTGGAGATCGCGGACTTTCTGGAAAAGATTCATTAACAGCAAATTAAGCCTCACCCGGCCTCGGCCTACACGCGGCCAGGCACCGCAGTCTTCGGGACCCGGGTACGTGCCCCTCGAGCGTTCGGGCGGCGGGAAGCCCGCCGGGACCACGCGTGCCTCGAGCCGACCTAGTCCGCACACGGCGCCCCGAGGCTCCTTTCGTAAACAGCAGGCGCTCGCCGCCGCCGCCCCGAGCCCCCGAGTTGGCTGAGGCTCTGCGGCGCAGCCTCCCGCCCGCTCCAAGCGCGGGCCCCGCGGCGCCTCGCCCTCCCCGCCTCAACCGAGGATCGCACCCGGTGCGCAAGTTCCTCTTCGCGCTGAGCCTCCGCGCCGCACGCCCTCCGAGTGGGACCAACTTCCTCCGGCAGCAGACTTTCACACGCCCATCAGCGCTTCCCACCAGACTCCCCACTGCCCAGCGGAGGGCCAGGTCTCCCCGCCCCCCCCCCGCCGCCGCCCGCACACAGGCACATTCTACACCACCCACCCCTGGGGGCTCATAACTTCAACCTAGCCCACGACGCCTCGGCGAGGGTGGAGGCGGCAGGGGGCCGCGGATTACAATTTTAAAAGAACATTTACAAAACAAAGCGTCTGACCTGGCGGGGCCGACCGGCCGAGTGGGAACCCCTGGCTCTGCACAATTTCCTAGTAGTTTTTTTTTTTTTTTAATCCACGTGATCCGAGCTTTGGGGCAAGCCAAGAAAGAAAAAAAAAAAAAACCGGGACTCCCCTCCCGAGTTGCACGGCGGCGACAGGTCGAGCTCGACTCGGCCGGAGGCGCCCGCCACACACCCTTGCGCACGCACACGCCGTCGTTCCACTAGGAAGAACGATCGGCCCCCGGAGAGGCGAGACCAGGCGGCGGAGGCTGGGGGTTTTTACAGTTCTTTCCCGAGTCGAAAAAGAAAGCAGACGGGAACCCGCCGCCCTCCCCTTCCTGCTCTCGAGCTAACGCCGAGCCGAGCTTCCCAGCTTCCAGCCCAGTTCCCCCCCTTCACCCGACAAGCGGCGCTCAGCGGCGACCGCGCTCCCGCGCAGACACACACAGGCTGCAAACTTCCACTCTGCGAACTCCCTGCTCTCCTCCCAGCCCCCCGGGAGGCGGCAGGCCCCCAGCTGCGCCCTCCCTCCCCGTTGCCTACGCGGGGCCGCTTAGGTTGGCTGCATTTCTAATAACTTACAGCTATGAAATAAAAACGAAAGCGAGCAATGAAGCTAAGGGAAAGCGCGAGGCAAAAGGTTCGCGGGGTACGCGAGAGTCGGAGAAGAAACCCGCGACCGGCGGGGGCCCCAGGGGAGGGGGCCGACTGCAGCCCGTGGCGCGCCAGCCCGCCCGCGGCCTCCCTGGGGAAAGGTGTTCCGGGCACTGACCTGAAATCCCCAGTCGGGGAGTAGGCAGGGAGCCTGCGATCCGGCGCTTTGAAGTTTTCCCCGGAGCAGAGTCGAGGCAGCAAGGAGGAGCGGGGGTCGGCTGGGTGGCTGGGAAGTGGTGTGCGGGGCTGGGGGCTGGCGACGCTAGGGAGCGGAGAAGGAGCCGGGCCGGGGAAGCGCAGCGAGCAGCAAAGTTTGCCGTCCCCGGCTGCCCGCAGCCCGCTCAGGCGCCGCGCTCCCTCGCCGTCTGCTGCCAGCCGGCTGCCCTCGGGGTCGGCCCCGCCGAGGGGTGGGCTCTCAGCCGCGTGGGGGTGGGGCGGGGCGGGGCGGGCTCCAAGCCTCAGGGCAGGTGGCGACAGCCCCGCGCGAACCTCCGGGCTCCCGCAGCTGGACTGGACTCCGCCTGGCTCAGCAGCTCCCGCGCCGCCGCTGCCGCCCGCGCTCGGGCAAGAGCCCCAGCGCCATGTTGACGGTTCGCCGCGAGCGCCCGCTCGGGCTGTGTGTGTGTGTGTGTGTGTGTGTGTGTGTGAGAGAGAGAGAGAGAGAGAGAGAGAGAGAGAGAGAGAGAGAGAGAGAGAGAGAGAGAGAGAGAGAGAGAGAGAGAGAGAGAGAGAGAGAGAGAGAGAGTGTGAGAGAGAGAGAGTGTGTTGGCCAAGTCGTCCCTGCGCGGCGACAGCGCGGCTTGGGCTCTCCGCCCGGCGGCTCTCGGGCTCCCCCTCCGCCGCCGCCCGCCTAGCTCCCGCTCTCGGTCGCGGTCTGGGCTCCGGCGCGTCTCCCCCGCAGCCGCCGAGCTCCGCCCGCGTTCAGCGAGGAGCGCAGCTCTGCCTCACCTTGCCGCTGGGAGCCCGGGCTCCGTCTGCAGCCGCACGCCGCGATCCCAACGCGTCCCCCCTCCCTGGTTCCCTCCTCTTCCTCCTCCCCCTCCCTCCGCCCGCCCTCCCTCCCTCCCTCCCAGCAGCCGCCTCCCCTCCCCCCGCAGGCGCAGCGCTCGGGCGACAGCCGCCGCCTCCAGCTCTCGCAAGTTTGAGCTCCCCCAGTCTCTGCTCTCCCTCCGTTGCGGCGCCTCCGCAGTGGGGTTTCGGGAGGGGTGATTCCCCAGGAAAGGTTTGCCCGAGTTTCCCCGGCCGTCATCGATTCCCAGGCCGGTGCGTCGGGGCCTCTCCACGTCCGTACCCCGGACCACCTGGGTGGCACCCCCGTTGTCCCCTGCCGTCCCCTCCCCAGCTCGGGCCGACTTGGCTGCACACACCCGGCCAGGACGCACGTCCTGGGCGAGCCGGAGACCGACTTGGGCGGCGGCGGAGGTGGCGGCGAGGGCGGCCCGCAGAGCCCGAGCCGAGGGGATGGGGGCTGCGGGGGCAGCTCTCCCAGGCGCGCGCCGAGACTCCCCTTGCTACCCAGAAGGCCAGTGGAGGACCGCAATTACCATAAAGCGCCTGGCACTCCGCTCAGCCAAAGCTGTCAAACCCCAGCGGCAGCCGCCACTGCCGCCTCTCGCCACCAGTGCTGCGCTCTCTCGGCCTCGCGTCCCCTCCGAAACCCAGCAGAGCCTAGCAGTGCGCGTCTGCGCTCACCCCCACCCCAGATCACCCCTTCTTCCCGAAGGAGCTCCTTCCCATTTTGGTGTCCTGAGCTACCTGAAAACACCACCCGGGGCAACAGTGGCTGTTCCGCCCTAACTCCGCGGCCAAGTTCCCCGGACGTTTCAATTGTGTGGGAATTGTTTAGGGGGGGGGGGCGCGGGGGGAGGCGCAGGGAGCAGCTCTTGGGGACACCAGGAGGCGGGGGAGGGATAGGGGAGCGGAGATCCGACAGAATTTTTCCGTTTTTTCGGCATTTCAAGGTCTGCACCTCAGATGGTTGGAGGGTCTGCCCTGGTCCCTCACCCTGGCTCCGAGAGATTATCTCCCGCGTTTTATTTTCCTTGGCAGGGAGCAACTTTTGGCTTACAGCGTTCGCCCCATAAATTTCCACTCGGTAACGTCGTGCTGATCGGTGCTCGGCGGCGGCGTACAGCCTGCACCCGCAGCAGTTCAATTCAATTGACACGTATTGAGCTTCTCCAGCGCACCCGGCGCGGCGCTGAGTGCGGGTGGGGTGGGGAGGTGGGGGCAGGCGGGCGGGGGCAGGGGAGCGGAGAAGCAAGGTTCCGGCCTACCCCGAGCGCAGAACCTCAAGGGCGAGCGGGAGCCCCAGTTCACAAAGCTGGCGGGAAGGGGTGAGAGTGGGGGAGGGGTGTTCCGGCCTAACTGTTCCCAGACTGGGGGCGCGGACGTCGAGGCCAAAGGTGACCCCCGTTGGGCTGCTCACAAGGGTCTTTTATGCTGGGAAGGGGGTGGGGTGTCTGTTCTGCCTAAGAACAAGATGGTGCAGGCTTGATGAGAACATAAATCCGAAATGGAGGTGGTTTGTAAATCCACACGGAAAGTTTTTAAATATCCTGGAGTGTCCCCATGCCAAAAATAATCAAAAGCATCTCAAGTTGATTACTAAGTCAAGGTCAAGGCCAAAATCAGCTCTAGCTAGCAGATATTTTCCCTTTTAAAAATGAGACTATTGACTGGGACTGATATTGGGTGCGATTTTATTCATTCTGTTTTAGTTCTCATCACATAGTTATAAAAACAGCCATTCTCAAAGCAGAAGTGAAACATCTCTACCGTTTGAAACCCGAAACTTGGGCAGAATTAAATCTTCATGCTCCAGAGCTGCTTGTAACAACTGATGCAAAAGGCAGGCGGGGAAGGGCCACTGCGAGCAGTGCCCAGTCGAGCTGGGCCGCGAGCAAGCGCTTCCAGGACCCGCGCCTGCAGAATGGAATGCATGTCTTTTGCTTCCTGGTCTTTCTGGGGTGGACATCTCCGAAAGCTAATCCACACTTTTTTTTTTTAAATCTCCAGTAGAAAGACACCTGGACTATTATGCTGTAAAGCTATTTTTTATAAAGACATTTTAGGGCCAGACATTAAAAGTTATTAGACTGAACGCATGAGAGTTAGAGACACAGCTGGAGAAAAGGCCGCTAGTTGTGTGTTGTAGCAACATTTCTTTTTGAAGCGACTCCTTTTATTCAAAACAAGTCTAAAATAACTGGGAAGGCTGGCATTGGGGATTTGTGGGGGAACTCTGTGTATGCGGTTCCAGGCGAAAAGGCCGCTGGACTGCTGTGGGCTGGGCAGGAGAGCTGGCCTGGGCGAGTGCGGATCGGTGCCAGGTCCTTCCGGCTGGGTTAGGCCGCACCACAGAGGCCCTGGCCCAGTGCCTGGCCACCTTCTCTCCCCTCCCCTCATCTCTCCAACTCTCCCCCCCAGGCACAGGCTTTTCCCGGAGTTTCTAGTGGCATATAACAGTCCAGAACTTTTGGAAAATCCAGGAGCTGACCACGGAGCTTGCTGTTTCTCGGACTCCTGTGGCCTCCCGGGGCTGCTGACAAAGGGGCCTGTTTGTCTAACTTTAAGTCCTAGAGTTAAAATGAATGGAGGGGGATGCTGTAAACGCAAAGGGGCCCTGGTGAGGGCTGACTGCAGGAGAAATTTGATGCTGTAGACAAACAGGCCAGTAAATTCGCCTTTGACTTAATTTGCAGCATTCACCCCCCACGCCCCCCTTTTGCAAGGACTCTCCCCTCCATGGTATATTGCAGGATGGGCTGGTGGGATTGAAGGGCTTCTTCTCCATCTCTTAGGGATACATTTTCCAACTCCATGGGATTTTTAAAATATCGTATTAAGGGAGTCCTAAGAGGCATGAGAGGGGGGATTGACTCACTGGGAATTAAAACGTGGGATTTTCCCGAGGTGCCCTAAGGCAAAGGAAAAGGGGGGGCAGGATTACACCTATTGGCCTGGTTAGTTGGAATTGTTCTGGGAAATAGAGGCAGCAAGAAAGATCTTATGGCCCCTCTCAGGAAGAGGTTGCAGGAGCTGGGGACTCAGCCTGCAGTGTGTGCGGGCGTCTGGCCCTTTCCCTGCTCCCTCCTCCTCTGCCCTCCCACGAGCCCCTCGGGAGCTGACCTGGGGGTCAGGCCGCTATACCAGGCACTCAGAGAGGGGAGGATTTCAATAAAAGCAGAGGAGGAGGCGGAGAGGGAGTGTAAGAGAGGGGAGGCCGTGTAGCCAGTGGAGAAATAAAGAAATAAGCGCAGAAATGAGAGATGCTTGGAGGGGGGAGCTGCCCCTCCTCAACCAGCCCCATCCCCATGAAAGGGTCCTGTGGTTATAACATATGGCTGGACCTCAGGCCGCTCTGCTACTCCAGGTTCTGCAACTGGGCAAGCAACTTGGAGCTTCTGGCCACAGGCCTTGCTGCCCTTTGCAGGTCTGGTGACTGTGCAAGATGTGCCAGGGCCTCTTTCACACCTTCAGCCATGCCCAGGCTTGGGGGAAAGGCCACGAATCCTGTGTTGAGGTCCTAGCCAGTGTTGTTTTTGGGGGGGTACCCTGGGCTCCCAACATTGTTGGGGGGCATATTTGTAACAAAGTAGAGTGGACATCCTAAAAGCTCTCTAGGCCTCTGACTGCCCTCCTCTGAGGCTGTTCTCTGGCCTATGACACTCCATATTGGAGTAATGGGAACTTTTGGCATTTGAATGGGTATAATTTGTTTTTTACTTTACAAACTGAGGTAGCCTGTTACTGTTTAAAAACACCCAAACACTCACACCTACAGTCATCTGGTCATTTTGTAAAAGAACTCTGGGCTTATCCAATGGTACTTTAAAGATACACTGGCTCACCCTTCCAAGCACAGAGCATATATCCTGCTTCCCTTTCCAAATTCATTTGAGGTAAAGATGTGAGACCCATCCTTGTCCCAGGGATTTAGCTGATCACGAGTCATCTGAAGATGGCTGCTTCCAGGACAGAGCACTGCTGAACTTGGGGTTCACAATGTTAAAGATGGCTGTTCTTTCTTCTACCTGGCCTTTGGAGGGTCCTTGAGTGTTTGGGAGAAGAAGGGCCAGAGTTCCTGGTTCACAGGAACTGTCTGGATTGGATTTGTGTCATGACCTGAGCTCCTGGGACTCAGGCACGTCTACACAGTGAGGCCTGCAGGGTGGTTGGGTGCCAACTGAATGGGCAGAAAAACAGGAGGCTTCTGGGAGGCCCTGTCTCCTGCATGGCCTGTCCTAAGTTTAAGAGCCTTCGAAGCTGCCTTGCAGGCCGGGTGCTCCTGCAGATAAACCCGGACGCCACGTCCCGCGCCGGGGCTTATTTAGCAAGGCGCCTCCTGCGCATATTTTACTCGGCCGGGGCAGTGAGTGGGAACCGCAGGGAGAGGGGGGCGGGGAACCATCAACTACTCGCCCTGGGACTCAGGTTGCTGGCCTCCAGCCCCAGCCATTTTGTATCCAGCTTCCCTCCTCCACTTCCTCGAGGTCCCTGCGGAGGCTCACCACCCCGGGCCCTTCTCGGGACTGGGGTGTTTGTGGGGGGGAGAGGTTTGGAAGGCTCAGTCTGCCCCTCGTCCACTGCAGGAGGGGAAGGGGGAGCCAGCAGATGGAAACGCGGCGCTGATCTGTCTCTAAACACCTCGGAGCTCACCCGCCTCCCTCCAAAGCCGGGCACAGAGGTGAGTGGCGCAGGGTGGTTGCCTTGGGAAGGTCGCAGCCAGGAGCAGACCTCTGGGCTCGTGCAGAGCTGGGGATTCCAAAGAACTTAATCTGCAGCACACTCTACCCCCTCCCATTCCACCTCCCGGGCCACTCAGTTCTGCCTCGGTCCCCCAGCCTCCCCATCCCTGCTTTTCCAGCGCCTTAGCAGCGGTGGGGCTGCAGGGTGGTTTCTGTTGCGAGGCCTGACAGAACCTTCTGTGTGCGGCGGAGGGAGGAGGCTAATGCATAATGCACAGCGCCTGGAAGCCCGGCCATTAGCAGCCTGTCGGTGACACAGACAAACGACTGAGAGGGAGGAGATCCAGCTCGCTCTGGAGTTTAAATATACCAGCGTGGAGGGGAAACGCCATGATTTAAAAGTGTGTGTTTGCAGACACTCGCATATATTTTAATGATTTCCAGCAGGCTATGCGCCCCAGCCTTGCATCCCCCCTCCCCAAAAGGGGAAAGTGTATAGAGGAGGAGGGATGGAGGCAGGAAGACCTCAACCCGAGACCCTCCGCAGGCTTTTGAGAGGTTGGCAAAGGCAGTGCTGAGAAAGCGAGGCCTGGAGAAGCCGCTGGAACCAAGGCCATCCTGTGTTGTTTTGTTTTTCCTTAAAAAAAAAAAAAAAAAAAAAAAAAAACCTCTGGCCATGGGGCCTTCCAGCGACTGGACCCTCTGTGCTGTTCTAGAAAGCCCCGGGGAAAGAATAAATAAACCTTGCCATCCTCCCTTCCCCCCAGGAGCCCCCATTTTTGAATCTTCCTTTTCTACTGACAATCCAGAGACCTCCTTCCTGCCCGTTTAACACACCAGTGTTTTTTAGCAATTAAGGCGAGAAGGGGGTGGGGATAAAGATAAGCCAATTTTTTTTCCGCCATGCAAGTGTGAAAGATAAGATAAGGCTAAGCTGGGGCAAAGCGGCTGCTTACAACCTCCCCTCAGCGATTTTGATCGGTCACTTCTTATCTCGCCAAAATGCTCCTTTTCGAAAACTGCATCAAAAAAAGAAAAAGGCTGAAGGAAAGCATTTTCATTTGGAAGTGACATTTAAAATCCACCTCCCCTCCATCAGCTACCCCCGCCCCACTGGCTCCCCAGGAAAAGTTGCACCTCTACTGCAGGGTTTCAGGCTTTCTCGTGGGGGGCAGGATTACTAGTGTAATTAGGCTGAATAAAACCAGGGATGCGTGATGAGGATTTATCCTGCATCCAACCCAAGCTCGAAGCCACCTTTTCCTTCTCTTAGTTACTGGTCCATGTTTGTTTCGCCATCGCGCTTCTGTGTTGAAACTGAGTAAGTACTTATATTTGGGAGGGTCATATAACTATGTCAACATGAGGTGGTTGTTAATGTGAAATAATAAGAAACTCTGCTGATTTTTACAGGCCCCTGTAAAAGGAGGAAAAGGCATCACACGCCCCAGAATCCGACAACTCTAGCTGAACTGGACTCTCCGGGAGTTTTAAGAAATCCTTTCCCCCCTGACACAGGAATCTCATGAAGGGGTTTCCGGAAGACTTTGTATTTGTTGAGGAAGGTTTCAGTACCGAACTCCAGGCCTGCAGGGAGGCCTGCGAATTCCCCCCAGCTCAGCTGCTGGCCCCAGATTGCAGACATCAAGAAGGGCCTGCCCCCAAACCAAGTTGACCCAGCCTCTGCCCACCTTCGGCTCAAAGTCTTGAGGCTCCAACCCGCCCCCTCGGTCCCATCTCAGGTGCTATCCTTGGAGCCCGGCGTGCAGCGAGTCTGCTCCCTCCGGCCAGGCTGCAAGACCCAGAGCCCGGGGCCAGCCACAGACGGACCGTCCCCGGGGAGCCGAAACCGCCGAGCGGGGAAACCCCTCCTCTAGCCCTTCCCCGAAAAGCCTGGCCACGGCCTAAGCGCTGAGCGAGCGGGCATCCGCTGACAGCCGGGCCTCACGTAAGGCCCACACGCGTCCCATTAGTCAGCCCGAGTTCCCCTCGGGCAAGCCGTCTGGCGCGGCCCCAAGGCCGGGCACGGGCGGGGAGGGGGTGCGTGGCCGCGTCAAGCGGGGGGCAGGGGCGCGGGGCCGGCCCAGGCTCGGTTCCGCGTTCCTGGACCCGCGGGTAAGCTGAGCCGGCGGGGCAGGCCGCTCCCTGGCTGGCGCCGGGGCGCCGAGCTGCGCTTCACGTGCCCGCCATATCAGCGGCGGCGGCGGTGGCGAGGAGGGGGGCTGGGAGGCGCGCGGCCGCTCCTGCGGGGTCCCTGGCCCCCGCCTCCCGGCTGGGGGCTGGGCCGGGACCACCCCGCGGCCACCATCCCCGCGCAAGCCGACAGCCGCGTAGCCAGACACCCAGAGGCTCCCAGGACACCGCTCCGAGAGCTGTGCGGCGGCAGCAGCCAGGGGAGGGTGCTCCTCGCGGCCGCCCCGGGAACTTCCCGGCCGCCCCGCCGCCGCCGCCGCCGTCACGGGGGCCGGAAGCCCTCGCGCCGCCCTGAGAGGCCTCCGCGGGCCCCCAGGGCTGTTGCAGACGAGGGCTGGCCGCACGCACCCCTGCTCCCTCCTTGCCACAGGCAGACAGTCCGCGCCCTGGGGTATCCCCCATTTAAGCCAGAGGACCCTCCTCGCGGTCCGGCGAGACGTCCCTCAGCCACCGCCAGAAGCACGCCCCCGCCCCCCTCTCCAGCCCCGCAGCTGGGACCGGAGGGGCGCGGAGCCGCCACTCCGGCCGGGCAAGAACACCTGCTCCCGGGCCCTGCAGCTGGGCGCGTGGTGCCGGGAGAGGCTGCCTACTGTTGTGTGCAAAGATCGCGGAGAAGAAAATGGGGCTCCGAAGCTCTGGGCCAGGAGCAGCGGGGTCCTCGGCCACCCCCATCTCCCACCCTCTCTGGGCGATCAAGCCCAAAGCCAGAAAGACTGCCGACGACCCGGGTCTCCTTTCGAGGGTCGAAGGGCCACCACCCTGGGATCCAGCTTCTGGCCTTAAGAGGTCGTCCATAAGACAGATGGGGAAAAACCTGTTTGGGGATCCTTCCCAGTGTCAGTCCCCGCTCCCCCAACCAGACACTCATCTGCCCCTCGGCCCCCCTCGAGCCACGGGCGGGGAACCGGAGTAGGTCAAGGCGGCACCAGCACCTCCCCCCCCCCGTCCCCATAGGGACATAGAGTCTGGTACTGGGCTTCGACTTTGCCACTGAGCGTGGAGGAGGACGGATGGACCCCTCCATGCCCTGACGAGCCCGGGCGGTCCAGCTAACCTGCGCGGCTGGCCCTGCCCCCCCCCCGCGTCCCGCCCTCCCCGACTCTCCTGGCTCAGGGCCCGGCCGGGGAAGGCGTTGTTTTGCCAGCGGGAGTCGAGCGAGTGCGCAGAGAAAAGCCTCCCTGCTCTAATGAGAGTGCACACAGCGCTGCAGCAAGGAGGATGATTACCCGGCGGGCGGGGGGCGCGGGCCCGGGCCGCGGGCGGCGTGTGCGGTGGCCCCGCGGGCCCGGAGTCCCCGCCTGTCTGGCTGCTAATCGCACGCTTTCTGCTGTTACGGAGGCAGGCGGGAGCCGGCGGCCGAGCCCAGCGCCGGCGACTCGGCGGGTGACACGGAAACATGGCGCAGCGCCCCTCCCCCGCCCGCCCTCCCAGCTCTCCCGCCTCCCGCCTCGCACTTCCTCCCGCCCGCGCGGCTTTTGCAGTTCTAATGCTCTGCTTTCGGCCTGGCACCATTACGCTAGCAGCCGCTTCTCTGCGGCCCCGCGCGTCTCTTTCCCCTTTGTTTTCGGGGTCTATAGAAAACGTTTGCTTTTGTCCTGAGCTCTCGTTAAACCAAACTTGTGGTGGCAACGGAAGGCGGGGAGGGCGGGGAGGGGCTCGGGGATTTTGGCAGCAGTGGACCAGAGCGTGGTGGAAACTTCTCTCGCTGGGTTCCCCACCACCCCGCCTTCCTCCCCTCCCCCACACACAGATCCGCCGCCCGGCGACGCTTCTCCCCGAGAGGCTCCAGCACTCCAGGAAGGAGGTCTGGGACACAAGGACTGTGACCGTGGGTGACGGGCCCAGGGTGCCAGTCTAAGCCCCGAGTTTGGGGCACTCGGTGACCTCGCTCCTTGCAGCCTGGACTTGCCTGCTTCTCCTTCCCTTTGGTCCTTTGTATCTCAGTCGGTGGAGAAGAGGAGGGAAGAGAAAGTGTTTCTTGTGTGTGGTTTTTATTTTAAGGTTTTATTGGAATCTCTCACCCCCAACTGCACAGCCTCCTCCTTTATTAGGATCTAGGGCGAGAAGGGGGAAACGTGGACTGTACCCGGGAAAGGATCGAAAACCTAGCCCTGGAGGCTGGATCGTACTCTGCTGGCCAGCTCGGCCACACTCAATCGGGTGGGGCGACCCTGCAGAGTCGGGGAGGCGAGGGTCAGGTCCCTAGATTCAGAGACGCCAAACCTCCCTCCCTCGGGGCGAGAGAGCAGGATCCCCACCACCACCACCACCCCCTCCACACGCGCGGCGCGCTCCCTAGACCGTCGCGCACGCCGTGGCTCTCCGCACCAGAGCTGCTCAGGCGGCAATTTTTTAAGCCTGCAATTAAGCGAGGCGTCGCTGTGTCCTCTGCTAGTGTCGATCCTGTCAGTCGCACATGGCCTTGGTGCTCCGGTCCGAGGCCCCGCGATTAGTCACAGGCTCGCTTCGCTCCTTCCCTAATCCGCCTCTGCAGGCAGCCTGGGGACGCGGCCGACTTGGCGGCGCTGGCAGGGAGCCACCGCACGCGGGGCGGGCCGCCTGGCCAGTGCCAGCCCCACTGTGCCCTAGCCGGCGCGGGCCCCAAGGTGCGGGCTTGGCGCCCCCTCCTCCCTTACCGCCCCCTGGATGGGGCGGCGGAGCCCCTCCTCCTCCCGCCCCTCTCCCGGGCCTGCGAGATCTATTTGTGTGGTGTCATTTGCATAAAAATAGGACAAGTGTTTCAGTGCGTTCGAACGCGGGAGGCGAAATCCTTATTGATGTGTCTGTGTGGAGCCTTCGGTTGTCGGAGCGGTTTGATTTAGGGTGTTTGTGTTGCCTTTTACGAGAAATGAGAGGAAATCCTGCGCAACGCCTACGGCGACCAGGGCCCCCTGGAGCACCCCCCTCTGCGCGGCTGGGAACGGTGCACGGCTTGGGCCCTGGCGCGCCGGGTCCACAAGGAGCAGGTTGAGGGCCAGGCGGGCGGCCCATTATGACTCATAAAACCGGGCGGCCTAATCACCAGCTGCCAACCCATTTACATGCGGTGCTTCCCAATGCTTCTTTCGCCCAGGCCCGGCCTCCCGCGGGTTCGCCCCGGACACGACTAGAGCCGCCCAGTGGGAGCTAATCAAGTGGCCGCTCCTGCCCGTCGGCAGCCCGGCCTCCCATCCTTATAGACCCCCCGCTCTCTCTTGGCCTCTACTCTATTCGCCAGCAACTCTTCAGCTGGGACAAATAGCTGGGAGGGCGCCGGCCTCGCGGAGCCAGTAAATCAATCATTAACTCCTTGGCGAGGCCAGGCCAAGGGAGGGAGCGGTGGCCAGAGCCGAGTCTGCAGGGCGAGCGCAAGGGGCTGGAAGGCACCCACGTGCTTGCCAGCCAACAGGGTGCGTGAAGGCAGGTCCCGCCAGAACCTCCCGGTCCCTTCCAGAAGCCTCCGCCCTCAGGGCCTTTCAGGCCCGCACCTTGCCTCGCCGGGCAGGTCGGGTTACTGCGCGGCCCTTGGGCGGGCTTGAACATTAACGAGCCGCCTCGGGCCTCGCGGCCTGTTCTCCCCAGGAGAGTGTGCTGCGCTTGGGCAACCTCCTCGGATCCGACCGGGCTCCTCCAGGCTCCAGCTTGCCAAAGCAAACTGATCGCGCCCGGTGTCGACCAGGGTCCCTGCAGCACCCTCTCCGCCACGGTGGGGCCGGCATTGAAGGGGTTAAAAGCCCCAGTTCGCCCTGGCTCCTCGGCGGCGTGGAGGAAACGCTGATCAAAGTGCCTACGGGGAAGGAAACACATGCACAGTGGCACCCGGGTCGGAGCAGGCCGACTGGAGACCGCTCTGGAGCCGCTCGCCTCGACCCGCTTCCCACACTCCCGGGAACACGGTCACAGCAGCGGCGCTGGCCCGCGCGATTCACCCGGCGGAGCTCTGCGCGCCGCGGCCGAGGAGGAGGAGGGACCAGGGGGCGGGAGGCGAGCCCGGGCTGCGCGCCAAGAGGCCCGGAGCCGCAGATTAGTCACCGCTCGGCTCGGCGCTCACGGGTGCGCCCGGGAACCGGGAGGGCAGGCGTCGGCCCCGCTCAGCCGGGCTCCTGGGGCCTCGGCGCCGGTGCCCCCGCCCCCACCCCCGCGTGCGCCTGGCTTGACTCTCAGGAACTCGCGCAGCCGAAATCCACTTGTCAGTTCAAGGGCAGGACAGAAACTCTGCAAGCTGAGTCTTGCGAACAGGAAATTTCTCATTGGCAAGGTGCTGCCCATCCCCCACGTCGGCTTCAAAACAAAACAAAACCCCGGCGCGAGCGGCCAGCGCGCCCAGCCTCTGTCCGCCGGGCCCGAGCCCCTCCGCCGCCTCGGCGACCCCCGCCCCTCAGCCCCCGGCGGGGGATCCGAGAGCTCGCCGAGCCCCGGGCCCCGAAAGCAGGCAGCGCCGGCGGCGGCGAACACACAGGCCCAGCGGACGGGCTCGGCTCGGGCCCCGCGGAGGGTGATCGGCTGCCACCCTCGGGACCGAGGCAGGGTCGGGCGGGGGCGCGGAGCCCCAGAGGCCCCGCGCCTGCTCGGGCGGTGAACCCCGCTGAGCGGTTTGGCGGAGCTGCCGGGGGCCGCCGGGTCAGCGGCTCCCCGGAGGGGGTGGGGGCGGGGAGGCTGCGAGGCGCCGCCGACTCGGCGAATCCCGCTGCGGGAACCCGGGAGGGCTGCGAGCTCGGCCTGGCAAAGTTCCTGTGGAAACTCCATGTTTTGAAACTCCAGCGGCGTCGCGGAAGGAGGGGGAGAGGGGAGCGCGCGGGGGCGGCCTGCACCCGCGGGTCGCGCCCCGAGAGGGAGCTCCGCGCCCCCTTCCAGTCTCCCGGGAAGTCGGGAGGGCGGGGACGACCGGCTCCCCGAGCCCGATCTTTTGTGTTCCCTTTTTTCCTCCTCACTCTCAGGGAAAGGTATAAACCCGTTTTATTTATTAAATTCAGCCAGGAGAGGAAGGCTGCCTTTTTAGGGACCCCGATGTTCAGGGTAATTTCGTATTTGACACATGTAAATACTTAGTACTCTCAGGTAAGGTCAAATTATTTATCATCTTAATTTATATTTCAATAGGCCTACAATTTAGAGGCGCGAAATGCCTCCTTATGAATCATTATGGTCTATTAGGGGAAGTAATGTATAAACAGCACTGTTTGGGAGGGAATCACTTATGTTGACATTTAAATGGCTCCTCAATAGTTAAAAAAAAAAAAAAGACATTCAAGTGCCTTTGATTAAATGTACAATTTACAAGACCATCAGCAAAGCCATCAGGAATATAAATTCTTCTTGGGATTTTTATGTATTTCCAATTTTTAAAAAGCCTTCCAGGACGTGTAATTTTAATCCCTATGAGAAAAATGTACAAATTTCAGGCGAAAATATCATTCTCCTCTCCCCCAGCTAATGTCTTCTCAGGGAACCTCTAGGACTGAGCAAACTCAGCCAGCAGGTCTCCCCACCTGGGGGGGGTGGTGGTGTAGGTGGCTGTATCTCAGCGACAGAATCAACCACTTTTTAACAATATTCCAGAAACGGCATAGCTTGCCTGCTGGTTTCCAACCTTCTGAAGGCCTGTGTTCAGCCAGCTATCCTGGTATCCCCACAGCACCCAGGCCAGGACTTCTCACAGTTTGTGTGTGTGTGTGTGTGTGTGTGTTTTTTTTTTTTTTTTTTTTTTGTACCAGGGATTGAGCTCAGGGACACTCAGCCACTGAGCCACATCCCCAGCCCTATTTTGTATTTTATTTAGAGACAAGAGTCTCACTGGGTTGCTTAGCGCCTTGCCTTTTCTGAGGCTGCCTTTGAACTGGAGATCCTCCTGCCTCAGCCTCCTGAGCCACTGGGATTACAGGCGTGCACCTCCAAGCCAGGCTCACACAGTTTGAAGTCATCTTACATCTGCCACATAATCCTCAGAGACTCTTCCTGACTGTTTCCACCCACAGCCCCTGTCCTTTCTTGCGGAGAGAGGGCTATGTTAACCCAGGGCTTCTACAGGCATGCACCACCCTTGCCTGGTCTATGAACTACTCATTGAGGGGACCCCCCTCATCCCCATTGCATTCATTTGCTTGAAGCATCTCCCATCTTCAGAATATCCTTCTTTAACCCCACATCTCCTGCCCTGGCTCCCTATTTATCTGTTTCCTTGTACAGCTATACTTTGAATTTTTTACTTTATCTGTCAGTCAATCCATGGATCATACCGGGGATTGAACCCAGGGGCGCTGTACCACTGAGCCGCAGCCCCAGCCCCTTTATATTTTATTTTGAGACAGGGTGTCATAATGTGACCCAGGCTGGCCTTGAACTTGCAACCCTCCAGTCTCAGACTCCCCAGTGGCTGGGATTGCAGATTTGTGCCAGCCACCAAGTCTGGCAACAGCTGCACTTTTCAAAAAATGTGTCTCGGTCCATGTGACATTCTACTTCCATACTGGTATTCACTCTAAAAAATCAGCTAATTTCGAAGTTATTCTAAGATAGTGGCTAAATACAGCTTTGTTTACAGGAGCACAAGTTTAGGAAACACCTAAATGTCCAGTGATGATATTGATACAAAGCACACAATGGAATCTTCTATAGCTATTCAAAAAGTGAAGATCTTCTCTGTGTACTGGTACAGAAAGACCCTCCAGGGTGGATGACTAAGGAAAACACATAGTTATGTTACGATTTGTATAAAAACAAACACGCGGAACACTAGATCCTGTTTGTGTGTACATTAAAGATGTCCAACACTGCTGGCCAGCACCCCCCCCCACTGTTCTTTGCATACAACACACTGCACAAGCTGTTCTGAACTTCACCTGTGAAACTTATTGCTACATCTTGCAGTTGGAGTTGCCTGTGTTTGTTTTGAGACAGGGTCTTGATCTGTTGCCCAGGCTGGCCGGGAATTCCTGGGCTCCAGCAATCCTGCTGCCTGGGCCTCCTACTCGGCCTCCCAGGGATTCCAGGTGTGGGCAGCCTGCAGATCTTTTTCTATCCCGCAGGAGATGGACCTTGTCTGCAAAGCTTGTGGAAATTCATTGCACAGATACATTATTTACCAAGCTCTCTAACCCATACCCCCTGATCATTCTGCAGAAAGTGCTCAGGGTCACCAGTCACTTCCTCGTTGCTAGGAGTAGGAAGGCCTCATTCTTTCCTGCCTTGGCCTCTCAGAGGTACTGAGTGCCCGGCTACTCTCCACTTGAACTGGTCCCTCTTCGTGGCTCCCAGATGCCCAACACATATGCTTTTCATCCAAGCTGCGAGCCTCTCAGTTTCCTCTGGCTTTTCTCTGTGCTCTACCAGTTGCTTGGGGTCTCAATGCTCCCCTCCTCTCCAGCAAACTCACCCAGGCTTACAGCTTGAAATACCACTCACTTGTTGATGACTCTTAAATCTGCCCCCCCCCCCGCCCAGTTCCAGGCCACCCATATCAAACTGCAGGCCCCATATCTCCATTCGGCATCCACAAACAGCTTGGTAAAAATAGCTAACATTTACATAGCGCTTATTAGGTGAGCACTTTATATATAAATTGACTATGAATTCTTACAACTCTCATACAAGGTAGGTGGAGTCACTATCCACATTTTACAGATGAGGAAATGGAGACACAGAGGTTTTAGAACATTCCTGGAAAAACGGTGGCTCTAGGATTCAAATCCAGGCAGCACTCTGTCCAGAGTCAATGTTCTCACCCCAATCACCGGTACTGGGGGTTGAGCCCTTGGAGGGGGGGGGGCTCTACCACTGAGCTACATCCCAGACCTTTTAAATGTAATTTTGACACAGGCTCTCGCCGAGTTACCCAAGATGGCCTTGAACATGTGATCCTCCTGCTTCACTCTCCAGAGTACCTGGGATGACAGGCATTTGCCACCGTGCCCAGCTCAAAGTCCATGTTCTTAACCATTCCACAGAATCCTCATCAAGAATGACCTCTCCTTGCCAGGTGTGGTGTCACATGCCTGTAATCCCAGCAGCTCCAGAGGCTGAGGCAGGAGGATCACAAGTAGGAGGTCAGCCTCAGCAATTTAGTGAGGGTCTGAGCAACTCATTGAGACCCTGTCTCTAAATAAAATATAAAAAGGGCTGAGGATGTGGCTCAGGGGTTAAGCACTCCTGGGTTCAATCCTCGGTATCAAAAAAAAAAAAAAAGAATGAGCTCTCCTTCATCTCCCACCTCCCCTCTTTCCACTCCGATGGCAGAGTTAACTGTACTTCCAAGTGTTCACCAGTAGACACACTTCTTCCCCTTAGATCCACCTTAGGCCAGGCCCCCACCTTTTCTTTGCTGTGTTATTATCCAGGGTTATTATTCCAGCTGGTCTGTATGCCACCATCATTGCTCTCCTGCAATCTACCTTCTGAATGGCACTAGAAAGTTCTTTCAAAAATATGTCACAAGTCTGCCGGGTGCGGTGGTATACTCCTGTAATCCCTGCGGCTCAGGAGGCTGAGACAAGAGGACTGTGAGTTCAAAGCCAGCCTCAGCAAAAGCAAGGCGCTAAGCAACTCAGTGAGACCCTGTCTCTAAATAAAATACAAAATAGCGCTAGGGATGTGGCTCAGTGGTCGAGGGCCCCTGAGTTCAATCCCAGGTACCCAAAAGAAAAAATATGTCACATGTCACTCTCACTAGTTCTCATTGCACTTGGAAGGAAACCCAAACTCCTTCACAAGGCCACTGGTTTCCCTGCCGCTTTGTTCTCGCCAATGTGTACCTTACTCTCTGAGAGGCTGAGACGCAGGACTGCTGTCAATTCCCAAATAGATTATTTTTTTCTTTTTTCTTTTCTTTTTTTTTTTTTAAGCAGGGACTGAATTCAAGGGTGCTTACCCACTAAGCCACACCCCCAGCCCTTTTTATTTAGAGACAGGGTCTCACTGAGTACCTTAGGGCCTTCCTAAATTGCTGAGGCAGGCTTCCAACTTGCAATCCTCCTGCCTCAGTCTCTGGAACCGATGGGGTTACAGGTGTGCACCAACCTCGCCTGGCTCCAAAGAGGTTCTTGAGTTCTTCCCTGGTCAGTCTCTATGTTCCATATGGGCAGGGCATGCCATCATCACGTCCTAAGCTTGCATCCATTATCAGCAATAAGTACATATACATATAATGTTCTCAGAATACTGTTTCTGGATATATCTGGATCCCGACAATAGAGATGCAAAAAAAAAGACTTGATAAACAACTGTCAAGTGCTCAATACATTCATATTTTGTATAATGGGGCAGAGAAGAAACCAACTTCAAAAGAGCAAGATGGTTGTAAATTTGGGCTAACGGGCAGGGGAGGACCCAGATGTTCAGGAGGTGGACCTGTGACTGCCAAGTGACAGAAATTGGGAAAGTAAAATATGAGGCTGGGGTAGCCATTACCTGCCGGGCCTGTGGGGGAGACACATACCCATGTCCTTCTCTGTCAGAGGAGCCAGTGACTTGATCGAGTAGGCCCAGGGGGTGGGTGGGTGGTAGTCAGATCCTAGGTGCTGCAGAGTATCATTCCCAGGAGATCAAAGAGGGCCACCCTTATCAAAGAGCAAGACGAATCCCCCCGCATTGCCAAAGTCCTTGCCTATTGCCAACCATAGGGTCCTTACTTGATGGCAAAAGATTGAGACTGCTTCTCTTGAGACCTTCAGGGACCCAAGGTGTGGGCTCTGGTCACAGTTGACCTTGGGCAATCGAGTTATCCCAATTCCATGTTGTTTGATCTCATAACAGTAACTGTGTCACCGGGGCTGGGGACATAGCTCAGTTGGTATAGTGGTTGTCTCACATGCACAAGGCCCTGGGTTCAATCCCCAGCACCACACACACACACACACACACACACACACACACAGAAAAAAAAAAAAAAGCCCAGTAACTGTGTCACTACACCTTATTTCATAGTGAAGCAAATCTTTTTCAACAATGAATATTTCTTACAGGGTATAAATAGCTAATGCTTCCCCACCCCATCCCCTAACCAGGTATTGAACCCAGGGGTGCTTAACCACTGAGTCACATCTGCAGCCTTTCTTATTTTGAGACAGGTTCTCACTAAGTTGCTTAGGGCCCTTGCTAAAGTGCTAAGGCTGGCCTCGAACTTGCGATCCTCCTGCGTCAGCCTCCCGAGTTGTTGGGATTACAGGCATGCACCATCACGCCCGGCAAAACAGCTACTGCTTAGTGAGGACCTTTTCTTCCATGACTTTATTCAGTACATTTCCAAGTTATCTCACTTTTACCCCAAAATAACCCTATGGAGTAGGTATTACTATTCACATTTTATGGTCGAGGACACTGAAACTCTGAGAATTAACCTCCCCACACCAAAATATAGGGCCAATCTAGCAGAAGGTGGCGACAAGGATTCCACCTGACTCCAAACCTCAGCTCTTTCCTGTCAAGTACATGGTTTGCCTCCCATGCCCATGAAGTGTTCCCCTAAATGTTGAAAGTACTTCTGGGACGAGATCCTACACGGCGAGATTCTCCAACAGTGTTCTTCTGGGGTCATCCTGGCCACTTGCCAACTGCGGTAAATATCATATAAAGGAATTTCTTTCTTCCTGGGATCAGCAGGTCTCAGCTGATCAGTCTTGTTCGCCATGGGAACCTAAGAATTTATCATCTGAATAACGACTTACCCTCCTCCCTCCGGAGAAGCCTTGCCAAAGTGTGGGGTGGGCAGATTCAGCCAGGACTTCCTTCCCAGTATAAGCGGAAATCTGTAGCTGTGTTTGGAAAGTGTCTGCACCTCCACCAATACCAAAGTGTGGCTCAGTGTTGGGAAAAGGAGACTTAAGCTCTTGTCACGGGGAGGACGCGCACAAGAACAGGTGCCACAAGAAAGGACCCCCACCTCCAGCTCTCCTGAAGCTGGGGAACTCTTGAGATTGAGGGGGAGCGGGTCACTAGTTTTCTTCAGCTCTTACAAGAACAATAGCCAGAACTGATCAAGGCTTCGGATGTGCCAAGCACAGTTCTAAACACTTCACGAACCTGATCATGTCATTTCACATCGAAAACAACTATCACACAGGTAGGATTAATAGCCCCACTTCACAGATGAGGAAACTGAGGCTGAGACGTACGTGCCCACTTGCCTGGAAACTCACCTTATTCCCAAAGCCCCAGTTGTTATCCAAGTTGTCAGTGTCCCTGCCATCAGGGTGCGACACTGGCAACTAAATTCCAGAGGCACCTTCCTTATTTGGCCAATTCTAAGGGATCCTCGCCACTGGGTGCTTTAATAGGATCTGAGGACAATGGCCAGGCTTCATTCTGGCATGTAAATGAAGTCCCCTGAAGACATCATTGTCCTGCAGTGAATTGATCCTGTGGGTCCCCCTGAGAGGCCTTTGGACCCGAGGAGAGGTTCTGGGCTGACCCACAGGCGGGATGGCAATCCGGGCCCTGCATGCTGTGGCCAAGCCCGCTGAGCAGCCGCCGGTGGATGCCCTTGTGAGTTCAATGCCAGAGGCTGCGCCAGGACCTTCCTGGCCCCGCTCGCTGGCACAGGGAGCTCGGAGGAGAGAAGATCAATCTTGAAGATAATTTCGGTTCTGTCTTTTCTCAGACTAGCTATTGTCCTCTGCTCTAAGGTCTGCGGCTATGATTAATGCACTGCTGCCTCGGCAGCTCCTTCCTTGCTTTTGGGGTTGGTTTTCCAGCTGTTGCCAGAGTCACTCCTCAGAAGAGAGGAAACACTCCCAGGCTGCAGCTCTGACACTGTCCTGGGTGGCCACCGTACCGGGCCGCTCCTGCAGTAGGTGATGTTACTGTTTATAGAGTTCAAAGCGCACCCGCCACCTCCACCCATGGAGGCCTAATCCTTTAATTATTCTCAAAAGACCAAAAATAAAGATTGCAATTAATAGGATCATGCAGTCTTTTTCTCATTTATAATTATATATTATTATTTTTCTCCCTACTTTGTTCCAATAATGATTTAAGGCTGCTTCCAAAGATACACAAAACCCCAGCAAAGATAAACAGAAGAAGTAGGACATGAATTATAATGTCACGCCTGCTCATGACATCTTTGCCCCATTCCACATAATAGAACTGAATTCATAACGCCTTGCAAAAATGAGGTAATTCAGCTCTTTGGGTGGCAACACTAGGCTCTTTGTAAAATGAGAGGGTGGTACATAGTAATGGAAAGAACCGTGAAGGGGACAAAAGATCCAGTTTCTAAGGCTGGCTCCCTCAGTGCATGACCTTGGGAAAGTCACTCAGTCTTGGTTCATTTTGTGTTGCTATAACAAAGTAGCTGAGGTTGAGTGTTGGATAAAGTAAAGAGGTTCATCTGGCTCACAATTCTGGTATCTAGAAGGTCCAAACAGCATGGTACTGGTGTTCTGAGGGCTGTCTGACTGTGTCACATCATGGCAGACAAGCAGGAAGGGAAACAGCTTCATGCAGAGGAGGCCAAGAGAGGAAGGTGGTGGCTTTGCTTTTGGCAGGGGGAGAGTACCAGGGATTGAACTCAGGGGCACTCGTCCACTGAGCCCCATCCCCAGCCCTATTTTGTATTTTATTTAGAGACAGGGTCTCACTGAGTTGCTTAGGGCCTCACTGTTATGAGGCTGGCTTTGAACTTGCAATCCTCCTGCCTCAGCCTCCCGGCCACTAGGACTACAGACATCTGCCACTGTGCCCAGCTAAGGTGGTGGCTTTCCTTTAAGGAGCTCATTCTCATCCACTGCTGTGAGACCTGCGTTAATCCCTTCCCAAGTGCTGTCAGAACCCCATCACCTGGCCACCTGCCCCTGGGCCCCACCACCTCAACACCACCGTACTGGGGACCAAGCTTCCAGCCTCTGAATCTGTGAGGGACACACAACTTCCAGACCACAGCCCTCGCCCTCTCTGGACTCAGCATTCTGCAGTTCTCAAAGGTCTCTGCCAGTCCATAGGTCCCCCACCCTCTACCCTCTGTGATGTGCAAGGGCAGCATGGTGGAGGCGGAGGCCAGCACGGTTCACCCTGCAAGAGGCCCCCAGAAATCACTACCAGAGATATGGGTTGCTAAGTAGTGTGTGAGCATCCTCTCCCTCCCTCCTTCTGTCTGTCTGTCTCTCTCTCTCTCTCTCTCTCTCTCTCACACACACACACACACACACACACACACACACACCCCACCTTCCTGCATGACTTGTGACAATAGAACTTGTATTCTCTTCCTCCAAGGCAATCTCCCCCCTTCTAATCCTTAAAGAGAGCTTTCCAGAAGAGAGGCCTGGGTAGCAGAGAACATCCTTTGGGGAGGCAGGGAGTGACCTTGCCAACCTTCCCACCACTTTCTCCCTCTTTCAGCTATGAGCTACTTTCTTCCCTCTCCTTACGGTTTAAGACACTTATAAGCCAGGTGTGGCGCACACCTGCAATCCCAGCGGCTCAGGAAGCTGAGGCAGGAGGATCGCGAGTTCAAAGCCAGCCTCAGCGGGCTGGGGATGTGGCTCAAGCGGTAGGGCGCTCAGCCCGGGTTCGATCCTCAGCACCACATACAAACAAAGATGTTGTGTCCGCCGAGAACTAAAAAATAAATAAATATTTAAAAAAAAGTCAGCCTCAGCAAGAGTGGAGCACCAAGCAGCTCAGCGAGACCCTGTCTCTAATAAAATATATAAAAAGGAGGGGCTGGGGTTGTGGCTCAGCAGTAGAGCGCTCATCTAGCATGTGTGAGGTGCTGGGTTCGATCCTCAGCACCGCTTATAAATAAAATAAGTAAAGATATCATGTGTGTCTACAACTAAAAAAATGTTTTAAAAAGGAGGGGGTGGGGATGTAGCTCAGTGGTTGAGTGCCCCTGAGTTCAATCCCCAATACCCCCCCCCAAAAGACACAACCTGACGGACTCTTATCTCCCTTAACCACATCTTCCACTTCTGTATCTCCCGCTGCACCTCACACAATGTTATCACTGACTCAAAACACCCATATGACCCTCTGGGCCACACAGAGTGACTAGTGAGTCCCCGGCCCCTGTTGGGTCTATCAGGACTCCTCTTTCCTTAAAGTATTCCACAGACCACAGGGAATTGCTCAGCCTGGGTCATTTGCCTTATTTGGGAGGCTGCTTGTTTTGGGAACTGAAAGCACACACCCCAATACAGATTCCTCCCAGGAGGGAAGAGTCACACCAAGGAAGTCAGCTTCAAAAACTGCACAGGACAGCTGCTTGGGAGGCTGAGGCAGGAGGATTGTGAGTTATTTTTTTTTTAATATTTTTTTTTAAAGAGAGAGTGAGAGAGGGGAGAGGGGAGGGAGAGAGAGAGAGAGAGAGACAGAGAGAGAGAGAGAGAGAGAAAGAGAAAGAGAGAATTTTTAATATTTATTTTTTAGTTCTCGGCAGACACAACATCTTTGTTGGTATGTGGTGCTGAGGATCGAACCCGGGCCGCACGCATGCCAGGCGAGCGCACTACCGCTTGAGCCACATCCCCAGCCCCCTAATATTTTAAATATATTTTTTAGTTATAGGTGGACACAATACCTTTATTTTATTTATTTATTTTTATGTGGTGCTGAGGATTGAACCCAGGGCCTCATACATGTGAGGCAAGTGCTCTGCCACTGAGCCCCAGCCCCAGCCCTAGGATTGTAAGTTTGAGGCCAGTTCCATCAAGTTTGAGGCCCTAAGCAACTTAGTGGATCCCATCCCAAAATAAAGTAAAAAGGGCTGGGAGTGCAGCTCAGTGGTAGAGGGCCTCTAAGTTCAACACCCAGTACCCCCTCCCCACCTCCCAAAATGGCAGCAGGATTCCATTTGCATCATGTTTAAAAATGGGCAAAGACATATTAATCTAAGGTGTTAGAAGTGGGACCAAGAGTTACCCTTGGAGAGGGGAGTACAGTGGGGGTTGCAGGAGGCTGGGAGTATTCTGCGTGTTGTTCCTAGATGCTGGCCACGGGGACGTGCTCAACTTGTTGAAATTCATCAGACAGGATTTATACACTTTTCTGTGTGCTATACTTCAATAAAATGGTAACAAATTAAAAATACAATAAATTATTCAAAGTAAACAAATGGCAGAGAATAAAGCTTAAAATTGCATGCCTGCTCTGGGTACAAGATGTCACAGCAGGAGCATATAGCCCGGGCACGGTGGTGTACGCCTGTAATTCCAGCTGCTCAGGAGGCTGAGGCAGGAGGATCATGAGTTCAAAGCCAGCCTCAGCAACTTAGTGGGGCTCTAAGCAATTCAGCAAGACCCTGTCTCTAAATAAAATACAAAATAGGGCTGGGGATGGGCTCAGTGGTCGAGTGCCCCTGAGTTCAATCCCCAGTACACCTCCCCCCAAAAAAACATGTCATAGCATGAGTGTGTGTATCCTCTGAATGGGAGTGTGGGTGTGAGGAGGGAAGAGTGCACTTGTCCTAGAGGCAGTGAGGAAGCAAATTTTAACATCATATGAGCCATGCCAGGGATAGTGGCACATTGCCTGTTATTCCAGTGACTCAGGAGGCTGAGGCAGAAGGATCGTAAATTTGAGGCCAGTCTCAGCAAATTTCGAGGCCCTAAGCCATTTAGTAAGACCCTGTCTCAAAATAAAAAAAATAAAAAGGTGTGGCTCAGTGGTTACCCACCCCTGGGTACCAAACCAGCCAACCCACACATGAACAAACAAGCCAAGTGTATTTCTTTTGGTCGCGGTGCTGGGGTGAAACGCAGGGCCTCACGCTCGGGGTAACACTGAGCCACATCCCTAGCCCCACAAGCAAACTTTCTGTCCCACTATACAGCTGAGTCATTGCGAGGGGCACCGGGTAGAGGCAGATGTGCCACGCAGGCCTCCCTACAGCCTCGCCCGCAGCCCAGCACTGCAGGCCGGTCCTGCCCTTACTCTCCCCCCCTGCCTTCCCTGTAGAAACAGCCTCCAGCACACAGGAGGCCACCATGGTCTGAATGTGTCCCCCCAGAGCTCAGGTATTTGAAGCTTAATCCCCAAAGCCACACCTGGATGGTATTTGGAGGCGGGGCCTTCGGGAGGTAATTAGGATTGCATGAGGTCAGGAGGGTGGGGCCCAAGATGGCTTTAGTTTTGTATTTGGAGGATTGTTTTCTTTTTCTTTCTCCTTTTTGCTTCTGGGGATTGAACCCAGGATGCTTTACCACCGAGTCACATCCCCAGCCGTTTTTTATTTTTTATTTGGGTCTTGCTAAGTTGCTGAGGCTGGCCTTGAACTTGCCATCCTCCTGCCTCGGCCTCTTGAGTAGCTGAGATTTCAGGTGTGGGATCTGCATTTGGCTTTTAGTAGCTTTTTAAGATGAGGAACAGAGACCTGAGAGAGCGGGCCTGTTTCGTCTCAGCATGTGGTGCCTCCACCATGTCAAATGCAGCACAAAGGCCCTCACCAGATACCAGTAGCCTGCTCTGGCACTTCCCAGCCTCCAGAATCCTGAACCAAGTAAACTTGTATTTGTTTTCTTCTTTCCCTCCCAACCCACTTTTTTTTTTTTTTAACCCAAGGCCTAAGCTACACCGCAGCCCCTAAATTTCTATTCTTTATAAACTACCTGATCTTGGAACACAGCTATCATCCCAGCAACTTGGGAGGCTGAGGCAGGAGGGTGGCAAGTTGGAGGCCAGCCTCAGCAACTTAGGGAGACCCTGTCTCAAAATGAAACAAAAGGGATAGGAGTGCAGATCAGCGGTAGAATACCCCCAGGTTCAATCCCCAGGACCAAAAAAACAAATTTTTTAAAAAACTATCTCATCTCAGGAATGTTGTGTAACGGAAACTGGTGTAAGCCACTGGAGTTTCACTGTCCTGGTATACACACATCCTTTCTGCTCTGTGCCCACGTATGCTTCCCACCAGAAGCACCCCTAAAACTGCTGCTTCTCCCTGATCCCCGCCAATCAGCTGGTTATACAATCCAGGAACCCTTGACCTTGATAGGCCTCCCCCTCAGCTCCCACCTGACCCCTCACCAAATCCTGGTCTCTTTCCTCTCTGTGGCTGTAGGAGTCTCCCATTGCCTTGGCATCCAGGGCTCTGCCTGCCTAGCACAGCCTCTTATCTAGGACATGGCAATGACCTCCGAACTGGTCCCCTCTATCTGCTCCAGCCCCTCTGCAGTTCACTTCCTGAACAGCAGCCTACAACCATACCTGTAAATATGCTGTGCTTCTAGGGGCTAGAGGCAGATCCAGCACCGAAACACACCCTAGGACTGAACCAGGTGTGGGCCCCCGAGGCACATATATTCCATCGGCACATATATTCCATCAACACAGACATGCCGGAAAGGATCAAGGTAACAGGTCAGGAAGTGCCCACCTGTAATCCCAGCAGCCCGGGAGGCTGAGGCAGGAGGATCTCGAGTTCAAAGCCAGCCTCAGCTACAGTGAGGCCCTAAGCAACTCAGTGAGACCCTGTCTCTAAATAAAATACAAAATAGGGCTGAGGATGGTGCTCAGTGGTTGAGTGCCCCTGAGTTCAATCCCTGGTACCAAGATAATATTCTTTAAAAACAACAACAACAAAAAAATTATAAAAGGGCTGGGGATGTGGCTCAGTGGTTAAGCACTCTTGGGTTCAATCCCCAGCACCAAGAAAGAAAGAGAAATGATTTGGAGCCAAGAAGATACCAGCTGGATGAGTCTGAGGGAAAGAGAGTCCCAGAAAGGCAAATGGCAGGCACAGGCCCTACAAGGACTGACCTTGGACTCTGAGGGACACAGAAGAGCTCCTAAGCCTGTCTGCAGGTAGACCACGAGTCCCGCACCACCACGTCCCTCTGTGTGCCCTTCTGAGTTTGCTGAATGCAGGTGTACAGACCCCTCTCTGTCTCTTTCTTTCTGTTTCCCCCCTGGGAACGGAACGCAGGGCCTCACACATGCTCAACACGCTGCACCAGGGACCCACCTCCCCAGCCCCCGAAGGGGGGAGATTTCCGCCCTGCCCACCCTTCAGTCTTCCTTCCTCCATGAACTCTTCCTGTCCCCTGCAGCCCCCAGGAATGCTCCTTCCCTGCAAGCCAAACTGCAGTCTTTTCACTTCAGGTCCCTTTTGATGGCACGGGAGATTAAATCCTCAGACTTGAGACCTTCCTGCTTTAGCCTCTGAGTCACTGGGATTACAGGCATATGCCACCATGCCCAGCTCACTTGAGGTCCTTGGAGGGTCTACTTGCCGCCAGCAACCCCTTGAAATGGTGTCAACGTGAAGGTCCTAGAGGGCACAGGGCTTGAGAGGCCACAGATGTTGGTGAAGTGGTTGAGTGCCCCCTGAGTTCAATCCCCATTTTGCAGATGAAGAAACCGAGGCCTGTAGATGAGAACCTGTCCTTGGTGTAGCTAGCTTCCCTGTCAGGCTCTCAGCTGCTAGGCCACAAGATCCACCCCATCTGGCTACAAGAAGCCAGGGCTCTTGCTTGGTATTGGTTGTCCCCCAGCCTCTGGTCCCTTTACAGTACCCTGTGGTGGGTCAAGGTCTTCTCAGATTATATATTACTTGAAGGCAGGGTCGGGTGGCTGTTTTTGTTTTTGTCCTGGGGATTGAACCCAGGGGCGCTTAACCACTGAGTCACATCCCCAGCCCTTTTAATTTTTTATTCTGAGGCAGGCTGAGGCTGGCCTTGAACTTTCAATCCTCCTACCTAAGCCTCCCAGCCTTTGAGATTACAGGAGTGCACCACTCGCCGGCTGGGGTAGCTATTTTTCAATGTTCCTTTTTTCTTTCTGTCCATGTCTATCTGCTTCCAGCTGAGGGACTACTCGGCTCTGGCTGCCCAGCGAGTCCCTTCCTCCCATGCCGGAAGGACCACGGAAGCCGTCATGTGGGGTGTTAACTGGCTTGTGGTCAGGCCTGTGGCTGGATATTCTTAGCAGCCTTCAGTCACTCGTCCGGAGAATTCAAACTGCCCTGTCACCAGGGCTTAGATCTCTCACCACCGGGGCAGAGAGGTTTTCTATTTCCAGGCAGACAAGTCACAGCACAGAGGGACAGGAGCGCTTGCTTAAAAGGCCCCAGTTTTGGGGCGCAGCCCAGAGAGACACTCAGCCTGTTGCTACCCACTACCGCCCTGGGCCTGGCTGAGCAGCCAGGCTGTTTGGAAAACACGTTCTGGTTTAGCAGCGCTGCTTGGTATGGCACGAGCTTTGGCCAGAGCACAGCAATCACCACATCTGACCTCATTCCTAGGGCCTGAGGCAACCTGAGTGTCCGGACACTTGCTAGCTTTTTTTTTTTTTGGGGGGGGGGTACCAGGGATTGAACTCAGGAGCACTTAACCACTGAGTCCCATCCCCAGCCCTATTTTGTATTTTATTTAGAGACAGGGTCTCACTGAGTGGCTTAGGGCCTCACTTTGACCGAGGCTGGCTTTGAACTTGCAATCCTCCTGCCTCGGCCTCCTGAGCTGCTGGGATTTCAGGCGTGCGCACTCAATCTTCGCTTAAAGATACCCTTGGAGTCAAGCAGCAAATTTCAACCAGGGCCGTGGGGATTAGCAATTCGCATCCCAATCCTTTCCTTCCATTCCTGGGTGAATTCCTCTTTGGGATAAAATTGCATCCCCCATTTTCAAGGGGATATCAACCTGTGGGAGGGATCTTAGGGAGTGGGGACAGTGGTTGAGAAAGTGTCCAGGGGACCTTCCAAAGAACCTTGGGGGAGGCTGGGTCTACACTTAGCTAAGCACGTGCTGTGCAGAAGGGTTCTGCATGGTTGCCCTCAGCGCCTGGCAGTGACCACAGGGACAGAGTCAGGCTTCCCTGTGGGACCCCAGCTCCCGTGGCAGGTGCTGGCTTTTCTGTTACACTGCCACCAGCTCGGCTTGCTGTGCCCTGAGCACATCAGAGCTGTGAACAATGTGACCTCTGGTGACTCGTTGCCATTTCGTTTTCTCGTTTTCTTCCACACTTTCTCATTTCTCTCGGGGGATGGTGATTTCTGCAGCTCTGTCTTCCTGCTATTTACCTGGCTCTGGAAGTGCTGGAGACACAGCCCCAGGGGACATGCAGGACGGTGAGCCAAAACCTTTCCAGGTATGTGTTGTGGGGGCTGAGGGCGGGGGATTAGGGGAAGTAGAAATGCTCACAATCCCCAGTACCACCCTTCCACCAATCCACAGCCTGCAGGTCAAGTTCAATGTCAAAAACCCTGCTTCTAACAGGGTGTCATGTGGCGAGAAGAAGGGCAGCTGTGAAATGGATTCAGAGGAAGGGACGGGGGCCTTTGAGGGGAAGAAAAGCCCCAGAGAAGCTGTGATAGCAAAATCTTCAGAATCTCTGTGAGACTCTTTGTAACTTCAGAATTTCAGGGGGGATTGGTGAGCTAGGAGCTGAAGGATACCTTAAAGATTGTAAAATAAATTCTATTTTATAAGTGCTTCTTAAACAGTCCCTATATAGTCAGCTGTGGTGATGCACACCTGGAATCCCAGCAACACAGGAGGCTGAGGCAGGAGGGTGGCAAGTTGGAGGCCAGCCTCAACAACTCAGCAAGACCCTGTCTCAAAATAAAAAATTTAAAAGGGCTTAGAGTGTAGCTCAGCAGCAGAGTACCTGAGTTCGATCTCCAGCACCTCATAAACAAGAAAACTTTAAAAAGCCCTATGTATAAATCAAATGCTCTGGGAACTAGTAAGACATCGTGTCGAGGGAGGCTGCTCTGGGAGACTCACACCAGGCATCCTAGGGAAAACGGCGGGTCAGATGGAAGACACAGGGTCATGCATGGGGTGGCATAGGCGGGTGTGGCCAGCCTGGCTTGTCTTGTTCTGGGACACCGCCCACACAGTCCACTCCAGCGCAGCTGAAGGAATGGGAAGGGAGGTGGCAAAGGCAGGTGAAGAGGTCCCCTGGAGCCTGTGCGGGCCTGGGAAAGGGGCCTGACTGTGGGGGAAACCGAGTCAACATGACACAAGGACCTGTCGCTACAGCTTCTTCTCATTAACCTTGAAATGGGCGGATAATAGAAGAGCAGAGACAGTAAAATTAGCAGCTGACATGTCTGAGCATGGGCCACGGCGGGGCACTGGGCAATCTCACAAGTTCAGGAAACGTGGCCACAAGGGCTGGGCTGGGGCTCAGTGGCAGAGTGCTCACCTAGCATGCGTGAGGCCCTGGGTTCCATCCTCAGCACCACATAAAAAGAAATAAATAAAATAAAGGTCCATCAATATCTAAAAAAAAAAAAAAGTATCTAAAAAACATGGCTACAAATTCTTTTTTTTTTTTTTTTTCGGTACCAGGGATTGAACCCAGGGGCCCTCTACCACTGAGCCCCATCCCCAGCCCTTTCTATTTTTTATTTTGAGACAGGGGTCTCACCAAGTTGCTTAGGGCCTTGCTAAATTGCTGAGGGAGGCGTTAAACTTTTCGATCCTCCTGCCTCAGCCTCCCAGGATCTCAGAATGTGACCTTATCTGGAAATATGGCCCTTAAAGGGTAATTAAGTTCAAATGAGGTCATGAGGGGACTCTAATGCACTATGACAGACGTCCTCATAAGAGGAGGTGAGGACACGCACAGAGGGAAGGGGAGAGGGTGAAGGAAGCAGCCCTGCTGACACCCTGGTCTCAGACCTCCAACCCCCAGAACCGTGAGAAAATGCATCTCCATTATTTAGACCACCCAGGCTGAGGGACTTTGCTGTGACAGCCCCCGTAGACCAAATACAGGGTGAAACCCTTATCCCCTTCCCTGGAAGGTGGGCTGGCCTAGTGACTTGCTCTGACCAAGAGAAAGAACCAAGTGTGCTCCTGCGGGGCTTCTGGCTTGCTCCTCTGAGGCAGTTGGTCCTCTGTGTCTCACATACTGGAGCACTGGAGCCCACAGGAAGGGGAGCTGCAGTTCATCCCAGCTGACAGCTGGCACCAACTTCCAAACTGTTGGTGAAGCTATCTTGGCCCTCCCCACAGCTGTCCCCTTCCTGATTCCAGCTGCAGGCAGTAGTTCAGTTGGATCCAGTTCAGGGACCGCCCAGCCAGCTACCCAACTGCAAGGGAAGGAAATTGTTGTTGCTTTCAGCCACTGTGGTTTAGGATGTGTCTTAGTCTGTTTTCTGTTGCTATACCAAGACTCCTGATAACAGGTGATTTATAAAGAATAGAAGTATATTTGGCTCACGGTTCTGGAGGCCAGGAAGTCCAAGAGCCTGGCACCCACAATGGCTTGGCATCTGGTGGGGCCTTCTTCTTTTATTTATTTATTTATTTATTTATTTTTTAGTTCTCGGCAGACACAACATCTTTGTTGGTATGTGGTGCTGAGGATCGAACCCGGGCCGCACGCATGCCAGGCGAGCGCGCTACCGCTTGAGCCACATCCCCAGCCCTGGTGGGGCCTTCTTGCTGCATAACATGGCTGAGGCATCACATGGAGAGACAGAGTGAGCACAGTAGAGCTAGCTGTAGTATTCCTTCCTTCTTTATTTTTTTGTACCAGGGATTAAATTCAGAGGTACTTTACTGCTGAACTACGTCCTTAGCCCTTTTTATTTTTGAGATAGGATCCTCCTTAAGTGGCTGAGGCTGGCCTCAAACTTGCAATCCTCCTGTCTCAGCCTCCAGAGTCACTGGGATCATAAGCATGTACCACAGCACCCACCTTCTTGCTCTCATAGTCACCACTCCCATTATGGGAATCCCACCTTGAAGACCTTATCTAATCCTAATGACCTCCACAGGCCCCACTCTAGTCAACATATGAATTTTGGAATTAAGTTTCCAAAACATGGGCTGAGGACTGGGGTAGAGCTAAGTTGGTGGTGTGCTTGCCTGACATGCAGAAGGTCCTGGGTTCGATTCACAGCACCACACACACACAAAAATAAGGGCTGTGATTGTGGCTTAGAGGTAGAGCGCTCGTCTGGCATGCGTGAGGTGCTGGGTTTGATCCTCAGCACCACATAAATATAAAATCAAGATATTGTGTCCACCTATCACTAAAAAATAAATATTTTTTAAAAAGTTTCCAAAACATGAAACGCAGATGCCATATTCAGACCATAACAGGGTGGTTTGTCCACAGCAATAGCCAATGGATGCATCTCATGGAAACATACTGTTGAGAAGTTTCCATGCCGGAGTTTTGGATGCAAGCATGTTTGTGTAAATATTGAGGAAACTGTCAATGAACTGAGAAGAACTTTTATCTAAACCATTTCTTTCCTACGGGAGTCCCTGCTACCCCCCCACACCCATTGCGTCTGTTCCCACTGTTTTCAATTCTAGGGCGCAGCACAGAACTCATTCTCAGGAGATAAAGGGAGTGGGGAATGCCTCCCCGAATCATCAGGGGAAAGAGGGGAGCCCTCCATTTCCCTATCTGCCTCTAATGATAAGCATCCCACGGTGCAGGTCAAATCCCTGGTGTCTCTTCATCAAAGGGCCTCTCTGGGGCTGGAGGTGTAACTAGTGCAGCACTTGCCTAGCATGCATGAGGCCCTGGGTTCCATCCCCAGCACCACGAACGACAACAACAGTAAAAACACCTGGTTACAGAGCTAGAGAATCACTATGGAAATCGCCACCGCTTATTAAGCACCTACAAAGTAGTAGGTGCACACTTAATGCATTTCCTTATTTAATCCTTACAGAAGTAATGTCAAAATACAGCATTAGTCACAAGTGTGAGCCTATTTTATAGATGATAAAAATGAGACTCAGGGATGTTAAGTAACTCTCCTAAGGTCACAGAGCTAACAAGTCTTTCCTCTCTCCCAAGGTGTGATGCTTTAGGAGGTGACTTACGGAGGAGAGGGATTTGTGTTTTAGTGAGCAGAAGTGAAGAGGAGAAACGGGTCATATAATGGGGACCAGGCCTCAGTAGTGGGGCTGGGTCCAGGCCAGGGATAGAAGAAGGAAAAATTGGATGAGCTGCCAGGGAAATGTGTTGGGGGGGGGAGCCTAAAGGAAAGGAGAGAGCCGAGCGCTGTGGTGCATGCCTGTAATCCTAGCGGCTCAGGAGGCTGAGGCAGGAGGATCTCGAGTTCAAAGCCAGCCTCAGCAAAAGCGAGGCTCTAAGCAACTCAGTGAGACCCTGTCGTCTCTAAATAAAATACAAAATAGGGCTGGGGATGTGGCTCAGTGGTTGAATGCCCCCGAGTTCAATCCCTGGCAGGCAGGTAAGAATAGAGAAAATACAAGGAAGGGAGGGAGAAAGGAACTGGGACACCTTGGACACATCTTAAAAACTAAATAAATAGATAAATAATAAAAAAGAGGCCAGTGACTCAGGAGACTGAGGCATGAGGATCACAAGTTTGAGGCCAGCTTCAGCGATTTAGTGAGGCCCTAAGCAACTTAGTGAGACTCATCCCAATGCCTAACAGGTGACCAAAGAGACTGAAGACACACCCTTCACTTCCTCTACGTGGTCACACTATGAAATGGGAACCTTGCTACCATTTTACAGATGAAAAAACTGAGGTATGGAGGACCAGAGGATGGACAGACTGCAGTGTGGCCCAGTCTAGTCACTCTATTGTCTGGCCTACCCTGCCCTTGGAGACCTGCCTTGCCATGGATCCCTGGGGAACTTTTTGCTGCTTTTTTTTTTTTTTTATGTTCTTTTTTTTTTCCCTCTTTTTTTTATTATTTTATTGTTGGTTGTTCAAAACATTACATAGTTCTTAATATACCATATTTCACAGATTGATTCAAGTGGGTTATGAACTTTTTTTTGGAAGAAGAGACTGAGTGAGCCAGCTACAGTGTCCCACGCCTGTCATCCCAGTGACTCGGGAGGCTGAGGCAAGAGGATCACAAATTGGAGGCCAGCCTCAGCAACTTCTCAAGGCCCTAAACAACTGAGACCTTGTGTCAACACAAAAAGTAAAAAAGACTAGGGTATGACCAATGTGATTCTGCAACCTGTACACCCAAAAAAATGAGAAATTATACCCCATTTGATTCAAAAGTATGATATGTCAAGATCATATATGTCATGTATAGCTAATAAAAAAATAAAATAAATTAATTAAAATTAAAAAAGAACTGAGGATGTGGCTCAGTGGTAAAGAGCCCCTGGGTTTGATCCCCAGCATAAAAAATGACAAACAATAAAAATAAAAATAAATAGTGTTGTCCTCAAAGCCTCTTCATCCTGAGGCATCTGGAACGCAACCAGGAGCCCCAGAAGGTGAGAAAAGAAGCTATCCTTGTCCTCCCCAGGGAGGGAGCCGGGGAGTGGCCCCAGGGGTCTCTGCTTGAGCTCCCCAACTGTTTCCAGAGCTGCACCGAAGGAAACGAGGTGAGAGAGGGCACCCACCCATAACTGTGAAGTACAAGAACCGTGTCCCCAAACGCCACTCTCTGGTGCCCACTCAATCACCACGACACAGTTGGACCTCCCAGAGGTCCAAACCAGGTTGTGTGTCCTAGAAACAGCCTGGGGCTCCCAGAGTCCAAGGAGCTGCCAGTTGAGAGTAGGTCCATAGGCAGGGTTGACATGGGGTCCCAGGAAACCAGGGAGACCCTGTGGGTCTGACTGCTTCTCTACCCCAAAACTCTGTTTGGGGAGCTGAGCTGCTCAGAATCAGAAGGCAGCCCAGAGGTGCCCTGAGGAAATCCAAATGGGACTCCAAATGACTAGTCCCACCCAATGGGAGTAGAAGTGACTAGAAACTCAGAAAGATTGTCTCTTCTCCCATCCCTGTGCCCAGTACACAGGAACAACCACAACTGGAAATGTGACACCTGGCCCTGGCTCTGCCCTGCGAGCATCCGGTGCCTCAAATTAGAAGAAGAGGAAGTCACATTCCTCCAGTATTCAAAGATGTCATCTCATGAATGCTCAAAACAATGTCACAAGATGTGGTGGCAGTTTTTTTTTTTTTGGGGGGGGTACTGGGAATTGAACCCAGGGACACTCAACCACTGAGCCCCATCCCCAGCCCTATTTTGTATTTTATTTAGAGACAGGGTCTCGCTGAGTTGCTTAGGGCCTCACCATTGTTGAGGTTGGCTTTGAACTCACAATCCTCCTGCCTGAGCCTCCTGGGCTGCTGGGATTACAGGTGTGTGCCCCTGCACCTGGCCAAGTCAGAAAAGGCCATCTGCTTCCTTCCCAGCTCTCTTGGGGCACTTCACTCAGCGTGAGGTCAACCGCCACCACACAGTCACATCTTGATGTCCCCTTGGACAACTCAGCCAAGCTCCTAGCCAACCCCAGCATGAACTTGAAGCCATGGGACATCCTTACTACAGATGGCTCTAATATCTGACTACACACAAGACACCCTTTTGAGAAGTACCCGGCCAGGCCCTTCCCAGAATTCCCCACCCACAGAAATGGAAACAAAACAGAAAGGCTGTTTTAAGGGGCAAAGTTCTGCAGCCATTTCCTTGCACGATTCTGGTCATAGAAAAAGATCTTTGGTGTTATGCCCACTTCACAGAGGAGGAAACTGAGGCTGCGAGGATTAAGAAATTTGCCTATGATCACAAACCTGGCAGTTGGGAGAGACAAGACTGAAGCCTGCTCTAAAACCAAATCACATCCCCTTCTCACACAGCCCCTTGCCATTTGGTCACTTCCAAGGAGAGAACATTCTTTTCAGACTCAACTGGTTCCCAAACCTGGCTGTGCGTCAGAGCGGCTGTGTTGAGTGTTAAAGATAGACACTTCCAGGCCCCACCCCAGGCCTCCTGAGTCACAATGGCAGGCATGGGGCCAGGACTCTGCATTCTAAACTGCCACCCCAGGCGTCCTCAAGGCAATCGGTGTCTGAACCACCAGTAGGTAGGCCACCTGCTCAGTACGGTTATTGTAAAACAGCTAGAAGGGACCAGTAAGATTTTCTGTCACATGTATGAGTGTCACAAAGCCACTCATGATATGTGCTCATGGGATTAAATTTAGACCTTTGTAAAAAAATATTTTTGGTACTGGGGATCAAACCCAGGGGTGCTAAAGCACTGAGCCACATCCCCAGTCCTTTTTATTGCTTATTTATAGACAGAGTGTCATTATGTTGCTTGGGGCCTCGATAAATTGCTGAAGATGGCCTCCAACTTATGATCCTCCTGCCTCAGCCTCCTGAGTCACTGGCCTCTTTTCTACTATTGATGTATTTATTTCTTTTTCGACATTATGTCTCATTATGTTGACCAGGCTGGCCTCCAACTCCTGGGCACAAGCGATCCTCTGCCTTGGCCTTCTCAGTAGCTGAGACTACACATATGTGCCAAGTCACCTAGCAAAATAAATAAATAATTTTTTGACAGTGCTGGGGAGAGGACCCGGGGCTTCCCACCATGCTAGGCAAGTGCTTAACCAGTGAGCTGAACCCCGGCCCAATGTTTAGACAGTCTTGACCTTAACAGCTCCATGGCCCCCACCTGGAGGAACTTACAGCTGAACTGAGGAGATAAGATACGAAGTGGGTTGAGAACAATTGAATGAGAAGCCTGTAGCTTGACAGTAAGCACAGACACACAATGGGGGGAATCTGACCTAATCCTGGCCACCAGCTTGGGAGGGGCTCCAGGGAGGAGGGGGCAGGGTGGAGTTAGGAGTGGGGTGAGGCCTGAGGTGACTGCAGGTGGCCCAGGGCTGCAGGAGAGGCCATCATGGGGTGGGGGAGGCTATGCTGTCCTGCGGGTATGAGCGAGGGAACAGGAGGACCGCCAAGAGTAGATCAGAGAGCGGCTTGGGGACGTCAAACTGGCTCCAAATTTTGATTTTCTCAGTTTCCAAAAGCAACTGTCATTAACGATCAAGTAGTGCATTACTGAAAATTTAAAGAAAAGACTTCTACTTCCCAGGACATCAACTAGCATTTTTCTTATGACAGTTTTATAGAAGACATTGGGGAGAACTTTAAAGGAAGAGAAAGAAAAGAAAAAAAAACACTTCTGTTTCTGTCCTTGAGTGGCTTAAAATCTAATAGAGTACACCGGAATGCCTAAAAGGAGAAAGAAAATTCCAAGTGCTGAAAAGGACTCTCAGACTCAGCTGATAGGGCAGAAACCCTCACAACCGCTTTAAGAAACTTCTACAGTTTCTATGAAAGCTGAAAATAGGGTTGGGGATGCAGGTGAGCGCTTGGCTGGTAAGCAGGAGACCCTGGGTCCATCTCCAGCATCGCATTTAATAAAAGGGTGGAGGGGGCTGGGGTTGTGGCTCAGTGGTAAATCGCTTGCCTTTCATGCGCGGGGCACTGGGTTTGATCCTCAGCACCACACAAATAAATAAAATAAAAGTACTGTATCCATCTACAACCAAAAATTTAAAAAGAAAGAAAAAAGAAAGAAAGAAAAGAGGCAGGTGCAGTGGCACACACCTGTAATCCCATAGGCTTGGAAAGCCGAGGCAGGAGGATTGTGAGTTCAAAGCCAGTCTCAGCAAACTCGAGGCACCAAGCCACCCAGTGAGACCCTGTCTCTAAATAAAATACAAAAAAGGGCTGGGGATGTGGCTCAGTGGTCGAGTGCCCCTGAGTTCAATCCCCAGTACCCACCCCCAGAAAGAAAGAAAGAAGCCAGGCTTGATGGCACACGCCTGTAATCCCAGTAGCCCAGGAGGCTGAGGCAGGAGGATCAAGAGTTCAAAGCCAGCCTCAGCAAAAGTGAGGCCCTAAGCAACTCAGTGAGACCCTGTCTCTAAATAAAATACAAAATAGGGCTGCGGATGAGGCTCAGTGGGCAAGTGCCCCTGGGTTCAATCCCCAGTACCAAAAGAAGAAGGAGGAGGAGGAAGAGAAGAAGAAGAAGAAGCTGTGCACACAGACCTAACCTGTGGCCCAGCAAGTAACTTCTGGATATGTGAAGTAACCCAGCAGACATGTGGACGCCAAGGCGCATGCATGCAAATGTTAACATCGGCACTATTACTAGTAGCCCTAAAGCAAAACTGCCCAAATGCCCCATTGACAGTAAACTCGTAGATAACTCCAATGTGTATTCATGCAGTGAAATAGTACATGGCAAAGAGAACGAATGGACCACACTGTGCGCCACACGGATGGATCTCCTGAGCTCCATGCCCAGCCAAGAAGGCAAATCCACAGGAAAGTGCATTCTGTGGACTCCATTTCTAGAGAGAACCAAATCAGGCGGTGCTAACTGATGCAATTAGAAGGGAGGAGAGGGCCGGGACAGGGCCACAGGTGGAGCGCTTCCCTGGCACAGACGAGGCCCTGGGGCTTGATCCTCAGCCTGAGGGGAGGGAGATGGTTCCCCCTGAGGCTCTAGTACCTGGAAGGAGGCCTGAGGTTTCTGGGGTCCTGGGGATGCTTCATTTCTTGAGCCGGGTGCTGGGTATAGGGGGTGTTCATAGAGCTACACACTAATGACGTGTGTGCTTTTCTGTTTTGTTTCACTCAAAAGTAAATCATCACCATCGTCATAATCATCATCTCACACAGACTGAAGGCTCAAAGCACAATCGGGCCTCTGGGAAGAGTTCAAAGGGATTTTCACTGAGGATGACAATCCAACGTAGCTGTGGGAGATTCAAGTGTGAATAATTTCAAGATGGACTCAATAGGAGCCGCCGGGTACAGTGGTACCCGACTGTAATCCCAGTGGCTCAGGAGGCTGAGGCAGGAGGATTGCAAGTTCAAAGCCAGCCTCAGCAATGGTGAGGCCCTAATCAGCTCAATGAGACCCTGTCTCTAAATAAAATATAAAATAGGACTGAGGATAGGGCTCAGTGGTTGGGTGCACCTGAGTTCAATCCCTGGCACCCCCTCCCCAATGGATCCAGTAAAAATGATTTTTTAAATTTTGGGGGTTTTTTGGTACCAGGGATTGAACTCAAGGGCACTTGACTACTGAGCCCCATCCCCAGCCCTTTTTTAAATATTTTATTTAGAGACAGGGTCTCATTGAGTTGCTTAGTGACTCACTAAGTTGGTGAGGCTGGCTTTGAACTCAGGATCCTCCTGCCTCAGCCTCCCAAGCCGCTGGGATTACAGGCAGATGCCACCATGCCTGGACCCAATAAAATTAAGTGAAGTTGCCAGTGAGATCAGACACCAGGTGGCAGTTTCAGGAATGCCCAGTGCTCCCTCCATGATGGTATAAGTGGGTGAGTGGTCTCAAGGTGGTCCCCCTTCTAGTTCTCGGGGAGGATTAGTCCCAGAAGACGGATCTCTTTCCAGCTTTAGAGAGAGCCAAAATTCTCCCAAGTAAACGAAGGCCTGAATCTCCATGGGGCCCCACCAGAAAACAGATCTGTCCTAATGCCCTGATCTCTCTGCTTACAAGATGTCAACATTGATACTGTCACCTTGAATTTTCTCACAGTGGATTCCTGTGATTGGAATCACTCTGGGCAATAGTGATTAGATTCCATTAGCTGTCGGAATCAATTGAATAGCGAGCTTTCCTTCCTAAAGGGAATGAAGGGCCAGGTTCCAAGACTTGGCGGACTGCTGAGCCCTGGAGGAATTCATTGAAGGGAGGCCGAAATTAGAAATCACTTTCTGAAGAGAACTTTTTTTTTTTTTTTTGGTACCAGGGATTGAACTCAGGGGCACTCGACCACTGAGTCACATCCCCAGCCCTATTTTGTATTTTATTTAGAGACAGGGTCTCACTGAGTTGCTTAGGGCCTCACTAAGTTGTTGAGGCTGGCTTTGAACTCGCGATCCTCCTGCCTCAGCCTCCTGAGCTGCTGGGATTCCAGGCATGCGCCATGGTGCCTCCGGAAGAGACATTTAGGAATCCCTACCACATTATTCAAAGATGACAAGAGAAAGGGAAGACAGGATTGGACAACCAGTGAGACTAGCTAAACGGCTACTTGGCAGAAGACTGAATTCTTCTGAGTCCCACACCATATTTGTGCCACCCCCTTGACATGCTCAAAGGTCAGCAAAAACTTGCTGAGTCTGGAATCTTCCCTGCAGGAGAAGCCCTAGAGAGAAGCAAGGTCTCCATCATGATCATCTCCTGTCTCAGCACTGGAACGTGCCCCATCTTCCCAGGTTTCCTGAGGTTGGCGGCAATGACCCAGAAGCCTCTGGTGCCATCATAAACCACCTCCGGGATGCTAATGTGTAATTATTGCATGGATTTATTTAAATGTAATCTAAAACAGAATATTCCAACGAAGGCGGTTTTATCATTTGATATATGTATTTGTATATATAAATGTCATAGCTAGAGATACATAGTTTTGGTTGGAACCATCTGTTTCAGATTGGGTTCCTCTTCCCAATCTCCCCCCTCCACACACGCCATCTACGCATTTTGGTCTGGTGACTTTGCAATTCACCCTACTAGACGTGGAATGCACCTCCCCGTGGTATTGGTGAAGGCCACACCACTTCCTCCAGCCAGTGAGATTTAGGCAGAAGTAGCAATGCCAAATTCTAAGTGTGAGACTTTAGAATTATTGTTTGCACTCGATCTTCTAGCATTTTTGTCATTAACATGAGAAGGCTATGTATGACCCAGGTAACCTGCTAGATCATGGAGGATGAGGGACATATGAAACAGATTTGTACCCAACTCACACTTGGAATCAAACCTTGTCTGAGCACAGTGTAGATCACTTAACCACAAGTGACCCACAGGCATGTATGTGAAAAATAAATATGCATTGATATTTTTGAGTGTTTTGTTACACAGCATTATGGCAGCAAGAGCTGACTAATACACCATCACTTGAGCACAATTCTCTGTCAAACCAAGACTTCCAAGAATAGTACTACCTCCCATCTGAAACAAAAATCGCAACTTTCTGTATTCTCTCTCTCTCTTTCTATCTCTCACTCCCTCTCCCTTTTTTTGGGGGGGGTTGTTTTAGGAATTGAACCCAGGGGGTGCTTTACCACTGAGCTATATTGCAGCCCTTTTGTATTTTTAATTGGGACAGGTTCTCCTTAAGTTGCTTAACGACTTTCTAAGTTGCTGAGGCTAACCTTAAACTTGAGATCCTCCTGCCTCAGCCTCCCAAGTCACTGGGGATTAAAGGTATATGCCAGGGTACCTGGGTATTCTCTTATGCTTCTTAATTCCTCATAATAGTTATCACAATCTAAAATATTATATTTCTCTCCCTTTTAAAATAAATTTACTAATTCTCTTTCTCTCTGCATTAAAATGTAGTTTTTTTTTTAATATTTATTTTTTAGTTCTCGGTGGACACAAAATCTTTGTTGGTATGTGGTGCTGAGGATCGAACCCGGGCCGCACGCATGCCAGGCGAGCGCGCTACCACTTGAGCCACATCCCCAGCCCAAAATGTAGTTTTATGATGTCCAAAATACCAGTCACTGTCCAAAGCACTCGTAGATATATGTTAAATAATTATGTGCAGAATGGACACACAGTCCTTTTTCTCTTTAGTTAATAGGCCTCTTATCTAATTTACATTCCTGTGTGCAGTTCAATGACTTTGTGAAAGACAAAGTTGAGGACGCAGAAAACAATTTTTTTAAAAAAAGAGGGAGTCTTACCAGGCACTGTAGCACATACCTGTAATTTCAGACACTTGAGAGTCTGAGGCAGGAGGATCGCAAGTTGGAGGTCAGCCTCAGCAACTTAGCAAGGTCCTAGCCAACTTAAAGAGACCCTATCTCCAAATTTAAAAAAGAAAAAGGGCTGGGGATGTAGCTCAGTGGTTCAATCCTCAGTACCAAAAAAAAAAAAAAAAAGAGAGAGAGAGATGGGGTCTCATCCCAGTGACGTGGGAGGTCAAGCAGGAGGATCACAAGTTCAACACCAGCCTGGGCAACTTAGCAAAATCCTGTATCAAAATAAAATAATAGAAAGGGCTGAAGATATAGCTTGGCAGTAGAGAGCCCCTGGGTTCCATCCTTAGTAATGCCCACCCAAAAAAAGACACAGGGCCTCACCGCGCTACCCACGTTGGCTCCCAATTCCTGGGCTTAAGCCATCTTCCTCATCAGCCTCCCACATACGTGGGCCACCTCAACAGGCTAGAAGAAACCATTTTATGGGGAAAATCTGCAATCAGGAGGCCACTGAGTGTTGTACCTGGAGGATGAGTTATTCTTCCCCGAAGAGACACTCATGGTGGATGGGGCCCTCAGAAACCACAGTGAGCCTCCAGAACTGTGACAAGCTGGCAGGTGGCTTAGTCAGTGCCACCCAGTACAACCACCTCACCAAATCAGGGGCTGGCCTCAACCTTAGGAGGTCTCTGTGTGTGTCAGTTCACGGCGGGGGGGGGGGGGGGGTGTCTTCAAAGGGACTTAGGTGGCTTCCAAGAACTGTCAGGATGTTTGACTCTGTGGCATTGTGCTGGCATCACACGTTAGTTAAATTATACGGCGGAAACACCACAATGTCAAGGTCAGATATTACAGCCGTCAAAGCCTAACATTAGGCGCAGTGTTTTATAGCATGGAGCAAAGTATACCTTTAAACAAATTCCTTTCTCCTTCCCTGGGCCTTCTTGGCTTATCTCTTAAGATATTTGACAGGGGGCTGGGGCTGGGGTTCATTGGTAGAGTGCTCGCCTCGCACGTATGAGGCCCTGGGTTCAATTCTCAGCACCACATAAAATAAAGAAATAAATAAAATAAAAGTGTTGAGTCCATCTACAACTAAAAAAATATTTTTAAAAAGATATTTGACAAGTCCTTGCATCATGGACAACTGAGGCAGGGCACAAAACCCTCTTTGCTTGCCCGACCGTATAAGGGTGGTATTATTATTATTATTATTATTATTATTATTTTGGTATTGGAGATTGAACTGAGGGGTGCTTAACCACTGAGCCCCATCCCCAGCCCTTTTTGGCTTTTTATTTAGAAACAGGGTCTCACTGAGTTCCTCAGGGCCTCTCTAAATTGCTGAGGCTGAGCTTGAACTTGCAATCCTCCTGCCTCAGCCTCCCGAGCTGCTGGGATTACAGGAGAGTTGCTGGGATTACTGGCATGTGCCAATCCTCCTGGAGAGTGGGAGGTTCTTGGGGTCACACCTGCTTGCTCTATCTGACCCTTGACTCTTGTGACCTTGGGCCTTTATGGGCCTGGGCTTCACCCTGAGGGACAACATTCTTCCTGGGGCAGTGACTAAAGCAGCTGTCTTCTATGACGGTGCTATCAGCAGGGCAGCAACTAGCCAGGCTGGGAAATCGGGAGCAGATGTTTTTTTGCAGTGCTCGGCATGGAACCCAGGGCCTCGTGCATGTTAAGCACACTCTCTGTCACTGAGCTACATCTCCAGCCCCGTCCACATGTTTAAAACAATCACAGAGCATAGCTAGGGCCGGGGACAGCTCAGTGACAGGCTTAGCCTGTGCAGGGCCTGGCTTCTATCCGGAGCACTGGGGGTCAGGGGCGGGGCATGAAAACACAGGTAGAAACTCTAGGAGAATGTGGAGACAGCTCCCAGAATTCCCTGGCACTCACCTGCTGAACAGGTCCCCCCCCACACTGCCTGGCTCTGCTCTCTTGCAGCCACCAAGGTAAACTCCAAAGTGTGAACTCAACTCCCAGTGACCCTGCGCAATCACCAAAGCGAGGGTGATACCAACAAGTTTAAGTCTCAAGTCTCCCCAACTCCTAATAAGCACTTTCTGTATACCAGGTTCTAGTTTAACTACATCATATCTACCAAAAAGTCAACCTTCCCAGCTTATGAAAGGGGTTGCATTTTAATTTTCTTGGCGGCGTGTACCAGGGATTGAACCCAGGGGCGCTTAACCACTGAGCCACATGCCTAGCCCTTTTTATTTTTACTTTAAAAAAATATATTTAGGAGGCTGGGGATGTGGCTCAGAGGTAGCACACTTGCCTAGCACGCATGAGGCACTGGGTTCAATCCTCAGCACCACATAAAAAAATAAATAAAGATATCTTATCCAGGGCTGGGGCTGAGGCTCAGCAGTAGAATAATCGCCTAGCACGTGTGAGGCCCTGGGTTCAACTGTCAGCACCACATAAAAATAAATAAAGATATCGTGCACAACTATAACTAAAAAAAAACTAGTTAAAAAGATATCTTATCCATCTACGACTAAAAATATTTTTAAAATTTTTATTTTAATAAATAAAGATATCCATCTACAACTAAAAATACTTTAAAAATATTTTTAGTTGTAGATGGATACAATACCTTTATTTTATTTATTTATTTATTTATGTGGTGCTGAGGATTGAACCCAGTGCCTCACATGTGCTAGGCAAGCGCTCTACTGCTAAGCCCTAGCCCCAGCCTCCTTTTTATTTTTTATTTTGACACAGGGTCTTGCTAAATTGCTGAGGCTGGCCTCGAACTTTCAATCCTCCTGTCTCAGCCTCCCCAGCCCCCAGCTACTGGGATTACAGGCATGTGCCACCACACCAGGCTGGGGTTGTATCATTACTGCCACTCAGGGATGGCAAAGTGGGAGGCTGAGAGTAATTGCCTAGGGTCACGCAGCTAGTCAGGCGACAGAGGAACGCTTTGAACCTAGGTAGTCTGACTCCCCACACTAACATGTCATCTGCTATGGGATCCTGTAAACCTTACTGAGTGCCTGCTACGCATGAGACACACAGATAAGGTGCCAGGGGCTGGAGGGAGGGTGACAAACACCAAGCCATGTCTGTGAGGGCAAAGTATTCCTAAGTAACATTTTAAGATAAAGTTAAACTAATTCAGATCTTCAAGGGGGTTTGAATCTCTTCCAGGGGTAGGCGTGTCAAATCCATATAGCACTTTTGAAAATCTGCCTTTGAATATGGGTGTTCATTGTACTGTTCTTTCAACTTTTCTATGGGTTTGGGGTTTTTTTAAGATAAATTTTGAAAAACAATTTTAAAGAATCAACCATAGCCGGACGTGGTGGCATGTGCCTATAATCCCAGTGGCTTGGGAGGCTGAGGCAGGAGGATCATGAGTTCAAAGCCAGCCTCAGCAACTTAGTGAGGCTCTAAGTCACTCAGCAAGGACCTACCTAAATATAAAATATAAAAAGGGCTGGGGATGTGGCTCAGTGGTTAAGTTCCCTAGGTTCAATCCCTGGTACCAAAAAAAAAAAAAAAAGTCAACCTTAGTAGACTATCTTGGGAAGGGTAAGCAAGACACTCAGAGCAGTGGTTACTTGCAGGGTGACACACAGAGTGACTGAGAAATGGGCTCAGGAGGGGCTTACTCTTCTTCCCCAGCACCTTTGAGATCCTTAGCATTTTCTGGCACTTCCAGGTGTTACCTGTAACATCTGCCACCAACAGGACTTAGTCACTGGGTAGAGCACACAGCCCCCAAGTCCCCATTCAGCAGGTCAGGCACCCAACCACTTGCTGCGAGTTTTGAGGGAGTTTTTGGTGATCCATCTCTAAGTGGCACATGGGCAAAAATACACCATTAGATCTTTTGGCTTTAAAAATACATTCCTAGGGCTGGGGATGCGGCTCATGGGCAGAGCGCTTGCCTAGCATGCACAAGGTGGCTTTGGAGGCACGGATGTCTTATGATAAGTGAACAGTGCTTCCCAACCTCTAGCCCCAGCACACACAGAATGTGGTCATACTTTTCATGGTCTACAAAGAGGGTGAGCAAATGCCAGACATGTGGTGCATGCCTGTAATCCCAGTGACTCGGGAGGCTGAGGCAGGAGGATCAAGAGTTCGAGGCCAGCTTCAACAACTTAGCGAGGCCCTAAGCAACTTAGCAAGACCCTGTCTCGAAATGAAAAAGAAATAAAAAATAAAAAGGGCTGGGGCTATGGCTCAGTGATAGCCACCCCTGGTTTCAATCCCTAGTATCAGAAAATGATAAATAAAAAAATAAATAAGGGGCTGGGGAGGCATCTCCGTGGCATAGTGCTTGCCTAGAATGGGAAAGGCCCGGGTTCCTTCCCCACTACCGCCAAAAAAAAAAAAAAAAAAAAGTGACTAAGTGTTCATAGTCACCCAACATGGCTGTTCAAGTCCCACACCCACCAGGCCACAGAGGAGCTGAGGGGAACCCCCCTGCTGGTTTGGTGGCAACCCACTCACCCTAGGGAAGGTCTGGGTTAAGGGGTTTCCAAGACCACTCACCGGCTCTCTGAACTAACTATTCACCTGAACTTGACCAGGGAGGGGGTGGGCTGTGAGGACTTAGAGGGGCAGCAGGGCTTCCTGGGGCTTGGGCTAGCTGGGGAGGGAGCGTGCCCAGGTTTGGGGGCGATGGGGCCTGAGCGGTGGGCTGGAGAGGGCATGCTGCCAGCGCCGGCTGGCCCAGAGCCAGGAAGTCTGACTGAACTTGGGCCAGCCCTGTTGGCCCACAGACGGCACAAGCTGAACCGCTGCAGCTCTCCTTTGGCCTCTTTGTTTTGCCTTAGTGTTTAGGAATGTGCTTTGAAGGTTCCAGCGGGTTTCGCCTCTGCTTAGGGAAACGAAGAGTACGGGCTGGGCTCGGGCCAGATGGCTGGAGGGAGGGCACCTGTGATCCATCACACTGAGCGCGCCCCATGGGGCAGGTGGAATCTGGGGGGCATGGGGGTGCGCTTTGGGCATCCCGCCTTCTCTGCTGGGAGACTGCACTGGCTCTAGGCAGAGCTCCACCGTGCAGAGTGTCGGGTTTGTTTTGCTAAGGGAAGCAGTATTCCCTTACCAGCTCCCCCAGACAGCCTGCATCTGCCCAGGAGCTCTGGGGATAAGCTCCACTCTTCTGTTTGTCCAGGGCAAGACAGAGAGCTGCAGTGTGTATTCTGGCTACAAAAGTTGCCTCCTTAATTTGCATGAGAATCATCTTCCTGGTCTGCCTTGGAAAACAAAGTCAGGCCTTCCAAAGCCAGGACCCTGGCCCAGAGGGCCTCTCCCACCACCCTGGGAGAACAATCTGGAAGGTCCAGGCACTTGGCTCTAGCCACACTTGGCTTGGATGGGGGTGGAAGGGACCCTGGCTGCAGGCTGTCCTGTGGTCTCAGCCCTCCTGTAGGCTATGGGTACAAGTGGAACCCTGGCTGGGAAGTGGTTGGCTTCCTTCGCCCTGTCCCCCGTCCTCTTGACAATTGTCCTTTATGGCCTTTGTTACCAGGCACATAAAAAGGCTAGTTTAGTGGTAGCGCGCTCGCCTGGCATGCACACGGCCCGGGTTCGATCCTCAGCACACATACAAACAAAGATGTTGTGTCCGCCGAGAACTAAAAAATAAATATTAAAAATTCTCTCTCTCTCTCTCTCTCTCTCTCACTAAAAAAAAAAAAAAAGGCTAGTCTCCCTGCTCAGGTCTCGGAGGGTTCAGAGCACTGGCGGCCCCCTAGGCCCAGCAACAGCATCACACCTTGGAAGTGCTTAATAAATTCGAAATGACCACACACCAGTCCCCTTAAGCCAACAAGAGCGCCCTAAGTCTTTCTCTAACCAGAAGTCACTTTGCTCCTGACTGCTGGGCTCTGGTAGCTCTGCTACATCGCCACAGCACCCCTCCTCTGAACCAATTTCCTCCACTGCGCTAAAGGGGGCCTCGATCAAAGCCTGGCAGCTCTTCTAGGAGCTCTGGACACACTTTGGCTCCAGGTAGGGTCATTTCAATCCTGGCCTGGGCCCACGTCCTAGTGGGGACCCTGGTCTTCCTCTGGTTCTCTTCCGCACCTCCATGGTCTGTTAACCTTCACAACACACACCTAGTTGTTGGGCTCTTGACACATTTGTTCCTTTCTGTCCCCACAGCCATTTATACAGCTCGAGCTCCTGCGTGCAATGGGGCCATGGCACATAAGCAATAACTCCAATGCCACAAGGGCACCCGGGTCATTTTTCTGCAGCCACCACTGTCTGGAGCAACGGTGGCCCTCCCTCCTGTCTGGTAGTGACACAGGCCCATTTAGATGTGTGTGGGCTATGGGTTGGTGTCCCCCTCCCCATTACCATTTCTCCTTGATTTCAGCACCAGCTTCTCTACAGGGATCTCACAGGGATCCCTCCCTCCTCAGCCGCAGAAGTCACTTTCTCTGCCTAAGTAAGGGCCGCCTTTTCCTCCCAGCTTCCTCTCAGCCTACGTAGGCACGTCGCCCTGGCTAGAGTTTAATTAGGCACCAATGCACCCAGGGGCAAAAACCAAGGACCCCTCTCGAGTTGAGTAAATGGGACCCAGGCCCAACGAAGGAGCCTGCAGCCAGCCTCCTCCTGCCTGGTAAGTGACGGGCTGCCAGCAGGTACAGGAGCTTGTCTGCTCTCAGCTAATGATCGCCTTAGGCACCAAGTGATGGAAAATCCAGGCGGGCTGGCGAGCTGCAGGGCGCAGCCAGGGACAATTGTAAGGACCAGTTTAACAGGGCGGCGGGAGGGAGGGAGGGACGGCAGAAGGAATGAGCAGTGTGTGTGTGTGTGTGTGTGTGTGTGTGTGTGTGTGTGTCCTAGCCTCCTTGCTCTCCAGAGCCTCTCTGCCACCGTGGCCGGGCTTCCTTGGGTTTCTCTTCTGCTTCTAGCCCAGGCGACTTGAAAGTAGAAAGGTCTCTGGATTCGTTTATTTGTTTTAATAAAGACAGCGTTTTAAAGGGGCCTATTTGCCACAATGGAATGTCAAGCTAAACACCAAGCTAACAAAATGTGTTAGGGGAAATGAAAAGTCAGTTTATAAAAATAAAAAAACGGGTAATGACCGTGCTCTTTGACTTTCCTCAAGCCTTTGTCTGTCGCAGGACAAGACAGAGGAACCACAGACAACTTCGATAAAATGAAAGAGGGTATCAGGCCAAAGGGGAAGAAAAAAGTTTGAAACCAGAGACAGAGGCCGAGAAGGGTGGATTATTGGGTTATAATAAATATGTTAAAAAAGAAATCTTTTGTTTCCTGAATGTTTAGTCAACAGCCATTTTCTCCATCCCAACAGAAGGCTCCAGTCTGCTCTGTACCTGTTAACATCGACAGAAGCTGAGACCTGGAGGGGAGGGGAGGGGAGGCAGAGGGGGAGGGGGAGGCAGTTCAAGGCACCCGCAGGAGATGCCGGGGAGTTTCAGGAGGCTGATAAATCCAGGCTAATGGAAATGACTATTGCACAACACGGGAGTCTTCACATGGCCTGACTTCCAATAAACTGTTCCCCTCCTCACCCCTTGGAGAAAGTGAAATAAGACATTAGACTTTCGATAATCTCATATGGTGATGATCAATCAAAACCCAGAGGAGAAGGCCAATTTATAGAAATTGTATCTGCTTCACTGGGCGCCTGGAACCAGGAGGTGAAAAGAACACTGTGCTCGCCTTTGATGTGTGAAGTTGCCCCAAAATGACAAACGCAGGAACACACTGCCTCACACATGAGGTCTTTTCAAAGAGAAGAGGGTGCTCTGCAGGCCTGCGCTGGGCAGATCACTGTAGGGACCTGCCGAAAGGCGGGAGCACATGTTTAGGCCACATCAAAGCGATTTCTTTCTATTATCTGCTGGCTATTGAAAGTTGGAGATGCCATCTTTCTTATTTGTTTTATTACCAAAGAAGTTTATTGACTAAATTAACTTTTAATGGACCCTCTACTTTGTTCAACAGAGTTGGTTCTTAAGACTTGGGCCTTTTTAGCCAGGACCCCTCTAGCTCTGTGATGGGCTTGTCTTTGTGATACCCCCCCCCCCCACGAGAACACACGCATCCCAAGCCTGGAGGTGAAGGGCTCTCGGTCTCTGTTAACTCCTTGCCTGCTGGTGTCTTTTTTCTGTAGCTACTAATCACCTCCTTTTGATCACTGCCAAGTTCTCAGGTTGAAAGAGGGAGAAAGGACCTCTTGACCATTCTGGCTGGCTTTCCACATGAGCCTGAAAATGTCGACAAATTTGAAACATCTGCCGGGCTGCCTTGGCCTGATTGCTAAAATATGCCGACCTCAAGCCCCCTCCCCCCGCCCCTTTTAATCTGTTTCATATTCACAAATTAAGCATTTAGTCTGGGTAATAAATCAGGGCGGTTTACGAGGCTCACACGAGACAAACAAGCGAGAAGGGCGCAACACCAGCCCCTGGAAGCGCAGTGCACGGAGCTGCCAGGAGGCGGGAGTTCCACGCGCTGGGACGCGGAGAGCAGTCCTGGCGCGCCCCGACACGCAGTCGGCACCCACACTTTGGCCGGTCCCGCAGCCAGGGGGGTGGAGGGTGCAGAGGAGCAGCCACAGCCTGAACCCACACCCCTCCAACCTTCCGCGAGAACCCGCGGCACCCGGCCCGCCCCAGAGCTCTGGGCAACTCGGCGCCCCCGCCCCGCCTGGGAGCTGCCGCTGGCGAAGGCGACAACCTCACCCGGCACACACCCTGTGGTGGGCCCATTAAGCCTCTCCCTGCAGAGAAGGCTGGATCCCCTCCCCCACCTCTCCCATCCGGCTGGGCTCAGCCTTCAAGATCCAAAGGCCCACACTCACCGGAGATGCAAAAGATACCCCTCCACATCCACGTGTGACCTCCACTAAGCCTGGGCGCTACCCTCTCCGCGCCCCCAAATCTCCCGGCGCTGCCTCCTCCCAGGTTTTGGTCCCAGCAGCCACAATGCTACTTTCAGATTCAGACTGGGGGCGGGGGACTCCTTTGGAGTGGATCAGGGCTCGCGACCGACTTGGAGAGAGGAGCGAAGGCACACACAGGGCCCAGGCCCCCGCGGCAGAAACCCCGGCTCAGGCTTCACTGACCACCCAAACTCTGGGGGCTCCAATCTGTGCGCTTCCCGCCCTCCCCAGTGCATCAGAGAGAGGCGGACCAGCCAGGACCAGTGATCTCGGGCCAGTCCCAGCCCAGGCCCGTGGGAGATCTCCGAGGGGAGGGTGGCTTTAGGGTCACCTCGACTGGGCCTCGGTCGCCCTGCTATGCTTAAGTTCCCTATCGACCGGCTATCGTGGGACGCGGCGGCGGCGAGGACCGGCGGGAAATCGGGAAGCTTGAACATGCAGCCTAACCCGGACGCAGGGGGAGGTACAGGAACAATCCTGCAACCCGCAACACAGTGCACACGTCGTCCTTCCTCTTCCCCTAGCACACATTCCGACTGCGAAAGCCATTACCGCCGGCGCGCGAGAGACTTTTTAAATATTTACAGCCCGCTCTCCGCACGGTAGCCTGATCCATCTTGTGGGCGCGGAGGCGGGGCGCGGGGCTCCGCTCAGGCGGAGGCGCGGAGCCTGGGCGGGGGGGTGCTGGCCGCCACCCCCGCGGCCCCTAGGTCCTCCCGGAGCCCCCCCGCCCCCCCCCCGGTGGGGAGGAGACCCGAGGCTGCGCGCCGCGCGCCCGGGGCCCTGGCAGGGCCGGAGCGGGCGGGGGAGAGTCCTGGAGGAGGGAGGGCCGGGAGGCTGATTTAAAGGTTCTCACCGGGAAGCGAGCGAGGCACAGACCTGAGAGCCGCTGCACGGTGAAATCCGAGGAGCTCTCTTGGCGAGGAGGGGCTGTCAGAGGCCATTTATCTCTCGCCAGAGTGGAGGCTCGGCTCCCACACCGCCCGCGAGTAACAATGGCAGCGAGCAGCAGCTCTGCACGCGCTTCAGTGCATGAATGGATTGCGGAAGATGCCTGCGCTCCGCTCCGCTCAGGCGCCTCCCGGAGCGCCCCCTCCCCGCCCGCGCCCGCGCCCCCGCCCCCGCCGCCTCCCTCGGCCTCGCGGGCGCCCAGCGCCTCGGGGTTCGCAAGTTGGGCCCCGCGGCGTGGTTCCTCTCACCCGGGTCCCCCGCCGCCCCTCCCCCCGCCGCCGTTCCCAGGGCCTTGGCACCTCGCCATCGGGTGTCATTAGGGGCTGAAACTTGACACTAGCCTCCCCGGCCTCCCCGACGCAGACACCCCCGCCGGCCCGCTCCCTCTCTCGCTCCCCTCGCCCCTCGCGGCAAGTTTACTTTCAAGGAGTTGGACCGTGTTTCCGCCGCACAGGCCAACGGCGTGCGGGCCCCGGGAAGGGGGCCGGCTGGGAAGGGTGTCCTCACCTGCAGGTCCCCGCTAGCCCGAGACCCGAGGCCAGCGCCCCCTCCCTGGGGCGGCTGGTCCACCGACTCCCTGGGTCTGGCACATGCACACGCACTCTGAGCACCCCCGCCCAGACCACAGGTCCCGCCAACTTTCGGGTCGGCGGCAGAACCGTGTGCCCAAATTCTCCTTGGGCGCCTGGCAATCTCGAGAGTTGGGAGAGCGCCACAGACCGCGAGGTCAGCAGAAGTGTGCCCCCTCAACCTGCACGGGTTTCATAAAGTCCCCCCCTCCAGTTTCGGCCTAGGGCTGAGAGCAAACGGGGAACGCAGTGAGATGGGTCCCCAAGCCCTGTGGGGTTTGCTTTGCAGGACCTAAGCCAGAACCTTGGGGGTCCCACAAGTATCAGCTGGGGGATGGGGAGCGCAGAAGTGAACACCCGCAGTGACCCTAAGGCTACATCAAGTAGCCCCCGGGGAAGAGGCTGAGCTGAGCCCAGGTTGCGGGAAGAAAGCCACACGTGCGCAAAGGCACACTCAGGGTGGCAGAGAGAGTGCGACCTGCCGACCCAGGAGACTGGCGAGAAGCTGGCAGCGAGACAAAACGGGAGGAGAGAGCCGGGGAGGCTCAGCCGCAGACCCGGAAACGCAGGCAGCAGCGTGCTGCCCAAGTCCCAACTGCCTGGCATACCCCCATCGCACGCCTTGGGACAAGGACAGGGACTCTCCAGGCGGCATGCTGCCAAAGCTGGTCTCAGGCGGGTCTGAGCGGGCCAGGCGTGTCCACTCGGGCCTTCCCAGCAGATGGTGGTCCCCGGGGCAGACCCCTCTGGTCCCTGCCCTTCCCTGAGCCCCGGGACAAAGGTTAAAGAAGCTGGGCACTTTTCTCTGGGAACGGACACAGCCATCGGAGAGCTAGTGTCTCACTCCGGAGGCCTCAGGCGAGTGCTTATCTGACTGGACGACTCTAGAAGGCCGCCACCCTCCACCGAATTTCCACTTGAGCTTCCGGATGGCAATACCCTTAGGGCCTCTACCTCCTCCCAGACCTTGTAGCCATGAGGAATCAAGCTGACTTCTCGAAAGAACCAGAAGGGTAATAATGCAGGAAAAGCCCCCAGACTCAGGTTCTGGGTGACTCCCCCCACCGCCTGCATACTGGGCCCATGGGTGCCCACCTCCTTGCTCCATCCTCCGCCCCACTGCCTACTCTGCAGCCCTGGGGCAGCGGCTTCAGAGTGTGCCTCACTGCCCCCCCCAATGAAGCCAAGCATTTTCCTGCTGCTGTTGGCTTTGCACAGACTCGCTGCACTCAGAGGTGCGCACACAGACACACAGTTGTTCTCACCCTTCCTGTCTTCCTGCTGAAAGTCCTCTAAACCCGACTGCCTAGCCCCAGTGCAGAGTGTCTGACAGGGCAGCGCCTGGCAGACCCAGATGAGGTGACCAAGGGAGTGAAGGACATGGCCCTCAATGGGGAATGGGCTCCTTTCTAAGAAAGAAGACAGTCTAGAGCCAGCCTGCAGGAGAGGGGAGCATAAAGGGAAATCCAGCACTAATCCCTCCGCCTGCCTATGTGGGGCCGACAGTTGACAAAAGCCTTTTCCCTCAATATTATCTCATGTGCACCAGCCTCACTGCCAAGCTGTGGGGGAGGTAGAGCAGATAGCATTACCCCCAAGGCACAGGAGGGAAACAGGCCCAGAAAGGTTAAGAGAGGTCTGTACTAAGGCCACACAGCTAAGCTGGTAAAGGAGGCCAGAGGCCTGGGGCTTCCTGCTCGAAGTTCACTTTCCTGTTCAGTAGTGGCGTGTGTGCATGTCTGGGTGGGGTGAGTATCTGCGTGGAGGGGAAGGGGGACTGCAGAACAGGAATGGACAATCCAGTTAGGAAGTCCAGGAAGGAAGGACACAGCCCCACACCTCTTCCTCTGCCCGGGGCTCACACGGCAGTCCCTGCTCTGTCCACAGTGGCCTGGGGCTGGCCCCCCTGCACCTGCCCAGGGTGGGGGGCTGTGAGTGCCTTCCTGTGCCTTAAGCAGCGGCTATTCCAGAGGTCCTGTGTGCTCCTTGGGAGGCCCAGCTCTACTCAGCCCTCCTCTCAGACTGTCATCCCCGCCCCCCAGCCTGGGCTGCAGGATGCCTTGCGTCCAACTGTGGTTTCCGGGCAATAAAACAACTATTAAAGTCTCAGGCACGGCTGGTGATTTGCATCACATCCTCTCGTGCATGGATTCAATATTTAATACACAATATTGAATACGGATATTAAAAATCAATAGCTGGGGACCCCTGGGAAGGCGGCACAGTGCGCTCCTGCTTCTTCGGGAACATAACCAGCTCCTCTAAAAAGACAGAAACGGCAAGTTCAGCCAAGCTGAGCCCAGTGCCAGGGGAAGTGAGGAGTAGTGGATGCATCTCAGCTTCCTGATATGCAGAACAGCACCAGTCCTGAGTGTAAAGGGAAGTCAAAGGAATAGTATGCCCTTGGGCTTCAGTAGTTGCAGGATGGGGGTGGGGAGGGATGTAGAATTTGTTTCCAAGCAGGCTACCAGCCAGGCGCGTGCAGTTCATTCTTTTGTTGCTGTTCCCACTTTGGTTTGGTTCAGGTCTGAGTCTGGCTTGCAGGCACTGAACTCTTCCCACCATGATGGCTCCTTCCCGGAGCCTCAAGACATCCATCACCACAGCCTCCTGGGGAGCCCTTGGCATAAGCTTTCGGGGAGACAGAGCAGGAATTCCAATGGCTCAGGATATTCTTTGCAAGGTAAAAGAAATGTGAATATCTGAGTCGCTGGGTCTTCTGAGGCAGCATCAACCTCCAGAACAGAAAGCTTCGGACCTGGTAATGCCTGGGTGGGGGGGGGGGGGTGACAAAAGTAAGGGGTCCAGAAGGAGGCTGGGACATGCTCCAGAGCCAGAATCCAGATTGTCTGTTAAACAGCCAGGAGATGAGCAAGCTCCCGGGATGCATAATTATCTTTTTTCAGGCCTGAAGAGGAACACAAATTACTCTCTTCATTATCAAAACACAGAAAAATACTTTACCCTAAACAGAACAAGACTCTTGCAGACTGAGAGGGTGGGGTGAAGGAAGAGGAACATCTTTCAGAGGAGTCTTTTCTGCTACAGAAAGAGAAAACTGACAACAGGAGACACACTTAGGTTATCTGATTGGAAGGGATTGGAGGGAGGCCTTCAGATGCCAACAAAAAAAAAAAAAAAAAGAAAGAAAGAAAGAAAGAAAGAAAGAAAGAAAGAAAGAAAAACTAGGTGCACTTGACCCACTGAAGTGCCATCCTGGATACCAAGTTATATTAATTTTATAGATTTCCTTTTTCATCATAGCTTAAATCAATACGGATCGAGTGGGAAAGCTTGCTCTGGTTATAAATAGATTGGAAGGACACCTCAGGAAAACCTCCTAGTAGTCATTTGGGTAAAAGAAGTGAAGAAGATAGGTGTTGGAAAGCGACAGTTAATGAGCCTGTGGCCTCAGCTCTTTGTTCCCTAACAGTTGTCAGAGAACCATCAAAGGGAGGGAGGGAACAGGCACCCTTCTCAGAACAGGCTCAAGAAAAGCAGCCGCTGCAGATCCCTGCTGGTGGTTCACGTACACCCAGCCCCCTGGGAGTTTGCCTGTGTGTATTTATGCGCTTCCGGACTGGGGGTGCAGCTGCTTTTACAACATGGGCTCTGGGCCTGTGGAACCCACTAGGAAAAAATTCTACACAGAGGGAAAGGTGTTCTAAGGAAAGGCTGGATAGAGGGCAACTGAATGGAAGCAACGCCAGCACCCTCTTAAGTCTGTCAAATCGCTTCACTTCTCATTCAGACTGGAGGTCCAGCCTGGCCTCTTACAGACCTATGCAGAGGGACAGTTTGCATCCACTGCAAAGAATGGCTAAGGAAGGTAGGGGATGGCTAGCCCAGAGAGGAGGCTGGGGTGAGGGGAACCATCCCCGGCTCTGGAGGGGGTTGCACCTCCAGAATCTTCTGATATTGACACATTTCCCCACAAACACCTGGTACTTCAACCAAGAAGGGAAACAACCTCCCCGTGTTTGGGTGGGATAGACCCAAGGTATAAGAGGGCTCTACTGCTGGACGGACCCACATAGCAAGCCCCAAATGTCTAAGTGTGAACAAGGATGCGGGACAGGGCAGGAGGAAAGAAGGTGTCTTCCTGCCTCCTGCCATCCCACCACTCCATGTTTTCCTGGAACGAACTGAAGTTGCTAGCGGAGTAGTTCTCGGATCCCCTCCGGACTGTCACTACCTCCTGGCGCAAGACAGAGAAGACATGGGCCTACTGCCTGCAAGATCCCCTTGAATAGAACCAGGAACAAGGATCCTGGTGCGAAGCCTCCCAGTTCCGCGAAGACTCTACCTCCCCTCTCACGCCCCGCAGAAACACCCTCCCCGGGTAATTGCTGGGGTGAACGTGGTGCCTGAAGCCAGGGTCAGCGGAGGGACTGTCCCCACCACCAACAAGTTGCCGGCCGAGATAACAGCTGTAGGGGGGTAGGGGAGCCGCAGGCAGCCGCGACTGAACGGTTGCGATCTAGAAAATTCAACAAGAGGCCGCCGCGGTGGCGGTGGCGGCGGCTCCAATTAGCTGAGCCAACTGGGAAGGCAGAGAGCGAGGCGGCGGCCCTGCCGATCGTGCCCGGGGCGAGCAGGCGGGCGGGGGCGCGGGGCCTCGGAGCTGCCCGGGCGGCCTTCTCCCGGCCCCTCCCGCGGGCTCTCGGAGCGCGCCTGGTGTTTACACACTGTCCTTCCGACACGGGATCAAGTTTCAGGCCGCGCTGGAGGCGCCGGGGGCCGGCCACAGGCCGGGGAGAGGGGAAGAGCTGGAGCGGGATCTAAGGCTGCGCTGCGCCAACGGGAAGGCCCGGCGCGCGTGAGCACAGCTTGCGCAGCCGTCCCCCTCGGGGTGTGATGGGGAGAAGTTCGCGGGGCCGGGGGGGCAGGGAAGGGGGGGTGGCTGCGAAGCGTAATCTAGAGGGAGTAGCACCTCTTGAGTCTCAAGAGTGGAGTCCTGCGCTCACTCCCGCCTGAGAACTCCCCTAGGAGGGGACAGGCGGTACATTCAGAACCCAGGCTCTTTGACTGCCCGGAGCGTCCCTGGTGAACTCCCCCTCCCCCTAGTTGGTTCGATATACTACTCGATTCAGGCTACTGAGGGAGGCAGGGGGTCTGTGGGCTGCGGGAGGAACACGAGATTGGAGACCTCGAGCTTCCCAGTGCGCCCTGGACCCGGCGCGCTGCGGAGGCCTCGGGCCGAGTGCCGGAGGGCTCGCCGCAGCGCACCTCCTCTGAGCTGGCAGCCTGCGGGTGCCCCACGCTGTCAAGCGGCGGCGAGTGAGCTTCCAGCTGCACAGGCACTGTAAACAGCCGCGTGCGCGCCCTCCCAGCCTGGGCTGGGAACCTCACCCAAACATCCAGTCTCCTCTCTGGCTCCGGGGAGAGGCTTTTGTGGCCAAGCCTGGGGAAAGAGAACCCCCCCCAACCCGGCCACCTGGACCCCAAAGCGAATGTTCTGAACCTGCAGGGGTGCAGGGTGCTGTGGGGAGGAGAGAGTAGGCACTTGCTCCCTCCCCACTGAATGTCTGCTTTGTTCCGGAAAACAAGGGAAGCATTAGGCTGCTGCCCCCTGGGAAACACAAAACTTCTTTTTGAATCTGGGGAAGGGCGGTTGACTGCATTAGGGAGCTCCCGAGACAGACCGAGGAAGGGAAAAGCCGAGAGGGAGGAAGGAGACCGGGCGATCTCTGAGAGAGGCCCACGACAAAGTGTGTGTTGGGGGTGGGGGGCTCAGGGTGACCCGGCCGAAGACTAGAGAACCTGACTCGGCGCGAAGGTGCTGCGCGAGTTCCAGTGAGCAGCCGGCCCGGCCAAGTGGCGCCTGCCCAGCCAGCGGCTGTGCCAGCTTCCTGCCCTGCCCAGGACCGCGGAGCAGTCGGGGACGCCGCCGCAGGCTGGCCCGGAATCGCAGGACGACAGCGTGGGGGAGGGGGACGCGAGGCCGCAAGTAAACCCCAACTAGAGCGTTCTGCACACACTGCCCCCTCCCCGAAGTGGGCCGGGACCCGGGGTCTATAGGGCGTCGACTCTGGGTTTTCAACCTGGGATGGGGGCAGAGAGCTCGCCAGCGTGAAGGGTGGGGTGGGGGACAGTCTAAGATGTCTTTGATCTCATTTGACGATCGCCTGTCCGATCAGCTCCCATCCTGGCTCTACCGAGCCGAGGCTGCCAGGTTCAGTGCTACCCTGGCTTGCACGTTCAGGCAAGAGGACCAGCGAAAGCAAATTTGCGATTGCTTCCCAGACTGCCACCCCCACTTAGCCCTCCCCCCATCCAAGGAAGGGGATGGCACGTAGGCTCTGCCCTATTCCCCCGTGGGGCGCTCCCCTCTGCCTCGGAAGCTCAGTCTGCAGGCGAGGGTTTTCCCCCTTTCCCCTGGGCTCGCAGGGTTTCTAACTTCCTCTAAACCTCCCTCCTCGCTCCGAAATGCCCCGAGGAGAGGAGCCGAGAGGAAGCACGCCGTTAGTGTGTGAAATGAAGACCATGTGTGAGGATGGCGGCATCAGAGTGCAGCCGCGGGGGAAGGGGGTGGCGAAGCCCCCCGCGTGGTCCGAGGCTCCGGGTCGCAGCAGCCAGCGCCTCTGCTCGGCGTTGGGGACGCAGAGCCGCATCAAGACAGTGGAGGGGCTGGGCTGGCCTCGTGGCGGACGGCGAGGAGGAGGTGCGGGGGCTGCCGCGCCGTGGGGGGCGGGGGGCGGGGACGCAGCCCCGGCTTCCTGGGCCGCAGCTGCGACCGAGGGCGCAAGAGCAGATCGTGCTCCACGGCGGCGGCGGCTCGGGCCCGCCGTGCTCGCAGCTGAGAATCAACAAAGGGAGGCGGCGGGCGAGCGGGGGAGGGGCGCCGCTGAGCGTTCGCTGGCTGCTGTGGAATAATAAAAAATAATTAATAATGATAATAAGAGAAAAATCCCTCGGCTTTCATGGCTCTGGGTTTCCGTGTGGCTGCAGCGGGAAGCGCGCTGTCCTTGAGGCGGCCTCTCTCGCCTGGCCTGCCCGCCCCTCCCCCTCCCTCGCCCCCTCCCCTCTCCGAGAACCGGGAAGAGAAAGGTCTGCAGCTGACAAATATTATCCATTCTCCTCATCGATCGCGGAGTGTACAGATGTGAGCGCTTGATGTGCCCGCGGAGCGGCGGATCCTCCCTGCTCGCTCGCTCTCGCCCAGGCTCCGCTCGCCGCCCCCCTCCTCCCCCTTTGTTCTCCTCCCCTTTCCCTCTCTTTAAATAGATTTCAGGGCGCTGCCTGTTGGAGAGCAGCTGGCGATCTCTCCCCAGAGAGGGAGCGAGCGCAGCCCGAGGTGCCCTGTCACCAGCCTCCCCTCCCCCACCTCGCCTACCCGCTGTGAGCCCCCCCACCTTTCTCCAGTTTCCAAAACAGAAAACACCAAGAACACCCACGTCCACTGAACCGCGAGTCTCTCCGAGCCTTTAGACCCCTTGCGCTGTTCCCGTGCTGTTCCTTGAGTCTGTGCGGGGAAAGGAGGGGTGCTCAGAGAGAGGACACAGGGCCAAGGTAGAGAAGCCGAGGGTGGGGATCTTTCCCTGGCAGCAGCAGGGACGCAGCCCGGGTCACGCTAAGAGAGGGTACAGTTTACCCATTAGGGAAAGTCGGCGGAGGCGGTCCTTTTATTCCTCTTTTGCAGATGGCAGATTAAGCCGGTAGCGACCGGCCTCAAAGGGGCCGGCCGTTCGGCAAAGGGTTAACTCGCCGGCCGGTAATCGCGGACACGCACACACACACTCACTCACACACAGGAGCGCGCGCGCGGCCCGTCCTCCCGCTCGCCTGAGCGCCCGCCTCGGCCCGCAGTGCACCCGGGGCTGGGGGAGTAGCTCCGGGGCGGGGGTCCGGGGGGAGGGGCGGGCTTAACCAGGCCGCTCTACTGAGCCGGGGCCACCTCGCCGTCTGTCACTTAAATGATTGTCCTCCGCTCCGCTCAGTGCGGTCAGTACGGGCTGTTAACAGGCAGTTGCAATCAGTTTCCGAAAGGTCAGCCAAGGTCCTCCGGCTCTCGCAGACGGAAGGCATTACGAAACCGCTTTTGTATCTGCAGGCACTTTAGAAAAAGAAGCGAGGAGGGGCGCACCGCAGCTTCGCGGCTGCTTGCGAGCCAGGGGAGAGGGTCCGGCCGCGGGGTGGGGGTGGAGGCTGCACCCCCGCGGCCTTTGCCGCACGGCTGGGAAATCACCGGCAGAGTGACCTAGGCCCTTCAGGTTTTGATGGGGAAGCAGGCAAAAGGGGGCGGGGGAAGTAGGCAGCAAGGGAAGGAGGAACGGGAGGAAGTGGGAGAGGCGTCCTGGTTCCCCTCCTGGCCCCGCCTGCGGCCCACACCAGGACCCGGACGGAGGCGGGCAGCCTTGAGCTCCGGGAGACAAAACTCGGACTACCAGAGCCTCCAGACGCCGGGAAGTGGGGAAGAGGGTGGTGTGTGTCTGTGTGTGTAGTGGGGAGACCCTTGCACAGCGAGCGAGTCCCCGCGCGGTGTCTGAAGACGCTGCTGCCGCCGCCGCTAGAAGTCGTCCATCAGCAACCAGTCCAACCTGCCAGTGATAATGTGCGATCAACACCAAATCACCCCCGCCAGGCGCGATCCATCATCGCAGCGCGCCGCGGGCCCGCGTGAGGCTGACTCGCGGCTGGAGGGGGGTGTGCACAGAGTAGGAGGCGGCCGCCCAGCTCTCAGAGACTCCGCGCACCTCGCTGCCCCTCCTGGAGGCCTGCACCCTGACGTTCAGAACTACTCAAGTTCCTCAGCTTGCAGAGCACAAACCCGGTGGCTCTGAGTTCCAGGTGCAGGTCACTTAGGAGCCCGCGCGTCCTTCGCGCCCTGTTACCCTGGTCCCACCCTGCAAAGCCATCCTTAGAGCTGTCCTGACCGTCCCCTCCCCCTCCTCCGAGAAAGCGTGGCTGGCGGGAAATTAATATTTAATATCGTGAAATTGATTAAAGGGCTGGAAGCCGGCGATAGGGTGGGGGGAAGGGTAGGGTCTCCAAGCGTAATTAAAGATCTGAGAGTCGTGGCCGCTCCTTCTCGCCCCGGCCGCACGTGGCCTTTGTGATGCCGAGGCAGGGTCGGCCTGGGCTGCCCTGGGTCGGGTGGGCCGGGACGGTGGATGCCTTGGGCCGGGACGGTGGGCGGCACATCGGAGGGAGGTTATCCGGGAAGTGGTGAGTAACCTTGGCGCATCTGGGGCTTCACGGAGATCTGTCCCTCTGGTGCCTTCCTGTGTCATGAGCCCCTCTCGACTACTAAAGTCCGAGGGTCCGTTGCTGCAGCTCCTCGCTGCTTGTTCGGCGAAGATGCACCGTTACTGCCCGGGAGGCCCCAGCTCGTCCCCACCCATCCCCGCCGCTCCAAGACCCTGTAGGGCAGCTTCACTGTGGGTCCTGCTCCAAGACTGCCCCCATCCCCTGACAGGTGGGTTTCTCCGCCTTTCACGCAGCACTTCCGGAGGGTGAAAGTCAGGTTCACCCTTTTGTCCTGCAACTTGGGGGTCCTGCCTGTTCTCTCCGGTCTAGGCCCCACCCCAGGCGGCTCAAGCCTGGGGCAGCTTAACTCGTTCAGCTGCGCTGCAGATGGGGCCTGCTGCTCCAGGCGGCTGTCTCCAGGGAGTCATCACTGAACCAGCTCGGCCGGCCGCCTGTCGTGCCGTTTAAGGTTACTACGCCTCCCGGGAGGGGCATCGGGTCTGGACTAGAGTGAAGGTGGGTGCAGCTGAGACGCCCAGGCCACCCGGGCTGTCGCTTGGAGAGGAATTCGGTGCGCGCAAGGTCAGCGGTAACCCGTTGGCACTGGCGACAGCTTAGAAATCGAGTTGGCACATTGGTGGGATGACCCTAGTTCATGGAGGCCTGGCTCCAACGAGCTGTTTTGAACTGGTTCTTGGATATGATTAATTTTTTGGTGAACCACTCTGAAAAGTATCAAGTGTACAGAGGAAAAGAAAACACACAAGAAACACACCTGGCAGCATGTTGGCCCTAATCAGCTAGGGGACCAGTAGGGCCCTGCGGGCGCCAGGCCCACTGCGGGGGAAAGGTCAGGACCACGGAGGATTAGACTCAGCCGTGGGTTTATTGCTGTGCTTGAACAAAGTGCCAGGGGCTACTTAAACTGGGGCAAGAGAGAGGTAATTAAAAGAGGGGTTGCTGAAGGAAATAGTGGTTGATGTGGGTGGACGAAGTGTTTTCCATAAGAATAACAAGCCGGAGCAAATATTATGCAGAATAACTTCATTTCACCGAGACAAAACCAAAAAGTTCACATTCAGCCTCACACCGAGCTGATATGCAACATGCAAACTTTAGGTGGAATCTTGAACCCGTGGGAAGTGTCAGCCCACGGTTTACAGTGGATAATGGGGAAGCTTTTCTGGGTACTTCTCTCTTCCTAGCATTGTGATTCTAGGGTGGGGAGGTCCTGACCTCCCAGCCGGAGCCCAGCTACATACAGATCACTCAGAATGCGCTGCATTATCAATGCCATTGCTAGTAAATCGGATCTGGGGTTTCTGAGTGTCCTAGGAGGAAGGCATCCCAACATACAGATGTCAAATATGAGGGACCATTCACATTCTGTAGCCTTTACTAGATAATTTCACAACCAGATGTACCAGATTTTCCAAAGACATTCCTGATTTCAGGAGCCCTGGGCCCTGTGTCTATAGGACACGAAGCCCTCCCTGTGATCACTGGTACTGTGGAATTCTGCACCAAAGGTGTCCCTAGCTGGCGGAAATGGCTTGGGTGTGAGGCTTGTGCCCAGTTCTCTGGCCACCATGTCTAGCCCGGAAGCCATCCTCGCAGTCCTCATCCCAGCCAGGGCCCGTCCCTACTTCCTGGTAACAGGAGTGTTGGTGATAAAATATCCCTTTAAGACCCGTCCAAGTAGGGCGCTGGGCAGGGGACGTGTCTGGGGAAGCGGCTGGACCGGGCCCTTGCGCTAGCTGCGGGCAAGGAGGAGCGGCTTCCAGCCTGAGGACACAGCGCGCGCATCGACTCGCTGGGGACGGCCACCGCCTCCCCCCCCCACCTCCCCCCCGGCGCGGGCGGCCCGCGCGGCTGCGCGCCGGCCGCCATCTTGACCGGGTGGCGCGGGCGGCGCTGCCCCCGGCGGTGGGACCGTGGAGCCGCAGGCCGGGTCCCGGCGGCCGCGCGGACGTCCCCAGGCTGGCGGGGGACGCGTGGGCCACCTCGTCCGCTCCCTCCGGAGCCCCCTACCCGCCATGGGCCACGCTGACCGCTGGCTGAGGACAGAGGGACGGTCACCCAGGTGAAAGCGCGGCCTGCAGTCAGCCCTCCCCGGGTCGCCCGAGCGGGTTTAGGTCCCGAGACTCGACCCCTAGTTCTCGGACTCCTGCAGTGGCCGGCAGGTCGCCACGCCCGGCGCACAGCGCCCGCTCCGTGCACCCCGGACCTTGAGCCGCAGTCCCCCAGCAACCTGCAGAGGCAGCCGCGGGGGCGGGGAGAGGCCTGCAGCACCGTCCCCACCATCCCAGGGCTTTCCGGGGCGCTCCCTCCGGCCAAGAGAGGATCTGAAAGTTACCAGGGTTAAGGGCCCTTGATTGGAGCCGCCTGTAACTTTATTTGTCCAGCTTTTTAAATTTCACATGCATTTGTGGAGGACAAGGGACCGCGCTCCGAGCGGGGGGGGGGGGGGGATTCATCCAAAAGTGCAAAAGTGATTTTTTTTTTAAGGGCACCTCTGGTCCTCAAATCGATTTACGGAGAAAGGCAGACTTGCAAGTGGCTAAATACAAATAAAAGGCAAAATCAAATGAACATAAATAACAGACGACTCCTGAAGTAAATACCTTGGGGAAGGGTTAATTATTTTTAAAATCACTATTTTTAACTATGTAGAATCAGTTCCGGGAGTGAAAGATAAAAATTTACTAATATTAGATAGTTCCACGGTTCCAGGGAAGAGGGATCATTGCTTCTGAAAGGCTGATGTTTAGGAATACTGGTGAAAGTTGGTTTAAACTGAGCAAAATACCAGGAATCAAACTCTGGGTTCCTTTCTCAGCTCCTGACTTTAGCTTGATGGTTAAAAATGCAGTTCCCCACCAGAACCGGGTACTCCATTCGAAATCACCAAAACTCCCAACACATTTCACAAAATGTTTTAGAAAAGATAACTAAGAAAATTAGGCAAATAGAAAAAAAAATGAGGCAATTACTAACTCCAGGGGGAAAAAAATCTCACAAGAAAGGAAATGCAATCAGTGAAGCTCATTTGCCTCAGCAATGAACGATATATATGTGATTACAAAATAAACGCTGGATATGAATTTAATAAGATATTGTGATCTAGAACTAGAAGATGGGGAGAAGTACAACCAGAGACTTAAAATCCTCCTCTATCATTCTAAGAGATCAATGAATGACCGTTGACATACATTACTTAAAGCCCCCCCCCCTTTTTGGTCTGGAGATGCAACCCAGGGGTTCTTTACCACTGAGCAACATCCCCAGCCCCTTTTTGTTTTATTTTGAGACAGGGTCTTACTAAGTTGCTGAGGCTGGCCTATGAACTCGAGATCCTCCTGCCTCAGCTTCTCAAGTCACTGGGATTACAGGTGTGCGACACCTGGCCCAGCTCAAGGCCACATCTTTTTTTTTTCCATGATAGGGATGGAACGCAGGACCTTGGGCATTCTAGGCAAGCACTCTACCCCTGATCTGCACCTCTGTCCAACCTTAAAGGCTTCACATTCAAAACCAAAGAAACCACACCCCTCCCCCACCCTGTCCCAATCCCACTTTTCTGGCTAAATAAGACACAAAAGTAGGGTGCAACCCCTGTCCTTTTTTTTTTTTTTTAATTCCACTCTAAATAAAGCTTAGGAGAGACCCAGTAACTTAAGAACACCAGATCCTGCAGATGGGAGGTGACAAAATGAAGAATAAGTATATGGGCCTGCTGCTCCAACATGCTGGGTCAACACTGGCTTGGTCTATAGCCGCAGGCTGGTCCACTGTGCTCCCAAGATGCCCTTTTGACCTCTGTCCTGCCCCGTCACCTTCTCTTTTCTTCTTGATCAGAGGCAGAATCCATTTCTCCTTTGCCCTGAGAACAGAGCTGCCACTAGCCTACTTGGTGAGTTTGTGAGCATTAGGGAAAGATGCCTCTGGGCCTGAATTCCAGCCCTGTCTGTCTGGCTCCGGGACCTTTGTGCAGGGTACTCAAACTGCACCACCTGATGTGGTGACCCTGTCTGAGAAGCCAGCTTCTTTCAGGGGCTCTCCTCTGAGCATTGCTTAGTTCAGAACCACAAGGTTCCTGCGGAATCTGGGTTTCTTTTGCTTTCCAGCAAAAGAATTGGCCTGGCATACCCAAGTCACCTGAAAGGAGGCTGGGGTGAACCAGGGACATCCTGGGAAGTCTCAGTGAGGGCACAAAAGGGGCAGGTAGGTCAGAGTTCACCCAGGAGTTCTCCAGGAATTCAGAAGCTTCGATTTGCATTGATATCTGAAACAGGAGCCTTCATGCTGCGAAGGAAATCTTTGTGGTGAGGGAAGAGGAAAGCTGGCCCAAGGGGCCGCATGCTTTTTGGATGTTCAAAAACAGGAAGATGATTCAATTTCAGATTTAGGGAAGGTGTGTCATGTTAAGGGAGCCAGAGAAAATATGACCACCAATACCAAAGCCAAACAAAATCATATTTTTCCACGTTTCTATCTCTGTCTCCTAGGAGGAGCCACAATGAAATAGCAGATCAAATAGCAGATCAAAGGCAGAGGCAAATACAATTATGTTGCCTGTGAAGCCCATAGCATGAAATTAGAAGTCAAACTCTCCATTCAGGGGTTAGAGACAAAGATAATGGGAACCTGGGGCCCTAGAGATGTACCCAGCCCTCTCAGTCACAACACTATCCACGCTGGACATTTAAAACCACACGGGGCGGGGGGGTGTGCAAACATTAAGTATTAAAGTAATTTCTTCCTTTTCTTCACACTTACTTTAGAAAATGCGTTGACTATATTCCTATTTTTGCATCATGAAAAGATATGTGCAGTTGACCATGGAGTCACATGCCTATAATACCAGCAACTAGGGAGGCTGAGGCAGGAGGATTGCAAGTTCGAGGCCAGCCTCAGCAACTCAGAAAGACCCTGTCTCAAAATAAAACATAAAAAGGCTGGGATGTGGCTCGGGAGTTGAGAGCCACTGGGTCCAATCCCCAGTACACCTCCCCCCAAATATGTATACATTGTGGGGGAAAGGTGATTTGTAAGTCCATAGTGAAAACTGTCACCTGAATAACAGAGGGTAACTGCACATTGCCCCCAAAATGCCAGGTGAAAAAGAAGATGACAGAGAGCGAGCCATGGCCAGTCTTGTCTATTACCCGTTTCGTTTCCCTTTCAGTGCTGAACAGTGGAAAACCCATGTGATCTCACCATTCAATTCCTCCTCAGCCTTCCCTATACTTAACAAGGGGGGGGGGGGGGGAACGAGAGAGCTCTGTTCTTTGAGATTTTCTATTTTTCATAAAATCCATATTTGCCTTATCCCTCTATTTGTTTTATCCTGGCCCAATTTTAGCTCTCTGATTCTGCCTGCCCCCCATATAATTTACGAGGCTTCTTGAGGGTGTAAGTGCCTGTGATAACACAGACTATTGTATTTAGAGTCACTGCTAATTAAGCTGAATTCCCAAGAAAGCTGGACATGGCTTTTTTTCTGCACAATGTCCATAAGTTTTCTGATGCTCCTCCCAAGAGGTAGGGTCTATGTTCCTTCCCCTGGAATCTGAGAAGGCTGGTGACCACAGTCACAACTGAACATACCACAAGTGAAACTGCATGACTTCAGAGGGTGGGTCAGAAAAGGTGATGGCAAACCGGGTTTGGTGACACACACCTGGAATCCCAGCAGCTCTGGAGGCCTAGGCAGGAGGATCAAAAGTTTGAGGCCAGCCTCAGGAATTTAGCAAGGCTGTAAGCAACTTAATGAGACCCTGTTTCAAAATAAAAAAATAAAAAGGACTGGGAATGTGGCTGAGTGGTTAAGCACCCCTGAGTTGAATCCTAATATAAAAAACAGAAGGAAGGAAGGAAAGGTGATAGCACCTTCCACCTGATTTGCTGGATACTTATTTTTTTTACCCCAAGCTGCTACTCTGTAAGTTAAAGTCCTACTACCCTTAAGCCACCTGGAGAGCCCTGGGTTTATGCTATGAGCCCAGCCAACATCCAGACCTGGGAGCAAAAACACCTCCAGATTATTCCAGCCCTGAGCTGTTGAGTCTTTCCATCAAATGCCCGACCCACAGGATCTTTGAGCAGAATGAAATTGCTTCTGAGATGCCCCAGGCTGACATGGCGACGGGGGAGGAGATCTGTTCGTAGCATGTTGCTAGATCTATGGAGGAAGGTGTGTTGGATTTAAAACTAAAGCATTGCTGGGCATGATCATGGGTTTCCAGCCCTATTACTGCAAAACTAAATAAATAAATAAAAATAAAAAGAGCTAGGGGTCGAAGTGTGGAGGGTAGGACACTTGTGACGATGACTCAAATCCTCCACCTCTCATAAAATGACTCCGGAGGCTGAGGCAGAAGGATTGCAAGTTCAAAGCCTCAGCAACTTGGCAAGGCCCTGAGAAACTCAGACCCTGTCTCCAAATGAAATATGAAAAAGGGCTGGGGATGTCGTTCAGTGGTTAAACGCCCCTAGATTCCATCCCTGCGGCCCAAAAAATTAAAAAATTTGAGTCAAGGTCTCAGTAAATTGCCAAGGCTGACCTTGTGCTTGGGATCTTACTCTCCCATCTTGTATCTTATCTCCCCACATTTTCCCTGCCTGTTCTTGAAAGTATTCATGTCAGGGATAGGCAGGGCTGGACGGCATGTTACTTGGTTTTCTTCCAATTTCCCCTCTAGGTCCCACATCTTTTCATCCGGATCCCCAACAGCACAGTTTATGCCACACCCCAGTTGCATGAGTTTCTATTCACATAACTAGGCCTTCTCGCAGAAATCACCTAGCAGCCCACTGACCCTGACCCTGAGGCTGTCCTCTGGTAGAAGACTGAGGAGGGGCTGCAAACCGTCTGCAATGTGCAAGACCAAACCGGGAAATATAGGGAGCCCAGGTCCTACCCCAGGCCCAAAAACAAAAACAAGCAGAGACCTAGAGCAGTGGCGCATGCCTATAATCCCAGTGGCTTGGGAGGCTGAGACAGGAGGATGGCGAGTTCTAAGCCAGCCTCAGCAAAGGCGAGGCACTGAGCAACTCAGTGAGACCCTGTCTGTAAATAAGATACAAAATAGGGCTGGGGATGTGGCTCAGTGCCCTGAGTTCAATCTCTGGTATATACCCCCTCACTCCCCCCAAAAGCAGAGCATCCAGGAGCTGCAGGAATGAATGGCGGGTGTGGTGGCAGGAGCCTAGGCTGAGCACAAAGGATGACTAGAGCCCGAGGGTTAAGACCAGCCTGGGCAATATTATAGCCAGACTTTGTCTCTGTCTCCCTCTTTTTTTTTTTTTTTTTTAGCCTTACTGGGGACTGATCCCAGGGCCTTATGCATGCTAGCCCAAGAGCTCTTAACACTGACCTATGTCCCTAGACTCCCCCCCACCCACCATTTTTTCTTCTTTTTGGTATTGGGGAATTGAACTCAGGGACGCTTTAACACTGAGATATACCCCCATTCCTTTTTTATTTTGAGATAGGGCTTTGCTAAGTTGCTGAGGCTGGCCTCAAACTTGCAATCCTCCTGCCTCAGCCTCCCAAGTAGTTGAGAAAACAGGCATGTGCCACTAAGCCAGGTTCTCAGTCCTTTTTATTTTTTATTTTGAGACAGAGTGTGCCACTGCACCCAGCTTGAGACACTATCTCTGAAAAACAAATGAAAAGGGGCTAGGGAGCACTTCCCTGGCCTGCGTGAGTAAGGCCTGGGTTTGGTCCCTAGTACTATAAATAAAGCTTACAATGGGGGAGAAAACAGACCAAACTGGGGGGGGGGGGTGAAGGGGTGAGACATGGGAGCTATTGAACAGGTGATGATAGGAGAAGGATTAAGGATAAGCAGGCAGTCTCACCACTTCCCTGCCCTCTCAAATGCCAGGACACAGACGTGCCAATGATAAAATACAACCAAGCTGTGCAAGCCAGACCACAGATAGCCAGTACTAGATAGTGTGGTGCGTCTGTAATCCCAGCCGCTCTGGAACTGAGCGAGGGATGGCAAAGTTCAAGGTCAGCATGGGCAATTTAGCAAGACCCTGTCTCAAAATAAAAAATAAACAGGGCTGGGGGTGTGGCTCAGTGGCAGAGCACTTGCCTACCTTGTGCAAGGTCCTAGGCTCTATCCCAGCACTAGGGCGGTGGGGGGGGGGGCTAGCATCAAGTGGGTTTATCTGCTAGTCACTCATCCCCAGCAAATAGCCTGACCCTCAGTACACATCCAGGGTGCCTCCACAGCTCAGCCCTGGGTAAGTAAGCTGACCAAAGGCTGGCACGGCTCTCCCAAAGTTCACAACTTTGGACAGTGTGGTCCTGTGGCTCCAATTCACATTTTTTAGATGCAATTCTTTCTTCCCCTTCTTAGTTATTTGGTACCAGGGATTGAACCCAGGAGCACTTAACCACTGAGCCACATCCCCAGCCCTTTTTAATATTCTATTTGGAGACAGGGTCTTGCCGAGTTGCTTAGGGCCTTGTTAAATTGCTGAGGCTGGCCTTGGACTCACAATCCTCCTGCCTAGGCCTCTGGACCTACTGGGATTACAGGTGTGTACCACTGTGCCTGGGTTTTTCTTTTTCTTTTCTGCAGTGCTAGGGATGGAACCCAGCCCCTTGAACATAACAGAGGAGCATTCTACATTGAGCTCTCTCTAGTCCCAAAGCAATTCTTTTTTTCAAATCTCAGGCCAGGCAGACCTGCACCTACCTAGGGCCTTACACAAACCTTCCTTTCTACACCTCAAACAATATCTGCCCAAGTCCTCCTTTCCCTCCTTCAAGAGCACAATATTTACTAAGAGCTTATTATCACCTTCCTGATGTTTTCCATGCAATTACATCATCTGATCTCCCTCCAATCTTGTGACTTAGGCATTCTCATGCAGGTTTTAAAGATAAGGAAACTGGGGCTGAGGCTCAGTGGTAGAGCAGTTGCCTCTCAAGCATGAGGCCCTGGGTTCGATCCTCAGCACCACATAAATGAATAATGTCCATCTACAAATAAAGAAACATTTAAAAAAAATGGTAAGGAAGCTGACACTCAGAGAGGTTACAGAGAGGGCTAGAGTTTTCCTCCTAGGCCCAGATGCGTTCTGTTCTAGAGCTTTCCACCATAGGTGTGAGTTTCCAAACTTTTTTTTTTTTTTTTTGGTTCCAGGGATTGAACCCAGGGGTACATTACCACTGAACCACGTCCTCAGTCCTTTTTTATATTTTGTTTAGAGAGAGGGTCTCCCTGAGTTGCTTAGGGCCTTGCTAAATTTCTGAGGCTGCCTTTGAACTCAGGATCCTCCTGCTTCAGCCTCCCAAGCCGCTGGGATTACAGGCCTGAGCCACAGAGCCCAGCTAGTACCCAAACATTTTGATCATTGATTTTATGCCATGCCAGTTCACCAAACCTGCAAAGATCAGTAAAACAGTCTCCCTCCTTAAAGAATTTGCATTTTAGTAGAGAAGACAGACCGAGGGTTAGGGGCTCTGAGTTTGGTATGGTTTAAGTACCATGGGAGCTCTTTTGAATATCTGCATCATTATTGTACCTCAGCCCTGCCCTCACTTTCTCGGCTCCTCTGGTTTCTCCGCATAGGACTGCTCTTTAGTCCTTTCTTAGGCACCAGCTGTAGGCTTCCCTCCATGCCTGTTTCTCTCTCCTCCCGTACCCACACACCCATCAGGGATCCTGGAACCTGCCTGCCTTGGAGAGGCTGCCTTGGTTGGATAGATTTCCTTGGCTCTGGGCCCCAGAGAGGCGGCTAGACGGAGACAGCAGCCTCAGGCTTGCTCAGCTGGAAAATGGGTCCAGGGACCCGGATGCTGAGCAGGCTGGTAGGCCCTCAGCAGGCTTTCATTGAAGCCTGGTGGAGGACTTTGGGTTTCCTCAGATCAAAGACCCTTCAGTGCACCTGGTTATGATTACCAGGAAGGAGAAAGCCAGGCCCCTCTGAGGGGTTGGACTAGTCATCTGGCCTTGCCATGCTGCTGGCAGGGCTGACTGCTGGAGAGGCCACGAGGCCAGGTGTGGGGGCCAGCAGCAAGCCTGGCCAGTACAAGACCCTCCAACTCTCCCAGGCTCCTGAGCCCAGCCCCTGGCTTCCTCAGCTCCGGGCTCAGACCTGCCAGGGGGGTTCTGAGAAAATCAAGTTCAGAGTAGCCACTGCCCAGCCCTGACCGCTCTTCATTGATCTCCACCAGCTTCCGGCTTTAAAATACCCTCATTTACTTCCCCACCACTCTTCTCCCATGAAGTTCAAATAGGCTTTGCTGCAAGATTTCTGAAAGTGATAAAATTTTTTTAATTAAAAAAAAAAAACGAAGGAAATGCAGACTTTCAAAAGTTAAAAAAAAAAAAACTCAACATTTTCTTCTTTTCCACTAGCTGGGTTTTCCCATAAAATAGACATCGCTTAGGATGTCCCACGTCACTGTAATTGACAAGCCTGCTGAATGAAGGAAAGAGATTCATATGAAAATAACGTGGCTAACCAGGAACATCATCCAGCAGTCCCCAGCGGCTCCCATAGCCCCACACCTGTCCCGACGCTGGACTCCACGTGGGCACAAAAAGATCCTGGGGGATCCTACGGGTTAACACAGTCTGCGAGTCTAGAAAGGAAAAGGCAGTTTTCTCCTTCCCGCCCTGGTTTAATCCTGCTGCGTGTTATTATTGGCGAGTCTCTTCGCACCACCGTTTCTAAAAAGAAAACCCGTGGGTCTGCGCGGCCCTCGCCGCCTGCTCGGCTTTCATTGTGCACGCAGCAGGGCCTGCGTGGATCCAGCACGTCGTGACCGTCTCGCAGGCGCGCACGGACACCCTCGGATTGGCATTTCCATGAGAGCTAGGCGCATTGTCTCGGCGGCACGCACACACACGCGCGCGCACACACATATCACACTCACACACACGCACACGCGCACAATAAAGGGCTACAGACCCCTTGGCCCAGCCTCCGTTGCAACCCATAATTAGAGATGACCTTTGCGAAAGGCAATTAAAATATGGTAATGCCGATGCGCTCGCCTGTTTCCAAAAAGAAAAATACACAGGTGCTGGCTCCGGGGGCTCCACCTGGCCTGGCCGGAGGCCTCCTATGGCTCCTGAATGAACTCCTTCTCCGGGGAAGCTTCCAGTCCCCGCTACCTACGCCAGCCAGGGTTCCCCTCCCTGTCCTCCCCTCCCCCACCAGGGCTCTGGCAGTCAGGAGCCTGCTGGCGGCGGCGGGGCTTTGTCATCGGAACGCACACGCGAGCACCCGGCCACCACGGGACCGCGGCGGCCGCTGCGCGTGTCCTTCCTCGCCGCGCTCCCCTCCCCACCTCCTCCTTTAGAGAGCTCCAAGCCTTTCTTCCGTCCTCCGTGTGCACGGCCCTTTGCAACGAGGAGCTCGGGGAGCCTCTTAAGGGGGCCTCCCGCGGGGTGCGGGACGGGGAGGGAGGACTCTGGACCAGACACGCGCGGAGGCGACGCGTGGGCGACCGGGCTTTGTTTGGCCTCTTGCCTCTTCCCGGAGGGCGGAAGAGCCTCGGCCGAGGTGCGGCCCACCGGCGATCCGGAGGCGGTGAACGCGAGCACCTCCCCTCCAGCCAAAGTGCACCGTGAAGTCCCCTCCAGAGTTCCCTCGGGACTTGGGCCGGGTGGGGCGCCTCGCTGCGGGGAGGGTCTCCCCGTCCACAAGTGGCTCTCCCCACGCAGACGAATGTGCAGTGTCATTATGGTGGCTCCTGTTGCTCGAGGCCTCGGGGACGCTGGGGAGGAGCGCGCGAACCCCATCCCTCCACTGCACGGAAGGCAAGGGAGGCCCCCCGGGGACTGGGGACTCCCCGGGGGGCTGCCTGGAGGAGACACCGCTGCGGGCCTTCCCGCTCCTCCGGGCTGCCTTCCGGGACCACGAGCACAGAGCCAGGGCGGCCTCTCGCCTTTCATTACGGGGCCTACGAAAGCAGCAGCCCAGGCAAATATGTAGCTATTAAAATTAATCGCCCTGCGTTGTCAGCTGAACATAATGCAAATTATTTATGGGCTGTCTGCGCAATATTTATCATCTCGCAGGCTCCAGGCGCTTCGTGCCTCCTGGCCTCCCCCGCCTGCCCTGGGCCGCGCAGGGCGAAGCTGAGCGCAGGCTGCCGCGGCCCGGGGGTTCGGGGCACCCGAATGGGCTTCCAAGGGCGAGGCGGTGCATCAGGCTTACTTCCAGGCCGACAGGTTCACTTTGGTTTCTGCCATTCATTGCATATTTATGGAGAGGCCCACTAGGTGGAAAATCAGGAGGACCGCGAAGTCAGGGGGTAAAGACCAACAGGGAGAAATCTGAACCCAACAGACCAGCTCAAGTCGGAAGGGTGACGCAGGCCGAGACTCCTAGACCGCCCCGGAGAATTTTCTGACTCTAGTCTGACCAACCCGGGAAACCCATGTTGGCGGAGTTGGATTTGCACCAGGAGAAACCAAAAGCATCAGAAGTGCCCGACCGGTCCGAATACACCGCTGTCAACTGGAACAGGAGGAATTCGGTGTCCTGTGAGCCTCAAAACTTGTTTGCTGATGGCAGATAACAGATTAACTGCTAATTGTCGAAATGGGCCAAGCACTCAGCTGATCTCTGCTGGGGGCCCCTCGGTATTCGCTGCACTTTTTATATGTAAAAACAGCCTCAGTGCCTCCTAAACTGCTTTTGTGTGGCTTTTTGTTTCTCTTTCAAATACGGTGTTTTAAAAAACAGCAGCAACGCGCCACCCCACCCCCCTCTCCAACCAAGCCTTCTGATTTAAAACAAAACAAAACAAAACAAAAACCAGGAGGAGAAATAATCTATAGGACAATCCCCCCCTACTGGTCGGCGCTGGCGTTGGGGCTTTTTACGCAGATCGAGTCGCCCTGGGCTGCGGAGGTAAACAGGCTTTCAGCACCGCTGCTAAATGAATCACGAGGGGAAGAGCCGGGGCAGCGGGGCGGGGGAGGCCTCGGGATCCGGGCTGGCCGCCAAGGCCGAGAGCGAGCAGCGAGAGGGGCAGTGGGGTGGAGGCGGGTAAACCTAGCCCGAGGCCTCGGGGCCTGGGACGGGAGAGGGAGGCTGGTGGGGAGGTCCATCCGGAGCCCCCTCCTACCGCTCCAAATCTACCAGGCAGGGCGAATGCCTGGCCTGGGCCTCCATCCCAGCGTGCCTGGGCACCACCTGGGGCTAGTCATGCTTCGTGAGTCCATCTGCGGGAAGGGAGGTCACGGGGCACCCCCCCAACACACATACACACAGTTTTTGCAGCTCTGGGCTTTCCGGAGGCAGAAGCAGGCCTAGCTCTTCTGATATTCATTTTAAGCAAATCAGGGCCCCTCTTCGCTGTCCTCAGCCAACATCACCTGGAACTTAGCTGAGCAAGGCTGAGTCAGGCCTACTTTGGGGTCCTGGGATGTGTGGCTATCTAAGGACATCCGCTCTCCGAGCTAACGGAATGGGACCTAGCCAGGAACCTATTTTGTAATTATATTTTTCTTCAGGTTTTCTTTTTTAAAAAATGTGACTTACCCTATATATAGACCCCTTTTGGTTCCCATCACCCCCAATTTTGACACGGAGTTTTCTTAGAACATTCTCCCATTATTTCAGAAACTTCATTTTGAAGAGATGTAAAAGAAGAGGAGATTCAAAACATTAGGTTGCTTTTGGATTCACTTTATCCTGAACATTCTTGCATGAATTGGAGTAAGGGCTTAGTTTTACTAAGATTTACGAAATCAGCAAATAGCTATTTAACACACTGAACATTGACCACGGTGAAGTGGGCAGGTCAGGCCACATTTATTTGACACTCTGGTCCTGCGAAACCCACCTGAGGGCAGGGGAAGTGTTACTGTTCTCATTTTACAGATTGAGACTGCCCCGCCCCCACTTTTGGAAACTAGCCTTCCTCAGTGAAGAGGGGCTAGAATTCTAGCCAGGTGACATCTGCCTGCTCCTGCCTGCACCCACCCTCCTCCAGGTCAATGCCATCTAGTCATTGCTGCATCCTTTTCCGAGATCTGTCTGCCAACAGAGCTACCCTCCCGCTTGTGGAGTTCCTTCCACAGCCTGCAAACCTCACCCACCGTCTGTTTATTCACTTCCCTCCACCACCAGGTCAATTCCGACTGCAGGCCTGGGAGGACAGTTTTAAAGTGTTTCTGCAGACAGACCCTCTGGCCTCGCCGGAAGTGTTTTATGGACCTGTGAGCCCAGTTAATCCCAAGAGGCAAGGCAGGATTAGTCCCGGGTGTGGGTGGGGGATTCCTGTGTTTAGGCTTAATCCCCGAGGGGAGGATGAGGAGATGAGGGTCCGGTGACTTCTGCAAAGTGTGCCCCTTCCCCATTAAACTCGAGATCTAAGCCCAAATCAAATCTCAAGATTTGGTTGGAAACCAAGGCATGGGGCCCCCGCCACGGCCAGGCGTGGAGTAGGGGCGGGGGGGGGAGTGCACCCTGGGAGACTAGGATGATCGTGGAGAGCGAGTGAGGAGCGCAGTTGTGTTTTTTTTTTCCCCGGGTTTCATTCTTCCAGCCCTATGGAAAGGAGGAGAGCCGCAACCGGGGAGGGAGCCGGAAAGAAACACTTAATCACCGGCGTCTCGCTGCTCGTCACGCGAAGATGGCAGCGGCTCCCCTGGGTTTCAAGGTTCCGGGAAAGGCGTGTGTTCTGCCTTGAGGCGCGCGGGCTGCAGCGCTCCCTCCCTCGCCTCGGCGGCCAGCCCGGGCTCCCGGAGCCTGTCTCCACGCGGGCAAGTGCGCCTAGGCCACCCAGCCCCCAGGCCAGCCTGGCCCCCTACAGCGGGCGGTGGCCGGAGCAGCGGGGCGTCTGCACTGCCCAGCCTCAGATCGACGGGTCTTCGCCAGCTCGGCAAAGGCTTGCGGGGGTGGGGACGCGCACACTGGCCCGGGGCACGCTAGGGTGTCAAGCTGCGGCCAGTGCAAGCTGTGCAGGGCACACTCCTATTGGCCGTGGCCCGAGGCCCAATCCGCCTTCGCGGGAGAGGGGATTGACCGCCCCCTGATCCACGCGCAGGCCCCGCGGCCCGGCCCTCCCCTCTGACTCCCGGGTCACTGCGAAACACGGAGCGAACAGGTCCCCTCCAGCAGCCGTCACTTCTCCGGGGAGATGGGGATCCACAGGCCTGGCTCTGCACCCCAAGGGTGCCAGGGCGTGCACAGATGCGGGGGAGGGGGAAACGCGGCCCCTCCACCCAGACTCTTCCTGGCAAGGCACACAACGGCCGCGGGCTTTCAAAGCGCCAGAGCAGGGAAGAGGAAGGGAAAGCGGAGGCCTGGAAACAGCTGCACGCTTGGACCCACTGTGTGTGTCTATGCAGGCGCGCGGGGGCAGGGCACAGGGCTAGGGAAGGCAAGGTGTGAGCGGCCCGGAGCCGCCATCCCAACCCGGACTGAGCAGCCGGGCTTTCCAGCCCCGGGGGCTGGCGGCTGAGGCGGAGAAGAACCTGGAGCTTCAGGAGGCGCCACTGGGCCCGGCCAGCTCCGTGAGGAGCCCCGGGGACGCGCCCGGAGCCCAAAGACCAGCGTGAACCAGCCGCCCCTGCAGGCGGCTGTTTAGTTCGGCTGCACGGGACCACTGACACCCGGCGATAAGGAGCTCCTCAGCAATCGGCAGCCCCCAGCCCTTAGTCACCCTGTGGACGGGACCTCCGGATGCTAGCTACGTGGGCCCAGGGAACTTGAGATTGCTTCCCTGATCCTTTCTGTACCGCGGAGCCACAGTAATGTGCTTCTGTACCACTCCGCAACCCTGCTTTGCCAAACATTGGGCCTTCTGGTCTCTTCCCATGATATTTTCCTTTGGAAGGTCAGGGTCCAATCAGTCCCCTTAAAACATCCCCCAAATAGCTCACTTTCACAGCCTCTGACACCAAAAGGCTACATGGCTCTGGGTCAGTCCTGAGCCTGTTCCAAACTGCTGCTTTGAGCAAGAGTCCTGGACCTTGGGGTTGTTCTGAGGATAACATGTCTCAATACACAAAGTGCTGGGACCACTGCCTCTAATACAATGCTACATGTGTTTGTTGTTATGGTTTGGTACTCCCTTCCTTTGGATGGGGAGGGAGTAAGAAACACATCCGGGTTCAAGTTCCTGGAGACCTATATGGAGCCAGGGTAGGAAGGGCCACTATTATCACGCACTGAAAAGTTAAGGCAAAATGGGCTCAGGCTGTTTGGACCAGACTTTCCCTTAAAGGCCAATGTGTGCCGCGGTGATGTAGGAGAGTACTTTTAAGTGGTGCTCCTTTAGACAGGATTAATGGCAAGTTCCCTCTGGGATCAGGCACCATCACTAACCCTGCCCCTACAGCCTTAGGAAACCACACTGGGTTCCAAGACCTTCAGCCTACTCTTCCAAGGCCACCCTTTTTGATGATTGCCATCTCCTGTAACTGGGTTCTTGGAGAAGATGGGCAAAAGTCAAGTTCTCTGGGGTGTACTTTGGTCTGAGTTTAACACTGCTTCAGTGCTGGCTGGTGGCTGGCATTGTCCCTGGGCTGCTGCTGGTGAGCACATTTTACTGACACCCAGATGCAAATACTGCTTCTGTGAACAGAATTGGTCAAATTTCTAGTTTCAAAAAGCTTTCCATTACCTTTGAAATGGGATCTCCAGCAGATGGGGAGGGGCGTCGGGGCAAAGATAGGCATAAGGGGGCCTCACCCTCCCGGCCTGGCCTCTCCCAAGTCACCCATAATTCATTAGGTGAGACTGCCTTTTTCTTTTCACAGACAACGCAAATGGCCCTTCCCTTGTGTGGCTACCGCTACCGGCGTTCTCCTAATCACTAAAAAGTGCTGGCGGTGCGGCTCTGGCTCTCAGTAGATCCTTATCGGAACCGAGTGCCAGGCTGTCCAACCCTGAGAAAGACAAAGAACACGGGCGCCTCCAGTTTGCTCAAGAGGCCTCAGGGTCACCTCTGGGGTTTCCCCTTCACAGCCCCTGACCCCCACAAGCCGCAGCCGGCCAGCCTCCGAAACAAGTCCGCAGCCCTAGATCCGAATTCCAGTTCTCGAGCGCCACCCGGAGAGTTCACATTTCCCCTCCTCGGAGGCCGCGTGGTGCGCAAGTGAGAGTCTGAGGGCGGCTGCAGCTCACATCTCGGCAGCCTCCTCCCCGCACCCTGCAGCACGTAGGCAGGAAAAGAAAAAGCCAAGAGAAAAACGTGGGCTATGAAAGCCAAGTACAAACAACCCCAGGCAGGAGTTTGCCAAGAGTACGCAACCTCCAAATAGAAACTACAACTCAAATAACCCCCTCTTCGAGTTCTATTAATTAAAGGTCCTCGAAGGTGGAGCGCAAAGGGGACCCTGCCTTCTCAGGGCACACAGTGGCCATGCAAAAATAATGGTGCTTAGCCCGGCACCGCCTACATACATGTTTAATACCAAGAAGGGAGCAAGGGTTGCATCTACCGATTAACCTGTTCTCACAGTGTTGTTTTTTTTTTTTTTTTTAACTGCTCAACGTGCATTTGGTTGGGGGGAAAAAAAAGATTGATCCTGCTTGAAATATACATGGGCAATCTGTATTTAATTGGGGTAAGTTCCCGCAGCTGTCCGACCACATTTGTCTGGTCCCTCTGAGAATCCACGTTTTCTAGCCTGGAAGGGGGCAGGCGGCCCTCATGGCTCCTCCTTCGGCGGTTTCCTGGCGAGGCGCCCATCCTCCCCAAGCACCGGGAACGGAGGCGGCCGCATTAATACTCGCGGGCAGCCTGCTCTGACCTATACTGTCATTTTTTCCATCGGTCAGGATCAGGCTGGGGGGGGTGTGGCTCTCCTCCGAGGGGTTCTGCACGGTTCGTTGGGTTTTCCCCGGCGCACTTAACACGGAGGCAAAAGGGGCAGATGGAAACCAGGCCTCGGCTGGCCGGGCGCGCGTAAGCGCCGCACTCAGCAGCTCGACGCAAAGCCAGGGCTGGATTTTCGCGGCCTGGGCCCGGCGGCCTCCCCGCGCCGGCGCGATCCTCTCTCCCTCAGGCTGAGCAAACGTGCCCGCCTAATTCCGCCCTGGAGACAGCAGCTGTGCAGCGAGAGGGCGGAGGGGGGGGGGACCCGCAACTTTTTCCAACAGAAAGTGTGTGCGCACAGGAGAGGTGAAGGCCCACCCCGATTCTGTGCACGTACCGACACAGCATCTAATCAGTGTCACTGCCAGGAATACGCTTCCGCGGCTGGCGACACCCCCGCCCCCGCCAACCTGCAAGAGGGAGGGGGGATGCAAATGGCGTCTTCAAGCGTCCCAGACTCCGCGCAGCACCCGCTGCCGCGACTCCGATCAGACATTGCAGCGAAGTGAGGTGCAGCAGTCTGGGATTACGAATGCGCTGGTGGCCCAGGCCCCTTTGCCGCACACGGGTCTCAGCTTCAGGAACTTGCACCACTCCCGGCTCCGAGGCCTTTCCCCCGCCCTCACCTCCGGAAGAGCCGCCCTTCCTGGGATGGTGGTGGTGATGGGGGAGAAACTTTGCAAGACAACTGTTCCGCGCCTTCCCCGCGAGGGGAACGTGACTGGGTGTCCCATACCAGGCCAGCCCACACTCTCCCACTCTTCCCAGGCCTTGGACCTGAGCCTCATGGACTCTTAGGAAGTGGGGAGTACGTTTCAGATCACTGGGGGAGTGAGGGGACTCCAAAGTCAGGCGTCCCCAAGTGTTCTGGCACATGGCCAAGTTTGTGTCCTTTCCTTCCCACGCTGGAGTAGAGCGCGCCACTTTGGGGAAGCGTGGGACCAGCCCCGCCAGGCACGAGCCCAGCCCTGTGTAAACCGTGGGGCCTATGGTTCCTGCACGGCACTCCCTCGGACCCCCACAAGCCTGCAGAGCCCCCCCCCCCGCCCCCGACAGTCCGGGTCTTCCCTCGCGCGCTCTTCCGGAGAAGGGGGCGCGAATGGGTTGGGTGCACCACCGCTGTGGCCCGCACCCCGCGGAGCCACCCGGGCAGCCCTCCCGGTCTCGGTGGGTCCCTGCTGGAGTAGCTCTACGGGACTCCCGCACCTCCCCCATCGGTAGTGCGGCGCCCCTGGGACACAGGCAGGGATGGCGGTTCCGGTCGTTCCGGTATTTGCGTGCAAGAAGAAAACAAGGCCGGCTACTACGAGAGCGGCGCCTCCCTTCTGGGGGTGCAGACGCCCGCGTAGCCTCCGCGTGGATTCCACTCTTGCCTGGGGGGCCCGCTTCCGTCCCCTCCCCCCGGCGACTCCCCGTCCCTCCTGGGCCGCACCGCGCGGAGCTCCGAACGCCCGGCTCCCACACCGCCCCTCGGAACTCGCGCGCCTCCCTCGCTCCGAGCTCGGGGCGCCGCTCGCTCCCAGCGCCCCGACTACTCCAGTTCTACCTTGGGCTGCGAGAGCCGCCGCCCCGCGCCACCCCCGCCCGGCCCGGCCCCGGTCCCAGCCCGGCTCCCAGCTGCGCCGCCACCGCCGCACGTGACCCGCCCCCGTCGCGGCTTCCGCTGAGCTGCCTGTTCCGGAGCACAAACAATTTCGGCTCTGACGCGGGGTCTCTCGGGCCCCGGCGTCCTCTCCTCCCTGCCCCCCCTTCCGGGTACGAGAACTCAAAACAACTCGCTGACCTTCGGGCCGACCAGCTCCGGCTTCCACCGACTCCGCACGCCGCCCCAGCCCTGCAGCGGCTTCTAAGATTTCACTCCGCGCTGGGCTGGGGGAGGGGGTGGCTTCTCCGGGAGGGGGTGTCTCCGATCGAAAAAGGGCCACTTCACGCTCCTTCCCTTCCTCCGAAGTGAGTTTTTAGACTCTCCGAGGCCCTGGGGGAGCGCGAGCAGCCGCGCGCAAAGGACCCCCCTCTCCACGATGCGCTCCGCACATGCCGCCTTGTCTAGTGCGACCCAATTTCCTGGGTCAACGGCGGAGGGCCTGGCCGGCTTCGGAAATAGCACCAGGCGGTGGTCGGTAGCACCCGGCCGAACAAGGGATTTTGCAAAGTAATAATGGTAGCTCCCACTCCCACGCTCTGATCAAGAAATTGAGGCAGGAGGAAAAGGGCAAGTTACGTTACTTGCTCAGTTACCCAGCGAGTTGGGACTTGATGAGAATTGGAACCCCGGGTCTCTCAGAGTTTAGGGTGGCTTAGTACAGCTGTGGTGTGCTGTAAGTATTCACCTTGGTATCAAAAGTACAGATTCATCTAGAAGGCCTGGTGTCCACTTGCGGGCTGTGTATTTGGCCTGGAGCATTTTGGTGGTTGGCATATAGTAGGCACTCAATAAATATGTGGAATGAATGGTTTGATTTATTATCTGTATACAGCCTGAGAAGGAGAGAAGGCTCATGAAAGTGTTCTAGGCTGATCATTCTGAATGTGAGCATTTATTTATCTGAATAACTGATTGACAGAATCATTGATGGCAAGTGATTTTTAGAGAAAGTCCTAACCATTGCTCCTTCTACGAGGATTGTCCTACCCTTATAAAAACTTACTTGTTTTTTTGAGTGTTGGGAGGTAACAGGAAATTTCATGAAAAAATATCTTTTTTTTTTAAAGATAGAGTGAGAGAGGAGAGAGAGAGAGAGAATTTTTTAATATTTATTTTTTAGTTCTCGGCGGACACAACATCTTTGTTGGTATGTGGTGCTGAGGATCGAACCCGGGCCGCACGCATGCCAGGCGAGCGCGCTACCGCTTGAGCCACATCCCCAGCCCCTGAAAAAATATCTTAACCTCGTTCCCCCCTCCCTCCTAGCCAATCAGCCTGGCAAGCATTTGAACTTGCCGGCGCACATACCTGAAGCAGCTGCTACATGGTCTCAGCCATTTCCCCCCACCTTTCTGCTTTTGCTCAGGGCCAGGCAACCTGGAACTGCAATTGAAGCAATTCAAGAGGGAGGAGTGGGAACCTGCCAGACGGGGTTCATTGGCTTCTCTGGGACAAGCCTGGAGTGGGACAGCGTGGCTTAACAGCTCAGTGGTTATTTTTCAATTCAGGGACCACCCAGTGCAGCTTGCTTCCGAGTGGCAACCCTCGCCAGCTGTGAGGTCACATCTCAAGGAAGGCCGCCATCCACTTGAACGGACAGCTCTGTGATGCCGGTCAGTGGGACCACATCTGTGATTTGGAGAGCTGCCACTGGTACTCCGTGCCGACTGCCACTTCCTGTGGCCCAAGAGGATGAGATTAAAAAACATTCTTCGATTTGGATGGACCAATAGAATGTATTTTGGTACCACACTGTTATCCCCACCCCACCCCCCTGGGTTTTCTAAACCTCCCCAGTTGTCCCTTCTGTGTCATTAATCCAGTAATCTGAAATGAGGACAAATTTCACTTTGGGTCACCTGAAAGTAAACTTTCCAGTCTGATACATCCAACATCTGTTGACTACTGTGGTTTAAGTTCCCTATACTAGGAGAGCATGGGATAGGAAAAATGTTTCTTCTGTTTCTGATTATTGCCATAATCCGTCCTCCTCCTCCTCCTTCTCCTCTCTGGCTCATTCCCCACCTCCTCCCTCTCTTTCTGACAGTTGTCTAGCTTGGCTTATGTTCCTATGATTATTGACCGAGAAATGAAAATGTGTATTTTCTCTCTCAGTTACAACCCAATCTGGATTACAAGGCTGGGTTGTCAGCTGCGTCTTTTATAGCTTGCTCTGGAGTGACCAGTAGGATCCTGTGACCTCAGCCTGAGGCCACATCACGTTAGAAGCATCCCATGATATCCAAGAAGGCCACAGGCCTCAATCCTGCATTGCTGGATTGTAGCTGAGAACACTCTCATCCCGTGCGCCCCGTGTGCAGAAGAGACTGGTAGCAAGTGACACTAATCGGGAGGTTCGGGATGCTAATTTGATTTATTATCTGTGTACAGCCTGGGGAGGAGAGAAGGCTCATGGAAGTGTTCTAGGCTGATCATTCTGAATGTGAGCATTTATTTGTCTGCAAAGCTGCCCAATGTCCCTGCAGGAAGTCACCAGAGCAGCAACCCCTGGCTGTACAGACAAAAGTCTCCCCTTTACAAGGGCCTGTTTTTATTGTTTCCAACAGCTTTGTGCTTTCCCTGGGGGAAGAGGAGAGTCACTCAGCCAGTTTTCTTCCTCTTTTCTCACGCTGCAGAGGAAGTGATGTTGTGGAAAGAGTGGCGCTAGCTCAGCCTGCGAGTCACATTGGACCCAGAGTTGGGAATAGCTGGCACTCCTGGGCCTCTCCTCCTCCAGGCCCCAAGAAGCCTCAGGCTGAATCTGAGCACGGGGATGGTTGGGCACAGGCAGGTAGAACAGAGCAAGAGAAGGCATACTTGAGAACCATTCCCTGCGGACAGGAGCCCTCAAGGTGTGGAAGTTCTTGAGCCCGTTCTTTTTAGATATACATGACAGTGGAGTGTATTTAGACATATCACACGATACATGGATCACTTCCCATTCTGTGGCTGTGCATGATGTGGAGTTTCACATATTCACGTATTCGTATATGAACACAGGAAAGTCCTGTCCAGTTCATTCCACTGTCTTTCCTATTCCCACCCCCCTTCCCTTCAGTCCCCTTGGTCTAAGCCAAAGAAAGCACTTCTGTTTTTCCCTCCCCTTCTTATTGTGTGTTATCCGCATATCAGAGAGAACATTCCCCCTTTGGGTTTTAGGGAAGGTTGAGCCTGCTCTTGATTAGGAGTAAAACCTTCAAAGGATTTATGAAGCCCGTCTCATGCATTCATCTTATTTTTCTATTTTTTAATTTTTTTTTTTTTTGGTGTGTGTGTTGTGTGTGTGTGTGTGGCCTTGGAATTGGAACCCAGGGTTTCACGCATACAAGGCCAGCACTCTTATTACTGAGTACATCCTAGACTCTCATTCATTCTTCATTCATTTCTTGGACATTTGTCGGTCACCCACCTCGTGCCAGGCCTGGCATGCAAAAATGGTAAGCAAAGGAGACATCGTCCCTGCCCTCATGGAACTTACATTCTACTTTGCTTGATACACAAAAGGTACAGAATGTGAGCCCTCCCGTCAGACCCTATGGGTTCCACTGCCTTAACATGTCTCCTGGCCTCTTCCTCATCTAAGTGCCTTAGTTCAGATCCTTATGGGCTTTTTGATGAACAGTTAAACCTCTATTCAGACTCATCTCCATCATTTTTTATTTTTCTTTTTGCCGTGCTGTGGATGCAACCCAGCTATATCTCCAGCCCGTTTTATTTTTTAATTTAAAAACAGGGTCTCTCTAAGTTCCCCAGGCCAGCCTTGAACTTGTGATGCTCCTGCTTCACCCTCCCAAGTAGCTGGGATTACAGAAAGGAGCCACAGTGCCTGGTTTAATTCTTCTTTTTAAAAATCTCTTCCACCAGTCATTGCATTCACTGCTTGAACCAAGCAGTAAGGAAGGGAAGAAAAGGGGCTAGGGGTAGAGCTCAGTGGTACAGCATTTACCCAGCACATGCAAGGCCTGGGTGCCATCCCCAGCATGACAGGCAGTAAAGAAAACATGGGCCATACCCAGTGGTGCAGGCCTGTAATCCCAGCTACTCAGGAGGCTGAGGCAGGAGGATGGAAAGTTTGAGGCCAGCTTGGAGCTTGGGCAACTTAGCAAGATCCTGTCTCAAAAAAAAAAAAAAAATAGCTGGGGATATAGCTCAGTAGTACAGTGTTTGGCCCATATAAGGCCCAGGGTCCCATTCCCAGCACCAACAAAAAAAAAAAAAAATGCCTATCAGACATGTTAGTAGTAGCATTATAGGTTACTATGAAGATTATCTGTTTTTGCTCCTTTTTCTTAGTAGGAAGATTCAAGGCAGAAAATTTAAACTGAAATGATTGCCTTCTCTTGCTATTTTCTTTTCTTTCATTTATTTATTTATTTATTTATTTATTTATTTATTTATTTATTTTTGGTATGGGGGATTGAACCCAGGGGCATTCCACCACTGAGCCACATCCCCAGCCCTTTTTATATGTTATTTAAAGATAGGGTCTCAGGAGTTGGTTAGTGTCTGGAGGCTGGCTTTGAGCTCCAGATCTGTTGAGAGCCACAGCCCAGTAGGAATGGCCCCTGGCATTTTGCCAGAAGTAATGGTTGAGAGGTGAGCCATTAAGATGATGATGGATTGATTCAATTGTATATTAGACCTTTACTATCCGGTATAGGGCGGCTCTTGCTGCCTTGGGCTCCCACTACTTTGGAGTTCCCGGTTGAGTTCTCGTGGGATTCCGAACTCCACCAGCACTCCACGCACACTCCCCGGGACCTCTCTCCCACTCCACCGGGCTGGACCTTTTTTTTCTTAATACTTAAATGTTATTTATTTGAATATGGTTATAGCCAGTGGTTAGAATAGGGTCAATCAAGACGGGTGAGCACCGGATAGGTTTGCTAAGTGCGTTTTCATGATTAAAAACTAAAACTATACGGTAAATATTCTAGTTTTCCGGGATGGCACAGTGAACAAACCTTTAGTGGTTTCAAATAGTAAGCATGTAGTCTATCTCATGACCCTGTGGGTCAGGAATTGGGGCAGGACTAGGGTTCACTCTTTCCCGTGGGTTTCCTGGGGCAGCTGTGGAATCAGGTGGTGGGCATGCTGGGCTAGAGGGTTTAAGTCAGCCTCATGCCCACGGTGGTGCTTTGGAAGGAAAGACGAGAAGGCTGAGCCCAACTGGAATTGTACAGTGTGCTTCCCAACTGGGGCCTGTCTAGCATGTGGTCTTAGGATGGCAGGACTTCTTGCTTCGTGGGCCAAGTCTTACAAAGTATTCTGGAAGGCCCAGACTGAAGCTACGCTAGGCATATAGTTCACTTCTGCTGATTCCCTTAGTTCAGTGTCACAAGCCCACCCAGGTTCAAAGTCAGGGGACCACATAAGGGCATGAAGAGCAGCAGGCAGGGGCCATGAGGGGTAACTGGCTATCACTCACAACATCTGTGCCTTTAGTCCTGGGGGAGAAGGCCAAGTGCCACCACATGGATGGGAAAGCTCAGATGCATTACTGAACATTGTGAGTATTCCAAGAGCCCAGTACTGTGGTACATGGCTATAATCCTGGTGACTCAGAAGGCTAATGCAGGAGGATCACAAGTTCGAGGCCAGCCTCAGCAACCTAGTGAGGCCTTGTGTGACTTAGTAAGACCTGTATTAAAAGTTTTAAAACAGTATTCCAAGAAATCCTGAGTGGGGAGCAGGAGATGGAAAGGTTTGGGGAATACCAATTCACCTCTGCAGAGTATCTGAGAGCCAAGTTCCTGATCTTTGAATGTCAAACCCTAGTCCTGGTTCAAATCTGGCCTCTTGGGCTCTTGAACTTAGAAAAAGTCTCAGATTCCTCTGAGGGAACTACTATAATTATCTCTATTTTTCTATATGAGGAAACTTAATTAAATTGCTCAAAGTCACAGCTCAAAAACGATACAGCTGGAAGTTGAAGCCAGATATTTCTAGTGCCAAAGTAGTAGGTCATTGTACAGTTTACACTTTAAGTAACTTTCCTGAGGTCACAAAGAGAAACCAGAAATACAATTCATCATCCATTCATGGGGAAAAAAAATTCAAAACATTTAGCAAACTCAGAAGAGAATAGAATTCCTGCATCTGATAAAGGGTCTGCATAAACAAAACTTACAATAAACATTGTAGTTAATGGTAAAATATTGAAAGCTTTCTCCCTGAGATCAAGAATTAGACAAGGATGCCTGCTACCACTCCTTCTATTCATTATTATACTGGCACTTGTAGGCCCTGCAATAGAGCAAGAAAAGCTGGGCCTGTAATCCCACACCTTGTAAAAGGCTGAGGCAGAAGGATCGAAAGTTCAAAGCCAGGGCTGGGGATGTGGCTCAAGTGGTAGCGCGCTCGCCTGGCATGCGTGCGGCCCGGGTTCGACTCCTCAGCACCACATACCAACAAAGATGTTGTGTCCGCCAAATACTAAAAAATAAATATTAAAAAATTCTCTCTCTCTCTGTCTCTCTCTTTAAAAAAAAAAAAAGAAAGTTCAAAGCCAGCCTCAGCAACTTATTGAGACTGTGTCAAAAAAGAAAAAAAAAAAAGAAAAAAAGAAAAGGGCTGGGGGTGTAGCTCAGAGGTAATGAGCACCTGGGTTTAATCCTCAGTCCCCCCCCCCAAAAAAAAAGGATGCAGATTGGATTGAAAAGGAAATAGAGAACTGTCATTATTTGCAGATGACCTGGTTGTACACACAGAAAATCCCAAAGAACCTACAACGGAACTATTAGAAGTAATAAATAAATTCAACAAGGTCACTGAATTTAATGTAGAGTTGTTATGAGAATTCAGTGAGAGCTAGGCATAGTGGTGCATGCCTGTAGTCCCAGCAGCTCCAGAGGCTGAGGCAGGAGGATAGTGAGTTCAAATCCAGCCTCAGCAAAAGCAAGGTAGCAACTCAGTGCCAAAAAAAAAAAAAAAAAGAATTCAATGAGAAATTTACAACACTACTAAAACTTTATCTGTCCCTGGCCTGTGACCTTGGTGACACTTCCTCCTTGACATCCCCCCCCCTTTCCTTCATGGCCTGCCTTCCTCCTCTCCCTCTGGGTTTCTTTCCCGATTTCCGCTTAGGCTTTCACTCCTATCCTTTTGGCCACGTTCAAGGCCTTATCTATGATCTGGGCTGCATTGTGTCCCATGTGGATGGCACCCACAGTGGTTGTCTGACACCCTCGTCATTCCTTCCTGGGATGCTATCACTGACCCAGTGTTCTGTCCTCCTGCCTCCTGTCTTGCTCCCTTTATAGCCATCTGTCTCACAGTCCCACAGTGATATTTGTTTGTTTTCTTTTCTTTTCTTTCTTTTTTTTTTTTTTTTTTTTTTTTTTGGTGCTGGGGCCTGAACCCAGGGTGCTTTACCATGGAGCTATATCCTCATTCCTTGCTAAGTGGCTGAGTGTCTCCCTAAATTGCTGAGGCTGACCTTGAACTCACTATCCTCCAATCCTCCAGCCTCAGCCTCCTGAGCCACTGGGAATATACCATCATGGCCGGCCCCTGGTGATATTTCTCAAATGCAAACCTGATTCTTTCCCCAATTAAATACTTTGAAGACCTTGAGATACCTTGAGTAAGTTCCTATCCTTGGCACACTGCTCCTGAATCACCCTCCTGCTCTCTCCTAATGCACCAGGCTTGCCATCTCTTACTTTAACGCCTGTCTTAATTTGAGTATCTCTAAAAGCTGACCTTGAGCTAAGGATTATGGGGCATAAGAGAGGTGACCTCCGGAACACAGCAAGGGTACCGGAATTGAGACAGGGAGGGGAAATGGCTAGTAGAGCTGCATTACTGAGCAGGTCACTTGCTGATGGTGGCAATGGGGCCTCAATCCTGCCGGTGACCTTTTGGAATCCAGTATGGCACACCCTTCAGGACTGTCCTGGAGAGGGATGAGGTAGTGGGACTATTTATCTACCAACTTCATCCAGGGGTATTCTGGAAAATCAGTGTTTTTTTCCTTTGGGTACCAGGGATTGAACCCAGGGCTGCTTAACCACTGAGCCACCTCCCCAGCCCTTTTTATTATTTATTTAGACACAGGGTCTCAGAGTTGCTTAGGGTGTCCCTAAATTGCTGAGGCTGGCTTTGAACTTGTGATCCTCCTGCCTCAGCCTCCAGAGCCACTGGGATTACAGGCGTGTGCTACTGCATCTGGCATTAAACCAGCTTTAGGGAAGCACAAAAGAAGTCCCAATGAGAAGTGTTTGCCAATTGCCACTGTATAAATATTCCCACCGGGGCTGATGGCAGGCCACCAGCCATTTCACAATTGGCTTGCAAATTTTCAGTATATTTAACAATCTGGTTCTCCAGAGGGAGTGAAACGGCCCCAGCTTAGCACTGTTCTCATTCCTCATTAGCTAAGGATCATTTCTGGAAGTCAAATATGGTGGCCAGCTGAGCATGCTTCAGAGCGTTGGGGTCTGGAGAACACCCTCAGGTGGCGCTGTGGAAAGTCCTCATTGTGTTTGGGAAGTCTTCTCGGGTGCCTTGAGGCTGGCTTTGAACTCAAGATCCTCCTGCCTCAGCCTCCTGAGCCACCACCGGGTGACAGGCGTGCGCTATCGCGCTCAGCTCCCTTGTTGAACTCTTTCAGTCCTCAGTTATAGTGCCACCACCTCCATGAAGCACGTCCCGCAAGCTGTCCTTGCTCTCATCACATCACTAATTCACACCATTCACGTGACTTGGTAGAGGTTACCCCTTTCTTCCCCCACAGGAGTCCAAGGTGCAGGGTCCAGGAACTTTATCAATTCCTTTCCACCAAGGGGACCTTGTCCTCTAACTTTGTACCCTCAGTGTTTAACCCAGTTCTGGGCACAAGTGCAGTTACCTAGCCTATATGTGGCTCGCCCCACCCACCCCAGTAATGGCTGAGTCCAATCAGCCCCGCGCCCCGCTTCCCATCCCCATCTCTGGTTCTCAATCAATCAGCGGGGCTCCCCCCACCTTTCCTGCTGCTTCCCATCCATTTCCTAAGAGGACTTTCGGCAACAAGCAGGTGCTTGCTTCCCCGTGAAGGTGTGAGCGACCATATTTTTGAAGCAACGATCAGGACACGTGATCTGACACATGTTCCAACACATGGTGTGACAATGGGCACAATAGTTTCCAGCCCCACCGTCTCAGCAGATCCAGGCTTCGGGGCTCTGTGCTGGCAAAAGCCAGGCGCTGCCACCTCGCCCTGCACACCCAAAGCAGGCAGGAGCACTGTTTGAAAGACCTGGAGCGATCATAGGGAACAGGGAAAAAAATTGTGGCAGAAACAAGCGCTCATTAAGACCATATGCTCTATTTCTAATCGATGGCTCTTAGAAGTCATTCCCGACATTTCATTCATTTTTATGCTTCCCCTTCAGGGGCAGGAAGATCAGCGTTGTTAGCCGCGTTTGGAGATGAGGGTATTTAGAAGCAGAGAGGTGAGCAGGCTCAGCTCCAGTCCTGGAGTGAACCAGAGCCGCCCTAGCCTGGCATCCCCGATCCCGACTTGAACTTCTATGCCAACATCCCTTGGGGCCCATTTCCTCGCTAATTTGCATAAATCATCAACATTTTTTTTCCCAAGCTTGTGCTGAGAAAGCCCCTTTTCAAACAGCGGAAACTCCCTTTGCCTTCTGTCGCCTTAGTTTGATTTTATGAACCAAATTCTTTTACTTCAACACGTAGACTTGCTATTTTCCCTTCCGTGGAGCCCTTTTCAAAAGAGGTCGTGACCTTTGCTTCTAGATGCAATGGAAACGGGCGAGCCCCCGAGTGAAATAAAGCAGATGATCTGGAGACCGTGGAAGGCGTCATTTCAACTAATGTTCAAAATACCACGCGGTTGATTATAAATCTTGGCTCCTGGCAGGTTATCAGAAAAATCAGGATGGTTAAATGCTGTTACCAGGGTTGAACCCTGTCGAGGTGGGACACGTGACTAGGACTGGGAGAGCCAATTCGTGGGGTCAGAAAGAAGAATCTGGACCTACCGGGGCCACACAAGTTTTGAGAGATTTGTTTAGGAATCTGTAGCAACTCAGAGCTGACGTTGATGATATGGGAGCTGGGGCTTCTAATTACCAGCATAATGACATAATTACTCACAACCCTTTCACGTCTTTAAGACATTCTCAGCCCATGATCTCATAGGCCTGATGGTCCTCAGGTGACTGGAGTCTTGAGATCTCTGCCTATGACCTGTGTTTCCTGGGTTCCCAGGTCACACTTAGCATGTTGCCAATGCTCGAGGAATTGTAATAATCCTCTGGAGAGTTCAGACAAAAAAACACAAAACCAATTCTGCCATGTATTTGGGAAAAGCTTTTCCTCCCTGTTAGGCAAATAATAATTATCAAAATAATTTGTGAAGCCAGGCGCCGTGGTGCAGGCCTGTAATCAAAGTGGCTTGGGAGGCTGAGGCACGAGGATCGTGAGTTCCAAGCCAGCCTTAACAAAAGCGAGGCCCTAAGCAACCCAGTGAGACCCTGTCTCTAAATCAAATACAAAATAGGGCTGGGGATGGGGCTCAGTGGTTAAGTGCTCCTGAGTTCAATCCCAGGTACTCATCCTCCCGCAAAAAAAAAATTGTGAGGCTGGGGATGTGGCTCAAGTGGTAGCATGCTGGCCTAGCATGCGTGAGGCACTGGGTTCGATTCTCAGCACCACATAAAAATAAAGATATTGTGTCCACCTAAAAGTAAAAAATAAATATTAAAAAAATTGTGGCTTCTCTGTTTAGCCACGAGGAAAAAAGAAAAAGGAGTGACATCTATTCTAAATCTTCAGTAAAATACAATTCAGCATAAAGAAGACTTGTCTGCATGATATAGTCTCTTACTTTATTCTTATCAAATTATTTAGCTATTGTTACAATTATGCATTATAATAACAAAAGTCTTAAATACACTCAAATCAGGAACTCAAACTCTGGATTTTCTGCTCTTGGGCATGGAAGGGGTTGGGGTTCCCCTGATCTCAGGTGAATTTGGCTGCACCTCGGGGCTTGGGTCCAATTCTTTCCCATGTAACTCCTCCTTTACCTTAAGCTAGCAACTGTCTTGGGAGGCTTTCTAAATATGTTTTAGTTGGACACAATACCTTTATTTTATTTTTATGTGGTGCTGGGGATCGAACTCAGAGCCTCATGCATGCCAGGTGAGCGTGCTACCACTGAGCCACAAGCCCAGCGCTGGACCATTCTTTTCTTGGGGCAGATCCCGGGAAAGCAAAAGACAGATCAGACAGGTGGAGTGCCATTGGCTAAAGTAAGTCACACAATCTAACCAAAGATGGTAGGACAGGAGTGCAGGCCAGACCAAGAGAGGGAGGGACAGAGTGACTTTTGTTTGGTACCACAGATTGAACCCAGGAGTGCTTAACTACTGAACCGCATCCCAGCTCTTTTTTCTATTGTATTTACAGACAGAGTCACACTAGGTTGCTCAGGGCCTCACTGAGTTTCGGAGGCTGGCCTTGAACTTGCAATCCTCCTGCCTCAGCCTCCCAAGCTGCTGGGATTACAGGTGTGCGCCACCACACCTGGCAGGAGTGATAATTTGCTGAATGGTATTCCAGCCACCTGCAATTATGATCCCTAGTAGCCTGTGTTATGGACTGAATTTTGTGTCCCACCAACCCTGAACTTTAGGTGTTGAAGGCCTAACCTCCGAATATCATTGTATTTGGAGGTAGGGACTTAAAGGGATGATTAAACTGGGCACAGTTGCACATGCCTGTAATCCAAGCTACTTGGGAGGCCTAGACAGGACGTGGCAAGTTCGAAGCCAGCCTCAGCAATTTAGTGAGACCTTGTCTCAAAATATAATAATAATAAAAAAGACTGTGGGTATAGCTCGTGGTAAGGCAGCCTTGGGCTTAATCTCCAGTATTGGGGGAAAAAAAAGACGAATAAGTTAAAAATGAGGCTGTTGGTGAAGATCTCAACCCAGTTTGAGTGATGTCCTTGTAAAAGGAGAAAATTTGGACACAGAGAGAAACACCAGGGTATTCCGTACCCAGGGGAAAAAAGGCATGAGGACTCATCAAGAAGGCAGCTATCTGCATGCCAACAAAAGAGGACTAAGAAGGAACCAGCCCTATTGACATCTTGGTCTTAGATTTCTAGCCTCCAGAACTGTGGGGGAAAGTTCTGTTTAAGCCCTCAGTCTCTGGAGTTTTCTTTCTTTCCTTTTTGTGGTACTGGGTATTGAAACCAGGGGTGCTCTACCAATGAGCCACATCCCCAACCCTTTTCATTGTTTATTTTGAGACAAGGGTCTTGCTAAATTGCTGAGGCTGGCCTTGAACTTTTAATCCTCCTGCCTCAGCCTCCCAAGCCACTGGGAATACAGGCGTGCACCACCATGCCTGACCTCTGGAGTTTTCTTATGGCAGCCCAAGCAAACCAATGTAGCCTGTAATCCCCTCATAGGTCAGCTGTGTCCTACTCATTTTGCTGTCCCCCTCACAGTACTTATTACACCACCTTTTGTACATATTTATGTGTATTTTATTTTATTTTTGGTACCAGGGGTTGAACTCAGGGGCACTTAACCACTAAGCCACATCCTCAGTCCTCTTTTATATTTGATTTAGAGACAGGGTCTCCCTGCGTTGCTTCAGGCCTTGCTAAATTGCTGAGGCTGGCTTTGAACTTGCGATCCTCCTGCCTCAGCCTTCCCAGTCACCGTGAGCCCGGCTATGTATATTTGTTGAATGAATGAGTGAAAATTCTGTTTCAAAATCAAAATGTGCTTGTGAGCCAGAACTTCTGAGTGCGAGTGTGAGAAATCTGTCTAAACTTGTTTAAACAAAAATGGAATTCTTTTGAGTCAGATGGATGGGAATGTTCTAGAGCAGTTTTGTTGTTGTCTCTTGATCTGCGGTGCTGGGAGCGAAACCAGGGCCTCGTGCATGCTAGGTAAGTGCCCTGTCACAGGACTACACCACCAGCTACCCCAGCTTCTATCATCTAAGGAGTGATTCCAGGAACCAGGTCTCAGGTGTTGGCACAGGGACACACACCTCTCATGGAGGTCTTGTTCTTACAGAGAACAAGAGAAAGGTGTCAGTGGGAAGATTTCGCAACCCCAATGCTCATCTTACAATATGGCTTTGACGCTCCTTCCACTCAGAGGCAAAGTCTGTATTCTCTGCCCTTGAATCTGGGTGGGCATGTGACTACAGTGGAAATGCCGCCGTGGGACTGCCAAGGCTAGTCATGAAGCACGATGTGGCTTCTGCTTTGTTGGCTGGAACATGGCATCTGAGGCAGCCATGCTGCAAGGAATCCCTGGCCACATGGAGAGGCTCTGTGCATGTGTCTGGCCCAGAGCCCCCACTGAGGTCTCAGCTAACAGCCAGCACAAACCACCACTTGTGAAGATACCTCTGGATGATTCCAGCTTGCAGTCATCCAGTCCAGTCCCTCCTGTCTGACTCCTGTGTGTTGAGGCCCCAGATATTCGGGAACAGAGATAAGCCGTCTTCGTGTGTCCTGCTAGGGTTCCTGACCCACAGGATCCGTGAGTAGGAGGAAATGATGGTTTCACGCCTCTGTGCCTTGACATAGTTTACCACGTGGCAATAGTACGTGGGATAAAGAGCCCTGGATGGCATCTTTACAACTACCCTTCTACTTCCTCTGTAGAAGATTCTGGAAAAGGTCTCCAACAGGGCAGCTTGGGCCACATATGTACTCCTCAAGCCAATGGTTCTGTCCAGGGGAAAGGAGAGTAACTCTAGCTTAGGTTATGTATTAATTCCCGAGGGGGTAGGAGGGATGTCACCACTGCCACAGTATGGAAGCCCCAGGGCAGAACTTGCTCCCCAAGGACAATCAGAACTAGGGTATAATAATGTATTCCATGTCCACCAAAATAATAGCTGTGTGCTATCATCTTTATTTGGTAACGTTTTGGTTTTCTGGAAGTTTAAGATACTTTCCTTTACAAAAAGATTGGAAGCCAGGCCCCCTGTGGTGCTGGGATTGAACCCAGGGTCTTGCACATGCTGGGCAAGCCCTCTGCCTACTGAGCCACATCCTCAGTTTGTGGAAGGTGAGGTTTTCAGAGGAGAACTGCTACCAGAAATTGAACCCAGGGGCTCTTAACCAATGAGCTACATCCCCAGCCCCCCATCTTTCTTTTTTAAATTTTATTTAGAGACAGAGTCTCACTGAACTGCTTAGCACCTTGCTAAATTGCTGAGGCTGGCCTCAAACTTGCCATCCTCCTGCCTCAGCCTCCCAAGCCTCTGGGATTGCAGGTGTGCGCCACCAAGCTCGGCACTCAGCTCTTGTTATTTTGTTTTGAGGCAGGATCTCACTAAATGGCCCAGGCTGGCCTCAAACTTGCCATCCTCCTGCCTCAGCCTCTCAAGTAGCTGGTGTGCACCAAGTATGTACTCAGCTCTGAGGACATTTTTGCGCCTTGCTGACCAGTTGTTAAGGACTTGTTAAAATACTTAATTTTAGTCATTGTTGTGGTTTGGATGTGAGGTGTCCCCCAAAAGCTCACGAGTGAGACAAACAAGAAGGTTCAGAGAAGAAGTGATCGGTTGTGAGAGTCTTAACCCAATCAGTGAATTGATCCCTGATGGGATGAACTGAGTGGTCACTGGAGGCAGGTGGGTGTGGCTAAAGCAGGCGGGCATTGGGGCCGTGGCTTTGGGATATATATTTTGTACCTGGAGAGTGGAGTCTCTTTGTGCTTCCTGATCACCATGTGAGCAGCTTCCCTCTGCCACACTCTTCCTCCATGATGTCCTGGTCACCTCCAGCCCTGAGGAATGGAGCCAGCCACTTATGGACTGAGACCTCTGAAACTGTGAGCCCCAAATAATTTTTTCCTCCTCTACAGCTGTTCTTTGTCAGGTCTTTCAGTCAGAGCAGCAAAAGAGCTGACTGAAACATTCTCCTTTTCATCTGGAATAGTCACGCATTCATACCAATCACACACAATATGCATACACAAATATTCAATGTATTTTTCATATATTTCAAAAACAACCAATTTTTTTCTTTTCTTTTGTTTTTCTTTTTCTGAAAGCCAGTAATAATTTTGCAGCCTAGAAAAGTTTCTAGGGCCAATATTCTCTATCAGAGGTTGACCAGCTTTTTCCCGTATAGGGCCAGAGAGTGAGTAGTTTAGGCTTTCCAAGTCGCATGTTTCTGTCGCAGCTACTCAGCTTTGCCATTATAGGGCAAAAGCAGTTACAGATAAAATTAAAAAGAACGGGTGTGGCTATGTTTCAATAAAACTTTATTTACACAAACAGGCAGCGGGCCAGATTGGGCACACGCACTGTAGTTTGCTCTGGAATCTTTAGCAGCATCGTCCAATAGGAATATAATGCAAGCCGCGTAAGTTTCTGAAGGGAGAAGAGGGGTCTCCCCAGCATCCAATCCTACATTCAGAAGGACCAGGTCCCTGGTGCAGGAGAAAGCATTCAAGCTGAGCATCAGAGAGATGCAGGCACTTGAGGCACAAAGTTCTCAAATGAGAGTGAACTGTCTACTGCAGCCAACTCAAAGGGAGAACATTGAAATAAGGGACATACTAGGTCACTGGATATTTTTACAATGTTGCTGGATCAAGACTTGCCTGAAGCAGGAGATCTACTTTTGAACTTTTAAGTTATGTGCTGCAATGCATCCTCCCATAAGTATCTAAGTCTGTTTCAGGGGGGCAATTTCTAGTTGTCCTGCCAGCAAATAACAGATCCAACAATTAAACTAATTATCCCAGCACTTCTCTGAATGCTGAATATTTTACTATAAGAACCAAGATTAGCAGAGGTGCAGAGATTGTCATTTAAAGTGCATCTTGGGCTGGGGGTGCAGCTCAATGGTAGAGGGCTTGCCTGGTGTGCATAAGGTCCTGTTCCAAACCCAGCATTGCAAGCAATCAAGTGCTCAGAAAGCATCTCATCCATCTTGTCGCTGTGTCTTGGATTCTACTGGAGGTGAGTGAGCTATCAGAGGCTAAATAATAATACCCAGCACCAAGGTCATGACCACCTTACATTTCTCAAGGATTTTAGTGGTTACCAAATCCTGGTCTCATGAAAAAGGCCTTTCGTTTTGGCTTCTTACGGTTTCAGGGGTCTCTTAATTCTTTCCACTTCTCTTCTTGGTAGTTTATTACCACATGCTTCTTTTTCTTCTGGCCTTTCCAGAAAGAAACCTAAATGCTGGTATTATTTTCCACTTTTAATCACTGCTTGACAGAGATGGAAAGTTAAGTCACATGTAAAATTGCTTTTGTGTTTTGTAGTTCTTTTCACTATTTTGGAAAAAAAGAAAGAGTTCAATGGCTAAAATGTGGGTTGACACCAAACCCCAAACATCACAAGTCGTAATGGCAACCATGTGTTATTCCTGAGAATATGCACTTAATTTATTTGAGGAGAAGAAAATATAGCATTGCTCATCTTGAACATGAAGCGAGCTGGAAAGTTCCAAAGACATTATGGGATGGATTATTATTTCAGGTATCTCAAAATTTTAAAAATACATATTTTGTAAAAACTTTAGATGTAGATAGTAATAGGAATACTTGAGGCAACTACCTTTCCCAAACTCACCCACCCTATCTCCATTCTGGGAATTGAACTTGGTGGTGCTTTACTATTGAGCTACTTCCCCACCATTTTTTATTTTTGTTTTTGGTACTGGTACCAGGGATTGAACCAGGTAGTGCTTAACTACTGAGCCACATCCCCAGCCCTTTTATATATTTTATTTTGAACTAGGTCTCACTAAGTTGCTTACAGCCTTCTAAGTTGCTGAGGCTGGCTTTGAACTTGCCATCCTTCTGTCTCAACCTCCCGAACCACTGGGATTACAGATCTGTGCCACTGTACCCCCTCCATCCCAGCCCTTTTAAAATTTAATTTTGATGTGGGACATAGTGGCGCACACCTGTAATTCTCAGTGGCTTGGGAGGCTGAGGCAGGAGGATTGCAAGTTCAAAGGCAGCCTCAGGAAAAGCAAGGCCCTAAGCAACTCAGTGAGACCCTGTCTCTAAATAAAATACAAACTAGGGCTGGGGATGTGGCTCAGTGGTTGAGTGCCTCTGGGTTTAATCTCTGGTACCAATAAATAAATAAATAAATAAATAAATAAATAAATAAATAAATAAATAAAAAAAATAAGTTAATAAATAAAATTTTATTTTGAAACAGGGACTTGCTAATTTGCTCCGGCTGGACTTGAACTTGTGATTCTCCTGCCTCAACCTCCGGAGTGGCTGGATCGCAGGCATGCACCATGGTGCCCGTCTTCCCAAAACTCTTGAGTCATAAAACATGTGTCTCAGAGTTGGAAGGCTGGGGATACCCACAGGCACATCTGGCCGGTCCTGCCGCCTTCTGCCTGGATTGTGTTCAAAGCCACGAGGCCAGTCTGTGACTCTCTGAGCAGCCGCCAAGAAAAGGAGACAGAAACAGGGAGCTGCAGCACGACCAGGTGGAGAAGGCTGAGTCCAGTCCCTCGCCCCAGTGCCTTGTGTTTGTGCCACGACCAGAGGTGGACCCACCCCTGGGAACAGAGGAGTTAAGGTTTCAGGGAGAATCAGGCCTCCAGCCAGCACTAATTCTTCTCCTTCTAGTGCCAGAGGTTCAGGTAGCCCAAGGTGGGAGAGGGATGAACTTGGGGATCCACTTTGTTCCAGGTTCCAGAATTTTCGACCACTAAATCATGATTCCCTGGCAATGGCTCAGGGCCTCCAATCAGAGTTGGGATTGGAAGCACCCCAGCTCCAAATTGTACAGTGGCCAGGAATTCTTTTTTTTTTTTCTTTTTAAAATTTTTTTTCTCAGTTGTAGTTGAACAGAATACCTTTATTTTATTTATTTAGTTTTATGTGGTGCTGAGGATTGAACCCAGGGCCTTGCACGTGCTAGGCGAGTGCTCTACCCCTGAGCCACAACCCCAGCCCCAGGAATTCTTGTTAGGTCACAAACTGGTATGCAAAGACCAATGTCCTTTATTTTCCTGAAACTAAAATTACCTTCGCAAATGAGCCAATCTCATCTAGATCACACTGCCTGTTTTTTTTTTGTTTGGTTGTTTGTTTGTTTTTTGGTACCAAGGATTGAACTCAGGGGCACTCAACCACTGAGCCCCATCCCCAGCCCTATTTTGTATTTTATTTAGAGACAGGGTCTCACTCAGTTGCTTAGGGCCTCACTGTTGCTGAGGCTGGCTTTGAACTCCAGATCCTCCTGCCTCAGCCTCTTGAGCCACTAGGATTACAGGCCTGTGCCACCATGCCCACCTATTTCCTTGGTATTACCCCAGTTCAGAAGCATCTGGACTCTCAGGAAGTGCTTGTTAACAATCATACACAATTCAGTCAAAAGGAGCCATGAACCTAGTCTTCGTGGGCTTGTGTTCAAGAACAGGCAAGAGAAGGTGAAGAAGGAAATAGCAGTCATCAGGGTATCACAGAATAGTCCCCCAAATGTGACGAAGTTCTTATTATTATCCCTTAGAGTTTGCGGTCTTTGTAAATCCAATGTGAAAAAGGAGGAACTCGAGGCTGAGAAGTGAGTGAAGGGGACCTAGTCCCAAGACTTTTCTGTGGTCCCTGAGGCCACCAGTGTTTCTTGCAGCTGAAGTCTGAGAAGTCAGACAGGAGGCTGCTGCTCATACCAACCCTGCCTTCTCCCTGACGTGGCATTTCCACGGCTCTCCTCCATGCTGCTTGGGAGAAGCCTCAGAAATTCTGAGAGAGAGAGCCTGGCACACAGTGGTGGTCGCCTGTCATACCAGAGCCTCAGGAGGCTGAGACAGGAGGATCATGAGTTCAAAGCCAGCCTCAGCAACTTAGTGAGGCCCTAAGCAACTCAGTGAGACCCTGTCTCTAAATAAAATACGAAATAGGGCTGGGGATGTGGCTCAGTGGTCCAGTGCCCCTGAGTTCAATCCCCAGTAAAAAAAAAAAAAAGAAATTCCGAGACAGGAGAAAGAACAGGGAGCTGGCAGCCCAGGAGCCAGCTGTGCTGTGCCAGGGTTTGCTGACTTGTTACAGAGAACCATGACTCACTGGGTCCATGACTAGAAAGTCTGCGTGGTAAGTGCATCCAGGAACTTGGGCACCCTGAACAATTGTGTCCATTAATAATGCATGAGGGCCTGAGGCTGCGGCTCAGTGGCAGAGCACTTGCCTAGCACGTGTGAGACTCTGGGTTTGATCCTCAGCAGTGCAAAAATAAATAGAATAAAGGTACTGTAAAAAATGTTTTTTTCTTAAAAAAAAAAAAAAAAGAATGCGTGAGGGTGCAAGTAACTGAGAACTCAGTGAACAGCCCCCTGAGCAAATCGAAGGGTGATTTTTCTCACAGAAGAAGTCAAGAATTAGATGTCTCTACAAGCTCAGTGACTTAAAGCATCAGGACCAGAATTTCTGAAATTCTCTTGAACTTTCTTTCTGGTTTCATGGACCCTTTTATCCCCCTTTAAATGGGAATCCATCCCAGGGGTGTTCCAACACTGAATGAGTCACTTCCCCACCCCTTTTTATTTTTACTTTTTATTTTGAGACAGGGTCTTGCCAAGTTACTGAGGCTGGCCTCCAAGTTGCAATCCTCCTGCCTCAGCCTCCCAAGTTGCTAAGATTACAGGCATGCACCACCATGCCTGGCTCTGGAGGTTTCAAAATGGCTGCAACAGCTCCAACACAGTCAAGGCAAGAAGGTGGGGAAATGGGACAACATCGAAAATATATCTGTTCCTTTTATAAAGAAGTGAAATCTTTCCAAGAAACCTTTCAGAACACTTCAACTTATGACCCAATAGCTGACGATGGGTCACATGGTCACATATAAACCACAAAGGACGCCAGGAAAGTAAGCTTTTGGCCCTTCCACTTTATATCTTGAGGCTAAGTTGGAACAACAGTTTGGAAGTGGTTTTTTTTTTTTTTTTTTTTTTTGGCACTGGGAATTGAAACCAGGGGTGCTTAACCACTGAGCCCCATCCCCAGCCCTTTTATATTTTTATTTAGAGACAGGGTCTTGTTGAGTTGCTTAGGGCCTTGCTAAATTGCTGAGGCTGGCTTTGAACTCGAGATCCTTCTGCCTCAGCCTCCAGAGCCGGTGGGATTACAGGCATGCACCACACCACCATGCTTAGCTACGGGGCTTATTTGGAATATAATTCTTGAAGCACAGCAAGAAGTAAGTCCAGGCAGGTTACCCCTGTGCGCAGGTGGGGCTCATCCCACTGGGCACCCTCTGAGAGACTGTGTAGAATATGTCTCAGAAACTATCTCCCACCTGTGACGTGTAACCACAGATTCCTGTTCCCCATTGGTTGAGTTTCCTCATCCGGGCAAGTTTGCTGTGGCATTTCCAGCAAGTTCCCTGGTACCAAAGAAATTCTACAGGTACCAGGCACAGGGGCGCACGCCTGTCATCCCAGCTACTACTCTAGAGGCTGAAGCAGGAGGATCAAGAGTTCAAGATCAGCCTCAGCAAGTAAATGGCAACCTGTTTCAAAATTTAAAAATATACAAAGGGCTGGGGATATAACTTAGTGGTAGAACACCCCTGAGTTCCATTCCTAGTAATAGGAAAAAAAAAAAAAAAGGAAAGAAAACAAATAGAAAACCTTTAGGCAAAGAAAAGAGAACCAAGCACGGCATGCATTCCAGAAGCTTCGCTGTAGCTGCAGGTGAGCTCAGGGGTACTCTGAGGGGTTTGGGGGATGGGCATCATACTGTATGCCATGGTCACTGACAGTCCTTGCCAGACTTTCTATCTTCCCTTCTTCTGGGCCCAGTGATCCATGACCCCAACTAGGGCCCCTGAATTCAGCCTTCTCCTACAATGTCCTTCTCTTTATCCTCCCTACAGTGTCCTTCTCATTTTCTGGCTCTTTCTGTGTTCACACAGGCCCTGTCTCAAAGTAAAAGAAAAAGGGCAGGGGCGTGGCTCAGTGGTAGAGCATTTATTTGCCAAGAGCATGAGAGGCCCTGATATCCCCAGTGCAATAAATAAATAAGAACTAATTTAATACAAATATAGTTACAATATAGCAATATTATGTATATAGCTTCATAGAGTTCACCATGAACCTCTAGATGCATCATTTTGTTCAAAACTCACAACACAGGCCTGTCATCCCAGCATCTCGGGAGGCTGAGGCAGGAGTTCAAAGCCAGCCTCAGCAATTTACTGAGGCCCTAAGCAACTGAATGAGACCCTGTCTCTAAATAAAATCCAAAATAGGGCTCGGGATGTGGCTCAGAGGTTCAGTGCCCCTGGGTTCAAGCCCTGGTCCTGGGAGTGCTGGGGAGCTCAGTGGTAGAGCACTTGCCTAGCAGGTACAAGGTTCTGAGGTTCCATCCCGAGCACGTTGACAAATGGAATGGGATAAAAATGACACCATGTGATTTCTGTGGCCTGGTGGCAAACTGGCTACTCCCGCCCTCTCTTTCTCTCCTCGCCATTAGAACCCAGCTGCATGCCAGACTATGAGGAAGCCTAGGCCACATGCAGAGGCCATGGGTTCCAGTTGACAGCCCCAGATGAGGTCACTGATGACAACATCATAATTGTCAGGAGGAGCCCTCACATAATACCAGGTTCCAATTTTCACAGATTTGACGACCAAGATCAATATTAGGGACCAGGTGTAGTGGCCACACGCCTGTAATCCCAGTGACTCAGGAGGCTGAGGCAGGAGGATCACAAGTTCAAAGCCAGCCTCAGCAACTGTGAAGCACTAAGCAACTCAGGGAGACCCTGTCTCTAAATAAAATACAAAATAGGGCTGGGGTTGGGGCTCAGTGGTCGAGTGCCCCTGAGTTCAATTCCTTGTGCACTCTTATTCCCCCAATATATATATCAAGGAAACAGAAATCCTGCCCTGTCCTAGAACACGAGGCATTTGATCTGGAGGAGGTGCAGGAAGTCACTCAAGGAAAAACTATAATTAGAGAGGAGACACCACAGCACAAGAATAAAGGATAGAATGTTCTGGAGCCAATCAGAACATTGGCTTGAGCAAGCTCCTTAACCTCTGTATACTTCATTTTCTTCCTCTGTAAAAATGGCGAAAACAATTGTACCTAAATCCGTGGGATCACTGGTGCAGGTTAAATCAATGAATGGAAGTGGTGGTGGTGGAGGTGAGGATGATTCGTTGGGACCTGTGGGTTGGGTCTTCCCGTGCACCTCTTAGGTGCAGGAATGGTGTCCCTCACCTGACCCCCATCTATGCTCCTTCAGTACACACAGGGCGCTGTGCTGGTGTCTGGAGGTTCAGCGGCGAACAGGGTGGGGAGACCACGAGGTGCCCAACAGGGGCCCAGACACTGAGTAGATCACCTATACCTACTAAGGCTTCCGGGCAGATGGCCCAGCAAGGTGGAGGCCTCTGGGTGGGAAGGGGTGGGTTGCTGGAGCCGAGAGAGAGAGAGAGAGAGAGAGAGAGAGAGAGAGAGAGAGAGAGAGAGAGAGAGCCAGCGCAGGCCAAGCCTGCTGCAGGGACAGATCTCCTGGGCATGGACAGTTCTTGGAGGCAGGATGTCAAGTGTCAGGGCTTCGGAGCAGCCTGGTGGGGCCCTGGGACATGCACACACAGGGTGTGTGAGAATCACAACCAAATCTCCTCGTGACCTCCGCCTTTCCCTGCCCACTAGCACCGCGGAGGGATCTGGAGCCCACAGGAGCCAGGTGACATCTTCTGCAGGCAACGACCGTGGGAAGATTAGCCAGAGAAGGTGAATTCCCCTTGGCCCTTTCCCAGGGGTTTAAGCCATCTCAGGAATGATTTTCCTCCGCTGGATCCTGTCCCTCAGGAAACCAGCGGTGACCTGCTGCAGAATAGCCAGTGAGTTCAGGCCCTGAGCTACGTGGAGGTCCAGGGAGACGTGCACCTGCCCAGAAATTATTTTTATCTTTTTTTTTTCTTTTTTTGGTACCAGGGACTGAACTCAGGGACACTCAACCACTGAGCCACATCCCCAGCCTTATTTTGTATTTTATTTAGGGACAGGGTCTCACTGAGTTGCTTAGCACCTCACAGTCACTGAGGCTGGCTTTGAACTCGCGATCCTCCTGCCTCAGCCTCCCGAGCCGCTGCGATTACAGGTGTGCAGCACTGCGCTCGGCCAGAGATTCTTGACCTGATGGAATAGACGCCACAGAAACAGAAGAGGCAGCCGCAGAGGCTAGGAAATCCTAGACACACCCCCAAGTCTAGGACGGGCTCACAGGGTGGCGCAGGGACACTTGGCCCTGCTGGGACATCTGCCTATGTGACCAGGGAGTGGGAAGTCCTCCTGGGACCAGGCACCCTGACTTTAGTGCAGGTGGCCCCTGCCTTCCGCCGGCGATGTGTGCCAGGGCACTGCTGCTGCTTCCTGCCAAGGACCAGGAAGAGGGCAGGTCTGTTGCGGCTGGGGTCAGGAACCAGCGAGCACTCCAACAGGGAAGCTGACGTTAGGCCCGAGGAAGGACGCCTGGCCACACATAAGGATTGCAATTCGATGATGAAAACATTATTTTCTGAGATGAGGTGTCACTGTGTTGTCGCCTAGGCTGGTCTCAAGCTCCTAGGCTCAAGAGATCCTCCTGCCTCGGTCTCCCTAATAGCTGGGACAACAGGCATGTGGCACCACTCCAGGCTAAAACAGACTTAGTAGTGTCTTCCTCTGAACCAATGGGTGGAAATCGGCCAGGAGATGTGGTGATGGCGTCAGGTGGGGTGGCCTTATCTGCAAGGCCCAGAGGACCCAACTGAAAACAGATCAAACAAAAGCACCCCCGAGGCAGGGGAGTTCCTGGATGGGTCCAGCCTCAGAGGGGCTTTCCATTTCTGCTTTGCTGTCCCTGTTTATTGGAGGTGACTCTGTTTGTGGTTTAAAGATGACTGAAGCTGTGACTGTTAGATGAGTAAAGATTTTACTTTTGGTCCCCAAGTCTAGGATTGGCTCACATGGTGGTTGCTAGGGCACTCGGTCACTGAGCCACATCCCCAGCCCTTTTTATATTGTATTTCAGAGACAGGGCCTTGCTAAGTTGCTGAGGCTGGCCTCCATCTTCTGATCCTCCTGCCTGAGCCTCCTGAGCTGCTGGGATTCCAGGCGTGCAGCACGGCCCCTGTAATCTATTATTTATAAATGTCAGGGACTGGAGGTTTATTTAGGGACAACTGATGGCCTCTGCCATGGAGATCTTCTAGCTTGTTTGAAAAAGTGAACAACTCATTCTCCATGTCAGTGTGTAGCTGGGCCTAACTTCCCTTCTGAGTTAGAAGCACAATCCACAGAGTTTAATAAATAGGGTCTCCCGCCTTGCAAAGCCTCGGGACTGACTCATTACCGGCCTGACCTCAGTCAAATTTTCTCTGTACTGATACTGGAGGATGACAGTGAAAGTCAAAAGCCAAGCACCAGCATTTTCACGGGTCCCTCTCACGGTTTAGTTGATTGGTTACCCCATTCACTGGTGGACGTTCCGGTTTCCTCTGGCTCCCTCCCAAAATCCGAAATTTGAAATCCGAAATCCAAAATTGGAAATTCCAAATCTGGTAAGGACCAGATGGCAGCAACCCTGGGACATGTCCTCTTGTGGAAAGACCTGGAACTCTAGCAATGCACCGAGTGCCCCTTGTTGTGTTGTAGCAAGGGCACAGAATGGAGAAGTTTATAGCCACCACTGTCACTGTGTCTGGTGACCAGCCCTGGGCTCCCTGGGAGCTACACGCTGCTAAACGACAAAGAAAACCTGAAACTTTGGTGGGAGATCTTGCTGCTGGGAGTCTCCGCCAGGGGAAATTTCCTTCCAGGGCTGGACTTCATGGTTTAATTTTTAAATATGGCTCAGGTGGTAAAGGGAGACCAGTCTTGGTAGCCACCAAAATCAAAAGGGCTTCAGTGTGGGGTGGGGGTGCTCAGTGTAGATGACTTGGGCAAAGCAGGAAGTGAAAGTTAGCAAAAGACACAAAAAAAGTCTGTGTGCACAGATTCCCTTAGAGGGACGTGGCTTATTTTTTTTCTTCTAACTTCCTCTCAGCAACGACCGACTTTTCTTCTCCCTACCACCTCCTCCTTGATCTCTCTCTTAATGAAGTTCAGAGTCACGCTCTGAGTACCACTGCAAAAATTAGGTTTCCTATAGTTCCTTACAGCTCTCAAAAAAAGAAAAAGTGAAATCTCTGCAAACTCTATTTCTGTAGGATGTTTGCAATGATTTATGTATAATGTTATAGGCACCAAGAGCAAATGTTTGCCGGGAATGGAGCACGTGCCTGTAATCCCAGCAGTTTGGGAGGCTGAGGCAGGAGGATCGTGAGTTCAAAGCCAGCCTCAGCAATTAGGGAGGCCCTAAGCAACTCAGCGAGTCCCTATTTCAAAATAAAATACAAAAAAGGGCTGGGGCTGGGGCTCAGTGGTTAAGCACCCTTGGGTTCAATCCCTGGTACAAAAAAAAAGTTTATAAAGGACCTACTATGTTTCTGTGTCTGGAGAATAGAAGAATGGACTGTTTTCCTGCCAATAAGGGTGTTAGACCCTCCTCATTAGTGGAAATGTGGCCTAGAGTGAAGAACAACATGTAAATCTGTGAGGAGGCAGCTATGCAGGGAACTAACTGAGGTCAAAACTACCCAGCGTTACAAAGATTCTGTCACTGTGACAAAATATATGAGATAATCAATATATAAGGAGGAAAGTCTGACTTTGGCTCATCATCTCAAAGTTTTTAGCCCCTGGTTGCGTGGCCTTGGCCCTGTGGCGAGACAGTGCATCGTGGTAGGAGCATGTGGCAGAGGAAGCTGCTTAGCTCATGGTGGTCAGGAAGAAGAAGGGGCCTGGGCCGTGATACATTCTCAAAAGTCATGGCCCCAGGGACCTAATTTCCCCCCTCCAAGTCCCATTTCCTAAAGGGTTTACCATCTCCCAACAGCCCCAAGGGCTGGGGACCAAGCTTTTGGATCCCAGCCATTGCACACGGGTGGTCTCTCCAATGGCAATCCCTGTCTCTTCCTCAGTGGCTAAGGCCAGCTTTTGTTCTGTTCTTCACCTTCCAACGGAAAACAATCCCTCGTGAGCCCTGGGGGCTGAACCATGCTTGGATGCTTGGTCTATGCCAACTACAGGGCCTCATGTCCTTTGCCAAAGATTAGTTGGGCCAGATTCAGTGGCACCTGCCTGTAATGCCAATGCCTTGGGAGGCTGAGGCAGGAGGACCACAAGTTTGAGGCCAGCCTGAGCCATTTAGTGAGGCCCTAAATTTAGCAAAACCCTGTTTCAAAATAAAACATAATAAGGGCTGGGGATGTGGCTCAGGGGTTAAGCACCCCTGGGTTCAATCTCTGGTACAAAACAAAAAATTGTAGGTGGGCACATGGGCTCTGGAGAAAACATGACTATATTTTTTAGCCTCCTTTGTAGGTAGGTGTGGCTATGTGACAAAGTTGTGGCCAATGGAATGCAAGCAGAAGTCTTGCATGCAATTTCTGAGAAGCAGGAAGGAAGTGTGCTTAAGAGGAATGGTCTAGCCTGTCTTTCCCTGTTTCTTCTAGCATTTCTCTAGAATCTAGTCCTGATGGCTGGACCTTGGGCATCCATCTTGCACTGTGAGGTGGCATAGAATAGTCAAGTACCAAGATAGATAGGGTACTCAGGGGACCATGTTTTTTTCTACCAATTCTGGGCACATATGAATAGGTCTCTTAGCATTTTCCTCCTTAAAATGTAGCCTTGAATTCACATCATGAGGAACACTGAGGGAATTGTTAAAATGCAAATACTTAAGCTCTTTCCCGGGTTTACTTAATCAGAAACTCTGTATGTTTTAACTAGTCCATGGCGATGATGAGCAAACTTCACAGTTTAACAACAACTGCCTTAGGGACTGGGGATGTGGCTCAAGCGGTAATGCGTGCGGGGCGCTGAGTTCGATCCTCAGCACCACATAAAAATAAAATAAAGATGTTGTGTCCACTGAAAATATTTTTAAGACATTCTCTCTTAGACCGTTAAAGAATTTCCCCTTTAAAATATTTTTCACTGATTTTTCTCTAGAAATCTATTAAGAAAAAATGTTGAAAACTGGGACACTCTAACATTTTGAAAAAATCTTTTCTGTCTACTTTTTTCCCCCACCAAATTGCAAAGGAGATATTAGCATCCATAAAATCATGAAATTACATAAATTACACAGGGCAAGGGCAGGAGTCCTTAAAGCATAAATTTTAGAACAAAAAAGAGCAAAACTGAGGTAGGTATGCTTGTGCAGGCCTGTAGTCCCAGCGGATTGGGAGGCTGAGGCAGGAGGATGGCAAGTTGGACGCTAGCCTCAGTAATTTAGTGAGGTCCTGCCAAACGAGCGAGACCCTGTCTGTAAATAAAATACAAAAAGTGCTGGGATGTGGCTCAGTGGTTAAGCGCCCCTGGATCCAACCCCTGGTACCAAAAATAGACACACAGAAAAAAAGGGCATTAGTTTTCACATTGCTCTTTTGACCTGCTTTCTCTGTAAGGACACTTGGGAGAGGCACACATATAAAAGAACCAACTGGCCTGAACCGCTAGCTGCATGAGAGAGTGACCATGGAAGTGTATCTTCTAGCCTGCCAAGTTCAACTCTTCCTGCAGAAACCCCGCACGAAGTGAGCAGAGATGAGCTATCCCTGCTGGACCTTATCTGAATTCTTGACTCACAGAAATTGAAAGAAATGATCGATTATCATTGTTATTTTAAGCCATTACACCTGGTTGTGATTTGTCAGGCAGCATTAGCTAACTAATATGGGGGCGGTGTGTAAGTACCAAGAGCTCAGTCATAGCTAACTATGCTCAGGGAGGTTAAAGGCAGGCCTGGAGGGGACTTGTCTCAAAGCCTCCAGTCAGACAGAAGGAAGTCACAAAAGGTCCATTGATTCCTCCTGAATAAGTTCCCATTACCGTGGTATTTAGGCCTTCACTAGTAGCTCTGGCTTTCTTAGCATGAGTTGTACTTCATGACCCAAGATAGCTGCAGGAACTCCAGTCATTATGTTTGCATTCCAGGAAAGAGAAAAGAAAGTAAAAGAGACCACATGATCTCTACGTAAGCACGCTTTCTGAAAATCACATCTGTTTATATTCTACTACCCAACATGTATTCTCTTGGTCACACCCAGCTGCAGGGGAGGTGAGTGAGAAGAGCGTTTGCTTCAACAGCTGTGTTTCTAGAATAGATAACAGGGAGCTCTGTGCTTCCAGATGCAGATTACATCCGCCCATCTCTTCTGTGGGATGTGTCCTCCATTCTGAAGTCATCTTGTGGCTTCAAATGACAGCTCCAGCTCCGGCCAGGACCTCTCTGTCATTTGCAGGGCTTGGTGCACAATGTGAATGCAGGATCCCTTGTTCAGAACGTCATTGAGAATTTCAATATGGCAACAACAGGAGATGGAAGCAGATACAGGGCCCTTCTGAGTGTTGGCCCTGTGTGATGGTCACTGTGGCAGCAGTATGGGGCTACAGACTACATCTGGCACAGATGTTTTAAAACAAAGGCGTAAAACCAGATGCTGTGGCACACATCTGTAACCCTAGCTACTCAGGAGGCTGGGGCTAGACTTGGCTGTGGCTGCTGCCTTCTGGGAGTGGCAAGTCTCGGGATCGAGGGATGTGTTTGTTTCCCTGGGAATTGGGTGACTTCAAATGCCAGAAATTGATTCTCTCACTCAGCTGGTGGCTACAAGTCTGAAATATAGGTGTCAGCAGGATCACGGGCCCTTCAAGCCTGTGGCTCTTCTGGTTTCTGATAGCCCCAGGCATTTCCTGATTTGTGGCTCCATTAGTCCATTTTCTGCTTCTGTCTTTACATGGCCTACTCCTCAAGTCTATATGTGACATTCTCCTCTCTCTGTGTCCAAATTTTCTTCTGATGATGATGACACCAGTTACTCCAGATTCAGGGGTCACCCTATGACAGTATATCTTCATCTATTTCTAAATAAGGTCACATTTGGCCAGGCACAGCGATCCCACTGACTTAGGAGGATGAGGCAGGAGGATCTGCAAGTTTGAGGCCAGCCTCAGCAATTTAGCGAGAGATCCTGTCTCAAAATAAAAAATGAAAAATAGGGGCTGGGGGTATAGTCCAGAGGTTGAATACTCTTGGGTTCAACCTCCAGTACACACACCCCCTGTCACAGTTTGGATATAAGGTATCCCCCAAAACTCATGTGTGAGAAATGCAAAACTATTCCCAGGTGAAATGATTAGATCATGAGAGTCATGAATTAATCCTCTGAAATGGATTTACTGGGTGGTGACCATGGGCACGTAGGGTGTGAGTGGAGCAGATAGGTCACACAGGGCACGCTGTTTATAATTTGTCCCTGGTGAGCAGAGCTCTGTCTGCTTCCTGGTTGTCACCCTGAACGGTTTCCTTGTGCCACATCCAGACGACCATGAACTGAACCTCTGAAACTGTGAGTGAAAATAAACTTTTCTTCCTCTAAGATTTTCTTGTTGGGTCTTTTGATCACAATGATATAAATCTTTTTTTTTTTTTTTTTTGGTTCCAGGGACTGAACTCAGGGGCACTTGCCCACTGAGCCCCATCCCCAGCCCTATTTTGTATTTTATTTAGAGACAGGGTCTCACTGAGTTGCTTAGGGCCTTGTTAAATTGCTGAGGCTGGCTTTGAACTCTCGATCCTCCTGCCTCGGCCTCCCAAGCCACTGGATTACAGGTGTGCCACCACGTCCTGCTTCCATTTTTTAAAAAAATACATAAATAAGATCACATTTAGGCATAATGACTTCTTCTTCTTCTTCTTCTTCTTCTTCTTCTTTGGGGGGGGTGCTGGGGATTGAACCTAGGGTCTTGTGCATAGGAGGCAAGCACTCTACCAACTGAGCCCCCACCTGTGACTTCTTAATATGGTGACTCAGGACCCTTTTTGTTCTTGGCTTTGGAAGTTACAGAGCGTCACTGCTGCTGTTGGTTGAGATGTCCCCGGGCTGTCCGTCAGGGGCTGGTGGCAGTGTGCTTAGGTGACCACAACAAAAATCCCAGACCAGGCGGGTTAAGCCACAGATGTTTATTGTCTCCCAATTTTAGAGCTTGCTAGCCCAAGATCACGGTCCTAGAAGGATTGGTTTTGGTGAAGCCTCTTTTCCTGGCTTCCAAATGGCCACCTTTTGCTGTGTCCCCACACGGCTCTGCAGAGAAGGTGAGCTCTGCCATGTCTTCTTATAAGGACTGTCTTCATGGATTTGGGTTCCACTTTTATGACCTCATTTTATCTAATGACCCCCCTATGAGTCCTGTCTCCAAGTAGAGCCACACTGGGAGTTGGGACTTCGACATATGAGTTTGCGAGGGATGTAATTCAGCCCATAGCAGCAGGGGACATAGAACTGTCCTCTCGATGAGAGAGGTGTCATAGAATTTGGGCCATGTTTTGTGTGTTGGTGCTGGGGATTTAACTTGGGGGACACTTTACCACTGAACTGGTCTTGTAGCCTTTTTTTTTTTTTTTTCAGTGTTGAAAGACAGTCTTTCAAAGTTGCTGAGGCTGGCCTCTAACTTGGGATCCTCCTGCCTCAGCCTCCTGAGTCATTGGCATGTGCCACCATGCCTGGCAAATTTGGACCATGTTTTAAAACTCCCTCAGTTTTCCTCTTGGGAATCTTCTCGCCCCCTCTCTCAGCCCACATGCTTTGGAACTAGACAGAGATGGTTCACTTGCTCATGATAGATAGGGGAGGGGGTCAGGGAGTAACAGCTTCACGAGATAGTAAAACAGTATGAGTTACCTATTGCTGCATTAACAAACTACCCCCAAACCTTGGTGGGTCACAATGACCATCATTTATTTATTTAATTGTACTTTTTATTTGTGGTACCAGAGATGGAACCCAGGGTTACTTTACCACTAAGCTACATCCCCAGCCCTTCTAATGTTTTATTTTGAGACAGGGTCTTGCTACGTCACCCAGATGCTATCCTCCTGCCTCAGCCTCTCAAGTCACTGGGATTATAGGCATGTGCCACTGTGCCCGGCTACAGCAAAAATCACTTATTTAACTGACATGTCTGCCGGGAGGTTCTTCTAGACTAGGCCAGGCCTGGTGGACCTCAGCTGGGCTCATTCGTGTGTCTCCTCATTGGCCTTACTAATGTGCTAGAGGTTGGCTGGCTGGTGTGACGAGGCCACGTGGCCCTCATCTTCCTTAGGCCAGCTCTGGCATGTTCACGGATCAGGAGGGTTCCAAGAGCAGCGCATGGGTGCATACTTTTCAAAGCTGTTTTAGTTTGAATCTGGAACATTCACCAAAGGCCTATGTGTGGAGGGCTTGGTCCTCAGTCTGTGGCACTATTGGGAGGTAGTGGACCCATGAGGAAGTGGGGCCTCTGGAAGGAAGTTAGGTCATTATGTGCATGCCCGGGGAGGCCATATTGGGACTCTCTTCACAACTCTGCTTCCTGGCCACTGCAAGGTGAATAAGCCTCTTCAACCCAACTTCTACCATGATGAACTGTGTCACCACAGACTCAAAGCAATAAGGCCAAGTGACCCTGGACTGGAATCTCTGAAACCATGAGCCAAAATAGACCTTTCTTCCTTTTAGGTTGGGGATCTCACGTGTGTTCTCACAGTAACAGAAACTGACACATGGCCTCCAGGAGCTAAAGACAACCTCCAGCTCACAGTTACAAGCAACTGAGGCCCTCAGTCCTACAACCACAAGGAACAGAATCTGCCAACAACCTCAATGAACTTGGAAGAAGTTCTTTCCCCGGCCAAGCCTCAGATGAGAACACAGCCCCAGCCAAACTCTCGACTGGAGCCTGTGAGACCCTAAGCAGGGGACTCGGATGAGCTGTGCCCATATTCCCTAACCACAGAAATGTGGATTGTTTTCAGCTGTCAAGTTTGTGGTAATATTGTCATGAAGCAATAGATAACTAATACACATGGAAGAATATGTGTGTATTTTTGTTATGTGAGTCAATTATTATGTGGCCTGAACTTGATTATTTTTTTCACTGTAGGAGATGGAACCCAGGGCCTCTCACATGTCAGGCAAGGGTTCTGCCACTGAACCACACCCCAGCCTGTGGTCTCAACTTCAAAGTATGCATTAGTGAGCTTGTGCAGCTGTAACAAGCTACCACGGCCTGGGTCGCTTAAGGAACAGTCATTTATTTTCTAATGGTTCTGGATGCTGGAAGTCCAAGATCAAGGTACTACCAGGATTGCTTTCTGGTAAGACCTGTCTTCCTTGCCCTTAGATGACTTCCTTCTCTCTGTGTTCTCACGTGGTCTGCATGTGGAGAGAGAGCTCTCTCTACGTTTCTTCCTCTTCTCTGAAGGACACCAGTCCTATTGGATTAGGGCACCCTTTTATTTTTATTTTTTTCTTGGTACTGGAGACTGAACCCAGGGACACTCTGCCATGGAGCTACATCCCTGGCCCTTTTTATTTGTTTATTTTTTTTATTTTGAGGCAGGATCTTGCCAGATTGTTGAGGCTGGCCTTGAATTTGCCATCCTCCTACCTCAGCCTCCCAAGTCACTGGGATTACAGGCCTGCACCACCACACCTGGCTTTGTGATTTCTTTTAACTTTGATTGACTTCCTAAAGTGATTTTCTATCTCCAAATATGGTCCTGTTGGGGGTTAGGGCTTTAACATATGAATTTTGAGAGGGACACAATTCAGTCCCTAACAAGGTACTTCAGTATGGATAGTATTTTTGGTGTTTTAATCTCTCTCTCCCCCTTTCCTTCCCTCCCCAATTCCGTTCTTCCTTCCTTCTTTTCTTTTTTTCCCACGGACAATCTAACTCAGGGCCTTGCTCAAGCTAGGCAGGTACTGTGCCATTTAGCTAAATCCCCGACCCTTGTTTGAACGCATACTGCAGAAGACGTGGGTTCAGTATTTGAAGTACTCTAAAGAACAATGCTTAGTATCTGGAAAACCTGAGTCAGAAATCCATACTCCAGAGCTGGAGTGAGCTCAGTGGTAGAGCACTTGCCTCGCATGATTGAGGCCCTGGGTTCTATCTGGGACACTGTCCTCCCCAAAAGCCACCCCCTAAAGATGGCTGCCAGAAGCACATCAGCCAGCTACATCTACACCAGAGCCTTCACCAATCAGCATTGCCGCAGTCTGGCTGGGCACAAATCATGAGCCACTCAAGAGAAACAAACTTTATTTCTGAACTCCACCGGCATACTCCACACACACTCCCCAGGAACTCTCCCTAACGCCACTCAGCTCCTCCAGGAACCACCAACCGGAAATCCCTCCTCTGGCACTTCCCCAACCAATGGGAACTCTTCAGGAATCCCCGCGAGAGCTCAACCTGAACTCAATGGGAACTCCGTGAGAACTCAAAAGTCATCATCTTAATGGCTCCTGGCGTCACCTCTCAACCACTACTTCTGGCAAAAATGCCATGTGTCATCCTGACTCGGCTGTGGCCCTCAACACAGCATGATGTTAGAAGTGAGTTTTCACTGGAAAAATGAGTCAGGTTTGAGACGTGGCTCTGGTGGCGTATGCCTATGGTCCCAGTGACTGAGGCAGGAGGATGGCCTAAGCCCAGGATTTGGAGGCCAGCCTGGGCCACACAGTGAGACCAGGTTCAAAACAAACAAAGGCGGGGCTGGGGATGTGGCTCAAGCGGTAGCGCGCTCGCCTGGCATGCGTGCGGCCTGGGTTCGATCCTCAGCACCACATACCAACAAAGATGTTGTGTCCGCCGAGAACTAAAAAATAAATATTAAAAATTCTCTCTCTCTCTCTCTCTCTCTCTCTCTCTCTCCCCTCTCTCACTCTCTCTTTAAAAAAAAAAAAAACAAAAAAAAAACAAAATACGAAGGCATGGGGGTGGCCAAATCAGCCTTCCCCACTCCTCTGTCATTGCCTGAACCAGGGCCAAGGGATGTGTCAGGAGACACCCCTGTGGTGCGGTGCCCCAGGCTATGGGACCTTGTGCCTGGTCTAACTGGAGGGTGGGCTGAATCCTGACACTTAAACACTATCACATCCACACTCAGGGTACCTTTCATGCAAGGGACTTGCTGGCCTTCCTAAGGGCAGAGACCGAGCGAGCATCTTACTGGGTTAAAAGAGCAGATTGCAGAACTATTTTTGTAATCAATATTAGGTGTAATTTCTGTTTCAGCTGAAAGATGGTTATGATTTTTTTAGAAATTATGATTATTATTGTTAGTATTTCTGGTGCTGGGGATGGAACCCAGGGCCTGATGCATGCCGGGCAAGCGCTCTACCTGGAATCTCCACCCCAGACCACTGAGCTATGGCCTCCGCCCCTGCCCTTTTTTGGTTTTTTTTGTACTGGAGATTGAACCCAAGAGTGCTAAGCTACATCCCCAGTCCAGTCATTTCTCTCTTTTGAACAGGGTCTTGCTAAGTTGATGAGGCTGGCCTCAAACTTTTATTTATTTATCTATCTATTTATTTATTTATTAGTCATACATGACAGTAGAATGCATTTTGACATATAATACATACATGGAATGTACATACATCAATCATATTGTCTATTCTGTTCTGCTGCCCTTCCTATCCTCCCTACTCCTCCCCTCCTCTCCCATCCTTTCTCTCTATCCAATCTAATGGCCTCAAACTTTCAATCCTCCTGCCTCAGACTCCTGAGTTGCTGGAATTATAGGTGTGCGGCATCAAGCTGGGCCTAATTTTTTTTTTTTAATCAGAATACCTGCTAGTGAAGGCCTGAAGGACAAGACCAATAGCCTCTACTTTACTGTACACCAGGGACTCAAACTGAGGTTCAGATAGAACTCCTGGGGTCCAGGAGTTTGGTAGGGAGAAAGGACATCTTCATTTCAATTGGCTCTCACAGACATTTAGCATTTCGTTCAATTATGAATGCAGGCAACAAAGCACTCTACTGTTAGCATTACTTGTGACTTTGTCCCCAATTGAAATCACATTCCCGTGTCGCAGATGTCTTGGAATATCATTAATGTTCATCAACACTATGAAACGATTGTAGTTATTAAACCTGCCACAGGACCTTGTTATTTAATGATTTAATAAAGAAGCCCATAAATTTCTATATCCTAAATTTGTTTTAATTGCTTGGTAATGATTTCAACGTCATTGGCTTCCCTTGTAATCTGATGTATTTATTTCTGGTTAAAGACAGTTTCTGGAAGTTTCTCCTCTTCATGAACTAGTCCCAGTACACCATGGACATTCTAGGCCAGGCCTATCATTAAAATGGTAGTGATTGGAAGCTCGTGTTTCACATTGTCTCTTGATTTTTTTCCATTTGAGGGCTGACTTCATTTCAGTTCTGATTAGATTATGGTTGTTTTTTGCCTCATAATGTGACTGACAAAGAACTCATACTAGACAGCACAGCTACTCTGTCTCCATCTTGTTCTGGGGATCTGGTATTATTGGTATTATTTTGGGGGACACCAGGGATTGAACTCAAGGGCACTCAACCACCGAGTCACATCCCCAGCCCTATTTTATATTTTATTTAGAGACAGGGTCTCACTGACTTGCTTAGGGCCTCACCATTGCTGAGGCTGACTTTGAACTCACGATTCTCCTGCCTCAGCCTCCCAAGCTGCTGGGATTACAGGCTTGCGCCATCATGCCCTTCGGGGTGCTGGTATTATTAGTATTATTTTTAACACATGGCTTCTTTGCAGGAATCTTTTTAAGCCCTAGAGTTCATTTGGGAGTTAAATTAAAACTAGGTCACATGATCGGTAAGTCCGTATCACTAGGCACCTGAAAGCACACCAGATCACAATATGCTGCTACTGAAAGTTTCCTGCAGGTGGCCCCTATGACCATGACCCTCAGTCATCTGGGCCAGGTTAAGGGCTTTCATGCGTGGCAATCTGCATAGCAATCATCCACGGACACTAGAGCCATTGATTTAGTCTGCAAATAAAAAAAGAAATTAATCTCAGTTAATATTTACTTTACGACTTTATGTATAGTTTTTATCCTAAAGAGTAAGAGAGAAATTAAAGTTGTAAAATCGTCGATGCACTTCAGTGGACAGTATCAGCCTTGGGAATTAGCAATTTTTTTTGGCAGTCACATGACACAATAAATTCATGTGGCATTTACTAAATCCCCTGGGTCATATTCCTCCCTGCATTTCTTTAATGTATTCCTTCATTTATTCATTCACTCTGCAAGTATTTATCGCTCACTGTTCCATGCCAGATTCTGCACTAGGTGCTTGGATTCAAAAGATGGACCATGAACATTCTTCGCCTCCCTTGGCCACAGTCCAGGGGAAGTTGGTCAGTGAGCAGTGGTGGGATGCTGGGAGAAGGGTGCTTGGGTTAGGGAGCACAAGGTGGGCTGCCGGCTTGGGCATGGGTTCAGCCTGGGCATAACCCCTGGTCTGATGGAGACGACGCCCTAGGAGTGGGGTGGAGAAGTTGGAGAGGGGCTTTGCAGGAGGAACTCACTGTGATGGCTACCCCAGCTGCTCATAATGGGCCTTGGGCATGTGGGCAAGTAGCAGAAACCATGGTGGCACTCAAAGCCCCGTCCTCCTTTCGAAGACTCTTGATCATGTCATGGAGCAACAGGATGGATTTTTTTTTTTTGGTGCAATTATTTTTGGCCTATAGATAGAACTTCTTACTTTTTTTTTTTTTTTGGATTTTTTTTTTCTATCCTGATAAGTCCTACATTTGACACCCTGAAAAGGGGTTGAATATAATCTCAGCCACTTAGGAGGCTAATGCAGGAGGATCACAAGCTGAAGGCCAGCCTCAGCAACTTGGCAAGACCCTGCCTCAATATAAAATGGGTCTGGGATGGAGCACAGTGGTGGAGCTCCCCTGGGTTCAATTCTCAGTACTGCAATGAATAAGTAATTTACCCCAGAATCAACAACATCTAACTAAACTCTAGCAAGTTCCTGTTCAATAAAGCACAGACCATGACCGGTCACCAATTTCTGTTCTTCACACGATGCTGTCTGTGTTTGGACACTGGGAGACTTAGAGATAATTGGAAACCACGACTAAAGAGTTGCAAATCAGGTGATCCTTGTCCCTTGGTAGTATGGGAGACAGCTTACCAAGAGGCTTGTGACTAGCACCAGTTGACACTGGTTGCTTCCAATGACTGGGACACAGCTGTCATTCTGGGACCTCCCCTGTTCATCGTGGGGATTCTCTCAGGCTCTATTTTGGGGAGCATCTCCATTTTCCTCCACCCCATACTTTCCTCAGAGAAATAGTTTCTACACACACCTTAATAGTTTGGTTGGGTACAGAATTTTAAGTTGGGTCATTTTCTTTTGATAATTTTGAAGGCATTTTTCTATTTTCTCCCAAATTCCAGGGTTGCTGTTGAGAAGTCCATGGACATTAAAATAAATATATATATATATATATATATATGTTGTGGATGGACACAATACCTTTATTTCACTTATTTATTTTTATGTGGTGCTGAGGATGGAACCCAGGGCTTTAAACATGCTAGGAGAGCACTCTACCACTGAGCCCCAGCCCCAGCCCAGAAGTTCAAAGTTATGCTGATTCTTTCCTCTTTGCAGTTTCTTTTTAGAAGGTTTTAGGATCTTTGTCCCCAAAATTCATGATGATATTCATTTAAGTAAGTCTGTTTTTATGCGTTGCATTAGGTACTTGATGGTCTTTTCAATCTATAAACTCTCATCCTTCAGGTATGGAGGGATTTTCTATTTTTCTTTTCTTTTCTTTTTTTTTTTTGGTACCAGGGATTGAACCCAGGGGTGCTTAACCACTGAGCCACACCCCAGCCCTTCTTGTGTTTTATTTAGAGACAGGGTCTCACTGAGTTGCTTAGGGCCTCGCTAAGTTGCTGAGACTGGCTTTGAACCTGTGATCCTCCTGCTTCAGCCTCCCGAGCCACTGGGATTACAGGGTTGTGCCACCGCGCCTGGTGGGAATTTTTTTGAAATTATTCTTTTGCAATTGCTTTCCCCAGTTTCTTTATTCTTTCTACAACTCCTTTTATTTACACTTTTGGACTAATCTTTTTTTTTTAAAGCCCCCTTTTTTTCCCTCTATTTTAATCTCTTTTTCTTTCCTCTGTTTCCTGGGAAATGTTCCCAACTTCAACTCTTCTACTTAATTTTTTTGTTTCTGCCGTCATATGTTTAGTTTCCAATAGTTGAATTTTATTCTCTGAAAAATCCTTTTTTTCCCTTGAGTGATTCTTTTTATCACGATTCAAATAAAACCTCCTGGGGCTGGGGCTGGGGCTGGGGTTCAGTGGTAAAGGCTTGCGTGACGTCCTGGGTTTCATCGTAGCTCTGCAAACAACAACAACAACAAAAGTCTCTTCTGGGACATTATTGATAGGTTATTAGATAGGGGTGCGCAAGTGTGTGCGCGCGCTTGTGCATGTGTGCGCGCGCTTGTGCGTGTGTGTGGTGTGTGTGTGTGGTTTACATTCCTCAGTATACCCTCTGTTCCTCCTGATTGCTTCATCTTTTCGCTTTGGTCTTGGGGGTTCATGTTAGAGGTTTTCTTTGCCTGTCTGGTGATCCCCGGGGATCTGTCCATATTTTGCAACTGAGCCTATGGGAAGCTCTATGTGTGTGGATCATGTTGGCCAACTGAGACTTCCCTCTACAGCAGTGCATTTCAAAGTGTGCTCCCTGGATCTGGCATTGGTATCCCCTGGGAACGTTTAAAAAAATGCATATTCTCATGGGTGCAGTGGTGTATTCTTGTGATCCTAGCTGCTAGGGAGGCTAAGGCAGGAGGATTGCAAGTTGGAGGCCAGCTTCAGCAATCTGGTAAGGTCCTAAGCAATTTAGCAAGACCCTGTCTAAATAAAAAAGGGCGGATATGGCTCAGTAGTTAAGTGTCCCTGGGTTTATTCCTCAGTACCAAAAAAAAAAAAAAAAAACATTGTCAGGACCCCACCTCAGATTTATTGGATTGGAAACCCCAAGGGTGAACAGGGTTGTGTTTGTTTTACAAACTCTCCAGGGGATTGCGATGCAGTCTCAAGTGTGAGAACCCTGCTCTATGGTGATCCTGTCTAGCCTCTCCTTAGTGATTTTTGTTTGCTAGGGTGCTGGGGATTGCACGTGCTAGGCAAGCACTCTGCCACTGAGCTATATCCCCCGCCCTTTTAAAAAACTTTATTTTGGGACAGGGGTCTCAGTATGTTGCTGAGGTTGCCCTTGAATTTGCGATCTTCCTGCCTCAGCCTCCCCATTGGGTGATGCCACCTTGCTTGGCCTTGCAGCCTTTTCTTGGTGAAAGCTCGAGTTGTCAGCATTCAATCTCTCTCTGGGAAAGGATTAGGCTGAAGGTCAAGTTCCTCCTAAGAAGTTGATAGGGCAGGGAGCCTGGCTGGGGCCTAGCCTGAGAACTTGCATACAATCTCCTTGTTTTCCCCTGAGCCTCCAGTCCTCAAGTACACGTGCTATCTTCGTCCAAAGATACCTCCCCCTTTAAAAAACCTTCTGGCCATAATAAATGTCCACCCTTCTGTGTGTGCGTGTGTTGGGGGGGGGGTGGCGGAGGGGCCCTCCCTCAGGTGCACAGAGCACGCAGCTTCCTCTGGATGTGACGGCTGCTCCAGTGGACTTGGTTTGGGTCCTGGTTTTCTCTGACTTCTGGAAGCATTTGGCGTTCCCACGTCTGAGTCTTTGCTGGGGGAGGGGAAGTTCTTTGATACAGTTCACACAGCTCCTCTGCTTTCCCATTGCCAAGTTCAGAGTCAGCTTTCTCAGCCCCGCTACGAGTTAGTCACCATAAGACCTTGTGCCTGCCAACTTCCAAAGCTCTGTGCTCTTTGCTCCTTCCTGCCTTCTTTATACTGGCAGGTGAATGCTGTTTAAAAATTCCTTGATTTATATGGGTGGGCGTGGTTGTCATCCCAGCAACTTGGGAGGCTGAGGCAGGAGGATCAAAAGTTCAAGGCCAGCCTCAGCAATTTAGCAAGGCCCTAAGCAACTCAGAGAGACCCTGCCTCTAAATAAAATACAAAAAGATCTGGGGGTGTGGCTCAGTGGAAGAGCACCCCAATACCAAAACAAACCAACTAACCAAGAAACAATTCTCTTTCCTTTATTTTAATGAAGTTCTGGAGGAAACAGAGGAATGGAATGCAGGTGTTCAGTCCTTCATGTTTAACCAGATACTGTTATTCTCTTAAAGTGTTCCCCTTGGAGACAGGGCATTCTATACCATGATTGAGAGATGAGGGATTCTTTCTTTTTTTTTTTTTTTTTTTTCTTTTGGTTTTGGTATCAGTGATTGAACCCAGGGGCGCTTCACCACCGAGCCACCTCCCCAGCCATTTTTATTTTAATTTAGAGACAGGGTCTCACTGAGTTGCTCAGGGCCTCATTAAATTGCTGAGGCTGGCTTTGAACTCGGGATCCTCCTGCCTCAGCCTCCTGAACTGCTGGGCTACAGGCATGTACCACCTGCCCGGCGGGCCAAGAAGAGGGCTTCTTCAATTATTCCCTGTTACTGCTGCTGTCATCTGCTCAGGGCTGGGGCTCTGGCAGCACTGTGGCCTGTCTGACTTCCTACAAGAAAAAAGGGAGTGATGCTCAGCTGGCTGCCGTATTGGCAGAGTGAACTTCTTGAGATGTGGCTCTTGCCCCTCACTCTGGAGCCAACCATGGCTCCCCTCTGCCTATTTCCAGCTACTGATGGCCCTCAAGGGCAGCTCACGCACCTCACCCACTGGACAACCCCCCCCACTTTCCCCTCACACTTCCCTGTCTTCACAGTTTGAGCCCGTAGCGTGGACATCCCTTGATCTCTCTTCCTCTGACCTCTCCCCATCCCACCATCAAAGCATCAAGAAAGCCAAGGGGAACAACTGTGTCCTGAAAACAAACAGGGAGAAACTGAAAGATCGTTGAAAGAACTTTCTCTGAAGTTCAATGCTGAAAATAAGAGGGCAAAAGAGGAGGCAAGAAGAAACTGTACAGAAAAGAAGAAGTGTTTGCATTCAGGCCTGGCGGGCAGCTGTGAGGTGAGCCAGGCTGGACCAGCCTTCACCTTCACCTTCCTCCTCCGCGGGCATCTCGAGCAGCATCCACTGGGTGCCCCAAACACCCTCCTCCCACACCAGCCTCTGCTCAGATCAAGTAGTACAAGAGTAATGCTCCTTCCAAAGCAGGTAGCACAAGAGGCCTGAGGCTTTAGAGGACCCAGGGACACCCTGCAGAAGCAACAAAGCGGCTTGATGATGTTGCCTTTGAAAACTGTGAAGCAGGCCATGTCCGTTCCTTGTGCTAAAATCCCTTCCCTCTTTCAGAGCTAAGCGGGCTTCCCCTGCACAGTCTGGTTTTAAATCCCTCACACCAAGCATGGAAAATTCTATAAATACCAAATGCAAACCTGGAGTTTAACCTTTAATTATTCTAGCCTCCAGCTCAACCTGCCGACTCCACCATTTGCTTTCTGTACATTTACCCTCTTTAAACTCTGTCCGCAGCTTCATCGACATTAAGAATAATAATAAAAAATCCCCCGAGGAAGACATCCAGAGCTGCCCCAGGAAGAATGGCAATTGTCAAAGCGGGTGTGATGGGGAGAACTGCTTATCTGGCAGCCTGTCCTGCCACACCGATGCAGGTTTGGCTCCGTTGGAAGGTCTGCAGTCACTGCAGTCCCTTGCAAAGCAGGAAAAGCAGGTGACCACTGGCCCCACCCCGCTTCCTCCCAGGTGGTCTCCTGGGTGTGTTCTTTTATCTATTTATTTTTATTTTTGGTACCAGGGATTGAACTCAGGGACACTCAACCACTGAGCCCCATCCCCAGCCCTATTTTGTATTTTATTTTGAGAGAGGATCTCACTGAGTTGATTAGCACCTCACTTTTGCTGAGACTGGCTTTGAACTCACGATCCTCCTGCCTCAGCCTCCTGAGCCGCTGGAATTACAGGTGTGCGCCACTGTGCCCGGCTTGGATGTGTTTCTTCTAGAGACCTCCTCTCAGGATATCAACTGCTGCATACTGAACAGCCCCTGAATGAGAAGCTTGAAACAACACCAATCCTTTAGTGTTTTTTTTTTTTCCAAATCTGCTTTTATTTATTCCCAATCTGGGCAAGATTGAAGGGTCCAGTTTATCTCTGCTCCATGAGGGCGTCCTCTGGGGTGGCTTAAGGAATGGGGGTCCTTGGTGGTCAGGGATCAGAATCTTCCTAAGGCTCATTTGCTAACAAATCTCCTGTTGATCTTGCCTGCCTCCAGGGACCTCAGCTGGGGTTGCTGAGCATGGCCTCGCCGTATGACCTCTTCATGTGCCTTCTGCACAGCATAGCAGCTGAGCTCTAAGGGCATGTGTCCCGAGGGGCTAAGGTAGACGTGCTCTCAGACCAATCCACTCAAGGTGCTATGCATAACAGCCATTTGCTGAAAGTGAAAAATCGTGTGGGCAGATGTTGACAATGACTTCTCCAAGTACTGGGATTTCCATCCTTCCCTCTGGGTTCCTTCCCTGCCATGCTGGATACTGAGCACTCACATACAGCCTGAAGGAGGGACCAGGGTTAACCTGCATTGGTCCATATTGGTGACTGTAACAGTCAGCTACTGCTGCATAACAAACACTCTAAACCTCAGTAGCTTAGGGCAACTGCCATTGTTCCCCACTAGCTCAGCCAGGCATGGCTTTTTCAGGCTGTAAGTTGGTGGGCTTGGTTCTAGATGCAACTTTTGTGCAGTTGTGGTGACCAAGCTCATGTGACCACGGCTGCCCCAGGTGATGTCACAGTTGACATCCCAGCTACTACTAGTGATGGCAGCAGCTTCCAAAGATAAACCACACCAATGCAACGTGTTTGATGTGCCTGCTAACAAGTCATGACTTATAATATTCCATTGGTCAAAGCAAGGCATATGGTCAAAGCCAGTTTCACTGAGGTGGGGAAGTATAATCCATCTATAATGGGAGACACTGCTAAGGTACAAAGCAAAGGGTATGAATTTGATCCCTGGAGATTGAAAAATTGGGATCTGTTCCAGATGGACATTTCCTTTCTATAGCTGTTTACTTCATGTTCCCTCTACGTGTCTATGCCCAAATTTCCCCCTATTATAAGGACACTAGTTATAGTAGATTAGGACCCATCCAAATGACCTCATTTTAATTCTATTGCCTCTTTTTTTTTAAATGAGAGAGAGAGAGAGATTATGTTTTTTGTAGATGGACACAACACAATGCCTTTATTTTTATGTGGTGCTGAGGATCGAACCCAGGTTCTGCCCGTGCTAGGCGAGCACTCTACTACTGAGCCACAATCCCAGCCCTCTATTGCCTCTTTAAGGATCATTATGGTTTGGATGTGAGGTGACCTCCAAAAGCTCATGCGTGAGACAATGCAAGAATTCTTAGAGGAGAAATGATTGGCTTGTGAGAGTCTGAACCCAATCAGTGAATTACTCTCCTGATTGGATTAACCCAGTGGTCACTGAAGGCAGGTAGAGTGTGGCTGGAGGAGGTGGGCATGGGGGTGTGGCTGAGCTTAGTCTCTCTGCTTCCTGATCACCTTGTGAGCTGCTTCCCTCCGCCACACTCTTCCTTCATGCTGTCCTGCCTCCCCTTCAGCCTTGAGGACTGGAGCCTGCTGTCTATGGACTGAGACCTCTGAAACCGTGAGCCCCAAATAAACTTTTCCTCCTCCACAATTGTTCTAGTGAGGTCTTTCAGTCACAGCAGCAAAAAACCTGATTAACACAAGGTCTTATCTCCAAATGAAGTGAATTCTGAGGTCCTGGGGATTAGGACTTCAACAGATGAATTTATTTGGGGGGTTTCACAATTTAGCTTGTAACATTACCCCTCAAAATATTGTCTTGGGCTGGGGCTGGGGCTCAGTGGTAGAGCACTTGCCTGGCATGTGTGAGGCACTGGGTTCGATCCTCAGCACTGTAAATGAATGAATGAATGAATGAATAAATAAATAAATAAATAAATACCTTTATTAAAAAACAAAACAAAACATTGTCTTGTGTACCACTTCAGGTATGTGCCTCAGTGGTTAAGTGCCCCTGAGTTCAATCTCCAGTACCCAATAATAATAATAGTAATAATATAAATAAATAATAATAAATTAAAAGCTCCAGAATTGAAGACCCCAGCCCCAGCCCCATGATGACCAGAACAAGCCCCGACCTCTCTGGCCACAGCACACCCAGCCTCAGATTATTTTCCCCGTGACATGCTGAGGGGCAGAAATCTATCCTGTTGGCTATAAAGTGTCTCAGAGGCAAAACCTGCTTGTCACTGTTCCCACATGTAGCACATGTGAAGCGAATACTTTGCCTCCTTTAATGGGGTGTTGTGATGTGTAATGTTAGCCAGAAGAGTCCCAGAGGAAAGGAGAGAATAAATCCCAATGATGATTCTAGGGAACAATCTTGCTTTTTTATTCAAGCTGGGGACAGGGTTCCATGGAGCAGCGCTGAATGGGCCGGCGGGGACGCCTGCAGTAAATATCTTTAACGCCTTATAGGAGCTCGAGAGCAGGCAATTTTCTCAGCAGGCTGCCCTGGAACGCGGCTCTGATTCATTCCTGACTGATGTGGCCCACATGTGCTCCCTGCGACAACAGAAACAAGTGGCCTTTGAGCCCTGTCGGCCTTTTCGGTCCCCGCGTAAATTAGGTACACTCCAGCCATTTCATTAAGAGATGCCGTCTCCTATGTGACCTGTCAGGGTTCCCAAGGTGGACAAGAAAGACGGCCTGTGGCTGGGGTGGCCAGGTCCCCCGAATCCAAGGACCACACTCCTATGCCATTTGACCACTAAGGAGACGAGCAGGAGGAATGAGCTGTGACACTAGACAGGCCACTGCCACTGTCCCCTCCCAGTGGGACAAAACAGTAACAGAATTATCAGCAGCTTGGTCCTCTTCTTCTCCACCCCCACGCCTGGCAGGGAATATGACAGACATCTGGAATGAGGAGTAGGCAAACGCAGCCCAACACAGATTTCTTTGGGTGGAAATATTTCCATGGGAGACCCAGGAGGGCAGGGATATTGGGTAATTGCCATCCAAGCAATAAACATATTATGGGAGTTTATAAACTTGGCCTCTGTCCTGTCTGCTCCAGGCTTCTGGTGCGCTTGGGATGGCTTTGATTTTGAAATGACTTAGACGATAGACAGGCTTCTCCTCTGCTCCAATTTGCAGCGGAATCTGATAAACACATCTGCGGCCAGTCCTGTTTGGGCTAGCTGGGGGCCGGGGGAAGGCTGGCGTCCCTTTTGCGCAATACATATCGTAAAAGCATTTAGGTGACCCCACGGGAATCGGGGAGAATGGGAACTGTCACCAGATATTCCGCGCACGCGCTATCCAATCTCCCTTTTATACAGAAGAAATTCAAATAAGCCTGTGCCATTAAAACTCTGATGATCAGAAACTTCGTTTTAATCAGAGCTTGCCATAAACTCTGCGTGCCGAGCCGACTTGCGCATTTAACATTCTTGATATTATATGCTGTTCCAATTATCCAAATTTTTCTTAAACTCAATTTCCCAGGGCCTCGTGGTGCTCGGCTAATCAAGCTTTGACTTTTTCAAAAAAAAAGTGTGGATCTGCAGCTCTCTCTGCACACGCTGTGTAAACACACACCCAGGCACCAGCTCTGGGAAGACGGCAGGGGACATTTTTTATGCAGCCAAACACTGAGCAGCCGTGTGGTGTTTTGCTGAGGAAGGGAAAACTTGACTGCTGTCAGGCATCTGAGCGCCACCGGCTGCATCCGGGACCACCTCCGTCCCCTGCTTGAGCGATTGGCCTCGTTTTCACCCTGTCTGGGCCGTGCCACCGCACAGGCTCCCGCGGCACCTGGTCCTGACCGCCAGAGGCAGATGGCATTTCTGTGGACACCCGGTTGGACGGCTGCTGGTTTTTCTCTGCCCTCTTTGTTGTTGCTCAGGAAGATCAGCCTTCAGGAATGTGGTGAGTGCGCACGGCACTCAGAATTCAAGCCAGTGGATCACACAGTCACAGGAAATACCGCGTGTCGTTACAGCATGCACGCTCACGCAGCAGTGGCCACACGCACTGCACGTTGCGGCACGCACGTGTACATATTGCATCCAGACGCGCACCCTCGGATCTGCGCTCACGGTTCACCACGCGGGCGGTGCAAACTTGGGCCCCAGCAAGTCAGCGTGGGGATCGACTTTGTGCCTATGTTCCCTCCTATTCTAGGCTCAGTCCATGAGGGTAAAGGATTATTAAAAAATAAAAATAAAAAGTAAAAAGCATGCAAGAGCCGGGCGTCACGGCGAACGCCTGTAATCCAAGAGGCTCGGGAGGCTGAGGCAGGAGGATCGCGAGGTCAAAGCCAGCCTCAGCAACTTAGCGAGGCCCTAAGTGACTCAGAAAGACTGTGTCTCAAAATAAAATATAAAAGGGGCTGGGGAGGGCTGGGGTGGTGGCTCAGTGGAAGAGCACTTGCCTAGCATGTGTGAAACACTGGGTTCCATCTCCAGCACCACATAAAAAAAAAAATAAAGGTTCATCGGTAACGAAAAAATATTAAAAAAGAAAAATAAGGACTGGGGATGTGGCTCAGTGGGGATGTGGCTCAGTGGTTAAGCAACCTTGGATTCATTTCCCCAGTACCCCCAAACAAACAAATCAAGAAATAAACAAACAAAAATGCAAAAAAAAAAAAAAAAGATAAAAAGGGCCGGGGCACCCCTGGGTTCAATCCCTGGTACCAAAAAAAAAAAAAAAAAGCAAACATGTGCGAGGCCCCGGATTTGACCCCCAGCACTGCAATGACAGCAAAAAAGAATTGTTAAGAAAGTTCTTCTTGGCCTCAGTCTACTCCCACCAGAGAAGGGCGGGAGCCAGGGCTTGGGTTCTGTCAGCTAAGGGCGGGCAGCCCACCCCCGGCTGCCCCTCTGCCTGCTCAGATGCACCCCATTGCGTCCCACAGACTGAGCAAAGCCAAATGTCCACTTAGCCTCTTTTGCGCATGCCTCGAAAGTCCCTTTGCCCTTTGAACCCAGCTCTTTTCTGCCACTGGAATGTCCTTTCCCCCTTTTTCTGCCTATTGAATTCTTCCCCTGTTTTCAAAGCCTCACTCCAGCCCTACCTCCCCTGAAGAGGCCAGCTGGAAATGATCTCGCTCTCATTTCAACCCCTTGACGTCCTCATTTTCTATAGCGCTCATTGGGTCCAAAGCAAACACCACCATTGGGCGGTTGACTGTTGTTTTTTTGGTAATGTAAGAGCAGGGACATTTGTCTTATACTTCTTTGCCTCCTGATGGAGACTAATTACGATGACTTGCACAAAATAGGTATTCAACAAATATTTGTGGATGATGATAATAGCAGCTGCCGTTAATTAAGCACCTACTGTGTGCCATGAACTTTTTTTTTTGTATCAGGGATTGAACCCAGGGACCTAACCACTGGGCAACATCCCCAGCCCCACGTTTGTTTCTTTTTTTGGGGGGGGGGCAGTGGTATTATATATTGAACCCAGGGACACTCAATTCCTGAGCGTCATCTCCAGCCCTTTTTATTTTTTATTTTGAGGCAGGGTCTTGCTAAATTGCTTAGGGCCTCCACCTTAGTGTGCCACCCTGCCAGGACCCAGCCCCACAATTTTTATAGTGGATTCTACTTAAGCTTTTTGGTTTGGATTAAATAAATTTTCTATATGTGATACTTCAATATATTCTTTTTATAGAAAGTTAAAATTTATTGCATAGAGTAAAAAGTAGAAGTCTCTCCCATTCCACCCTCTACCCCTTACCCTACTACCTTACTTTCTTCCTAGAGACATCCATCATTAATAGTTTGGTCTACCAGAACTTTGTGTAATATTTATATATTAAGATACAAATATACAGCTGCTTTTTGACTTAAGATGGGCTTAACTTCCAGTAAACCCATTATAAGTTGAAAATATCATACATGAAGAGTGCATTTACAGCTAGGCGCGGTGGTACTTGCCTGTAATCCCAGTGGCTCAGGAGGCTGAGGCAGGAGGATCAAGAGTTCAAAGCCAGCCTCAGCAACAGTGAGGCTCTAAGCAACTCAGTGAGACCCTGTCTCTAAATAAAATACAAAATAGGACTGGGGATGGGGCTCAGTAGTCAGTTGCCCCTGAGTTCAATCCCTCGTACTCCTCCCCCAGAAAAAAAAAAACATGTTGAAGTTGGGCGTGGTAGTGCACACATGTAATCCCAGAAGTTTCAGAGGCTGAGGCAGGAGGATCGTGAGTTCAAAGCCAGCCTCAGCACCTTAGCAAGGCCCTAAGCAACTCAGCGAGACCCCGTCTTTAAATAAAGTAAGAAAAAGGCTGGGGATGTGGCTCAGTGGTTAACCGCCCCTGGGTTCCATCCCTAGTTTAAAAAAAAAAAAAAAAAAAAACTAAGTGCAGGAGATGTGGCTCAATAGCATAGCACTTGCCTAGCATGCACAAGGTCCTGGGTTCTGTCCCCAGTAACACACACACACACACTAAAAAAGAAATGTATTTGTGATTCCTAGTACTGCAAAAAAAAAAAAAATGCACTTATTACACCTAACCTACAGCACAGCAATATGGCACACTGTAGAGTGTCGCCTATGATCACACAGTTGACTGGGAGCCGTAGTCACTGCTGGGTGAGACAGGATCGGATGGCATATCATTAGCCTGGGAGAAGATCCAGGTTCCACATCCAAACTACACATTCTACTGAATTCATATCACGTTTGCATCATCCTAAAGTAAAAAAATCAACAGCTAAACCACTGTGAATCAGGGGCATCTGTATTGTTTTAAAATACATATTGGAGCTGGGAGTGGTGGCATGTGCCCGTAACCCCAGCGACTCAGGAGGCTGAGGCAGGAGGATTGTGAGTTCAAAGCCAGCCTCAGCAAAAGGGAGGCCCTAAGCAACTCAGTGAGACCCTGTCTCTAAATAAAATACAAAATAGGGGTGGGATGTGGCTCAGTGGTTAAAAACCCCGAGTTCAATCTCTGGTACCAAGATAAAATAAAATAAAATACATATCTGGAAATGTAGTGATTCAGTTTAAACTTCACACAAAAATTGTTATTTCAAGACAGGATCTCGCTAGATTGCCCAGGCTTGCCTTGAACTCAGCCTCCCAAGCAGCTGGGACTACAGGCACGAGCCACTGTACTCAGCTCACAAAAATCTTAAGAGGGGAAGTATTATTTTTATTTCAGAGTTTTTAAAAACTGAGGCTGAGAGGTTAGTTAACATTTCCAGAGTCACACAGGTAGTACGCGGAAAAGCTAGAATTTGCTCTTTCATCTGAATCTCTGCAGGGTTTCAGAGTTGCCTCTGGGCTGTGATTCTGAACACCAGGGGAACTTGTTAAATGTATAGATTCTACCTGTCCCTCCTCAGCCCTTCATTCTGACTCAACAGGTTCAGGATAAGACTCAGGATTCTATATAGTAACAATTGCCCGCAGGTGATTCTGATGTATACAAAAGTTTATAAAAACACTCCTGTAACTGGGCCACTCGGGAGGCTGAGGCAGGAGGATCACACGTTTGAGGCTAACCTGGGCAACTTAGACCTTCAGCAACTTAGTGAGACTCTCTTTCATAAACCAAAAAGGGGCCAGGTATAGTGGCTCACACCTAAAATCTTTAGCAACTTGAGAGGCTGAGGCAGAAGGATGCCAAGTTCAAAGCCAGCCTCAGCAACTTAGTGAGGTGCTAAACAACTTGGTGAGACCCTGTGTCTAAATAAAATACAAAATAAGGCTGAGGATGTGGCTCAGTGGTTAAGCACCACTGGGTTCAATCCCTGGTACAAAAAAAAGCGGGCAGGTGCTGGTGATGAAGTTCAGTCTGCATGTCCCCGTGTTGGATCCTCAGTAACACACACACACACACACACACACACACACACACACACATGCCAAAGACCAACTCCTCTTGCACCTGTCTACAATGCCCCTTCCCCACCTCGTAGAGGGACAGCCAGGGGCAGTAAAGTGGTGGTATTGCCTTGTGAATCCAGGTTCAAAGCCTGGCTCTTGCTACTTCCAGCTGTGTAAAATGAGCAAGTTAATGAACCTCTCTGAGCTGCAGTCTCCACATCTGGAAAATGGAGATGCTTCACTGGAGTGTTGTGATGAGGATCAAGTGCCATGTAAAGCACTTGGAATAGCACCTGGCAGGGTCACATCTGTCCCTGTTGCTGCTATTATTAAAGCTGAACTACTTCTGGAAGCTTATTGGGTCTTTTAGACCAGCTTTTTTAAAAAAAACCTTTTTAGCTGTAGTTGGACAAAACATCTTTATTTTATTCATTTATTTTTATGTGGTGCTGGGATGGAACCCAGGGCCTCACACATGCCAGGCAAGCACTCTGCCACTGAGCCACAACCCTAGCCCTCAGACCAGCTTTTGGCAACAGGGTCACAAACTGTTGTTCTCAATGACATTCTCAGATGGGGCCTTTTTGGAGGACACATGACTCTTAAGCAGAGGCCCTTCTGGTCTACCCACTGGGATAACAGGTGGCCAGACGGCATCCAATTTTTTTGGGGGGGGTGGGGGATGGTGGTGCTGGTGCTAGGGATTGAACCCAGGGCCTTATGCATGCAAGGCAAGCGCTCTACCAACTGAGCCATATCCCCAGGCCCCCAAAGGCTTTTGATTGGGTGTCTTCTACTTCCGCCCTTCCCGGGTGCAGTGTATGTTTAGCCTGGTGCCCAGAGCCCTGGCTGCAACCTCATCCCCAACAGGTCTTCAGTTTTCCCTGCACAATTGCTCTCTGTCCATGGGAACAGCTGATCCACAGATGATGACTGGAAGTCCCGATTCCCCCTATGGAGGTGGCCTGCAGTGAGCCAATGACTGGCTGCTGTTCTTCCTATTGCACAGTGACCCCAGCCCCCTTCCCCCAGGGTGAGGCCGATCTTTGGCGGGCTCCCCCACTTTGTTGGGCTCCTTCCCCCTCCCTGCTCTGCTTCTCTCCCAGGAGAGCCCCGCCCCCACCATTCCCTGCAAAAGAAACCAGTCTGGGTCTCCGTCCCAGGGAACCCAACCTGAGACACTGCTGGTCACCCTGATCTGCAGTAATAACCGTGGCGATGCGTGCAGACTGTTACCGAGCCATTCTTTGACCTCTCCGTCCCCCACTTAAGTAATTAGTTCCCTCTCAGGGCTTATTCTCTAGCCCTCTAATCAGAAGCTGGCATCAGAGGGAAACGATGATGAATGAACCAGGGGGCGGCGGTGCGGTGTGCCGCTGAGAGACGCAGTCACCTGGGAGCGGGGACAGCAGGATGCTCCCATTCAAAACCCAGTGTCAGGACCACCGGCTGGAGACACTAATTTGCTTCTCCTTGCTGGGCACTTGCACCCCGAGGTCAAGAGCCTCAATGCCAACAAAATAGCATTCATTCGAGCTGCTTGCTGCAGATCCAGTAAAGCCAACCTGGGGAAGGCCGGAGCCGTGGGAAACAGGAGAGACTCGAACTTGATCTTGACGTTGCCTTGTAGGTTCGGAGGGATGGAAAGGGGCTGACGCTCACAAAGGCCAGGGATGTGGACCTGCCCTGGACTATTACAGACACAGAACAACCAGCAGCAATGGCTGTCCCACCCTGCTGCTTTTGGGTCGAGCTTTCTTGATAAATGTCCGTTGACATCGGAGCTTCTGTGTTTCTCTGGCTTCTGCCTTATCTCCAGAATGTTTGGCTGCCAGGTGATACTGCTGTATGGGGCGCATTGGGCTTCGAACTTCCTAGTTCTCCCAATGAAGCTAACTGACATGTGGCCCAGTTCCCTGCCCTTGGAGGACAAGGTCTGCCTGTGGCCAGGAGACTCATGGCCAGACTGATGGCAGATAGGGTGACTGAGGTGCTTAGAAAGGTGCGGAGGGGCCAGGAAGAGTGCTTTGATTCTCTGTGAAGATTGCTTATGATTTAAATGCAAAATATGGTAGAAAAAGGCAAACTGGAAAGAAACACAAACTCAGCCAGCCGTGGTGGCACATACCTATAATCCCAGTGGCTCAGGAGGCCGAGGCAGGAGGATGGCAAGTTCAAAGCCAGCCTCAGCAATGGCGAGGCCCTAAGCAACTCAGTGAGACCTTGTCTCTAAATAAAACACAAAATAGGGCTGGGGATAGGGCTCAGTGTTCCAGTGTCCCTGAGTTCATTGCCTCATACCCGCCTCCCCAAAACACACACACACACACACACACACACACACACACACACACACACACACTCTTTGGGGCAAGTGTAGAAATTTCCTGCATAAATTTTAACTTGCAAATAAGTGCTTAGTCCGCTTCTAATTTTTCTTCTTTGGCTTTGAAGAAAACCTTTAATTTCTTCCCAACTAGGTTTCACTGAATTTTGAAAATGTCAGGCCAGGATAAATCTTCTCAGTTCTTTCATAAGTCAGTGTCCACATGGATGGTCTAACATGCTGTCCATTAACCAACAGTAAGTCTCTCCTGGCCCTCATCTCACGCGCTCTCTCTCTCTCTCTGTCTATACACACACACACACACACACACACACACACACACACACACAGATAAATTTATCAGAAAATTGGGCCAAAAGCTTAGAGCTCCCACATATTACCTCCTGGTTTCTGCTATTATTAATATCTTTGCATTGGAATGTTGGTTTGATTTTTTAAAAAATTGAACACAGGGATGCTTAACCACCTAGCTACATCCTCAGCCTTCTTTTGTATTCTGTTTAGATACAGGGTCTTGCTGAGCTGCCTAGGGTCTTGCTCATTTGCTGTGCTGACTTTGAACTCATGATCCTCCTGCCTCAGCCTCCCAATCATCACTGACTTTTTTACTGTCTGTAGATTGGACTTTTCCAGAATATCATATAGTTGGACTCCCACATTACATAGACTTTTCAGACTTACTTCTTTTGCTCAGTAATATGATTTTAAGATTCCTCCTTGTCTTTCCACTGCCTGATGGCTCATTTCTTTTTAGCACTGAATAATATCCTATTGTGTGGCTGCACACACCCCTTGCCATACTCTAGACATTAATATAAGAGTCAAAGAGATACAGAGGAGGCGAAGAATCAGTCTTGACCTTCAAGGAAATTCTTTTTGGGTCATTTTTTGAGATGGGCTCTTGTTCTGGTGCCCAGGCTGGTCTTGAAACCTCAGGCTCAAGCTATCCTCCCACCTCAGCCTCCCAAGTCACTAGAAGTACAGGTGCCATGTCACTGTGCCCAACTTTACCTTGGAGGAACTTGTAGTCAGGGTGAAAAGAGACACCCCCCCATGCGAAATCAGCTAACAATATCAAACAGCAAAGCAGACGTGTCAAAGACATAGGGACAGGAAAGAGGGCTTCGTGGAAGGTTTGACTGAGGAAGTGAAGTGGGTGGGGGGCGAGGTGGGGGTGGTTAGAGGAAAGCTTTGGGGTGTTCTCAGCTTTCAACCCCGTATCCTGTCACCTGGGTGGTGGACAGAAGGGAGAGAAGAGAAGGGATATGGTGCAGCCTCCCCATGTTCTCCAGGGGAGCTCGTCCTGCAATTAGCCACAGGTGACCCGCAGCAGCAAGGGGATTGGTGTCTTTGTCAAATTCCATCTCAAGGAAGCAAAGCCTAACTCTTTAGCTAAACTTCGTGTGTGTGTGTGTGTGTGTGTGTTTAATATAAAATTTACTTGAGAAGACATAATTAAATTTTTTTTTAGTTGTAGTTGGACACAACACCTTTAGTTTATTTATTTATATGTGGTGCTGAGGATCGAACCCAGGGCCTCTCATGTGCAGGGGGAATGCTCTACTGCTGAGCTACAACTCCAGCCTCCAAGAAGACATGATTTATATGCCATTTTTATTGTGACAAAATATACATGTGATAGCCAGTCGTGATGGCGTATGCTTGTAATCCCAGTTACTAGGGAGGCTGAGGCAGGAGGATTACAAGTTCAAGGCCAGCCTCACCAACTTAGCCAGACCCTATCTCAAAAAATAAAAAAATAAAAAGGGCTAGGGATGTAGCTCAGTGGTGGAATACCTTGGGTTCCAAACCCAGTAACATGTACACACGTACACACACACATGTATACATATATATAAACACATAAAAAAATTTGCCATGTTGACCATTTAAAAAAAAGTATTTATTTTTTAGTTGTAGTTGGACACAATACCTTTATTTTATTCATATTTTTTTTTATGTGGTGCTGAGGATTGAACCCAGGGCCTTGCATGTGCTAGGCCAGCGCTCTACTGCTGAGCCACAACCCCAGCCCCATCCCCTGTGTGTATATGTTTTTAAAGAGAGAGAGAATTTTAATATTTATTTTTTAGTTCTCGGCGGACACAACATCTTTGTTGGTATGTGGTGCCGAGAATCGAACCCGGGCTGCACGCATGCCAGGCGAGCGCGCTACCGCTTGAGCCCCAGCCCCAGCCCCAGCCCCTGTGTGTGTGATTTTTGATGACACTACACATTGCCCGCTTCCCCCAACAGTTGTCAGTGCTATCCATTCATATGCAAAAAGCTCTTCTAAATATTTAAATGCAGATATGTATTCACATCTAATTGTATTTTATCTTTTGTTTTCTTTTGGAGTGCTGCAGCTCAAACCCCAAGCCTGGAGCCTGCTAGGCAAGTGCTCTGGTACTGAGCTCTATCCCCAGGCCTAATCTGTGGTTAATTCTTTTTTGTTTATTTTTTATTTATTTAGTATTATTTTTGTAGTGGTGGAGACGGAGCCAGGGCCTTATACATGCTAAGCACGTGCCCTACCACCTCCAGCCATATTAATTCATTTTTTAAATGGCTAACATATCCAAAATACAGGGAATCTGTCCTAGTCTGTTTTGTGTTGCTATGACGAAATACCTGTGGTCAGGTAATTTATGAAGAAAAGAGTTTTGTTTTGTTTTTTTCAGCTCAAAGTTCTGGAAGGTCAAGAGCATAGTGCTGGCATCTGCTTGGCTTTTGTTGAGGGCCTCCTGCTGTGTCACAATATAATGAAGTAGAAAAGGGAGGTGGGGGACTGGGGCTGTGGCTCAGCAGCAGAGTGAGTGCCTAGCATTCGTGAGGTGCTGGGTCTGGTCCTCAGCACCACATAAAAATAAACAAATAAAATAAAAGCATTATGTCCACCTACAATTACAAGAAATAAAAAAGAAAAAAAGGAAAAGGAGGTGGATATGTTCAGAGAGAACATGTAAGAAAGAGAGAGGGGAGTGGAGACTGATCTGTTTTGTAAGTCGTTCTTGCAGTAACCAATCTAGTTCCAGGAGACCTGACTCACTAACCTAATCCCACCTCAAGAGAACTAACCCAGTCTTTCAAGAAAGACATCAACCTATTCATAAGGGTGGAGCCCCATGACCTAATCACTTCCCAGTAGGCCCCACCTCTTAAAGGGCCTACCACCTCTTAATAGCATTGCCCTAGGAACGCAGGACAAATCATATCCAAATCATTGTAGGACTCAAAGCTGGGGTTGGGAAGAGCATCCTTAGTGTGCTCAGGCTACCAAGATGCAGTACCTCACATGTGCTAGGCATCCTTCTCAGAAGAGTGCAGGAGGTGATGGAGGACAGGGACACGGATCTGGGAGCCACCTTGATGTTTTTCTTCCTCCCACCTCTATTAGCAAGAGTTTTGTTTTGGGTTTTGTCTTTGCAACATAATCCAAGGCCTGGATGGTTTTGCCTGGTATAGATGCGGTGAGCCATTTTTAGATTTGGACAGTGTATTACTTACATAAACAGGAAAAAGAAGATTAGCCTAATGTGCCAACTCCTTGGATCCTTGTCCCATACCACAAAGGATGACGGGAAACAAAAGGGACAGGATGACTATGACATGAATTGTGGGCCGCCTGTTGCTCAGGGTTGTTGGGGTTGGCAGTATAAAATTAGCCATTGATGGTCTGCAGCTGTATCATGAGAATGCCTCAGACTTCATCAAAACCCAGGAGGTGCTGAGCCACAGTCTCTGGACAGTCCCCAAGAGGAATGGAGAAGCATCATGGGTTGGGTGATGCCTCCTTCTTATTCCTGTGCTTGAAGTCTGAACTCCCAGGGCCTCAGAATATGACTGCATTGGAAATAGAGCCTTTAAAAGGACAGTGTCTCTTCTGAAGCCCAGTGTGAGGTACCGCATCATGGCAGCCTGAGCAGGCTAAGTCAGAAACGAGTGGAGGGCAGCCTCAGCAAGGTGCCCACAGCCTAGCGCCCTGCTCTGCTCACTCCACACTAGCTGTGGATCCAGGCTTTGCCTCCGTGGCCCGGGTGGATATGTGCAAGGTCACTAGGGCACCCCGGTAGAGCCATTTCTTATAAGTCACTAGCTATGTGGACAGTGAGTGATAGTGTGCCAACTGTGGCTTCCATGTGTTTCAGTGTACAGGCACATTCATCGGTGATGTTGTGGTTTTTTAAAAATGTGTTTTGAAAGTGGGATTATGCTGGGCACAGTGGCACATGCCTGTGATCCCTGAGGTTCAGGAGGCTGAGGCATGAGGATCACAAGTCTGAGGCCAGCCTCAGCAACCTAGTAGGACCCTGTCTCAAAACAAAAAAAAATAAAAAGGGCTGGGGATGCAGCTCAGTGGCAGAGTGCCCTGGGTTCAGTCCCCAGTAACACACACGCAAAAATAGACTTATACCTGCTTTTTGTTGTTGTAAACAGGTATTGGACCCATGAGTACTTAACCAATGAGTCACATCCCCAGCCCTTTTTATTTTGAGACAGGGTCTCACTAGGTGGCTTACAGCCTTCTAAATTGCCAATACTGGCCTTGAACTCTCGATCCTCCTGTCTCAGCCTCCTGAGCCACTGGGATTACAGGCATGCGCCACCACACCCGGCTGCATTTATTCTTAATTATCATAATTGCATTCACTGAGTGTCTAGTATGTGCCAGGAGCTGGGCTAAGCATTGCATATGCACTGCCTGGCCTCTTTCAACCCATACTCAGCCTTCGAGGTACAGCTGTCGCTGTAAGCCACAGGGTCCAAGTGAACCAGGAAGCATGCATGCGCCTGGCTGTCCAATTCTACTTTGAGCTCTGGATCAGGTAGAGGTGAGTCTCTATTCCAATAACCTCACCAACCAGACCTTGCAGAGTCTTTTTTTTCCCTTCTTAGCCTTTATTTATTTATTTTTAAATTTGTATTTGTTCTTTTCAGTTTTATATAACTGTAGAGTGTATTTAGACATATAACACATACATGGAGTATCACTTCCCATTCTGTGGCTGTGCATGATGTAAGTTTCAGTCGTTGTAGTCATATATGAACATAGGAAAGTTCTGTCTGATTCATTCCACTGTCTTTTCTATTCCCGTCCCCCTCTCTTCCTCCCATCCCCCCATCTAGTCCGGTGAACCTCCACTCTCGCCGCCCCCTCCTCCACTGTGAATTAGCATCCGCATATCAGAGAGAACATTCGGCCTTTGGTTTTGGGGGGTTGCCTTATTTCATTTAGCATGATTGTCTCCAGTACCATCCATTTACCGGCAAATGCCATAATTTAATTTCTCTTTATGGCTGAGTAATATTCCATTGTGGTATATGTACCACAGTTTCTTTATCCATCCATTGGTTGGAGGGCACCTAGGCTGGTTCCATAGCTTTAGCTATTGTGACTTGAGCTGCTATAAACATTGATGTGGCTGTGTCACTGTAGTATGCTGCTTTTAAGTCCTTTGGGTATAAACTGAGGGGTGGGATAACTGGGTCAAATGGTGGTTCCATTCCAAGTTTTCTGTTTTCCAGAGTGGTTGCTCCAATTTGCAGTCCCACCTTGCAGGGTCTTTTTTTTTTTTTTTTTTTTTTTTTTTTTTTTTTTTTTTTTTTTTTTTTTTGAGAGAGAGAGAGAGAGAGAGAGAGAGAGAATTTTTTTTAATATTTATTTTTTAGTTCTCGGCGGACACAACATCTTTGTTTGTATGTGGTGCTGAGGATCGAACCCGGGCCGCACGCCAGGCGAGCGCGCTACCGCTTGAGCCACATCTCCAGCCTCCTTGCAGGGTCTTGATCCACGTGTCCACGCACAGGAGGGACAGGTTCCAAGCATGCTGGTCCCACCCACTTAAGGCTTGTCTTCTTGGCTCCACCCCTTTATACCTCACCTCGTTGGCCCCGCCCCTTTGCCTTCAGGTTAGTGTCCCTCCTGTCCCCTCCACGGTTGATCAAAGGCTTCTGCCTGGGGTGGAAAATGACGGCAGTCACCTTGGAGGTGGGAGGAGAGAAGATTCCTCTGGCATCCTCTACCAGTGTCACTTATCAGTGCCGGGAAGGGTGGGGAGCCCTCCAGTAGCATCTGCCTCTGCAGCAGGAGCCTCTGGTCATGTGTGACCCTCGCCTCAAGGCCATATTGTCACCCTCTGATTTACTTCTGTGGAACACCATCACCTTTCATTGGTACCAATAGAAGAGGCTCTGCCAGGCCATAGTAGTTAGAACCTAAGAGACCTGGGTTGCAGTCTCAGCTTTGACCCTATCTGGACCACCTTGGGCCAGTTACTTAACCTCTCTGAATTCTGCTTTAAATACTGCATGCATCTTCACGGTGCCTGAAATACAGCAGGTGCTCAATAAAGGATTTTTGTGATGGTGACTTAAATTGACTCCTCAGATCTTTTAGCAACAAACATCATCCCATTTTATAGAAGGGCCACTGAGGCTCAGAAAGGTCCAACAGTGTTTTATTATATTTTTTACTGCATAACAACCATCCCAAGCCTCAGTGGCTTAAAACGACATTCTGTAGATTAACTGTGCCGCAGTCTGCCTGGGCACAAATCACCGAACCGCCACACAGCACTTGTATGTTCAAACAGGAAACTTTATTGCCCAAGCTCCACCAGCACTCCGGGGGAACTGTCTCAGCTCTCCCCTGGGCTCCGTGCCTACCCCACTCGGACCCCTCGAGAACTCAATGGGAACTCCAAAGTAGCAGGCGCCTGGCGCCAGAGGCAGCAGGAGCCACCCTATTCCCAAGCCACCCTATTGCCAGACAGCAGGGGTCCATATACAACTGAATACACAGCTTAACATAACCATCATCATCTCAATGGCTCGCTGGAGTCACTTCTCAACCACTCCCTTCTGGCAGAATGCCAACTCGGCTGTTGCCCTCAACATAACTGGGCTCCATGTCAGCTAGGGTCTCTCAGGTGGACCCAGTTAGCAATTAGAATGGACTGGAAGATCAAAAAACACCTTGAATGGGCCTTGAATGAGGCTTTTGCAGGCTTGTGGCGGGTGGCCTGTGTTCTTGCCCCCATGACCTTTCCACTTGGCTAGCTTGGGCTTCCTGGATCACAACAGTTGGCCTGGGGGTTGGGGTGGGGCGTGGGGGAGGAGGGTTTGGAGATGACAAGCCTAAATATGCAGCATTTGTCCCTTCTCTGCTTTTCATCATGTTGCTAATATACTATTGACCAAAGAAAGTCACCTGGCCAAAACCAGTGTCAACACGTGAGGGGACTACAGGAGGGCACAAATCCTGGGAGGCATGGCTCCTTGGGCTTGCTCAGGATCCCAAAGCTACTGAATGGTGTAGCTGGGACTTGAACACAGGCCTGTCTGTCTCCAAAATCCACCCTCCTTCCTCAAGGTACTGTGGCAGCTGGCGTTTGTGGCTCAACTACTGGAGTCCAGCGGTTTGGTCATTTCCGTCTTGTCTCCGGCTCTCCCCTGCCCAGTGCTCGCTGCGATGTCCACGTGCCCCTTCTGCTCCCTGCAGAGGAGCGAGGCGCCCCTTCTCTGGCAGGTGGATCTGGCCTTTCTCTCCTCCACCGTGACTACAAACAGCCGCTCCTGTTTCCTCCACAGTGCCAGCCAGGACCCTGGTGGCTCCCAGCAGCAGCAGCAGCAGCCTGACTTTGCTGGCCTCAGGGCGCACATGCTTGTCTGGACTTCAGCTTAATTTTCATGGGTACTTTTACTAGGAAATCAAGGATCTTGGGAATAAAGACAATGTCACAAAGATAAGCCAGAGTTTGGGGCACATTGTCATCATTCTAGTGGATTTCCAGTCTGCCCACTGGTTGGTCTATCCTCTGAGACGGGCCCTGACCCTGACCCCTGTCTACACTCCACCAGAGGCCAATTTGAGCTGTCGCCACTGTGGTGACAGTGGCAATCCAGGCCCTGGGCCTGGTGCTACCTGCCTCTGATGACTAGGTCCCCAGGCAACCACGCCCACTGGTCTGGCCCTGAGCTGGCTTTGCTGCCCCTGCTCCCAGTCCTGTGGCTGGACCCTTACTCTTCCCTCCTTTTAAGGTTTCAAGAGCATAAGCCTGATCCACCCCCTCTTGTGACATGCAGGCAAAGCTGGGCCTTGAACCCAGGCCATCATCTGAAGCCATTCTTCTTTTTTTTTTAAGGGGGTATCAGGGATTGAACTTAGGGGCACTCAACTACTGAGCCCCATCCCCAGCCCTATTTTGTATTTTATTTAGGGACAGAATCTCACTGAGTGCTTAGCACCTCACCATTGCTGAGGCTGGCTTTGAACTCGTGATCCTCCTGCCTCAGCCTCCCCAGCCACTGGGGAGGTGTGTGCCACACACACAGGTGTGTGCCACCCTGCCCAGCCCTGAAGTCATCATTCTTGCCGGAGTGTCCTGCCTGCATTTTTGAAGTCTGAGCAGGGCCCATAGCTGCTCTGCCTGTGTGGAGTGGCTGAAGGCCAAAAGCAAGGTCTCTGGAGAAAAAGGAAATTTTTTCTGGATGCCAAGTTGGTGACCTTGGGGAGGGGTGTGTGTGTGTGTGTGTGTGTGTGTGTGTGTGTGTGTTGCTTTTGTGCTTCTGACTTGTGCCCAAGGAAAGGTCATGGTGAGTGAGAAAGCTTTTGAGAGGAGAAAGTCTGAGATACAGCCCAGGAATGTCACCATGCTGCTGCTGAGATCAATGTGGGACCCTCTGTCTGACCAGGTCAGCTGTCTTGCTGTGAGATCAACAGGACAAGGTCCTTGGATATGGAACTTCCAGAAAGTGGACTGAAATGTCTGAGGCATCTAGAAATTAGTGGGGTCCTGTGTGATCTTGCTGAAGGAAGCCAGGCAAAATCTGGCGACTCGGCTGTAACAGCCAATGCCCTTGGCGCCAAGCAACAGGAAGCAATTCTGGTTTATTTAAGCAGAAAAGGACTTTATCAAAAGGATCTTGGGGAACTCAAAAAATGACCAGGGGGGCTGGAGAACAGTTTAGAAAGCAGGCCAGACAAAGGAGGTTGTGCTGCAGTCAGGATCATGGCCAAAGTCACAGCGATCCGGTGTCAACTCCACTGCCAAATGAAATGCCATTGCTATGGCGACTGCCACCCTCCACCACAGTGACCTCTGCGATCCCCACATCTCTGCATCCCTACTCCTAACTCCAAGTCTTTGATGGGGCATCTGATTGGTCAAACCTAAGTCAGGAGCTCACGCCAACCGCAATAGCAGCTGGCAAAGCACCTATCTGGCATTTTTAGCGTCCCCAAACATGGTAGGAGAGGTTTCATGTTGTAAGCTGTGCCTCTCCTGAAAAAAAAAAAATATAGAATCGCTGTCCCCAGCGAGTTTTAGAGAACTGTTTGCCTCCAGGGACAGCCTGAGCTCATCTTCCTCTTCTTCCAGATGGTGATGGGACATGTGTGCACACATGTGCGTGAGTGTGTTTAAGAACAGGAAGTGCACAGTGTGGGGTTAGGAACCCTGGATTTGATTTTGAGTCTTTTCTGGTTTTGCCATACTGAGAATTGAACCCAGGGATGCTCTACCACTGAGTCACATTCCAGGTCCTTTTTATTTTGAGATAGGGTCTAAGTTGCCCAAGCTGGCCTTGAACTTGTGATCCTCCTGCCCTAGCCTTCTCAGCTGCCAGGATTATAGACATGAGCCACCACACCCAGTGATTTTTTTTGGGGGGGGGTACTGGGAATTGAACCTAGGAGTGCTTAACTACTGAACCACATCCCCAACCCTTTTAAAAATATTTTAGAGACAGGGTCTCGCTGAATTGCTGAGGCTGGCTTTGAACTTGCAATCCTCCTGCCTCAGCCTCCTGAGCTGTTGGAATTACAGGTGTGCACCACCCAGCCATTTGGAGTCCCTTCTCCCAGTCAATTTTAGGTAAACTGTTCACAATCTCAGGGCCTTGGTTCTATGTCATCATCTGTCATCCAGCAGATGGGATTTACCAGCCACATGACCTTGGGCGTGTTCCTTAACCTCTCTGAACATTAGCTTCCTTATCTATAAAATGGAGGTGTGGCAGCGTGCACTCAACCTCGGTTCCAACCTGTCCTATGGTTGGCCCAGGCTAGAAGACTCAAAACTACATTTCCCAGACACCTTTGCAGCTGGGGCTGTGGATGAGAATTAAGTTTCACCAATTAGATGCACTTGTGTGAGGTTAGGAAGGCAAAAGTGAGGAGACCGCTGGTCTGCTGCTCTGGCTGTTATTGCTGAACACCCCGTTTGTGTGCATACTCTAGTGTCTGCTCAGTACCCGCTCTGTGGACATAGACATCTCCAAAGGCAGCCCCCTTGCTCTCTGCCTCCCTGCTAGTGGTAGAGAGGGCAACCATGTTGGTGACAATCAGTGGTGTCGTTTACGTACTCCAGAGGCTGCTCCTTTGGACTCTTCTAAGAATTTTGTAAACACCTTATTTCCTGGAGTAATTTCCTCTTCTTGCTAAAAATCACCAAAAAGCCAGGCACAGTGGCATATGTCTATAATCCCAGTGACTCAGGAGGCTGAGGCAGGAAGATCACAAGTTGGAGACCAGCCTCAGCAATTTAACAAGGCCCTAAGCAACTTAGCAAGACCCTGTCTCAAAATAAAAAGTAAAAGAACTGGGGATGTGGCTCAGTGATTAGCGCCCCAAATTCAATCCTCAGTATCCCCCCCCAAAAAAAATTGCCAGAGAAGTTCTCTCTTCCCTGAAACTAAACTCTAAACTGCCGGGGGTATCACCCCTGTACTCACAGGGTTGTTGATGGAATGACATGAGGTGCTTCGCTTCTTGTTACCTAGCTTTGCCCTTTGCAGACTAGGTGTTTTTTTTTTTTTTTTAATGGGTGTGTATCTCTTTTCATAGGGGAGGCTTAAATGCAATAGAGATTCTTGTGACAAGTCACTCTGTTTTACACGCTCCCAGTCAGTTGCTTTACATACAGTCACTGGGACGGACAACAACGTGGAACCATTCCGACTTTGGGTGGCTTCCCTGCTTTCCAAGGCTATCAGGTGCTAGGTATTGGGGAGAATCTCATGTCTCTGCCCACAGATGTGCAACAGTCTTCTGAGAAAGGTGACAGGCTTCCTAGTGTGATGTTCCCATCAGTACAGTTTGTGTCCAGGCTCCCAGTAGAACTCCTCACCCCTCCCAGTTAAATCTTTGTATGTACAAAACCGTCCCTTCTTGTCCCATCAGATTAGGAGAACAGGCTGCCCAAGGATCTCTTCCTGTGGGGAACCCCATGCCCCTGGCTGTGACATTGACCTCATGCATTAAGCGTTTCCAGAACGGGGTGGGGGTGGGGCAGAGGATTATAATCCTGCTGGAACAGATCCTTGGGAAGAAGTTCCATATACAAAACTGGGTTTGTGGGGACTGGGCTCTGGGTGCTGAGGGAGGAGAGGAGCCCCGGATTGGAGCAGGGGCATGACAGTACCCGGGGACCTGGGAGGGCCCCAACCTGCTGCTCAGTGGACAGATTTCTCCTACCATTGATCCAAATTCCTTATCTCCTCGCCTCACCCTCTTGCTCTCCCCCATTCCACTTCCTGCCACAAAATGGAGCTCTCTGTGGAGCCAGGGGTCAGGCAGGTGGCCCAGGGCGCCAGGCGGGTTGGAAGCTGGGCTGTGGTCGGCTTCCAGAACAATCCAGGCTCTTCTCCCACCGGTCAGGGGGCTTGAGGCTGAGGGAGCGAGATAAACGGTTTCCGTGGTTTTCAGGAACCCAATCAATTGCGAGGCTGGACGAAACACTCTGGGGACAGATAAAGCCAGCCCTGCGACCACTGCCCGGTTGGACTCGTGAAGTTTGAAGTTTCGTGTGGTTTGGACAAGTTCGCGGGGCTTTGTGGGAGGCTTCAGTCTGCTTCCAAAGTGCAGCAGATAGAATCCAACGGCCCTGGACACCAGCAGTCACCTCTGAAATGAAGGAGGTGGCCCGTGCTCTCTCCGGCAGGGCCCCGAGGCCTGGCGGGCCGGGGCTGTTGGCTGCGCTCCGGGTTCGCGCCCGGGTCGCGAGGTGTGGGCGTTGGTCGAAACGATCTGTCGCCCGAGGTAGGCGACATCGTGGCGTTGGGGAGCCAGCTGCCGCGGGTCTGACGGTCTGCTCCGGCTTCCAAACTGGAAAGACGAAGGCTGGTTTCCAGATTCCACGTTGTGCCGCGCACGCAGACGGGACGCGCCACCGCCCCGCGCAGAGGAAGCCCGCGACGCTGGGGACACCGCCTGGAGCCAGTGCGCATAGCAACGGGGCGGTTTTCCCTCCAGCTGGAAGCTCCCCGTTTAACCTCTTAAGTGCCAGCATATCTGGAACCCTCGCCGGCGGGCCTGGGCGGGCACCGGGCGAGGCTGGGTCCCCGCACCCGAGCGCCACGGGTGGGCACTCGGCGTGCGGGTGACTGCGGCGCCGCGAGCGGGAGAGGAGGACTGCCCCGCGAGATGGAGCGCCGCGGGTCCCGCGGGGAGCCATCTAACAATGCCTTGTCCCCTGGGAAGCCCGCGCCAGCCTGCGGGGGCCACAGCGCCACAGAAGCAGGAACACGTGCTGCTTGGGAGGGAGGCCAGGGCGCCTGGCATATCTCAGGGGTGCTCGCACCCTCCGGGGACCTTCCTGCCTCCACAGAAGGTGGGGACAGAGGGGGAGGCGAGCGTGGAGAGAAAGGGAAGTGGGAAGAAATTGGTCACGGAGGAGGCTATTTTTATTCTTTGCTACAGCTGCGCGCGTTTCTCTGACCAACTAGAAGGCGAAAATTAGAACGGCTGAAAACAGACCCTGAACTTCACCGAGGGGGGCGGGGTACGAGGGGGAGGGGGCGGCTCAGGAAAGGGGCGGGAGGGGGAAATCCCGGAGGACCTGGCAAACCCCAGAGTCCCGGAAACCCTCTCCACGCAGCAGCCCCCCACACCCTGCCCTAGAGGTCTCAGCCTTCACCTTGGGTTTCCGAGGTGGGGGCACCTTCCCCCTCTGTGTGACATCTTGGACTTGACACAGCCAAGATGGGATTTGTTCATCAGTGTCGTCTGTTGTTAGGCCCCAGAGGAGCGCTTATCCCTTCTGGCTAGAGACAGGACCTCCTGGGTGGTGTCATTCACCACGGAGTCCCTCTAGCACCTGGAGAAATGGCAAATGTTCCCAACAGGAAACCAAAACTGGGGGTGAGGGCTCTAGTCAGAACCCTCTGGCGGGGGTGGGGGGGGGGCTCTGATCCTCCAAGTTTGCAGCTCCCACAGTGTGGTCCAAGGATCCCTGTGGTTCCCCAAGACCTTTTGAGAAGCTCCAGGGGATCTGCTTTGTCCCAACCAAAACGACATAAATACCCCAACTGATTGGTTGCCGAGGCAGTTAGAGGAAGCCACCATCTTCTATTAGACAAGAGTCCAGCTCAGGCGGTGGGACAGCGCTTGCCTAGCAAGCAGGAGGCCCCGGGTTCCACGGGAAGCAGGAAAAAAAGTCATCTATTAAAAAGGTTTGCAAAAATGTATTTTTTCATGTGTGTTTTGGAAAATATAGATTTTTTTTCATAAAATTTGCTGTTGATGTTACCATGTGTATTAATTATCTATTGAGTAACAAATCACTGCCTAAATTGGGTGGCTGAATTGGTTGGAGGAATCTGGGAACACAGGAGCTGGGTGATTTTGGCTCCCCTCTCTGAGGACAGTGTAATTAAGATGTAGCCCAGGGCTAGAGTCTTTTATTTTTTTATTTTTTATTTTTTTAACATTCTAAAATTTATTTTGTGGAATAGTAACATTCATCTAACTGCAAATAAGAACTTTTTATTCAGTACAGAGATCATGGCAGTGGTTCTAAATGCTTAGGAAGGACTGTGAAGGCAGATTCTTTTAAGGCCATTTACAAATCTGGTGGGGAAATAATAATAAACACAGAAAAATATCCATTTAAATCTCCAAAGATTATTAGACTACAAAGACCTTTTAAAAGCTCAAGGAAAGGGGCCACCTCCCAGCTCACCCATCTGGCCTTTGGCAGGCCTCGGTTCCTTGCCACAGGGGCCTTGCACAGGACTGTCCTAGGACAAGGCTGTTGGGTTCCTCCAGAGAAAATGAAAGCCAGTGCCCAGGACAGAAGCCACTGTTCCTCTGTAATCTAATTTCTAGCCAGTATCCCAATAAGACAATCGATGTCCCAGTCGATCTATCTGGAATGAGTCTAGTTCCCACTGCGGGGAGGGGATTACTTAAGGGCATGAATAATAGAAGCTGGAGACTATTGGGTACCATCTTGGAGACGGCCTACCACAAGTATAATTAATTTGTTATTGTTGTTTTTATACTAATCAAGATGTAAATATTAAAAATTTTTCTATTTTCATTTTTACTGTGGGAAATACTGAGAGATATAACCTCAACAACCCATCCACCCATCTATCTATGCATTCTTTCACTCATCCATCCATCCATCCATCCATCCATCCATCCAGCATCTATCCACCTACACACCCAATCAAGGTGTTCCAGCCACTGGGCTAGTGGTGGCGTTTTAACAGTGAACAAGATTGCCAGCGACTGCCCTGTGGAACTCCTAACATTTTAACAGACGATGCAGTTCACAAGTAAATAAGATGGAATTTAAAAATAACTTTGGGGCTAAGGATGAAGCTCAGTACTTTGCCTAGCATCTCAAGACCCTGGGTTCACTGGACAGTACTGACGCCCCCCTCCCCACTCTCAAAAAATTCCCTATTTGGGGTTATCATAATTTGGGTCCCTAAAGCCTAGAGTCTAGGGAAATAGATACTCTAACATGGGCACCATTTTAAGGAGGGTGATATCATAGGTGGCCTGAATTGGGGCTGAGCCCAGGATGCAGGGTCTGAGGACAGGAAATGTGTTTCAGCTTCTGTCAGATATGAGGCCCTGGAGAGCCAGAATGATCTAGAATATTCCAGGTTCATCATGACCTTGTCACCCAATTTTTTCACAGAAGTATGATCTCCTTTAGTCTCTAGGCAACCCCGGCAGGGTGTCATCCAGACTGGCCCTGATGGTCAGGGTGTTTATTGGTAACTGTGGATCTCAGAGCGAGGCACCCTCCTATGGAAGGTGCAACCACAGGGCAGAGCTCGGCTGGCTTTGTTCAGTTTTTCTCTTCTCAATGAAGGGCGTCCACGCGGTGTCTTTTGCTTTGATCCTGGAGACTCCTCTGTGGCTTCCTGTGTCCCCAGTGGATCCCTGTGTCTCAGGTTTTACCTTTGGACATTCCTCAGGGAAAAAGCCAGAATTTGTGAAAAGTGCCTTAACCTATGACCCCCAAATGCAAAACGATTGGGGTCTTTCTTCATCTGTCTCTCCTACCTGGGGAGTTCGAGCTGGCTAGAAAGGGGTAGGTGACATCTGGGGCAGATGCAGCCAACCCAGGCTGCAGGCATAAGGAGGCTGTGCTCTGTGGCAGGAAAAGTAGGGGTGGGTGAGACTGTGATGGAAAGAAAGACAGAAGGGAACTTTCCTACTTCAAACCCTTGCCTAGGCCAGCCCTGCTCCGAGCATGACCCAAAGAGTTGGAGCATTTTAAAGAGGAAATGGGCCCCTACAGGGGTAAATAGTGCTCCCCCAAAGCCCCAGCCACCTCTGGGGTACACAGTAGCTTTAATTGGTCATATCTGTTTTTAGTGACCATATCCTCAGTCTGAAGGGCTCCACAAAAACCAAGGCAGGCCGGGTACGGTGGCACACACCCGTCATCCCAGGGGCTAGGGAGGCTAAGGCAGGAGGATCACAACTTTGAAGCCAGCCTCAGCAATGGTGAGGCGCTAAGCAACTCAGTGAGACCCTGTTCCTAAATAAAATACAAAATAGGGCTGGGGATGGGGCTCAGTGGTCAAATGTCCCTGAGTTCAATCCCTGGTGCAAAAAAAAGACCCCGGCAGGCCTCTGACCGGACTTAGGGCCAGCTTTCTTTCTTTTCTTTTTTCTTTTTGTGGTGGGGTAGAAACCTGTTGCTTGAAATGAGGCCTTTCTTTCTGAGGCCCTAGCACAATCATGCTTCTAGAACAGTCTCCTCCATTGTGGGCTCTTGGTGGTTTCAGACCTTGAATATGGGCCTCATCCTAGCAAAATGCTAAAAGGATATGACTATTTGTGTGCAAATGGAGCCTCTATTTGTCTTTTGAGCGCTTTTGCGGGAGAGGAAAGGGATGTTACCTTTGCTTTCAGGATTCTGTCTGCGAGCTGAGACCAGCTCCATTGTCCAGACTACAGTGGTTCTGAAAGCATGGCAAACGCAATAGTAGCATCACTGGGGACTTGTTTGAAGTGCAAATTTTAGGGGCAGGAGGTGTCACTCAGTGGTAGCTTGTGAGAGGCCCTTAGTTCCATCCTCAGGCACCTCCCAAAACAAACAAACCAAACCAACTATGAAATACACACTTTGGCAGTTAGTGTAGACTTACTGAGTCAGACTGTTTGGGTGGGAGGTGGGGGGCTTGTGAATCTGTGTTTTAATAAGGTTCCTGTTTGATTCTTCTCTCGGTACTAGAGATTGAACCCAGGGGTGCTTAACCACTGAGCCACATCCCAGCCCTTTATATTTTTTCATTTAGAGACAGGTTCTCCCCAAGTTGCTTAGGGCCTCGCTAAGTTGCTGAGGCTGGCCTTGAACTCTCAGTCCTCTGGCCTCAGCCTCCTAAACCGCTGGCATTACAGGCGGGCACAGCTCCCCCATTTGATTCTGATGCCCATTCAAATTTAAGCTTGTTTATTACGTTTATTTTCCCCATTTAACCGATGGAAAAATTGAAGTTCCAAGGGCATAAGTAACTCTACCAGGATCCTGCTGCCAGCAAGGATTCAAACCCTGGTCTTTCATTAAGGAAACTCTATTTCTCTTTCACCGCACCCTTCAGCTTCTTTGAGTGCCTAGCTGCTACCCCAGGGGGTCCTCAGCTTGGCTTCACGTTGACATCACCTGCAGAGCTTTTTAAAAAATATATCTTCACGCTCTACCCCAGAAAATGGAATCTCATGGGGTGTGGCTGGGTTTCTGTAAGTTTCTATTCTCTGGCTCACAAGCAGCCTAGCCCAGACTCCTCTAAAAAGGTTTTGAGGAAAGCATTTGCACTAAGGTGTGAGACACATGTGTTACTTTTCCCAGGGTATCTGCATTTGAAAAAAGAAAGCTGGGACACAGATGATGACTTCCATAAGCATCCCAGCATCCCAGCAAGAGGGAGAGAGCAACGTTTGATCAATTTCTCACAGGGCATTGATTGCTCTTCCACTCCCTGGTAGGAGTCTTCTCCACCTACCTACTCCTATCTAGTCCTGTCCAAGATCTCTGAAAGCTGTCTTTCTGAGGAGATTTTTATTTTGTTTTGTTTTGGTACCGGGGATTAAACTCAGGGGCACTCAACCACTGAGCCCCATCCCCAGCCCTATCTTGTATTTTATTTAGAGACAGGGTCTCACGGAGTTGCTTAGGGCCTCGCTAAATTGTTGAGGCTGGCCTTGAACTCGTGATCCTCCTGTCTCAGCCTTCCAAGTCACTGGGATTACAGACGGTGCCACCGTGCCAGGCCCTCTGAGGGGATTTTTGGAAGTGGAGGAGCTTGAATGGATCCTTCTCCAATGCTCTAAAGTGGTCACCCTTGCCCATGGATAGCTGGAGTTTCCAAAGCCAAGTGACAGTGGTTAGTTCCATGCAAAACCAAAATCATTCAAATAAAATAGAAATTTTAAAACCATTTAAGACTGAAGGAGGAGAATCTCCCTCCCCAGGCTTTTGCCAATGTCCATCCAAATATACTCAGCCACAGAAATCAAGGTGGCACGTTACCACAAATTCGATAAGAATATTTTTTCAGACTCCAATTCAGACAAATTGCGTAAGATCCCAAGTATGGGCTATCTCCAGATGAAAAGATTTTGATGTAGGTCTGCAGCCCTCACCCACCCCTTTTTAAATTGTGGTAAACCTTTGATTCCCGTCACCCTTACCCCAGGGATAGGAATGGAACCCAAGTGCTCTACCATTGAGCCACATCCCTTTGATTTTGAAAACAAGAAAAATAAAAGCCCACCCTCAAATGATTTTTTTTTTTATGGCAGCTACAGTCTCTCACCCTGTTTCCTGCACCTGGTAGGGGACACTGAGGACCTCCGCCCTTCAGGAAATGGCTCACTCGTCAGCAGCTGGGATCTTAGGAACAAAGGCCTAGGTTCATTACCACGGTATCGACCCTGACACGCTCTGCCTGGGCCACCTCCCCCACCCCAGTTCCTCAATTCACACCCCAAATGAAGTGTAATTGGACCTGGACACCTTTGAAGTCCCCTAGCAGATTGCCAGCTTTTTGAAATGTCCTTGATTTGCATGGCGAGGACCTGGTTGGAGGTGACATTTTCTTTCCCCTTAGCCTACAGTTTGAAAAGACAGAATTATTTTAAATGACATTCCCTCACCATGAAGAGCTGCCGTGGAAGAAATCAAAATTCTCTAAGCGAAAAAGAAAAGGAAAAACAACTCCGAGGATTTGATTCATCTCTAATTTGCCCTTTGGCCCAGTTCTGATTCTGGGGGTGCCACCTAGGAAGCCACCATGTACTTGCAAATTTCTTGCCAAGTCCCCAATCTGGGTGATGACAAGGTTCCAGGAGATGACAAAGTTCCTGAAGTCCAGAGGGCCCCTGTGAGATCTGAAACCAGAAAACCAGGCCTGTGAGCGGGGGAGGAGGGTGGAGTGAGGATCATCTGTCTTCCTTCCCAGCAGAGCCAGGGCTGCCCGGCAGAAATCAGGGCAGAAATCACGTGCAGTCCCGGAAATAAGCGTGTTGTATGCCCCATGAGGCCTAAAACGGGATGCTTTCCTGTAAGACAGCGGAGGAAGGGCCTGCCTGGTGGAATCATGCCTGTGGCCTGGGCTGGCCTGTGTCAAGCCCAGGAGAAGCTCCTTTGCTCTGGGAAGCCATTGGCCCCCGTTTGAAGCCACCACTAAGTGTCTGCTTCTAGAAGCTTCTTTGGAGACCCATCTTCTGAAGCAAGCCGCCCACTCTCCCCTATAGCGATGCTGCCCAGTAGAACATTCTATGAGGATGGAAGTGTCCTAGAGCTGTGTTAAACAGGGGAGTCACTGTCACATGCAGCTGTCGGATACTTGAGACAAGGCTGCTGACACTGTAGAAATGAATTTTACATTTGTTATTTAACTACTTTAACTTAAATGGCTGCCTGTGGCTAATGGCTACCGTATTAGATAGCAAGGAGACAAATGATTTTAAAAAATAAAATAAAATCCGGGCTGGGGATGTGGCTCAAGTGGTAGGCGCTGGGTTCGATCCTCAGCACCACATAAAATAAAATAAAGATGCTGTGTCCGCCGAAAACTAAAAAATAAATAAATAAATATTTTTAAAAATCCGATGGTAGCAGGGCACAGTGGCACACGACTATAATCCCAGCAATTTGGGAGATTGAGATAGGAGGATCACAAATTTGAGGCCAGCTTCAGAAATGTAGCAAGGCTCTAAGCAACTTAGTTAGACCCTTTCTCAAAATATAAAACTAAAAAGGGCTGGGGATGTGGCTCTGCAGTTAAACACCCCTGGGTTCAATCCCTGGTACCAAAACCAAACAACAAAAAACCTATTCTAGTAAGGGAGAGACCTCCTTCCCACAAGACAATGCTAGTAATGAGGAAATCAAGGAAGGGTATTAGAGTTATAGGCCCAGCCTGGGCGATTTTTTTTAAGTTGTTGATGGACCTTTATTTTATTTACTTCTATGTGGTGCTGAGAATCAAACCCAGTGCCTCACACATACTAGGCAAGCACTCTGCCACTGAGCAACAACCTCAGCCCTAGACTGGGCAATTTTTAAGTTGGAGTTTTCAAGGCAAGAAACTGACTAGTACTGGAGAGGATTTCTGGCAAAATAGCTTTGGGTTGGTGAACACAGCAAGCAGAGGCCTCGTACAGTAAGTTGCTAGTTTTTTGGTTTTGTTTTTAGGTACTAGGTGTTCTACCACTGGGCTACATGCTGAACCTGTTTTTATTTTTTTTTTAATTTTATTTATTTATTTTTTAGTTATCAGCAGACACAACATCTTTGTTTGTATGTGGGGCCGCATGCATGCCAGGCAAGTGCGCTACCGCTTGAGTCACATCCCCAGCCCTGTTTTTATTTCTTATTGAGACAGGACCCCACTAGGTTGCTGAGGCTGGCCTTGAACTTAGGATCTTTCTGCTTCAGCCTCTGGAGTAGCTGGGATTACAGGTGTGTGTAGTCTTGATAACAATGTTTTTTTAGTTGGTTCAGTCTTGTTTTCCAGAAGCAAATATTTCTTAGGATAAGTAACTAAAGTATTTTTACTTATTCTCAGTATTGTTTAAACATGGGGACAAAAACGTATGCCTGGTCCCAGTACTGTTTTTTTTTGTACTGGGAATTGAATCCAGGGGCTCTTAACCACTGAGTCACATCCTCAGCCCTTTTTAGTTTTTATTTTGACAACAGGTCTCCCAAGTTGCTTAGGGCCTTGCTAAGTTGTTGAGGCAGGTCTTGAATTTGCCATCCTCCTGCCTCAGCCTCCGGAGCTGCTGGGATTACAGGCTCGAACCACTGTGCCCAGCCTTAGTACTGTTTAACATAGGGATAGGGAAAGACAAATTGCTTCCAGAAATTAGCAACTTAAGACAAACATTTATTATGTCAGTTTCTGAAGGTCAGGAATTGATAGCTGCTTAGCAGAGTTGGGGTTCCTCGTGAAGTTGCAGCCCGAATGTTGGTGTGGGATGGATGACAATGCTTTGAATGCTTTGGAAGGGCTCAAGATTCCACTTTCAAGGTGGCTCACTCACGTGGCTGGTGAAAACGTGTGGGCTGTTGGCAGGAGGGCTCAGTTTCCGGTCATGTAGGACTCTCCAATGGGGGCTTCTTGAGGGGACCCTTACCCCCCCCACCCCCCCCCGCCTAGAGAAGGTGATTCAAAAGAGAGCCAGGCCCGTGGGAAGCCTTGGATGCTTGTAATCCCAGCAGCTTGGGAGGCTGAGGCAGGAGCGCCCGAGTTCAAAGCCAGCCTCAGCAACTTAGTGAGGCCCTAAGCAACTTAGACAGACCCTGTCCCTAAATAAAATACAAAATAAGGCTGGGGATGGGGCTCAGTAGTAAAGCACCCCTGGGTTTAATCCTTAGTAACAAACAAACAAACAAAAGTTTTCAGGGCTGGGGATGTGGCTCTGTGGTAGTATCTGGTATGTGACAGCCCTTGGGTTCAATTCCACCACCACCAAAAAAAAAAAAAAAAAAAAAAAAGGCCACCTTGAGAAGCTGCTGGGTGTCGCAGCTGAAGGCGGTGGGGCAGGAGCACTGTCTCCTCAGCTGACTGTCCCTCACGGGGCTAGCAGGATGGTGCTGCTGTTGGCCGGGGATATCAGTTCTCTCCATATGGGCTCTTCATAGGGCTGCTTGAGTGACCTCATGGTGTGGTGGCTGGCATCCCCTAGAGCACGTTTCTCCAGGGGGGGGGCACAATGTGAGTCGAAGCCCTTGCCTAGAGCTCCAGGGCCCAGCCAACGCCTGGCTCAGAATATTCCATGAGGTTCCAAAGACTGAAAGTGGCCCTAGGTAGTCTGTCCTAATTCCTTCACATTTCTCTGCAGGGTACCTTGGGGACTTCACTTATGTTGGCAGTGGCTTCAAATTTTTAGAGAATTCATCTCCTTTGGGTGGGAGAACCTTGTGGGAAGCGAAAACTCAGGCCACCAAGTCTCAGGCCCAGACACTGCCCTGCCCGAGCTGAGCCCTGGGCTCTGAGCTTGTCCGGAGAGTCTGCCTTGGTGGACACCCGAATAACTGTCCTCCAAGGCCGAGAGCTATGCTCAGCGAAAAGGCTGCACCCCGGGGGAGGGCCTGGAAGGGAAGGCAGGGAAGGCTGGAGAGCTACCTAGATGTCCACTTGGCCAGACTTGGTGTCCAGACTCTGTGAGTGGTGAGGAGGCGGAGACCGAGGTGGAGGAGTGGGCTTCTTTCTCTGAGTGTTTGTTCAGTGCTCTGGGATCAGAAAAAGTTTGAGTCATGACATCATCCACACAAGGGATCCCCCTGCAGCCTGTCTGGGGTGTGTCCCCTGCTGAAGAGGCACTCAGTAATGACCCTCTCGATTTGCAGATTGCCAAGTACCTGCCCATGTATCTTGTGTCACTGACCTGTCCCAGTGGAGACAGTTATCCCCCTTCTATAGACGGAGCAGCGAGGCCTGAGGCACAGAATATTCCAGCATATTGGTCTCAAGTTCCAATCATTTCTCCAAAACACTTCCCTGCTCCTGGTCCCATAGTTCTCATCCCAGCCATTTATATTGAAGCAAGTTCATGAGTATTTCCAGAGTTCTTCCCGGGCTTGTGTGAAATGGGCAATTGTGACAAGTTTGGGGTGACATTGTGAGCATCTCTGGGTTTTTTCTTTTGGGTAGGAGATTTCTGACAGAAGTGTGGGTGGTATGGTAGGGAAGGAATTGGGGTGTGGAGACAGAGATCAGAGCTGTCAATCAGAAATTGGTCCCTGAAGGCAGGTGGATGTGGCTGGGGCCCAGTTTAGGAAGCCATTAGGATGACAAGGATCTTGGGAAAGGGCCCATCAAGGCAGGTGTCAAGTTCACAGAGATCCCGATAATGCACTATCCGCTGTCTCCTTTGCTGGTGGCAGATGTTCAGAAACCTGATCCCCATTTTCCTGGTTTCATCTTTACATTGCTCCCTCTGCCCAGCATGGACCCCTGCCTCCTGCCACAACCCTTTTTGCAGGTCCCCTCTTCCAGAAAAGGGTGGCCAGGGCAGTCCCAGGGCCCAGAAGGGAACTGCAGACTCCATCCTCCTAGTTCCTCCCCTTCAACCCAAGCACCTGAGTGCTTTCTGTGACAATCTCTCTAAACCAGGCAACTTTCTCCCAAATCAGCACTTTTTCATGCAACATTAGCATTTATGGGTTTGATATTTCCATTTGGCAGAGGAGCACCTAGTCCCTGGGTCCTTGGGAGCCTACACCTTCAACCGAAACAGCTGCTAATTGCCATCCCTCCCCCTCCCAGCCCTGCCCTGTCTGCCACCTGCCTGGTGTCCCACACTCTCAATGCTTCAGAAAGAAAGCTCAGAAAGTTCCTGAACCATTATCTTTACAGACCAAAAGCTCTGCTGATAAAGCAGAGCCCTGCCCAGGAGACAGGGTTCCTCAAACAAAAGACTACCCAGGAACAACAAATAATAAATGATGGCTTCTCTACTTGAAATATATCATCCTCCAAGGCAGGGATCTCTTGGGTTTTTTGAATTCACCATTTCTCCTCCAGGGCCAAGGACTGAGCTATGCAAATAGCAGTTTCTTTTCTTTCTTTCTTTCTTTCTTTCTTTCTTTCTTTCTTTCTTTCTTTCTTTCTTTCTTTCTTTCTTTCTTTCTTTCTTTCTTTTTCTTCCTTCCTTCCTTCCTTCCTTCCTTCCTTCCTTCCTTCCTTCCTTCCTTCCTTTCTTTTCTTTTCTTTTCTTTCTTTTCTTTCTTTTGGTTTTTGGTCCTGGGGATTGAACCCAGGGATGCTTAACCACTGAGCCACACCCCCAGCTCCCCCCCTTTTTTGTATTTTATTAGAGGCAGGGTCTCACTGAGTTGGTTAGGGAGTTTCTAAATTGCTGAGGCTGGCCTCTTACTTTTGACCCTCCTGCCTCAGCCTCCTGAGCTGCTGGGATTACAGTGGTACACCACCGGGCCCAGCACTTCTTAAGGAACTTTTGTCTACTCTGGAATGAATATGGAGTTGCTTCCTCTCTCTCTCCCTCTCCTTGCTCCCTCTGACAGCCGAGGTTGGAACGGGTGGAGGTATCATCCGGGGAATATAGGGCACTGGAGGCCACAGGGTAAGGAGGAAGGCTCTCCCTTTTCCCTTTCAAAATCCCCTACAGACTTGATGCAAGGTCTGTGGTGAGGTCGTTGACTCTACCTCTCTGGGCTTCAGTTTCCTTTTTGGTAAAATTGGGTTTTTTTTTAAACTTTTTTTATTATTTTTTAGTTTTCGGCAGACACAACGGCACAACATCTTTGTTTTTACGTGGTGCTGAGGATCGAACCTGGGCCGCACGCATGCCAGGCGAGCGCGCTACCGCCTGAGCCACATCACCAGCCCCCAAAATTGGGGTTTTGATAGTTCCTTCCCTCATGTGCTGGTTGGGAGGGTTGAGTGAGAGCAGCTGTGTAGTGGGTTGGTTTAGGAGGGGTCTGGCCCTGGTGACCCGTGTGCATATTAGAGTGTGAGAAGCACTTTAGAAGCCCCTTGTGAAGTAAGCAATGTGGAAGCAACTACTCCCATTTTGAAGATGAAAATACTTCCTCCAACATTGATGACTGCAGCTGGGAGCAGTGGCGCATGCCTGTAATCCCAGCAGCTCAGGAGGCTGAGGCAGGAGGATTGCAAGTTGGAGGCTGGCCTCAGCAACTCAATAAGAAGGTGAGCAACTTAGTGAGACCCTGTCTCTAAATAAAATATAAAAAAGGCCTGGGAATGTGGCTCAGTGGTTGAGTACCCCTGGGTTCAATCCCCAGTATAAAAAAATAAAATGATGACTATTTTGCCCAAGCTCATGAGCATCTTTAAGAAGAGGGCTTGTGACTCCTGTGTGTTCTGGAAACTTCTACCTGTGATTGTTCCTCAAGGCTGGACACACTGGCAATGAGTGGAAGACAGGGATGCCTGATTGCCATTTCTATCTGGAGTTTACCCCAAGGAGTATGGGATGTTGGCCTGTGAGCCTGAATCAGGATGTCAAGGAGGCCAGAGACAAATATCAGGTCAACAGACACCAGTATTCCTTTGTTCAAGTAGAATTTTCAAAAGATTTAAAACTTGACTTATGTGGTGCTGATGTAAAATGACCACCTGTGAAAGATTTGACTGAAGTCATTCCTTAATGGGGGGATCTGTAAGATGTTCAAACTGGTCCCCATCAGAATATAAGGAGCTGGAGAGTTCTAGGCAATTGAAGAGAAAAAGGTTAGGGTGAAAAGTCTAGAAACTTTTGGCCTCTCTACCAGCCCCAAATCTAAAAGTTCATCTCTGCTCAGATGGGGGCTGTAGAATAGCTTCATCAACAGAAATCAATCAAAAGTGCAAGCCGAGCTTCGAACTGAAAGAACACCCAATGATCTCTTTTGCCATTTGGGACAATCTTTTGTGACACTACCCTCGGTTAGTCCTTGAGAATCCGGAAATAGCTGTTGCCTGAGAATTATCCACGGAATGGAATGTGGGCCTGGGAAGGCGACGGGGCAAGGAACGACGACCAGGCCACTCTTCCTTCAGATCTGGAGTGTGCCTTCCTGTTGGCCTTCTCTGGGTCCCGGGGAGCATGGTGCAACTGCTTCCAGACGGTTTCAGTTGGCATCATGCAGGGGACAATGACAGTTCCCAGGAAGGAGAGATGGCAGCCTGCTCCTAACTCCCTTCCTCTGCACCCTTGGCTGCTGCACACAGAGAGATGATGGATCTGCAAACATATGCACCCTCGTCCAAAATATTTTCCCCTCCTATATAGTTCTTGCCAATATTGTTAATCTGTGGGTTGACTTCAGACCAAAATAAATCTCCCAGCCCTGGCCACCAGCTAGCTAATTTTACTTTGCAACCAGGGAATAGAAAGTGCAGGCCCTCAGCCGGCCATTCTGTTTATTTTGCTTTCTCTCAGCTGCAGTTTAAAAATCATGGCCCTCTGGGTTTTGCTCTCTTCTCCGGATTCTGATGGTGCCCATTGATCTTTCCTGTGGTATCCTGAGTTGCGAAACGTGCCAAAAGGCAGAAGGATACACAGCCATTTGGGAAGAAGTTTCTTAGGGCTTCGAATAAATGGTCCTTGAAATTTCACTAGGTGAGCGGGGCTAGAGTGGCCCTGGGTGCTTATGAGAACTGAACTCTGGGTTTTCCCTGCCCAGTTGCAGAGGAAGCACGTGCGTGGAACTTCAGTGCTGGCAGGGGACATTGGAGGGCAACAGAGAAGCAGGATTCCCTAGTGGATGGAAGCACAGACTTGCAGCCACACAGCCCCAGTTTGAACCTGACTTCACCACTTACCTGCTGTGTGATCTTGGATGAGTTACTAACTTCCACTTCCCTTTCCTCATCTGTAAAATGGGGATGGTGATAATTGTACCCACTTCATAGGATGACAGGGAGGACTACATGAGTTAACATAACAAAGCCGGGCATAGTGGTGCACACCTGAAATCCCAGAAGGAGGCTGAGGCAGGAGGATAGAGAGTTCGCGGCCAGCCTTAGTAACTTAGTGAGGCCCTAAGCAACTTAGCAAGACCGCGTTTCAAAATAAAAAATAAGAAGGGTGGGGATGTGGCTCAGGGGTTAAGCACCCCTGGGTTCAATCCCTGGTACCAAAACCAAAAACCAGAAACTACGTCCCCCAAAACATACAGCAAGCACTTGAAGATAAGAAAGTGAGACTCAGAGAGGAGGAGCAACGTCCCCAAGGTCACTCAGGAAGTTAGCAAACTGACTTTGGCTCCATGAAAACAAAAGAGAGTTCATTGCTTCTTGGAAAATTTGAGTAATAATTATTTCTTCGCTTGTGTTACCTCATCCTCGCTCGACACTTGGAAAGAACCCTTCCCTGCAGGGGAAGCCAGGGCCGTGCACCCTGATCTGGGTGCGCTTCTAACTCACCGTGGCCCTACTGGAGGTTGCATTCGGGCTGGATGCTTGTGGGACTCCTGTTGGTACTAACATCTTAGAGTTCAAAGTCAGAGTCTGAACTCTATTCAAGTCAAACCTATCTTTACCTACAACACTCTTTTCACTGTTTGTTTTTCCCATTTCCTGCTGACATTTCCCCCCAACTCTATGCTGGGAGCGTCAGCAACCAGTTTCCCCTTAGCTTTCTGACTCCTTGATCCTGCCCCTTCTTTGCTGCTAGGCCAATGAGGGTCTTCTTTTTGATGGTGATGGGGATTGAACTCAGCAGCACTTTACCACTGAACTATATCCTCAGCCCTTTTTATCTCGAGACAAGTCCTCACTAAGTGCTTAGGTTCTCACTAAATTGCTTAGGACCTCACTAAGTTTCTGAGGTTGGGCCTCAAACTTGTAATCCTCCTGCCTCAGCCTCCGTAGTGGCTGGAATTACAGGTGTGTCCACTATGTTCAACCCACAACTATGGCCTTCAACTGCTCCTCGCCGGAGCCCTGTAGTTGCTATAGTTAATTTGATCATACATGATCAGTTTTATAGGTTTCTTAAAAGGTACCATGGAGGCCCCTTGAAGGTGGTGACTGCACTTGTTCCTTCTCATGATCCATTTTGAGGATCTAATAGAGTGCCCTTAACTGAGAGGCTTATTCATTAGGGTCTATTAACTGGCTCCAAAATGACTTGGGGTACTGGATGAAATATTATGAAGACGCTCTAGTTAATTCAGTACAGGAATCATGGATGCCCTTTGAGAGGAAGTCAGTATTATCAAACTTCAAAGCCTGATAGATGAAGTATTTTAGAACAAGTACAATCTCCCACTTGCAAAGGTCAAGTTGGGACATAAGAGAATGTTAGCTACTTTTCCTGCCACCCTCCTCTCTCCCCAACCCCATCCCACCTCTCCATTCCCAACTTTACAGCTCCAAGTCAGATGTTAGGCTGCCTCCTATTGGTGAAAGGAAGCATTGCAGTCCAGCTCTACAAGACATTGCAATTGCCTGGAGAGAATTGAGTGGAAGTTGAAATGCTGGGTGCTGAGAGGGAAATATTTGGGGGATTAGGCTGATTCTCAGGGAAGAGTGAGGGCAAACTAACAGAGAGAGCTCCTAGAGTAAGAGAGAAATTACTAAGCATTCTAAGGCTATAGAGGAAAAGTAAACAGTTATTTAGGTACACTAACTTCAGTACCACTACTAGTGTATATAGAACAAGTCCCAGTGTACATAGGATAATGCATGTGTAACTGGGCTGATCATCAGTGTAATCCTGTCTTTCTCAAACCTTTGTCCCTCATCAAAATTCTCAGAGCCAAATTTAAGATTTCACATTGGAGAGCAAAGAAAAATAGTTTTACTATAGAGTTGGGATGGACTGTATTTTTCAAAGATGGCAGCAACAATATCCCACACATTTTTCAAGAGGAGGAGATTATTTCCCCACCCCCTTGAATCTGGGCTCTGTGTGTTCTGACTCATAGAATGGAGTAGAATTGAGGTTGTGATTTTCAGGATGAGATCACAGGAAGCCTTGTAGATTCCACGTGGGCCTCCTTTCTATGGGCTAATTTGAATACTTGCTCTTGGGACATTCCTTCTAGGAACCCAGTCACTATGGGTAAGGCCCATCTACATGGAGAGGTTATATGGAAGGTACTCCAATTGAGAACCCCAGCTGAGTTTCCATCCAGCAGCCAGCATGAACTTCTGACTGTGTGAGGGTGCCATCTTGGATTTCTATCTCAGCTGAACCTTCAGGTGACTTCAGCTCAGCTTACACCTGACTGCAACCAATCAGAGACCTGGAGTGAAACCTCCAGCTGAGTCCAAGCAACTCACAGAACTGTGAGAAATAATACTGAATTGTCACACGGGGCCACTAGGTTTGAAGGCTCCATGCAGTACAGGTAACCGGGACAAGACCAATTTTGGTTAGACACATGAATATTTTTTTTTAAATCTTGGATTCAGCTTTAGGGTTCATAACCTCATAGAGTGATAACAATTTTAGTTCACATCTTCTACCTTTGATCAAAACACCATCTTGCTGGGTATGGTGGCACACGTCTGTAATCCCCATGGCTCGGGTGGCTGAGGCAGGAGGATTTCTAGTTCTAAGCCAGCTTCAGCAAAAGCCAGGTGCTAAGCAACTCAGTGAGACCCTGTCTCTAAATAAGATAGAAAATAGGGCTGAGGATGCAGCTCAGTGGTCAAATGTCCCTGAGTTCAATCCCCAGTAGCCCCCCAAATCATTAATTCATGTAACACATATTTATTGAGTGTTTAAACTGTGCTAGGCAGTGGTTACATACTTGAAAAGAAAACAGGTGCAGTCCCTAACCTCACACAGAAAATAAATTACCTTATAAGTAAATGTATAATTACAAATTGAGAAAATACTCTGAGGAGAAAATAAGGGAGGCTGAGAGAGAAAATATTAGAGGATCTAGATTTTGTTTGGAGTATTTGCAAAGTATGTCTTAGGGAGTGATATTTGTCTCTCTGTTTTTCTAAACTTATTTCTTTAAAGTCTTTGTGCGGTGCTGGGGATGAAACTCAGGGACCCACGCACACCAGGCAAATGCTCTGCCACTGAGCTACACCCCCTGCCCTAGAGTACATTTTTTTTTTTAGAAATTTTTTTTTTAATATTTATTTTTTAGTTCTCGGCGGACACAACATCTTTGTTGGTATGTGGTGCTGAGGATCGAACCCGGGCCGCACGCATGCCAGGCGAGCGCGCTACCACTTGAGCCAATCCCCAGCCCAAGAGTACACTTTTAAGAGTTACTAAAATGAGATTTTTCACTGAGAAAGGTGGTTGCGCGCGCGCACACACACACACACACACACACACGCACAAATTTTTGGTACCACAGATTGAACCCAGGGGCACTTACCCACTCAGTCACATCCCCAGCCCTTTAAAAAATATCTTACAGACAGGGTCTCACTGAGTTGCCTAGGGCCTCCCTAAGTTACTGAGACTGACTTTGAACACACAATCCTCTTGCCTCAGCCTCCAGAGCCGCTGGGATGACGGGTGTGTGTCTGGTGGTTACACACACATATTAAAAAGCATTTAGCCACAGGAAATCACAAATCACTGGGCATTTTTTGTTGGGAGGAGAAACATGAAAACTAGGGAGTGTCTCCTAAAGAATGTCCATATGTCCCCAATTTGGCATAGAGCTTTAGGGAAGTGACTCTTAGTCCCTAGGAGACAGAAGCCACAGGTTATTGGTGAGAGTGGCTGGTCTCAGGCACACTGCTGTTACTAGAAACCCAGGCCTGGTTGAGGGGGATGAGAAATTAAAAGTGAATTTACAGCCAGGTGTGATGGCGCATGTCTGTAAATCTCAGCACCTTGGGAGGCTGAGGCAGGAGGATACGGAGTTCAAAGCCAGCCTCAGCACTTTAGCGAGGCGCTAAGCAACTCAATGAGATTCTAAATAAAATACAAAATAGGGCTGGGGATGGGGCTCAGTGGTTGAGTGCCCTTGAGTTCAATCCCTGATACCACTCCCCCCCAAAAAAAGAGCAAATATACAAGTAATTTCATAAAATATGTTGATGATAGAACTTTATGGTGATGTGAGAGGCCAAGTTTGAATCTAGGCATCTCAGACTCCTCAGGGTCCCACCAGGAAGCACTGCCGTATGGGGAGTGCTGGCTCCCAGCCCCTGACTGTCCCTCTTTCTCTTCCTACCCCTGGCACTCAGTCCCACACTGAGAGGGGCCTGGTGTTCTTACCTGTGTCTCCCCAGCTCATGTTCCATCTTGGTCCATTTTCTGACTCCACTAACACTCACCTCTTGGCTACCACTCTGAGCATGGAGGCCACAGTGTCTATCTCTCCCAAATTCATAGCTGAAACTTAATTGTGGATGTAATGCTATTAAGAGGCCAGACCTTCAAGAGGTGATGAAGTTGTGAGAGCAGAGCCTTTATGAATGGGTTTTGTGATCTTACAGAAGAGGTGCGAGGGAACTGTTCTCTCCTTCCACCACGTGAAAAGGCAGCAAGAGAAGCCATCTTGAAAGCAGAGAGCAGCCCTCACCAGAGCCTGAATCTGCTAGTGCCTTGATCTTGGACTTCCCAGCCTCCAGAACTATAAGAAATAAATCTTTATTCTTTATAAGTTCTCCAGTCTCAGATATTTTATTATAGCAGCAGTAATGGGCTAAATCAGGGTGTGAAAAGTTGGGGCCATCTTTTCCCACTTGCCCCTAGGAAGTACCTGGGAGTGCTCTTGGAATTTGGGGACAAGACCTGGGTCGTCTCTGGTAGTGGGCGTAGGATTGTTTGGCAGGGAATTCTGGGGTCCCAGCATCCCAGAGTGTTTCTTTTTTTTTTTTCTTTTTAAAGAGAGAGAATTTTAATATTTATTTTTGGCGGACACAACATCTTTGTTTGTATGTGGTGCTGAGGATCGAACCTGGGCCGCACGCATGCCAGGCGAGTGCACTACCGCTTGAGCCACATCCCCAGCCCCCCATAGTGTTTCCAAAATGGAACAATAGGCCCCAGGTTGGTGCATCTTTGGTCCTGTGGACTCCTCACCCCATATCTCCAGGCGTGGCCCAGGCAGGGCTCTCTGAGACGTGGGACCCATGCCAAAGGCTTTGATTGCCCTCCCGTCCCTTTCAAGATGGAAGCCCCATGCCAAAAAAAAATAGTAAAGCAGAAATATAGAAGGAGTTTGGGTCCCTGATGACCATGCAAACACTACATGCCCACCTCTGGACTCCCTTTATAAGAGAATAATCCCCATATTTGCATGAGCCCCGGTGGTAGGCCTGCTATTCATAATTGTTCCCTCTCTTTGGTCCTCCACGTCCTTGGGTCCTCAGGGACACCAGTGCCTCCTATAAGCTAGTTGTATTTTGTCAGCTAATCCTCAAAGCCATTTTGGCCATAAGTGTCACCTTCCTCACTTTGACAGGTCTCAGAGGTTATGTGGTTTGATGGCGGAACTGGGGTCAAACACTGGGTTTCACAGGCCCTGTCTGCTCCACCGCACCTCTGGATTTATCAGACCCTGCTATCTGGGGTCTCCTTCCTGCGTGCCCATGGGGAGTGTCTGGGAGGACCTCTGAGACTGAGCATTGTTGGCTTGGACTGTGGCCTTTGCGGTTCCCATGGAGTCGCATTGGTGACCAGGTGGGCACCTACCTGTACAGAAAAGTATGTATGTGTGTAAATGTGTGTGTGTGCGTGTGTGTGTGTATGTGAGTGTGTGTGTGTGTGTGGGGGGGGGTAATATAAAAAAGAAACCTTTCAAAAAATCTCGTATTTTTGTCCAGTGGCTCCTATAACAGAAAGTCCCAGAAAACCTCAACAGGGCTACAGGCAGATACCTTCTATTCTTCTGAAATCTAAAATCCCGGAGCAGAGGGGGAGGAGGGACAGACCCGTCACTGAGACAGTGGCCTCTGAGGGCGTGACAGGGTACTGTGGCTTCCAGGTGTGGTGGCTGCAGACTCTTCTGCTCAGAACACTTATTCCCCACTGGAACCTGAAAGCCCAGCTTCTCCCTGACCTGGAGGGCAGCTACAGCAGGAAGATCATTATCTGAAGCAGATTTATTATCCCCAAGGTCACTTGTGGACACCTGGAGCCCAGCACCTGGAAGATGAGTCCTCGTGCCCTCTGAGACCTCTCTGCTATGCCTACTATATATTGAGTGGAGAACCATCCAGAAACCTGAAGACTTTAACTTCTATCAGATCTCTTTGAGTTTCCCATTTTTCCCCCCTCATAGTCTGAGCCTCTCTTTCTGGCCTCCTTCATCTGTCAGGGACTTGCAGGGGATGAAGGGAGGCGACCCATGCTTCCCAGCATGGAGCCCAGGCAGGGGACTGCGATAATGGGTTTCTGAGCTGGGGGGCACAGGCTGCAGCCTCTGAGGACCTCCACCAGGGCCCTGGTTGCCTGTAACAGCCTCTCCCTGTCCCTTGGAAAATGTGACCTGCCAAACCCTCCTGACAAGCCAGGCTGTGCCTCCCCCTCCCCAGGGGAAGAGATGGAAAGCAGACCCTCCTGCCTGTTCAACTTCAGCGGAGATGATTATAACGTGCCTGTGGCCGCCACCCTACCCTTTTCCCATGTTCCTTTGGGGATCCCGAAACTCCATAAGGTTCTCATTTGCAGCTTGTTCCTAGGGAGGCCTCACTTCCTCACCACACACCCCTGATGTGGCCAGGGTCTCCCTCCCACAGCCTGGGTGGCGCTGGGGACTTCCCTGGGCCTCTCTCCCCTACCTGCCCTCCACAGGACCCTCCCTTGGCCTCCGCCCTTCCCCTGCCTCCTCCCCCTCCCCCACTGCTCAGGTCTTTCAGTTCCTGCTCCCCACGTCCAGGAGCTGTGCTCAGGGCTGGGGCTGTTTCCTTGGCAGAAGTGCCCTTTCTAGAAGTTTCTCCTGCTCAGTGCAGCAGGCGTTGGGAAGGATTTCTGGGGTCCCCATCAGCACTATAGTCAATGTGCTGGTCCGTCCTAAAAGTGTCATTTCGGAGCCCTTTCCAGCCAAGAGAAGGCCGCAGGGGTTTTAATTTCCACACCCCTGTCCTCTCTCGGGCTCTGCTCCCCAAAACTACTCCTACCCACCTTTCATAACTGCTTCTCTCCCTCCCACCCCACTGTGACCACCACACATGCCTTGACAGCTTTGGGGACAGGTCCATTCCATGGATGGCACTGTCGCCTCTGCCTCTGCTAATTCAGATCTAATTACCACTTTCCATTCGCCAGGCTTTGTTCCAGAAGATTCTGTTCCCCTCTCCCGGTTGGCAGCTGTCTGGGTCCAGGTCAGCCAGGATCTGTCTGGGCCTCAAAGATCTCAGACCTACCTTATCCAAGGTCCCCACAGCCCACAGAGGAAGGAGGCTGGCCCTCCAAGGCTGGCCCTGGGGTGGTTCTTTGGCCTCAGGCTAGACCTAAGATAAACAGATGTGATTAGAAGATCAAAGGGCTTGGCCGGAGGGGGCCCTTTGATGTACCCACATCCCTTTCCCCACCCCACACCCCTGCGGGTCCCCTGGCTCAGAATCTCTCTCCATTTCTCTTCTTATCTATCTGCAGCCCCAGCTCCCCAGGCTCAGCTGGCGGCTGGCGGGTGGGCAGGCAGGTCGGTGGGAGGGGGCTGCCCCCTCCAGGGCGCTCACTCAGTGACCACTGCGGAGCTGGCCCGTGAAGCCCCAGCAGGGTCATGTGAGGCTCAGTTGCAAACCCCAGAGCTTGATCCCTTTGGAAATGACCGGAGGGTGAATGTCGGCTGCTTCTCCTCTCCAGGCGTCCAAAGAGGAGCAGTCCCTGTAGTTCTGGGAACAGTGGCCCAGGGAAGGGAGGGTTGGTTATCTTCGGATTCTTCCTTTCTCCTTTGAAAAGGGTAGGAATTCCCGAAAGCCACCGCTGTTGAGGGCCTGCAGAATTTGCCTTAAAACGTGAGAGAGGCCTTGCTCAGGGGGTTGAGGATGTGCAGGACACCTGGCTGTCTGTGAGGGACAACTTCCTTGTTAAAGGGGCTGGGATGTAGCTCAGTGGTAGAGTGCCCCCAGGTTCAATCCCCAGTACTGCAAAAAGGAGAGGAGTGCTGTGGAAAATGACAGAAGGGGACAGGGGAACGCGACAATGAGCTGGGCTGGTGGCCAACCGCACGTAGGGTGACATTACAGCAAAGACTCAAAGGACATGAGGGAGTCAGCCTCACGTCAGATTATCTGGAGAAACAGCGTCCCCAGCAGGCAAACAGTCAGTGCAAAGGCCCTGAGGTAGCATGGCCTGGAAGGCTCCAGGAGGCCAGTGTACCTGGACACAGGCAGGGGGAGAGTACAAAATGCAAGTGGGGGCGAGGGGTGAGGAGGACAAGCCCGCTGTCTTGGAAGCATTGCCAGGACTTTGGCTTTTACTTTGAGTGAAATGGGGAGCATGCAGGGTGCTGAGCTAGGGGGTCACATGCTGGGACTTAGGTTTAGAGGGGCTCACCTTTCCTATACAGACTCTCCAAAGCTCTCATGCAGAAGAAAAGGGAATATGTCATAGCACACTTCAATGTTGAGTTTCTAATGTGCTAAGCATCGTGTGTCCCAGTTGCTGGGAGTTCAGCAGGCTCCTCATCCAAGGAATCCCTGTGCGTGGAGGGGGTGGGGGCGGGGAGACAGGAAACAGTTACGACACCAAGAGAGCAGCACACAGGGACAGGGACAGGGAGGGCAGGGATTAAGGGAGGCTTCCCAAGGGTACCTGAACTGGGTTCTGAAGGCTGAATGGGAGTTTTCCAGGTGAACAAAGGGGGAAGGTCATTCCAGAGGAGGAAATAACCTGTGGAAAGGGATGAGGCTTGAAGGAGCAGAGGACCGTGAGGACCTAGGGAACAAGTGCATGCTGTCTTGTGGAATATGCTGGAAGGAGTGGGCAGAGATGAGGTCAGAGAGGAAGAAGATGCACCCATCTCCTTCCCCACGTCAACAACCACATACCTGGTTTCTGGGGTGTCACTTGATCAAGTCCGAGTGTCTGCTGTGCTATGTTTTGTCCTAGCTGCCGTCCCCCAGAAGCAGTCCCTGAGGGCAAGGAATTTATCTGGGAGGTGATTCCAGGTCCTCCTCTGCCAAGCAGCAGCCGGGGCAGAGGAGCTGCAGGGCCGGAGGGAAGCTGCTGACAGGGCTGGGCGAGCGGGAGGTGAGTGGCCTCCTCCCTGCTGGAGCCCCGGGAATCAGACTGCACCCCAGAGTTTGTAACTGAGGGAAAACCTGAGAACCCTCTAGCTCCAGGTACTTGGTTTCCAGGGGTGCTTAACTTCTGGGCCACACCCCAGCCTTTAAAAAAATATTTCATTTAGAGACAGGGCCTCGCTAAGTTGCTGAGGCTGGCTTTGAACTCATGATCCTCCTGTCTCAGCCTCCTGAGCCGCTGGGATTACAGGCGTGTGTCACCGCACCTGGCAGCCACTTGGTTTTAGTTGACTAACAATCGCAGATTCTGGAGGTCACACAGCTGAGCGGTGTCGTGGGTCTCCCGCTGGCTTTGCTGTGGACGACACCCCTGACGTGTGGGCTGTGGTGACAGCGGTTGCCTGGGTTACTTTTCAGGGACTTGAAGGTCACTGTTGTCAAAAGCACCGACTCCTCACTTGGGCCCGCTCAAGTGTCGGATGGGTGACCTTTGGGTGTCAGGAGGCTGGACCCTGCACCCTCAGCTCACGCCCAGCTGACATTTCCCGCACAGGAGCGGGTTTAGAGGGATGGCCATCCGCAGGCCACTGCCGGCTCCACCTCTCCCCACACCTTAAGCCCTGCTGCTTCTTCATCCCGTAACTGTCCCCAAACGCTACCCTGAGGAGGCAGATTTGAGACTTGGGGCTCCCCCTGCTCACTCTTGGGGCCACCTGGTGAGTAAACTTTTTTTTTTTTTTTGTCTCAGGGAGCAGCTCAGGTGCCGCAGGCGACAGGGCCTCTCTCTGTAAGAAGCTGGGTCACCTGAGTTGGAGGGAGCTGGGCTTGTGCCCTCCTGTCCTCTGTCCTGGGTTTGCTGCCTGGGGCTCCTGACTCCTTGACCTTCCCAGCCTGCCCAGCGACAGGGACAGCCCCCGGCAAAGAGTCAGAGATAGGAGAGCAAGTGCTGGGGCCCTTGGGCAGGCGCCTGCAGGTCTGTGACAACTGCATACGGTTACTCAACACCCTACTGTGTACACCACGGTGCAGAGAGGCCTGGAGCCCATCTGGCCAAGGAGGACGCCATATATGGAGGTAGCACGTTTTCTTTATGGCCACTAATTGCTTCCTCTTTGGGGTTATTGTGACTAAGGCCACTAGGAACGTGAGTGGGCAAAAATCTGTGGGAGCCCATGCTCCAGCATATGGACCCACAGAGGCTGCACTGCTCTTATATCCACTAGAATCTCTTGTAAGGACACACTGGCTCAGCTGTCACACCAACTGGACGGGGGGGAGGTGGCTGGAATGAGGACCACCCCACACGCAGGGATTATGCAGGGATCAGTGAGGACACCCAGACTGACGCCGCGAGGCCTGTTGACAGCCCAGGGGACCCTTCAGTCTTCGAGTTGCCAGTTCATTCCTTGTACAGCTGTGTCACTTTGGTTGGATTATGTCATAGTGCTGACAGTCCAGAGGACATGGGTTTGTGTCCTGCCTTTATGGTGGCTGTGTGACCTCAGGCAAAGGACATGGCTGTTATTTTCCTGAGCCTCAGACAGTTTCCTTGTCTGTACAAATCCATCATCAGAGTAACCGGGCTGCTGGACAGACAGTGCTCAGTACGGGGCACAAATGTCACTAGGATCCATTTCTGCAGATGCCTCTGAGGGAGCTTGTTGGTGGCTATTTAGACCACTCAGGTCAAGGTTAAGTGCAGACTTGGTGCCTGTTATTGCACTAGGACTTGGGTGGCGCAGGGGGTGGGCTCTGGTATAATGCCACAGAGGCCCTCCTTCAAGGACGGACTTCTGTCCCAGTTTGTGGGGTCCTTTCGGGAGCCCCCGCCGCAGTCAGCATCTGCAAGCTCTACCCCGCCACAGAGCGCTTCTCCCACAGTCACGCCCTTCTGCCAATCCTGGATTCTTTGAGTGGGTCCCACGTGATCCCAGGGTGACCTGACACAGAGGCAGGGGGTCAGAGTCAGAGAAGAAGATGGAACAGTGAAATCGGATGCCAGAGGGTCCACAAGCCAAGGGGACGCTGGCAGCATCTGGAAGCTACCAAAGATTCCCCTCTAGAGGTTCTGGAAGGAACCGGCCCTGCCCATACCCTGATTTTAGACTTCTAACCTCCAGAACCTTAAGAGAATAAAAGTTGGCTGTTGTAACCACTCTGCTCATCCGAACAGGGCCACAATCATGCCACATACTAGGCTGAGCCCTCTCCATGGCTAATCTCCTTAACTAACCCACCTTCCCACGGAGGACAACGCCATCTTCGCCCCATTTCATTTATTCCCAGTAAAGGAAGAAGCCACTTGGCCACACTCCCACAGATGGTGTGGTTTTTTCCCCTTGGAGCTTCTGTAACAAAGGACCCCAGGCCAGGTGGCTGTCAACCACAGAATTTGATTCCCTCTGGGTCCTGGAGGCCAGCAGACTGAATTCAAGGTGTCTTCAGGGTCACACTCCCTGTGGTGGTTCTAGTGGAGGATCCTTCTGGGCCTCTTCCGGCTTCTGGTGGCTCCAGGTGTCCCTGGCTTGTGGCTGTACTGTCCCAATCTCTGCCTCTATCTGGGCATGGCCTTTTCTTCTCTCCACGTGGCTCTGCTCTGCGGGTCTGTCACAGGGACACCTGCCGCTGGATTTACAGCCCACCCAGATAATCCAGGGTGAGCTCACCTAGGACCCTTACTTACATCTGCAAAGAAGTCTCCTCCTTTATTTTGCGGTGCTGGGGATCAAATACAAAGATTCTTTTTCCAAACAGGTCACATGTGCAGGTTCCAGGGGTTAGGAGGTAGGCATAACCTTTTTTGGGGGGCCATCATTCAATCCACTGTAGATCATGTGAGGTGGAGTAGGGGTCTGAACCCAGGAAGACCTGCAACAATAGTGTTTCCATCTGAAATGTGCCCCCAAAACTCATGTGTTGAAGGCTTAGTCCCCAACACAGCAGTGTTCAGAAGGGGACCTTGGGAGGTGATCAGTCCCCCCAATCATTCATCCTGTGACGTGTTCATAGCTTGTTGGGCTACTGCAAAGTGGTTGAAATTTTAGGTGGGGCCTGGTTGGAGGAACTGCCTTTGAAGGATATAATTTATCACCCGTTCCTTCCGTTCTCTCTCCTTGCTTCCCGGCTGCCGTAAGGCAACAGTTTTGCTTCCCCAGATGTCCCTGCCTGACAGTTCTGCCTCACCACAGGCCCAAAGCAACAGAGCCCAGCCATCATGGAGTGAAACCAGGAGCCCAAGTAAATCTTTGTTCCTTTAAGTTGATTTTCTTGGGTATTTTGTCACAGCCACAGAAAGCTGACTAACGCAAGTAAGAACCTCTTGTGGTGGTTTTTAAAAACGTTGTCTCCAAATTCTTGACGCTCCTCCCAGTGAAAGGTGGCTTCTCTACCCCTCCTCTAAAATCTAGGTGGGCGACTGAGGCACCTGTAACCCAGTGAATATGGTGAAGAAATGTTAAGTGACATCCAAATGGTGGACCAGAAAGTGTAATGCAGTCTCTGCCTTTTTCTGGAAACATTTGCCTTTGGGGCCCTGAGCTGCCATGCGAACCACCTGACTACTGTGAGGCCACATGCTGGGAGGAAACCCAGGGCCACAGGGAGAGGTCATATGTAGGTGTTCTGAACAATAGCTCTAGCAACAGGTCTAGCAACAGCAACTCATATGAACTGGCAGGCAATTCATATGAGTAAACAGACCTCCAGATCATTCCAACCCAGCTGTCTAGCTACCTCAACCTATTGAATCTTTTGTTGGTGGGGGGTACCGGGGATTGAACTCAGGGGCACTCAACTACTGAGCCACATCCCCAGCCCTATTTTGTATTTTATTTAGAGACAGGGTCTCACGGAGTTGCTCAAGGCCTTGCTAAGATGCTGAGGCTGGTTTTGAACTCTCAAACCTCCTGTCTCAGCCTCCAGAGCTCCTGGGATTACAGATGTGCATCACCGCACCTGGCTCCATTGAATATTTTTACCTGAGGTCTGAGACATCCGTGGAGCAGAGATAAGCTGTTCCTATTGTCCCGAGTTCCTAACCCACAGAGTCTCTGGGTCTAAGTAAATAAATGGTTGTTCTATGCCACCAAATTTGGGGGTGGTTTGTCACAGAGAAATAGTAACCAGAACACCTCTCCTTGTCCAGAGGGAGCAAGTGCATACCTTGGGTTCCTGAGAAATAGGTCTGAGAGGGAGACAAAGAAAACCTCTTCAGCCTGAACCACCCCACTCCCATCCCAATTCTCAGTGGTTCTGGGAGGAGAGGAGGTGAGGGGAAGGAATGGAAGGGGGGCGCGGGGGGCAGGGAGCAGGCACAGGGCTCCTCTCTGCAGGAGAAGGTGTCCCTCACCAAGCCGACAGACGTCACAGGCTGGGCTGCCGCCAGCCTCCCCAGCAGCTTTCGCTCCAGGCCCTGCACCTGATCCCCAGCAGCAGCAGGGACCAGCTGTAGCTCCAGCCCTTAGTGCAGCTGCACAGGCCCGAAGGCCCCCAGCCATGTCCCTCCCCCGGCCCCTGCTACCTGACTGACCACACAGCCCCCTGGGGCCCAGCCTCCTCTTCCTCAGGAGGCTGTGGCTCCCCAGGTCTGGCTTTGCCGGGCTCAGGGTCGTCTGCGGTGCTGCTGTCAATTATAGCCCAAGCCTGTCGCATTTGCTGGATGGGAGCTTTGGATTTTGTCATTTGCCATGCGGAGGTTTTCTTTCTGACTAATTTGTTTACCAGGTTTAATTCTTCAATCATGTTTTCATTTTAAGAGATTTCAGGGTAATTATGAACTTTGAATAAATCCATCTGAGGCACCGGAGTGCTCGGAGCGCCACTCTGTTCGGGCCTGCCATTCCGTTGCTACACTGCAGAGCTGGTGTGCACAGGACCTTTCCTGCCACCCCCAGTCTGACTCCTGCAATTGAAAACAGCTGGGTCTCTAGGAGTCAAGGTCAGGATTTAAGAAAAAGCCACAACTGAAAAAGCATGCTGGGGCTGGGAAGAGAAGAAATCAAGCCCAGGTGGGAGTTAGGCCAAAGAACCTTCGAGAACCCAGGCCCTCCCCACCCACTTTGCCCAGGCTGTTCCCTAGGGCATCAGGCCAAGGGGGCAGAAGCCCAGCATGATGCATAGAGTTCTTGGGGAAGAAAAAATGGCTTTCCTCTGCCTTTTAGGTTCTTTGGCTGGGCTATGAATTAAATTGATGTAAAACAGATTAGCAGGAGAAAAACCATTTTAATTACGAATGAGCGCATGGGAGTCCCACAAAAATATAAGTCTCAAGGACCATATGATTGAAGTTTATATAGCATCTTGAGCCCCAGAAAAGAATAGGGGCTTTAGGGGTTTGGGGGGGTGGAGGAAACAAATTATGGGTGAGGGGGAGAGCGTATATGCTGAATGAAGGTTTATTTAAAAATTTTCAGAGACAGGTCTCACTATATTCAGGTTAGCCTCAAACTCCTGGGTTCAACTGACCCTCCTGCCTCAGCCTCCCAAGTAGCTGAGACTCCAAGGTGGCCTGCTTCAAAGGTTTTCTTGTTTATAAAGATAAAAGTCTCTCAGGTAATAAAAATTGAGCAGCATGAAATAATCAATAGGGGAATAATTTGGGGTGGCATGTTCTGGTTTCTCATGATCATATCTTGGGATGTCCTGAGCCCCATGAAGGAACCTGGGAGAGGCCCAGGCATGGAGGCCAGAGGCTGGGACTCCAGCTTCTGTGAGCAGTAGCCCAGGGGCAGTTTCTGAGCCCTTGGAGTGTCAGAGAAATGTATCAAGGATGCCTAGGACAAGTCCTGCTCCAGGGGCTAGCAGGCTTGTCACAGAGGCGCTGATGTAGGAGGAGGCATTCCGTGAGCTGGTCACGTGGCACAGTTGTGAGGTGGTGGTGTGAGGTTGTAGACCCAGGTCTCTTGGTCCTATCAGTGGGGTCCCATTGGCAATTGATAGAAAAGCAGGAAATGCCACCAGGCTCCCAGATGTCTCGACTGGGGCACCAGCTTCTCAACTAGTGCGGTCTGGTTCCTGGGTTGCTGGGGTGGTCTCTGTGAGAGGCTATGAATTGTGTTCCTGCCTCAGCACCTTATCAACGCCACGCAGGAGGGCTGCCTGGGCCTGGGATCTTATCAGCATCAACAAATTAGTGTGGCTTAATTTGCATATCCGTATCAAAAGTACAGCCAGCCGGGCCAGTGGTTGGTGCAGAAGCAGCAAATGCACTAAGCACAACTAGAATGGATGTGTTAGGCTTAGCTCATTTGCATGCAGCCAATCATAGCGAAGGTAAGAAGAGCGAACCTGCCAAGGGAACCAATCACAGGAAGGGAAATCTTCACCGCAGACTCTAAGACCCCAGAGCGCTCAGAGCCCTGGTTCCTACTGCAGGGAAATCTGGATTTGCTCCTGTAGTGGATTCTCTGCACAGTGACAACCCAGGCAGCTGGTGGCCAGAGAAAGGGAGTATCCATATTGTTTTAGTAAGAGTTCTCCCACAAGCAAGTCTGAGACACAGAGGCACCATCCGGGAAGGGGACGTGGGTTCAGAGAAGACAACTAAAGAAAAGATGCAGGATCAAGCTGGGGACCTCTGAAGGTGACTTATGGGCTGAATTATGTCCCCCCCTTCATATGTTGAAGTCCTGACCCTGAGGACCTCAGAATATGACCTTATTTGGAAACATGGCCCTTAAAGCGGTAATTAAGTGAAAATGAGGTCATAAGGGTGGACCCTAATCCACTCTGACAGGTGTCCTCCTAAGAAGAGGAGGTTAGGATGCAGACGCGCACAGAGAGGCAAGACCGTGAAGACAGCCATCTGCAAGCTCAGACGAGAGGCTCAGAAAACAACCCTGTCGACACTGATCTCTGACTGACTTCCAGCTTCCAGAACTGTAGAAAAATAAATTTCTGTATCTCTGACTGACTTCCAGCTTCCAGAACTGTAGAAAAATAAATTTCTGTTCTTCTTTTTTTTTTTTTTAATATTTATTTATTTATTTTTTAGTTCTCGGCGGACTCAACATCTTTGTTTGTATGTGGTGCTGAGGATCGAACCCGGGCTGCACGCGTGCCAGGCGAGCTCGCTACCACTTGAGCCACATCCCCAGCCCAAATTTCTGTTCTTAAGTACCCCTGTATGGCAGCCCCAGCTGATTAAGTAAGACTCACTTCCTTGGAGGAGACAGAATCTTCCAGAAAGAGATTTCTGGAACGCTGTGAAGTAGTTCACAAACTTGAGGGAAGGTAGTTGGACTCACAGTCAGGAACACTGGTGGGGACTGGGCAGGCTTCCAAATTATGCCACCCCAGGGGTGATGAGGCCGGTGTACTTACCCACCAACTTATGTCAGTCATTAATGGGGGCTCTTCCCAAGGAGCATTAATTCCCATACTTAGCCAGACTTGGGCAGGCAAAGGAGCTTTGGCAACCTATAGAAGCCCCCAGGCAAAGACATACTGGGATTGCCATTTGGAAGTTGGGCCCAAAGGCACCAAGTGGTAAGAGGGAGGGGATTGCAAGGGGGTAACAATCACGGACATCTGCTACACAGACCCAAGAGAGGAAGAAGGAACTATCTCAGGGACCTGTCTAGAGGCAAAGTGAACTTTTCTCTCTACCCCAAAAGAACAGGCATGTGTATGGTGTGTGTATTCATAGGAAGATTTGTCTGGATGGAGTACAGACTTTCATATTGTGGATAATCCTGTGTAATATTGTATAACCCTATAATAAATGTCATTTGCCAAGCTTACCTCTGGATAGTTTTCACGCCAAAGTTAGTGGCGTGAGCAGAACATTTACCATGGTTTACTGTGGACTTGGGCTGGTGGCTTTGATGGTGTCCCTCGTAACTCTTGCTAATTTTAGATGGGAGTACTAGGCACAGTTAGGATGAGAGCACTTTGAGTCAGGGTCTGTGGTTTCAAGCAACTGAAACCAACAATAGTTGACTTTAATAGGAAAAAGAGTTCTGGAAGGCTGTTAAATAGTTCACAAACTTGAGGGAAAGTAGTTGGTTGTTAAATATACTGGTGGGGCTGGGCACGATGGTGCACCCCTGTAATCCCAGCAGCTCAGGAGGCTGAGGCAGGAGGATCATGAGTTCAAAGCCAGCCTCAGGAAAAGCAAGGTGCTAAGCAACTCAGTGAGATCCTGTCTCTAAATCAAATACAAAATAGGGCTGGGAATGTCGCTCAGTGGGTGAGTGTCCCTGAGTTCAATCCCTGGTAAAGGAGGAGGAGGAGGAGGAGGAGGAGGAGGAGGAGGAGGAGGAGGCGGCGGCTACTGGTGGGGACTGGGCAGAGAGCGACTTGCTGGCCCTCTGTGCTAGCCTCTATAGGATATAGCCACTGCAAGACTCTTGAGGTTACCACATGGATGGAGAGAATTCTAGAAGGGGGTGGAGCAGGGGTGTATTTGTTCTGGTGGGTCTCGATTCCTTTGCTCCGCCTCAATCCAGGTTGGTAGACTGGAGTTCTGGCTGCATGTTGGGTGGGTTCCCTTGACCAGGGCTGTCTTCGGGGCTTGGCTGGCATCAAGACGCACAGGCAGGAAGCCTGTGGAATGCCGAGTATTTTTTTCTATTACCATATAACAAAATAGGGGCTTAAAACTCTAGCAATCCCTGATGTTGTTCACTAATCTGGGGATTGACTAGGCTTAGCCAGGCAGTTCTCACGAGGGGCCTCTTGGGTTGCAGCGACATAATGGCTGGAACTGAAGTCACCTCAAAGGCTTCCTCAGTCGTATGTCTGGCTTCTGGGCTGGGAAGACCCAAACAGCTAGGGGTGGAAGCAGCTGGAGCTCTCTGGGCCCGTCTTTATCTTTGTGTGGTCTCTGCGTGGCCTTCCCCATAGCAGCTCAGGACTCAGGGCTTCTTACCCATCAGCTCAGGTTTCTAAGAAAGAGAGGACAGGAAGCTGTGTTGCTTTTTGTGACCTAGGCTTGGAAAGCATGCAGCACACTTGTACCATGTTCTATTTATTCCATGCAAGTCAGGAAGGCTGGCTCGTATTCAGGGTAGGGGTGGGGGGACTGGACTTCTCCACCCTTTGATGTCACTGTCACAGAATTTGAAGATATGCTTAAAACCATCACGATGGGCTAGGAGATGGCAAACAGCCACTTCCCATGACTGTCTCACTGGACCAATTCGTTTTTCGTTTTCGAACTTGGATGCTCCTTTCCCCAGGTGTAGAGAGGCCAGGGCTCAAACTCCCAGCAGCAGGTTAGTGACTCAAATGTTCGCACCTCATGGGGCTGGACGCCCCCCTCTAGTTCATCCCATTTCATCATTATGCCACGAGCGCTCATTCCAACTGAAATTTGACTATTGGTTTTTAATTTTGGTGCCATTTTTCAAGCTGATGGCTCTTCTGGCTGACAGTGAATTACCCAGGGTGCAAATTAAATACAATAGAATTGCTAATCAGGCCATTAGAATCGGAGGACGGGAGGAAATCTACAAGTTGTCAGACCTGGGTGGGCTCCCTCTTTGCCTTTTGTGCAGAATTTGTGTGACTTTGAATGGGTCTGTGGATGGGGCTAGGACAGATATTGAAATAGATGCCTTCAGGCAGCTAGGGCACCGGTGAGCGCCCCGACATCCTTTCTCTACTGCTTTGGCTGGTTTCCCTCTGCAAGAAAAATCTTGTCTTAGAAGTATACTCCAGGTCCCTGGGGACTGCGGTCTAATGTTCCACTCGCTCTTCTCAAGCAAGGAAGTGTTGAGATTTAATTCTCAATCTGCAGGCCCACAAGGAAGACATTGGATATCTGGCATAATGAACAATGTTTTCAGATATCTAAATTTAGAGGGAAATGAGAATGTACTAGTGGTTTTTCTCTAATTCTGAACAAACATAGACTTCTACGTTGAAGACTTCTGGTGGCACATTCATATGCAGTTTCTTTGTGTTTTTATTTTTTGGATTTTTTTTTTTAAACCTCATGAAACTGACCGAAAGGAAACAGACTCAGGAGTCACTTCCTAAGGGTTCCATGTTGGATGCCAAAGGATGCTTCTGGAAATTGGTAGGTATGGAGCCTTCAGAGAAGATAGAATGTGATCTTAAAAGGTGAAGATGGCAGCCAGGTGTGGTGGTGCTCATCTGGAATCCTAGGGTCTCTGGAGGCTGAGGTAGGAGGATCGTGAGATCAAAGCCAGCCTCAGAAATTCATCGAGACCCTTAGCAACCCAGCGAGACCCTGTCTCTAAATAAAATATAAGAAGGCTGGGGATGGGGCTCAGTAGTTAAGCACCCCTTGGTTCAGTTCCCAGTACCAAAAAAACCCACAAAAAATCAGTGAAGACACAAGCCAGGATGAGGTGCAGGAATGCCATTTGGGGAGGCCGTGAGTTGAGGACACTCCATTTACAAGTAAGGGAGGACTCTTTCTAAATCATTCACCACGACCACGACTGTGAACTGCCCGCTGTGACTGTCAGTGCTTGAAGTGCGTGCAACACTTAATCTTCCCAACAGCCCTCTCAGGTGCAGATGATCACCAACTCCCATTTCATGGATGTCGATCTTGAGGTTAGGTGACTTTCCTGGGGTCACCCATCAAGTTAGTTAGATTGGGTTCAGCTGCCAGGGATAGGAGAAAAAGAAAAGAAAATAGAAAAGCGCATAATAACCAGGCTTCAACAAGTAGACGGTCTTTCTTACAAAAACAAAGTTTGGAGGGAAGCTGTCTAACTGCAGCACAGCGGCTTCATAATGAGCCACCCAAGTGCAATTCCATCTTGTTACTCTGTAAATCTTTAACAGATGGTCTGTCCCTTGTGTTACCACACAAAATATAGGACTCCAGTTGAAATTGGAATTTTCGATACACAACAAATAATCTTTGACTATAAATATAGCTCATGTGATATTAAAATATTTAAGTAAAAATTAAATAAGCTAATAGTTGTATTTGCTAAACCTGGCAATCCTGTCTCTAGCTCATGGCTCAAGATGGCTGCTTGTGCACCAGCCTTCAGAACCATGCTTCACGCAGTCCAGGGGGCGGGAGGTAGGGTTAAAGAAGGGCCTCCCTCTGTTTCAACACACCTTATGGAATTCACACCTGACACTATCATTCATCTCCCATTGGCCTCAATGTAGGTTTGGGGGAAGCTGGGGAATATGGCTTTTATTCTGGGCAGCTGGAGACCCCGCTTCATCAGGGCTTCTAGAGATGAAGAGAAATGGCATCAGGGGTCAACTTAGTCTTTGTCACAGTTGGGATCGAAATCCAAGTCAGAGTGGCTTTTGAGGGTTGGGGCTTCATCACCTGCTGGCTTGCCTTTTCCCCATTTCATGAAAGAAGGGGGAGACCAGACCCTGTCTCCCACACGCCCCTGGGGATCCCTCTGATGATTTCCGTGTGCTTCTTGCCTGCCTTCTGTGCGCTTTTGCTGCAGACGGCCTTGCCCTGTGACACTCTTCAGAGCCTGCCCTCTGGCTACTGCAGCCTTGTTGCCCACACCTGCGCTGGCTGGGGTCACCTACACTCCAGTCCTCCTCTGCAGGATCCCACTGAGGCTGGCCTCCCTTGAGAGTGACCCCTTGTGGGGCTTCTTCCCGTCCCTACCCTGCATCCCCTGTCCCCCTACTAGTATCTCCTGGAAGCGCTTCATGCAAATCGCAAATCCTTGCTGCAGTGTCTTAGAGGCCCAAGAGAAGGCTTTAACCTCGGGAAAATAGTAATAGGAAGCGGGCCAGCACTTTTGAAGATGAAGCAATTCTGCTGTTGCGTGCTCCTCTGTGATGAAGAGGCCAAAGGAACTTGCAAAGCCCTTGAGCTTGAATTAGGTCACACCTTGCCTTTACCAGCAAATCCTGAGCTGTGACAACTTGTACTGAATTGGACATTTACTATTTATTTCACTCTTCCCCCAAGCCGTATGTTTTCTTAGGGAATGTCAGGAAAATAGATGGCACCTGGAGTTTCAAATTTGGGCAAATTTAAGGGTTGGGGCTGGGGCTCAGCGGTAAAGTGCTGGCCCAGCATGCCCAGGCCCTGGGCCCTGTCCCCAACACTGCAAAAAAGAAAAAAGAGAGGGAGAGGGAGAGAGAGATCTCATACTGCAAGTAGGAATTTTATCTTGAGGGAATATGTTCTAAGACCCCCAGTGTTGCCTGAAATCACAGATAGTACCAGACCCTATATATTCCATGTTTTCTCTTATTCATATATATAGTGCCAAGAAGATGCCCTGGACACATAGATGATTCATGTCCTGCATGGGACATAGTGGAACAATGTGAGATTTCATCATGCTAATTCCGACCAGCACACAATTTAAAACTTATGAGCCAGGTGCAGTGGTACATGCCTGTCCAGTGGTTCAGGAGGCTGAGGCAGGAGGATCTCTAGTTCAAAGCAGCCTCAGCAAAAGCGAGGTGCTAAGCAACTCAGTGAGATTCTGTCTCTAAACAAAATACAAAATAGGGCTGGGGATGTGGCTCAGGGATTCAATGACCCTGAGTTCAATCCCTGGTACTCAAAACAACAATAACAACAAACCTTATGTGGTTTAGGTTGGACTTGAGGATCAAAAAGTAAATGAACCCAGCCCATTTTTAAATTTATTTATTTATTTATTTTTATTTTGGGGCAGTGCTGGGGATGGAACCCAGGGTTGATCTATCACCAAGCTATACCCCCAGTCCTTTTGATTTTTTTTTTTTTTTTTCATTTTGAAACAGGGTCTCACTAAGTGGCTGATGTTGGCCTTGAATTTGTGATCTTCCCACCTGAGCCTCCGAGTTCCTGGGATTTCTGGCCTATGCCACCGTGTCCAGTGCTTCCTTTGCTTTTTGTTCTCTTTAGGTCCTCGGTGGGTTGCCTGATGCCAGCCATGTTAGGAAAGGCCTGGTGCTCTCCTCATCTACCAATTCAAACACTAATCTTTCCCGAAACACCCTCAAGGGTTCACCCAGAAATAACATTTTATCGGCTATCTGGGCTTCTCTTAGCCCAGTCAAGTTAACACATAAAATTAACCATCACTTGCAGGCTCTGTGCTTTAATCACCCCAATATCCTGATTCTCTGTCACCTCTGCCAACTTTGGGCTTCTCTTTCTTTCTTTCTTTCTTTTTTAATTTTTTTTTTTTAGTTGCAGTTGGTACAATATCTTTATTCCTTTATTTTTATGTGGTCCTAAGGATTGAACCTAGTACCCCACACGTGCAGGACAAGTGCTCTACCACTGAGCCCCAGCCCCAGTCCCAACTTTGTGCTTTTCTTATCCCACCCCATTATTGACAATACTTACTGCTTTTCTCTGTCCCGTTATAATATCTGGAAAATGCTTTGTACTCTACAAATTATTTCTCCATATATCCACAGATTTAGTTCTCATAATAGCCCTGTGAAGTAGGTGTTTTTATTCCCATTTTGCCAACCAAGGGGACTGAAGGTTAGAAAAATATAGAGATTTGCCCAAGGTGCCCAGCTGCTAAGTGGGACTGGAACTCAGAGGCATTGGTAAGTACAGGGACGTCAGCTGATGACCTTTTTCCCCAGAGTGGGCCTGGGACTGAGGACTCAACTGGGCAGAGACCTCAGAGTTTGAGGCACACTGAGTGGGGGGAGGGCATCCTGCAGATCTGTTGGGATTTCTCTCTTTCCAAGAGCGGCCTGGTGAAGAGGGAATCCTTCCCTTAGTCGACACAGGGAAAGGTACCAGTGGAATTCAGCTGGTGCCTCCCCATCAAGGGGCTTCAGACCCTGGGTGACAGAAGGTGGGAAAAAGCCAAGTGGATGGTCCATCTCAAAGCCCAGGGTGGAGGAGAGCTCTGAGCGGCCCTACGCAGCAGGCCCTGGCCAAGGTCCATCCTGCCCTAGGGAGACACATTTTCCAGCATTTCCTGCTTTCTTCCTTAAAGTTGGTTTAGTAGCTCAAAGACAGGCCTTGGGGAAAGTCACATTGACATGAAAGTGAAAGCACACAGAAGCCAGGGTGTCCTCCCAACCAGTACCCAGGGATACAGGGATGCCTGGGGGACATTACCCACATTTCAGAAGAAGGATCCATTATGAAGTTTGGTGGCTCCTTGCCCTTCCAATGGGTGGTGGTGGCTCCTCTCTGGCTATTACCTTCATTGTCAGTCTGGCTGTGAGCTCCTGGGGGCGGGGGTGGGGAGGGTGGAAGGACTGCACCTTTGTGTTCCCAGCAATTGACACAGGCCTGCTACCTAGCTCGAGCCTAACAGCCACCAAAGGGAGAGAAGATTGCAATGTTTTGCCCAAGGAGAGCATAAACAGTAGATGGAGGAACTGTTTGCAACCGGGGCAGTTCTGCAGCCTCGCAGTGAACTGCCGGCCCTCCCCTGGAATGAGGAGATGCTAAATGTCTCTAGAGGTTGACTTCCCAGAGCCAAGCTGATTCAGTTCTGCAAATAGCCAGGAGGAGGACCCTAGTAGGTCCATTTACCCCTGCTGTGTCCCCTGCTTTGAGTACTTGTTATTCTTTTTCCTCTTCCTGTGTCTTGTTTTTAGGCCTCATTGTTATTCTCTTTCAGAATATTCTTTCAGATGGCTCTGGGTTAAAAACAACAACAACAACAACAACAAAAACAACAACAACAACAACAACAACAACAACAAAACCCAAAAAACAAAACCCCCCCAAACAAACCAACAAAACCTAAAAACAACCCTCCCCCCCAAAACAAAAAACAAACACCAGGAAGTCGTTATCAGTTTACAAGGAGAAATCTAGCTGTTTGTTCATTTATTTAGTCCTCAAATATTTATTCTGACCTAAACCAAGTTGATCATGCGGAACCCTAAAGTTCTTTCTGGAAGGTAACATAAAGCCTCCTTATCACGCACAGACAAAACACATTGTTTTAACAGACAGAATTGAATATAGAGAATTGTTCCAGTAGAAATGGTTATTCACAAGTCACCGAAGAACCCCCCAAAAGATAATACAAAGTTATCATGGGGGCTGGGGATGTGGCTCAAGCAGTAGTGCGCTCGTCTGGCGTGGGTGCGGCCCGGGTTCGATCCTCAGCACCACATACCAACAAAGATGTTGTGTCTGCCGAGAACTAAGAAAAAATAAATAAATATTAAAAATTCTCTCTCTCTCTGTCCCCCTCTCTCTCACTCTCTCTAAAAAAAAAAAAAAAAAAACAAAACAAAGTTATCATGGATGGAGGAATTGCTGCAAGCAGCTATCATCTTTGGGGGAGCAAAGGGGGAAATTGTTGAAGTTATGGAAACTTAAAAGATCCCAGGAATTGTCACCTGGGCTGCAGCTATTATCTCTGAGCTCATAGAAGGGAGTCCGGGAGGTGGGACAAGACTTCTGAGGAGGGGTGCTGATCAGATGGAGACTCAGGTAGGAGGTGATGAAGCTGATACAGCAGGTGTTGGAAAAATTGCAAACAGGACTCAATTGTTGACCCTAGAGTAAAGAAATATGGAGTGTGGGGGCGGGGAGGGGAAATGCCAATCACAGGATCTGTATGATAACTGGAAGAAGCCCCAAGGAGCCAACAGGAAGCCAGCAGAAGACCATGCCAAAAAAAAAAAAAAATTCTTCTTCCTCCTTCAACCTTGTGTCTTCCTCTAGCATCTGCCATGGACAGAGCCTAACCAGGAACCCCTAGCAAAGGAGAAATGTGGTTTGTGAAGGGCTGCAGGCTCCAGCCTTGTAAGGAAAGGTGAGTTTGCAGCTGAGAGAGGATTTCTTAGTTACTGACGCATCTCCAAAGTGAGCCAGGATTAGCTAGCCCCTCCCAACACCTGTACAACCAGTTCACACCACAGCAGGACCAGATTCTGGCACGTTTATTAAACAAGCATTTATTAGGCACCTGGCACAAAGTAAATCATGCACCCTGCTCTCTAGGCTTGAGGAAGTCCCAGCCTAACCCTCCATAAAAAGTTCACTCAAGAGAGATGCAATATTCTAGAAGCATCAGGGATCCAGAGATCCTCCAAAACCAAAGGTCAAATGAAGCCTCAGCTGTTACCTCCAAGGTTCAGGACGCAGGCCTTGCTAGATCCTGATAACCTCTTCATCTAGAGGTGGAGAGTATCTGGACCATATTTAAGCAAATCCATAGATCCTGAAAACTTTTTTTTAAAAAACATTTAAAAAGTTTTAGATGTATACAATACCTTTATTGTATTTATTTATGTGGTGCTTAGATCGAACCCGATGTCCACACATGCAAGGTGAGCGCTCTACCCCTGAGCCACGACTGCAGTCCTGAAAACTTTTTCTTTTTTATGGTACTGAGGATTGAAGCCAGGGGTGCTTTACTACAGAGCCCCAGCTCCAGCCCTTCTTAATTTTTATTTTGAGACAGGGACTCACTGAGTTGCTTAGGGCCTCACTAAATTGCTGAGTCTGACTTTGAACTTGAATCCTCCTGCCTCAGCCTCTGGAGCCACTGGGATTACAGGCGTGTGTTATTGCACCCAGCTGAATACCATTAATATTCACCAAAAAGTTTATTTCTAACATTTATCATGCTAATTAATAAGCCACCAATTTTATCAATGCAAACCCATTTCTGACTTCCACTTTGCTAATTTCTAAAGCTTCAGGTATTGATGAAGCCCTTGGGATCTTGTGCTTGGACATGGCATTTTCTGGTATAAAGTCAGCTGACTAGCTGGAGAGGGATGTTTGATAAGGGCAAATGACTGCCCTGAAATTGGAGTTTCAAGTAACACAGACATGATATCTCATTGTTCACATGGAAATTCTTCAAAAATAAAATGCATGCATCTTTTTGTTTTAATTTATTTATTTGGTACTGGGGATTGAACCCAGAGGGGCTTAACCACTAAGCCACATCCCAAGACCTTTTTTATTTTGAAATAAGGTCTTGCTAAAATTGCTTAGGGCCTCACTAAGTTGTTGAGGCTGGCCTTTGTGAGCCTCCTGTTTCAGCCCCCAGAGTTGCTGGGATTATAGATGTGCACCACTACATGGGGTTAAAATGCACAGATTAGAATGTATGCCTGGGATAAACGGGCACCACTGGCAATCAATGACAGACAAGACACAGGTCTTGCGGTCCTGTGGCTTGTAGGCTGGGAGATGAATGATAAACAGACAACTACAGTATGCATGGAGTGTGCTATTGGGGTGGACACTATTCTGAAAACAGGAGAACTAGGTTCTGTTGCTCAGTTGTCAGATACCCTGAAAACTGTAAATTCAACCTGATAAAATCCAGGACATCCAGTTCAATTTGGATTTTTAAAAAATTTTATTAGTTATCGATGGACCTTTATTTACTTATTTATTTACATGCGATGCTGAGAATAGAACCAGTGTCTCACACATACTAGGCAAGCGCTCTACCGCTGAGCCACAACCCCAGCCCTCAATTTGCATTTTGAATAACAAATACTTTTTACTATAATATTGTATTTTATTTGCTAAGTCTGACAAACTTGCTCCTAGGCAAAGGTAGAATAGAACAAAAAGACAGGCCTCCATGAGCATGATGGAATTCTCTAGAAGATTGTGTGGTTTTCATGTGCAGTGTCAGGTTTCCTGGGTCTCTAGCAGTACACCAGCCCACACTGAATATTTTAGACTTGTTAGCCTCCATGACTACAGGAGCCAATTCTTTATTGTAAATCTCTAGATGGATGTATGTAATTACGAGTGTGTGTGTGTGTGTGTGCAGTATGTATACATGCATATCTTTTTTTTTTTTAAGAGAGGGAGAGAGAGAGAGAGAGAGAGAGAAAGAGAGAATTTTAATATTTATTTTTTAGTTCTTGGCAGACACAACATCTTTGTTGGTATGTGGTGCTGAGGATCGAACCCGGGCCGCACGCATGCCAGGCGAGCGCGCTACCGCTTGAGCCACATCCCCAGCCCTACATGCATATCTTATTGGTTAAATTTCTCAGGAGAACACTTGTTAATGCAGACCCCAAAATATATGATTGGACCTACGCATCCATGAAGAAAACACCATCTTGTTTTCTTCTTCTCCTTTTCCTTGTTCTTTTTAGATATACACAACAGTAGAGTGTAGTTTGACATCTTCTGCACACACAGTGTGTACCTTATTCTAATGAGGATCCCATTCTTGTGGTGGTGCATGACGTGGGGTCACACTGGTCGTGCATTCATATATGGACATGGGAATGCAGGTCTGATTGTCTTGTTCTTCTAAACAGACCCCTTGATGTGGATTTGTTTGCTCTTGCCCTAGGCATGACTACACCATTGCTTTCATTAGCAGTTTTTCCATACCTAAATCTCTTAGAAAATGCACATAGCTTTGAGTATGTGTATGTTTCTTTTATCTACTTTTTTTTTTTAGAAACAACTCTATTGATGTCTAGTTTACATGCGGGAACATGTACCCATTTTAAACATACAGTTCAATGAGTTTTGAGGAATGTGTGCATCTGCTTAACCACACCCAGCGAGGATCTAGATCATTTCCATCACCGTGAAATCCCCTCGTGTTCTTTCGTTCCCTCCACCCTGGTGCTAAGCAACGCTAATCTGCTTTTCCCGCTGTAGATTAGTTTTGCCTGTTCTTGAATTTCATAGACAAGGAATTACATAATGCATCCTCTGCTGTGTCTGGCTTTTGTTCAACAGAGTATTTTTGAGGTTCATCCATAGGATGGCATGTATCCATAATTCGTTTCTTTTTACTGCTGAGTAGTATTCTATTGTGTGACTATGCCCTAATTTGTTCATCCATTCTCCCGGTTGCTGTAGGCTGTTATGTATCTCATTTTGTTTTGTAGCTTTCTCACTAAGCCTAGCTTGAAGACCCACCCATGTGACTAAATATACACTTAATCCATTGCTACTGCATGGGTGACTCCATAGTGGGTGGCGCCCAGGGTTTTTTTTTTTTAACATGTACTCTGTGGACCTCTGAAGTTCCACTTAGATAAATAATCAGAAAGGGCATTGCTAGGGCATTCTCTCTGGACGTATTTCATTTATGTCAGAGGGTGGCAGCTCCTTCTCCACTGAAGCCAGAGGTCCCCGCCCTTCCTATCATGCAGCTATCTAGCTTTGTCCAATATACAGAAAAGTGATAGCTCGCTCTGTGTCACTCAGTTCTCCATCACAGAAACAAAATAGCAGAGAAAATCAACTGAGAGGAGATCAATTCTGGCTCATGGTTTCAGAGGTTTTGGTCCCTAGTCTGTTGATTCTGGGCCTGTGGTGGGGCCAAACATCATGGCGGAGAGAGTACATGGCAGAGCTTGGCTGCTCCTCTCCTGGTACCCAGGAAGGGGAAAGAGAAGAGGAAAAGAGAGAGGATTGGGGGTGAGATATCCTCTCCAAGGACAAGCCCCCAGGGACATACTTCTCCCAACCAGGCCCCACTTCCAACCTTTTCTACCACCTCCCAACAGCGCCACCAGCTGGGAACCAAGACTTCTAGATCTTAACCCGAGTACACTGATTAGAAATGATCATGAGCACCTCGTCAAGTGGATTGTCCTTCTCTAAGCTGCCTGTTTATATTCTCTGCCCAGTTTTCTATTGGCTGTTGTTTTTATTTGCTTGTTGTTGGTTTGCAGATGCTTTTCATATATTTTCTATGTTCATCTCTTTTTGCTTTTAGAGATTGCAAACATTTTCTTCCATTCGGACCATACATTTATTCCCCTTTGACCGTGGTGGCCATCCATAAACAGAAATCCTTGATTTGGAAGCAATCAGATTCTTCTCTTTCACCTTATGGTTTGTGCCTTTGACGTTTTATTTGAGAAGTCTTTTCTTGGCCTCTAGAGATGGTAAAGATGACCTTCTGCATTTTCTTCCATTAACTTTATAGTTTTCACTTTCCCAAGGGCATCAGGGATTGAACCCAGGGGTGCTTGACTACTGAGCCACATCCCCAGCCCTTTTTGTTTTTTATGTTGAGACAGGGGTGTTCATTTTTCCCATTGAGTCTGCCCATTTTTTTCCCTCAACTCTGAGTAGGTGAGCTCTAAACCTTGGTTCTAACATGAATAATCAAAAAAAAAAAAAAAAAAGGAAAGAAAGAAAGAAAAGAAATCTCTTAACTAGAATGGTTTATGCTTTATTTAATTTTTTGTTGAAATATGGCATATAGGGCTGGGATTGTGGCTCAGTGGTAGAGCGAGCGCTCGCCTAGCACAGGCGTGGACCCGGGTTCGATCCTCAGCACCACATAAAGGCATTGTGTTGTGTCCATCTACATCTAAAAAAGAAAGAAAGAAAGAAAGAAAGAAAGAAAGAAAGAAAGAAAGAAAGAAAGAAAGAAAGAAAGAAAGAAATATGGCATATATACATAAAAGTATCCAAATTATGAGTGATTTCATGCAAATCCAAAAAGTAAAAACAGCACTGAACTAGAACATGGTTTGTACCTCAGAACCCCTGGACTTGCCTGTTTTTATCCAAAACTGTTGAGGCTTCGTTTAGCCTTTTGCTTTCTTGTTTTATGCCAGTTCCTATAAATGAAGTCATACTTTAGGTACTCTCTTGTGTTTGTCAGCTTTCATTCAATGTTATGTCTGTAGGATGTGTCCACACTGCCACATCTGTGTGCAGTTTACTTCTTCTCTTTGCTGTACAATGTCCCACTCCATAACTAGACTGTGATTTTTTCATTCCACTCTTGATAGGCACTTGGACACTTTCCAGTTTGGGGCTGTCATGAGCAGAATTGCTGTGAAAATTTCTGTATACATCTTTTGGTGAACTTATGTCTACATTTCTACTGGGTCCCAGGGAACGCGAACGTTCAGTTTTATTTTCTGCCAAACATTTTTCTAGAGTGGTTCTATCAATTTCCATTCCCAGGGAACAGTGCAAGAGTTCCAGTTGCTTCACATTTGTTCTAATCATTTCTTTTTTTTTTTTAAAGAGACAGAGAGAGAATTTTAATATTTATTTTTTAGTTCTCGGCGGACACAACATCTTTGTTGGTATGTGGTGCTGAGGATCGAACCCGGGCCGCACGCATGCCAGGCGAGCGCGCTACCGCTTGAGCCACATCCCCAGCCCTGTTCTAATCATTTCCATTCGTATTTTCTTTTGGCCATTCTTTCCTGAGAGAGGTGGATATAATGGGACTTGGTTGTGGTTTTTATTTGAATTTTCCAAATAATTAAGTTGAGCACCTTTTCATATATTTATTTCTTATTTAAATATCTCCCCCCCCTCTCTTTCTCTTCCCCTCCTTTTTCTCTCCTCCTCCTCCTCCTCCTCCTCCTCCTCCTCCTCCTCCTCCTCCTCTTCCTTCTGTTTTGGCACGAGAGATCAAGTCCAGGGATTCTTAATCACTGAGCCCCATCCCCAGCCCTTTTTATTTTTTATTTAGAGACAGAGTCTCACTAAGTTGTTTAGGGCCTTGCTAAATTGCTGATGTTGGCCTTGAACTTGTGATCCTCTTATCTAGGCCTCCCAAGTCACTGGGATTATAGGCTTGAGCCACTGAGCCTGCAATATCTTCTTTTTTGAAGGGTTTTTTTGACTGTCTTTCTTTGGAAGTTGTTGTTCTTATTCATTCATCAAAGCTCTTTGTATGCAGTCAGGATATCTTCTCTAACTCTGTTTAAGTTGTTTGTTCAGGTTTTTTTTTTTTTTTTTTTTGGTACCAGCGATTGAACTCAGGGTCACTTGACCACATCCCCAGCCCTTTTTAATATCTTGTTTTGAGACAGGGACTCACTAAATTGTTTAGTGTCTTGCTGAATTGCTGAGGCTGGCTTCAAACTTGTGATCCTCCTGCCTCAGCCCCTTGCAAGTGGTGTGTCTTTTTAGAAACCCTTTCACAGAGCCAGCTTTTGATCTTTACAATAATATCTGCAGTTTTTAAAAAAATAACTTGATTTTACTTATTTATTTTTATGCAGTGCTGAGGATTGAACCCAGTGCCTCCCTCACGCTACCTGCAGTTTTCATTGCTGTTCTGTCTTTCATAGCGCTTTGCCAGCTTGAACCAAGTATCCGTAGTTGTTTTCAATAAGCTGAAGGTCACTCCAGTCTCAGTGCATCAGAAAAAAAAAAATTGGTAACTTCTATCTGTCCAATATAATTCACCAAAGCTTCAATTATTCCATAAAGATGGTCACATCGTTACCTTGGCCACAGTTCATATATCAGGGAACTGTCCACAGGAACACATGTGAATAGGTTCGAATATTGGAATGACAGCGATATTGTTGATGCATTCCAGAACTCATGGTATATTCAACATATGGACCTCCTTCTCTTTAGGACAGGCCATGAAATCCTGGCCAAGTATTCTGCAGGGCCCATCCGGAGACATGACTTTTTTTTTTTTTTTAGATACACTGTTCCATCCCAGTGGGCGATTTACAGCGTGGGCATTGCAAGCCACTTATCTGTGCTAATGAGTCTGCTTTTGCCTCCTTTGAGTCCAGAGGATTTACAGACAAGACCTGATCCCTGTGCTGCCCCCTCCACTCCCCTCCCCGGCTCCCCCAGATAAGTGGGCAGATGCGAAGTCTGGTACAGTGTGCTGAGGATGCTCTGAAGGAAATTACTGGAAAGATGAGCCATAAGACATGCCAGGTTCCTCGCTGCTTAAAATGTCACACACTATTCAACTTTTACAGCCGGGCCTGCTGAATTACGGTGAGACTATTCATCAGGAATGGTCTCAGCCACCTCGACACACATAAATAAATATGACGTCGGGATGCCGCTCAGTCTATGTCGCTCACTTATTTTGACCCTAGGAGTGAGTCTTGTGGGGTTAGTCCAAGGGTGGGATCTGCCGCTCGAATAATTAATGGCAGGACCCC